>NC_136061.1:778128527-779369955 GCF_964261635.1 Lissotriton helveticus
CCCCCCAGCTATAAATTCTCGCTACCGATGACCTCCATAGGAGCTTAGCCGCGTTCAAGGATAATTGCCTAATTTCTTCCACAAGATGAGCAAGCTGTCAGGCCTGGGCGGCATCATCAGAGAGAGATAGTAGTTGTTCCAAGCGAAGTGCCTGAGCCTCCCTCGAAGAGATTTCTCACAATTGTGCCTGCCTCTGGCTCCTGAGCTGTCCCTTTGCAACACCCCGGATGGTTGCCTTTCCTGCCTCCCATAGGGTACCCGGAGAGGCTACTCAGCCTTTGTTGGTGAGGAAGTAGTGCTTGAGTTCCATCCCCACCACCTTTTTGAACTCCTTGTCTTGGAGGAACCATGCGTTCATTCTCTATGTTTAGCGGGCTGAAGGAGGGGGAGCCCCTTTGCTAAGGAGCACTGGAGAGTGTCGGAAATACCCCAAGGCAGGATGCGGACATCTATAATCTCTGAGCATTCAGTGGCAGGGACAAAGATCACATCTATGTGTGCCTGTGTATGATGGTTCACGGAGGTGTGTGTAAATTAAATGGTGCAGGGGTGCCATGTGCCCCATGTATCACAGAGGCCCAGTGCCTCGGACAAGTTCTTGAGCTTCTTCGCTTGCGCCGTTTGAGAGATGAAGGGAGGACGTGTTGTGTCAAAGGCCGTGGAGGAAACTGCATTAAAGTCGCCTCCAACAATCATTGGGCGCCCAGAGGGATAGTAGTCACCAAGGCAGCGGGATGGTTGAGTGTAGGCGAGAGCATCGAGGGAGGGGCATAGACAGATATCAGATTGATGAGGGAGCCAGTCAATGAGCCGCAAACTGACAAACTGAGGGTCGTGAGTCCCCTGAGAGAGGACAAATGGCAGAGTGCACCACAAGAGGATAGCCACCCCGCGGGAGCCCCTGGAGAAACCGGAGTTGCCAGGAAAGGACAACAATTGCCAAGGAGGTGTGTTCTTGAAGCATGAGGATGTCTATGCGGAGGTGTTGCGCATAGCGCAGGACCGCTGTGCGTTTATGCCGGTCAAGGAGACCATTGACGTTCCACGACAGCACATGGAGAGATGCCTTAGGTGTAGTTCTAGCAGTCACGACAGGAGGTATTTACTTTGGGGTGTGCAGTCTGACAGTGGTGCGTGAGCGCGCGTAGGAGCCCACAAATGTATGGGTAATCGCCTGCTATAAGGACATATCTGTCTCTTGCGGAGGAAGCATGTGCCATTCCGTGAGTGCTGAAACAAAAAGGCAAACAAACAATAACATAGAAAGAAAAACTTTTCCCAACCTCCCCCTCACCCTGACCCCACCCTACACTTCCAAAGAAGATTTTTTTTATTTAAGAGTATTAAAAAAACAGATACCTGCCAAAATAAGAACAGCAGCTCAAATCCCTTACAGTCACAAAACACGCTTGCTCACAAAGGTAAGCTTTGACGCAATGTGACAACAATGCCCAGCAGCTGGAATTTTACACTTTACAGCCTCATTTCCCGGCCAGTAGAAGGAACAGCCTGCAGTCACAAAACTCAAGGAATACTTTTAGAAGAGGCACATGACACTGTTTACAATCCAAGTCTCTGCGGTAGTTGTCCGGCACTGTAATGTTATTCGGAAACTGTCCCAACTGATAAAAGAGGTTAAAACATCCCTTCAGAGCACCACGGAGCATGCTCATGTAAAGTACTGCAGCCACTTCATTCGGGTTTACACTACATAATGCGCCCACAATAAACACGTCACAGGGAAAATAAAACCATTATAAAAGCGACAAACACATGACATTGGAAAAAAACATACAATTATATTAGCGTGACAAAATCATAACGAATAGAACATTTGTTAAAGGTTCCACCGACTAAAGAAGAGTTAAACAAACACATTTTAAATGCGTGCAGCCAGGGAAAGCTTAGTTTCAGAAAACATAAAACGCTGTGCAGCCTTAACGTAAGAAAAAAAGTTCAACAACATTTGGGCCTGGTGCTACTGCACCTGCTGCACTTTTGAAATCATGGCCCTAGTGTCTGCTGGTTAACTGGACTTACTCATGTTTACTAGTGAAATATAGCAATATTTGGTGTTTAGAGGAATTATGAAATATCTTGGCCCCAGTGCCACTGCATCTGCTGCACCATTCAAATCATGACCCTTTTGCCTGCAAGGTAACTGCACCTGTGACTGCCTGTTTAGCAGTAAAATATAGCAATATTTGGGGGCTTATTTATGAGCCCTTGCGTCACATTTACGCCGCTGGTGCGTCACTTTTTGTGACGCACCAGCGGAGTAAAAAATTTGCCTGTTGCACCATATTTACAAAGTGACGCATCTAGGTAGATGCGTCACTTTGTAAACCCCTGCGCCACATTATACCTGCGCCAGGTATAATGTATGCAAGGGGGCATTTTGATGCAAGAAAGAGTCATAGAAGTGACGCAGTGAAATCTATAAGATTTCACTGTGCCATTTCTTGGATGCTAATATGTCAAAATCTAACGCCTGCCTCATGGCAGGCGTAAGATTGACACAGGCACTAACAACATGGGACTTGACCATGTGAAAGTACACATTGCGATAGTTGCGTCACTTTTGTGACACACTCCAGCAATGCATCACTTTTGCACCTACAGATACGTCAGAAATACTGACGTATCTGTAACTCCTTGCGACATGATGCGTCATACTGTAAATATGACGCATCGTTAGTGTCGCAGGGAGAGCGCAGTGAAAAGTGACGCATGGCTGTTTTCACGCAACGATGCGTCACTTTTCATAAATGAGGCCCTTGGTGTTTAGTGGTGTGCCTAGAGCTTTTGGTCCAGGTGTCACTCCTCCTGCTGAACTATTGTAGTCATGACCCTAATGCCTGCTGGATAACTGCACTTGTGAAGTCTGTTTATTAGAAAGATTTAGCAATAATCTGTGTTTAGCAGGGCCCCTAGAGCTTTGGGCCCCGATGCCAGTGTTCCTGTTGCTCCATTTAAATTAACCCCCTTTTAACTGCAAGGTAACTGCAATTGTGACTGCCTGTTTAGTAGCAAATTATATCAATATTAGGAAAGATAAAAAAATGTAAACAGTTTGCAGCATTAACCAAAATAAATAAAGTATGAGCCACTAACGCAGATGGGAATGAGTAGTTAGGCCATGGGAAACTGTTAAGAGAGACACAGAAGGGAGAATAAGCTACAACCAATGGAAATGGAGGAAAGTAAACTGCCAAGCATACGGAAATGTGAAGGTGGGATGCAAGTTGTTTTAAGATATATGAAAACCAATAGATTTCACAAGCACAGCACAAGTGCTGGGCAGGCGAAACCTAAAAAGGGATTATCTCACTCTCAGAACTTCACATCATGAGCTTTGTTAGTAAAACCCCAGGGCCTCATTTATGAGGCTGTGCTTCACTTTTACGCCGCCGGTGCGTCACTTTTTGTGACGCACTAGTGGCAAAAAAATGCGCCTTGTTGCACCATATTTACAAAGTAACACATCTAGGTAGATGCGTCACTATGTAAACCCATGCGCCAGGTATAATGTATGCAAGGGGGGCGTTTTGATGCAAGAAAGGGTCATGGAAGATGTCACTGTGCCATTTCTTGGCCGCTAATGCTTCATGGCAGGCGTAAGACTGACACAGGCACTAACAGCATGGGACTTGCCCATGTGAAAGTACACATTGCTGGAGTTGCATCACTTTTGTGACACACTCCAGCAATGCGTCACTTTTGCGCCTACAGATACGTCAGAAATACTGACGTATCTGTAACTCCTTGCGACATGATGCACCATATTATAAATATGACGCATCAATCATGACGCAAGGAGTGTGCACTGAGAAGTGACGCATCGCTGCTTTCACGCAGCGATGCGCCATTTCTCATAAATGAGGCCCTCAGCATTAAGCTTTGAGTCCACGTCAATGAAAGAAATTAAACTGCATATACTGTGCAAGTTCCAAGACAAGATAAAAACAACCAGTGATAGGATGGGTAGCCGGGTTGAGGATGACTAATGGATTGTGAGGTGGTGTTCTTTGAAAAGAGCTGCGTCTTCAACTGCTACCTACATTTGAACAGTGTTGTGGCAATCCGGTACTCAGGGACTGAACCCATCTCAGTTGATGGATTAGGGAGCTCTCCCTTTTTGCATATAGGATTTGATATTGAACCCTTACAAGACTCCCGATTCGAGGATAAGTAGAGCAGGAGTGAAACCAATGTGTTAGACAGATTTTCAAAGCAGAGGGGTCTGTTTTAAATGGAAAACGGGAATGACATTTATTGCTTCTACTTCGGCCTTCCCTCACCGCCATGGGGGAAACATTTGAGCAACTAGATGCTGCTTTATATCAGTTGGTGATAGACAAAACGAAATTGTGCTTGTCAGCGTCCATAACAGCTTGCATCAAACTACTACCCCCAGAGGCTATCGTCATGTCCAAAAAAGAAAAAAAAACACCTGGTTGTGAAATGACGTATTGAAATTATTCCTGAAATTTCCATCACAGCTGCTTGGCAAAGACATCAAATTATATATTGTTTTAAAATTGTACTTTAAAAGTTAACTATTTGGCCTAATGTTTTTAAACATGTTTAGGTAAAAGAGCTCTTGCCTCATCCCTCCACAACACTCATAGGATAGTAGGGCTACTTCCCAGCACTAAGGGCGTGCTCATAAAACTTTCCAGAGTTAATTTAGTTCCCAGTTAAGGTCTGTTTTTCTAAACGTAATGAGAACACTCACAAGGTTGGTGACGGGAGTCCTGTTAACAATTTGCATATAATTGTCTGCACATTTGTACCTAAATATCCATAAAAGCAGTAGGTCTTCAAGTTTATTTTGCCAAAACATGTAAAATTAGAAACTTTGAAATCTGTACTTTGCAACACCACATCTGTAGACATAAGGCTGACAGGAGTGAATGTAAAAAATAGAGAAGTCACATTCTCCTTAGAAACATGTAACATAAACTTACAGAAGGTGGAACATAGATTTCTGTTATCAATTCCATTCCTACTAATTGGGAAGGAAGTTTGTTTAGTGAAAAATATGACATCACACTCCATTTGACCTTTATTTTGCCAGAGCTTAATTTGTAAAAAAAAAATAGGTTCCAGGGCCCTTGTCAGGAGGCCACCACCGGTTGCTCCACCCATTGCCCCTGCCAGAGCAACCATCACAGTATCTACACAACTACTAATTATCACACTGCAACATGTGTGACAATTAAGACTGTTCAAGGCCTCCAAAGCTAGAAGAAAGGTGTGGGCAGCAGGTATTAGTTGTTTTAATATATAAATTAAATTAACTGTTTCCATGCGTCGAACAGCTAGGAGCCGGCCGCGGCCGTGGTTGGCATCTGCATTGGACGGCTCTTGCCCATCTTGGCACCCACCCATGGGGGAAGCACTGGCGCCTCCTGTTGGCTGCCCTTGTGCACACGGCCACCAGGGATGGCAGCGGAAGCTCTTCCGCTCCCCCACATCGCATCAAAAGATGTCAGTGCACACCACGCGCCAATGTCATTAGAAGTTGCCGGACGTGCTGGAAGCCATTTGTTTCTAGTGTGTCGAAGGAGAAAAGTCAGTTTCTCCTCGGGGAGGTTTTTTTTAATAACAAAAAGACCGGCAGAAAGGAAAGGGTTTACTTTTCCTCAGATGTCTCTTTGGAGCATTCCTGCTGCATGATCGCACATGGGGCCAAGATGGTGCAGCAGGAATGCCCACTAGACACCTAGAGGTGAATATTTTGGCTGTTTCTGTCTCTCTTGGGGGCAGATTAACCTTATGTTTTTAGGCCCATCTGCCCTAAGGGGAGGGGGGGTAGAAGCCACTAGACACCAGGGATGTTTCATTCAGTATGTTGTTGTTGTGGGGTTCTGCCCCTTAGGCAAGGGTTGCTTCCCTTTCGAGGGTGATTATTTTGACTGTTTCTGCCCCTCTTGACGGTAAATCAGCCTTATGATTTTAGGCCCATCTGACCTGAAGGGAGGGCAGGGGCCACTAGACACCAGGGATTGTATTCAATAAGTTGTTGTTGGGAGCAGCCCCTTGGGCAAGGGTCGCTCCCCAACAGGGGATGGTTATTTTTGCCATTTCTGCCTGCCTTGGGGGCAGTTCAGCCATATGCTTTTTGGTCCATCTGACCCAAAGGGGGACAGAAGTCACTAGACACATGCAATGTTTCATTCAAAATGTTTTGTTGTTGTGGGGAGCGGCCCCTTGGGCAAGGGTCACTCCACTTTTAGGGGGTGAGCATTTTTGCCATTTCTGCCTACCTTGGGGGAAGATCAGCCTTATGTTTTTAAGCACACCTGCCTCTATGGTGGGCAGAAGCCACTAGACACCAGGGATGTTTCAATCAGTATTTTGTTGTGGGAAGCGGCCCATTGTACAAGGGTCGCTCCCGTTTAGGGGGTGATTATTCTTGGCCTTTTCTGCTCCCCCCGGGGGGTCATATCAGCCTTATGCTTTTAGGCCAATCAGCTTCCATGGGTGGAAGAAGCCACTGAACACCAGGGATTTTATTTTTGGGCAAATGTTATGTGGGGAGTGGCCCCTTGGGCAATGATTGCTCCTCTTTTGGGAGTGAATGCTTGGCCATGTTTTTAGGGCCATCTGCCCCCTTAGCCAGGCTGTCAAAGTGTGTGGACTGGTGCATTATTTGCATATGAGATTCTAATGTTTTATTTCTCCTTTTTATTCTAGTGCAAAGCTTTTGATTCCGTTGATGTGATTCCTGTTTGCGGTTTCCGCAGTGGTAGATCTGCAGTTTGCATAGTTGCATGTGTTTGGTAAAAACATGTTTTTTGTACTGTTTACTCCAAATAAATGTTATTGTCATGCATTAATTAGTTTTTCGTAAATGGTGTCATAATAGCAGCAAAAAATTAGCTTATGTTTTACTGTGTGTGAAATTCTCCTTGGATTTGTGCACGATGTGTATTGTGTGGTCTTATGTGTAATTGTATTTGTTTTTCTTATCTAGTGGGATATCGTTGGTCTTTGCTGTGTCTGTGCAGAGTAGATAGTGGTGAGTCTAACTGTCTCTGGCAAGTGAGTGCAGAACTATCTGGGTTTGGTAAGTTTCCCTGGATGTCCACCGAGCCTGGGACCAAAAACGCCAGTTACTTTTGTGATAGAAAACTTTGATGTATCCACGTTGTATTTTGGGCCCTTCCCTGTTGCGTGTACTTGGCCCACCCACACAAGTGAGGTACCATTTTTGTCGGGAGACTAGGGCAAATGCTGGGTGGGAATGCTACTAGTTTGTGGCTACCCACAGATTCCAGAACTTTCCATCACAGTAATGTGGGGAAATGTTTTTTTCAAGTTTTAGATTTACAGTGGATTTTGGGTAACCTAACCTGGTTAGAGCTTCACAAGTCACCCCATACTGGTTTTGTTTGGGTGTATAGTTTTAAACAATGTTCAGGTTTGCTAGATTTCCCTAGGTTTCAGCTGAGATAGTGTCCAAAATCCAAAGGTACGCACATTGCACAAAAAGCGTCAGTTTTCATTGGAAAATTGCAATGTGTTCACGTTGTGTTTTTGGCCATTTCCTGTCACAGCCACTAGGCCTACCCAATCAAGTGAGGTACCATTCTTATTGGGAGACATCAGGGGAACACAGAATTGTAGAACAAGTGTTATTTACAATTGATTTTTCATTTAATTCTGCCTTTCAAATGTAGGACTCTGTGTAAAAAAAAGAAGTCATTTTGAAAAAGGCCCTCTAATTCACATGCCAGTAAGGGTACTCACAAATTGAGAGATGTGAAAATAACGCCTGCTTCTAAACTCCATAAGTTGTTTGTATTTCGGAAATACATAGGTTTCCTTGATACTTATTTTTCACTTTATATTTTACCAAATAATTTGCGGTTTACCCTGTACACAATCAAAAACCAATTCACGGTGCAGCTCAGTTATTGGTTTTAGATACCTCGGGTTCATGGTGAACCTAAAAGTCCTATATATCCCCACAACCAGAAAGGTCCTGCGGACATAAAGGTATGTTGCTTTCAAATACCTGCAATACTTAGAAGAAGTTGAAGTTGAAAACGTAGGCGCAGATGGCAGATTTTTGACTCAATTTCAATATTTCTTTATTTCAACTATTACTTTCTAAAGGAAAACCTTGAACGATCTAAACAAATGACCACTAAGAATTGTGTCCACTTTTCAGAAATGTATAGCTTTCCGGGATCCATTATTGGTTTCACACCCATTTCTACCACTAACTGGAAGGAGGTTGAAAGCACAAAACTTTGGAAAAATAGAATATGTCTCACTGAAATGCCAAAACTGTATGGAAAATCGTGGTTTTCTGACAAAAGCTGTTCCTGAAAGCAGGGAAGATGGTGATTTTAGCACTGCAAACCATTTGCAGGGGAAAAAACTGATGCTTTCTTCTGCAACACTTTTCCTTTTTTCCCCAAAAAACTAAATGAATCTGTATTTTGGCTGATTTCTTGGTCCCGAACAGGAGAATTCACAAACTCAGGGTACCTTTATAACCCCAGGATGCTGGAAGAAAAGGATACAAATTTGGTATTGATACGTATGTGGACAAAAAGTTACAGGGGCCTAAGTGCGAACTATCCCAAAAAGTCAAAAAAAGGATTAGCACAGGGCCGGGAAAGGCTAAGCAGTGTAGGGGAAAACAAAGCAACCGTAGTTATGCTAATCTCTAAATCACACAAACAGTGCTATAGTGTGGCCACTGTCATAAGTGCAGGTGTTGACAAGTAAGTGCCGGTGCTAAGCACCAGAAACTACTGGCTCAAATTAGGCATTGATTTTGACTCACGCATATGCTTACAGATACACACTCATTCATACACACTCTCTCACAAACACACTCTCAACCGCAAGCATGCATAAACATACATTTAAAAGCATTTTTACTTACCTTAGCTGCCAAATAGTGTAATATACCTGCTCATTGTGCTCCATTTCTATTACACTAATTGTGAATAATATTATACACTATTTGTGTAATAACAAAATTGATATAAAAAACCAGGAAAGTAGAACCCCAACCAACATCCATTATGACGAGCCGCCACTGTGCTCCAGGCACTGATTTTGCCACCTCTGCGGCCAGCGGTGGCAAAGGTAGTGCCAGGGGTCATAAGGGGCAAGCCAGGGGTCACAAGCACGACCCCTGCTGACACCTAAATGGTGTCCCTGCCTATTTCTCTCTTCACTGCTATCTGTGAGAGTGCCAAAAGAAGTAGTATTGCTAGGCTTTAGCTAAGTGTCAAAGTTATCAGCCAAAAGAAGAGTCAACTGAACACCTGTCTGTAGGGCGTGCCAACTCCATGTCCTCATTGGTACTCCTGCCCAAACTACAGTGTAAGATATTCTAGGGAAGATCTCAGGCCATAGCTGTTCTTTTACCCATACTGCCTAGATTGTTACAACGTCTTATTGGACATCTGCCAAACAGGTAGATGCCCAATAGGAAACTGTAAAGGACCAGTGGCGCAACAGCTTATCATGACCACTTCCACTAGCACAGTGGCTCCTTGATGTCACTTTTCAAATTAGTTGATAAGTTAACTTGATGCTCAACTTCTTTCCATTAAATATTAGATAAATATTAAACATTAAATACACTGAATTAAATAAAATATTTAAGAATTGAATATTCCATCAAATAAATAGAAGGCACAACATGCACTTGTGTGTCATGTAGGGTGGAGTGCTTAGTTCTCTAATTCTTGTTCTCCTTCATTTTACAATTACCTTTATATCATACTTTACAATTGATGAGTCTATAGTTTGAACAGCAATACTGCAAACTAGTCATCACTATCATGGTTCATCATTCTCCAATCAAGAGTTGAAGAGTTCAGCATTTAGATTAACCCACCAGCCACCCAAGCTTTGTAAAGGGCTTTTACTCTTTTTATTACCCAATTAACTGTATATGCTAATAAGAAATTTCTATTCTCGTAAATCTGTGACAATTCCCTTTCACTACCGAGAGGGATATCGTTCGATGTTTTGCCATATAATATCAGTATCCAGGGACGGATTTGTGAATATATAGTGCTGCTTGGAAAGATTATAATTTACAGGTGATTGTTGGGAGGACTTCAAATTACTAGCACTCATATATATGGGAATATAGATAAAAATGAAGTTTCCCAAGAGATTCTGCATAAACAATTTCCTCAGAAAGAAAAAGGGCTTGCAATAAAAATCTGTATTTTTTATATCTTGCTGCTGCATAAAGTATTGGAAGATTACTTCAAACCTTCATTTCTATTTCACTGTTTCTGGGCCATTTCCTCTAAAATTTTATTTTTTGCTGCCACGTTATGAATCCTCATCTTTTCAGTCCCCACGGACTCCGGCAAGTTTTCAGGTTTAAGAAGCAGAGAGATGCAGACTGCGCTTCTGAAACTCTCTACTACCCAGAGCAAAGGTCTGTGTTGGCATACATGGGGAATATTTGGCATAGCAGTAGCCTGGAGTGCAGGAGGCCAGGGCAAAAGTACTGGGAAATTCATAGATTGCAAAAAGGCATACTCGTTACTCCATAACCATTTCATTAAGATTAAATTATTTTAATGCTTCATTGACCGTAGCGTGAACACTGAAACTGTTAATGTGAGACATGGGGCCAGATCACAAATGATATTTGAGTGGAACTAATTCCTGTCCTAGGTGGTGAATAAGGCAGTGGTTTGTGCAAACACCCTCTGTATTATGAAAGAAGATTGCTGGAGGTGGTGATGTGCGACAAGAAGAATTGTTGTGCGTATTGTGCGCATTTTATTTGTGGTGGGAATGGACTTTTTTTGTTGTTGTTTGCAGCCCTTGCAGGTAAGACCAGTGGGCCGGTGGGGCGGGAGAGGGACAAGTCGACAGACAACAGGATAGGGGAAAATAAAATAAATAAATAAAACCACTTACCTTGAGCTCACCGCATCGCTAGGTCGGGGATGCGGCGAGCGCACAGTAAGTGGTTTTGATTTATTTATTTTATTTTCCCTATCCCGTCAAATGTCGACATCGCCCCGCCCCACCACCTCATGCTGCCTCTTACCTTAACTGGCTGCGCCTGGTTGTTCGTGCTGCCTTATTAAGGTATGATGTTGTGTTGGACTCCGGTTGGTGTGTTGCATTCTGTTTTGACTGTTTTCTTGTGTTGTCCCCTGTTGTATTTTAATTGTGTTATGTTGCTTTGTGTGTGCTATTGTTTTATGCTCTGTTGTATTCTTCAGATATGTCAACAAATACTGCTACAGTTATAGCAAACCGCAACACACACCTTGAAAGATGACATGACAACGATACATTTACCACTGTCTAAGGAGGTAATTTAATGTTAATGTACGTCTGCCCAAAACAGCTGCGATTCCATTAATCTAATAGAAAGTTAAATGTATCCAGTCACCCCACCTGTCCGCCTACTGGCCACACATGACTATTATGTTGAGCCCTTGTTCCATTTAGTCGTTAAAGTAGTAAATACGGGCTCAATGTAAACAATATATTATTCCGTGCCAGTCCGTGGCAATTCAGAGATCAGAATGGGGGTGATGTTGTCAGTCCCTGACATACACAACAGAAAACAAAAAACAACGAACACTGCACTCTTAGTTCTTGACTGACAAGCATCGACAAATATTGCTGTAAGAGCAGTCGACTCCGAAAGCAGCAATCAGTGTCATAAGGAACCCTAACTATATGTAGTTCGTCGACCCCCGTAAAGATACCTTTCAAACGGGTAAGGTTGAAAGATCCAACGGACAAACAACTTTCCCTACATGAACAGGTCAATGCAATCTGCCCAAGAAACCAAAGCACGAAGAGCCCAGGAAAAGAGGGAATGCGATGCTACACAAACATGTAACATAAAATCCTTGAGTTATCGAGTGAAGGAGAAATAGGCAAATTATAACCAAAAAAATCCCAATGGACACAAAATTCAATTTGATGGCAGTCAATAAGCCCTGGGGTTTGGTTGTCTGATGTAATTAATACAAATTTAATTCTGCTCACAATTCCATTTATTGCGTCGATAGCGTGAAATGGTGATAAACCTAAACCTGACCCCCAACAAGTGATTGCCCCGCTGAAGTATGGGATTTGTGGAAGAGATAACAATTCCCATAAGTAATTATATGAAACTTTTCATATTTTGAGAACCCGAAGTCTCCTGAGGACATCATCATGGTAGGCCACAGCTGCAGAGAACGTGAAATCCAATGCACAATACAGGGAAATAATATTTTAAAATATGATTAGTAATTCCAAAGTATGTTTTACATTCATGTTGCAGCTTCACCTATTCATGTTTATTGTGTAGCGAATGTGAGTTTATTGAAATACTGTGGACTTTATACAATGCTTAAAAACGTATTATTATTTGCACAATGAGCGGTGGGAGCAACTTAATTGTAACCCAACTCTGCTTGACGCTTCGTTATAATTCTGAAATTATGTCTCTGCTCATCCATAATTCAATTTTATATCACAAAGACCTCAAATCAATTATATCCTACTCTTCCTTCACTAATTAACTTTAGATAGAAAAGTGGAAGATCTGTTAGGAAACATAATATGCCAATTTATGAAAGACTGCTTCCTTTCATTGGTGTTCTGTGAAATAATATGTCTTGTTATGGTACTGTCTCCTTTCTTAGTGTAATGTGTCGCACTCTTCTTTCTCTCTGTAACACGAGAAGGTACATTATTTTATGATAGAAACTCTTTTCAGGTTTTGCATCAGTGCCACTGCAGAGCAGTGCCTTGCGGAAATGTGTTATGCTGAGGTTCCTGCGAAAGTACTCTTGGGAATGTTGTTGTAGGGAGGTTACGTGATTTGTTGTTATACAGGTGTAAGATACACTCCAACTGCATAGCAAAACGCAAAAGAAATACATTGACCAGAGAGTAAGCTACTAGCAAAGGCATCATTTCTCCCACCAACTATAGCAGTATCCCTTCCCCAAAGAACACCCACAAATAATCCCTATTTTTCTGGCTGCCAAGAGCACACTCTATGGCCCTTTCCACCTGGATAAAAATAGGCTGTTTGGCTTGTCCACTTACTGCAACTGATTAGAGGCTTTCACTCTTACTCCCCCATGCATTCACAAATGCCCTTCCTCATGAGACACTATTTCCTGCCCCATGACTCTTCCTAGTCACTCTTGCTTTCCCCTTCACATGCCACCCAAGACAATGCCATCCACATTGCCCTTCTCCATGCAGTATGGATCAGAGAGCAGTAGCCGTCCATGTGAGGCATAGGAGAGGTAGTCCACCGCAGCAGCAGTAGTTTGGATGGCAGCTCAGAAATGCACCAGAAGGTAACTATTTGAAAAAGTCTCAATGCTTTGTATGTGTTTGTGTGTATGTGTGCCCACTAGCTCCTCTTGTAAAATGTCATCACTGGCACAATCATGGAAATTCTTGGTCACTTGTGGGCATCCGTTTGCGACTCACTGGTAAAAGGTGGTCCTCAAATAATAGCTGTCATTATTAACAACTTATCGGCGTTGAGAGGATTATGCCCTTTGCTCAACTCTTCTAAAATTCTGCGTGCATATAATGGTATTTTGTTAAAAGGTATAGGCATCTAAGACATGATACCCACCAATGGTCAAATGCTGGTCCCGGCACCATTGTGGTCATACTTGGCACCATGTGCATCCATGGGATGATGCCCATTGTCCATCCTGATAAAATGCGGTGTTTGGCATAATAGAGGTGTTTCTTGGTTACATTTTGAAATGTGTGTGAGGAGGACCAATGACGATCCCAAATGTAAGAAAGTGCTTCTTAGTCTTTTTGCATGTGTAACTCAATTTTTTTGTGGATTGAGCTGCTGGATTTTCAGTCCCCATTTTATGAGCTCTAAACCCTAAAACTTGGTACAATTGGCTTATCGACAATTGCCATAAATAACTTTCTAGTAAGACTGCTGCATATGGTGTAAGAAAATACAGCAATGACAGAGAAAGTTAAATTTCATTTGTGGACCTCAGGACTTATTGTTGATGACGCACTAAGCAGAGCCGAGCAGGGTGCACTAGTGTGAGATGTGCGTGGAGGTGGACGTTTTAGCCATATACAGTACTTTAGTTTCTCTGTGCCATTCACTAGGCTGACATGGAAAACACACCTTCCGTCCTGCATGTGTAGCCTGGACCCTGAAGCTTTTAAACCTGCAGGCAGCCCTGTCAAAATAAACAATTTGACAGGAGGGAAAACCTACTTTTAAATATTCACTAAGTTACCCCTAAGTAGACCTTGTAGTCCATAAAGTAGGGTGCCTGGTAATTAAAGTGGAACATGTAAGAATTTAATGTTTACATTCGCATTCAGTGATTAGTCCCTAAAAGGTATTTTCACTGTTAGGTGTGAGTGGACAGAACTTGCAAAGTTTCACTCCATGGAATTCTGCAGAGTTACATAAAAACTCCACAAGATTTGGCGGGTGGACAGAAATTTGCACGTCATACTGCTCGCACTGATTTTTAGCCTCAGGAGCTTGTTCCACACTGCAAAATCAGGGCAAATGGCAGAAGGCTATGCACCAGTGGTTGCTGATTTTTTGCACTCTAGTAGATTTTCTACTTGAGCAGAAGCTTTCTGACAAGGGAATGGTCGCGACCACCCGCATTTAGAAAATCTTGGCAGGTTCCCTCTTAGTGCCCAAAAATTGTGTTAGGGGGATGATAAATTCTTGCTTGCTCTTTCCAACTTAACGTTGACGAGTTGTACGGTGGAAAAAACTCTGCCAAGTGGCGGTTGGCAGAGTTTGACCAGAACTCCATATTACAAGTGTAAAGCGGAGTGGCTAAAACTCAATGAACTCCGCCTGTGGAGCTGAATTTAACAACCACTTCTACTGTTATGGCTGCAGTTGGTTATATAAATAATAATCGAAACTACAGGTAATATGTCAGTTCTGTATATTGTGTATGGAATAACCTACACAAATGGTCCAAACACTGTTTACAGTATTTATTTACAATCCAGTTTATTGACGAAGTTAGAATTTTTATAAATATACGTGAAATGTAACATTGAAATGCTATACTTTCTGTGCTTGGGTTCACTGTAGTCTAATTAGAATTGGCCTGTCTGCAGTTGGCCTGTCAGTGCTGCTTTGATTATTTGTGAAATATTGCTCTCAGAGCAGAAGCAATGGCTTTGGCCTGGCAGGAGGGCTCGGGGAGGAATATGGTCCAGCTTAACCTAAGCAGGGCAGTTTTGGAGTGTTGGAGAACTTCATTAACTTAAAAGATTTCAGGGAGAGACCTTTCCTTTCCTAGTTAAGCAAAAAGGGAAGTATGAAGGAGAAGGGTCTTTTGATGCCAAGACAGACTTTAGTCTCCTGGGTGTAGTTTCAATGGGCAAGGGTGATGGTTACAGAACCAGTTTAGAGCCATTGAGAAGGAGAGGGCTGACCATTACCTTTGAGTAGGAGAGGGCTGGCCATTAACATAAACGCACCCCAAAATATGCCACAAGGTCCTCCATGATTTTGCTGTGTTAGATAGTACTGAAAATGTTTCTCTGTGAAATAGTTTGTAGAGAGCCAAACAAGATGTGCTGCAAAAGTGGGATGATTTTCCCTTCAGACGTATTTGCCCTTGTGTCAAAGAGTGTCCAGGAAATACCCCAGGCACTGGCTAGTGATTGACCAAAGGTAGAACCCAACCCCCAGCTCTTTTTAGACCTGTCATAGAACAGAAGAGCACTTGGCCTGTTGTAGGTGACTGGTGGTCTGACCCGAAGAGATGGATCCAATCCTGCTTGTACATAGGACAAAGAAGTGAACTCTAAGGGTCAACTTGCTGATCTCCTGTGAGAGACATACAAAATGGATAGAGGAGTTATCTTGGTGTGGCCACATTACCAGTTACAACTGTAACTCAACTGGTCTTGCCTGGTGGTCTTTGCTGGAGTGTGTCTTGTCCCTAGGTGCTGTCTCTGATGTCCTGGGAACTACCTAAAAAATTCAGAAATATCGGGGCTTAGAATAATGTGGGACTTCCAAGAACTCCAGAGCATTAGGGGGGCCCTGAGGCAAAGGTTTGTCGTATACAGCTTCAGACTTGCCCAGCTGGAAGATTTTTAGCTTCATAAAAAAGACTAAGTCTAAAAGTAGAAATCCTGACCGAGTGAAGGAGCTAAAAGTATCCACCCAACAAGAGGACTTCAGCTGTAGCAATATTTGGATTTCTCTCTCACATAGATTTTCCTGCTTATACCATCAGCTTCTGTGGAGCCTCTTCTAGTGCCGATATTGCTTTAGCCAGACTTCACTAGATACATCCTTAAACTTGCCCCGATGGAGGATTTCGACATCCATGACAAAGACTAAGTCAGAAGGTAAAAACTTTAATCAGGATGACCCTCTTGGTGTATTTGACATGCACTCCATCGTAGCCAGCCTGCAATTACACCTAGGTCCCGGGTCCATGGCGAATATTGATTTCTCATTGGCCTTTTACATTTTCTTGGCATTCTTTCCCTTAAAAATTGAAAACTACTTATCTATGGTTTCCCTTTCAAAATGTTTGTCACTTTGGAAAAGTTTGTTCATTTAATACATTGGTTGTTTGCCTTAAAAATTGAAAACTACTTATCTATGGTTTCCCTTTCAAAATGTTTGTCACTTTGGAAAAGTTTGTTCATTTAATACATTGGTTGTGGAATTTTAATTTAGATTTGCTTTGACCTTTTGATCTTTTTACTGTTGCTGAATACTTTACAAATGTTTCTAAGTTAAGCCTGTCTACTCTGTTCTATACCTACCAGAGATTGAACCCAGGTTAAAAATATTGAAACTGTGTGTTTGACCCTACATGATTTGGAGACTTGATACTTGGATAGGATTCACATTCCCGCCAACTAATGACCCATTTTCTTACACAAGATTAAAGGTTTCACCTTCACATAACGGTTATCATTCTCTTCCACTTGTGGGCATCCATTAGATAATTACCATGTCCACTCAGGAAAAATGCTGGCCCCGGCAAAATTGTGGCAATTCTTGGCAGCTTGTGGGCATCTGTGTCATGATGACCATTGTCAAACCCTGGTATAATGCTGGTACTTGCATTATGTTGGTAATTATTGGTTCTTAAGGACCTGGGAACATTGGCTGTGTCTAACTGGACTTCTTCTAACATCCCTGAAAACAATGGAGCAAGAAAATCTTTGGACTTGAAGACTTTTAGTGGCCAGGACAAACCTGCCTATATGATTCACCCAAGGTATATTGCAGCTGGGCTGAAGAAACAGGCTTCTTCCACTTTGAGCTTCTCCGTAGCAGAAAATCTGATTCATTGGGCCCCCACCAAGATGGTATCTGTCCTCATGGAGCACTCTTCACTTACGTTCCACTACCTTGCTCTACTGGAGGATTCTGAGCTCGACAAAAGAGACTAAGGTCAAAGGTAAAATATTGACCAGACAATAGCGCCAAAAGTATCCAACCAACGAGAGGACTTCCCTGGATGTGAAATTAAAATTTTCCCACTTGAAGCTTTTCCCGCCAAAATCAACGGCTTCACTGGAACCTCGTTTGACACCTATCTTATGTCATAGATCCCTCCTTGGATACAGACTGCTGACTTGCCCTGCTGAAGGATTTTGACTCCCAGAAAAAAAACTAGTCCTGTGGTAAAACCTCTGACCTGGTTGAACATGGTGTAGCTGACCCATGCGCATATCACACCTACTACTTGTACAAATTGCGCCTATGTCCCGGTCTACCACGGCCATTGACAGTCATTGGCCTTTTACTCTTCTTTGCTTTATTTTTACTTAAGCCTTTTGAAATTCATATTTCCTGTTCGCCTCATTGGATTTGTGTAGTATTTGTGTCATTTTGTTTATAAAATGTTACTCTATTTTTCTAAATTGGAGTGTGATTTTTATTGTCTTTTTTTTTTTTGTTAACTATTTTAGTACTTCCGGAAACTTTATACATTTTCTTAGGTTAAGCCTGTCTGTTCCATGCCATAGCTACCTTGGGTGGAGGTTGGGTTTAAATTACTTAAAAATGTAACTGGACCCAACAAGATAGTAAGGTTATTAATTGTAGTAAATTACCAACCTCTCAAATTAATAATTCACTTTCTCACAGTGATTATTCTTAACATACCACTCATATGAATGGAACAGTGAGTCCCACCCGTAGCTTGATGATGCTTCTGACAGAATGTTCATAATTCTTGACGTATCTCAGGCATCCTATCCATAATCTGCCAGCCCTGTCACAATGCTCATAATTGTTGGCATTTTGTGAGTATCTATGGTGTTTCTTGCAGTATAGGGGTCGATTCCGATCCGGTAAAAAGCGCTCTGAATCGTTGTACGGAGCGTTTTTTCCCCGTACGAATCGTACCTGTAAACGTCCCGTACGTACGACGAAGTGCGATTCGTACCAGGAGCCGTACTCCGTACGAGTCGTACAAGACACCGTACGACTCTAATCTCCATACGATTCTCCCTCGGAACCCGCTGTACGCAACATCTGTACGGTTCACGGCTGGTTTTTACGACCCAGCAAGTACGATACGTGTCGGGTACGCACCGTACAACCCTTTTTCTACGGGAGCTGAAAACAGCCGTAAAAGCAGAGTTCGCGCCGAAACAGGTACGGAACGCCCCCCCCCGGGTACGGTGCGTACCCCCATGATCGCAGGGGTACGGATCGGAATCGAGGCCCCTGTGTATACAAGAAAACAAATGCTTTTTACTTAAAATGTCAAACAAAAGACACAAACTGAAAATAAGGGGTTACACACATTCCAGCATCCAACAGTCTGATGACCGAAAATTGTCCTATCAAGTCCATCAAATGGGCAAAAAGTACTCTTAAAAGAAAATAGTTTGACTGGGACTAAATCTATTGATAACAAAATTATTTGTGTGTTAACAAAAGCCAAACTGGTTTAAAAGAAGCATGTAGTAGACAGACGTGGATGTTTCAATTTCTTGTCTATTAATATGCAACACCAAAGGGGATGATTGACGGAGTGTTGAACATTGCAAGCACTCACCCCCAGTCAACTGATCTTGGTTTAATCCATCATCATTCTTTAGCTCACTTAGCCACCCCAGTTCAGACTTGGCCACATGCAAATCAGTCTGACCCTGTGCCTCATGGGAACAGTCCAGGCCCAACTGCCAAGCCATGTCTTCCCTGGACCGGAAACAAGCATCCTGGGAACATTTTCTGGCTAATCAGCCGTCATCAGCCACGCTAGCTTGAATCCAGTGGCAAAGTGAGCAGGGGACCCACGTCTGGGCATCGCCAAGTTCATGTTGACTATGATTCACAGATGAAATGGTAATCTATCTTGCACATGGAGTTCAATTTACAACTGTTCAGGGAAAACCTAAGTTCTGTTACATAACTAATGCCCTACTACAGACAGTCTTTTCTTGTATCAAACCTCTGACAGTCACTGAACCTGCATTTTGAAATAAAGTGGATGAGTGCAAAAGTGGGTACTGTTGACGGTACACAGTCAAAATATCGAGTTGAAAATTTCGACCTACCAAAATATCGTGTTTAAAATTTCGAAGGTACAGAATATCGATGTAAAGAATATCGTAGGACAGAATATCGACCCTGAGGTAAGTAATATCGAATTAATTTATATCGATGTAAGTAATATCGATAGCATATATATCGATGTAACTAATTTCGATGTTATTAATATCGATATTTGTATTATTTTTTAGATTTTTATTATGTATGTGTTATATGTTTTTGTAAAGTATTTAAATTAATGTATATTATATGTGTATTATTTTTATATATTAATACATTTATTTTTAAGTAAATTATATGTTTTAGTACCGGAGCGGGTTGTGGGTTTATAGGGGAATAGGGTGGGAAGTAATTTAATTGTAATAATTAACTGGTAATTAATTATTTTAATTGATAAATTAATTATTTAATTGGTAATTAATGTTAATTTTTATTAAATGTTATGTTTTAGTACCAGAGCGGGTTGTGGGTTTATAGGGGAATAGGGTGGGAAGTAATTTAATAGTAATTAATTACAATTTTCTATGTGTAATATATTTTGTAAATATTTATTAATTGGCATTCCCTACTGTTAAACCCTTTGGAGTTGGAATAGTAATTTTTCTCCCTACGCTATCCAACGCTTTCCCTACTGTTGCACCCTCTGGAGTTGGAATAGTAATTTTTACCCATATGCTATCCAACGCTTTCCCTACTGTTCCACTCACTGGAGTTGGAATAGTAATTTTTACCCATACGCTATCCAACGCTTTCCCTACTGTTCCACTAACTGGAGTGGGAATAGTAATTTTTACCCACCCGTTATCCAACGTTTTCCCTACTGTTGCACTCTCTGGAGTGGGAATAGTAATTGTTACTCTTACGCTATCCAATGTTTTCCCTAATGTTGCACTCATTGGAGTGGGAATAGTCATTTTTACATACCCGCTATCCAACGCTTTCCCTACTGTTCCACTCACTGGAGTTGGAATAGTCATTTTTACCCACCCGCTATCCAATGTTTTCTCTACTGTTGCATTCTCTTACTTTTACGCTATCCAATCGGTTTCCCTAATGTTGCACTTTCTGGAGTGGGAATAGTAATTTTTCCCCCTACGCTATCCAATGTTTTCCCTACTGTTGCACCCTCTGGAGTTGGAATAGTAATTTTCCCACCTACTCTATCCAACGCTTTCAATACTGTTGCACCCTTTGGAGTTGGAATATTATTTTTTACCCATACGCTATCCAATGCTTTCCCTACTTTTCCACTCACTGGAGTTGGAATAGTAATTTTTACCCTTACGCTATCCAACACTTTCCCTAATGTTGCACTCTCTGGAGTGGGAATAGTAATTTTTTCCCCTACGCTATCCAATGTTTTCCCTACTGTTGCACCCTCTGGAGTTGGAATAGTAATTTTCCCACCTACACTATCCAACGCTTTCAATACTGTTGCACCCTTTGGAGTTGGAATATTATTTTTTACCCATACGCTATCCAATGCTTTCCCTACTGTTCCACTCACTGGAGTTGGAATAGTAATTTTTACCCTTACGCTATCCAACACTTTCCCTAATGTTGCACTCATTGGAGTGGGGATAGTAATTTTTCTCCCTACGCTATCCAACACTTTCCCTACTGTTGCACTCTCTGGAGTGGGAATAGTAATTTTTCCCCTACGCTATCCAACGTTTTCCCTACTGTTGCACCCTCTGGAGTTTGAATAGTAATTAGCCAAACTACGCTATCCAACGCTTTCCATACTGTTGCACCCTTTGGAGTTGGCATAGTAATTTTTACTCTTACGCTATCCAACGTTTTCCCTAATGTTGCACTCATTGGAGTGGGAATAGTCATTTGTACATACCCACTATCCAACGCTTTCCCTACTGTTCCACTCACTGGAGTTGGAATAGTAATTTTTACCCACCCGCTATCCAACGTTTTCCCTACTGTTGCACTCTCTGGAGTGGGAATAGTAATTTTTACTCTTACACTATCCAACGCTTTCCCTAATGTTGCACTCATTGGAGTGGGATTAGTCATTTTTACATACCCGCTATCCAATGCTTTCTCTACTGTTCCACTCACTGGAGTTGGAATAGTAATTTTTACACTTACGCTATCCAACGCTTTATCTACTGTTGCACCCTATGGAGTTTGAATAGTAATTTTCACCCTTATGCTATTCAATATTATTTATATTTATTTATGTATTTAAGATGTTACATAATGTTGTATTTAATTAATTTTAAAAATATTGGAAGTATATTTTATTGTTGTTATTTATTAAATATAATTATTTATTATTATTTATGTTATTATTTTATGAGTGTGGATGTATTTTTAAATTGTAGTATTTGTTAATATTTTATAATTATTTAAGAAATAATGTATATATTATAAATATTTAAGTATATATAATATATTTAATTATTAATTTTAATTAAATGTTTAATAGTAAAAATGTATTATTTATTCATTTTAAACATTATAACACATTTTAACATAAGTTTAAAATATATATAAGTACTATTTACTTAATTGTACCTTTGTTTTAAAAAACGATATTTTTAATTACGATATTTTTAACATCGATATTTTTGTTTTGATATTTTTGTACTTACCATGTTGTAGATAGGGTGTCGATATACTTGCCTTCGATATTCCAACGTCGATATTTTGTCTGTCGATATTTTCAGCCTCGATATTCTGTCAGAGATTCACTGTTGACAGTGTTTACTCTATGGAGAGAGTTTACTCTGTACCACAGTGTTTTCAGACAGCAAATCTCTCTTGAGAAATACACCACAGAGTATTAAAGAGAATCTACTAAGAACAGTGTACACTCTCTGCAATAGTTCTAAAATAAGACACTAGCTGCTAAAAATAACTAAGATCTGAAGGTGCTAAAGATGCTACCTGCATCATTCATACTGTGGTGAAAACTTTACAGATAGTCCATCTTCTGAAGCAAAACAAGCACACGTACATAGGATAGTACCTGGTGCACACATTCTTATATGTTCAACAGAAATTTCCATGCTGACACAATTCTCTCTAACAACTCAAGGCTGCTTACAAAAGTTAGTATATACTATATAGAATCTATCTCCTGTTAAAAAACGTTTTTTGTAGAACCAAAAGTCAACTGTCACCTGGAACCATAGTTACTCTACAAAAATGTATAACATGTTCAGTACCTCTTAGAGCTATGATGCATGAGGAGGACATACATTTTGTAAACACTAACGCCCCTCAGCTGGACCTAAGCTGTTCAAATTAGGTAGAAATTATGTAGTTACCCATCACTATGTAAACTATGAATAGATGGTAAAATGGCCGCTGAGTAGGAGTTCCCTGCTGGAACTCCTGGTTTGGGGATAACCATTTTTGGTGCATATCCCCGGTTAACCCCGCCATCTGCCCTTCTCCCTCTCCTACTTTGTGTGCCCTGTGGCACTGATCGCCTTTGTCTACCTTCCACCTACCTGCGTGAGGACTTCCTGCTCCACACTGGGATCGGGAGCTGCGAGGTCTCGATTCTGCTTTCTGCATCCCCTCTGCCTCCGTTGGCGCACGCTGAAACCAGGTGCGGCAGTGAGGGACACATAGCAGGACAACCCCAGGGGTGAGTGCTACTGTACCATGCTGCTCTGCTGCAAAGTCCCAACGCTGCAGGTCCTGACGCTGAGGACAGTGCTCCCAGGGTGGCAGATTTGCGCTCTGCTTGTATCGCCGCAGAGATTGGGACTGATGCTGCCCTCAGCCTCCAAATGCTCAGCTAGGTGGTGGTGTTACGAGCGCGTATGTGCGCTGAAGATGACCAACTAATCTCTCCCACGGTAGCCACTGCAGACACCATCTGTTGACCCTCGGTGTGTAGCAGATAGGAGCGTCTGGGTGCCGTAAACGTGTTCACAAACGGTTTTTGATCATGGTTCCAGCGGGTACGTGCTAACATTGCCCTTCCCCAAAAAGCTTGCCTGTGATGTTTATTATAACAATATTCTTTAGTACTCATCGGTAACCTTATCACACTGTTGCACTAAACAGAGAAGTAGGACTATACCCCCTGAAGACCACTCAAAGGAAAATGAAAGAGCAGCCGCGGCCCGTGGAGGAAGTTGCGGTGGGGCAGAATGGCAGAGCAGAGGAGGGGCAGTTGGGGGGTGCTAAGAACCGAAATATGGATAATTGGAGGTAAGTAAACAATTTAATAAATAAAACGAATTTCGTAGCGCGGGCTGCATCGCATTTTTCAATCCGGCAGTCAGAAAGAATCTGGAGACAGAACCGCGCATTTAAAACGTCTCCGCCAGGCCGGAAATGCCTACAACAGGAACATCCTCAACTCAAAAAATTAATTCTTCAGGTCTGAACTGGGAAACCCCAAGAACAGTCCCCGCAATCTCTTCGAACTGGTCAAACGCCAATCCAACAAACTGGCTAAAACATCGAAAGAAACCCCCAAAACACTAATATCATCTGAGGAACTCTCCTCCTTTTTCCCTGACAAAATCACAGCCTTAGGCAATGAGCTCAGATTCGCCAACTACTCTCAACCCCTTCCAGATCTGCCTCCTCCCTCCCGCCGCCTCCTCAGGCCTCTCCTAAAAACCAAGCGCACTGGACCAACTTCAAAATCTATGACAAACACGCCATCGCAAAAGAAACCTAATCAACTTAAACCCAAACAACCACTTTAATGACCCACTCCCCTTCAACTGCCAAGCTACCACCACCAATCAATCATCCCTACCTGGACTGCAATAATGAACGCCTCCCTGCTTCAAGGATCGATACCCGACTCTCTGAAAGCCGGCCAAGTCCTACCAATCTTAAAAAAAATGGCCCTTGACCCTGCCTCCCCTGACAATTTTAACCTATCTCTAATATCCCACTGTTAGCCAAAATTCTGGAGAAGTGTGTGCAACAGCAGCTGCGCCAACACATCACCAACTTCCACCTTCTAGATGACTTCCAATCCGATTTCAGGCCTGGGCACAGCACGGAAACCACCATTCTCCACATCGTGGATAATGCCCTTCAAGCCTTTGACCAAGGCAAAACCTGTCTCCTAATCCTCCCAAATCTATCCTCGGCCTTCGGCATGGTCAACCATGATAAACTACTCGAACGCCTCAAACTCAGAATGGGATTGGATGTCTCTGTTCTGAATTGGTTTAGGTCCTTCCTCCATAACAGATCTCAGAGTTTCCTAATTAACAGTAACCTGTCTGCTCCTTCTCCGGTCACGGTTGGAGTCCCCCAAGGATCAACCCTGTCCTCTATCCTCTTCAACTTTTACCTCGAACCGCTTGCCGAAGTATTGCAAACTGCAAATGTCTCCTACCATTTGTACGCTGACGACACCCAAATCTACATCAAAATCTCCTCCCACAAGGAGATTCTTTCCCTCAATGAAGCCTTTAAACTGTCCAATCACCCTCCTCCAATCAACTCAAACTAAACGCAAAGAAGACAGAATTTCTTCTAATTTCCCGAGGCAATATTAACCCTGAGATCGGTTTTGAATTAAGGCCATCACAGCCTTAAACTGCCCTCCAACCATCGTGGACTCGGCCAAATCACTTGAAATAACCCTGGACTGCAACTTGAGCATGCTGGACCACATCAATTCAATGGCCAAATCAGCCAGATTCCACCTGAGCTACCTAAGAAAACTGAAACCCTTTCTTGATACACCCGACCTAAAAATGGCAGTACAGTCTCTAGTCATCTCTAGACTTGAATATATCTGCTCTACCCACTCGGGTCTACCCAAGATCTCCCTGGCACCTTTAAAAGCCTGCCTCAACGCCGTCGCCAGACTGCTAACTGGCTCAAAGAAATTCAGCCATATTTTTCCTCACGTGAAAGCTCCGAATTGTCTTCCTTGACAGGCCAGAATCCAACTCAAGTTGGCATGTATCACGCACAAGGCATTATACTCAAACTCCCCTGCATATCTTGCTCAGAAACTCATGTTATCCGGAGGAACCAGAAACACACTATCCTCCCGAGATCTCTTGCTCCAACCTTCACGTTTCGGAAAAAGAAAACTTACAATTGAGCCTGTACTGGGGCTGCACATAGAATATGGAACTTACTCCCGCCGGTCATTAGAAGAATCCCTTCTCTGGCTCGCTTAAAAAAGGATGCCAAATCCTTCTTAATGGGCACATTCCTTACCTAAACGTTGCCTCCTGCTCATCCAGAGACCTTGCCTACTTCCGTCTACTGCACCCCCCTGGAGTACCCTGACACTATCCACCCTGAACTTACGGGCATCCCTCCATGTACCCAGGGATCTATATTGTCTCGGAAAATGCAAATGTAAATTTAATTGTTTATCCTTTATCCCTTGTGTACCCAGATCCCCCCACCCCCTCAAGTATGCACATTTCTCGCAAGATGTCTTGCGAGAAATGCGTACGCAGTTTTCTCAAGACGTACGTCCCACGTAGGACAGCTGCTGTGGGCAGGGAAACAACTATGTCCTGGGAGAGGACTCATTGAGACATAGAATATGAGCCAGTCCCGGGGGTTGGGGCCCTCGGGCTATTAATGGCTCAGGGAGGGGGACAACACAGCCCTCCTCCCTTAATGTAATTGGTCCTAGGGGAGGGTTGCATAGGGCCTTTAGAGGCTTGAGGAGGGGTGCTGCGCCCATTTTCAAATTTGTAACCCCGAGGCTCTGGCAGCTCCCTCCCCATTCATAATATGCTCTGCCATGGGAGTGGGCTCCACTGGGACCCCTATGGCTCACGGAGAGCAAACACATGTCCCCCTCTCCATACATAATATGTTCAGCCCCTAGGGTGGGTTCCATGGGGCATCCGAAGGCATGGGGACTGGGGCCTTACCTCCCTTTCCCTTTTTGAACACAGTCCAGAAGCATAAAGTATTTAAATGCACCCCAAATACCATTTTTTTTGTTTTGTTTTGTTTAATCCCACAAAAGTCTTGTGGGATCAGGGTACTCCCCCATGGGGCATAGGGTGTCAGGATATCCCTACTCTGCACCCATAAAGCTATATTTTTCATGGGACCAAGACCCCAAGTTCTGTAAATGCTGCTAGCAAACCTTTTTACATGTTGCCGGCAGATAATTAGAGTGCTCGCCGGAATCTGACTCCATGGGAGTGAGATGGCCCAAGGGAAATTAAGCTCCCTGGGCAAATCAGAACACACTATTTTAAAATGTCCAGTCCCACAAGAGTCTCTCGAAACTCTTGCGGATCTAACTGTCAAAATATACAATTATTGTTTACCATAAATTTCGCACAATCTGAGAACCAAGGTCTACGTCCCTGCCAAATTTGGTTTAAATCCGTTCCACAGTTTTTGCTGTAGCCTTGTCTAAAGAGGTCACATTGAGAGCCTCTGCATTTGGTGGAAACAATGGAAATTAACATATATATGTATATATTGTATACTGACACTGTTGCAAACTTTCTGCAATACACAGCAGATACCACGGTATGCGCCTCTTGGGGCAACCATTCCTGACTTGATTCACTCATCAAAAACTGGCTGTACTCCATGTCATTTGGATCATTTGCTTTAATTGCAGTTCACCAATTGTGACGGACAAATACACAACACGTTTCAACCTTAGTCTTGATCACATGCTACAGTGCCTTCCATGACCATCCCTATAAAGACAGTCTTATTTCTATTTCCACACTCAACAGAATACTGCATAATAGAGTTTCTCATTTATGCCATTTTCCCCTCACATAATTTTAATTACAATGACCACAATGAACATAACCTTTACTTTTCGATTGCCCACTTTTGTCAATTAAATCAGCTTGTTATCAATTATCCGACCATACATAATTCATTATTATATAGGAAGAATCCTTGTTCAGCATACTCATGTCCTACTATTCTTGGGGGCTCTTAGAAGATGTAGTGCTACTCTTTTCTTGACAAATGGCATATCAATTTACACATAATCCCTTTTTCTGCAACTCAACAAATTATACACATAAAAGATATTTTTACTGTGCCTAACAATAAAGTCACTTTTACTGTTACTTTTTGATTACATTTCTAGTTTTTTTTAATGCATAGTAATATATTATATTTTTTTCATCCCCCCTTCTGCCATGCTCAGCAAGGGGCCAGCATCACACAGGAGGGGTGGAATGGTAATAGCATATTACTTTACTTTAAATAAATACTCGAAATTCACAAAAAAACTGAGGTTACGTTGATGTTATAGTTAGGCATGGTAAAAATAACTCATTTTACACAAAAAAAATCACCATAAAAAGTAAAGATTAAAGTGACATTATAGTTAGGTAAAATTGTAAGTTAAGACGTAATATTTTGAACTAAACAAAACACAGATTCACTAGTTATAGTTAAATGAAGTTACTATAACTTGTACACTTGTCATGCACTGCTTATTACCTCACCTCATGACATGTTCTCTGATATCATTGATAACATCACTGATTACATCTGAAATAACATCATTAATAACATCCTGGTGCATGGAGAGTGTGCAGGTTATAATTACTTCATTTACCAATGACTAGTACATGTCAGTGATTTTTTTTGTGTTTAAAACGTTGCCTTTTCAATGAGATTTTCACCTATCCGTAATATTACCTTGGTATTCCTCGAAGTGTACAACATGGACAAGGACAACAAGAGAGAAGGCAACAGCGAAGTAATATTCAGAAATATGGAGCCCACATATATCATCAGCTTAAAGACAAAATTCCCCACAAGTTTGAACCTAGATGAGGAACTCAAAGAACACTTAGGTTGAAGACAATTATATTAAATAGATCCATTCATTCTGTTTGATGTTTCTTGTACTTTATCAATAGAAATTATTGTATTGTATTTTTTATAATAAATTCAATTCAAATCAATATGTCTTTATTTCGATTAAAAATCATAAAAGACGTTACATTTAAAACATGATTATCTAGTTCATTTTCATGGAATATTACATAGTTATACATTAAAAATGAAGGCTCCAGAGGAAGTACATCCACAATGATAAAGTGCTTTGATATATAATAAATAAATATTTAAAAATGAATAAAACTTCTGACGGTTGTACCACAAAAATCTGTGACAGTAGTCTCAGCTAGTAAGTAAAAATGACCAGGTGGATATACTTCAAACAGATTAACCTAACCTCATCTTTTTTGCTCTTATGGCCCACATCCAACTTAGAAATTTGGCAACTGCAATCGCTATGGGTTCGACAGTATCTGTTTTCAAGATCCTGAATGCTTTGTTGCCAGAACTAATGCCCAAAGTCAAACAAATAGGTTTAATCCATTTATGTCAAGGAGATTTATAAACAGGGCAAATAAATAGAATATGTGCTAAAGATTCATTCTGAGTTCGACAAAAGGGGCATTTACTGTGGTTCGGGGCATACCATTTACTAACAAACAAATTGATTGGGAGTGGACCCACTCTTAGTTGGTGATAAAGTTTCCTATCATTAAAAAATGTGATAACATCCCAAAACCCTTCATACTCTGTATCATGTTTAAACTCTAAGAACTCCCTTGTTAATGACACCCTTGTTAAAGAGGAGAAAAGCTTTTACACATACGATCTACCTCCCTGACTTCCAGAAGGGCCTGAGCATACAGGGACAATTCAGGTGTAACCCAAAGCCTTCTCCAATAGGCCACTTGTCTAAATCGTGCTATGTCTTCAAAATAATGACAACCCCTCAGGAATTTGTTTCGGGCTATTGCCTATGGGGCTAAGTTGTCGAATCTTCACAATTCTGCCCCGTATAAAACCGAGGCACTTATTTTGGAGTTGTACATTTTTAGGACTGGAGCAACAGGCTTAGAATGGAAAAGACACTGTTCCTTCAGTAGAGCACCAGACAATTGGGCGTGTGTAAGGACCAATTGGTCGATATGCGGTTTCTAAATAAGTTTGCTACCTAAAGTGATGCCCAAATATGTAAAAACGTGAGTCTGCTCTAAAGTAACTTCGTTCATGGCTACGCTACCTTTTATAATCTTGTGTTTGTGTAGAACCATAAATTTGTTTTTCTCCACATTAACTATAAGGTCATGGTCCCGACAAAACTCATCAAATCTAACAATAGCTGACTGGAGTCCTTTTTGAGTCTTGGAAATAATCATAGTATCATCTGCAAACATGAGCAAAGGGATTTTCATGCCTGCTAGGGTGGGAGCGTCAGTGGGATGATTCTGAAAGTACTGCACTACCCTATTGATGTACAGGAAAAAGAGGGTTGGTGCTAAAACACACCCCTGCTGAACCCCATTTGCAATAGGAAACCTATTGGTAACACTCCCCTGTTTTCCCCCGCGTACCTGTGCATAATAGGAATTGTGTAATGTAATTAGAAAATGGCATGCCCTGTTCCACAAATGGGCTCCACATTTTGGTACGTGGGACTAAGTCGAAAGCCAACTTAAGGTCAATAAAATCCACGTAATGGTACCACCTATCAAAATCACCACACACCAATAAATTAAAATAAACCTAAAAACCTGGTCAATGGTGCTGGTATGTGAGCGAAAGCCCACCTGCAATGGAGCTAGGATGTCAAATTCATCTATCCAGGCCTGGATTCAGCTTAATATCAGCCTAGCTGTGACTTTTTATACACAGTCAATGAGACTTTTTGGCCTATAGTTGCCTGGGTTAGAGCGGTCCCCTTTCTTAAAAATTGGGAGTATTTCTGCTCCTGACCAAGTTTCTGGCATGGGGCACCACTGGCAATGGCATTCGCAAGTAACTGGATATATGTTACCCAGATCGTTTTATCATGCAGGAACAGATCGGCTGGGACGTAATCCAGCCCTGCCTCTCGGGACTGAGTTTAACGCTGATTCTACCTCTTGCGTTGTGAAGTGCAGAGAAGAGTTAAATGGGGCAGTGCAAACTGTTCTGGCTGTTGTTCTCTAACGGCGAACTGGACCTTATAGTGGGATACCCACTGTTCGGGGGTTACGTGGTTAACTGGAGCTTGGCTTGGCAGGCCACTGCCCAATCTCATCACATGCCAACCAGTGACCATGTTTCTCCCCTTACTAGCCTTGAACAACTCATCCCAGTGTTGCTCATCTCAGTCCCTTTTAGCTTTCTGTTGGGCTAGCTTGTACCCAATCCTTTCCCTTTTGATGTCTCCCATATTCTTTGATCTAATTGCCCTGGCTAAGGTTCTGTAAGCCTCTCTACAGGATTTCCCGTACCATACGGCCACATTAGGGCCAGAATATTTCAGTTTTTTTGTTTTTACTTTTGTAATAAAAAAGACTTTAGGCTTATTAAACAATTCATTGTGGACCTGTAAAACCGTTGAGTTATTTTCCTCTTGTGTGACACAACCTTGAAGGGTAGCTGTTGTATTTACCACCAGTTGCCTCACATGCTCCAATTGCTCTTCTTTATTAATACATTTGGACCATTTAACTCTCCTGGTGTCATTACTAAGTTTCACTTCTACAAAGGCGCTTTCTGATGCCGGACAATCAATGTCAGAAAAACCCTTGAGCTGCATTGATAGCACTAGGGGGTTATGGTGGCTTTCAGACCGCTCCTGTACTACCATGTCTAACAGGGAGGACCACAGTTCCTTGTTGAGAAATATAAAGTCCATACGACTACTTCTCAACCCATTGTTATGAGTTACTGAGCCCTGCCTATCAGAAACGGACCTCCCGTTGATAGCCCTAACCCCCTTTCCAAACATAGCACTTTTAGTTGCAACGCAGCTCCATTCCATTTTTTTGATTGTTGAGAGGGCCAGTGACGGAATATTCCACTGGGCATCCTCCTCTAAGCTAAGGTTTACGTCATTGATATCTAATGGTTTAAAGGAACAATTCAAATCCCTGGCAATTATCAGATTACACACGTCTTTGTACTGGTCTAAAAAGGTATCTAAGAGAGCAACAGTACTGGAAGCTTTTCCACCTGGCAACCCTCTCGCATAGACATTAATGATCAACAGATCGGGGACATTAACCATCTGTAGTTTGATAATAAGAATATCCCCACTGTCAATACACAGGTCCTCTACCTTATAACGTTCTAACTGTCTCACCCAAGTTGTGAGTCCCCCCAAGGGTCTCACCCTCTGGCCCACCTGTGCTATTTTAGAAACATTTAGGAAACCCAGTCGGTACACATGATCCAAGGACCAGGTTTCCTGAAAGGCCATAATGTTGTGGCTTTCAATATATGTTGACCATTCTACTGAGGGTGTTTTTGACATTAGCCCTGCTATATTCCAGGAAACTAATAGTGAATTCGGTTTGAAGGAACTCGAGTTTATGCTATGGGATGTGGACTGTTCATTAGTTGCATAAAAAGGACCCGTGTCTCCCTCACAAGATGGAACATTAGTCTGAATGAGCCTGCTGTCCCTAACTTCGCTTGCAATATTATCGCCCACAACAATAGCTCCCCTCTTGGCAGTTAACTTTAGTGGTAGTGATACTTCTAGATCATGAATATCTACTTCAGGATCGACCACACAAAACTCTCTTTGAACCTGTGTCTCAAGACTAGAGGAACTGGGGTTGAATTCAAGTCAGTCAATATCATCCAGCGAAGCAAAGACTTCAAATCTATTAAAAGTAGGTACCGCTTAATTGTAGGGGTCCAAGTTTGTCCCCTACGGTGGTTAACATGTGTTTGATAGAAAAAACCCAATAGAAGTATATTGATATCTTCCTTACTTAGGCGGCCAGACCCTGCCCTATCCAATATTAACTGGACCAAACCCGGTGACCTGAAACTTAAAAACATGCACTAAAAGCCTTGTATGATTTACCGATCCAAGATATTCTTCGAACCATCTTAAATTCCGAAAAAAAGATGGTTCCTAACTCCAGTCCTATTTCCCAAAAGGTGAAGAGCCTTATTCTTAAGGGAAGACCAGTGTTCCTGGGCATTGTCTGGGAGCACTGGAGCATTGGCCAATACTATTGTGTAGGGTGTTGCTTTGGGTGGGAGATGGAGGGACATATGGGTGTTCGTGGCCCCACCCATGCTTTGCGATGGAGCCGGAGGGCCCAGTGACCTTGCTGTGTAAACCGATGTACCACTTTGTAAGGGGTATGCCAGAGGGGTGATCATTGGAGCGGCTACCCTGGGGGGGGACACATTCTGCAGGGTTAGAATATATTCTATTATCAAGGAAAAATGGAGGACTGTGCCCTCACGTTTTGTCAGCAGTAATCCGAAAATGAAATACAGACGTTCTTTAAAACTTTTATGTCCATAGTTTTTATTTCATGTTACATCTGTGGATAAAGAACAGCTGACACGTGTTTCGCACTGGTGACCTAAAGCCGTGGGCTTTTTCAAGGCAAGGATCTGGTGTTGGCGTAGGTCAAGATCATGATTCTGTTAGAAAGCCGGTATCTCGTCTCTGCGGTCCTGGAACACAGAGACGTCTGTATTTCATTTTCAGATTACTGCTGACAAAACATGAGGGCGCAGTCCTCCACTTTTCCTCTATACTTACCCTTAAAATGGATCTTGGGTGAAGCCTTTCGCGAGGAATGTGCCACTACACAATTGGGCCCTGACAATTGTAGCACCGAGGCCCAGAAATTTCCACCCAAACATTTATAATCTATTATCAAGCCTATTATCCTATCGGGTGTTGACTGATTCTTCCTGCCTAACCCCACAAAAAGGTTGAGGGACTTTAAAAATGTGTTGGTTTATTTTAGCTAATCTCGTATCTATTGCTGACAGTTTCAGCATCAAGGGATCAATCAGCGCTAACAGCTTCTCTTCAACCCCGTTTAAAAAAATCAACCTGGACATTACAGAATAGCTGTTCCTCCCTTGCAGTGGTATTACTTTGACCAGCACCCGGATTAGGGGATATAGGTGCAGGTGTCAAATCTCCCACGCTTCCAGTTGTAGCAGGCTTAGGTTTCACCATTTTGGAAGCCTGGCAGATGGTCTTGGGTAAGCCATGTGCTTTCCTCTTTTTTTGTAATTGTTCACCATCAGAAGCCTGTGTGGTCTTTTGCAGCCTAGTAAGTACCTTGGCTGGGGAGGCGGGCGGTGTAGATGAGGTGCTGTCCAAACTAGGTACAGTAGGCAGCCCAGAGTGCAGGTGCACTCGAGCCTCATGACTTAATTGTGAGATGGAGTCAGCTGCTGCATTGTGCTCAAGTACAGGGGTCAATGCTGTTCCTGTGAGGGGACCTGGGGTTCTAACGAGAGTCTGCGTTGTCTAAGTTGAATCTCGTGCATTTTCACGGATTCAGCGCGGGAAAGAATCGCATCCAAAGTTCCCATTACTCCTGACCCACCACCCCCTTTGCACTTGATCTTACTCATTATCCACTGTCTTAGATGAAAACCAAAAACAAAATAGGCAGCACAGATACTAAGTTACACAACCAACTAGTCAGCTTACGCAGTTTTTGCAATGTCAGGGGGGTGGCCCAGCCCAGTCTCTTCCGATCCCTGACGGGCACAGACGGGCCCGCCCTTGGTCTGGGCTTCGTTCGGGCATCGTACCACGCACGTCCTGTGCCAAGGGGGTAGAGGCAGCGCTTAATGCGCGTCACCATGTCTCCTCCTCACTCGCGGCAGCTGTGGACTTACTGGTGCACCCTGGGGGCTGGAGTCCTCTCCCAGGGTGTTAGTCCAGCAAAGCATTGAAATGTTCATGACAGTATGAAATGTTTGTAAGACAATGATGCTGGTTATGAGAATAAGATCTAATATTGACACTATTTAATGCTAGATTGCTATTTATTTCTCGATTAACAATTCAAATTTGCTGACTTGGTGAAATAAGTACAGATATGTCATTTGGGTAGGATGTGCTTGATACAGAACATGCATTGTAATGACTAGTGGAATGCTTATGTGATTATGTGAGATTTTTTTTCCACAGCAATGTACTTGAAATCATTGCTTTAGTTATTAGTTATCTATACTGGGGTAGAATTTAAACATTATTAACCAAGATTACATTTTGTATATAGTTCTGTATAATTTCTTGAGCAGCCTCCTGTGGTAGAAACATTTATAAGTTATTCTATTCAGTGTATCTGGAAATATTTTTTGACACTATTTTGGGGAGTAGATGCACAAGGAGTTTGGCTGGTAATTATATTGTTATGTGTCATAAATGTACTATCAGATTTATTTTGCATATATTTTACAAGTATCCCTGGAGCACCATTATGCAATCATGAGAAAAATGAGCGTTAGTTGGAGTGGTTGTAAGACCAAGTAATGATGCCAATATTCTGTGTCAGGTCCAGTTAAGGCTCTTTTTAACAAACCCTTCCTCAGTCTCGGGTAGCTGTGGCACAGAACAGTTAGGCTTAACTCAAAGGAAACAAATGTAAAGCAGGTATCAGTACCAAATTAGTCAATACGTTTGAAATACAACAGAATAAACACCCCACTCCAATTTATAATAAATAATAAAATATACTTTTATCTTTAATTAGACACCAAAATGACAAAAATCAACTGAAGGTAACTGGAGTTGTGATTTTTGCAAGATTTTCATAAATCACTAATTTTCACTCTGAAAAGGTTGAAAAGTTACAAATATTTTGGTAGATCATTGCTTTTGAACACAGTCGAAGTTTCAGGCCAACCGTGATGGCATTTGGGGTCCGATGTGGGCATCAGGTTGGTCCTGGTCAAGATGTTATCTTCACACTTTTCTAAATCTCTTTCTTATTAACTGTGAGGTTAATGGGGTCCTCTGCAGCTGGAGTTCTGCCTTGGATTCGATGGCTCATCGAAGTCCAGGGGTCAGTTGAATGCCTTGGTTCTCGAGGGCATTCAAGGCTGCCTACAATCTACCAAGTAGTGGTAGTTAATGAGCCTCGGACTCGGCTCAAAGACTGTTAGCTTTAGATTTGGCTAGCACGTTGAAGTACTCTGGTTAGAAAAAGTACACTCTAATACTAGCCAAGGATCATGAACCTGAGAGAGACTTTATTGCAGAGGTATGCACCCTGTCCAAGCAGGAAGCACAACCCTAGTGAGGGTAAGTCCAGAGCACACTTTAATTTAACCTGTGCTGACCCTCCATGAGGCACAGGGTCAAGGCTGATTTGCATATGGCCAGGTCTAAACTGGGGTGGCATGGTGAGCAAAAGAATGATGGATTTACCCCAGATCTCTTGACTGGGGGTGAATGTTTTGATTTGTTCTGCATTCCGTCCATCAATTGTCTGTCTTTTGCTTTCTAGACCTAAGTGGGCCGGTTATGCCCAGACGTGGGTCCCGGGCTCACTGTGCCTCTGGAATCAAGCTATCTTAGCTGAAGAGGGGTGAAACCGCAAAACCTGTCCTAGGATGCTTGTTTCTGGTCCAGGGAGGACCTGGCTTGGCAGTTCGGGCTGGACGGTTCCCATGAGGCACAGGGTCAAGGCTTATTTGCATATGGCTAGGTCTAAACTGGGATGGCATGGTCAGCAAGAGAATGATGGATTTAACCCAGATCTCTTGACTGGGGGTGAATGTTTTGATTTGTTCTGCATTCCATCTATCAATTGTGTGTCTCCGGTAGCTCAGCACAGAGCACTCAGGCTTAACTAAAGTGCAATGTGTAAAGTGTAAAGTATTTGTGTACACAGTAACACAGTGAACACACCACAAAAAGACTATACACTAGTTTAGAAAAATAGAGAATGATTTAAAAAATAAAACAAGACCAAAATGGCAAAACTTAGTAGAAGTCGAGATATGAATTTTTAAAGATTAAATGCAAAAATAGTGCTTGGAAGAAAACAGCGCTCAAAGAGTTAATTGATCACACTGGACCGAAACAAAGTTAAGAGTTCAGGCCGCCGTGATGGAGCACAGGCTGGCTACAGGACACATGCAGGATCCGCTGAGCAAAAATACCTTAATTCTTGTTACAGCACAAGATGCGTTGATGATCCCTAGGCAGTTGGGGTGTTGCACCAGATTTCTCCAGGCAACTGCGGCAATGCATCAATTCTTTTGAGCGAAGCGCCAGTTCCGAGTGCAGTGGTTCCGATTATGATGCGCCGAGTTAATCAACCCTGGAGGTGTGAAGGGTCGATCTTCTCCACGCAGTAGCAACAATGCGTTGGTTCCGATCCAGTGCTTCTGTGTGTGATGCAGCAGTTCTGAGTGCAATGAGACCTGTTTCTTGCAAGAGCGGTGATGCATCAATTTTGATTGTCGCCCAGGTTCTGGCAGATGCAGCACTTTAAACTCACTTCCAAGTGCCCTGGACTGGATTGACACCACTTGGCAGAGCAAGACATGCAGCAAGCAAAGTTCCGGTGCTAAGTTGAAAATGAAGGCGAAGTCTTTGATATCCCTGAGACTTTGGAAACTAGAGGCAAACCATCAAGCCCTTAGAGAGTACTTACGTTCTGGAATTAAGAAATGCAGGTCCAGTCCTTCTCACTCCAAAGCAAGAAGAAGCTGGCCAACACAGCACACTAGTTCAGCAAAGTGGCAGTCCCTCCTGCCAGTACAGCAGTCCTTCTTCCAAGTAGAATGAACTCTGTTCCAGAAGTGTTCTGATTTGGTGGTATAAGAGGCATAGTACTTATACCAGTTAAGCCTTTAAAGTAGGGACACTTCAAAGATTTGCTCTGAAATGCACAAGACCCTGCCTTTCCTGCCCTGGCTGGAAACTCACCCTAGGAGAGGATGCAATCCATTGTGTGGGGACAGGCACAGCCCTTTCAAGTGCAGAGGGTCAGATCCTCCCTCCCATCCTGCTCAGGATGACCCGTCAACATGCAAATGGCTACTCAATAACAACCTACCCTTCTTTTGTGTGTGGTTCTCTAGAAGGAATACAGGGAGCCAGCTGTCACCCACCCCAGACGTGTTTCCCGGAGACAGACAGAAAGCACCAAATGGTTTAAATATAAAAAGGCCAACTTTCTAAAAGTCAAACATACACACAAAATTAACCTTTGCTAACCCTAGTTATAGAATCATTTATTTTGTCATAGTGGACACGAAACTCAATTAGCATGGCCATACATTTATTTTTTATCTTTTTCAAAAAGCAACTTACATTTCTTAACATTACATATCATAAACCTTTGAACCCTACACAAATTGATAGGCCAAATAGATTTTAGACTACCACTGTATTAAGCATGCTTGTATAACACAAAACCTTTACAACAATAAAAAATAACAACATAATGTGAAATGCTTTCCATATAGGAACACATGAAAATGCTCACAAGCCCACACTACACCCGGGCTATATTTTTCAGATTGTGAATAGGCCTGTTCTATTTGGGACAAAGTTTGGCTAGCATAACTCACAATGTGTCGTGGGGCATTGGGAGTCTAGTGTGCTGGGCAAGAATGGAACCAACCCCCTGGGCAGGCATCATCAACAACTTCAGTCTGCAATTTTGGATCAAAGTATGCCATTTCAGTTACATTCCCAGTGCATTCTTGATTTTCATGAAGCTTTGTTCACATTTACTTGACCATTGAAATGGGACATTTTGCTTTGCTAAGTCTCTCAATGGGGCACCTACAGTGGCAAAGTCAAGTTTATACCTTGAACACTAACTAAGAAATGATCACAGCATAGTTACATCTTGTGGGAGAGAAGTGGCTGATAAGGCTTGTACTGTATTTGGAGTCATTCCCCCTTCAGAAAAAATGTGACCAAAGAACCTGAGTTTGGATTTATGATACTCACACTTTGCTGCATTTAGATTGTGGCCTGCATCAGCAAGTATATGACACTTGTGTAAGAGCTTTATCATGTTCCTTTTCTATGGCCCCAAAACTAGTATATCACTGTAATTGAAAGTATCTGTGGCAGGCTGTATTATGTGACGATTTACATGCTGAAAACGTTCTGCAGCTGATGACACTAAGAAACTTAGCTTTTTATATCAAAGCAAACCAACATGAGTTGTCAAAAAGGGAGCAATGCACCTGCAGTTCCCTTCAAGCTCGAGCTGGTGATATCCTTTGTTCAAATTAAGGCGGGAAAAGTCTTTAGCTCCATTCAGCTGCTGTCAGGTTTCACAGGAGGTTTCCTCCTCACTACTCTACCCTAGCGAACATTTCTGCTCTCACTCCGACAAACAGGGGTCACGATCCCACAGTGACCTCAGTTGGTAGAATTGCTGGTGGTGCTGGACTTCTAACATGGCCGCCAGTCCGCCCGCTGTTCAGCATTCCAGCTTACCGTAGAACCTTGGGGTTTGGTGAAGTGCGCTCCAACGTTCTACTGCGCACTTCAGCGGAGAATTTTCAGCAGCTGCAGCTACCTGCAGTGTCCCCAATGCAACTAGTTAGTCAGGGTAGTTACGACATGTGCAACGTCTAGTTTTGCCAGTCCTCAGAGCTTCCGTGTTCCCCTGACACAAGGTGAGTGTTATTTCTTGGGGCATGCCCCGAACTTCTCTTGCATTCAGCGCATGCTTGAGAGAAACCCTTTTGTTATTGTTATAATTTGAAATGACGTTGAATGCGGGTGTGTACTTCTCCTCGCGCCGCATTCTCTCTAAACAGTTCTGGGCACTAAGACAGTATTCCTAACTGAAATCCTTCTATTCATGACAGTGAAACTACTCATTGAATAAGGATAGTTAGTCCTAATTAAGTCCATACTGCTCTCTCCATCGTATAATTACTAAAAGACTGATAGCAGTTGAGCGCTCATAGAAAAGACTTATAATATGTTTCCTACAAAGAACCCAGTGCGTGTAATAAAGTCTGACAGAGCCTTCCACTACCATCATAGATAGCATACTCTACTTACCGAATTTTCTCCACGGAGAAGCATTTCTGGAGGAGGTTTCTTCTTCTTCTCCTGCAAAAGAGAAAAGGTTACACATTAAGGCTTTTACTATTCAATGCTACCACTACATTCTGAAAGAACTATACAGAAGCTAAGCTAAGGCCAAGGTTTATTGTAGTAAGATAAGTTATCTCAATACATAATAAAGGACAAACTGTTTTCTGGTAAGAATTAAGTTATTAAGAATTGTATTGTTTGTAGCCTATACCAGAAGAGAAGAAGACGAAGCTGAACAGGTGAAAAAATAAATACTTGGCAGTCAGTCTCTTCTCTCTCCCCATCCCCTATCCCCCTTGGTACTTACCTGCGAAGGACTATTAAAACCTAACAGGAACGTACTGAAAGGGGCATTGGGAACTAGGCTTCACTCTGCTCCTGTGCAGTCAGGAACTAAAGAGTCCTTGGTTCTGACAGCTGCGTAATCATGTCAGCAATGTGCGGACCTGGATGTCATTCTCTTTCAATCATATTGTTTGCTTGGTACATATCAATGCAGATGTCCACAGCTCCTCTACTATCCTTTTTCACTCTACCGCTATGGGTGATAACCATGGTGTTAGATCAGTGGATAGCTCAATGATAGTGTGCTTTCATAGTGTCTCAAGTTCTTTCTCAACAGCCTCTTGTAAATGAAATGCAATCCAAAAATGTCATTGAGCAAAATGACGACTGCCCTCATTTATGTAAAGTTGCACTTTCGTCAGCAGCAGTCCTGAAACTGAGTAAACATGCACTAAATTAAGTGCCTGGCAAGACATGAATTAGGGCTTCTATTTTCGTCTTTTTATGCTTCCCAGTTGCTATGAATGAACCTTGACTTTGCAGCGGCATTAAAGCAGCCCATGTGTGAACTTTGGTTTTTGACAGGGTTAAATGGGGCAATGGAGACAATTCATTGTATTTTTCCTCTGGCATCATGTTTATTGACACAACAAGGTCTATGATAAAATGTATGGAGCACCCATTCACATTCTTGGGACAGTGCCCAAATGAATTTCACACTTTTACTTGTTGACCTAGCTTCGACCTACATTCTTTCTTGCAAGAAGCTTATCTTACATATGCATGTCGTCTAGCAGTCATTATTGACATTGCACACCCATTTTCCTCACTATCACAATGACTGACACAGTGACTGCTCGACGTAGAAGGAGTCGGGGCTTGACACCGAGAGCCATCTTGGGGGTTAGCAGTCTAGGCTTTCCCAGCCGTAACACATAAATTGTCACGCTGACGTGACAGCGCAGCTCTGCCTCCTGGGACTGAGCTGTGTTCAATGCTACCAGGAAGGTTTTCTTCCTAACACTTTGTTTTTAAACCTTTGTTGAAACGTTTCAAGCAGATTTTAAATTGTTTTACTGTTATTATCATTGAAATACTTGTAACTGAGACGCGTTGGGCACTTTGCCTTTTTTATTCATTCCGCTGGCATGGTGACTGCTCCACATAGAAGGAGTCGGGGCAGGACACCGGTAGCCATCTTGGGGGTTAGCGGTCTAGGCTGTCCCAGTCGCAACACATAAATTGTCACACTGACGCAACCGCGCAGCACTGCCTCCTGGAACTGAGCTGTGTTCAATGCTCACCAGGAAGGTATTCTTTGTAACGCTTCGTTTTAAAACCTTTGCTGGAATGTTTCCAACATATTTTACATTGTTTTACTGTTATTATCATTGGAATACTTGTAACTGAGACACACTGGGCACTTTACCCTTTGTATTCATTCACACTGGCACAGTGACTGCTCCACGTAGAAGGAGTCAGGGCAGGACACCAGTAGCCATCTTGGGGTTAGCGGTCTAGGCTTTCCCAGCAGCAGCACAATAATTGTTACGCTGAAGCAACCGCGCAGCGTACGCATCACTGGTGACCTGATGGCGCGCCTAAGGCAAGCTCGCCTACGCCCGTCTGTGCTTGGACCGGGCACAGGGCCTGTCCCCCTGGCACTTCCATGTCAGACATCTTGACTTACTCTAGAGAGCATCTCTTGAGGCTGTACCCTGAGGGGGGCAATGCGCGCTGCCCAAGGGTTGCTCCCAACCTATTTCTGGAAGTGCAGGCTGAGCTATGTCCAAAGTGTCACCTATCCATCTACGGCATCGTGAAACACGCTACTAGTCTCCAGGCCAGTACAATGGGGGATAGGATCCATCCAGCTGATCAGACATCACTCAAATGTCTTCTTCTAAATGATTGGTCTCTGATTAAGCATAGTGTAGAATGCCCCCTGTTTATAGAGGAGCATAATATCAAACTAGCTCTTATTACAGAGTCCTGGTCCAATGAAGCCTCTGGACCCGACCTCGTCAAAGCCACTCCACCCCGTTTCTTTTGTTATACACTTGACAGACCTATCAAAAGGGGTGGTGCGTTGGCAGTGATTGATCATAACACCTTAGAGCCCTCCTTTGTTAAAGCCTCTATTCAGGCATGTGAGGCATTGTCAATTACTGTTCGAACATCTGACCATGACACACTTAAAGCCGTCCTCCTCTCTCGCCCCCCCGGCCCAAGAGGTGCGTTCCTAGATTCCATTGGAACTTTTCAAAACTATTAATGCACTCACAACCTCCACTAGCCCCAGGATAGACAGTAGCCCGGAACTCTGTGAAACGCTTTCCGTCTTTATTTTTGCAAAAGGTGGAAATCATTTTTGCCTCTCCAGCTAACTAACGATAACAAGGCCTCAGCAATAGGGTCGCCTAGTGACTATATGCCTACCCCCATATTAGATTGCTTCACGTCACTGGACCTACAAGGGGTTACCAAATTACTATCAGATATTCAATCCAGTTCCCCTCTGGACCCCTGTCCAGCTTCCGTTCTTAAACTGGTTCCAGACAATTTAGGGGCAGCCTTACCCCACTGTTTAACTCCATTTTTAAATAAGGTCACTTTCCTGGTCCCTGGAAAACTGCATCTATCCTTCCTTTATTCAAAAAATCCAAACTGGATCCAAAAGACCCGAATAACTATAGACCCATCTCGCGTCTTCCGTTTCCAGGAAAAATGATTGAGAAGGCCATGAATGGGCAACTCAGTACGCTTCTCCAAACTAATTCTCTGTTGGACTCCACACAGTTTGGTTTCCGTGCGGAACACAGTACCGAGCTGGCTCTGATTAAATCTACGAAGGAGATCAGAGAGGCCTTGGACCAGGGAGGCGCTGAGATATTGATCATACTGGCTCTCTTGTCCGCCTTCAATACGGTCCATCATGAAGTTCTGATGGACCGTTTATCTGAATGTGGGGTCCAAGGCAAGGCCTGTGATCTTCTTAGATCTTTTCTTACTGACAGGACCCAAACTGTGGACCTGGGTTTGGCTAGATGTAGGCCTTTCTCTTCCCCTGTGGAGTACTGCAGAGATCTTCTCTCAGTCCCACATTATTCAATGTGTATGTGTCACCACTGTCAGCCCTGATTAGATCTTTTGGGTTCCAGTTGACCTCGTATGCGGACGACACACAAATTGCGTTGTCTCTTCAGAATGGTAAAGAAGTGGAGACTGGATAAAGATACCATGATTGTATGCAGGTGATCGCAGGTTCAATGGCATCAAACTGCCTGAAACTAAATGCAGACAAAGCAGAGGTGATTATATTTAGGAACATCTCTAACCTCTGGACGCCGGACTGGTGGCCAACTGCAATGGGCACGCTTCCGGTTCCTGCAGAGAAGGCTAAGAAACCTGGGGTAGATCATTGACTCTAAACATTCCTTTTGTGACCAAATTAGCAAGGTCGTCTCAATCAGCTTCTACATTCTTAGAATTCTGAGGAAAATCAAATTCCTCCTTCCCAAAGACAGCCTAAAGATAGCAGTCACAGCGCTCATTCTGTCACGACTGGATTAGTGCAGCAGCCTCTACTTGAACATCCAAAAAAGACATTTGAACAGGCAGCCAGGCTGCTAACAGGTACACCTAGGTTTGTCTCTGTGAGAATGGGACTCAGAGTCAGGAGGTCTGGGGGCTCACTTACCTCTTTCTCTCCTCCATCTGTCACCACAAGCATTGTTATGTCAGACCTGTCATAGTGGAGTTTCAATCTGTTCACATGCATGACTCTGTGAGGGTGTATGTGGGTGTTGAGGCCCACCAAGTATTTTACATCACTTTTCTTCTCCAGTATCTGATAGGGTCCTGTCCATTTGTCCTGGAGGGCCCTGAGAGCCACAGACTACAACACCCACACCTTCTGAACGGGCTGGTATTCAACGAATGAAGCCTTCTGGTCATACTAGTGCTTCACAAGCTCCTGACTGGCCTCTATATTATTATGTGACTTCTTCATGTACACTGCCATTCACAATCTCAGGTCAAGTACATAGTTTACAATGTCCTGCTTTGGTTCTCTGAAAAGATTCTGTCACACCTCTCTCACTAGGCTCAAGGGACCATTCACAAGGTGCCCAAACAAAACCTCAAAGGGGATGAAGCCCACTCCCTTTTAAGGAACCTCGCTGTTGGCAAAAAAGCAGGCATAGCAGCAATATATTCTGCTTTTCTCTGAGTTTGTCAGACAAAACCATCACCCAAGGAGAGTTTAACATAATTTTTAAAGCACTCAAGAACTGGAGCTTTTGCTCTTCAGCTTCTGAGTGCAGGGATATCTGGACGTTTGTCCTATGAATGCTTTTTATGTGGCAAGAAGTGGTAAAATAAATATTCAAATAAGTAAAATGTTTTATTGAAAAAAGACATTGATTTTTGATAAACATTGCAGTGCTGTGATTGACAATAATGATTGCATTTAAGCATGATTCAAGTGATAAAATGGTGATTATGACATGTGGTTATTGGTCTTGCAATGTGGTAAACCCTTGACAAAGCCAGTAGACTTGCCATATATTTTAATGTGGTGACCCTCTAACAAAGTCAATAAGCCTATTTTTTTCAAAATTGACACTCTCCTATATTAGGATGTTCTATCTGGAATAGGTGGAGGGCGTTCTGTGATTTGGTCATGCATGGCATGGAGTTAACTGCAGGTTCTGTATTGCTGACAGGCCCTGCTTCCAATTCCCCACAGGCAAACAACCCCACACTTCATGTAGCCTTTCGCCATGTGCAGCGAGGTGTTGGCCAAAGGGCTTGGTCTGCCGCCAAGCCCAGTGGAAAACCCCACAGCAGCCTGCTAAACCCACACAGCATTTGCAGTATGCAGTGCAGGGTTGGCCTTTAGACCATGGGGTTCCAATTCCCCTAGGGCAAAACATATATATTAAATGGAGGGGGCGTGCAGCCCACTCCCAGACCCTTAATTGGCCCTGGAGTTCCCATTCCCAGGGCTAGGTTCAATAAAAATGGGAGGAGATCTGTGTGGCCGCCCTCTTCAAGCCTTAAAAGGACCCAGGGACCCTAGCCCCTAGGGCCAAATACAATTAAACAGGGTAGGAGGGCATGCCTCCTTCCTACCTGAGCCTCAATAGGCGATGGGGTCCCGACCCCAAGGGCCAAATGCAAAAAAAGGAGTGGAGCCCATGTTACCCCTCTGCCCTAGGCTTCTTGGGCACTGGAGACTCCATTGCCCAGCTCCAAATATAATAAAAATGTGGACAGTGACACACAGTCCCCCCCTACCTGAGCCTTATTTGACCCAGGGGAACCCATCACTCGGGCTGTTTATTTTATTAAAAGGGAGGGACCATGTGGTCCTCTTTCCTCTAGCCCTCTCTGGCCCTGGTGACCCCATCCCTCAGAGCCAACTGCTTTTTAGTAGGGAAGGGGGGCCCCATGGGCTCCCTCGTCGAGCCTCTTTGGGCCTCAGGAATTATATCCCCTGGGTAATCCTTTTTTGTAAAGACGAGGGGGACCGTGTGTTCCCACTCCCCGAGCCTTATTAGGCCCCAGAAATCCCATTCCTTGGGGCCACATTACATTATGAAGGGGTGAGGGCCACATTTATCACTTACTTGAGCATCATTAATACCCAGGGACCTCATTCCCGGAGCTGAGTAAATAATAAAGTGAGCCTAATTAGGCCTCAGGGACACTATTTCTGTGGCCAAAATCAAAATTAAAGGGTGGAGGGCCTGCATGGACCCCCTGCTCGAGCTTCATTAGGCCCTGGGGACCTGAGACCTGATTTTAATATATGTAAGTGTCCCGGTGCAATTAGGGGCTCCCACAAACAGCACTTTGTCAGCAGTGGGGGGAGCCCCAGGGCCCTCGCAGCACCAGCTGGCTCCTTGCATGTTACCGGAGCAGGCATTGCTCCAATAGTGGGGTAGCAGCGATTTATGCTGCTGCCTTCTGGAAAGGCTTCAGAAAAGGGGGTGGTGATGAACAGAGTGTCTGAATTAAGCAGACCACTCTTACCCAGTCCAAAGATCAGGGCTTGATCCATCACTGTTATTTAGCTCACTGCCCCATCCCAGCTCAGAACCTGGCTATATGCAAATTAGTCTGTCCCTGGCCCAGTGCATCATGGGAACAGGGCAGACCAAACTACCAAGCCAATTCTTCACCAGAAAGGAGACAAGCTTCCGGGGACCGGTTTCTGCCATTACAGGCGTCGTCGGCCCGGCTTGCTTGAATCCTGATGGAGCAGTGAGCAAGGGACTCATGTCTGAGTATACCCTTCCACGCTTATGGTGGACAAAATGATTCAGAAAAGGGGGTGGTGATGAACAGAGTGTCTGAATTAAGCAGACCACTCTTACCCAGTTCAAAGATCAGGGCTTGATCCATTTCCGTTATTTAGCTCACTGCCCCATCCCAGCTCAGAACCTGGGTATATGCAAATTAGTCTGTCCCTGGCCCAGTGCATCATGGGAACAGGGCAGACCAAACTACCAAGCCAATTCTTCACCAGAAAGGAGACAAGCTTCCGGGGACCGGTTTCTGCCATTACAGGCGTCGTCGGCCCGGCTTGCTTGAATCCTGATGGAGCAGTGAGCAAGGGACTCATGTCTGAGTATACCCTTCCACGCTTATGGTGGACAAAATGATTCAGAAAAGGGGGTGGTGATGAACAGAGTGTCTGAATTAAGCAGACCACTCTTACCCAGTCCAAAGATCAGGGCTTGATCCATCACCGTTATTTAGCTCACTGCCCCATCCCAGCTCAGAACCTGGCTATATGCAAATTAGTCTGTCCCTGGCCCAGTGCATCACGGGAACAGGGCAGACCAAACTACCAAGCCAATTCTTCACCAGAAAGGAGACAAGCTTCCGGGGACCGGTTTCTGCCATTACAGGCGTCGACGCCCCGGCTTGCTTGAATCCTGATGGAGCAGTGAGCAAGGGACTCATGTCTGAGTATACCCTTCCACGCTTATGGTGGACAAAATGATTCAGAAAAGGGGGTGGTGATGAACAGAGTGTCTGAATTAAGCAGACCACTCTTACCCAGTCCAAAGATCAGGGCTTGATCCATCACCGTTATTTAGCTCACTGCCCCATCCCAGCTCAGAACCTGGCTATATGCAAATTAGTCTGTCCCTGGCCCAGTGCATCATGGGAACAGGGCAGACCAAACTACCACGCCAATTCTTCACCAGAAAGGAGACAAGCTTCCGGGGACCGGTTTCTGCCATTACAGGCGTCGTCGGCCCGGCTTGCTTGAATCCTGATGAGCAGTGAGCAAGGGACTCATGTCTGAGTATACCCTTCCACGCTTATGGTGGACAAAATGATTCAGAAAAGGGGTTGGTGATGAACAGAGTGTCTGAATTAAGCAGACCACTCTTACCCAGTCCAAAGATCAGGGCTTGATCCATCACCGTTATTTAGCTCACTGCCCCATCCCAGCTCAGAACCTGGCTATATGCAAATTAGTCTGTCCCTGGCCCAGTGCATCATGGGAACAGGGCAGACCAAACTACCAAGCCAATTCTTCACCAGAAAGGAGACAAGCTTCCGTGGACCGGTTTCTGCCATTACAGGCGTCGTCGGCCCGGCTTGCTTGAATCCTGATGGAGCAGTGAGCAAGGGACTCATGTCTGAGTATACCCATCCACGCTTATGGTGGACAAAATGATTCACAAAAGGGGGTGATGATGAACAGAGTGTCTGAATTAAGCAGACCACTCTTACCCAGTCCAAAGATCAGGGCTTGATCCATCACCGTTATATAGCTCACTGCCCCATCCCAGCTCAGAACCTGGCTATATGCAAATTAGTCTGTCCCTGGCCCAGTGCATCATGGGAACAGGGCAGACCAAACTACCAAGCCAATTCTTCACCAGAAAGGAGACAAGCTTCCGGGGACCGGTTTCTGCCATTACAGGCGTCGTCGGCTCGGCTTGCTTGAATCCTGATGGAGCAGTGAGCAAGGGACTCATGTCTGAGTATACCCTTCCACGCTTATGGTGGACAAAATGATTCAGAAAAGGGGTGGTGATGAACAGAGTGTCTGAATTAGGCAGACCACTCTTACCCAGTCCAAAGATCAGGGCTTGATCCATCACCGTTATTTAGCTCACTGCCCCATCCCAGCTCAGAACCTGGCTATATGCAAATTAGTCTGTCCCTGGCCCAGTGCATCATGGGAACAGGGCAGACCAAACTACCAAGCCAATTCTTCACCAGAAAGGAGACAAGCTTCCGGGGACCGGTTTCTGCCATTACAGGCGTCGTCGGCCCGGCTTGCTTGAATCCTGATGGAGCTGTGAGCAAGGGACTCATGTCTGAGTATACCCTTCCACGCTAATGGTAGACAAAATGATTCAGAAAAGGGGGTGGTGATGAACAGAGTGTCTGAATTAAGCAGACCACTCTTACCCAGTCCAAAGATCCGGATTGATCCATCACCGTTATTTAGCTCACTGCCCCATCCCACCTCACAACCTGGCTATATGCAAATTAGTCTGTCCCTGGCCCAGTGCATCATGGGAACAGGGCAGACCAAACTACCAAGCCAGTTCTTCACCAGAAAGGAGACAAGCTTCCGGGGACCGGTTTCTGCCATTACAGGCGTCGTCGGCCCGGCTTGCTTGAATCCTGATGGAGCAGTGAGCAAGGGACTCATGTCTGAGTATACCCTTCCACGCTTATGGTGGATAAAATGATTCAGAAAAGGGGGTGGTGATGAACAGAGTGTCTGAATTAAGCAGACCACTCTTACCCAGTCCAAAGATCAGGGCTTGATCCATCACCGTTATTTAGCTCACTGCCCCATCCCAGCTCAGAACCTGGCTATATGCAAATTAGTCTGTCCCTGGCCCAGTGCATCATGGGAACAGGGCAGACCAAACTACCAAGCCAATTCTTCACCAGAAAGGAGACAAGCTTCCGGGGACCGGTTTCTGCCATTACAGGCGTCGTCGGCCCGGCTTGCTTGAATCCTGATGGAGCAGTGAGCAAGGGACTCATGTCTGAGTATACCCTTCCACGCTTATGGTGGACAAAATGATTCAGAAAAGGGGGTGGTGATGAACAGAGTGTCTGAATTAAGCAGACCACTCTTACCCAGTCCAAAGATCAGGGCTTGATCCATCACCGTTATTTAGCTCACTGCCCCATCCCAGCTCAGAACATGGCTATATGCAAATTAATTAGTCTGTCCCTGGCCCAGTGCATCATGGGAACAGGGCAGACCAATTTACCAAGCCAATTCTTCACCAGAAAGGAGACAAGCTTCCGGGGACCGGTTTCTGCCATTACAGGCGTCGTCGGCCCGGCTTGTTTGAATCCTGATGGAGCAGTGAGCAAGGGACTCATGTCTGAGTATACCCTTCCACGCTTATGGTGGACAAAATGATTCAGAAAAGGGGGTGGTGATGCTCATTGCACCATCAGGATTCAAGCAAGCCGGGCCGACGACGCCTGAAATGGCAGAAACCGGTCCCCGGAAGCTTGTTTCCTTCCCAGTACAAGAATTGGCTTGGTAGTTTGGTTTGCCCTGTTCCCATCATGCACTGGGACAGGAACAGACTAATTTGCATATAGCCAAGTTCTGAGCTGGGATGGTGCAGTGAGCTAAAAAACGGTGATGGATCAAGCCCTGATCTTTGGACTGGGTAAGAGTGGTCTGCTTAATTCAGGCACTCTGTTCATCACCACCCCCATTTCTGAATCATTTTGTCCACCATAAGCGTGGAAGGGTATACTCAAATGTGAGTCCCTTGCTCATTGCACCATCAGGATTCAAGCAAGCCGGGCCGACGACGCCTGAAATGGCAGAAACCGGTCCCCGGAAGCTTGTTTCCTTCCCAGTACAAAAATTGGCTTGGTAGTTTGGTTTGCCCTGTTCCCATCATGCACTGGGACAGGAACAGACTAATTTGCATATAGCCAAGTTCTGAGCTGGGATGGTGCAGTGAGCTAAAAAACGGTGATGGATCAAGCCCTGATCTTTGGACTGGGTAAGAGTGGTCTGCTTAATTCAGGCACTCTGTTCATCACCACCCCCATTTCTGAATCATTTTGTCCACCATAAGCGTGGAAGGGTATACTCAGATGTGAGTCCCTTGCTCATTGCACCATCAGGATTCAAGCAAGCCGGGCCGACGACGCCTGAAATGGCAGAAACCGGTCCCCGAAAGCTTGTTTCCTTCCCAGTACAAGAATTGGCTTGGTAGTTTGGTTTGCCCTGTTCCCATCATGCACTGGGACAGGAACAGACTAATTTGCATATAGCCAAGTTCTGAGCTGGGATGGTGCAGTGAGCTAAAAAACGGTGATGGATCAAGCCCTGATCTTTGGACTGGGTAAGAGTGGTCTGCTTAATTCAGGCACTCTGTTCATCACCACCCCCATTTCTGAATCATTTTGTCTACCATAAGCGTGGAAGGGTATACTCAGATGTGAGTCCCTTGCTCATTGCACCATCAGGATTCAAGCAAGCCGGGCCGACGACGCCTGAAATGGCAGAAACCGGTCCCCGGAAGCTTGTTTCCTTCCCAGTACAAGAATTGGCTTGGTAGTTTGGTTTGCCCTGTTCCCATCATGCACTGGGACAGGAACAGACTAATTTGCATATAGCCAAGTTCTGAGCTGGGATGGTGCAGTGAGCTAAAAAACGGTGATGGATCAAGCCCTGATCTTTGGACTGGGTAAGAGTGGTCTGCTTAATTCAGGCACTCTGTTCATCACTACCCCCATTTCTGAATCATTTTGTCCACCATAAGCGTGGAAGGGTATACTCAGATGTGAGTCCCTTGCTCATTGCACCATCAGGATTCAAGCAAGCCGGGCCGACGACGCCTGAAATGGCAGAAACCGGTCCCCGGAAGCTTGTTTCCTTCCCAGTACAAGAATTGGCTTGGTAGTTTGGTTTGCCCTGTTCCCATCATGCACTGGGACAGGAACAGACTAATTTGCATATAGCCAAGTTCTGAGCTGGGATGGTGCAGTGAGCTAAAAAACGGTGATGGATCAAGCCCTGATCTTTGGACTGGGTAAGAGTGGTCTGCTTAATTCAGGCACTCTGTTCATCACCACCCCCATTTCTGAATCATTTTGTCCACCATAAGCGTGGAAGGGTATACTCAGATGTGAGTCCCTTGCTCATTGCACCATCAGGATTCAAGCAAGCCGGGCCGGCGACGCCTGAAATGGCAGAAACCGGTCCCCGGAAGCTTGTTTCCTTCCCAGTACAAGAATTGGCTTGGTAGTTTGGTTTGCCCTGTTCCCATCATGCACTGGGACAGGAACAGACTAATTTGCATATAGCCAAGTTCTGAGCTGGGATGGTGCAGTGAGCTAAAAAATGGTGATGGATCAAGCCCTGATCTTTGGACTGGGTAAGAGTGGTCTGCTTAATTCAGGCACTCTGTTCATCACCACCCCCATTTCTGAATCATTTTGTCCACCATAAGCGTGGAAGGGTATTACTCAGATGTGAGTCCCTTGCTCATTGCACCATCAGGATTCAAGCAAGCCGGGCCGACGACGCCTGAAATGGCAGAAACCGGTCCCCTGAAGCTTGTTTCCTTCCCAGTACAAGAATTGGCTTGGTAGTTTGGTTTGCCCTGTTCCCATCATGCACTGGGACAGGAACAGACTAATTTGCATATAGCCAAGTTCTGAGCTGGGATGGTGCAGTGAGCTAAAAAACGGTGATGGATCAAGCCCTGATCTTTGGACAGGGTAAGAGTGGTCTGCTTAATTCAGGCGCTCTGTTCATCACCACCCCCATTTCTGAATCATTTTGTCCACCATAAGCGTGGAAGGGTATACTCAGATGTGAGTCCCTTGCTCATTGCACCATCAGGATTCAAGCAAGCCGGGCCGACGATGCCTGAAATGGCAGAAACCGGTCCCCGGAAGCTTGTTTCCTTCCCAGTACAAGAATTGGCTTGGTAGTTTGGTTTGCCCTGTTCCCATCATGCACTGGGACAGGAACAGACTAATTTGCATGTAGCCAAGTTCTGAGCTGGGATGGTGCAGTGAGCTAAAAAACGGTGATGGATCAAGCCCTGATCTTTGGACTGGGTAAGAGTGGTCTGCTTAATTCAGGTACTCTGTTCATCACCACCCCCATTTCTGAATCATTTTGTCCACCATAAGCGTGGAAGGGTATACTCAGATGTGAGTCTCTTGCTCATTGCACCATCAGGATTCAAGCAAGCCGGGCCGACGACGCCTGAAATGGCAGAAACCGGTCCCCGGAAGCTTGTTTCCTTCCCAGTACAAGAATTGGCTTGGTAGTTTGGTTTGCCCTGTTCCCATCATGCACTGGGACAGGAACAGACTAATTTGCATGTAGCCAAGTTCTGAGCTGGGATGGTGCAGTGAGCTAAAAAACGGTGATGGATCAAGCCCTGATCTTTGGACTGGGTAAGAGTGGTCTGCTTAATTCAGGTACTCTGTTCATCACCACCCCCATTTCTGAATCATTTTGTCCACCATAAGCGTGGAAGGGTATACTCAGATGTGAGTCTCTTGCTCATTGCACCATCAGGATTCAAGCAAGCCGGGCCGACGACGCCTGAAATGGCAGAAACCGGTCCCCGGAAGCTTGTTTCCTTCCCAGTACAAGAATTGGCTTTGTAGTTTGGTTTGCCCTGTTCCCATCATGCACTGGGACAGGAACAGACTAATTTTCATATAGCCAAGTTCTGAGCTGGGATGGTGCAGTGAGCTAAAAAACGGTGATGGATCAAGCCCTGATCTTTGGACTGGGTAAGAGTGGTCTGCTTAATTCAGGCACTCTGTTCATCACCACCCCCATTTCTGAATCATTTTGTCCACCATAAGCGTGGAAGGGTATACTCAGATGTGAGTCCCTTGCTCATTGCACCATCAGGATTCAAGCAAGCCGGGCCGACGACGCCTGAAATGGCAGAAACCGGTCCCCGGAAGCTTGTTTCCTTCCCAGTACAAGAATTGGCTTGGTAGTTTGGTTTGCCCTGTTCCTATCATGCACTGGGACAGGAACATACTAATTTGCATATAGCCAAGTTCTGAGCTGGGATGGTGCAGTGAGCTAAAAAACGGTGATGGATCAAGCCCTGATCTTTGGACTGGGTAAGAGTGGTCTGCTTAATTCAGGCACTCTGTTCATCACCACCCCCATTTTTGAATCATTTTGTCCACCAATAGCGTGGAAGGGTATACTCAGATGTGAGTCCCTTGCTCATTGCACCATCAGGATTCAAGCAAGCCGGGCCGACGACGCCTGAAATGGCAGAAACCGGTCCCCGGAAGCTTGTTTCCTTCCCAGTACAAGAATTGGCTTGGTAGTTTGGTTTGCCCTGTTCCCATCATGCACTGGGACAGGAACAGACTAATTTGCATATAGCCAAGTTCTGAGCTGGGATGGTGCAGTGAGCTAAAAAACGGTGATGGATCAAGCCCTGATCTTTGGACTGGGTAAGAGTGGTCTGCTTAATTCAGGCACTCTGTTCATCACCACCCCCATTTCTGAATCATTTTGTCCACCATAAGCGTGGAAGGGTATACTCAGATGTGAGTCCCTTGCTCATTGCACCATCAGGATTCAAGCAAGCCGGGCCGACGATGCCTGAAATGGCAGAAACCGGTCCCCGGAAGCTTGTTTCCTTCCCAGTACAAGAATTGGCTTGGTAGTTTGGTTTGCCCTGTTCCCATCATGCACTGGGACAGGAACTGACTAATTTGCATGTAGCCAAGTTCTGAGCTGGGATGGTGCAGTGAGCTAAAAAACGGTGATGGATTAAGCCCTGATCTTTGGACTGGGTAACAGTGGTCTGCTTAATTCAGGCACTCTGTTCATCACCACCCCCATTTCTGAATCATTTTGTCCACCATAAGCGTGGAAGGGTATACTCAGATGTGAGTCCCTTGCTCATTGCACCATCAGGATTCAAGCAAGCCGGGCCGTCGATGCCTGAAATGGCAGAAACCGGTCCCCGGAAGCTTGTTTCCTTCCCAGTACAAGAATTGGCTTGGTAGTTTGGTTTGCCCTGTTCCCATCATGCACTGGGACAGGAACAGACTAATTTGCATATAGCCAAGTTCTGAGCTGGGATGGTGCAGTGAGCTAAAAAACGGTGATGGATCAAGCGCTGATCTTTGGACTGGGTAAGAGTGGTCTGCTTAATTCAGGCACTCTGTTCATCACCACCCCCATTTCTGAATCATTTTGTCCACCATAAGCGTGGAAGGGTATACTCAGATGTGAGTCCCTTCCTCATTGCACCATCAGGATTCAAGCAAGCCGGGCCGACGACGCCTGAAATGGCAGAAACCGGTCCCCGGAAGCTTGTTTCCTTCCCAGTACAAGAATTGGCTTGGTAGTTTGGTTTGTCCTGTTCCCATCATGCACTGGGACAGGAACAGACTAATTTGCATATAGCCAAGTTCTGAGCTGGGATGGTGCAGTGAGCTAAAAAACGGTGATGGATCAAGCCCTGATCTTTGGACTGGGTAAGAGTGGTCTGCTTAATTCAGGCACTCTGTTCATCACCACCCCCATTTCTGAATCATTTTGTCCACCATAAGCGTGGAAGGGTATACTCAGATGTGAGTCCCTTGCTCATTGCACCATCAGGATTCAAGCAAGCCGGGCCGACGACGCCTGAAATGGCAGAAACCGGTCCCCGGAAGCTTGTTTCCTTCCCAGTACAAGAGTTGGCTTGGTAGTTTGGTTTGCCCTGTTATCATCATGCACTGGGACAGGAACAGACTAATTTGCATATAGCCAAGTTCTGAGCTGGGATGGTGCAGTGAGCTAAAAAACGGTGATGGATCAAGCCCTGATCTTTGGACTGGGTAAGAGTGGTCTGCTTAATTCAGGCACTCTGTTCATCACCACCCCCATTTCTGAATCATTTTGTCCACCATAAGCGTGGAAGGGTATACTCAGATGTGAGTCCCTTGCTCATTGCACCATCAGGATTCAAGCAAGCCGGGCCGACGACGCCTGAAATGGCAGAAACCGGTCCCCGGAAGCTTGTTTCCTTCCTAGGACTAGAATTGGCTTGGTAGTTTGGTTTGCCCTGTTCCCATCATGCACTGGGACAGGAACAGACTAATTTGCATATAGCCAAGTTCTGAGCTGGGATGGTGCAGTGAGCTAAAAAACGGTGATGGATCAAGCCCTGATCTTTGGACTGGGTAAGAGTGGTCTGCTTAATTCAGGCACTCTGTTCATCACCACCCCCATTTCTGAATCATTTTGTCCACCATAAGCGTGGAAGGGTATACTCAGATGTGAGTCCCTTGCTCATTGCACCATCAGGATTCAAGCAAGCCGGGCCGACGACGCCTGAAATGGCAGAAACCGGTCCCCGGAAGCTTGTTTCCTTCCCAGTACAAGAATTGGCTTGGTAGTTTGGTTTGCCCTGTTCCCATCATGCACTGGGACAGGAACAGACTAATTTGCATATAGCCAAGTTCTGAGCTGGGATGGTGCAGTGAGCTAAAAAACGGTGATGGATCAAGCCCTGATCTTTGGACTGGGTAAGAGTGGTCTGCGTAATTCAGGCACTCTGTTCATCACCACCCCCATTTCTGAATCATTTTGTCCACCATAAGCGTGGAAGGGTATACTCAGATGTGAGTCCCTTGCTCATTGCACCATCAGGACTAAAGCAAGCCGGGCCGACGACGCCTGAAATGGCAGAAACCGGTCCCCGGAAGCTTGTCTCCTTCCCAGTACAAGAATTGGCTTGGTAGTTTGGTTTGCCCTGTTCCCATCATGCACTGGGACAGGAACAGACTAATTTGCATATAGCCAAGTTCTGAGCTGGGATGGTGCAGTGAGCTAAAAAACGGTGATGGATCAAGCCCTGATCTTTGGACTGGGTAAGAGTGGTCTGCTTAATTCAGGCACTCTGTTCATCACCACCCCCATTTCTGAATCATTTTGTCCACCAATAGCGTGGAAGGGTATACTCAGATGTGAGTCCCTTGCTCATTGCACCATCAGGATTCAAGCAAGCCGGGCCGACGACGCCTGAAATGGCAGAAACCGGTCCCCGGAAGCTTGTTTCCTTCCCAGTACAAGAATTGGCTTGGTAGTTTGGTTTGCCCTGTTCCCATCATGCACTGGGACAGGAACAGACTAATTTGCATATAGCCAAGTTCTGAGCTGGGATGGTGCAGTGAGCTAAAAAACGGTGATGGATCAAGCCCTGATCTTTGGACTGGGTAAGAGTGGTCTGCTTAATTCAGGCACTCTGTTCATCACCACCCCCATTTCTGAATCATTTTGTCCACCATAAGCGTGGAAGGGTATACTCAGATGTGAGTCCCTTGCTCATTGCACCATCAGGATTCAAGCAAGCCGGGCCGACGATGCCTGAAATGGCAGAAACCGGTCCCCGGAAGCTTGTTTCCTTCCCAATACAAGAATTGGCTTGGTAGTTTGGTTTGCCCTGTTCCCATCATGCACTGGGACAGGAACAGACTAATTTGAATGTAGCCAAGTTCTGAGCTGGGATGGTGCAGTGAGCTAAAAAACGGTGATGTATTAAGCCCTGATCTTTGGACTGGGTAACAGTGGTCTGCTTAATTCAGGCACTCTGTTCATCACCACCCCCATTTCTGAATCATTTTGTCCACCATAAGCGTGGAAGGGTATACTCAGATGTGAGCCCCTTGCTCATTGCACCATCAGGATTCAAGCAAGCCGGGCCGACGACGCCTGAAATGGCAGAAACCGGTCCCCGGAAGCTTGTTTCCTTCCCAGTACAAGAATTGGCTTGGTAGTTTGGTTTGCCCTGTTCCCATCATGCACTGGGACAGGAACAGACTAATTTGCATATAGCCAAGTTCTGAGCTGGGATGGTGCAGTGAGCTAAAAAACGGTGATGGATCAAGCCCTGATCTTTGGACTGGGTAAGAGTGGTCTGCTTAATTCAGGCACTCTGTTCATCACCACCCCCATTTCTGAATCATTTTGTCCACCATAAGCGTGGAAGGGTATACTCAGATGTGAGTCCCTTGCTCATTGCACCATCAGGATTCAAGCAAGCCGGGCCGACGACGCCTGAAATGGCAGAAACCGGTCCCCGGAAGCTTGTTTCCTTCCCAGTACAAGAATTGGCTTGGTAGTTTGGTTTGCCCTGTTATCATCATGCACTGGGACAGGAACAGACTAATTTGCATATAGCCAAGTTCTGAGCTGGGATGGTGCAGTGAGCTAAAAAACGGTGATGGATCAAGCCCTGATCTTTGGACTGGGTAAGAGTGGTCTGCTTAATTCAGGCACTCTGTTCATCACCACCCCCATTTCTGAATCATTTTGTCCACCATAAGCGTGGAAGGGTATACTTAGATGTGAGTCCCTTGCTCATTGCACCATCAGGATTCAAGCAAGCCGGGCCAACGACGCCTGAAATGGCAGAAACCGGTCCCCGGAAGCTTGTTTCCTTCCCAGTACAAGAATTGGCTTGGTAGTTTGGTTTGCCCTGTTCCCATCATGCACTGGGACAGGAACAGACTAATTTGCATATAGCCAAGTTCTGAGCTGGGATGGTGCAGTGAGCTAAAAAACGGTGATGGATCAAGCCCTGATCTTTGGACTGGGTAAGAGTGGTCTGCTTAATTCAGGCACTCTGTTCATCACCACCCCCATTTCTGAATCATTTTGTCCACCATAAGCGTGGAAGGGTATACACAGATGTGAGTCCCTTGCTCATTGCACCATCAGGATTCAAGCAAGCCGGGCCGACGACGCCTGAAATGGCAGAAACCGGTCCCCGGAAGCTTGTTTCCTTCCCAGTACAAGAATTGGCTTGGTAGTTTGGTTTGCCCTGTTATCATCATGCACTGGGACAGGAACAGACTAATTTGCATATAGCCAAGTTCTGAGCTGGGATGGTGCAGTGAGCTAAAAAACGGTGATGGATCAAGCCCTGATCTTTGGACTGGGTAAGAGTGGTCTGCTTAATTCAGGCACTCTGTTCATCACCACCCCCATTTCTGATCAGCCTTCTGGAAAGGAGCAATATCTTGTTCTGTTTCCCTGCCTACATCAGCTAGGGCAGGAGAGCAGAATAAAAGTCTGCTCCCAACTGACAGGAGCATTTTAAGTTTTCACCTGCTGGGAGAAGACTTCGGGCCAGATGTAGGTAATCCCAGATTACCGATTCTTAAATACCAAATCATACCGATTCGGTATTTAAGAACTGGCAATTGGGATGTAGGTATTTTACCGATTTAATTACCGAATAGTATGAATCGGTAATTACCAAATTGGTATTTACCGATTCGGTAATTGACATTCATTCCTATGGGCCTGGAGGCCCATAGGAATGAATGTCAATTACCGAATCGGTAAATACCGATTCGGTAATTGGGGGAAACATTGAAGGGTGGCAGGGTGTCACTTTGACACCCTGTTGCACCCCTCAATTGTGCATGGGTGCACATGTTGCAGACATACATGCCCTTAGGGCATGTATGTCTGCAACATGGCACTGTTTAAAAAGCAAAAATAATGCTTTTTGAAGGGTTTTCATTATTTACCACCAACTTCTAGTTGGTGGTAAATAACGAATTCTTAAACCCCTGTAGCACTGATTACAGTGCTACCTACATGTCAAAATACAGATTCGGTAAAATTACCGAATCTGTATTTTAACATGCCCCTACATCCCAAACTCCAAACACCGGTCCTTTATGTTTTCTCCTGTTTGGTGGGAGTTTTAAAAATGCTCCCGTCAGACAGGAGCAAACACATGTTTCCCTGTCCACACCAAGGTGGGCAGGGATATTGCTATTTCCCTGTATGGGGCTCCCTAAGAAACATAAATTGAGTCATCCAAGAGAGATAGGGTTCCCAGGGCCATTGTATGCCCAGGAAGGGGGCTGCATGGCCCTCCTCCCTTGAGGGATGGGATCCTCAGGGCCTTTTAGAGGCTTGGGCAGGGGTGCATGTGTTCCACCTCCCCTTAATCAATACTTGGCCCAGGGGATGGGATCTCCTGGACCGAATGCGGTTTGAGAAGTAGGGCCGCCCTCCACATGTTAATTAAATTGGACGGCAGGGAAAGATATAGTACGGGGCCCTCCCCTTCCCCATATTCATTAATTGGGCCATAGGGGATGGGGTCCCTGAGGCCAAAAAAGGTTTAGGGAGGGGGACTACACTCTCCCATCCCATCAATTGAACAACGTGAAATCAGAACACCTTATTTGTTTAACTTTTTTTGCGATCCCACAGGAGTCTTGCAGGATCGTGAAAAAAGACAGATTTGGTGACAGTTTTGGAACTGGAGGAGGGCTCTCTCTGGGTCCCCCCAATGGGACCTAGAGGGGGAGGGTATCCTGGTTTGAAATGCCATCCCTGATGTCATCAGCGATGTCACTGACCATAACATGATTGATGTAATATGTGAGGCCATAAGCAGTGCATTGTGAAATGTAAGCTATATTTAGCTCAGGTGGCTATAACTGCTAAATTTCACAGGTTTTGTACAAGTGAAATCCCAGCCTAACTATAATGCCCCTGTAACTTTTGTTTTTGTCAGTGGATATCTCTCTATAGAAACAAAGTGTCAACTCGACGCGTTTCGGGAAAGCCTTCCCTTGGTCACGAGTCACGTTGTGTGAGATTACCATTGGTTTAAATAAACAAAACATGTGATAACAACATCAGAAAACATAAACAAAAGACTTTCGTTAGTGATTCATTTGCGCTAACTCATTAGGGTGCGTGGCTCTCCTTGTACTGCTAAATCCATACTTCTGAGACAGCATAAATTAATAAATCACGGAGGCAAAATACAAATTAATAAATAAATAAATACAATGCCGGTTCGTAGTTAACCATATTGCATAACGATAATTGCTTAAGGCCACGTGACTTTACTGAGAGAGCATCTTACCCAAGTGGGTCTAAATTCCCCCTTCAATTCCAAATGTTATTAAATTCAATTCAACAATTGTTGTCAACATAATAATATTTATAGAATAAAACTTCATATTGAAACACTATTACATATATCAATAAAGTTCTTTTTCACTAAGTTTTTTCTCTCAGATAGAAATCCTACCCTAGTGGGTCTATACATTTGGCTAATTAGCAAAACCAAAAATCAAAAAATGCGTTTGAAGGAAAACCAGCGCATAATCTCGCTTTAGTGGGCATGACTTCCAATTGTTGTCTCCAAAGGTGTCCAAAGCTCAGTAAGACAATACTGCAGTATCATGGCAACAACGCATTCCCTACAATAAAAACAAATAAAATTCAAATCACAATAATTAAAGGACATTACATTAAACACATAAACCTGAATAACATAAGAGTTAAAAGAATACATGTGGGCACATGTCTATTAGCGAAAAGTGGGTTCTCTATACAGGAAAGACCGTGATGGCACCAAGGTAAGACTTACCCAAATCATTTGTCATCACAATTCTAGATTCTAGATTATATGTGAAAAAACGTGTGCACTATGATCAATTCACTAATAAAATTAAACCTAAACAAAATTATTTCATGATGTGAAAAGACGCATCTGTTTCTGCCTTACCATATTTACATAAAGTTAATGATATTATCTGTCCATATGCCTATTTACAAATGTATATACATTCCCTCGCTCTGATTCAGACCATACAGCGTCATGGTTCGCAGACTGAGAATATATCTTGATTCTTTCTTTCTCAACATGATTTCTCTGTTTCCTCCTCTCACTGGTTTTTTTTACCGTGTCATGCCATAGAATTTTAAACTTTTCCACTCACTTTTGTGATGAGACTCCATGTGTTTGGCAACTGCATTACTCCTGTCCTGATGTATGGTTGCCCTAACATGTTTCAAAATCCTCTTTTTCAATTCGTTCTTAGTGCTGCCCACATACTTTAATTGACACGGGCATTCAATTACATAGATTACATACGGTGTCATGCATGTGATAAGTTCATCAATATTCCAGATTTTTCCATTTGATAACATAACCTCTTGGACTGCTTTGCCTATCTGACACACTTTGCAATTGTAAAATTTCTTAAAACCTTTTCCTTTCAACCATACTTTCTTATCCTCTTTGAAAAAATTACTCTTAGTCAATCGGTCTTTTAAGTTCGGTGCTCGACGATATGTTATTTGTGGCGTGTTACCCACAATCGAACCAATAGTGGCATCCATCTTTAGAATGTTCCAATTTTTCTTTAGGATATCCCTGATTCGTTTTGATTCATTTGAGAAGGTTGTTATGAATCTTATTACTTCTTTGTCACTTTCTTTAATTTCTTCTTTCTTCCTTATTTGCAATAAGGTGTTTCTGTCCTTTTGGCTTGCTCTTTCCCAGCCTTTCTTTACGTGACTTTTTGAGTATCCTCTCCTCTCAAATCTTTTAATCATGAATGTGCTTTGTTTATCCCATTCTGATTCTTCTAAACATATCCTACGGAGTCTTAAAAATTCTCCATGTGGGATGTTTTCAAATAAACACTGCTGATGGAAACTGCTAGCGTGCAAGGTTGCATTTCGTTGCGGTTTTCTTCCTGTGCAGAGTGGTGTGTAATTCATTGGCTTTGATATAAATTTCAGTGTCCAAGAAAATTATTTTATTGTCACTTATTTTGTATGTAAATTTGAAGTTTGCAGGTGATGAATTGAGGATTTCAAAGTATTCTTTAAATTCATCTTCTGAACCATCCCACACTATGAGGAGGTCGTCGATAAAACGCAACCACAGTATCACTTTATTCAACATAGTGTCATTTTCAGCTTGCCACGCCCATTTCTGTTCCCACCACCCCATGGTGAGGCAGGTAAAACTTGGGCTAAAGGAAAAACCCATAGCCGTCCCTTTTGTTTGGGCGTAGATTTCATCTCCAAAGTAAAAAAATGTATGATTCAGGCATAGTCTCATCATATCTTCAGGCATGATGTTTTGACATGAAAAGTGCATGTTTATATCCTGGAGAAAGAATTTACAGGCTGAAATTCCAAGCTCATGGTCTATATTCGTATATAATGATACAACATCCATCGTTATCAGTCTATACTATGATTTCGAGGAAATTCCATTCCGTTGTTTTAACATGTCCGTTGTGTCTTGTATGAAAGAACTTAATTTTGAAACATACGGAAGTAAAAAGAAGTCCAGATAGTTGGCTATTGGTTCAAACAAGTAGCCCATAGCGGAGACAATCGGGCGCCTTGGTGGTCTAGTTCGATTCTTATGTACTTTGGGTAAAACATACATAGTTGCGGTCACTGGGTCATCCACTGTGAGATATTTGTGTTCATCAAAGTCAATCAAACCTAAATCTAGCCATTCTTTCAATTTTTTATCCAATGACTCTTTTATTTGCTTTGTTGGATCAGCTGTTAATTTCTTATAGTACACTTCATCTTGTAATTGGTCATGGGCTACTTTTGCATATTCCAATTTGTCCCATACGATGACATTTGCGCCTTTATCCGCCATCTTGATTTCAATAGTTTTATCCTGACTCAAAGTTGTAAGTGCTGCGTTCTTCTGCTTTCAGATTGTCAAAATAGCACTGTTTTTTTAGTTTATAAATATCCTGTATTACGGCTTCATGAAAAATATCCACTTTGTTACCAGGTGGAAATTGCGGGTAGAATCGTGATTTCCGCTTTTTTTTACTCAAGCCGGCTCCCAGTTGTGTACAGGTCTGTTCCAATGTTGTTTGTTGAGATTCATTAACAATATCTAAATTCCTCAATGTCGGGTAACTTTTACAGTCTTTGGCCAATAAAGTTGTGCTTGTTGTGCCTTTAGGTAATGATGTTTTCTTCTTATAATTCAAACTTTGTTCTTTCTCTTTGAAAAGCTTGGCTAATTTGATCTTGCGCACATACTTGTATAAGTCAATTCTTGTTTGTGCAATATCTAGATGCACTTTTGGGCAAAAGTTTAAGCCTTTCTTTAATAATGTGCTTTCTGATTCTGTTAGCTGACGGCTTGATAGGTTGATGACAGTCAGTTTCTGATCTTCCTCTAAAATGTTTTCTTCAATCTCATGCTGCGTGTGAGTGCTCCCACTCTCTCCCCGCCGCTTGCCCCTTCTTCCTCTCCTTGTTTGTTGCCTCTTGGTTTTCCACGGCCACGTCCTCAGTTTTGAAGCTGAAATCCCCTTGTTTGTTCCCACTGGCGTTGTTTCAGGACCAGCCGCATATCCCCCAAAAAAGACTGCTTTCTGGCTGATGTGATTTCTTCATCACTTTGTTCAATTGATACATTTGATGATAAGCTATCAGAGGTACTCGCATTGCTTTGGCTATAATCGTGTTGCTGAAGGTGGTCAAATTTTCTCGCATATGTAAAGATTCTTCCTTCACTGTAGTCCTTTTTGTCTCTTAGGAACTTGATATACTTGCAATTTTGCACTGAGTCTTCATGAGTTTCAATTTGTTTTTCCAATTCTGCTTTGAATTTTTTCAAATCAGGTGTTAGATCAAGTGTTGCGATTTCCTTTTCCATTTCTTGGACTTGGCTTTTGATTTTTTGTAGTGATATTTCGATATGCTTAATTAGTATGTTCATTAGGCCAAGTGATGAACTAAGCAGGTATTCGCCCCATTCTTGTAGTAAGTCATTGCTCGAGTCCTGATGGCTTTGCATTAGGTGAATTCTCAAACCTCTTGGTACTCTTTGTACCTCTGTATTTCTTTAAAGTGGTGACTTCCCACCACTTATTAATTTCTTTTTTGGATATTTTCTCCCAATTTTTCAATTTTGTCCTTGCATCAGTCTTTTTATTAAATCTGGGATCTGCTCCTTCCGTTCCTCCCGTTTCAAAAAATTCCGGCTTGACTAACAGTGTTTGTCTTTTCGCATCACGTGATTCCATTCTATTTGTCTGTTTGGGGTTTTTAAAAATGATGAATTGTTTGCTGTATTGTAGACTCTCTGTTTTATTGTTGTGACTCACTTGGGGAGCTCTGTGTCTTGTCAACCTGATTTACATTGAAATCATTATGCAGTGGTATTGATTTTATTCACGCCTCTCATCAGTGATCTATCACGGGCTGACCGACATGTTGCTCATTGCAATTCAATTTGGTAACTTCCGTATGCTTCCCTCCCGTTAATGAGAAGAGGTGTCCGCTTACCTTATCTTCGCCGAGTATCGCCCCCTTTCTCCTTCCGGCAGTCAGGCGCGTCCTCAGCTTGGACTCAGCTCGCGTATCCCTCCTCAGTTCGCGGTTCGGGGAAGTGAATGGACCTCCTTTGCTTCTCGTTATGTCGGTGATCGCCACAGTCCGCTTTAGTTTCAAAAACACTTAGTGCTCGTTGCGCGGTCCAGGCGCTGCTTATCAGCCGTGCGTAATCCCGCGGTCGAGCAGACCGCCGTCAATATGATAATCTCTTCTCAGATGAAAAGAAGTTGGGTCGCACACCAATAATCCGTTAAAGTTAATCCAAAGTATTTATTTTCGACAACTCCAAATACTCCAAACACCAACGCGTTTCAATCTCCTCCTGAGATCTTGTTCAAGGTGCCGCCGCCATTTTCTCATTTGTTTTTAAAGCTCATGTGTTGCATCAACATCCTCCTCCTACATAAAGGGCATTATGGTTATTGTAGTGCATGTGTATGTGTGTGTGTGTGTGTGTATATATATGTATGTTGTATGTATGTGTGTGTGTGTGTATATATAAATATATACATATATATAGAGAGAGATATGTATGTGTATGTGTGTGTAAATGTGTATATATATACATATATGTATATATATATATATATATATATATATATTACCTACTGGCGGTTGCCAGTAGGTAGTTATAGTTAGGACCTAGTTTCCATAGGAAATCCGCAACATTCTATTGGGAATAACTTTGGCGTGTAATTTTCAAAAATTTAGGCCAGCTCCGCTCCGCTCCTTCCCTGGAAGTTTCGGGGGGATTCATCATGCGGGGGTCAAGAAAAAAGGGGGTCCCAAAACGTGTTTCCCCATGTTAATTTCCATAGGACGTTCAGACACGGCTACAGCCCGAACCGCTGAATGGAATTACACCAAACTTTGCAAAATTGTAGGGACTGGTACGCATAAGTGCCTTTTCTATATTTGGTGAAAATTGCTCCAGTGGTTTTTACGAATATGAACTTCAAAAACACATATATATCTATATGCGCGCTTCGAGCGCTTACCGGTACGCGTACCGGTAAGCGCACCCGGCGCGCCACGGAAGTGCGCGAGCGGAAAGCTGATTGGCTCTCGGGTGTCTGTCAACATTCCAAACAGTCCGGAGAATCCGCCATCTTGTGTCTCGGTAGAATCGAGACACAAGAGGTGAAAAAAAAGGGGGAAATGATTAAAAGGTGGCAGGGTAGACACCCCCTGACCCCCTAGGTTTTCTGAGGAGGGCCTAGAAGGACCCTGAAGGGCAAAAAAACTAATTTTGGGTGCGTTCCCATGTATGCTTCCGGGTACGCGTACCCTAAGCGCACCACGCGGAAAAACTGAAAAAAATCAGAGTAAAAAAATATTTTAGAGTGCTTAGAGGTAGGGTAGCTCTGAAAAGAGCTGTTGTGTTAAGTGGGTGATTTAAGTACCTACAAGCAGGTACCGATGCAGAGTCTAAAATTCAAGAGGAAGACTCTATTCCCCTCATCTGTAAAATGTACACCATCTCTCCTATAGATGCCTTGCATGTTGTAACGCAAGTTGTTGTGGTATATAGAACCCATACCATAGTCTCTGAGGAAAGCAGAAACAGATTTATTCACATGTTTCCTTGCTTTCTCAATCTGTGGACAAAATTGGTTGGACATGTTCCATTCTTGCCTTTGGCATATATTAGAATATACCAAGGCAGTTTTTGGAAAAAGTGACATCAATTGCCCAAAGGTGTCATTTAAAAGCATTTCCAGACCTACCCCAGTCAAAGTGCCCAGGTCATTGCCTCCACAGTGCACAATTATGAGGTCAGGGTGTGGTAGATGAATAAAGGATTTTACCAATGGTATCAATTGGTGACATCTCAATCCTCTCTGGCTAATCCACATAATATCCACATTTGGTAAATCAAGGTTGTGAATACCTCTGTTTGCTGCATATCTTTCACTCCAGTGAACAAAGCTATGACCCACAATCCAGACTTTAGGCATCTTGAAGGTGGATGTGGTTGTATTCAGATGAGTTGTGGAAATGAAATGGCAGTTTGAAAGTAGGAGTTATGAAAAAAAAGTGGTTGAGATTCAGTGCACTTGAAAAAGAAGAAATGATTGGTGGTTTCTTAAAATTCTCCACTGAAAATTAGGCTGCATGCTTCTGTTTTTTGAAAGAAGTAATTCTAATGGTTGCGAAAAAGTCATTGAAAGAAACATTGCACATGATTAGCTAGTATATTGAGATGTCAAACACCCTTGCTGAGTTCATTTGCAACATAGTATGATGAACTTTTCACCTGTGTGCTGAGTTAGGTGGGAGTTACCATGGTAACAGGCTGAATGAGCACTGGGGGGATGGGTGAATATTATGTGAGTTTGAAAGTGTTGAAATGTAGAACCAATTTAAATGTTAGTTTGGGTTTGAAATAGTGTGGGAAGAATTTTGATTGGTTAAGTCAAGGGATATGTGTGAAGAATTACAGGGAATCAGGGCCATTTGTGGTTGCAGTCTCTGAGGTGCATTTCAGAGATTCTGCTTAAGAAAATCTGGTATGTGTGACTGACACTGTTTTAAATCTTCAAAAGCATTTTTAAAGGTGAGTAATGATTCATTTAATATAGATAGAGGGCTGTATGCACTATGGGGAAGATTAAGAAGCATTTTGGGCTTCTTTATTCTTGCATTGTGTGTCATGTTTTTTTGTAATGCTGGTAAAACATTTATTGGTGCATATTGGAAATGTATTTTGGAAATGGGTCAAGTTTGTGCACTGTAATGTAGTGGTCACTTAAATGGGCTGTGCTCTGTGTCTAAAACGATTTACTATGCTAAATGTTTTTTGGTAAAATGTATGGCTTTAACGTTTTTGACAAGGATCACACTGAGTGTCTGTGTGAAATAAGAAATTATATTTTCACATTTTCTATAATGTCACCTGTGTCTGCTCACGGTTTGCATTTCTTAGCTTATAGGGTACTGTTTCTTTTTGCATTGTGTCTCATGTTAGTATGTAATGATGGCACAAAATGAATGGTGCATTTTGGAAAAGTATTTTGGAAATGAGTCAGATTTCTGCCTAGTAATGTAGTGGTCATTGATTTAGGCTGTGCTCTGTGTCTAAAACGATTTACTATGGTAAATGTTTTATGGTAAAATATATGGCTTTAACTATTTTGACAAGGATCACACTGAGTGTCTGTGTGAAATAAGGAATTATATTTTCACATTTTTCAATAATGTCACCTGTGTCTGCTCACAGTTTGCATCTCTTAGCTTGAAGGGTACTCTGAGCCTGTGTCTCATCTCACTCTGTGCCTGCGTCTCATCTAAATCTGTGCCTGTGTCTTATCTCATTCTGTGCCTGTGTCTCATCTCACTCTGTGCCTGCCCCATCTCTCTCTTTGTGTGTGTCATTTCTCTCTTTGCGTGTCTCATCTCACTCTGTGCCTGTGTCTCATCTCCCTCATTTTTGACAAGGATCACACTGAGTGTCTGTGTTAAATAAAGAATTATATTTTCACATTTTTCAATAATGTCACGTGTGTCTGCTCACAGTTTGCATCTCTTAGCTTAAAGGGTACTCTGTGCCTGTGTCTCATCTCACTCTGTGCCTGTGTCTCATCTCACTCTGTGCCTGTGTCTCATCTCACTCTGTGCCTGGGTCTTATCTCACTCTGTGTCTGCCCCATCTCTCTCTTTGTGTGTGTCATTTCTCTCTTAGCGTGTCTCATCTCACTCTGTGCCTGTGTCTAATCTCACTCTGTGCCTGTATCTTATCTCACTCTGTGCCTGTGTCCCATCTCACTCTGTGCCTGTGTCTCATCTCAATAATTTTTGACAAGGATCACACTGAGTGTCTGTGTGAAATAAGGAATTATATTTTCAAATTTTTCAATATTGTCACCTGTGTCTGCTCACAGTTTGCATCTCTTAGCTTAAAAGTGTACTATGTGCCTGTGTCTCATCTTACTCTGTGTCTATGTCTCATCTCACTTTGTGCCTGTGTCTCATCTCACTCTGTGCCTGTGTCTCATCTCACTCTGTGCCTGTGTCTCATCTCTCTCTGTGCCTGTGTCTCATCTCACTCTGTACCTGCCCCATCTCTCTCTTTGTGTGTGTCATTTCTCTCTTTGCGTGTCTCATCTCACTCTGTGCCTGTGTCTCATCTCACTCTGTGCCTGTGTCTCATCTCACTCTGTGCCTGTGTCTCATCTCACTCTGTACCGGCCCCATCTCACTCTGTGCCTGTGTCTCATCTCACTCTGTGCCTGTGTCTCATCTCACTCTGTACCTGCCCCATCTCTCTCTTTGTGTGTGTCATTTCTCTCTTTGCGTGTCTCATCTCACTCTGTGCCTGTGTCTCATATCACTCTATGCCTGTGTCTCATCTCACTCAGTGCCTGTGTCTCATCTCACTCTGTACCTGCCCTATCTCTCTCTTTGTGTGCGTCATTTCTCAATTTGCGTGTGTCTCATCTCACTCTGGTAAATGTTTTATGGTAAAATGTATGGCTTTAACATTTTTGACAAGGATCACACTGTGTGTGAGTGTGAAATAAGGAATTATATTTTCACATTTTTCAATAATGTCACGTGTGTCTGCATCTCTTAGCTTAAAGGCTACTCTGTGCCTGTGTCTCATCTCACTCTGTGCCTGTGTCTCATCTCACTCTGTGCCTGTGTCTCATCTTACTCTGTACCTGCCCCATCTCTCTCTTTGTGTGTGTCATTTCTCTCTTTGTGTGTCTCATCTCACTCTGTGCCTGTGTCTTATCTCACTCTGTGCCTGTGTCTCATCTCACTCATTTTTGACAAGGATAACACTGAGTGTCTGTGTGAAATAAGGAATTATATTTTCACATTTTTCAAAAATGTCACCTGTGTCTGCTCACAGTTTGCATCTCTTAGCTTAAAGTGTACTACGTGCCTGTGTCTCATCTCACTATGTGTCTATGTCTCATCTCACTCTGTGCCTGTATCTCATTTCACTCGGTGCCTGTGTCTCATCTCACTCTGTGCCTGTGTCTCATCTCACTCATTTTTGACAAGGATCACACTGAGTGTCTGTGTGAAATAAGGAATTATATTTTCACATTTTTCAATACTGTCACCTGTGTCTGCTCACAGTTTGCATCTCTTAGCTTAAAGGGTACTCTGTGCCTTTGTCTCATCTCACTCTGTGCCTGTGTCTCATCTCACTCTGTGCCTGTGTCTCATCTCACTCTGTGTCTGCCCCATCTCTCTCTTTGTGTGTGTCATTTCTCTCTTTGTGTGTCTCATCTCACTCTCTGCCTGTGTCTCATCTCACTCTGTGCCTGTGTCTCTTCTCACTCTGTACCTGCCCCATCTCTCTCTTTGTGTGTGTCATTTCTCTCTTTGTGTGTCTCATCTCACTCTGTGCCTGTGTCTCATCTCATTCTGTGCCTGTGTCTGTCTCATCTCACTCTGTGCCTGTGTCTCATCTCTCTCTGTGCCTGTGTCTCATCTCACTCTGTACCTGCCCCATCTCTCTCTTTGTGTGTGTCATTTCTCTCTTTGTGTGTCTCATCTCACTCTGTGCCTGCATCTCATCTCACTCATTTTTGGCAAGGATCACACTGAGTGTCTGTGTGAAATAAGGAATTATATTTTCACATTTTTCAATAATGTCACCTGTGTCTGCTCACAGTTTGCATCTCTTAGCTTAAAGAGTACTCTGTGCCTGTGTCTCATCTCACTCTGTGCCTGTGTCTTATCTCACTCATTTTTGACAAGGGTCACACTGAGGGTCTGTGTGAAATAAGGAATTATAATTTCACATTTTTCAATAATATCACCTGTGTCTGCTCACATTTTGCATCTCTTAGCTTAAAGGGTACTCTGTGCCTGTGTCTCATCTCACTCTGTCATCCTTGTCAAAAATGAGTGAGATGAGACACAGGCACAGAGTGAGATGAGAAACAGGCACAAAGTGAGATGAGACACAGGCACAGAGTACTCTTTAAGCTAAGAAATGCAAACTGTGAGCAGACACAATTGACATTATTGAAAAATGTGAAAATATAATTCTTTATTTCACACAGACACTCAGTGTGATCCTTGTCAAAAATGAGTGAGATGAGACACAAGCACAGAGTGAGATAAGACACAGGCACAGAGTGAGATGAGACACACAAAGAGAGAAATGACACACACAAAGAGAGAGATGGGGCAGGTACAGAGTAAGATGAGACACAGGCACAGAGTGAGATGAGACACAGGCACAGATTGAGATGAGACACAGGCACAGAGTACCCTTTAAGCTAAGAGATGCAAACTGTGAGCAGACACACGTGACATTATTGAAAAATGTGAAAATATAATTCCTTATTTCACACTGACACTCAGTGTGATCCTTGTAAAAAATGAGTCAATTTCAGGAAGAACCTTTGCAACTGCAGCAAATATTTACCATGATGGTCCTTCGACAACATCAGGACATTACACAGCTTATTTAAAAATTTCAAAAAATCTGGACTAATTGTAATGATACTCAATTAACTTTCAAACAGCGTTTGCCTTCTGACTTACAAAATTCTTACCTAGTGTTTTAACAACCGAAATTTTAGGAAAGGTAATTGGCCTATGAAGATTGGAGCAGTTAATAAAACTTAGTCTGCTGTTCAAAATTACTTTGTGAGTGAGATTGATCAAGATAATAAAAAACTTGTAGTTGTCATAGAGGTAGTGTAAGTGTATCACATAGTGAGTGATATCAGTATTATAGGAAATGTTAATCATGAGTAAGCCAGAGATGAAAATATAACTATTGTTTCATGATGTAAAAGATGTTGGAGCTTTTCTTTCAGAAACTCGGGTAAATGGAAGTTTAAGAGTACTATTGAGTAATTTCCAAAGAAAAGGACTTTCCAAATACTATTTGGCCTCATCGAAAAGTACGTGGATCAAAAGTGAGTTAAGATATGTTTTTTCTAAGTTTTACATTATTTATTGAAACATTGTATGGGTTTTTTAAACACAATCTTTTTGATTGTGTTTTTTTTGCCCGCTGTCATATGATGAGTAGTATTAAACTCACTGTTTTAAGTGAAATTCAATATATTCTGAGAACAGCAAAAATAAACCATGTAACATGTTGTACAAGTTATTTTGTATTTTGTATTGTGAAATATATATTATACTCTCCTTGTCTCACGCTTACTCACCTTTTTCCACCCTCTATCACCCCTCTTTACTCACCCTCACTGCCCTTCTCTCACTCTCCTTCACTCCGTTCCCTTACTCCACTTCCCTCACTACCTCTCATTCCCCATTCCTTCACTCCCCTTCCCCTCTCTCCCCTCCACTACTTTCCAGCTCTCAGTCTCTCTGCTTCAGTCTCCTTCCCCTTCTTTTTATCTTTTGCTCCCTCAGTAATTCCCCTTCCCTCACTCACCTTACTCCACTTCATTCACTCCTTCTCTCACTCCCTCTGTCCTCTCACATCCTCACTCCCCTTCCCTCACTCTCTCACTCTTACCCTCACTCCCTACATCCCCTTACTTTGTTACTCCCCCTTGCCTCACACTCACTCCCTTTAACTCACCAACACTTCCTCATTTACCTTTCTATGCTCCCTTACTTAGTCTCCTTCTGTCACTCCTTCCTTTACTACCTCTATGTCATCACTCCCTCACTCCCCTTGTCTTACGCTCACTCGCCTTTATCCACCCTCTATCACTCCTCTTTCCTCAACCTTACTGCCCTTCTCTCACCCTCCCTCACCCCCGTTCCCTTACTCCACTTCCCTCACCTATCCTCATTCCCCATCCTTAACTCCCCTTACCCTCACTCTCCTCCCACAGTCACCTTTTCCCAGTCCCTCTGCTTCACTCCCCTTCCCCTTCTTTCCTTCCTTTGCTCCCTCAGTAATTCCCCTTCTCTCACTCACCTTACTCCACTTTACTCACTCCTTCTCTCACTCCCTCTGTCCTCTCACTTCCTCACTCCTCTTCCCTCACTCCCTCTCTGTTACCCTCACTCCCTCTATCCCCTCACTCTCTCACGCCCCTTCACTCACTCTCACTCACCTTCCATTTCTCATTGTTGTGAATGCACCCTCACTCACTCCCCCTTCCCTGTCACTCACTCCCCTTTCCTTACTCCCCTTTCTTCCATTAGTTTTGATAACTCACATTCTTTTAGTATCTTACTCACCTTCAGTTCATTTCTCTCTCCCTCTCTTGCTCTCTGTTACTGAATCTATCCGCATCATTATCCTCTTAGTAATTTGCTCTCCCTCTATTTCTTTTTCCCTCTCTCTGTCCTTCACCATTCCTTTGTTTCTCTTTCTGTGTCCTTCACTCCTACTTTATCTCTTTTTTATGACTTTTAAACTCCTGCCTTGTCTCTTTTATTTTGAAATATATATTATAAAAATTATAAGTAATTTGTTTCCCCTCTTCCACAGATATTAAATGTATTAAAATATGTCATTAAGTTTACATTACTTATAAGGTAAGTTTGACAAACAAAATTTATTTTCTAATCACTCTTTTCCTTAACCTCACTACTCATCTCTCACCCATCCTCACCCCCGTTCCCTTACTCCGCTTTCCTCACTTATCCTCATTCCCCATGTTCACTCCCCTTCCCCTCACTCACCTCCCACACTCACCTTCTTTCAGTCCCCCTGCTTCACTTCCCTTCCCCTCTCTTCCCTTCCTTCGCTCCCTCACTCATTCACCTTCCCTCACTCACCTTACTCCACTTCACTCACTCCTTCTCTCACTCCCTCTGTCCTGTCACATCCTCATTCTCCTTCCCTCACTCCCTCTCTCTTAGCTTCACTACCTCTGTCCCCTCACTCTCTTAGTCCCCTTCCCTCATGCCTACTCCCTTTAACTCACCTACACTCCCTCACTTACCTTTCTATGCTCCCTCACTCAGTCCCCTTCTTTTACTCTTTCCTTCACTCTCTCTGTCTCCTCACTCCCGCACTCCCCTTGTCTCACACTCACTTGCCTTTATCCACCCTCTATTACCACTCTTCCCTCAACCTCACTGCTCTTCTCTTACCCTCCCTCACCCCCTTTCCCTTACTCCGCTTCCCTCACTTATCCTCATTCCCCATGTTCACTCCCCTTCTCCTCACTCTCCTCCCCCAGTCACCTTTTCCCAGTCCCTCTGCTTCACTCCCCTTCCTCTTCTTTCCTTCCTTTGCTCCCTCAGTAATTTCCCTTCTCTCACTCACCTTACTCCACTTTACTCACTCCTTCTCTCACTCCCTCTGTCCTCTCACTTCCTCACTCCTCTTCCCTCACTCCCTCTCTGTTACCCTCACTCCCATTGTCCCCTCACTCTCTCACGCCCCTTCACTCACCCTCACTCACCTTCCATTCCTCATTGTTGTGAATGCACCCTCACTCACTCCCCCTTCCCTGTCACTCACTCCCCTTTCCTTACTCCCCTTTCCTCATTTAGTTTTGATAACTCACATTCCTTTAGTATCTTAGTCACCTTCAGTTCATTTCTCTCTCCCTCTCTTCCTCTCTGTCACTGAATCTATCCGCCTCATTATCCTCTTAGTAATTTGCTCTCCCTCTATTTCTTTTTCACTCTCTCTGTCCTTCACCATTCCTTTGTTTCCCTTTCTGTGTCCTTCACTCCTACTTTATTTCTTAGTACCCTTTTATGACTTTTAATCTCCTGCCTTGTCTCTTGTATTTTGAAATAAATATTATAAACATTATAAGTAATTTTTTTTCTTATCTTCCACAGATATTAAATTTATTAAAAACATGTCATTAAGTTTACATTACTTATAAGGTAAGTTTGACAAACAAAATTTACTTTCTCATCACATACAAGCTTCCAGCATTCGCGCTGCGTGTAAAACGCTCTTCTTGCATTTTAATATTTTAAAATTGTTATTCCTTTGCTTTGCGCCGAGCACCCGCTCTTTCTACATTTCTTTTGCCTGCGCCGCTTAGAGGCAATTACAGGGAGCTCTTACCCGCATTTAATTCCTGCACACCCACACTTGGTGGGGTAGAAGGGACTCGGGGGCACTGTGTAATCATCGCGCCGGTTTCAGAGCGCCATCTTGGATTGGGGAGAAGGATTTCCTCACAGAGCGCCATCTTGGGTGAGGGAGAGCCACTCGCCCTGCCAGGACCCATGCATTGGAGGAGGAGGTAATAAAAGTAGGACCTCCTACCTCGCTCAGGCAGACTACAAGCTTCCAGCATTCGCGCTGCGTGTAAAACGCTCTTCTTGCATTTTAATATTTTAAAATTGTTATTCCTTTGCTTTGCACCGAGCGCCCGCTCTTTCTACATTTCTTTTGCCTGCGCCGCTTAGAGGGAATTACAGGGAGCTCTTACCCACATTTAATTCCTGCACACCCACACTTCGTGGGGTAGAAGGGACTCGGGGGCACTGTGTATTCATCGCGCCGGTTTCAGAGCGCCATCTTGGATTGGGGAGAAGGATTTCCTCACGGAGCGCCATCTTGGGTGAGGGAGAGCCTCTGGATATAAAATCAGGCACATCCCTCGGATTGGTGCTAGACGGGGAGGACTGGGCTTAATTTTCAGAGAATCAATAGATCTATCCCTCATTGACATCAAGACCATTCCTGGTTGTGAACTACTAGCCTTCTCTCTGAATGGGCAGGGGGGCGCTCTATTTACCAGTCTGCTCTGCTATAGACCTCCATCTAGCCCTTTTTCGGCCGTGACAGGGCTGATTGAGCTAATCCTTGATTTATCTACCTCGTACTCAAGGTTAATGGTACTGGGAGATTTCAATCTCTGGTTAGGCGGTTCTGGAGAGACTGCGCTCCCAGACCTGACCCAGACCTGCCTGAGTATTCAGCTGCAGCAGCTGGTCCTCACCCATACCCACTTAAAGGGCCATATACTGGACCTAGTTTTCGCAGATCCAGAGTACGTAACTGTACGGAACATCCTGCCCCAGTGCTGGACGGACCATGCGCTGGTGCATTTCTCTCTTATGCCCAAGGTGGGGCAGGGGAGAAATAGGAATTCAGGTGGGGTTAAAAGTACCAGACAATGGTCAAAACTCTTGAGTCAGTCCCCTCTACCTTCTCTACTCTCAGAGGGTTTCACCTTAGAGGAAAACGTAGACTTGAGCTACGAAAGGCTTAACCAACGGATCGTGTCCTCCCTAGACTCCTAGGCCCCTTTACGGAAAATCAGGAACAGGCCTACTCCGCCTATGCCATGGTTTTCCGAGGAGTTGCTTCAACTTAAACTCCAATGTAAGCGGGCCGAGCGTACTTGGAGAAAGAACTACCTGGACTCCGATCGGGCTCTCTACAAACAGGCCCTGTCCATCTATAAAGCACAGATCAAATGTGCGAAGGCCAGGTTTTTGGATGAGTCTTTGCGGGTGGCAGTAAACAAATCACAGACCTTGTTTAAGATTGTGAAGGACCTGTCATGCCCTGCTACCGCGGCCAATGCTATCTCCGCATCTCAGTCTCTGTGCGACTCACTGGCACAGGTCTTTGAGGACAAAATCGCAGCCATTTTGAACAATCTTGGCGTTACATCCAGCGGTAATCCTCAAGGATGTAACGAAACGCATCCCGGGCCTATTACAGAAATAACCCCCAGCTTTGCCAGGTTGGACTGTTTTCCTTCTCCAACTTTTGAGGAATTCTGTTCCTTGGCTCACAGCGTGTCGTCGGGATCACCTTTGGACCCGCTTCCACATAAACACTGGAAGCTGTTCCGGAAAGAACTTTTCCCCCCGCTGTTTGCCATCTGTGATCAGTCCCTGGTTTCAGCACGGGTACCAGATTGCTGGAAATTAGCCGTGGTATCACCTCTTCTTAAAAAGGACACCTTGGACCCGGCTTGCCCAGCAAATTATCGACCTATCTCCCTGCTCCCGTTTCCAATAAAGATTCTGGAAAAGTGGGTTACAAAACATCTGTCTAAGTACCTGGAGACCGGGTCCTGCTTGGATGAGGTTCAATTCGGGTTTAGACCGGCCCACGGGACGGAATCAGCGTTGGTGACTGTGCTAGATGATCTCAGGACGCGAGCCGACCATGGAAGAGCAGCCTTTTTAGTGCTGCTCGATATGTCGGCCGCGTTCGACACAGTCAGTCATCCAATTCTGATTAAAAGATTAGAGGAAGTAGGGGTGACAGGCCATGCCCTGAAGTGGCTGACATCATACCTTGGAAATCGTCATCAGGTAGTGTCATTGCCACCTTTCAAATCTAACATCAGAAGAGTGGAGCAAGGTGTTCCACAAGGGTCGGCCATCAGCCCTATCCTCTTCAACCTGTATCTGCGGCCCCTGGTTGCGTTGATTAGATCCTTCGGCATAGCGGTGACGAATTACGCGGATGACACTCAACTTGTCTTCTCGCTTGAGGGCAAGGAAGCAGTGGCATTAGACACCTTCCACCGTTGTATGCTCGCAACTGCGGACTTGCTGAATCAGAATTCGCTGCAGTTTAACAGCTCTAAGACAGAAGTCTTACACTGCACTACTGATCGCGTCCCTAGACCTCTCCCGCCGGACTTTTGGCCGCCTTCCTTCCAGAGCACGACTGTGTCTGCCACCTCGGTCCGTAATCTGGGAGTGATGTTTGGGTCTAACCTCCAACTGGATGCAGCCGTTAATAAAACAGTGAGCACTTGTATGGGACTGCTTCGTATGCTGAGAAAGGTCCTTCCGATGCTTCCAATGGACAGCAGGCCAGAGGTGGTGAGGAGCATTATTGTAAGTCGCTTGGACTACTGTAATGCTCTATTTCTTGGAGCACCATCTACTTTGATAGGAAAACTGCAACGGGTGCAGAATCTCGCAGCCAAATTAGCGCTTGCTCGTCGCCGCCTTGATTCTTCATCTCAGGCACTAAGGGACCTTCACTGGTTACCGGTCCTTCAGCGGATCGATTTTAAATCTTTATGTATTGTATTCAGGGCCCTTCATGGACAAGGCCCAGTGCCACTACAGAATATGTTCCATTGGTACACTCCGTCCAGATCCCTTCGTTACCTTGCTGTGGTGCCTAAAGTTTTGAGATCGCGGCTGGGCGGCCGATCTTTCAGCTTTACGGCAGCCAGACTATGGAACGCTCTTCCGTTAGGACTGAGAAGCATGAACGATCCCAATTCCTTTAAGAAAAATTAAAAAACACATCTCTTTCCTAAGGTTGGGCCACGTTCGTTCTTATAAGTCAGCATGGTGCGAAGCAGGTTCCTTCTAGTCAAAGCGCCAGGATACCCGTTGGGTGACAGACATGCGCTATAAAAGAGTACCAATACATACATACATACATACTCTTTTCCTTAACCTCACTACTCTTCTCTCACCCACCCTCACCCCCGGTCCCTTACTCCGCTTCCCTCACAAATTCTCATTCCCCATGTTTTCTCCCCTTTCCCTCACTCCCCTCCCACACTCACCTTCTTTCAGACCCCCTGCTTTACTTCCCTTCCCCTCTCTTCCCTTCCTTCGCTCCCTCACTCATTCTCCTTCCCTCACTCACCTTACTCCACTTTACTCACTCCTTCTCTCACTCCCACTGTCCTCTCACATCCTCACTCCCCTTCCCTCACTCTCTCTTAGCCTCGCTCTCTCCGTCCTCTCACTCTCTCACTCCTCTTCTGTCATGCTCACTCCCTATAGCTCAGCCACACTCCCTCACTTACCTTTCTTTGCTCCCTCACTCAGTCCCTTTCTGTCACTCCTTTCTTCACTCCCTCTATCCCCTCACTCCCTCACTCCCCTTGTCTTACCCTCACTTTTATCCACCCTCTTTCACCCCTCTTTACTCACGCTCTCTGCCGTTCTCACCCTCCTTCACCCCCATTCCCTTACTGCGGTTCCCTCACAACCCCTCATTCCCAATCCTTCTCTCCCCTTCCCTTTACTTTCATCCCCCACTCACCTTCTCTCAGTACCTATGCTTCAGTCCTATTCCCCTCTATTCCCTTCCTTCGCTCATTCACTCATTCCCCTTTCCTCACTCAACTTACTCCACTTCACTCACTCCTTCTCTCACTCCCTCTGTCCTGTCACATCCTCATTCTCCTTCCCTCACTCCCTCTCTCTTAGCTTCACTACCTGCGTCCCCTCACTCTCTCAGTCCCCTTCCCTCATGCTCACTCCCTTTAACTCACCTACACTCCCTCACTTACCTTTCTATGCTCCCTCACTCAGTCCCCTTCTCTTACTCTTTCCTTCACTCCCTCTGTCTCACGCTCACTTGCCTTTATCCACCCTCTATCACCACTCTTTCCTCAACCTCACGGCTCTTCTCTTACCCTTCCTTACCCCCATTTGTTTACTCCGCTTTCCTCACTTATCCTCATTCCCCATGTTCACTCCCCTTCCCCTCAGTCACCTCCCACACTCACCTTCTTTCAGTCCCCCTGCTTCACTTCCCTTCCCCTCTCTTCCCTTCCTTCGCTCCCTCACTCATTCCCCTTCCCTCATTCACCTTACTCCACTTCACTCACTCCTTCTCTCAATGCCACTGTCCTCTTACATCCTCACTCCCCTTCTCTCACTCTCTCTCTCTTAGCCTCACTCTCTCCGTCCTCTTACTTTCTCACTCCTCTTCCGTCACGCTCACTCCCTGTTACTCACCCACACTCCCTCACTTACCTTTCTTTGCTCCCTCACTCAGTCCCTTTCTGTCACTCCTTTCTTCACTCCCTCTATCCGCTCACTCCCTCACTCCCCTTGTGTTACCCTCACTCACTTTTATTCTCCCTCTTTCACCCCTCTTTACTCACGCTCTCTGCCGTTCTCTCACCCTCCTTCACCCCAGTTCCCTTACTGCGGTTCCCTCACTACCCCTCATTCCCCATCCTTATCTCCCCTTCCCTTTACTTTCATCCCCCACTCACCTTCTCCCAGTACCTATGCTTCAGTCCTCTTCCCCTCTATTCCTTTCCTTCGCTCACTCACTCATTCCCCTTCCCTCACTCACCTTACTCCACTTCACTCACTCCTTCTCTCACTCCCTCTGTCCTGTCACATCCTCATTCTCCTTCCCTCACTCCCTCTCTCTTAGCCTCACTACCTCCGTCCCCTCACTCTCTCAGTCCCCTTCCCTCATGCTCACTCTCTTTAACTCACCTACACTCCCTCACTTACCTTTCTATGCTCCCTCACTCAGTCCCCTTCTCTCACTCTTTCCTTCACTCCCTCTGTCTCCTCACTCACTCACTCTCCTTGTCTCACGCTCACTTGCCTTTATCCACCCTCTATCACCATTCTTTCCTCAACCTCACTGCTCTTCTCTTACCCTTCCTCACCCCCGTTCCTTTACTCCGCTTTCCTCACTTATCCTCATTCCCCATGTTCACTTCCCTTCCCTCAGTCACCTCCCACACTCACCTTCTTTCAGTCCCCCTCCTTCACTTCCCTTCCCCTCTCTTCCCTTCCTTCGCTCCCTCACTCATTCCCCTTCCCTCACTCACCTTACTCCACTTCACTCACTTCTTCTCTCACTGCCACTGTCCTCTTACATCCTCACTCCCCTTCTCTCACTCTCTCTCTCTCTCTCTTAGCCTCACTCTCTCTGTCCTCCTACTCTCTCACTCTTCTTCCATCACTCTCACTCCCTATAACTTACCCACACTCCCTCACTTACCTTTCTTTGCTCCCTCACTCAGTCCCTTTCTGTCACTCCTTTCTTCACTCCCTCTATCCCCTCACTCCCTCACTCCCCTTGTCTTACCCTCACTTTTATCCACCCTCTTTCACCCCTCTTTACTCACGCTCTCTGCCGTTCTCACCCTCCTTCACCCCCATTCCCTTACTGCGGTTCCCTCACAACCCCTCATTCCCCATCCTTCTCTCCCCTTCCCTTTACTTTTATCCCCCACTCACCTTCTCTCAGTACCTATGCTTCAGTCCTCTTCCCCTCTATTCCCTTCCTTCGCTCACTCGCTCATTCCCCTTCACTCACTCACCTTACTTTGCTTCACTCACTCCTTCTCTCACTCCCTCTGTCCTGTCACATCCTCATTCTCCTTCCCCCACTCCCTCTCTCTTAGCCTCACTACCTCCATCCCCTCACTCTCTCAGTCCCCTTCACTCATGCTCACTCCCTTTAACTCACCTACACTCCCTCACTTACCTGTCTATGCTCCCTCACTCACACCCCTTCTGTCATTTGTTCCTTCAGTCACTTTCTCCCCTTCACATACATTCTTTAAAAAAAATAACAGAATATATAAGGAATATAGCTCTTTTTGGAGAATTGGAGGTAGTTCTAAAAAGAACTTTTTTTTTTCTTCTTTTTTGATTTTATATTTTTTTTAAACTTTTTTAGAACGATTTAAAACTTTTTTTCTTTTTTTTTGGGGAGAAAAACAAAACCAGGGAATCCAAAACTGCTCAACAGGAGCAAAAAAAAGGGGAAAAATTAGTGGTGGGTGGAGCAGGGGTGCTCTTCTTTTTTACGAACAATAAGTTCTATGCTCTGCTCCCCATAGCAAAGCAGTTTGTTGCAGTCCATGCAGACAATTTTGATGCGTGCAAAGACCGGCTGCACGTTCGGGATTAAACTTCCAGCTTGTCTTCCCGAAGGTGTTGCTCCACCAGTTGAGGTGCTGCCGCCATCTGTTGGGCGATTGCGTGCCAGGTCCCTGACACTCTCCTTCGCATAGTTGTTGGGGTGCCTTCTCTGGACATGCCTAATTAAAGTAGCGTTTCCAAAGCTGTATTTTTTATTTGGATTCCCACGTGACAAGGTGGTGCCACAGAATTTGCAGCACACCTTCGCCGCATTCACCTTCTTTTCACCTTCGGGGAAGGTAAAAAATTTCCATATGAAATGTTCTTTTACTTTGCGCTGAGGAGGGTCCTCAGGCAAAAAATCTTCTTTTTAGTCACTGGAGGTTGGTTGTCTTCCAGCGATTTTTCTAAAAAAGAAAAGATGCTGCAGATGATCCAAGGACCACCTCTTGCTCTCTCCAAGTTCGGTAGTGAGGGAAATGGGTGGGGCTTTCAATATTTGGAAAAAAAACTGTTATGAACCAATGAAAAGTGTTGTTTTAAGGTCACATGGCTTGACGTGCTTACGCTACGCACTCCGGAGCACTTCTGGGTGCGCTTACGGCGGCGCTTCCGGGGGCGCTTACGCGGCGCGTCACAATGACGTTTTACTTGATTTTCGGAAATGTGTTTAGACTCAAAATACGGTTTTTAAAAATAAATAATACTACTTTTATGAGTATGCTACTGAATGTCTTGCATTATTATTCACTTTAAATACATAATTATATATTTTTTCGCATGCGGGAATAGCGCTCTCGCTACGTGTACGGGTGCGTTTACGGGTGCGGGTACCCTGAGCGCTCCAGGGTAAAAAGATTTTTAAAAAACACAGGAAAAATACATTGAAAAATTAATGTTAGAAAAATATACATTATTTAAATAATTTTATAAAAATTATAATAATTAATAGCTATTAAAAAAACGTAATAATTCACTTTCAAAACCGTTATAGTTAGTTGGACTCACTATAACTCGCGCGCCCGCAATCCACTGCTGATGATGTCACATATTACATCATTCATGACATGGTCAGTGACATCACTGATGACATCACTGATGACATCACTGATGACATCACTGATGACATCTCAAATGACATCACTGATGACATCACTGATGACATCTCAAATGACATCACTGATGACATCACTGATGACATCATCCAGTGACTGTGTGTTTCTGTAAAGTTTAAATATGTTTTACATATTCAAGAATGAGTGGGTGTATAAGTGTCTGGATGAAGGATTTAGTTGGTGCGTGACTGACTGTATGTCAGTCACGCACCACTCTGCGCTCCGCGGTAAAGCACGCTGCTGATGTAGCCAATCTCATCCTCAATCTAAACACGGACGTAGCAGTCCTGACGGAATCCTGGCTTAACAAATCCTCTTTGCCCTGCCTAGACCTTCTAGTCCCGCCCAACTATCATATCGTAAGGCTGGACAGGCAATCACAAAAAAAAGGGGGTGGCATAGCCTGCATCTACCGCTCCAACCTCCTTATCACTGAACTTCTAGCCGAACCTACAGACTCCTGCGAATATCTTGCCCTCTCCGTCTGCAACAGCACCTCCCTTCAGTGCAGACTGCACATCTTTTACCTCCCTCCAGGCAAGAATGATACCTTCACAGACTACCTCATGGAAATCATCACTACTAAAGCCTCCCATAACACAAATGACATTTTTCTTGGTGACTTCAACTTGCACTGGGACGACCCCAAGGACTCACAGGTCAACGCCATCAGAGACTTCTTGGCCGACCAATCCCTTACCCAAGCCTGCTCCCTCCCTACTCACTTGAAAGGTGCCATTCTGGACTGGGTCATCTCTAAGGAATCTGCTGTCAATCTTACCTCCATAGACCCTTGTGACTGTTCTGATCACCACGTTATCAACTTCCGTCTGCCTGGCACTCATAAGACATGGACACCGCAACCGGTGATCCCCAAAAGAAGGATCCGTGAGACCAAGAACCTTGACCACGAGAAACTGGCTGCCCGCTGTGCATCCTACCTCCCCCCCATATCACCACGGTCGATAACCTCACTGAACACTATTCCACAACGATCTCCAATATGATTGATGACCTTGCTCCCCTAAAACTGAAAAGAACACAGATCAAGGTCAGAAACCCGTGGTTCAATGGATCCCTTAACAATGAGAGGAGATCCCTCCAGCAAACAGAACGGAACTGGAAAAAGCACCCTTCCGCAGACCATCTTAAACTTCTCTGGCAAGCCAGAAACATCTATAACAAAAACATCATCAACTCAAAAAAAGAATTCTTCACAACTGAACTGGATAACGCTAAGAATAGACCTCGCAAACTATTCTAGTTGGGCAAACACCAATCCAACAAACTACTTCTGTGATAAAATCTCTGCCCTAGGAAAGGAACTCATGTCTGGTACCTATTCCCAAACCACTCCGGTTCTTCCTCCACACTCCGCGCTGACCTCCCAGACCTCCCTCAAAACCAAGCATTATGGTCCAAATTCAAAGCCTATGACGAACAATTGGTCGCAAAAATCTTTTCTTCGTTAAGCCCCAACAACCACTTCAACGACCCTTTCCCATCAAACTGCCTTGCCGCTGCCTCTCAGGCTATCATTCCCTCTTGGACGACAATAATCAACTCCTCCATCCTACACGGATCGATTCCTGACTCCCTCAAAGCCGACCAAGTTGTCCCTATCTTAAAAAAAAATTACACTTGATCTGGCTTCCCCCGACAACTACAGACCTATCTCAAACATCCCTCTCCTAGCCAAAGTGCTGGAAAAATGTGTACAACAACAGCTGAGCCAACACATTACCAACTTCCACCTTCTAGACGTCTTGCAATCTGGCTTCAGACCTGGACACAGCATGGAAACCACTCTCCTCCACATTGTGGATGATGCCCTTCAAGCCCTTGACCAAGGCAAAACCTGCCTCCTGACCCTCCTTGACCTATCCTTGGCTATTGACACGATCAACCACGAAATTCTCCTAAATCGCCTCAAACTTAGGATGGGCCTGCATGGCACTTTTCTGTCGTGGTTTAGGTCCTTCCTCCAGAACCGCTTTCAGAGAGTCTTGACCAACGGCAACATATCCGCTTCCTCCCCGATCACAGTGGGAGTCCCTCAATGCTCAACCCTGTCCCCTACCCTCTTCAATCTCTACCTCGAACCGCTCGCCGAGGTGCTGCGTACTGCTAACATCCACTACCACATGTATGCAAATGACACACAGCTCTACATCAAAATTTCTTCCCCAGAGGACATCCGCTCTCTGAACGAGGCCCTAAAGCTGACGGTTCACTGGCTCACATCAAGCCAGCTTAAACTCAATGCCAAAAAAACTGAGTTCCTCTTAATCTCACCACCTAACGCCAATACAGACATTCAAGTTAGGATCAAGGCTATCACTGCGCTCAACTGTTCTCCTACCACTGTGGACTCTGCTAAATCCCCAGGAATTACCTTAGCTGGCAACCTGAACATGCGGGGCCATATTAACGCGATGGCCAACACTGCCAAATTTCATTATCTAAGAAACCTGAAACCCTTCCTCGACTCCCCAGATCTAAAATCGTCAATCCAGGCTCTAGTCATCTCCAGGCTAGAATATGGTTGGTCCACCCTCGCTGGTCTACCTAAGACCTCTCTGGCACTCTTGAAAGCCTGCCTCAACGCCGCTGCAGGACTGTTAACTGGCTCTAAGAAGTTCGACCATATTTCACCCCACCTTAAAGCTCTGAACTGGCTTTCACTTGAGGCCAGAATCCAATTTAAACTGGCCTGCATCACCCACAAGGCTCCTTACTCCAAGTCCCCTGCCTTTCTCGCACAGAAACTTGTTCTATCTGGTGGAACCAGAAACTCCCGGTCCGCCAGAGACCTTGTGCTCCAACCTGCACGCTTGAAGAAAAAAAGAACGTACAATCGGACTTTCTCCGGAGCCGCACCAAGAATATGGAACTCATTCCCACCCACCATCAGGAAAATACCGTCTCTAGCTTACTTCAAAAAGGAGACCAAAACTTTCCTACTGAGCAAATTCCTCTCCTAATGCTCATGTTACACTCTCCTCCATAACCTGACTTTACCTATCATTACGCCACTATCCCTGGCCCCCTCTCCTTTTGTTACCACCCTACTCTGCCGAACAATCTTCCAGGCGTTGAGAATGCTTTTCTAGCTTATTGTATCATTCTGTTCCTATCCCAATAGGCAGTCGGATATTTTTATTGTTTCTCTTGCCATGTACTGTATCCTACTATGTGCTCCCTATCCTTTCTACTCCCCCCCTTTTTTTGTCCTATTATCCCACCCGATACTACTGTAAAGCGCTCTGATACCCTCACGGGTCTGGTTCGCGCTCTATAAAACACTAAATAAATAAATATTATTCCCTTTGGGGAATTATTAAGGCTTAAACACATATGTAGCACGGAAGAAGATTAAGGCCATTTGTACCTCTCAAGCATTAGAAAGATTCAGACAGAGAGGTTACAAAGAAGTTATTTTAAAACAAGCTGTGAATAAAATGCAGGTAAGATCAAGGGAATCACTGCTCAAGTGTGATGAAACTACGCACACTGGGACAGAAGTTAATGATTTCTCCCTGGCTCCAAGATTTGTGACTACATATAATCGCCAGGAAAGAAAAATTAGGTCCATTTTAATGAGTAGTTGGCCCATTTTACAAACTGATGCTGTATTGGCTCCAAGACTACCCAATACTCCAACAATTACGTACAGGAAGGGACCTTCCATGGAAGCTCAAATCAGTAGAAGTTTTCCAGAGTTGAGCAAAAATCAGATGTGGCTTCAGTCTCTGCCGGGATTTGTCAAGTGCTCCAGCTACAGGGCGTGCAGATTCGGAGCAAATACTACACAATATGCCACTCCTTTCAGTCCTGAATTGTCTAACATCAAAGGTTCTTACAATTGTAAGACCGAATATGCTGTCTATGTCCTGACATGCACCTGCGGCTTTAGATATATGGGCAGCACCAAGCTGCAGGTGCATGTCAGGATTCTTCAGCATCTTCGCACTATCGTGAACAACGATAGTGCATACCCAGTGGCTAGACACTTTAGGTCTATGCATAATAATGACTTATAGTGCCTTAAATACTTTGTCATAACAGCTATTCTAAAGCCACGAAGGGGAGGAGATAGGGATAAGATGCTAAGAAGAATGGAATCAGAAATAATTCTTCAATTAGACAGCAAATTTTCTAATGGACTGAGCACTACAGAAGATTTGTATCATTTTTTATAAAGTTTGAGTTTAATATAAATAGATAGAGCTGTATAGAACAATAGTTAGGCAACCTCCCTGCCGCTATGTTAATTTTCTTCTCTCTTTTTTCTTTATACAATGAATTTTATAAAACCATATTAGTAAGTTGATTTTGGGGAATTTTCTCAATTTTTGTTTGACATGGATATTACTGTTTATTGTTGAACTAGGGGAAAAAATATTTTTCTTTAAGTATGTATTAGACTGAAATGCTACATTGATCAGCTGAAATATGCAATTTTAGGAGTTTTTCTTCTTCTTTAAGTTTTTTCCAATACTATGTGTAATACAGTCAAATCTTACAATTCTTTAAATTTGCATTTATGCAGGATAGAAATAAGGCAGGTTAACCACCCAAAGACAATTGAGATCAAGAGCCTTTAACTGAACTCTTTTATTTCCCTCTCCAAAGCGTTATTTGCACATGTTTAAGTATGATGGTTTGCAATACTGGCAATATTTTGTACAAGATGAAACAAAAGCATCAATTTTCACAGAAATATATTGTGTTGTTTGCACATACCAAAAACGAGAGATGAAATATGCGTTTATTTTGCACTTATTTATTGCATTATTTGCACAAATAATTGCGATAGGGTGACGTAAGTTCATGTAATGCAGGCTGTTCTCTTAAATATGGAGTGGCATTCATCTGCTAATTATTGGAATTTAGATCTGATAATGTACACAGCTATATTTTAAACACATATGAATTTTGGATTTATGAATTGGTGAAGATTCTCCTCAATCATTTTGCATTTATGTAGTGAAATTAAGACAGCTTGTTTTTAGCAAATCAATGGAGTCAAAGTCCTGTTTATTGTCATTTGTCGGCTGACGTTTGAATTGTTTGTATAAAGATTATTAAAAAAAAAGAAAAAAGTACAAACAGTTTTTCGCAATATTTCCTCTATGTCTGTGATCACAAGTGCTAACAAACTGACAATCTGTGAACAAGGGCGGACGCCCGAAACGCGTCAGATTTTGCAGCCCCAAAAATAAATATTTCGTGCGAGAAGCATTGGGATTCGTGTTGTCCTTTGGTTTGCCGCGAGGAGGTGCTGAGACAGTGTGCTATGTTCATATATATGAGGATTTCACAACATTTTAGAGCTATTTTACACAGCGACTCTACATATCCTGTGGCAAGCCACTTCAAAAGAGCCCACAACTATGATGTAAACTGCCTAAGATACTTTGTGGTGGCATCTGTATCCAAATAACGCAGAGGAGGCAATAGAGAGCTTTTGCTTAGACAATTAGATAGTAGACTTATACTAGAATTTGACAGCAACAGCCCAAATGGATTGAACAATGCGTAAGATATGTACAACTTTCTTTAAACATTGACAAGCCAAGCCTAAGTATTAGGGTACCGATATACCTTTCCGTAAGCAGTATTGTAATTTGTCATCATTATTACTATATTCAGGTGTACCATTCTGTGGCAATTTTTAGGACTGATGAGTAAAAGAATTCCGAAGAGGGCTAGCTCTATCTAGGTTAATCTGAAAAGTGTTTAAAATGGACTTGCAGGGTGCTGTGACATGAAATGATCAGGATAAGGCAGTTTACATAGTACCTCACATGTTTGATCTAGCGAATCAATGCTTGATTTTTAATCACAAATGCACTTTATTACTAGTATGTATGTCATGAATAGGATTTTAACACATAGGAAAAGTTGTCTTCTCTGATGTTTTATCTACATTTAATGGCACATACTTTCACATACTTTTTGCTCTTTATTCCCAAGTAGGGGACACATTGGCACAATTTGCACATTTATATCTTGATTTTGCTGCTTTGCACTGTTTTGCACATCCCGAATAGTCCAAATTTACCATCTTCTTTCCAATTGGTTTAATGAATTAATCATGAATTTGTATACAAAGTAAAAATGGGGAAAAAAATGTTAGCATTGAGGATTTAACCTAGCACTGATATATGACTCTTGTGCCATTATATTATGGGAATTGTCTGAATATGGTTTTATGGCAGCTACACACTTTTTAAGTCATCACATTAGAAAGCAAGAGATGCTGGAGTGTAACAAATTTCAAATCCAATGTTCCCAACTTTTAATGCATACAAAGTATTTAAACAGTAACAACTTTTTGAAAGACCAATCTTATTAATCATGGATTTTTACATTCTAACAACTCACATTCAACATGAATTTGTAATTGGTAACAATGCATGGGATGAAATGTTATGTAGTCTGTTGTTAAGCTCTATTATCAGGTGATTGGAGCATGTGATCAGGGCGGGTTTGTAGCAACGCTTAAAAATAATTGGCTTTCACACAGTCTTCATGTGAACAAGGGCTCCCAAGCCCGAAACGCGTCATCCTTTCATGCTGAAACTGGGTTAATAAAAGATCTTGCATGCATCCAGAGGTCCGTCTCTCCTTCTTCGCCGTGTGGGAAGTGGTATGAGTTTGCTTATTGTGAATATATATGTATATATATATATATATATATATATATATATATATATATATATATATATATATATATATATATATATATACATATATATACTTATAATTTTTTGGGAGAAAAAAGTGAAGTTGCACACCCCTCGTGTATCTATTTCAGTGGGTGTGTGGATTCAAACTGCCATATTGGCAAAGTCGTGAAAGATGCGTGTTTCAGCTAGCCCACTCCGCTTACGCTTACAGAGAGGGAACTACAACGCTACATGTCCCAGGTCTTCCCTTTAGTGATCTGCTGATCACAGGTCTAGTCGTCAGCATGCCACAACAACTGCCTCAGGGCTGGTTTACATCCACACCTCACCAATCCCGCACAGGCGTCACAGGACATGTGGCCCTGCCAATAAAAAGAGCCAGGCGCACGTCCTCAATGCCATTTCCACTCTCTATCTTGGTGAATCCCTGTGGTTATTATGTTGGTGGCAGCCAAGGCACTTTGTCTGACATGGGCCTCCCGCAACGTGGTGATGACTTGAGGTGCACAGAGTTGGTGGTAGCCGAATCACTTTGCCCGACACTGGCCTCCTGCCACATGGCGATGACTTGAGGTGCACAGAGTTGGTAGCAGCCGAGTCATTTTGGCCGACACGGGCCTCTCGCCATGTGGCGATGATTTGAGCTGCACTGAGTTAGTGTCACCAGAGTTGAGCGGGTGTGCAGCCTGCGATGATGCCTAGGCCTCGATGCACTATCCTGGCAATTAAGACCTGATTTGAATTGTGATCCGGCTAGATCAGGGGTACGCCAAAGTCAGCTGGCTGTACAGACATGACTCCTCGACACAGTGCAGCAGGATGCGCTAGTGGCTGCGGAATTCAGCGACGGATGAGGAGGTTGCTCGGGCATGTGGTGGGCCCTCTTGGATACATGCCGGTGGCGGTAGGTGAGCATTGAGGTCTGGGTGCGTAGGGTCGGGCAGCCATCGCTGGGCGGCAGACTGGTCTAGGGACCAGGGCTGTGATGCTTGCGAAAGATGGAGGAATTATGCACACTGCCTGAGAAGTTTGCGATGACATTAGTGTACAGGCCCCGGTGGTCCAGTTTTGCCTGCACATTGTTGGAATGCGTGTGGTTTCTGTTGCGGTGATTTTGTGCTGTGTCGGCAGGTGGCACAAGTAGTACATGTGTGCAGTCAATTGCCCCCAATACTTGCAGGAAGCCTACTATGGCATGGTTCCCTTGCTTGGTCTCCAGCTCTTCCTGCGCAGTGTGGGTGAAGTGAACATGCAGGTGTATCAAAGTGAAACGAACCGTGATGCTTACAGGTATGATAAACCCTGCATAATGAGACCGTAACAGAAGTTTGTGTGGTTGTAACGTTCCTTTTCTTTCCTATGAAGGTTACGACCACACGAACGTCTGTTACGTCATTTTGTGAAGATTTGATTATACCTGTAAGCATTCCGGTTTGTCCAAGTGCAATACTTGTACCATATTACGTTTGTGACCATACTAATGCTTGACCATTGTCTTCATTTATCCAACAGGTTTCTGAATACAAAGTTTTGGGATTTCCAGGACGATCTACAGTTATTTCGATCCACAAGTTGATGTTCCCTATTGGCAATGTCACTTGTTTTTTGATGTTTTTGTGTGGTTAATTTATGTTTTAAAAATAAAGCACTGTTTTTCCACTACTGTTGACTACTAGACTTCATGACCTGGCGCACCCCCATTTCAGTGACTACAATCTTGGATCTGGAGCACAGTGGCATCAACTTCTGGCGGAGGAGGCGTTGTGAGGTGCGGATACACGGCCCTCATTGCGGGTCTGACGAGGGTTACTGACTGTGGAGCAGTTTTTACGTAGATAAAGGACCCCCCTCGCAAATTGAAACTATGGTGTAAATCATGTCCGCTGACCGTCGCAGTCCTTAGCCTCTTTTCGACCGTTATTCTCTGTGAACAAGCTGTGAAATCGTGGTCGTCACAAGTAGTCCATCACGTCTCATAACGTAAAAAAGTTACCTACTGGCAACATAGGACGCCATGTCCCCTGATATGCACTGAAGACGCTTTTAGTGACTATACTACTGCTTGATGCAACTGCTACCTATTGGCAACATAGGATGCCCTGCTCCTTGATACACACTGAAGATGCTCTTGGTGATTCCACTGCTGCTTGATGTAACTGATCCCCTGGTATCTGTACAGTCACGATGAAAAAGGTCCTGATGAAGGCGGCTTAAAGCTGCCGAAACGCGCGTAGACCTGCTGCGGGAGCCCAAAGTTACATCTTGGCCCACGTTTTTAGCATTGTCATCTGGCTAATCACTAATCCAGTTCCTTTCTCCATCTTAGTTTGTAGGTTGAGTGTGGTATGATTGTTAGCACAAGAGTATGGTGAGAGATATAGTTGTTACCAAGGGGTATCATTTAATAATTTTGTATTTTTCATTGCTGTTGTTGATATTTATGACTTATCTGTATTTGTCCTGTATTTTTGATATGAATTGAACAATGTCTTTATCATGATTTCTGATTGATAACAGGATCTATATGAACTAGAACTAAAAGTAAAAAAGAGAAAAAAATAAACTTTTATATGTTTTGAATAAATTTGGTACATTATCTGTTTTGTGTCACCTCTTTTGGAAATTTATAGACAGAATTGCGGAATTGAATTATCAGGCCACTGTAGGAACGTCCGTACATTACTATTGCACAGTGGCATCAAGCAATGACTGGGGTTGGTTGTGCAGGAATACTACGAGTTGGGATGAGCGAGTGGTGCGGATACAGGGGCCCCTACGTTGCTTTTGTGGACATGCATCCAAGACTTGTGAGGAAGTTTAATAGGGCTGGCTAAGAGACTCCTCCGACTCTCGCAGTTGTTAGTTGGAAGGTACCAGAGGCCAACAGGTGCAGCACAGCCAGCAGCTTTGTCTGTGGAATGATGTTGATTGTCAGCTGTGTTGGTACCGTCAACCTGTGGGCAATGTGGCAGTGTGGACCAGCTTAAGAATGGGACGATAATTCTTTCGCCACTTTTGCTGCACTAAAGTGCCGATAACTCAGGGATACGTCCCCATTGTTGGGTTATACGGGGACTCTAAAATGAGCCCTTGTGTTTATTAGGACTTTGGTGTAGCTACATGCAAATCACCAGAAAAAAAGATGAAAAAAACAAGAAAAATGGGCAGGATACAAACACCCTGACCCCCTAGGCCTGCTCAGGGGATCCCACAAAAATCCCCAGGGCCAACAAATTATTAAAATTTTGTTTTATAAAAGCGGCTGGGTGCACTAATCCGGGTGAAAAAGTAAAACAAAATGATGGGGTGTATACTCAAGGACTTATCGATGAGTTATTGACACTTTAGCGCAGCAAAAGTGGCGAAAGAATTATCACCTCATTCTCAACCTGGTGAAAACTGCTGATATCACCAGTTTTCCAGCGATAGCTTCCGCAAAAATCTTTGCCACAAATGAGAGCAACAACTAATGCTTATGATATGCAGAGTAGGCGTTCCCGTGCAAAAAAAACATGAAAACACCGCTTCCTGATATTTTCAATGACCAGCCAAATCTGCGATGCGATCCAAAAACAGGCAATAAGCCACATTAGTAGGAATAATTTAACATCTGCCTTTTACTGGTGTAAAGCAGGACGACTAACTACAGAATGAAAGGGAGCCCAGCCCAGAGCCACATCTGAAGACCAACACATGTCATAGAGCTACTGATCATGCAGCTCCGACACCTAAGGAGGCCACAACACCCATCGCCACTACCCCCAGGACCTCTCCCCATTACCAACCCACCTACTACCACCAAGGCAGCGCAGAACAGGACAGCGGACCTTCCTAAATCGGCATGGCCCCTCAGCCAAAGCTGAATGTTGGGAGAGGTGAGAACCAAGTATGTGTGAAGGAGGCAAGTCACTCATCAATAACAATGCACACAATGCCAAGTGTAGGGTGATGTGCTGGACAGACCTCACTCTGCAGAGCACAGACCTCTCCATGTGTACATACACTGCTGGTGCCTGTAGTGTTGTGGACAGTGGACGCAACCATGTTACCTCATGCATTGGGGAAGATCTCAGTCATGTAGCTTAGTCATCCCCCCTGTAAACGGAAGCGGAGTGGGCTGGTCCAACGTACGCCACTCCAGCGCAGGAGTGTAAATAAATAGGCCGGGGCTCTTGGTGTGGTTCACTTTTGGGAAGGCCAACGCGTCTGCCAGAGCATCGCCCCTCACCCTGCCACTAGACCACCGCCGAGACCACTGGCTCCTCGACACACCCCCCTGTGAACCCAGTGGCATAGCACTGCAGAGTTATGTCTGTACAGACTACTGCCTTCGATGTAAACTGCAGACAGCAGTGCTCACCATTCAGATCAAGTCACGATTGCAGATGACGCAGTAAAGTAGGCAACAGACATTGCACCCAGTGCAGCCCGCCCGGACCATGCATCATCACAGGCTGCTCACACGCTGAGTGCTTCAGGTGCCACTAACTTAGTGCACCACAAGTCATCACCACGTAGCATTATTAAGTCAGAATTCATTAGGCAAAAGACATTGCTCCCAGTTTGGCCCACCCAGGCCATGCATCCTCGCAGACTGTGCACATGCTGAGTGCTTCTGGTGCCACTAACTGTGCAGCTCAATGCAACGCCACATGGCTGTGGGCCCTCGCTGACCGCTGCCTCTGGCCTACACTGCGGACAGCAGGGCTCACAATTCAGATCGAGTTGCGATTACAGATGACGCAGTCCAGTAGGCAACAGACATTGCTACCAGTGCGGCCCGCCTAGACCACACATCATCGCTGGCTGCGCACACACTGAGTGCTTCAGGTGCCACTAACTCTGTGCAGCTCAAGTCAACGCCACGTGGCTGTGGGCTCTTGCTGATCGCTACCTCTGGCCTACACTGCGGTCAGCAGGGCTCATAATTCAAGATTAGTGCTGATGCAAATTGTGTAAGAGACTATAATCAGTTAGGAAGACTATATGCTCCAGATCTGTGCAAGGAAAGGTCCAGAATCCTATCTGCAAGATATTCCCAGCCCCACAGCTGAATCATAGACATACAGCGGATAGAATCTACGGAATTCTGTAAGCGTAAGCGAAGTGGGCAGAGCCGGCATAAGCCAGTCAGGGGTGCAACTAGAGCCAAATTTCGGGAGAGGCTGGTAAAAATTTCGGGGGGGGGCTAATTCTTCCAGTCATAGGAGATGCAGGGGCTGTAAGAAGGGGTGAAAACACAACAAAGCCTTGTTTACAGGTAAATGGTCTTTTAAAGACCTGTGAAGTACTCGAGAGCCATGCACCCAGCACGTTCACACTAGGGTGGCGTACCCGGAGCCGCGCACCCAGCGTGTTCACACTAAGGGGCCGTGCTGATTACCACCTTAGGCTTGCCACTCCAAACTTTTATAAAAAAAAGTCCTCTTCCAATAATTTATATTCACCCCGAGGACCCCATCCCCCGGAGCATGCCCAATTCTTGAATGTTTTTATTAATCATTAGGAAATGGGGCCACATGGTCCCCCTTCCCTTGTCCACTTCTGGCCCAGGACTGTGGGGGAGCCCCAATGCCCCCATGGTCCTGCCGGCTCCCCGCTTCCTATTGGAACCGGCAGTGCTTTTGGGCAAGGGGAGCTGCTAACATGCAGCTCCACTTGCCCAAAAGCAATCCTACTTTGTTACATTGAAGCGAGAGCAGGTTTCCTGCTCTCGCTTCAATGAAGCAAAGCAGTGTTTGCTATGACAGGGCGGGAGTCACGCTCCCGTCCTGCCATACCAAACAGCAATGTCCCCGGGGGTGGGGACCCCAGGACATTGCATGAGCTGGCTCTGGGGGATGGGGGTCCCCAGGGCCATCAAGGGCTCCAGGAGGGGGCAGCGCAGCCCCCCTCCCTCTATTTTCAAAGCTTCCTGGGGCTGCAGGGGCCCCGCTGGCCCCTGCAATGTAATTATAGGATTGCCCTCAGGATCTGGCCCACCCTTTGGCTCATTTAAATTAAGTGGGGGAGCCCCCGCTTTACTTTAAAAAAAAAATGTCACCCGGATTGGCTCACCCAGGCCTAGGGGGTCAGGGTGTTTCTACCCTGCCCCCTTTTCTTCTTTTTTAATCTTTTATGACTGTTTTCTTGTGACTCGGTTCTACAGAGTCACAAGATGGCTGCCAACACTTCCTGGTTTGGAGTGTTGGCAGCCAATCACAGTGAATCTCATGGTCGTGGCAGCCAATCACAGTGAAGCTCCTGGTCGGGAGGGTGCGTGAACCCACCGCTGCCCCAGATATCGAAACTTTTGTTTTTTTAATTTCTCAGCAACTACTGAATGGGTTTACACCATTAAAAAAAATTGCTGTCTGAATCAAGCACTACCTTCTTGTCAAATTTGGTGAAATTCCGTTCAGCAGTTCGGGCTGTAGCCTTGGCTGAAGTTTCCTATGGGAAATTGATTTTTTGACTTTTATTTTTTGAATTTCTCAACAACTACTGAATGGATTTACACCATTTAAAAAAAAGGTCACTTTCTGAACCAAGCTCTGCCTTTTTGCTAAATGTGGTGTAATTCCGTTCAGCAGTTCGGGCTGTAGCCTGTAATAAAATTTCTCATGGAAATTAACATGGAGAAAACTTTTTGGGACCCCCTTTTTTCTCAGCCACCACTTGACGACCACCCCCATAATTTCAGGATAGGAGCTGACCTGGAAAGACTTTTTTTTGGGAGAATTTCACGAACATTAGTCATACGACGCCAAAGTTGTTATCAAATCAAAAAATACTTTCCTATGGAAACTAGGTTCTAACCATAACTACCCACTGGCAACCGCCAGTAGGTAGTAGATATATATATATATATATATATATATATTCACAATCAAAAGCGGCTCCCTTTTTTGTAAATATCTAACAACTGATTATCCCACAATGCCTACTATGTACTTTCTGCCACAAATTCATAAACATCCAACAAAACTCCCGGGAAGACCTGTAATCTCAGCCAAAGTTGCCCTTTTGGGACCGCTTGCCAATTATATTGATTTCTTCCTGATACCCTTTGTGCAAGACTTAAACTCATATCTTAAGGACACTAGTGATTTTCTGAGACATCTTCAAGAAAACCCATGGCAAGGACAGCTATGGGTTTTTCATTCAGCCCAATCTATGCCTGCCAAACGATGGGCTGGTAGGCGTAACAACTGGCCTGGCAACCACAGTACAATATATATATATATATATATATATATATATATATATATATATATATATATATATATATATATATATATATATATATATATATATATATATATATATATATATATATATATATATATATGTATGTATGTATATATATATATATATATTCACTGAAAAAACCATAGGTTATAGACCATATATAGTTAGGAATTAGCATTTACAAAACCTTGAAAATTCACTGAAAAAACCATAGGTTATAGACCATATATAGTTAGGAATTAGCATTTAGAAAACCTTATTTTACTCACACAAAACCATTGAAATTCCATATATAGTTAGTTGCACTAACTATATATCGCGCACCCGCAATCCACTGCTGATGATGTCACATATTACATCATTCATGACATGGTCAGTGACATCACTGATGACATCACTGATGACATTATCTAGTGTCTGTGTGTTTTTGTAAAGTTTAAATACGTTTTACATATTGAAGAATGACTGGATGGATGGAAGACTGAGTGTGTGTGTGGCTGGCTGGGAGGTGTGTGACGCTGTGCATATCAATGTGTACTTGTATCAGTGATTGTATAAGAGAGTAAGTATGTGTTAGTATATGTGTGAAAAGTATGGTGTTCTGTGTTTAACTATAGATGAGGAAATCGAAGTGTGATTGATTCTTCACAGGACTGACTAGGTGTATGAGTGCATATGATAGTGTTCTAATAATAACTGACTGTATGTATGAGTAATTGTATGGGTGAATGAGTGAATGTGTGTGTAGACGTACGAATCAGTGAGTGCGTATGTAGTAACTGGTATTGGTGTGTCATGATGTCATCAGTGATGTCATTTGAGATGTCATCAGTGATGTCATTTCAGATGTCATTAGTGATGTCATCAGTGATGTCACTGAAGTATGGTGTTCTGTGTTTAACTGTATAGATGAAGAAATGGAAGTGTGATTGATTCTTTACAGGACTGACTTGGTGTGTGAGTAACTCCATGGATGAGTGGCAGTGTGTGACTGTCTGCATAGGTGTATGAGTGCATATGATAGTGTTGTAATAATGAGTGACTGTATGTATGAGTGATTGTATGGGTGAATGAGTGAATGTGTGTGTAGACGTAGGAATCAGTGAGTGCGTATGTAGTAACTGGTATTGGTGTGTCATGATGTCATCAGTGATGTCATTTGAGATGTCATCAGTGATGTCATCAGTGATGTCATTTGAGATGTCATCAGTGATGTCACTGACCATGTCATGAATGATGTAATATGTGACATCATCAGCAGTGGATTGCGGGTGCGCGATATATAGTTAGTGCAACTAACTATATATGGAATTTCAATGGTTTTGTGTGAGTAAAATAAGGTTTTCTAAATGCTAATTCCTAACTATATATGGTCTATAACCTATGGTTTTTTCAGTGAATTTTCAAGGTTTTGTAAATGCTAATTCCTAACTATATATGGTCTATAACCTATGGTTTTTTCAGTGAATTTCATTGGTTTTTTAACAGCTAATATCTGTAGCTGTAAAATGTATTCTTCTTTAAATCCAAAAATATATTTTATATGTTTATTAATAACTTTTTTTTAAAATATTTTTTTTTCTTCGTTCCCGCTTCGCGAATCGGGAAGCTTCCCGTTAGCTGACCTTGATGCCGCGAAATAGACCGCGAGCCGGTAAACGTTTCTTTACCGCAACTGCCGCGTTAGAAAACAACATCGTGACGCCTCCCGTCCGCATGACGTTTCGCGTTGTCGCGTGATACGTCATATGACGTGCTACGTTAGCGAACTGGTACGCTTACCGAGTCGCAAAGCACAGGTTTCTGGAAGCAAACCGGGAGGCCCTGCAAAGCGCTTAACGTAAACACAGCAGGTCATGTGACTTGGTAATAACACTTTTCATTGGTTCATTTCACTTTTGGTTTCCTAATGATGTAAGACTAGGTCATATAATCTAAAATGAACACTTTTCATTGGTTGAGAACTATTGTTTTTCCCAAATGATGAAAATCCCTCCTTTCCTCACTCTGACTTTCATCATTGTGAGAGAAAGACCCTTTGTTACCAGTGAGCAATGGCTTCTTTAGTAGCTTCAGCTGGTGCTTCCCCACCACCTCCACCACATCCAAGGAAGAGTGGACCACCTGCTCAAGTTATAATTCAGCAAGAAGAGGAAGAAGAGGAACAGGACGACGAGCACGAAGAGAGCACTTTTTGCCTGAGGAGCCCAGGACGTCTCACCGGAAAGAAAACTTCATTTGGCAATTTTTTAAAATTCCCAAAGGTCAGAAAAAAGTAAATGCAAGATACGTAACTTGCCTTATATGTCAAGATAGACTGTCCAGAGGGACCGACAAAAAATACAGTTTCGGAAACTACACAATGCATCACCATATGACTAGGTGGCATCCTAACAACTACAGTGCTGCACAGTTTCGTAACGACCTAGATAATCTCCCTATTATGGCCAGAAGATCTGTTGTACCGGAAGTAACGGGACCAGAGGGCAGGGAGATGGTGCCAAATATTCAAACGAGATTTCATGAAGTAAAACACGTCTGCGTACATTGCAATGGATTCATTTGCTACGGAGAAAGAAGCATCACTCTGATCAACAGAGCTATTGACTATCATATGCAAGTTTGTACGAAACGCCCCAAATAATAAATACTTTTTTTTTGTTTTGTTGCTCCTGTTGAGCCCTTTACAATGAATCGTTTTCATTGCCCCCTGCAAGAAAAACCCCCAAAAATATAAAACTGTTCAGAAAAATTCAAAAAAAGTAAAAAAATGTTCAGAAAAATAATAAAAAAAATATAAAACAACAAAAACAATAAAAAAAAAAGTTCTTTTCAGAACTACCTCCCCGTTATTAAAAAATTGGTACAATATTTGGAACTGTGCCAACCTCTATTTCTCGTAGTTCGCTTCCCAGTTCGCTCGCCGGTACGCGAACCGGAAGTGAACCAAAATTTTTTTTTAAAAAAAAGAACAGTAAGTATAAGGGAAGGAAACAGACACTTATGTTAAAAGAAAGACAGCTATAGGGGAGTAAACTAGAGATACTATTACCCGTAATCCACTGCTGATGATGTCACATATTACATCATTCATGACATGCTCAGTGACATCATCAGCAGAGGATTGCGGGTTTTTTGGCAACGTGCCTTATCCACGGTTTAATAACGCTGCCTTTTGCTTTATATAAGTTTTCAAATTGTATGAAATATATACCAATAGGTCGTTATGAACCTTTAGGTAGTGCTTTTCTTCATGAGGTCTGGTCGCTTCCATACACATACAGATGTTTCAAAGATGATCAAGAAGTTTATCTGAATGGAGAGGAATGCACTGAGACGCCAGATCATTCACTAATGTGTAGGCACATACAGTTACACGGTTCATGCAACAAACACCGACCAAATATGGCTTGCGTGTTGCAAGGCACGCCAATTCCTGCTATCATCCCCACGTTCAAGTTGTTGGAAAATGGTAGTTATTTGATGCTCAATAATGAAGATTGTTCTGGGTTAATTAAAAGTATTCCTTTTATCGTAACAGTAAGTGAACGGGTTATTTGCTGCAGAAATGTTCTATTTCCTCCCACACATGAACATAGGGAGTTTTCAATCTGGCCACAAATACCAACCTTGGGAGCAGATTTCAACGGCATGGCAAGAATAAGAGCTCTTTTGTCTCAGAGAGAGGTGGCCTTGAGTTCGGCCCGTGAAACTTTCGTGCTTCACATAGCGAACACCCGTACAGAGGTGCAGACCCTTTTCAATACAGATTCGCCTTTCCATTTCAGCAAGATGGTTCGGACTATCTTTAACGCGTCCTCCACAAAGGGCCTGGCGCACTTTTTTAAAGTTGTTACCAGTGGTCTCGTGACTTCATTTGAGAAAATCTTTGGAGTCATCCCTGCTTTCTTTCATTCTATTTTTTTCCACTGTGCTTCGTGGATTCCCATTTTTACTTGCATTACCAGCGGACGCTTTTGTGCTTTTTTACATTTTTAAATATGGATGTCCCTCCTGTGCAAGCTCCCGCCCTGCAGCTGCTGACACTGTTCCGCAATCGCATGCTGGAATATTATGGCACAATGCCGTTGGCGATATTAAGCACGGCATATGGATTATCTTTTCGATTCTCCTACTTCACCTGTGTCCAGCCTGTATTTCACTGCCTGACCTGTGATTTCGATTGGGCCATTGATTTGTGTCTCTGCGGACCGGTTTCTCCTGACGTCGACTTTAATCAGCTGATGACTCCTATCATTACTCACGAGTTGGTTTGTCCTGGCGAAAGGATTATGGCTGTGGCATTGATGCATGGACTAATTGGTCCCTGGAATTTACTGGTGGCAACACAGTCTTTCTTGGAACAGAGCTTTCTTGAAAACCGACCGAGCTGTCCTCTGATGGTGATAGAGGATCCGGTGCTGGGAGAGCACGTATGTTCTTTTCCGCTTTTAAATTGGATGGCTGAACTCTTTTCGGATGAAGACGGTGACTTCCTATTGGAGGCTGTTGCAGCTTATTTTGCATACACAGTTATGTCATAGACCTTTTTCATGTTTGATATGCTGAGTATTAGCATTTAATTGACAATTCATTGACTTATTTGTCAAGTTTTTATTATTTAGCTTGCCTATTGGCTTAAGACTCGATAAAGTACTTGGCTGTTTTATTTTTCTTTAGCATTAAATTTTTCTAGTTTTTAATGTTTTACCTTGCGGACCGTCCACATATAAAGTTGCAATCTGCTCTCATGAGATGGCACTTCTATTATCTTATTCAGTTCGTTTCCGGATCATGGGGAGGTGTCATCTAGGTCCTGGATATCTTTACACCGTGTTAAGTTAGCATGGGCTCATTACCGGTTTAAACGCCATTTTTCCTTTTTTGCAACTTCTGCACACGACACTTAGTTGTTGCTTTAGCTTTCAACCTAGTAGTTCATCGTGGTTTACATGAGAATAATATGTTATTGCTCTACTATCTGCTTTGCTTGTTAAACTATATCTGTACAGCGAGTGCTGAAGTTTCAAGAACAACACGATACAGAATTGTTATGAGGTCTGATCTCCACGACTTCATACTCATAACATAAGTGCAGCTTCTGCCAATTCTGGGCATGAGGCGGGTTTTATATTGCTTTGCCGAACACACATACACAACAGTTGATGCGGTTCACATGAAGAGAGAGCTGGTGTATGCTGATGTGATTCCTTCAAATCTAAGACACTAAAGTATGGGCACGCCCTAAACCAACACAAACAGACCTTCTTAGCAAATAATATAATATGTGTATTAGGGAGGGTGAGATATAAGCAGCCGCGGGCCGTGGAGGGAGTTACGGTGGGTCAGGGAGGCGGGGAGGGGGAGGGGCAGGGTGGAGCCCTCTCCACCCTGCCCCTCCCCCTCCCCGCCTCCCTGCCCCACCGTAACTCCCTCCACGGCCCGTGGCTGCTTATAAGTGTTGCTAACTCTTATTCATTTACAGCATGTTAACATACTGTCACCATTCGCTTTTTATGTACTAGTAACTATGCTGGTAATTTTGCTACTGATAATATGTGTACTTGTATTATCTAAGATACTACGCCTGAGAAGACGGCATTAGTAAATAAACATTTCAAATACACATGTGTTCTTCTTAACTCCATGTTCTGGTTTCTAAGAAATATATAACGACCGACTGTTCATGAGTTCCACGTATCCTGAGGTACTATAAGTTCATATTCTGGATTGTCTAAACATTGAGAGTTTGTTATATCCAATGTGACACTGTACCTAGCTTGCTAAGGGGTTTTTGATTACTAAGGTGAGTTTTGGGGCACCCTAATTCGCCGAGGTTCCAATCCTCTGTCCACAGTTCTGTGTGAGAACAGAAACCCTGCGACAGGGGCACCCCCGACCCTTGCTGGAGCTTCATCACACTTGCGATACAACTCCAGCAATGCGCCACCTTTACGGCACAGATACATCACGCATCTGTGCTGTTTTTGCCCCATGATGCGCCGCATTGTAAATGCAGCACACCATAGGTGACGGAACAGCGGCACAGAATGACTAACACATCCCTGGTGATGCGCCAGTCATCATAAATCTATCCCTATGCTTCTTATCTTGTTAGAGATGAACCGCCATATGTATCATCAAAGTTTTTTGCATTTCCTAAATAGCGAACTTTAAGGAATAAATAGCGATTCTTTACCATTCCTAGTTTGCGATGAGCTATTTGCTAATTACAAATTACCCATTCATTTCCTTCATTTCCATAGGACGGTTGGACTCACTTTTAGCTCGAACGGCTGAATGGATTTCCACGAAACTTGGCAAAATTGTAGGGACTGGTAGCCCGATGTGCCTTTGCTATGTCTCAAGATATATGCTCCAGTGGTTTTTACGAAAATTAACTTTGAAAAATATATATTGGGCTACATTGGCCTATATATATGTTGGAGCCCAAATGTAGCCCAATGTAGCCCAATGAAGCCCAATGAAGCCCAATGTAGCCCAATGTAGCCCAAAGATGGCCGCCAGAGACAAAAAAAACAAATGTAGCCCAAATATCAGCCAGATGTAGCCCAACTATAGCCCAGTGACAGAATGACCAATCAGCTTCGCAAACCTCCGTTACGCGAAGCGGAGCGCTGTTACAGATATATATCTTTTTTTGAACGTTAATTTCTCAAAATCCACTGGAGCACATATATTGAGACCTAGCAAAGGCACATCGGGCTACCAGTCCCTAATATTTTACCAAGTTTCATGCAAATCCATTCAGCCGTTCGATTATTATTATTATTTTTTTTTTTTGCCCCGCGGGGCCCTTTTAAAACCTCCACATCAAATCTAGGGGGTCTGCGAGGATCTACTATGCCCCCTTATGGTCATTTGCCCCTTCGCTTTGGCCTCCTCTTGTCTCTCGATCCTACCGAGAGACAAGATGGCGGCCGCTACGGACTGTTTGGAATGTTTACAGACGCCGGAGAACCAATCAGCTTCGCTTCACAAAGCTCCGTTGCGCGAAAAGTACGCGTACTGGAGCGCTGCCCGGTCCGCTGTTACAGATATATATCTTTTTTTAAACGTTAATTTCTCAAAATCCACTGTAGCACATATATTGCGACCTACAAAAGGCACATCGGGCTACCAGTCCCTACAATTTTGCCAAGTTTCGTGCAAATCCATTCAGCCGTTCGGGCTAAAAGTGAGGCCAACCGCCCTATGGAAAACTCAATGTTAAAAACACGTTTTGGGACCCCCCTTTTTTCTCAACCCCCCCTGGACGAACCCCCCCCCAATTTTCAGGGGCTGCTCAGAAACAAAATGTGCCATTTTCCTGAAAATTTCAGCCAATTCCGTCCACAAACGCCAAAGTTATTTGACATAGAATTTTCAAAAATCCCATAGAGAAAAAATCCTAACTATATATTCACTGAAAAAACCATAGGTTATACACCATATAAAGTTAGGAATTAGCATTTAAAAAACCTTATTTTACTCACACAAAACCAATGAAATTCCATATATAGTTAGTTGTACTAACTATATATCGCGCACCCGCAATCCACTGCTGATCATGTCACATATTACATCATTCATGACATGGTCAGTGACATCACTGATGACATCACTGATGACATCTCAAATGACATCACTGATGGCATCACTGATGACATCTCAAATGACATCACTGATGACATCACTGATGACAACATCCAGTGACTGTATTTTTCTGTAAAGTTAAAATATGTCTTACATATTTAAGAATGAGTAGATGTATAAGTGTCTGGATGAAGGATTTAGTAGGTGCATGACTGACTGTATGAGTGAGTGGTTAAATGTGTCTCACTGAGTGCATGGTTTAGTGACTAAACTGTCTTAATTTGTGCATCATTATGTCTGTTGTTCTGTAAACTGCTGCATGTGTTGATCAGTAGCTATATGAGTAACTATATGGGTTATTGATTGGTTGCCCAAGCATTTGTATGGGAGACTGAGTGTGTGTGTGGGTGGCTGGGAGGTGTATGACTCTGTGCATAGATGTATGGGTTCAAAAGTGCATGTGGAAACAGCTGTATGGGCGGTTGACTGTGTGCATGACTGTATTGGTGAGTGAATAGATATCTCAGTGCTACATGTCAAAGTAAGTACATATGTAAAATACAGTACATGTGAGAGTTGACATATATAAATAACTGTGCATAAGAGCCAGTGAATGTGTGAGTGGCTGTATGGATCATTGTGCACTTGTATCCAGGATTGTATAAGTGAGTAAATATGTTTTAGTATATGTTTGAATAAGTAAGGTGTGTATAACTGTATAGTTGTGAAAATGGAGGTGTGATTGATTCTTTGCATGACTGACTAGGTGTGTAAGTAACTCCATGGATGAGTGACAGTCTGTGAGTGTCTGTTTACACTGAGTGTATCTAAGGTTATATTAGAGTCTGAAGAGGTTCATCGTATTATCACATGAATGATGTCATCAGTGATGTGATCAGTAATGTCAAATGAGATGTCATCAGTGATGTCATCAGTGATGTCATTTGAGATGTCATCAGTGATGTCATCAGTGATGTCATTTGAGATGTCATCAGTGATGTCATCAGTGATGTCACTGACCATGTCATGAATGATGTAATATGTGACATGATCAGCAGTGGATTGCGGGTGCGCGATATATAGTTAGTACAACTAACTATATATGGAATTTCATTGGTTTTGTGTGAGTAAAATAAGGTTTTTTAAATGCTAATTCCTAACTATATATGGTGTATAACCTATGGTTTTTCAGTGAATTTTCAAGGTTTTGTAAATGCTAATTCCTAACTATATATGGTCTATAACCTATGGTTTTTTCAGTGAATTTCATTGGTTTTTTAAAAGCTAATATCTATAGCTGTAAAATGTATTCTTCTTTAAATCCCAAAATATATTTTATATGTTTATTAATAATTTTTTGAAAATATTTTTTTTGTTTCGCTCCCGGTCCGCGAACCGGAAAGCTTTCCGTTAGCTCAAATTGATGCCGCGACCCGGTCCGCGAACCGGTAAGAAATCAACATAGTGACGGTATCGCGTTGCCGCGTAATGCGTCTTATGACGTACTGCGTTAGCGCACCCGGAAGTGCCCCGGGGCGCGGACCGAGGCGCGAAACGCAGCTCCCCGAAAGCGATCCGCGGCGCGTCGCGAAAGCGCGACGTATCGCGTTGCCGCGTAATGCGTCTTGTGACGTACCGCATTAGCGCACCCGGAAGTGCCCCGGGGCGCGGACCGAGGCGCGAAGCGCAGCGACCCGGAAGCTATCCGGGGCGCGGACCGGAGCGCGTAACGTAAGCATAACAGGTCATGTGACTTGTTAATAACACTTTTCATTGGTTCATTTCACTTTTGGTTTCATAATCATGTAAGGCTAGGTCAGGTGACCTAAAAATAACACTTTTCATTGGTTGAGAAGTATTGTTTTTCCCAAATGATGAAAACCCCTCCTTCTTTCCTCACTCTGACTTTCATCATTGTGAGAGGAAGACCTTTATTACTATATCAGAAATGGCTTCAGTAGTTGCTTCAGCTGGTGCACCACCACCACCACCTCCACCTCCTCATGGGAATAGAGGACCACCTCCCCAGGTCATGACCAACACTGAGGAGGAAGAGGAAGAAATGGAGGAAGAGGAGGGAGAAGAACCACAGTTCTTAGAAGAGGTGCCCCGGGTTTCCCATAAGAAAGCCAGTTTCATCTGGCAGTTTTATTCGATCCCTCCTGGCCAAAAAAAAGTGAATGCGAGGTATGTCACCTGCCTCATCTGCAAAGAACAATTATCCAGAGGGACGGATAAGAAATATAGTTATGGGAACCATACTATGCACAGGCACATGACCAGGAAGCATCCACTCAATTATAGGCGGGCGGAAATACGGGATTTGCAGGAAAATCCAAGATCAACTCCTGTGGCCAGATCAAGAATATCAATTTCATTGACACCAGCAGAGGCACGGGAAACTGTGCCAAACATACAAGAAAATTTTGGCCACATGATACACACTTGTATGCACTGTCGTGCGTTGTTAGCATGTGGCAATATGAGCATAAATGCTATCAACCTGGCTTATGAACATCATAATTGCCCTAACCGCCCCCAGTAATTTTTTTTTTGCTCCTGTTGAGCCCTTTTCAATGCCTGTTTTTTGTTGTTTCCCCCCCCCCCAAAAAAACCAAAAAAAATATAAAATCGTTCAAAAAATACAAAAAAAACAAAAAATGTTCAAAAAATAAAAAAAAAATATAAAACAACAAAAATATTTAAAAAAAAGTTCTTTTCAGAACTACCTTCCCTTTCAAAAAAAATTGCTAGAATGTTTAGCACTCTGGCAAGCTCTATTTCTTTTGGTTCGCTTCCCGGTTAGCTTCCCGGTACGCGGACCGGGAGCTAACCCAAATTTTTTTTTTTTTTTTAAAAGAGTAAGTATAAGGAAAGTAAACAGAGAGTGATGTTAAAAGAAAGACAGCTATAGGGAGTAAAGAAGAGATACTGTTTAATAGATCTATTTACCGAAGAAAAGACGGAAGAGGGTATAATTGTGAAAAACAAAATAGATAACGAAGTGAAACAAAAAAAAAGAGAGTATAACATTAACAAAGAAGAGTTTCTTGGAGAATGTGAGTGAATGTTCAAAATAAGATTAAAACATGAGGAATAACAGAGAGAAAAAATAGAAAACAGAAAACAAAAAATAACAGAAAAAGATTAATTGAAACAGCAAAGAAATGTAAGTAACATAGAGCCATATCATCAACATAGGCAATAAAAGTTTTGCAGCTTTTATTGGCAGAAATGTGTCGCTAAAGCTGCTTTTGCGGCAGAAAACTGCAGCTAAAACCACTTTTGCACCAGTTTTCTGCCAATAAAAAGAGCAATAATTTTATTGGCTGTGTTCATAATATGCCCCTTAGTGTGCTTCAACTACACAGAGAAAGCATTATGAACAAATAGTGATACAGTGATCAGTCAAAGACACTAAGAGTAATAGAGACGGAGTGAGTGAACAAGAGTGAGGAACTATGAGAAGAGAGGGACTGACAAAAAGAGTGGAAGGAGTTGAGTAAGTAGGTAATAGAGAAAGGAATGAGGGAAGTAGCAAAGGCAGGAAACTGAGGGTTAAAGAAATGAAGCTGTGGAACTAATAGTAGGTGAATGTGATAGAAATGTAACGAAAAGAGTACAAAACATTTACCTTATAATTGTCGTTAAATTACTCACTTTTTGTTTTTATACTTTCAATCTGTGAAAGAGAGAACAAACATTTGAAAAATATTAAAACATGTATTTAAAAATTACAAAAGACAAGGGAAAAGATTGAAGGACAAACAGTTTTTCAACAACTTTGACACTTACAGAAGCTTCTGCTTCTCCAGGCCCCCTACACAGTCCTAAAGATATACATTTTAAACTAACAGTATCTTGATGCAGATGAAGTGAGGCCTATCTTAAAACATGGTGCATCTTTTGCATTGCTGTTGTCTCAGAAAAGTGTCGCAAGACACTAAAATTTTAAATAATTGCTTCAGGATGCCAATAAGATGTCTCCTATCCAGAGGTTTGTTTGAGGTGAGGCCTACTCAGGGTTGCAGATGAAATTTCGAGTTGTTGAAGAGAATAGAGGACATAATATATGTGAAGGTCTACCAATGAAGTGAGTCATGTCCACTGCACTCTTGAACAAAGTCCAAACCTCCTATGTTTCCCTGGACAGACCTAAACTTGATCTGCACAATGTGATTCGTAATAATAGGAAACACAGGTGATGTAAATGAAATACGTGCAATTTATTTTGCTCATTTCACAATCACATCACTTGTGTTTCCTTTGCTTAGGTATCTCATTGTGCAGATGTAGTCTAGCATATGAAAGAATACGCAGAAGCGCAGCACTGCATGCAACAACTTTGACACTTACAGAAGCCTCACCTTCTCCATGCCTCCTACACAGTTCTACATATACATCATAAATGCAAACAGTACAGAATTAATTATACATGTTAAATGGTTTATTTTTGCTGTTCTCAGAATGTATCAAACTTCACTAAAAACAGTGACTTGAAGGTATTCATCATATAACAGCGGGGAAAAAAAAAACCAATCAAAATGATTGTGTTTAAAAAACCCATACAACTTAACAAATCAGAATTCAGAACTCCTTAAAGTTAACTTACTTTCCATGACGTCAAAGGATGTCCTATGAACAGCTTACACTCTGTTGTGCTGTTATTACTTTCAGCCCGCCACTTTCTGAAAGAAAATCTCCATCGTTTTTAAAAACATGTTACATGCAATAAATGACTTCTTGCTCTCTACCACAAGTTTCCACAAGGCCAAATCTTGTCAGAGCCATTTATAACTCTTGGATTTCTTGTAAGCCAATCCCGTCATTTGGCATTTCTGCAACTTTCAGAATTAAAATGTTGAAGATCATTTTCACAATCCAGGAATAGTAATATCTTCCCCTTCTTGCTCAGTCATGTTCTACATTTCCTATGACACTGATACTGCTTACTATGAAGCAGACTTACACTAACTCTATGACTACTACAATTATTTAATTCTCTACATCACTTTCAATCACAAAGCAATGTAAAACAGTAGACAGCATTGCAGACTTACATTCCCTCTACTCTATGTTTTGATTGGCTGCTTCAATTAGCTTATACAAAGAAATAGTTTTTCTGAACTCATTCAAAGTGCACTTATTTCTCCATGACATCCAGTCTTATGGTTAGAAGTTATGTCTCTGAACTACACTTATCCTCAAGGCCAAATTGTGTAGGAGCCATTAGAACTTCTTGAAATTCCACAGAGCACATCCCGAGATTATTTCCCTAAAATTTTGGTTTTAAAAACACCAGGTAAGAGTTTTTAAGGTCATACGGCAATTTCTTTTTGAAAATTAAAACAGAATCGTTGCAGAATGACCAGCCATTTCTAGACTTTAAATAAGCTGTGTAATGTCCTGATGTTATTGAAGGGCCGTCATGATATATAATTGCTGCAGTTACAAAAGTCCTTCCTGATATTGACAACTGCGAAGCTACAAAATTTTTAATTAAAGTTGTCAATTTTGTTCCATCAGGCCTACATCGTTGGAACATTAAAATGACATACTGGCCATATGTTCGTATAAATAATGTGGACATCATTTCAGATTTACATTGGCTACACTCCATGTTGTGATCAGCTGCTTTTACTAGCTTATTAAAGGAGACTGATTTACTGTCTGGCAAAGTTAAATATATAAATCTTTCTGAGTCTACACTAGTAGTACTTGATACCATACAGTTCTCGCAGTCATGCTGCCATTGATAAGAAAGCCCAAACAGCTGATCTACATCTACACCTTCAGCATGCAATACATCAAGCATATACATTAAAAACTCCTGACAATCTTGCTGAATATTTTGAGAGAATTGTGTTTGGCCTGAACATCTGTCTAACAGATTTCGAATTTCAGACACACTTTCTATGTTTGTTCTATCAGTGCTACATTTCTCTAACACAGAATTTAACAAACTGCAAAATCTTTGATCAGAATTGACCACAATCTCTTCTTTTACATTTTCTAGAGAAAACAAAACATTAACCACTACATTAGCATAGCAGTTGACACCAGAACTGTTTTCAAATTGAAAACCAACAACATCTTCAACAGAATCCTTTTTGTTTCTGCTTGTAATTTTAGGTTCATCGACTTTTCGTCTTTTTGCTACAACCTCCCCAGTATTGGTCACATTTCTTCGTTTCCGGCCTACCACACGTTTCTCAAACAAAGGATACTGAGGCAAATGTGGCGCATACTCTCTTCTTAACCTATTGTATTCCTTAACACAATCTAGATCCGCACAAATGTTTGTGACATCACACTCAATCAAGTACAATCCCGATAAAGTTCTAACTCGTGACAATGCCACATATGCCATACCCTCCTTGAACACAGAACTGCCAATATTCACCAATGCACAGTCTACACTTAAACCTTGCGATTTATGGATTGTCACCGCATATGCCAAGCAAACAGGAAACTGCTTACGGCGAACATATAAGTCTTTTACAAGCAAAAATCTAGCAGAGCAACGACCAATTAGCTGTACTTCCTCAATGCCATCAAATTTAATTTTTAAAAATTCAATTCCATCTCTATTTCTGTATTTTACAAAATCAACAACATTACCCATTGATCCATTTACCAGACCTCTTTCAACATGTAAATTCCTTCTTAAAATTATACGGCAGTTCAAGCACACATTCAGAGTCTTTTCAAAACCTGCAGTTTTAGATATACTCTTCTCTAATGAATCCAATTTTGTTTTCAGATTCTCAGACAAAATAATTGTTGATCCCATATGCTCTACTCTGTCAATAGCTTCCAGTTTCACAATCTCTTGCTTTTCTAAATGCAACATTTTGTTGTTGAATTTGGCACATTCTGCAAGAGTTGGCATCAAACATATTCCAGATTTTTTATCAGTAATTTTCTGAAAAATATTCTCAGGCACAACATCTTGTTCTGGATATAAATTTGACAGTAATCGTGCATGTAAAGCTTCTTTCCCATGCTCGGTCACTTTTCCAATTCTAACATCTTGTAGAATAGTCTTGTAAACTTCATCCTTCGCCTGACGCATATTTTCATGCAGTTCAGCATAATTGAAGTTTAACCATATATTGACGTTGCCAATGCTGCCTAGGCACTTCCTGGTATCTTCATGCATGAGCATTTTGAACACAGGTTGCCCTTTCACTGGTGTCAGCTGCAAAAGATCTCCGAAAACAATGATGTGTTTGCCACCAAATAACACATCATACTCTGTTTTGAGAACTTCTTGCATTCTCAAATGCACAAAGGCAAGCATGACATTGGAAACCATGCTTACTTCGTCAATGATAAGAAGTTTCATTTTCCTCAAGATTCTTGAAACTTCAAAACAAGCATCTCCAGATAGCTTGTGATATTGTAATTTGTTGTCATGCTCCACTGGCAGCATCAGTAAACGATGTAAAGTAATCCCTTTAATGTTATGTGCTGCCAGTCCAGTTGGAGCGGTGACAACACAAGACAGCGATGACTCTGTCCTTTCCTGCAAATAGCATGAAATTGCTTTAATGAGGAAACTTTTTCCAGTTCCCGCTTCTCCACTCACGTACAGTCGGACAGGCTTCAACGACGTACATGAGCACTCTTTCTTCTCATGACTTAATCCATGATCAATTTGCATGGTAACTTCGTCATATATTTTCCTCTGCTCAACGTTGAGTTGTCTTTCCAACTCTTCTAAGTTAACCGCATCCTCCTGAGCATGTGCCATGGCTCTTTCCACTTCATTCATGGCAGTGGCAGCTTCATTTTCGATAACAGGTCCTCCTAGTGGATCCTGACTCAATGAAGCAGATCTCTGACTGTCCTGAGAACTGTCTCTGGCAATCTCGGCTGCAATCGTTGCTTCCTGCTCAATTTCCGCATTCAACATTTCTACATATTTGGGAAAAGCAGGACATTCTATGGTCTCCTTGGCGGCATTGAAAGAGTCTTCGTAACAGAGGAAATCTCCAAGCAGTTCCTCTTCTGCACGCCAAGGCTTGAAAAGTTGCAAAAGTGCTAAATAGAAAAACTCCTTTTTTTCAGGAGATTCGCCACTCAATTTTCGATGGTTTACCAAGTGGCATTTTCTTTGCTTGACCAGACATCCCTCACTTCCTATTACAGCATACACTCCTTTCTCAGTATCTTCTTTGATGTTCCTCTTGAATAAGTAATTTTGAAGAACCTCATACAGACAAACATTGTCGAGGTGACTGCTTCTATTTGGATAATATGTATCCAACATGTTGGTCTTCAAAATGTCGGTACTGTTTGGCTCCTTTTCCGCCAAATACTCAATTTCCCGCACAGGTTTCAGAACTCGATTACGCGTTGCAGCAAGACCAAGACTCGCCCAAACGATACTCCTGGACTTGGCATAGAGACTTGCTGAAGACAACCGGTCAGAGCATTCGTAAGCTCCAATTTCTCGATGCGACAACATCTTCAGACTGAAACTGTACAACTTCTTGCTGAGGCTCTTTTCATGGGAAATGTCCTCCCACATATCCTTCAATTCTGTCTTCTCTTTTTTGGTGATGTAAGACGTCACATACCGAGCCACAGCCATACAGTTATCAGCCACAAACTGTATATCCATGTTAGCATTCCACATGGACAAAATCACCGGGTTGTAGTCGTTGATGTACTTGGACTCTTCGTTCCTCTTCAAATTGTATGTGTTTTTAGGTGATTTCTTCATGACATTATGTCGCAGCGAAGACATCAAACTGTTTACTCTTCCTTTAGAAATCACCGGTCGTGGAAAGCCGAAACGACATTTGGTGTAGAACTTGTCCTTGTTTCGGAATTTACGACGGCAGTACTTTCCACATCGATGGCTTTGGAAACGCAGAACTTTTTCTCTTAGGCTTTTCTTCTCCTTTGCGTTTGGAACAGCACACGTAGAATACTGTTGGATGAAACTCATCACTGAGTCTTCTGGATCCGTTCCAAATTTAGGTGCATCCTTGATCCACAGCAACATATGTATATGAGGAGCACCTCTTGCTTGGTACTCCTTTCTCCAGAAGAAATCCAACACCTCTCCAAGAGGTGGATTCTTCTTATTCATGATGAAAGACATCATAGCTTCAAATCTATGATTGAAGTACCTACATACATTGACTGGATCCAAAGAGCACAGTTCTCCGGGTGTCTTGAATTCGATGTTATCTACGTTAGCATTTGCCTCTCGTAGAAATTCAAGTAAGTCTTCCCAGCCATACTCGGCACAGCTCAGAGTGAGGAACCATGTGGGAGTACCTAAGTTCCTCAGCATACATTTTAAATCACCATGACGACGGTACCAGTACTCATTAGTACCACGCTGACACGCCATGAGATTAATCAGGTGAGAATCCAAAATACTGTCTTGGACATTGACTTTATCCATAAAGTCACTTGCCGAGATGTTTTGCATGTGTATACCACTTTTCAAGATGTGGTTCACTGCATATGACAGTCCAGACAGATCGCTTTAAACAGGAGATGAAACAAATAAGGAATGCATTGTCGAAACCTAGCATCTCCTGCATACAATCGCAAAGTCCGGTATTCAGAAGCAGGAATTTGATGAGGTCGCTCATCATATCTTCCTCCCTGACCTGTTGGAAAAAGCTGTGGGAAACACCGAGCTTCCAAACTTTCCTCCCAAACACTAATGGGACTCCCTTTGGCTTGTTTCATTTGAAACAACTCAATAGCATTCCCCATGACTTCCTTGGAATGCAAAGGATGAACACTATAATGTTCATATATTTCTTCACTAGTAGAGGGTTCTACTTTCTCAATTTGACCAGCACACAAATCGCTATCCTCTTCCTCACTTACTTCCTCTTCTGCAACATATACATTCTTATAGTATTTATTATTTTTTTTCAAATACAATGTTGCCTTTTTAACTTTCCTAACATCTACTAAATCTTGCCATATTTTCTTATTCTTTGTCGGAACCCCATTAACTAAGATAACCAGAGGTTTCTTTTCCCTTTTTTCTTCTCCAATTGTGTTAATGTTTTTCTTCAAATCTAGAGGCAAATAAACAACTCTTCCCTTTAATCCTCTCTGTAAATCTGATGGAGGCAATTTTCCTGGCTTTGGCTCCATTCTTACAATAGCCTGAAAGGGATGGATACTTTGAATCAAAATAGATTCATAAGTATTTAAATCCTTCAATTCAGAAGGAATCTCAACCAATTCCAGATTATTATGAACTGCTCTAGCAGGCATCTGGTTTTGATTTAATTTGCAACAACAATAAGTACACACACGTTGATCCAATCCCAAATCAAAACAATTTTCTACCATCAAGTATGTTGCGAAATCCTTCCATTCGCTATTATTTTCCCTTTCACTTTTTGCATATAAATCCACTAACTTAGTCTGATTCTTATAATAAGTGCGTCGACAACACACACAAGTGAAATTTGGCCTCTCACTTGATTTGACCTGAAACGTGGCAATTTCCCTCTGGAAATTATCTGTACTGGAAACCTGTACACTATCTTCCACATTACCCGCTTCTTCTTGGTCAATTTCAACATTCTCCTCTTTACTTCCAAAGTAACAAAACTCAATTTCTTCACATATATTCTTCACATCTATTTCAGAACCATGCAAAAGAGCAGCACATCATTTTTTAAGCATAATTGCTGGACTCTTAGCATAATACAACATTCTAACTAATTTCCTCACTTTATTATGATGCACTGCTAGCATCCTGAAATGATGAAAAACACTCTGGCATACTCTCCTGGAAAGACAAGCCAGTGAATGACCATGCAAACCTGTCACTTCTCTCACTCTGCAAGGATCTAATTCTTGCAACAACCTTATTTTCTGCTTCAAACTTTTCTTAATAAATGACCGTACAAAATCACAAAGCAAATTGATGGAATCCTGTCGCACACTACAAATACTACTACACTTCCAGGTGTACACAGGACCCTTAGCACGTCTTCCTAAAACCTCATTACCTAACACCTCTTCTGCCTCTGTTGTCACAAGTTTTTCTTTTTCAACTGGACAACCATCTTTCACTTCATAAGCACGACCACTGGTGTCAACTGCATGCACCAAATCATTATCCTGGAAATAACTCTCCTCATTAAAAAATGCCTCACAGCTTGAACTATGAATCCATTCTCCAGAAAAAACTTCACAAAAATTACTACGATTAACTATTCTCTTCCATCTACTATTTCTTTTGAAATCATAAATTGCCTTGTTTAGCTTCCTAATTCTATTGATTATCAAAATAAATAACTTACGTTTAATTTCAAATGCCTGATCAATAACTTTCTCAACTTTTTTTTTTCTCTTATAAAAAACCACTTTCTGTTGACCTTTCTTAATATTTTTTAACAAATTGCCAATTATCCTGTTGCGGAACATTCGTTTACGAATGTCCCTAAACTGTTGTTTCCTTCTACTATCATGCACAGAGTTATCTCTTGCTCCAGCAGTAACATTTTTGATTGGCCTTTCCTTTCCATTTGAATTGCTTCTCTTTTTATGGACTGAAACATTTTCTGTAGTAATATTTTTTTTACTACACATATTTCTTATGAATGTTTTTGTACTCTTACCCGGTGCTTTCTTCGTGACTTGACAAATCTTTTTGTTAGAGGACTGCTGCTTCTTTTGATTCACCTGCTGTCTTTGACGTTTTGCAGCCTTTCTCTCTCTTTCTTTCGTTGGCATGGTGAAATGTTGAAATGATCTGCAGTTGAATCTGTGGTAAAATATATTAAAACATTTTATTAACCACTATTACCAAACAGTAAATCAATAACAGTGATCAAAAACTTAACACACTACTTGACATTTTAAATAGAAGATTTTTTAGTCCTTGGCAAATTTACAATACAGAAATAGCAGAAAAGAAATGGAATTTATATTCATGTTACCTGTGCTATTTTATATGTGAATCTGATCTAATTTTATGAGCATATTTTAATATTTTATTGAAGACACTACACATAACCTGTTTTTGAAGGTGTCTTTATTTTTAAATTAAACGGTTTACACTTTTACTTTTTATTTATTATAAATTTTAAAAATAAATGTTTATAGTTCCATAGGCTCAAGCAGGTCAGCTTCCCACCCTATGTCATATAATTCGGACAAATCTGCATCCTCATCACGCTCTTCTTCATCCTCAGGATTTAAATCATCCAAGGGATCAACATCCACTGATGTTTCAATTACAAGTTCAATGATGAGGTCAAAATCAACTGATTGCAGATTGTCGCTCATGTTGATGTTGTCTTTATCTTTAAAGAAAGATAACAACAATGAGATGTTGCAGAGTAAGAGACAAATCTCAGAGATTATAATAGTAAAATTGTTTAACAAGAGTAACATTTTGCAGCTATTATTTAGCCATGTCCAGCGATGCTGAGCAGGTGAAGCCTATGTCTAATTTTTCAGTGAACAGGACTCATCTCTTCTTAACCTTGGATAAGCCTCACCAACTCTGTGTCCCCTGCACATACTTAAATGTAAAGGGGCAGATTTATGTTAAATGGCACATCCCCAGGCATGCACCAGTTAACGTGCACCGCTGCTCTGCCACCCATGGTGTGCCGTATTTACAATCAGATAGGAGAAAGCTGCGTCAAAACCCTGCGCCTGCTTTAAGCAGGCATAGGTCTTGACGCAACATTGTGGAGATGGGGCACCCCTGAGCCTTGCTTGAGCTGCATCGCACTTGCGATACAACTCCAGCAATCACTACCTTTACAGCACAGATACGTCACGCATCTGTGCCATTTTTGCCCCATGATGCCCCGCATTGTAAATGCAGCACACCATGGGTGGCGGAACAGCGGCGCAGGACGACTGGCACATCCCTGGTGATGCGCCAGTCATCATAAATCTATCCCTAAGCTTCTTATCTTGTTACAGATGAACCGCCATATGTACCATCAAACTATTTTGCATTTCCTAAATAGCGAATTTTAAGGAATAAATAGCAATTCTTTACCAATCCTAATTTGCAATGAGCAAATTGCTAATTGCAAATTACCCATTCATTTCCATGGGCTAGGAGGCTCATAGGAATGAAGGTGCAATTTGCGATTAGCAATTAGCTCATCGCAAATTAGGAATTTTTTCAAGGGTGCAGGGGTATCTCAAGAACACCCTGCTGCACCCCTGAAAAAGAAATTTGGGGGCATATGGCGCACATACATGCCCTAAGGACATGTATTGGCGTCATATGGCACCTTTTGTTTTTTGGAAAAAAATGCTTTTTGAAAAGAATTCGGAAATTACCACAAACTAGAAGTTGGTGGTAGTTTCCAAATCCTTAATGTTATTTTTTACATATTTTTTGTTTGATACATTGCATTTAAGGAATCGCAAAATTTGAAAATCCTTCAGTGCAATCGCAAAATAAAGAATAGCACATTTTGAATTAAGGACATTTTAAGTCATTTCCACATGTGCAGTGTTTTCAAATTATGATTTGAAAATCGTTTTTGGGGAAAAGGAATGGTTTGCAAAATTATGACAAGGACATAATGGTGTATGCTTCTCTATAAGGCATTTCACTGTCTCTGATGTCATTTTTCCCATATTACATTATAAGACCTTTCCCCATGGAGCACATTCCTTGTAAATATGCTCCCACTTGTGCATGGTGAATTTAGATTTTGACTGTTTGAGTCACATAGCCATGTTAAAAGTGACCCAAAAAAATTGCAAACGCTTTAAAAAAACACATTCATGTGTCTTAAGGACATTTTAAGTCATTTCCCCATGGACAGTGTTTTGTAAGTGGCGCAAAAGAGGCATACACCTATCATAAATCTGTCCCTAGCATTTTAAATGATTAATTCATGATGACGATAAGGTGTGGCCTATCCAGAGGTTTGTTTAAGGTGAGGCCTACTCAGGATTGCAGATTAAAGTTACGCTTGATGAAGAATACAGAGGAGATAATACATCTAAAGGCCTACCAATGAAGTAAGTGATGTGCACTTTATTTCGCCAGTCATCATAAATGTATCCCTAAGCTTCTTATCTTGTTACAGATGAACCACCATATGTACCATCAAACTATTTTACATTTCCTAAATAGCGAATTTTAAGGAATAAATAGCAATTCTTTACCATTCCTAATTTGCAATGAGCAAATTGCTAATTGCAAATTACCCATTCATTTCCATGGGCTAGGAGGCTCATAGGAATGAAGGTGCAATTTGCGATTAGCAATTAGCTCATCGCAAATTAGGAATTTTTTCAAGGGTGCAGGGGTATCTCAAGAACACCCTGCTGCACCCCTGAAAAAGAAATTTGGGGGCATATGGCGCACATACATGCCCTAAGGACATGTATTGGCGTCATATGGCACCTTTTGTTTTTTGGAAAAAAATGCTTTTTGAAAAGAATTCGGAAATTACCACAAACTAGAAGTTGGTGGTAGTTTCCAAATCCTTAATGTTATTTTTTACATATTTTTTGTTTGATACATTGCATTTAAGGAATCGCAAAATTTGCAAATCCTTCAGTGCAATCGCAAAATAAAGAATAGCAAATTTTGAATTAAGGACATTTTAAGTCATTTCCACATGTGCAGTGTTTTCAAATTATGATTTGAAAATCGTTTTTGGGGAAAAGGAATGGTTTGCAAAATTATGACAAGGACATAATGGTGTATGCTTCTCTATAAGGCATTTCACTGTCTCTGATGTCATTTTTCCCATATTACATTATAAGACCTTTCCCCATGGAGCACATTCCTTGTAAATATGCTCCCACCTGTGCATGGTGAATTTAGATTTTGACTGTTTGAGTCACATAGCCATGTTAAAAGTGACCCAAAAAAATTGCAAACGCTTTAAAAAAACACATTCATGTGTCTTAAGGACATTTTAAGTCATTTCCCCGTGGACAGTGTTTTGTAAGTGGCGCAAAAGAGGCATACACCTATCATAAATCTGTCCCTAGCATTTTAAATGATTAATTCATGATGACGATAAGGTGTGGCCTATCCAGAGGTTTGTTTAAGGTGAGGCCTACTCAGGATTGCAGATTAAAGTTACGCTTGATGAAGAATACAGAGGACATAATACATGTAAAGCTCTACCAATGAAGTAAGTAATGTCCACTTCATTGCGCCAGTCATCATAAATGTATCCCTAAGCTTCTTATCTTGTTAGACATCAACCGCCATATGTACCATCAAACTATTTTGCATTTCCTAAATAGCGAATTTTAAGGAATAAATAGCGATTCTTTACCATTCCAAATTTGCAATGAGCAAATTGCTAATTGCAAATTACCCATTCATTTCCATGGGCCAGGATACCCATATGAATGAAGGTGCAATTTGCGATTAGCAATTAGCTCATCGCAAATTAGGAATTTTTCCAAAGGTGCAGGGGTGTCTCAAGAACACCCTGCTGCACCCCTGAAAAAGAAATTTGGGGGCATATGGCGCACATTAAATTTTAACAACATTCCTTTACCTCAAAAACGATTTTCAATTCATAATTTGAAAACACTGCCCACAGGGAAATTACTTAAAATGTCCTTAAGACACATGAAAGTGTTTTTGATTGCCTTTCCAGCATGGTTGGGTCACTTTTAACATGGCTATGTAACACAAACATTTAAAATCTAAATTTGCCATGCACAGGTGGGAGCATATTTACAAGCAATTTGCGCCACAGAGAAAGGTCTTACATTAAAATGGGAAAAATAACATCAGGGACAGTCAATTGCCTTATAAAGAAGCATACACCATTATGTCCTTGTCATAAATTTAAAAACAATTCCTTTTCCCCAAAAACTATTTTCAAATCATAATTTCAAAACACTGCACATGGGAAAATTACTTAAAATGTCCTTAAGACACATAAAAGCGTTTTTTGATTGCCTTTGCAGCATGTTTGTATCACTTTTAACATGGCTATGTAACACAAACATTCAAAATCTAAATTTTCCATGCACAGGTGGGAGCATATTTACAAGCAATTTGCGCCACATAATTCATAATTTTCTCCTTAAAGCACACTATTCTCTATCTAAATTAAAGAAATATTTTCTCACCTTAGCAAATACTTTGAGTTTGAAAACAGTCTCAGAAACACACCAATTTGTCTTCAGCAGAGCAAAAGTTATGCACTCCAGAGTCTGCAGCTATCAAAAGCACAGAAATGCTGTAATTCTTCACACATATCTCTCATGTCACCCAATCAAAACTCTTCCCTCACTTTTTTTCAAATGAAAACCCTTCCCCCCTCTGCCATTTCATGCCTTTTCTGCATGGCAACCACCTCTTGGAAGACGTCTGGTGTTTGCAAGTTCACACAACAATGTTGCAATTGAACTCTGAACTCTCAGTGCACCTGCATATCCAGTGCATTCTTTCATTTAATGATTTTTTATTGACCATTCAAAATACATCTTTCAAATAACTCATCCATGCACCCTAACTTTCTGTTTTCAGCAATCAAAATCCACCAATCACTGTTACTGCTTCATGAACACAGAAACTCCACAGTTTTTTTCATTTTAAACTCTCATTTTTTCAACTGCCATTTCATTGCCACACTTCATCTGACTGCAGGAGAACCTTCTCTCACCATGTTTTCTGTCTGGATTGTTGGACATAGTTATATCCACTGGGCTCACAGGTATGCTGAGAACAGAAAATTACCTAACCTCAATTTACAAGATGTGGAAATTAAGTGGTTTGGCCACAGAGGATTAAAATGTCACCAATTGATACCATTGGTGAAAACCTTTATGCATTTGCCCAAACCTGACCTGTTAATTGTGCACTGTGGAGGTAATGATTTGGGCACTTTGACTGGGGTAGGTCTGGAAATGCTTTTAAAGGACACCTTTGAGCAATTAATGGCACTTTTTCCTCAGACTGCCTTGGTATATTCAAATATATGCCAAAGACAGAAATGCAGGTGGTCAAACCAATTTTGTCCACAAATTGAGAAGTCGAGGAAGCATGTAAACAAATCTGTTTCAGCTTACATGAGAGACCATGGAATGGGCTCCATGTACAACAATAACTTGCGTTACTACATGCAAGATATCTACAGAGGAGATGGAGTTCACTTCTCAGATGAGGGCAACAGAATTTTCACACTGAATTTAAGACTGTGCATTGGTACCTACTTATAAGTACCTAAATGTACCATAAACCCAAAAGCTCTTCTCAGAGCTACCCTACATCTGATCACTCACAATTATTATTTTACTCTAACTTTTTTCACTAATTTTCAACAAAGTACGCTCCCCGGGGCGCTACCCGGTACGCGAACCGGGAGCTAACCTCGCGAATTTTTTTAAAAAAATGGTTTTTTTTCGCACATATAACCCTCCTCAGCCACCCTCACAAAACCTAGGGTGTCAAGATAAGTCTACCGTGCCCCCTTCTACCCATTCTGAACATTATTTGCCCTCCATTTTGTATCTTAATTCGACCGAAACACAAAATGGTGGACTCCCGTAACGCTTAAGGTTCGCGAACCGGGGCGCTCAACGGTTCGCGTACCGGGTCGCTCCCTGGGAAGCGCACCATCAAAAAAGGTGGGAAAGTAGTTTACAGAAAAGCCACTGGAGACAATTTCACCAAATATAGATTAGCTCATACTACATACCAATCCCTACCATTTTCACAAATTTGATTGGAATTCCATTTAGCCATTTAGCCTGTAGACCTCTCTAAATACCCTGAGGTAAATTACTTCTCAAAACACATCTGAAGTGTTGGAATTGACAACCAATTAAAATGTTACTTTCATTTTCTACTTTTTTTACCTGACATTTGATTGGTTATGTACCTGAATATATATAAAAGAAGAGAATGAAACACAGCCATTTTGACTACTACTTCCTGGTGTACATTTCAATTGGATTTTCACTAATCACTTCAACTTCTTTCTAAAGGTAAGTTGTTATTTTAAAAACTGAACTATATTGTGCACTATCAGTTAATATGGTAAACTTTTTCTGATAGTTATATACTATCCCTCTGTAGTAGTTATAGATTTAGATAGACTTCTCTGTTATAGTTATGGATGGAGTTAGGCTTCTCTTTTATAATTATGAATTTACTTACGTTAAATCACATACACTTTTTTATATTCCTACTTCCACTCTGATACTATACACTGCCCAAAGATAAATTCTCTGTTAAAAAATGCCTATCTAAAATTAATCCCAACAGTGCCCTATCTCTACTAATATATATTTTTTTTATCCAAATTTCAGGCAAAATGGAAGGCGAACAGAAAGTTTCATTTCAAATTGTCCTGCAACAGAGCAGCCAAGAATTAATTGATCCAAATTATATAGAATTTATGGATGAAACTTGGGACCAAGAACTACTGCAATGTGTGCAAGCAGTGGATGACCTCCTTCAAAATGAGGACATTTTACACCCTCATAGATTACAAGCTATGTTCAATGAAAATGACGACATTTCAGACAGTGAAATGTTAGAAATGTTATTAAATTTTGAAACACAATCACAATAATAAATAATTGCTTGAAAAATAAAAAAAAATAAAAAATAATCAACAAAACCAACAATCAATTAACATACAGTATTTGAAAAGTCTATCATTCATTTTTCATTGCAGTACGCTGCCCAGAACGCTTCCCGGTTCGCGGACCGGGCGCTACCCACGAAAAAAAACAATTTTTTTTTTTTTTTTTTCCCCCGCGGGGCCCTTTTAAAACCTCCACATTAAACCTAGGGGGTCAGGGAGGATCTAGTATGCCCCCTTATGGTTATTTCCCCCTTTGTTTTGGCCTCCTCTTGTCTCTCAATCCTACCGAGAGACAAGATGGCGGCCGCTCCGGACTGTTTAGAATGTTGACAGACACCGGAGAACCAATCAGCTTCGCTACGCGAAGTTCCGGTACGCGTAAGGTCCGCGAACCGGGGCGCTGCCCGGAGCGCGCTTACAGATATATATCTTTTTTTAAACGTTAATTTCTCAAAATCCACTGGAGCACATATATTGAGACCTACAAAAGGCACATCGGGCTACCAGTCCCTGCAATTTTGCCAAGTTTCGTGCAAATCCATTCAGCCGTTCAGGCTAAAAGTGAGGCCAACCGCCCTATGGAAAACTCAATGTTAAAAACATGTTTTGGGACCCCCCTTTTTTCTCAACCCCCCCTGGACGAACCCCCCCCAAATTTCCAGGGGCTGCTCAGAAACAAAATGTTCCATTTTCCAGAAAATTCCAGCCAATTCCGTCCACAAACGCCAAAGTTATTAGACATAGAATTTTCAAAAATCCCATAGGGAAAAAATCCTAACTATATATACCTACTGGCGACCGCCAGTAGGTAATACCTACTGGCGACCGCCAGTAGGTAATATATATATATATATGTATATATATATATATATATATATATATATATATATATATATATATATATATATATATATATATATATGTGTGTGAATAAAACCATCATGTGGTTGAGATATATAGATGATTTCTTTATCATCTGGGAACAAACTGAATATGAGTTTGCTGAGTACTTTGAGGTATTGAATTCCACCTACACTAAGTTGAAATTTACATACTGAATAAGTAAATCAAGAGTTGTGTTTCTGGATACAGAATTATGTATCCATGAGAATAAAATCCAAACAACTCTACATAGAAAAGAAACTTCAACTAATTCAATCCTTCATGTCCAAAGTTTCCATCCATCATCCATTATCAGGAAAATCCTATGCGGAGAATTCTTAAGGATACAGAGGATCTGCTTACAAGAAGAAGAATCAATCAATCAATCAATCAATCATAGCATTTGTAAAGCGCACTACCTACCCATGAGGGTCTCAAGGCACTAGGGGTGGGGAATGCTGCTACTGTTGTAAGAGCCAGGTCTTGAGGAGTCTACTGAAGGTTAGAAGGTCTTCGGTCTGCCGTAGGCGAATGGGGAGGGTGTTCCACATCTTGGCGGCGAGGTTGGAGAATGATCTGCCGCCGGCGGTCACTCTTCGGTTGTGGGGGATGGTGGCGAGGGCATGGTCTCCGGAGTGGAGCTGGTGGGCGGGGGTGTAGAGGCTGACTCATCTGTTGAGGTACGCTGGTCCGGTGTCGTTAAGTGCTTTGTGTGTGTGGGTGAGAAGCTTAAAGGTTATCCTCATATTGATGGGGAGCCAATGCAGGTCTTTCATGTGGGGTGTGATGTGGCTGCGGCGGGGGATGTCCAGGATAAGGCAAGCGGAGGTGTTCTGGATGCGTTGGAGTCATTGCAGGAGTTTGGCCGGGGCTGTGAGTGTGTTGTCATAGTCCAGTCTGCTGCTGACAAGGGCCTGGGTGACCGTCCTTTTAGTTTAGGTGGGGATCCACTTGGAGATCCTGCGAAGCATGCGGAGGGTGTTGAAGCAGGAGGAGGAGACGGTGTTGACCTGCTTTGTCATGGAGAGTGTGGAGTCGAGGATGACCCCCAGGTTTTGTGCATGGTTGGTGGGTGTAGGGGGTGCTCCTAGTGCCTTTAGCCACCAGGAGTCATCCCAGGCCGAGGGGGTGGAGCCGAGGTTGAGGACCTCCGTCTCGTCCGAGTTCAGCTTCAGTCGGCTGTTCCTCATCCAGTTGGCGACGGCCTTCATTCCTTCATGGTGGTTGGTTTTGGCGGTGTGGGGGTCCTTGGTGAGCGAGAGGATCAGCTGGGTGTCGTCGGGGTAGGATTTGATGTTTAGGTTGTGCTGTCAGGCGACGTGGGCGAGTGGTGCCATGAAGATATTGCACAACGTTGGGCTGAGAGATGAGCCTTGGGGTATGCCCCAGATGATCTCGGTGGCTTTGGAGCAGAAGGAGGGGAGACGGACGCTCTGGGTTCTCCTGGAGAGGAAGGATTTGGTCCAGTCCAGGGCCTTCTCTTGGATTCCGGCATCGTGGAGGCGTGCTCTTAGTGTGCGGTGGCAGACTGTGTCGAAAGCGGCTGACAGGTCCAGGAGTATGAGGGCTGCAGTTTCTCCATTGTCGAGAATTATCCTGATGTCGTCGGTGGCGGCGATGAGGGCAGTTTCGGTGCTGTGGTTGCTGCGGAACCCTGACTGGGATGGGTCCAGGATGTTGTTCTCTTCGAGGAAGCAGGTCTGTTGTTTGTTGACGGGCTTTTCGATGACTTTCACTGGGAACAGGAGCAGGGAGATAGGTCGGAAGTTCTTGAGGTCCTTGGGGTCCGTCTTGGGTTTCTTTAGTAAGGCGTTGATCTCTGCGTGCTTTCAGAAGGTCGCTGTCTCGAAGTAAATGTTGATAGTTTTCCGGAGGTGGGGTCCGATGGTGCTGCTGGCTTTGTTGAAAATGTGGTGTGGGCAGGGGTCTTCCGGGGATCCGGAGTGGATGATGTTCATGATCTTGATGGTGTCGTCGTCGTTGATGTTGGTCCAGGGGAGCAGGCAGTTGGTGCGGGTGGTGGTCGTGGGAGCGGGGGTGTCGGCTGTTGCCGGGGTGGTGCCGGCGTCGAAGCTGTTGTGGATGTCTGCGATCTTGCGATGGAAGAAGGTGCCAGCGAGTCGCACAGGTCTTGTGACGGTGGGATGTCGTTGGTGTTGGAGCTGATGTTGGAGAGTTCCTGCACGATGCTGAAGAGCTCTTTGCTGTTGTGTGCGTTGTTGTCTAGGGGGTCTCTGAAGGCGGTCCTTTTGGCAGATCTGATGAGTTGGTGGTGTGTCGGGTGGCGTTCCTGTGGGCTGTGTAGCTTTCCGGTGTTCTTTAGCGGGTCCAGTTTTTTTCTAGTTTTCTGCAGGTACGCTTAGAGGCCAGGAGGTCTTCGGTGAACCAGCTGGCTCTGTTGCTGGTGTGGGTGTTGTTGTTTTTTTTGAGCGAATGGAAGAAACATAGCAATGTTACATCTCGGAGGTTCAAAAGAAGAGGCTATACCCAAGAAACAATCACTTCCTGCCTTAAAAGAACTGCACAAAAAGAAAGAATAGACTTTTTGAAAACAAAGAAAGAAATGTATATCTCAGAACCAAGGATACCAATCCATCTGATTACAACACTCTCGGCTGAAGCTAAAGACATCAAAAGGATCTTAAGGAAGAACTGGAATATCATAAAATTGGATCAGACAGTGGCTAATATCATGGATAATGGCCCCAACATAACTTTCAGACACACTAAAAACTTGAAAGATAAATTGGTACAAAGCCATTTCCGCAAACGAAAGAAGAGTGTTTCGAATTGGTTGAAACAAACAGGTTTTTTTCAAATGTAGTAATTGCAATGTGTGCCAAATTGCAAAACATCAAAAACAGATTTTCTCTTCTAACAAACATAAATGGACAATCAATCAACACATCATATGAAAAAAATCAATACGTGGTGTACGATATTGAATGTCCTTGTGGCTTGAAATACGTGGGAAGTACTATATGCAAACTTAAAAAGCATATTTTGGAACATGTGCGAGCAACGACAAACAAAGATTGGAGAAACGCAGTGGCCAAGCACACAGAGTCATATCATGACAGTGATAGGAAGAAACAAAAATTCTATGCAATTGAACAAGTAGAACGTTCTGAGGGAGGAGGTGACCGTGAACACAAATTAAGACAATAATTCAGAATGAAGAATTGCATATACATTTGTAATAGATTATGTTTTGACTTCTCTCATGAAAAAGACTGCATGAACTGGCTGTTTTTATGATTCACCTTGCACATGTCACTTTTACACAAATGAGACGGGGTTAAAAAAAACTTGACCGCATACATATATATGTAATATTATGAATAAGATCCAATAATTGAGGCACTTGCTGAAATCTTATCCCGGCTAATAACATGAATTGTGAAACAGCTAGCAGAATGATCTAGCAGAGAGCCCTATACACATATATATGTAATAATGTGAATAAAATCCAATAATTGGGCACTATCTTGGACTTCATTCCAGCTCTACATACCATGAATTGTGCGATACCTAGGAATACGATCCACCAGAGGGTGCTAAAAATCATTTGAAAGAATAATGTCAAATTAAATAGTAATGCTGCGCCAATGAGAACCTTCCATTGGTGTCAACACAATCTTATTTGTTCTCCCAATGTCAATATAATAACACACCCTTACATTAAAGTAAGAGGTATTGGTATCTTCTAATATAATTAATGTGATTGTATTTTTTTTATATACATGTTTATTATTTTCAAAAACAAACACAAAAAAACACAACAAGATTCAGTTACAGTCATACGTTATTGTACATTAATAATCACTGTATCAAACAGTACATCTTTAAAGCCTTTGCGGGCCCTTTGGAGACATAACCCCATACAAACCACAAATCTGTATTGCATTTCCATAAGCTTTCCCTTTTCCTTTAGAGTTGAAAACCCTCTATTTGTCATTGAGCCAGGAAGGATTATCCCTCTAGGGTCCATCCCTACTCTCCATTTATCATAGTGTTGGTGCGTTTATGGCTCCCCAGTTTCGCACTACATCTCTCTTAGCCACCACCAGTGCCTGTGTAGTAAAGATTATTTGCGGTCTACCCAAATCCACATCATTGGGGATTCCCAATAATATGAATTTGGTGTCTAGGGGTATAATGGCTTCCAGTATTTTACTCAATTTCTGTAATATCGTTCTCTAATAGGCCTGTATCTTAGCGCACTCCCAGATGTTATGATAGAAATCGCCCTCCCCTTGCCCAAATCTCTGGCATTTAGGTTCGCTTGCTCACCCTATCTCATGTAATCTGCCTGATGCCACGTCTTATGGGGAAGTCTCCAGAGGTCTTGCTATTTACCCAAACCCTAGCCCTAGGGTCTTTATCCAGTAGTCCCACCCATTTCCTAAAGTTGGGACCTATACCGAATTTTATCAAGGTAGCATCAAGGAAGGACCAGTGGACTGCGTCAAATGCCTTTTCTGCATCCAGTGATAGCAGTAAGTGAGGAGTGTCTCGGTCTTTGACCTTGATTTCCCAGTTGTGGGCTCTACACATTTTCAACCGGGTCACCCGACTGGGCAGGAATCCCGACTTGTTGTGGTGTCCTAGGGTCGTTATAACTTGGCGTAGTCTTGTGGCACGGATGGTTGCCAATATCTTCACCTCTTTATTGAATAGGGATATGGACAGTAGGATTCATACGTATCTTTTGGTTTCCCTTGTTTGTGGATTGGTATTTTTGTGGTCATACGTAGATCTAATGGGAGGACCACCTCTGCACATGCTTCTGTAAATGATTTTAGAAGTTGGGGACTGAAGAAATCCATACATCTCTTATAGAGTTCCGCCAGTTGGCTGTTTGGTCCCGGGGTCTTACCAGCACGTAATTGGGTTATAGTTAATTTAAGTGCTTCGATCGTGATGTCAGATTCTAGCCTCTCCCTGTTGGTGCCTTCCAGTATTGGTATGTGTACCTGTGTTAAGTACTCTATAATGTCAGGGATCGCACATACAGAACGGGTGTCATAGAAGTCTTTGTAGTAGGACGCACAGTTTTGCATTATCTGCTCATCTTTATTCTGTGGTGTCCCTTGTGGGCTTACAATAGTTTCTACCCATCGGGCCTCTACTTCCTTTCGGCTAAGCCAGGCTAGGAGTTTTCCCGATTTGTCCCCTACATCATAAAGTTTATGTAAGGTTACCTGTACCTGCATCTTGCCCGCCTGGGTTGCCAAGGCCTGTACAGATGTTGGGTATCCATCCGCTGCCTTAGTATCTGGAGGTCTGTCTGTGTTATGTTCCGTCTCTCTAGGGTTAAGATCAGGGCTTCTAGCCTGGTAAGATCTTCTTGTTCTTTTCTCCTTTCCCATGCTACACGGTTTTGCGTTCTGTCACGCAGGACTGTGTTATATGTTTCCCATATTACAACCCCTGATTGTACCAATACTAAGTTTTCTTCAAAGTAAATGTTCGTGTCTGCTCTAATGCCCTTGAGCACCATCATATTCTGTAGGTCCCATGTGTTCAATCCCCAGCACATGTGTCTATTTCGTTGCCAGTCCCCTATCCACATGTATAGTGGGGAATGATCTGACAGGCCTCTGGCCATGTACTCCTCCTCATGTATTTCCTGTATTTCACTTCTCGGGAGGAACACGTAGTCCAATCGCGAGTAGACCATATACGAGCCCCAATATTATGTGTATTGCCTCACCCCTAGATTCATGTATCTCCAGACATCCACTAAACCCAGTGTCTCAGCAAGACGTGCCAATGGTGTAGTCGAGGGTGTCTGAGTATGATCCACTGTTCGGTCAATGGGTATGTGCATCACTTCATTGAAGTCCCCCCATATAATATGCAGTGAACCCGGTGTCTCCAGTAGTATTGCTGTCAGTTTGTTTAGTGTTCGTGTTTGTGGTTTTGGAGGGGCATAAACTGAGAGAAGGGTAACATTTCTCCTTCCCCATTTCCCGGTCACCCCAACAAATGTACCCTGGGTTCTAACCATGTTTGTGTCACACAAAAGGGGGGTTACTTCTTAATCAGGATTGCCACTCCCCTAAAGCCAGAGGTATACCCCGCATTGGCCAGAACTGTATATGTCCCCATCGCTATGAACCTGCATTTTGTGCCCTTTAGGTGGGATTCCTGCAGCATCACCACATCTGGGTGTATACGTCTTATAAAGGCCGATACCAGCCTTCTTTTGATTTTATCCCTGAGGCCATTAACATTCCAAGTCAAGGCGGTGAAGGGTTCACTTTCGGACCCCATCATCATTATCTGTGGTGTATTTGTGGCGTACGTCTGTGTGTTTAGTAGAACGGCGGAGCCCGGATAAGCGATTGTGTCTGGTCAAGTATTTTATTTGGACCCCGTGACTGAATCAAGACTGAAACCTAAACAACAACTTCTCACTTAATCTAAACCCTTCCCAAACACCACCCACTACTTTCACATCCTCCCCCAGAGTACTACTCCTGGCATTGTGAATAAGGGCGGTAGAGGTCTGTCGCCAACCCCAACCCAAAGGTTACTTTACAAGTCCCAAATCCTGCAGTGCAGTAAAGAACTAGAGAAAGAACAGAGTAGAGAGCATTACCAAAAGTAGGGAAAGTGGGGGGGGGGATAAGCAGGGGGGAGAAGAGGAGATGGAAAAAACTGAAATCTGTGTCCCAGGCCTCTTCTGACCTGTCACCCCTGCCCTTGGTCACAGAGCTTCTTTCTCTGTGCAGGTCCAAGAGGGGTCTGTGGGGGGATGGCAGTTGTCAAGCTCGGCCTTTCTGGTCTAATTTTATGGTATGTCCTTGAAGCCCTTGTCTATGAGTTCAAATTGGGAGCCTCTCCATGTGTAGCAGGTTTCCCCGCATCAGGGTCCTGTTCCATTGCTACTATTTCCATTATCAGTGGGTGTTGCGTTGTCTCATCCTCATCTTCGCCGGATGTACTTTCTCTGGCGTCTGTCTCTGTATATGGTTCATGCCGCTTGGATATGTGAGTGTTGCGTGGGTTCTCGGCCTGCTGGGATTCTTGTGACCGTATAATTCCCCTTCTTAGGCATCTAGTTCCTTTTGTGACATACGGCGTTGCTCCCTGTATAAGTGTTCTACCATGACCCTGTTTTTTGTGTGTTTTCGGGTGAATGGCTACTTTTAGGCCTGCCTCGTTTTGTATCTAGTTGCAGCGGGTGGAATGTTAGGGTCGTAGAGATGTTTGCTTATGGGTATGGATCACTGTCCTACGTGCCCCTTTGTGCGGGTTATTCTATCCCCTCCTATGTGTTGCAGAATCCGGCGTTCTCAGCCTGGCGAGATCTCAGCCTTGTTTTTTTTTTGTATAATTCTTTTTACTAAACATTCATTGACATATCGCATACAACACAGAGGAATCATATACAGTTCAATTAGCGAACAATAGACACATTTTCATTAGAGTACTGTGGGAACATGTTATGGGGTGGGGGGTCTCCCGAATCAATGCTGTGTGGCTGGTCACAGAATCTGAGCCTTGTTGATGGAATTTATAGTCCCCCAGCCACAGTCTGTACAAGATCAGGTGAGGAGGGAGTGGGTCCTAGTATCAGTCCATGATCCTCTCCTGCCCCAGTCCACAACGGGCCTATCTGGAGCCCATGTCCGCTATGTTCTTCCCAATGATGGGCCTCTTCATGGGGTTGCTTTGCCCCCTTTATGTGTGCACCTATAATTCTACAGTGGACCAGGGATCATCCGTGACCAACCCCGGTGTTCCCGCTGGGCCACCTTGACGCCAGCAGTTACCTGAGAATGGACCTCCTTTCAATCATGTGGTCCCAGGACCTTGTGCACTACACATACCAGAATCCTGCTGGAGTAGAGAACAGGGAATGATGTAATCTGAATTGGTACATAACAGCTGTTCCAAATTATGTTGAATGTACCTGTGACCAAGTAAGTAAGACTCAAACGCATAGGTAATTCGTTGGTGTCCGTAAGTTGACTGTTTGATATTACGGCGTAATGGAATAAATGGAAATTACTTACCTTCACTCGCTAGTACGATCCGACTTCATTTTGAAGTATTGTGGCTTATATATATATATATAAATGTGTAAATATATATATATATATTCACTGAAAAAACCATAGGTTTCAGGCACGTTATAGGCAGGAATTAGCATTAAAAAAATCTTAGAAATTCACTGAAAAAACCATAGGTTTCAAACATGTTATAGTTAGGAATTAGCATTTAAAAAACCTTTGAAATTCACAAAAAAACTGTAAGATACCTAAAACCTACGTTTTTTTCAGTGAATATATATATATATATATATATATATATATATATATATATATATATATATATTCACTGAAAAAAACATAGGTTATAGACCATATATAGTTAGGAATTTGCATTTACAAAACCTTGAAAATTCACTGAAAAAACCATAGGTTAGAGACCATATATAGTTAGCTGGACATTTTATTGACATAAAACCAATGAAATTCCATATATAGTTAGTTGCACTAACTATATATCGCGCACCCGCAATCCACTGCTGATGATGTCACATATTACATCATTCATGACATGGTCAGTGACATCACTGATGACATCACTGATGACATCTCAAATGACATCACTGATGACATCACTGATGACATCTCAAATGACATCACTGATGACATCATCTAGTGGCTGTGTGTTTTTGTAAAGTTTAAATATGTTTTACATATTGAAGAATGAGTGGATGTATGGAAGACTGAGTGTGTGTGTGGCTGGCTGGGAGGTGTGTGACTCTGTGCATATCAATGTGTACTTGTATCAGTGATTGTATAAGAGAGTAAGTATGTGTTAGTATATGTGTGAAAAGTATGGTGTTCTGTGTTTAACTGTATAGATGAGGAAATCGAAGTGTGATTGATTCTTCACAGGACTGACTAGGTGTATGAGTGCATATGATAGTGTTGTAATAATGAGTGACTGTATGTATGAGTGATTGTATGGGTGAATGAGTGAATGTGTGTGTAGACGTAGGAATCAGTGAGTGCGTATGTAGTAACTGGTATTGGTGTGTCATGATGTCATCAGTGATGTCATTTGAGATGTCATCAGTGATGTCATCAGTGATGTCATTTGAGATGTCATCAGTGATGTCATCAGTGATGTCACTGACCATGTCATGAATGATGTAATATGTGAGATCATCAGCAGTGGATTGCGGGTGCGCGATATATAGTTAGTGCAACTAACTATATATGGAATTTCATTGGTTTTATGTCAATAAAATGTCCAGCTAACTATATATGGTCTCTAACCTATGGTTTTTTCAGTGAATTTTCAAGGTTTTGTAAATGCAAATTCCTAACTATATATGGTCTATAACCTATGGTTTTTTCAGTGAATTTCATTGGTTTTTTAAAAGCTAATATCTATAGCTGTAAAATATATTCTTTATTACGTGACGTATCACGTAGCCACGTGAGACGCCTCATGACGCGTCGCATAACCGTAACGTATCGGCTCTGCAGCGCAAACAAAACCCGTAACGTAAGCGTGCCGGAGCACGCTTACAGATATATATATTTTTTTTAACCTTAATTAGACAAAATCCACACGTGCACATATCTTGAGGCCTTGCAAAGGCACATCAAACAAACAGTCCCTACAATTTTGCCAAGTTTGCTGGAAATCTATTCCCTTAATTTTTTTTTTACTGTTTCTCTTGGTTTGCCCCTTGTTACGCTTACCGGGACGCTACCCGGTACGCGAACCGGACACTCCAAAAACACTAGATGGCGGACTCCCGTTACGCTGCCGGTTAGCTGCCCGGTTCGCGTACCGGGAAGCGCCACTACCGCGAAAAATCGCGGGGGACTTTAATATCCCCCTCATCAATCCTAGGGTGTCAGGAGGGGTTTACCTTGCCCCCTTTCCTTCATTTCCCCCTTCTTTTTTCACCACATCTTGTCTCTCGAACCTACCGAGAGACAAGATGGCGGCCGCTCCGGACTGTTTACAATGTTGACAGCTACGCTGCCGGTTAGCTGCCCGGTTAGCTGCCCGGTTAGCTGCCCGGTGAGCTGCCCGGTTCGCGTACCGGGACGCGCCTCTACGGCGTAAAATCGCAAAAAAAAAAATGTTTTTATTTTTTGCCCCGCGGGGCACTTTATTATCCCCCTCATCAATCCTAGGGGGTCAGGAGTGGTCTACCTTGCCCCCTTTCCTTCATTTCCCCCTTCGTTTTTCACCACATCTTGTCTCTCGATCGTACCGAGAGACAAGATGGCGGCCGCTCCGGACTGTTTAGAATGTTGACAGACACCGGAGAGCCAATCAGCTTCGCTTCGCGAAGTTCCGTTACGCGTCAGGTACGCGAACCGGGGCGCTAACCGGAGCGCTGTCACAGATATATATATTTTTTTAAACGTTAATTTCTCAAAATCCACTGGAGCACATATATTGAGACATAGCAAAGGCACGTCGGGCAAACCATATCTACAATTTTGCCAAGTTTCATGTAAATCTATTCAGCCGTTCGAGCTAAAAGTGAGTCCAACCGCCCTATGGAAAAATGAATGGGAAAAACGCGTTTTGGGACCCCCCTTTTTTTTTGGCCCCCCCTTGACGAACCCCCCCAAATTTTTAGGGGCTGCTCAGAAACAAAATGTGCCATTTTCCTGAAAATTTCAGCCAATTCCGTCCACAAACGCCAAAGTTATTAGACATAGAATTTTCAGAAATCCCATAGAGAAAAAATCCTGACTATATATACCCACTGGCTATCGCCAGTAGGTAATATACATATATAAACATATATAATCTGCATATCTATATAAATGCATGCATACATATACATATATGCATACATATGCATGTTATTTACATGAAAGTTTTAAAAACACAAATAAAAGCAAAGCTAAAAAGCCACCTCATTACAAACAGAATGGCTTTAACTTAAACGAGGGCGAGATCTATTGCATTTTCAATGCTTGTTTACTTTGGTTCTATCAAGAAGGCATTCAGATGTGTCACACATTTGCCATAAATTCTGAATGTTAGCACTCTAGTTGCTCATTAGATCACTGTAGTAAAGCTAGTGCTCACCAGGGAAGTCTGCTGCTAATCATGGTTTGCAGCCATTTTCCCGCATTTTTTATCCCGCAGACTTTCAGTCCGCATACCATTATCCCGCAAGGTCATTGACCTCGCATACCATTATCCCGCATTTTTTCAAAACGCATGTGCATTTATCGCGCATGCCTTTACAAAGAATTACGTTTTAAAGGCATGTATGGTAAATGCATTTGCGTTGTGAAAACCACGATGACAAGAGAGGTAAGTGGGTTTGTGTTAATTTTTTCGTGGGTTAGTGATTGTGTAGTGTAGTGTAGTGTTGTGTAGTGTAGTGTTGTGTTAGTGTAGTGTAGAGTTGTGGTGGTTGTTTAGTGTAGGGTCATGCTGGGGGTAGTGTTTTAGGGTTTAGGGTTGTGTTGTAGTGTTTGCGTAGTGTAGGGTCATGCTGGGGCTAGTGTTTTAGGGTTTAGGGTAGTGTTGTAGTGTTTGCGTAGTGTAGGGTCATGCTGGGCGTAGTGTTTTAGGGTTTAGGATAGTGTTGTAGTGTTTGCGTAGTGTAGGGTCATGCTGGGGGTAGTGTTTTAGGGTTTTGGGCAGTGTTGTAGTGTTTGCGTAGTGTAGGGTCATGCTGGGGTGTAGTATTTTAGGGTTTAGGGTAGTGTTGTAGTGTTTGCGTAGTGTAGGGTCATGCTGGGGGTAGTGTTTTAGGGTTTTGGGTAGTGTTGTAGTGTTTGCGTAGTGTAGGGTCATGCTGGGGGTAGTGTTTTAGGGTTTTGGGTAGTGTTGTAGTGTTTGCGTAGTGTAGGGTCATGCTGGGGTGTAGTGTTTTAGGGTTTTGGGTAGTGTTGTAGTGTTTGCGTAGTGTAGGGTCATGCTGGGGTGTAGTGTTTTAGGGTTTTGGGTAGTGTTGTAGTGTTTGCGTAGTGTAGGGTCATGCTGGGGGTAGTGTTTTAGGGTTTTGGGTAGTGTTGTAGTGTTTGCGTAGTGTAGGGTCATGCTGGGGGTAGTGTTTTAGGGTTTTGGGTAGTGTTGTAGTGTTTGCGTAGTGTAGGGTCATGCTGGGGGGTAGTGTTTTAGGGTTTTGGGTAGTGTTGTAGTGTTTGCGTAGTGTAGGGTCATGCTGGGGGTAGTGTTTTAGGGTTTAGGGTAGTGTTGTACTGTTTGTGTAGTGTAGGGTCATGCTGGGGGTAGTGTTTTAGGGTTTAAGGTAGTCATAGTTGTTTAGTGTATGCTAAAGGCATATTCGTTCTAAAGGTTTTCGTTATTTTAATTTGTGGCCTAATAGTACATGCGGGATTTTTTTTGCGGACTGATGGTATGCGGGATTTCGTCATATATTCGCTAATCATACTTTCTATGGCAAAATGAACCCCCTCATTTTGTTCCTTTTTAAATTAAATGTTTTAAGAGTTACCACTTTATTCCAATCAAGATGGCTTCAGGTGTGCCATAAGTAGGACTGTTAGCACTCTAGTTGTTCTTTAGAACACTCTGGGACATTCTGTCATTGGGCTATAGTTGGGCTACATCTGGCTGATATTTGGGCTACATTTGTTTTTTTTTGTCTCTGGTGGCCATCTTTGGGCTACATTGGGCTACATTGGGCTACATTGGGCTACATTTGGGCTCCAACATATATATAGCCCAATGTAGCCCAATATATATTTTTCAAAGTTAATTTTTGTAAAAACCACTGGAGCCTATATCTTGAGACATAGCAAAGGCACATCGGGCTACCAGTCCCTACAATTTTGCCAAGTTTGGTGTAACTCCATTCAGCCGTTCAGGCTAAAAGTGAGGCCAACCGCCCTATGGAAAATTGCATGGGAAAAACACGTTTTGGGACCCCCCTTTTTTCTCGGCCCCCCCTTGACGAAACTCCCCCAAATTTTCAGGGGCTGCTCAGAAACAAAATGTTCAATTTTCCTGAAAATTTCAGCCAATTCTGTCCTCAAACGCCAAAGTTATTCGACATAGAATTTTCAAAAATCCCATAGGAAAAAAATCCTAACTATATATACCTACTGGCTATCGCCAGTAGGTAATATATATATATATATATATATATATATATATATATATATTTTTTTTTTTTTTTGGGGGGCGGTCGCCAGTAGGTAGATATAGTTAGGACCTAGTTTCCATAGGAAATTCGCAACATTCTATTGGGAATAACTTTGGCGCCGGTTGATGAATCTTTGTGAATTTCTCAAAGAAGATGGCCCGCTCCTCTCTGCTCCTTCCCTGAAAGTTTTGGGGGGATTCGTGAAGTGGGGGCTGAGAAAAAAGGGGGTCCCAAAACGTGTTTTCCCCATGTCATTTTCCATAGGACGATTAGACACGGCTACAGCCTGAACGGCTGAACGGAATTACAAGAAATTTGGCAAAATGGTAGAGTCTGTCGCAGATCACCCTTTTGTTTAAATGGTGTAAATCCCTGCAATAGTTGTTGAGAAAATCGAATTTGAAAAAATGTATATATCTATAAGCGCGCACCGTGCACGCACAGTACGGAACACATACCCCGCGATTTTGTTAAAAAAAAACAAAAAACATTTTTGGGTCCTTGGGGGTCCTTATGGGACCCCCTGAGCAGGCCTAGGGGGTCAGAGTGCTTCTACCGTTCCCCCTTTTTGAGTTCTACACGTTTTGTTTTTCTGCTTTCCTGTGCCTCAGTCTACCGAGGCACAAGATGGCTGCCAACAATTTCTGTTTGGAAGTGTTGACAGACAGTGGTAGCCAATCAGCACGAGTTGCATGCTCATTGGCTTTTAACACTTCAAACAGGAAGTGTTGGCAGCCATCTTGTGCTCGGTAGACCGAGGCACAAGTAATCAGAAAAACAAACGTGTAGAACACAAAAAGGGGGCAGGGTAGAAACACCCTAACCCCCTAGGCCTGCCCAGGTGGTCCCACAAGGACCCCCAAGGCCCACAAAATGTTTTTTAAAAACCCGGTCTGTTTTTTTTCCAATTACCCCCTGGGGGGGCCAAATCGCGGGGGCATATTGATAAAGAAGTTTCGGGGGGCCCCAATCCCCCCCACACTGCCCCGGTGGACCGCTGTCCCCCGGGGCAAAGCAATGCAGCCCCCTGGCGCATACTGGAGGCTCCTGGTGGGCTAGTTGGCCCCCAGGGACACCCAGTATGCAAGAGGAATTAGTTCCCCCTCTGCAAACGCGCCCGGGGCTGCGTTACAGAGAGGTGTAAAAAAGGGTGTGGCCTCATTACACCTCTCTGCAATGCAGTCCCCTGGCGCATACTGGACGTTCCAGGTGGGCTAGTTGGCCCCCAGGGACCCCCAGTATGCAAGGGGAATTAGTTTCCCTTCTGCAAACGCACCAGGGGGCTGCGTTGCAGAGAGGTGTAAAAAGGGGCATAGCCTCAATACACCTCTCTGCAATGCAGCCCCCTGGCGCATACTGGAGGTTCCAGGTGGGCTAGTTGGCCCCCAGGGACCCCCAGTATGCAAGGGGAATTAGTTCCCCCTCTGCAAACGCGCCCGGGGGCTGCGCTGCAGAGAGGTGTAAAAAAGGGTGTGGCCTCATTACACCTCTCTGCAATGCAGCCCCCTGGGTAATACTGGAGGTTCCTGGTGGGCTAGTTGGTCCCCAGGGACCCCAGTATGCAAGGGGAATTAGTTCCCCCTCTGCAAACGCGCCCGGGGGCTGCGCTGCAGAGAGGTGTAAAAAAGGGTGTGGCCTCATTACATCTCTCTGCAATGCAGCCCCCTGGGTAATACTGGAGGTTCCTGGTGGGCTAGTTGGCCCCCAGGAACCCCCAGTATGCAAGGGGACTTAGTTCCCCCTCTGCAAACGCGTCAGGGGGCTGCGTTGCAGAGAGGTGTAAAAACATTTTTTTTCAATTTATATTAAAAATATGTAATGTAATTTAGAAAATAAAATATATAAAAATAAATAATTTAAAATAATGTAGTAAATCAGTATAAAAAATATAACAATTAATACATTTAAAGATTATCATACTCATACATATACTCACTCATCATATGTACTCATACACCTATACATCTTATTACACACAGACACTCATCTATAGAGTAACTCACACACAAACTCAGAAGAATCCTGTGGCTGCTGTTCTGCCATTTTGATATGAAAAAAGCTGGAACAAAGCGGAGATCCTTCTCTCAGGAAACCAAAAGAGATAGTGAGGGATGTGGGTGGGGTATTTCAAGATTCTGGAAAAGAAACTACTATAAACCAATCAAAAGTGTTGTTTTCATGTCACATGACTTCACGTGCACGCAACATGTGCGCACGCATGCATGCACGTTGCGCGACCGTCGCATATAAATGACATTTTACCCGATTTTTGTAAAAGCTTTTAAAAACGTGAAAAGGAGGCAGGGAAGAGACTCCCAGACCCCCTAGGCCTTCTCATGGGGTCCCTGAAGGACCCCGAAGGGCAAAAAAACAATTTTTTTAAAAAAAAATCACGAGGTGCGCGCACGTTGCTCGCACCCTCGAGGCAGAACTGAGTCAAAAACAATAGTGGAGAACGAGAAAAGGGGGCAGGGTAGAGACTCCCTGACCCCCTAGGCCTTTTCAGGGGTCTCTGAAGGAACCCGAATGGCAAAAAAAAAAAAAAAATCACGAGGTGCGCGCACGTTGCGCGCACGTTGAAACAAAAAAAAAATTTATTGACAAATTTGACTGTTTATATTTTGATTGAAGATGTAGACTATACTGTTTAACTTTATCCAAATCATAAAAACTAGCTGTGCCGTTGCATATTACAGGATACAATCAATTTATCACAATATACAAAGGCAGTTTGTTGGAAAATAAATATATAAAAAATATAAAAATTGATACAGAAATTAGCATTTTAAAAACTTTGGAAATTCACTGAAAAAACTGTAGATTTTAGGGGTGTTATAGTTAGCTGGACATTTCACTCATACAAAACCATTGAAATTCCTCCGATATAGTTGGTTGTACTAACTATATCTTGCGCGCCAGCAATCCACTGCTGATGATGTCACATATTACATCATTCATGACATGGTCAGTGAATCACTGATGACATCTCGAAGACAATGTAAATTTGCACACTTGCTCCCTTTCTGGGCTGGGATTATCAATTATTCTTCAATCTCATATTCTGATTCAAACTCAAGGCCCTTTATCGAGCCTTTTTGTTGTAACTACTGTTGCAGGAATTCTGCTCCTACACAGAACTGTGCCTGAAGACTTAGGACCTCAGTGAATTACAGTGTACCAATACCCACCTTAGTACCCAAACCCCCTACCAGACTAGCAATCAGTGACTCATTGGTTCTTCGTCCTATAGCAAAAATACCAATGAATAGTCAACCCAGAACATGTGACTTAGATTACCTCAAGTAAGGTAGATAAAAAGACCACTCTTTCGTTATAATCTTACACCAGTCCAAAACAAAGAGTAAATAAAGACACGTGCAAGTTTGAAATGTTTATTTCTAACGCCGTAATCTCATGCACAGTACCTTAGATAATACAACCAAACATATTATCAGAAACTCGGTTGTCAGCATTGTTAATATTCCATAAAACACAAAGTGAGAAAGCATCTTATATTCCTAACGGAAAACAGGTTTAAAATATACCTACATTTCACCCTCCCTACCTACCAGGTTAGTTTATAACCACAGAAGGTCTCATAGGATTACATGGACGGTCCCATACCTCTGGTACTCAGCAGTAGTGGATCACATTGAGTTCTGCAAAAACTGTCAGGATTCCAATGTTCTCCAACAGTCTCTAATTATGCCTCCACAATGCATTATTAAATGCGCCTGTGTCAGACGTGGCCACACCGGCATATGTGTTATAGGTCGAACGTGTGACGATCATTCCAAATAACAGACACAGTATCGAAGATAACCTTGATATTCCATGCTCTCACTATACACACTAAACTAGCAAGGCAGTCTAGAAATGTAGCATGACAAATTATTCTCATGTGAAACAAAATACTCAGCCTTCTCTAAACAATATCAAAATTGCGTGTCATGTGCAAAGCAGAGCAGGAAAGCAAAAATGGCGTTTAAGCTTCTAATGAACCCATGCAACTTAACACGATGTGAGTGCAAGGCTCAGCCCACGACACCCTTCCTCGATAGAACCACGTGATATAAACGTGGGCGAACTAGGAACGCAGAGTTCAAGCCTGAAAAGCAGAGTCAAGTTCAAATTTGCATAAAAAATTATTCGCTGTTTGATACAAAACAGTAACTAAATAATAAAGAATAGGTAGAAAAAATCAAAGAGTCTTAATCCAATAGCGTATAAGCACAGTATGTAGCAACAGCCTCCAAGAGGAAGTCATTGTTCTCATCTGAAAACATTTCAGCCATCCAATTCAATAGTGAGAATGAACATACATGTTCCTCAACGAACGGAGCCATCGGAGGAACACTCGGGTCATCTTCAATGTAACTGCGTGCCAAGAAGTCATGTGCCGCTGCAAAAACATTCCAACGTTCCATTATTCCATGTATTTCTGCTAAGGCCATATCCCGCCGCCAGAACAGAGCAAGTCATGAACCACTAAGGGGCTCATCAGCTAGTCATAATCCACGTTGGGAGACACCGTACTGCAGAGACACAAATCCAGGGCCCAGTCGAAATTGCAGCTCAGGCAATGGAAGACTGGCTGAACGCATGTGAAAAAAGAGAATCAAAATGATAATCCATAAGCTGCACTCAATGTAGCCAGAGGCAGCGCTCCATAATACCTAAGCATTCAGTTCCGCAGCAGCAACAGCCGGGACATATTGTCGGGTGCTGGAGGATGTGGATCCATATTTAAATAAACAAATTAATAGAAGCACACCGGCAACTAATGCGACTATTAAGGGGAATCCACCAAAGATGCTGGAAAACATCGAATGAAAAAACGCCGAAAAGACACCAATTATAGTTTGAAAAGAACTCACAAGACTACTGCTTCTAACTTTAAAAAAGTAAGAACCCCTTAGTCAAGGACACATTAAAGATACTCTGAATTACCTCCCCAAAATACAAAGGCACGTTTGTATTTAATAAATCATAAACTTCTGTGCGGGTGTTTACTACGTGAAGGACAAATGTTTCTCTAGCAGATGTAACAGCGACCTCTTTTTGAGACAATAGCACTCTTATACGGCTCGCTTGGTTGACTCTGCTTTCAAGGTCGGAATCGACGGCCAGATGGAAACATCCAGCTTCCCATGCAGAGGAGTAAACACAACTTTTTTTTTAGCAAACCACACGCTCAGTTCCCGTAATCATGTAACCGATGCCTGGTAACATTGCACAACAATCTGCATTATTTCAAATGAAATAACTCACGTTTCCAGTAAACTGAACGTTGGTACGATAGCAAGTGTCGCAGTTCCTTTCAAAACTCACATCAAATTAGGCGCATCTTGAATACAAGTGCCATGCAATTGTATGTGTCTACAAATTAAGGAGTGATCTGGTGCTATTGTGCAATCCTCGCCATTCACTAGACTTCTTTTCCCTCCCTCCGACACCTAAATGTAAATGATAATAACCAAGCTTAATGGAGATAAGTGCTGCCTAAACATCCATATCTGCCTATACCATAGTATTACATGCAAACCTCAAACTTAAACAGGTTAAAAAGTAACTTTATGATACCGTGGATAAGCCACACAGCTGAATCGGATTTCCAATGATTGACCACTTCTAACCATTCTCATAGCGCGCCCTGTGCTCTGATTTGACAGTGAGAGAGTGATCGCACCATAGTTTGTACTGCTAAACATTCTCACCACACGCTACGAAGACACTTTCACGTTACGCATCGCATCAAAGCTTCCCTGTGACCTCATGTACGGCGCTACGTACGCAAAGACGCAAATGTTTTCAATTGTTAAAAAACAAATATTTATGTATTTATTGAACATACTAACAGAACAAATTATCTAGGATAATTATGAAAAAAAAAAATTTAAGTTCCAATAATCCTACATTACTTTTAAAAGCAATTACACCAATCGCTGTGAAAAGTCATGCGTACTCGCATCCTAACAACACCGTAATAACAGCGTAACGGTACGCAAAGCCATGTGACTTTAAAAGAAGAAATTTCATTGGCTCATACCACTTCCTAATAAAACTGTTGAAACTTCCGTCCCATTTAAAAAATTCTACTTTGACTTTCTAAAAAGAAACATCTCTTCTGAGAATCTTGTCAAATAGAACGAAGTTTACCATATTAAAAGCAATGGACTCATCTTCCAGCCATTCTGCAGAAGAATATTTCATTCCTAAAGAAACTCCAAAGAAGAGGAAAGAAGAACTAATTTGGCAGTTTTTACTTTTCCAGAATGGCAAAAAAAGGTTAATGCTCCAAAAGTAACCTGTAAAATTTTCCAAACTCTTTCAAGGGGTGATCCATCTAAAAAAATACTCCTTTAGCACAGCAAATAGGGAGCGACACGTAGAGAACTTACACCCCAACAACTTTGCTCGAGCTGCAAGACGGAGGTTGAAGGACAACCTACCTGCTACTGCACCAAGCACATCAACTGCTGCACCAGCATTTTCAGCAAACAGTCCACGCACACAAATTCATCCTGATTTTGCTCAAGTTAAAATTCTATACATTTTTCATTTCAAAAGATTTTATTGTTATAAACAAGCAAATGAAGATATACAGTACAAATAAAGTGATACAGTTGAGAGCCAATAAAAAGACAATCAGAAGTTGAAATCCAAAAATGATTCATATGAAATGCATCTATAAATAGTACGATTCTGCTAGAAATAGAAATATGCATTCATGAAGGCCAAGCAGTTAGCTTATGCGTAATTTGACCACAAAAGTATCACTATCAGCTGGGAAAGTCAGAGGAAGAGAGAAGAAGAAAAAGAAGGAAGAAAAAAGAGTATAATAGGGAGCAGATGGAAAAAAGAGGATACAGAGAAGAAAGAGGGGAGATAGGAAAGAAGGATTTTCCAATGAATAAACCCGAAAAAATAATGAATAAACCCGAAAGACAAGACGTTATTCAACCAGATACACGAAAAGGATATTGGTCCACCAACCCCTGTGATGACAATTCCATGTAGTTGTCTAGAGCGGTCCAAACCCCACTAGCAATCGACGGAGAAAGATGAGCATGCTCGACCGAGGTATGAGCACTGCGTAAGAAGGAAACCCAAGCCCACCAAGTATGATACGAAACAGAGGAGAAGGATTTCCAGTCCATAAGAATTACTTTCACAGCAACGGTCAATAGAAGATCTAATAACTGTAACTCCATGGGATCCAAGGGGAGAGGAGTTGGAGCAGCGAGAGGACCTAATAGATTTAATGGGAGAGAAAGGTGGAATTGAATATCAAAAATGAGCATAATATGTTTATGAATGAGGTCCCAAAAGGATTGGAGTAGAGAACAGTCAAAAAACATATGGGAGAAGTCCCCTGGCGATAAGCCACAACTCCAGCATAGATTATCTTCTTTTAGATTGAGCGAATGTAATCGAACAGGCGTCCAATGAAGAAGATTGATAGAGAAAAATTTAGATTGCATTAACGATGGCGCGATTTTATGACGAAGAGAAAATTTACCAATCATCTGCCAGGTATCTGAAGAAATATGGTCGAGAACACCATGGTCAAAATGACGTAACCATTTTTGTTGAGCAACCGTATGAGGGGAAGGTGAATTCGTCGATAGAAATTTGTAAATTTTTGAGGCTACATGACCAGATTTAGTCCAAATTTGAAAAAGTGTAATCATAGAAGAATTAGGATGAAGACGTACTTTAGCAAGTGCCACTTTAATTTTAAGGAAAGTATAAAAATCTAAATTAGTTAAGGAGAATTGTTGAGCTAAAGAGGAAAAGGGTAAAGGCTCATTATTAGAACCATAAAGATGTTTAACCAACGATATCCCCTTAGCAGCCCAGTAGGAAATCAAGGAAGGATCGATATTAATTTTTATTTTAGAGTTCCGCCAAATAGACGACCATCTAGATTTATGAAGTGGAAGCGCCACCAACTTGTCCACCTTCCGAACCGCAGTCAAAGTGTCTAGTATAATAGAGCGGGAGAATGGGATAGACAGGGTAGACGCAGTACAAAAAGATGCAGTCGGTAGTGGAGAAGCCAATTCCTGCTCTATTAACAGCCAGGAAGGAACATGAGTAACGGGATTAGAAAACCAAAGAGCACCTTGGGAAGCCAAAAAGGCAGTTTGATATTTGTCCCAGTCAGGCAAATTAACCCCTCCGATTTCATAAGGCTTCCGCAAAAATTTATAAGCAATCCTCGCTCGTTTATCATTCCATAAAAATTTAGACGTCAAAACGTCCACTTCATGAAAAAAAGAGTCTGACAGTTTCACCGGAAGCATAGAGGATACAAAGTTAATAATAGGTGTAATCATCATTTTGAGAGTCTGAAGACGACCCCACCATGAAATGTGTTTCGGAGACCAAGTGTCTAGAAGGCGGCGAATTTTAAGAATAGTCTGGGCTTCATTATAGGAAATTGTATCATATAAAGTAGAACAGAAATAAATACCCAAATATTTTAAGTGTTTAGACTGCCATTTGAAGCCAGCAGAACCCACATGTGTGGAGAAACAATAAGCATTCGAAGGAAACAACTCCGTCTTATCTTTATTTAAGGTGTATCCTGAAACCTTCGAAAAAAGGGCAATCGTATCCGAGATAGCAGGTATAGCCAAGGCGATATCATCTGATAAAATAAGGACATCATTCCTGTACGCCGCAGTTTTAATGCAATGAGGACCAAAAGAAAACCCTTTAATATCCGGATTTAGCTCAATCAATCTAAGGAGAGGGTCAATGGATAACAAGAATAGGAGAGGGGATAATGGACATCCCTGTCTGGTACCTTGGCGAAGATTAAAAAAGGATGACGTAGCTCCATTAACTCTTATGTTAGCTCTGGGCTGGGCGTATAAGGACATGACCATGTTAATAAAGGTGTCACCAAAGTTATGTGCATATAAGACAGCCCGCAGAAATGGCCAAGAGACCTTATCAAAGGCCTTTTCAGCATCAAGCGCCAAGGCCGCAGCTGGGAGATGAGAACGTTTAGCAGCTCCAAGAATGTGACAAAACGTACGAATATTGTCCCGCGCAAGACGGCCTTTTACAAAACCCGTTTGAGAGGAATGTACCAGTGTAGGAATGAAGGATTCTAATCTCTTGGCCAAAATTTTAGCAAAGATCTTAGCCTCCATGTTCAGAAGGGAAATTGGGCGAAAATTCTTAGGATCTGAATGATCCTTACCCTCTTTAGGGATCACTACAATTGTAGCATCCGCCGCAGTACCAGAAACAGATCCATTCTGAATAAAAGCATCAAAAACAGACTGGAGCTTGGGAACAAGCACAGGAAGAAAGGTTTTATAAAATGGAATAGGGTAACCATCAGGTCCTGGAGCTTTCCCTGAGCGAGTAGCCTTAATTGCGGCAGTAATTTCGTCAGTAGTAATAGGGCCACCTAAAAAAGTAGTATCTTCTACAGAAACCGATTTCACTGGTACAGACTTTAAGAACTCCTGACACTGTTCAAAAGAGGCCTGATCAGAAGGTGAATACAGGTTATTGTAAAAATCACGAAAAACTTCAAGAATTTCCCCCGTCTGGAATTTTTTAACACCAAGATGATCAGTAATGGAAGAAATTTGGGAAGACTTAAAGGAGGAATCTTGGAATTTCAACGTAGCTGCGAGAATCTTCCCAGCTCGATTCTTTAACAATAGCCTTTTGGATTTCTGAGCTTGAACCCCAATATAAGCTCTCTTGGTAACTATAGTATTGTATTTGTATTTTAGGTGCTTAATGGATTGTAGGCAAGATTTATCCTTAGAATGTCGAAAGGAAGATTCCAGATTCTTAATATCATTGGCGAGATCCGCAAGTTCTTTTTTAATATCAGCATTCCTTTTAGACATACATTTAATTGCCTGGCCCCGGAAAGTACATTTAAACGAGTCCCAGAGGACAATCGGGGAGGAAACTGATCCTTCATTCTCTAGAAAAAAAGTGTCAATCGCACTAGAAAACTCATCAACCTGAGCAGTATCATATAAAAGTTCTGTGTTTAATCTCCAGGATCTAGACTTTGATTTGGGAGCAAAGGACAACAGAGTAAAAGTAACAGCGGCATGATCAGAAATCAGAATAGGATGAATAATCGGAGAGGAGGAAGCAGAAACAAGGGAAGAATGAACCAATAAGTAATCAATACGAGAGAAGGTAGAGTGAGGTGAAGAAAAGAAGGAAAAATCACTACCAGTAGGGTTATGAAGACGCCATATGTCTTGCAGATGAGAAAGGGAACACATATTAAGCATTTGTTTATGGGATTTTGGAGGACGAAACTGAAAAGCTGAATTCCTATCAAGAATAGGATCCATCAACAAATTAAAATCCCCTCCAACAACAAGATTACCAGAATGAGGTGTATCATTTAATTTTTTGGCAATTGATTTCCAAAAGGACGGATCATCCTTATTAGGGGTGTAGATGTTCATAACAAAAAGATCAGAAGAACCATCAGACAATTTAGTTAATAACCATCGACCGTCAGTATCGTGATCAGAAGAAACTATGGACAAACCTGAGTTCTTGGAAACTAAAGTAACAACCCCATTCCTCTTGCCACACGCATCGGAGCAAGCAACATCGGAAACCCATTCTTTCTTCAAGAATAATGCCTCTTTGGAAGAGACTTTTGTTTCTTGAAATAGGACTAAATCTGAAGAGAGAGATTTGCAATAATCTAAGATCTTGGATCGTTTCACAGGATGATTTAAGCCCTTAACATTAAGGGACAACACATTCAAACCCGGCATAGACTAGTATGGAAAACAAAAACAGAAGCTATAAATAATAGACAGAAAACCACAAACATGCAGCCAAACATCCAAACATCAAACAATAATGGCCAAAACGGAAAATCCATTGGGGAAATCCAAGAGGAAAAAAGAGAAAAGGAAGAAGAAGAAAGAAGAAAGAGAAGAACCAGCATAGGGGGTCTGAAAAAGACCAAATTCATACTAGGGGGAACGTGGGACGACAAGCAAGGGAGCCGACCTAAGGAGCAAATATAATAAAAATCAACAATCTACAAGCCCAATATATAGCAGGAGTAAGTATAATTAAATAGGAAAGAGAGACAACTGCGCTGTGGAATAGAATTAAGTAGAGAATTATAAAAGAACTGGACATGAAAATCTATGAGAACAACCTGTATGCAAAATGCGAGCAACAATGTAATGGACAGGTATAAAGACATGTTAAGAGTAAATAAAGCATATCCAGAAGAAACAAGATAAACATCAGAGAAGAATAAATAAAAGAAGTTATATCATAGAAGCAATATGCAAAAAGCGAGGGAAAAACCACTAATCAATTGATTGACGTAAAATATATAGAACTGGTTGTGTGTAAATTAGAAACTCATGTAAGAGCATGTCAAATATATCTGAAAAATACCGTAAAATACTAGGGAACTATTAACTGCACTATTGACACAATCATTAGATGCAATAGGGTGATACCATAAGGAAAGGAATAAACAATCAATCAATGGACAAGTAATAAATAAGTGAATTAAACAGGTAGTAAAAACTTAACTCTAGATATATAACTGGAAATAATAGGTATCAATGAAGCAATTACTATATCAATCCATAAGACAATATCGAAATGAAATAAATGATGGAAACGTCGAAATACAGAACAGCAAGATACACACAAACGTATAACAATCAAAATCAAATTAAATGAAGTGAAGGGAAAAAAAAGGGCAGATGCGAAAATGAAGACCAATACATATCAGATACACTACAGAAAAGGTATGAACCGAAGTATAAATGAAGATAGGAAAGAAAAATAAGGCTGAAGTAGACCAATGGTATTCAAACGAGAGAAGAACATATAAGCACTAACAGAACAGTCAGGGTTAAATGCAGCCTAGAAAAACAGGCAGTACTACAAAAGAATCGGAAAGGCATAAAGAAGGTACACCAAACACATTAACCGCCTACAACATAAAGGAAACAGGGGAACCAGATAAGAAAAAGGAAGAAAGCAAAGAAGAAACAACGCATCACCGTAGTAAGTTATAACCACGTACAAAAATGAGTGACAAAGAATAAAGAACAATAATCATGTACGTGAAAACTACCACACCGAGGAAAGAAACAAACTTAACAAATCTTAACAGAGCAAACCCAGCACATGTATATGGACCGTCTCAGGTACAAATGCGCCAGGAGTAAACGAGGCATCCATATGCAGATCCATCTGCAACAAGAAACAAGACAGGCACAGAACTAACAAACAAAATAGAAGCAATATAGAAAGACAAGCAACCCACAAAAGAGCAGAGGGAATATTGAGAGAGTATCTCAAACGTGGTGGCGAATAAAAACATAAGAAAGGAAAGAGGAGCAGAGAGGACGAAGGAAGGGAACATATTGCACCATTAAATGGCAACTGCAAACAGAAAACATCAGAAAACAGAAAAAAAACAATAAGAACGGTGGACTATCCTGCCACCACCCAGACCTAAAAAGATATACTTATGAGATCTGAGAGAGAACAAACACATTACAGGCATATAAGTCCATCTCAAGTTCCGGAAGCACTAGGATTACGCGCCGCATCCATTTGAAGTTCCATTTGTAGCTCCGTCTGATTGTCCAAAAATGATGCCAGGTCAGCAGGCTCATCGAAGATTCTGGAACGGCCTTTGAAGGTAATTCGAAATTTTGAAGGACCAGAGAAGGAAAAGGGGATATTCATCTCAGATAAACGCTTCCGTAGGTTTAGAAAACCTTTCCTTCTTATCACCGTGTCTCTGGCAAAGTCTTGGGAAATGGAAATACGATGGCCATTCCAAGAAACATTCTTAACCTTCCTCATGTGCGCCAAAATTTGCTCCTTATGCTGATGACGCAGTGGCTTAAAAATAACAGCCCTTGGTTGTGTGGCTGATTTGGAGCGGAAGGTGGGGACACGATGTGCCCGTTCTATCTCAAAATCCCTTTGGAAAGAAATTTGCAACGTAGCAGGAAGCCAAGTATATAAAAAATCAATCATAGAGAGAGCCTCCTTCTCAACTTCCTCAGGAAGGCCAAAAATGCGTAAATTGGATCTGCGATTGTGATCCTCTTGCTCAGTGAGGTCTCTCCGCAATGCCGCCATGGAACGTTCTAGTTGGCCCAGAGATCTAGATTGCTTCTGTAAAACATCTTTTGTTCCACTAATACGTGTCTCTGTGGCGGTGACACGAAGGGAGAGAGCCTTAAAATCATTTCTGATGGCAGACACCTCGACTTGCAGCATATCCGTGTACATTTTAGTAGACTGGGCAATGTCGTGGACATCATTCAAGCGCGTCAGAATAGTCTCTAGCATGGACGCAGTGTCCTTCTGAGAAGACTCAGGCGTGGGAGATAGTTGTTTTAATCTCTTTAAGGAGGCTTTAGCATCCTTTGTATTTGAGGGCAAGCCCATATTCTCAGCCATATAGAAAACGTCCCAAAAGTGACAAAAGAACAAGCACTGCAGATAGTGAAGAGCAGCAAAAGATTAAGGAGAGTGGGAGGAAGCCCTCGTCATGCGAGTAAAGTATCAGCCAAAAAATAATAATAAAGCGCCTCCACAACCAACAGGGCAGAGCAAAATATATCAAGAAGCTCATGTGAGGAAAAAAAGATATAACAGAACACCTCAAAGATAAGCCACTGCGTAGGAAAAAATAAAGCGCTGTCACAATCCAGCAGCGAAAAGGTAAAAACACACTGAGCAGATGGGAGACATTTTAAAAACAGTGAAAATAGTCATGAATAACCAACCAGTATCTGTTCAGACGTATATCTTCAAGTTTGTAACAAGCGCGCTGTCAGCTGAGGAGAAATTCCGATCTCCGTCACAGGAATGCAAGATGGCGGTCGTTCGTAAGAAATGCTGAACAGAACCATCAATCAGAAAAAGACATCGCTCCGCCAGCTGTCCAGGACGTAGAAAGCTCGCAAACTGCACACGACGTGTTCATGCAGGCATAGAAGTCTCCTTCGGAAGATGGGGCTCCCGAAATCCACCTAAAAAGCTCCGGCGGACCTTGCTTGTCACGGAGCTCAGGCGCAAACCGCCATGTCAACGCGGCGCGCAAGCCACGCCCCCCTTAAAATTCTATACATTTATTGCAATAAACTTTTGTGTTATGGGAAACTGTCTATTGACCTTATTAAACGCAGGAAGCAGTAGCATCACTGTCCTCGACATTACTTTTTTTTCATTCTTTTCTTCCTGTTGGACACTACCAAGCCCCCCATTATAGATAAAAATTGCCCCCGGGATTTGACCCCCCCCAGAAGCTAATTAGGAATAAAACGAACGTCGTTTTTTTCCTTTTCCACCGCGTAGGAGTACAATACACGTACAACACGTTTGTTTCATTTTTTTAAAATAAATTGCGCCTAAACATTCATGTGAGACCCCCTGAGCAGGCCTAGAGGGTAAACATGTTTCTACCCTACCCCCTTTCCTTATTTTTCAACTTTGTTTTACTGTTTTCTTGTGACTCGGTGCTACCGAGGCACAAGATGGCTGCCAACACTTCCTGGTTTGGAGTGTTGACAGACAGTTGACATCCAATCAGCATGCAGCTCGTGCTCGTAATTGTACGGATTTCCATACGCGTGCTGTACTTTGTCTCTAGATATCGCTATGTCTTTACTTCTGATTTTCTCAGGAACTACTGAACGGATTTACACCATTTAACAAAAAGCACAATTTGAGAACCAAACTCTACCTCTCTGCCAAATGTGGTGTAATTCCGTTCAGTCGTTCAGGCTGTAGCCCTGGCTAAAGGTCCCTATGGAAAATTGCATGGGGAAAACACCTTTTGGGATCCCCCTTATTTCTCGGCCCCCGCTTGAGAACTCACCCCCAAACTTTCAGGGAAGGAGCGGAGCGGAGCAGGCCACTTTCTTGGAGAAATTCGCGAAGATTCGTCCACCAGCGCCAAAGTTTTTCCAAATAGAATGTTGTGGATTTCCTATGGAAAGTAGGTCCTACCTATACCTACCTACTTGCGACCGCAAGTAGGTAATATACATATATATAATATATATATATATATATATATATATATATATATGGATATATATATATATATATATATAAAAAAAATCATAGCAGCAGTCCCAGAACTTTTCATCAATTCCCATCACCATGAAGCGGGCACAGACTTCAAGATGTTGAGGTGCAACATATACAGCCGCGGCCGGCACTGGGAGTACCTGCAGGGCGGTGATGTGGGGAGGGGGAGGGGCAGGGTGGGGGGTAGTAATGTATGTATTACAGAGCTTCTCAGGTAAGTAAACATTTAAATAAATGAAACGAATTTCGTTGAGTGCACTGCAACCCCAAATGCGATGCAGTGTGCGCAACAAAATTCATTTTATTTATTTAAATGTTTACTTACCTGTAAAACTCCGTAATCCATACATTACTACCCCCCCACCCTGTCCCTCCCCCTCCCCATGTCATCGCCCTGCAGGAACTCCCACTGCCGGCCGTGGCTGAACATATATTATTTATTCACTAATGTCAATGACGAGTTTCGGCCACTGCAAGTGGCCTTGATCACATACCTATACATATATATATATATATTCACAGAAAAAACCATAGGTTATAGACCATATATAGTTAGGAATTAGCATTTACAAAACCTTGAAAATTCACTGAAAAAACCATAGGTTATAGACCATATATAGTAAGGAATTAGCATTTAGAAAACCTTATTTTACTCACACAAAACCATTGAAATTCCATATATAGTTAGTTGCACTAACTATATATCGCGCACCCGCAATCCACTGCTGATGATGTCACATATTACATCATTCATGACATGGTCAGTGACATCACTGATGACATCACTGATGACATCTCAAATGACATCACTGATGACAACATCCAGTGATTATGTGTTTCTGTAAAGTTTAAATATGTTTTACATATTGAAGAATGAGTGGATGTATAAGTGTCTGAATGAAGGTTTTAGTAGGTGCGTGATTGACTGTATGAGTGAGTGATTAAATGCGTCTTACTAAATGCACGGGTTAGTGACTAAACTGTCTGAAAGTGTGCATCAGCATGTCTGTTGTTGTGCAAGCTGCTGCATGTGTTGATCAGTAGCTATATAAGTAGCTATATGGGTTATTGATTGGTTGCACAAGTATTTGTATGGGAGACTGAGTGTGTGTATGGCTGGCTGGGAGGTGTGTGACTCTGTGCAGATCAATGTGTACTTGTATCAGTGATTCTATAAGAGAGTAAGTATGTGTTAGTATATGTTTGAAAATGTAAGGTACTCTATGTTTAACTGTGTAGATTAGAAAATGGAACTGTGATTGATTCTTTACAGGACTGACTAGGTGTGTGAGTAACTCCATGGATGAGTGGCAGAGTGTGAGTGTCTGTATAGGTGTATGAGTGCATATGATAGTGTTGTAAAGATGAGTGATTGTATGTATGAATGATTGTATGGGTGAATGAGTGAATGTGTGTGTAGACGTAGGAATCAGTGAGTGCGTATGTAGTAACTAGTATTGGTGTGTCAATGGTTTCAAAAATTATACTCTGTATTTAACACTGGGTGTAACAGAGGTTATATTAAAGTGTGAGGAGATGCATTGTATTGTCACATTAATGATATCATCATTGATGTGACCATTGATGTCAAATGAGATATCATCAGTGATGTCATTTGAGATGTCATCAGTGATGTCATCAGTGATGTCACTGACCATGTCATGAATGATGTAATATGTGACATCATCAGCAGTGGATTGCGGGTGCGCGATATATAGTTAGTGCAACTAACTATATATGGAATTTCAATGGTTTTGTGTGAGTAAAATAAGGTTTTCTAAATGCTAATTCCTAACTATATATGGTCTATAACCTATGGTTTTTTCAGTGAATTTTCAAGGTTTTGTAAATGCTAATTCCTAACTATATATGGTCTATAACCTATGGTTTTTTCTGTGAATTTCATTGGTTTTTTAACAGCTAATATCTGTAGCTGTAAAATGTATTCTTCTTTAAATCCAAAAATATATTTTATATGTTTATGAATAATTTTTTTTTAAAATATTTTTTTTAATACGTTCCCGCTTCGCGAATCGGGAAGCTTCCCGTTAGCTGACCTTGATGCAGCGAAATAGACCGCGAGCCGGTAAACGTTTCTTTACCGCAAGTGCCGCGTTAGAAAACAACATCGTGACGCCTCCCGTCCGCATGACGTTCCACGTTGTCGCGTGATACGTCATATGACGTGCTACGTTAGCGAACTGGTACGCGAAGCGAGTCGCAAAGCGCAGGTTTCTGGAAGCAAACCGTGAGGCCCTGCAAAGCGCTTAACGTAAACACAGCAAGTCATGTGACTTGGTAATAACACTTTTCATTGGTTCATTTCACTTTTGGTTTCCTAATGATGTAAGACTAGGTCATATAATCTAAAATGAACACTTTTGATTGGTTGAGAACTCTTGTTTTTCCCAAATGATGAAAATCCCTCCTTCTTTCCTCACTCTGACTTTCATCATTGTGAGAGAAAGACCCTTTGTGATCACTGAGCAATGGCTTCTTTAGTAGCTTCAGCTGGTGCTTCCCCACCACCTCCACCACATCCAAGGAAGAGTGGACCACCTGCTCAAGTTATAATTCAACAAGAAGAGGAAGAAGAGGAACAGGACGACGAGCATGAAGAGAGGCAGTTTTTGCCTGAGCAGCCCAAGACGTCTCACTGGAAAGAAAACTTCATTTGGCAATTTTTTAAAATTCCCAAAGGTCAGAAAAAAGTAAATGCAAGATACGTAACTTGCCTTATATGTCAAGATAGACTGTCCAGAGGAACCGAGAAAAAATACAGTTTCGGAAACTACACAATGCATCGCCATATGACTAGGTGGCATCCTAACAACTACAGTGCTGCACAGTTTCGGAACGACCTAGATAATCTCCCTATTATGGCCAGAAGATCTGTTGTACCGGAAGTAATGGGACCAGAGGGCAGGGAGATGGTGCCAAATATACAAATGAAATTTGGTGAAGTAAAACACACCTGCGTATTTTGCGATGGATTCATTTCCTACGGAGAAAAAAGCATCACTCTGATCAACAGAGCTATTGACTATCATATGCAAGTTTGTACGAAACGCCCAAAATAATAAATACTTCTTTTTTTGTTTTGTTGCTCCTGTTGAGCCCTTTACAATGAATCGTTTTCATTGCCCCCTCCAAGAAAAACCCAAAAAAATATAAAACCTCAGAAAAATTCAAAAAAAGTAAAAAAATGTTCCGAAAAATAATAAAAAAAATATAAAACAACAAAAACAATAAAAAAAAAGTTCTTTTCAGAACTACCTCCCCGTTATAAAAAAATTGGTACAATATTTGGAACTGTGCCAACCTCTATTTCTCTTAGTTCGCTTCCCAGTTCGCTCGCCGGTACGCGAACTAGAAGCGAACCAAAAACAGTAAGTATAAGGGAAGGAAACAGACACTTATGTTAAAAGAAAGACAGCTATAGGGGAGTAAACTAGAGATACTATTACCCGTAATCCACTGCTGATGATGTCACATATTACATCATTCATGACATGCTCAGTGACATCATCAGCAGAGGATTGCGGGTTTTTTGGCAACGTGCCTTATCCACGGTTTAATAACGCTGCCTTTTGCTTTATATAAGTTTTCAAATTGTATGAAATATATACCAATAGGTCGTTATGAACCTTTAGGTAGTGCTTTTCTTCATGAGGTCTGGTCGCTTCCATACACATACAGATGTTTCAAAGATGATCAAGAAGTTTATCTGAATGGAGAGGAATGCACTGAGACGCCAGATCATTCACTAATGTGTAGGCACATACAGTTACACGGTTCATGCAACAAACACCGACCAAATATGGCTTGCGTGTTGCAAGGCACGCCAGTTCCTGCTATCATCCCCACGTTCAAGTTGTTGGAAAATGGTAGTTATTTGATGCTCAATAATGAAGATTGTTCTGAGTTAATTGAAAAGGGTCTGCACCTCTGTACGGGTGTTCGCTATGTGAAGCACGAAAGTTTCACGGGCCGAACTCAAGGCCACCTCTCTCTGAGACAAAAGAGCTCTTATTCTTGCCATGCCGTTGAAATCTGTCCCAAGGTTGGTATTTGTGGCCAGATTGAAAACTCCCTATGTTCATGTGTGGGAGGAAATAGAACATTTCTGCAGCAAATAACCCGTTCACTTACTGTTACGATAAAAGGAATACTTTTAATTCAGATTTGCCTTTCAATTTCAGCAAGATGGTTCCGACTATCTTTAACGCATCCTCCACAAAGACCCTGGCGCACTTTTTTAAAGTTGTTACCAGTGGTCTCGTGACTTCATTTGAGAAAATCTTTGGAGTCATCCCTGCTTCCTTTCATTCTATTTTCTCCACTCTGGTTCGTGGATTGGCATTTTTACTTGCATTACCAGCGGACGCTCTTGTGCTTTTTTACATTTTTAAATATGGATGTCCCTCCTATGCAACCTCCCACCCTGCAGCTGCTGACACTGTTCCGCAATCGCATGCTAGAATATTATGGCACAATGCCGTTGGCGATATTAAGCACGGCATATGGATTATCTTTTCGATTCTCCTACTTCACCTGTGTCCAGCCTGTATTTCAATGCCTGACCTGTGATTTCGATTGGGCCATTGATTTGTGTCTCTGCGGACCGGTTTCTCCTGACGTCGACTTTAATCAGCTGATGACTCCTATCATTACTCACGAGTTGGTTTGTCCTGGCGAAAGAATTATGGCTGTGGCATTGATGCATGGACTACTTGGTCCCTGGAATTTACTGGCGGCAGCACAGTCTTTCTTGGAACAGAGCTTTCTTGAAAACCCACCGAGCTGTCCTCTGATGGTGATAGAGGATCCGGTGCTGGGAGAGCACGTATGTTCTTTTCCGCTTTTAAATTGGATGGCTGAACTGTTTTCGGATGAAGACGGTGACTTCCTATTGGAGGCTGTTGCAGCTTATTTTGCATACACAGTTATGTCATAGACCTTTTTCATGTTTGATATGCTGAGTACTAGCATTTCATTGACAATTCATTGACTTATTTGTCAAGTTTTTATTATTTACCTTGCCTATTGGCTTAAGACTCGATAAAGTACTTGGCTGTTTTATTTTTCTTTAGCATTAAATTTTCCTAGTTTTTAATGCTTTACCTTGCGGACCGTCCACATATAAACTTGCAATCTACTCTCATGAGATGGCACTTCTATTATCTTATTCAGTTCGTTTCCGGATCATGGGGAGGTGTCATCTAGGTCCTGGATATCTTTACACCGTGTTAAGTTAGCATGGGCTCATTACCGGTTTAAACGCCATTTTTCCTTTTTTGCAACTTCTGCACATGACACTTAGTTGTTGCTTTAGCTTTCCACCTAGTAGTTCATCGTGGTTTACATGAGAATAATATGTTATTGCTCTACTATCTGCTTTGCTTGTTAAACTATATCTGTACAGCGAGTGCTAAAGTTTCAAGAACAACACGATACAGAATTGTTATGAGGTCTGATCTCCACGACTTCATACTCATAACATAAGTGCAACTTCTGCCAATTCTGGGCATGAGGCGGGTTTTATATTGCTTTGCCGAACACACATACACAACAGTTGATGCGGTTCACATGAAGAGAGAGCTGGTGTATGCTGATGTGATTCCTTCAAATCTAAAACACTAAAGTATGGGCACGCCCTAAACCAACACAAAGAGACCTTCTTAGCAAATAATATAATATGTGTATTAGGGAGGGTGAGATATAAGCAGCCGCGGGCCGTGGAGGGAGTTACGGTGAGGCAGGGAGGCGGGGAGGAGGAGAAGCAGGGTGGAGCCCTCTCTACCTTGCCCCTCCCCCTCCCCGCCTCCCTGCCCCACCGTAACTCCCTCCACGGCCTGCGGCTGCTTATAAGTGTTGCTAACTCTTATTCATTTACAGCATGTTAACATACTGTCACCATTCGCTTTTTATGTACTAGTAACTATGCTGGTAATTTTGCTACTGATAATATGTGTACTTGTATTCTCCACCCTGCTTCTCCCCCTCCCCGCCTCCCTGCCTCACCGTAACTCCCTCCACGGCCCGCGGCTGCTTATAAGTGTTGCTAACTCTTATTCATTTACAGCATGTTAACATACTGTCACCATTCGCTTTTTATGTACTACTGACTATGCTGGTAATTTTGCTACTGATAATATGTGTACTTGTATAATCTAAGATACTACGCCTCAGAAGACGGCATTAGTAAATAAACATTTCAAATACACATGTGTTCTTCTTAACTCCATGTTCTGGTTTCTAAGAAATATATAACGACCGACTGTTCATGAGTTCCACGTATCCTGAGGTACTATAAGTTCATATTCTGGATTGTCTAAACATTGAGAGTTTGTTATATCCAATGTGACACTGTACCTAGCTTGCTAAGTAGTTTTTGATTACTAACGTGAGTTTTGGGACACCCTAATTCGCCGAGGTTCCAATCCTCTGTCCACAGTTCTGTGTGAGAACAGAAACCCTGCGACAGGGGCACCCCCGACCCTTGCTGGAGCTTCATCACACTTGCGATACAACTCCAGCAATGCGCCACCTTTACGGCACAGATACATCACGCATCTGTGCTGTTTTTGCCCCATGATGCGCCGCATTGTAAATGCAGCACACCATAGGTGACGGAACAGCGGCACAGAATGACTAACACATCCCTGGTGATGCGCCAGTCATCATAAATGTATCCCTATGCTTCTTATCTTGTTAGAGATGAACCGCCATATGTATCATCAAAGTTTTTTGCATTTCCTAAATAGCGAACTTTAAGGAATAAATAGCGATTCTTTACCATTCCTAGTTTGCGATTAGCTATTTGCTAATTACAAATTACCCATTCATTTTCTTCATTTCCATAGGGCGGTTGGACTCACTTTTAGCTCGAACGGCTGAATGGATTTGCACGAAACTTGGCAAAATTGTAGGGACTGGTAGCCCGATGTGCCTTTGCTATGTCTCAAGATATATGCTCCAGTGGTTTTTACGAAAATTAACTTTGAAAAATATATATTGGGCTACATTGGCCTATATATATGTTGGAGCCCAAATGTAGCCCAATGTAGCCCAATGAAGCCCAATGTAGCCCAATGTAGCCCAAAGATGGCCGCCAGACACACAAAAAAACAAATGTAGCCCAAATATCAGCCAGATGTAGCCCAACTATAGCCCAGTGACAGAATGACCAATCCGCTTCGCAAACCTCCGTTACGCGAGGCGGAGCGCTGTTACAGATATATATCTTTTTTTGAACGTTAATTTCTCAAAATCCACTGGAGCACATATATTGAGACCTAGCAAAGGCACATCGGGCTACCAGTCCCTACAATTTTGCCAAGTTTCGTGCAAATCCATTCAGCCGTTCGATTATTATTATTATTTTTTTCTTTTGCCCCGCGGGGCCCTTTTAAAACCTCCACATCAAACCTAGGGGGTCAGCGAGGATCTACTATTCCCCCTTATGGTCATTTGCCCCTTCGCTTTGGCCTCCTCTTGTCTCTCGATCCTACCGAGAGACAAGATGGCGGCCGCTACGGACTGTTTGGAATGTTGACAGACGCCAGAGAACCAATCAGCTTCGCTTCACAAAGCTCCGTTGCGCGAAAAGTACGCGTCCTGGGCCGCTGCCCGGTCCGCTGTTACAGATATATATCTTTTTTTAAACGTTAATTTCTCAAAATCCACTGGAGCACATATATTGAGACCTACAAAAGGCACATCGGGCTACCAGTCCCTACAATTTTGCCAAGTTTCGTGCAAATCCATTCAGCCGTTCGGGCTAAAAGTGAGGCCAACCGCCCTATGGAAAACTCAATGATAAAAACACGTTTTGGGACCCCCCTTTTTTCTCGGCCCCCACTGGACGAACCCCCCCCCAAATTTTCAAGGGCTGCTCAGAAACAAAATGTGCCATTTTCCTGAAAATTTCAGCCAATTCCGTCCACAAACGCCAAAGTTATTAGACATAGAATTTTCAAAAAACCCATAGAGAAAAAATCCTAACTATATATACCTACTGGCGACCGCCAGTAGGTAATATATATGTATATATATATATATATATATATATATATATATATATATATATATATATATATATATATATATATATATATATATGTATATGTATATATATATATATATATATATATATATATATATATATATATATATATATATATATATATATATATATATATATATATATATATATATATATATATATATTGCCGCTCCCAACTCCCAAAGTGGTCAATCCTCCACAGGAATAAAGCACTCGCTGGGGCAGTTTACATTGCCCATCCAAGGGCTTTATGAAATACAATACGGTCTGTTACATACCGTTTATTTTGTGTTACTTCACTATATTTATTTTGAAGCATACCACCCAATTTGACCCACATTGATAACGTAGATCGGCATGGTAGATGGCGACCATGTTGTTGACTCTATTTGTAGAGTTTTATTGTCCGTTGTTTGTTTCCATGCACACTGGTTATAATGAAGTTTTGAGTGACGCTTTGGTAAACATAGAAGAAGGTTACGACCGAAACACGTCTGTTTTGCTGGTTGCTGTGTTTGTTTCTCAATAAACGATTCAAACGGCCCCCGCGAGTGCTTTATTCCTGTGGAGGATTGACCACTTTGGGAGTTGGGAGCGGCAATTGAATAGCGAGTGCACCCTCACGTGTCAGCACCCGCCCGCGAGTGCCGCGCATGTAGGTGTGTGGAGAGCGGCAATATATATATATATATATATATATATATATATATATATATATATATATGTATATATATATATTCACTGAAAAAACCATAGGTTATAGACCATATATAGTTAGGAATTAGCATTTACAAAACCTTGAAAATTCACTGAAAAAACCATAGGTTATAGACCATATATAGTTAGGAATTAGCATTTACAAAACCTTATTTTACTCACACAAAACCATTGAAATTCCATATATAGTTAGTTGCACTAACTATATATCGCGCACCCGCAATCCACTGCTGATGATGTCACATATTACATCATTCATGACATGGTCAGTGACATCACTGATGACATCACTGATGACATCTCAAATGACATCACTGATGACATCACTGATGACATCTCATTTGACATCAATGACCACATCACTGATGATATCATTCATGTGACAATACAATGCATCTCCTCACATTTTAATATAACCTCTGTTACACCCAGTGTTAAATACAGAGTATAATTTTTGAAACCATTGACACACCAATACTAGTTACTACATACGCACTCACTGATTCCTACGTCTACTCACACATTCACTCATTCACCCATACAATCATTCATACATACAATCACTCATCTTTACAACACTATCATATGCACTCATACACCTATACAGACACTCACACTCTGCCACTCATCCATGGAGTTACTCACACACCTAGTCAGTCCTGTAAAGAATCAATCACACTTCCATTTTCTAATCAATACAGTTAAACATAGAGCACCTTACATTTTCAAACATATACTAACACATACTTAGTCTCTTATACAATCATTGATACAAGTACACATTGATCTGCACAGAGTCACACACCTCCCAGCCAGCCACACACACACTCAGTCTCCCATACAAATACTTGGACAATCAATCAATAACCCATATAGTTACTCATATAGCTACTGATCAACACATGCAGCAGTTTACAGAACAACAGACATAATTATGCACAAATTAAGACAGTTTAGTCACTAACCCATGCACTCAGTGAGACACATTTAATCACTCACTCATACATTCAGTCATGCACCTACTAAATCCTTCGTCCGGACACTTATACTTCCACTCATTCTTCAATATGTAAGACATATTTTAACTTTACAGAAACATACAGTCACTGGATGTTGTCATCAGTGATGTCATCAGTGATGTCATTTGAGATGTCATCAGTGATGTCACTGACCATGTCATGAATGATGTAATATGTGACATCATCAGCAGTGGATTGCGGGTGCGCGATATATAGTTAGTGCAACTAACTATATATGGAATTTCAATGGTTTTGTGTGAGTAAAATAAGGTTTTGTAAATGCAAATTCCTAACTATATATGGTCTATAACCTATGGTTTTTTCAGTGAATTTTCAAGGTTTTGTAAATGCTAATTCCTAACTATATATGGTCTATAACCTATGGTTTTTTCAGTGAATTTCAATGGTTTTTTAATAGCAAATATCAAAAGCTTTAAAATGTATTCTTCTTTAAATCAAAAAAAATATTTTATGTTTATTAATACATTTTTTTTTGTATTATTTTTTTTTTGTTTCGCTTCCGGTCCGCGAACCGGTTAGCTTTCAGTTAGCTCAATTTATTGCCGCGATCCGGTCCGCGAACCAGTAAACGTTCCGTTTGTGCAACTGTCGCGTTAGAAAACAACATCGTGACGCGTCGCGTCAGCGTGACGTATCGCGTTGTCGCGTGATACGTCATATGACGCGCCGCGTTAGCGTACCCGGAAGTGAACCGGTACGCGAAGCGCAGCTTCCCGGAAGCGATCTGGGACGCGGCGCAAAGCGCGTAACATAAACACAACAGGTCATGTGACTTGTTGATAACACTTTTCATTGGTTCATTTCACTTTTGGTTTCCTAATGATGTAAGACTAGGTCATGTGACCTAAAAGTAACACTTTTCATTAGTTTAGAACTATTGTTTTTCCCAAATGATGAAAACCCCTCCTTGTTTCCTCACTCTGACTTTCATCTTTGTGAGAGGAAGACCTTTTGTCATCACTGAGCAATGGCTTCATTAGTAGCTTCAGCTGGTGCATCCCCACCACGACCACCACCTCCTAGGAAGAGAGGACCACCTGCTGAAGTTATCATTCAGCAAGAGGAGGAAGAAGAGGAAGAAGAGGAAGAGCAGGAGAGGAGGCAGTTTTTGCCTGAGGAGCCCAGGAGGTCTCATGTCAAAGAAAATTTTATTTGGCAATTTTTTAAATATCCCCGGGGCCAAAAAAAGGTGAATGCCCGGTATGTAACTTGCCTTATCTGTAAGAAAGATTTGTCCAGAGGGACAGATAAAAAATATAGTTACGGCAATTATACAATGCATCGCCATATGGAAAGGTGGCATCCTAACAACTACAGTGCTGCGCAGGTACGTGACCTGCAAGATAATCCCCCTTCTGTGGCCAGAAGATCAGTTGTAGAGGAAGTGACGGGACCAGAGGCGAGGGAGACGGTCCCAAATATACAGATGAGGTTCGGAGCAGTCAAACAAGTGTGCGTGCGTTGCGGTCAGTTGATTTGCTACAGAGAAAGTAGCATCACTTTAATCAACTTAGCAATTGATAATCATGTTTGTACAAAACGATTCAGAAAATAAATTATCTTTTTTTTTGGTTGCTCCTCTTGAGCCCTTTACAATGAATCGTTTTCGTTCCCCCCCCAAGAACCCCCCCAAAAAATATAAAACCGTTCAAAAAATACAAAAAAAGTAAAAAAATGTTCAGAAAAATAATAAAAAAAATAAAACAACAAAAATAATGAAAAAAAAAGTTCTTTTCAGAACTACCTCCCCTTTATAAAAAAATTGCTAGAATGTTTAGCACTCTGGCAAACTCTATTTCTTTTGGTTCGCTTCCCGGATCGCTCGCCGGTACGCGAACCAGGAGCGAACCAAAAAAAAAAAAAACCAAAAAAAAAGAAGAGTAAGTATAAGGGAAGGAAACAGAGAGTAATGTTAAAAGAAAGACAGCTATAGGGAGTAACACAGAGATACTGTTTAATAGATCTATTTACCGAAGAAAAGATGGAATAGAGTATAATTGTGAAAAACAAAATAGATAAGGAAGTGGAAGAAAAAAAGGAGAGTAGAAGAATAATAAACAAGAGTTTCTTAGAGAATGTGAGTGAATGTTCAAAATAAGATTAAAACATGTGGAATAACAGAGAGAAAAAACAGAAAGCAGAAAAGAAGAAGTAACAGAAAACGAATGATTGAAACAGCAAAGAAATGTAAATAACATAGGGGCATATTATCAACATAGGTGATAAAATTATCGCTGCTTTTATCGGCAGAAATCTGCCACTAAAGCCGCTTTTGCGGCAGTTTTCTGCCGATAATGACTGCTTTTATCGGCAAAAAACTGCCGCTAAAGCCGCTTTTGCGGAAGAAAACTGCCGCTAAAGCCACTTTTGCGGCAGTTTTCTGCCGATAAAAGCAGCGATAATTTTATTGCCTGTGTTGATAATATGCCCCTTAGTGTGCTTGAACTACAGAGAGAAAGCATAATGAACAATTAGTGAAAGAGTGATCAGTCAGAGACAGTGAGAGTAATAGAGACGGAGTGAGTGAACAAGAGTGAGGAAGTATGAGAAGAGAGGGACGGAGAAAAAGAGTGGAAGGAGTAGAGTAAGTAAGTAATAGAGAAAGGAATGAGGGAAGTTGCAAAGGCAGGAAAGTGAGGGTTAAAGAAATGAAGTAGTGGAACTAATAGAAGTTAAATGTGATAGAAATGTAACGAAAAGAGTACAAAACATTTACCTTATAATTGTCGTTAACTTAGTCACTTGTTATTTTTATACTTTCAATCTGTGAAAGAGAGAACAAACATTTGAAAAATATTAAAACATGTATTTAAAAATTAGAAAAGACAAGGGAAAAGATTGAAGGACAAACAGTTTTTCAACAACTTTGACACTTACAGAAGCCTCTGCTTCTCCATGCCCCTACACAGTCCTAAAAATATACATTTTAAACTAACAGTATCTTGATGCAGATGAAGTGAGGCCTATCTTGCAACATGGTGCATCTTTTGCACTGCTGCTGTCTCACAAAAGTGACGCAACGGTAGCGCAAAAGAGGTGCACAGCCATCATAAAACTGTCCCTAACATTTTAAATGATTGTTTCAGGATGCCAATAAGGTGTGTCCTATCCAGAGGTTTGTTTGAGGTGAGGCCTACTCAGGGTTGCAGATGAAATTTAGAGTTGTTGAAGAGTACAGAGGACATAATACATGTCCATGCCTACCAATGAAGTGAGTCATGTCCACTTTACTCTTGAACAAAGGCCAGACCTCCTCTGTTTCCCTGGACAGGCCTAAACTTGATCTGCACAATGTGATTCATAATATTAGGAAACACAGGTGATGTAATTGAAAAACGTGCAATTTCTTTTGCTCATTTCACAATCACATCACTTGTGTTTCCTTTGCTTAGGTATCTCATTGTGCAGATGTAGTCCAGCATATGAAAGAGTACGCAGAAGTGCAGCACTGCATGCAACAACTTTGACACTTACTGAAGCCTCAGCTTCTGCATGCCCCCTACACAGTCCTAATTATATACATTTTAAACTGACGGTATCTTGCTGGAGATGAACTGAGGCCTATCTTGCAACATGGTGCATCTTTTACACTGCTGCTGCGTCACAAAAGTGACGGAACAGCGGCGCAAAAGAGGCGCACGGCCATCATAAATCTGCCCTTAACATTTTAAATGATTGTTTCTAGATGCTGATAAGGTGTGGCCTATCCACAGATTTGTTTCAGGTAAGTCCTACTCAGGGTTGCAGATGAAATTTAGGCTTGTTGAAGAGTACAGAGGAGATAATACATGTGCAGGCCTACCAATGAAGTGAGTCATGTCCACTGCACTCTTGAACAACTGTCAGACCTCCTCTGTCTCCTGGAACAGGCCTAAACCTCATCTACACAATGTGATGTGTAATGTTAGGAAACACAGGTAATGTAATTGAAAAACGTGCAATTTTTTTTGCTCATTCCACAATCACATCACCTGTGTTTCCTTTGCTTAGGTATCTCATTATGCAGATGTAGTCTATCATATGAAAGACTACGTAGAATGTGAGCACTGTATGCAACAACTTTGACACTTACAGAAGCCTCAGCTTCTCCATGCCTACTACACAGTTCTAAATGTATATCAAAAATACAAAAAGCACAGAATTAATTATACATGTTAAATGGTTTATTTTTGCTGTTCTCAGAATTTATCAAATTTCATTAAAAACAGTGACTTGAAGGTATTCATCATATAACAGCGGGGGGAAAAAAACCACAATCAAAATGATTGTGTTTAAAAAACCCATATAACATAACCAATCAGAAATCAGAACTCCTGAAAAGTAACTTACTTTCCATGACGTCGAAGGATATCCTATGAACAGCTTACACTGTTGTGCTGTTATTATTTTCAGCCCGCCACTTTCTGAAAGAAAAGCTCCATCGTTTTGACAAATATGTTACATACAATAAATGACTTCTCGCTCTCTACCGCACTTTTCCACAAGGCCAAATCGTGTAAGAGCCATTTTTAACTCTTGGAATTCTTCTAAGCAAATCCCGTCATTTTGTATTTCCGCAACTTTCAGAAAGAAAACGTTCAAGATCACTTTCACAATCCTGTACTAGTAATATCTCACCCTTCTTGCTCACTCATGTTCCACATTTCCTATGACACTGATACTGCTTACTATGAAGCAGACTTACACTACCTCTATGACTACTACAATTATTTAATTCTCTACATCACTTTTAATCACAAAGCAATTTAAAACAGTAGATAAAATTATATCAACCCCTAGAATCATTATAGGCCAGTTACCTACCCTAAATTCTCTTTTCTGACAACAGAAAGTAAGAATATTTGTAAGTAAAAAGGCAACATTGTATCGTAGTCAAATGGGAATCATTTCCGAAACAGCAGCTTTTTTTACATTTTCAATAAGCTGTGTAATAAGTGGATCTTGTCAAAGGACCATCATGTCATATAATAGCTGCAGTTACAAATGTTCTTCCTAAAATCAACGACTGTGTAGCCACAACATTTGTAATTAAAGTTGGAGACTTACTTTCATCAGGTTTATATAGTTGGAATTTTAAAATGACATTATAACCAAAAGTTTGGTCAAATAATCTAGACAGCATTGCAGACTTACATTACCTCTACTCCATGTTTTGATTGGCTGCTTGAATTAGCTTATAAAAAGAAACAGTTTTTCTGAACTCATTCAAAGTGCAGTTATTTTTCTATGGCGTTAAGTGTTATGGTAAGAACACCGTTTGCTTTGGGAAATACTCTGTTGTCCTTTAACTAATCCGTGCCCACCACGTTCTGTAAGAAAACCTTCTTTTTTTCCAGGAACTATTTAAAACTCAAAAATAACTTTTGACTCTGTACTACACTTATCCTCAAGGCCAAATAGTGTAGGAGCCATTAGAACCTCTTGAACTTACTCAGAGCAAATCACGAGATTCCTTCCCTAAAATTTTGGTTTTAAAAACACCAGGTAAGAATTTTTAAGGTCAAAAGGCAATTTTTTTTTTTAAGTTAAAACAGAATCATTGCAGAATGACCAGCCGTTTCTAGACTTTAAATAAGCTGTGTAATGTCCTGATGTTGTTGAAGGACCGTCATGATATATAATTGCTGCAGTTACAAAAGTCCTTCCTGATATTGACAACTGCGAAGCCACAACATTTTTAATTAAAGTTGTCAATTTTGTTCCATCAGGCCTACATCGTTGGAACATTAAAATGACATACTGGCCATATGTTCGTATAAATAATGTTGACAACATTTCAGACTTACATTGGCTACACTCCATGTTGTGATCAGCTGCTTTTACTAGCTTATTAAAGGACACTGATTTACTGTCTGGCAAAGTTAAATATATAAATTTTTCTGAGTCTACACTAGTAGTACTTGATACCCTACAGTTCTCGCAGTCATGCTGCCATTGATAAGAAAGCCCAAACAGGTGATCTACATCTACACCTTCATCATGCAATACATCAAGCATATACATTAAAAACTCCTGACAATCTTGCTGAATATTTTGAGAGAATTGTGTTTGACCTGAACATCTGTCTAACAGATTTCGAATTTCAGACACACTTTCTATTTTTGTTCTATCAGTGCTACATTTCTCTAACACAGAATTCAACAAACTGCAAAATCTTTGATCCGAATTGACCACAATCTCTTCTTTTACATTTTCTAGAGAAAACAAAACATTAACCACTACATTAGCATAGCAGTTGACACCAGAACTGTTTTCAAATTGAAAACCAACAACATCTTCAACAAAATCCTTTTTCTTTCTGCTTATAATTTCTGGTTCATCGACTTTTTGTCTTTTTGCTACAACCTCCCTACTATTGGTCACATTTCTTCGTTTCCGGCCTACCACACGTTTCTCAAACAAAGGATATTGAGGCAAATGTGGCGCATACTCTCTTCTTAACCTATTGTATTCCTTAACACAATCTATGTTTGTGACATCACACTCAATCAAGTACAATCCCGATAAAGTTCTAACTCGTGACAATGCCACATATGCCAGACCCTCCTTGAACACAGAACTGCCAATATTCACCAATGCACTGTCTACACTTAAACCTTGCGATTTATGGATTGTCACCGCATATGCCAAGCAAACAGGAAACTGCTTACGGCGAACATATAAGTCTTTTACAAGCAAAAACCTAGCAGAGCAACGACCAATTAGCTGTACTTCCTCAATGCCATCAAATTTAATTTTTAAAAATTCAATTCCATCTCTATTTCTGTATTTCACAAAATCAACAACATTACCCATTGATCCATTTACCAGACCTCTTTCAACATGTAAATTCCTTCTTAAAATTATACGGCAATTTAAGCACACATTCAGAGTCTTTTCAAAACCTGCAGTTTTAGATATAGTCTTCTCTAATGAATCCAATTTTGATTTCAAATTCTCAGACAAAATAATTGTTGATCCCATATGCTCTACTCTGTCAATAGCTTCCAGTTTCACAATCTCTTGGTTTTCTAAATACAACATTTTGTTGTTGAAGATGGCACATTCTGCAAGAGTTGGCATCAAACATATTCCAGATTTCTTCTCAGTAATTTTCTGAAAAATATTCTCAGGCACAACGTCTTGTTCTGGATACAAATTTGACAGTAATCGTGCATGTAAAGCTTCTTTCCCATGCTCGGTCACTTTTCCGATTCTAACATCTTGTAGAATATTCTTGTAATCTTCATCCTTCGCCTGACGCATATTTTCACGCAGTTCAGCATAATTGAAGTTTAACCATATATTAACGTTGCCAATGCTCCCTAGGCACTTCCTGGTATCTTCATGCGTGAGTATTTTGAACACAGGTTGTCCTTTCACTGGTGTCAGCTGCAGAAGATCACCGAAAACAATGATGTGTTTGCCACCAACTAACACATCATACTCTGTTTTGAGAACTTCTTGCATTCTCAAATGCACAAAGGCAAGCATGACATTGGAAACCATGCTTACTTCGTCAATGATAAGAAGTTTCATTTTCTTCAAGACTCTTGAAACTTCACAACAAGCATCTCCAGATAACTTGTGGTATTGTAATTTGTTATCATGCTCCACTGGCAGCATCAGTAGACGATGCAAAGTAATACTTTTAATGTTATGTGCTGCCAGTCCAGTTGGAGTGGTGACAACACTAGACAGCGATGACTCAGTCCTTTTCTGCAAATAACATGAAATTGCTTTAATGAGGAAACTTTTTCCAGTTCCCGCTTCTCCACTCACGTACAGTCGGACAGGCTTCAATGACGTACATGAGCACTCTTTCTTCTCATGACTTAATCCATGATCAATTTGGTTGGTAACTTCGTCATATATTTTCCTCTGCTCAACGTTGAGTTGTCTTTCCAAGTCTTCTAAGTTAACCGCATCCTCCTGAGCATGTGCCATGGCTCTTTCCACTTCAATCATGGCAGTGGCAGCTTCATTTTCGATAACTGGTCCTCCTAGTGGATCCTGACTCAATGAAACAGAACTCTGACTGTCCTGAGAACTGTCTCTAGCAATCTCGGCTGCAATCGTTGCTTCCTGCTCGATTTCCGCATTCAACATTTCTAGATATTTGGGAAAAACAGGACATTCTATAGTGTCCTTGGCGGCATTGAAAGAGTCTTCGTAACAGAGGAAATCTCCAAGCAGTTCCTCTTCTGCACGCCAAGGCTTGAAAAGTTGCAAAAGTGCTAAATAGAAAAACTCTTTTTTTTCAGGAGATTCGCCACTCAATTTTCGATGGTTTACCAAGTGGCATTTTCTTTGCTTGACCAGACATCCCTCACTTCCAATTACAGCATACACTCCTTTATCAATATCTTCTTTGATGTTCCTCTTGAATATGTAATTTTGTAGAACCTCATACAGACAAACATTCTCGAGGTGACTGCTTCTATTTGGATAATATGTATCCAACATGTTGGTCTTCAAAATATCGGTACTGTTTGGCTCCTTTTCCGCCAAATACTCAATTTCCCGCACAGGTTTCAGAACTCGATTACGCGTTGCAGCAAGACCAAGACTCGCCCAAACGATACTCCTGGATTTGGCATAGAGACTTGCTGAAGACAACCGGTCAGAACATTCGTAAGCTCCGATTTCTCGATGTGACAACATCTTCAGACTGAAACTGTACAACTTCTTACTGAGGCTCTTTTCATGGGAAATGTCCTCCCACATATCCTTCAATTCTGTCTTTTCTTTTTTGGTGATGTAAGATGTCACATACCGAGCCACAGCCATACAGTTATCAGCCACAAACTGTATATCCATGTTAGCATTCCACATGGACAAAATCACTGGGTTGTAGTCGTTGATGTACTTCCTTTTCAAATTGTATGTATTTTTAGGTGATTTCTTCATCACATTATGTCGTAGCGAAGACATCAAACTGTTCACTCTTCCTTTAGAAATCACCGGTCGTGGAAAGGCGAAACGACATTTGGTGTAGAACTTGTCCTTGTTTCTGAATTTACGACGACAGTACTTTCCACAACGATGGCTTTGGAAGCGTAAAACTTGTTCTCTTAGGCTTTTCTCTTCCTTTGCGTTTGGAACAGCACATGTAGAATACTGTTCTATGAAACTCATCACTAAGTCTTCTGGATCTGTTCCAAATTTAGGTGAATCCTTGATCCACAGCAGCATATGTATATGAGGAGCACCTCTTGCTTGGTACTCCTTTCTCCAGAAGAAATCCAACACCTCTCCAAGAGGTGGATTTTTCTTCGTTCATGATGAAAGACATCATAGCTTCAAATCTATGATTGAAGTACCTGCATACATTCACTGGATCCAAAGAGCACAGTTCTCCGGCTGTCTTGAATTCGATATTTTCAATGTTTCTATTTGCCTCTCGTAGAAATTCAAGTAAATCTTCCCAGCCATACTCGGCACAGCTGAGAGTGAGGAACCATGTGGGAGTTCCTAAGTTCCTCAGCATACATTTTAAATCACCATGACGACGGTACCAGTACTCATTAGTACCACGCTGACACGCCATGAGATTAATCAGGTGAGAATCCAAAATACTGTCTTGCACATTGACTTTATCCATAAAGTCACTTGCCGAGATGTTTTGCATCTGTATACCACTTTTCAAGATGTGGTTCACTGCATATGACAGTCCAGACAGATCGCTTTCAAACAGGAGATGAAACAAATACGGAATGCATTGTCGAAACCTAGGATCTTCTGCAAACAATCGTAAAGTCCGGTATTCAGAAGCAGGAATTTGATGAGGTCGCTCATCATATCTTCCTCCTTGACCTGTTGGAAATAGCTGTGGGAAACACCGAGCTTCCAAACTTTCCTCCCAAACACTAATGGGACTCCCTTTGGCTTGTTTCATTTGAAACAACTCAATAGCATTCCCCATGACTTCCTTGGAATGCAAAGGATGAACACTATAATGTTCATATATTTCTTCACTTTTAGAGGGTTCTACTTTCTCAATTTGACCACCACACAAATCACTATCCTCTTCTTCACTTACTTCCTCTTCTGCAACATATACATTCTTATAGTACTTATTGCTTTTTTTCAAATACAATGTTGCCTTTTTGACTTTCCTAACATCCACTAAATCTTGCCATATTTTCTTACTCTTTGTCGGAACCCCATTAACTAAGATAACCAGAGGTTCCTCTTCCACTTTTTCTACTCCAATTGTATTAATGTTTTTCTTCAAATCTAGAGGCAAATAAACAACTCTTCCCTTTAATCCTCTCTGTAAATCTGATGGAGGCAATTTCCCTGTCTTTGGCTCCATTCTTACAATAGCCTGAAAGGGATGGATACTTTGAATCAAAATAGATTCATAAGTATTTAAATCCTTCAATTCAGAAGGAATCTCAACCAATTCCAGATTATTATGAACCGCTCTAGCAGGCATCCGGTTTTGATTTAATTTGTTACAACAATAAGTACACACACGTTGATCCAATCCCAAATCAAAACAATTTTCTACCATCAAGTATGTTGCGAAATCCTTCCATTCAGTATTATTTTCCCTTTCACTTTTCGCATATAAATCCACTAACTTAGTCTGATTCTTATAATAAGTACGTCGACAACACAAACAAGTGAAATTAGGCCTCTCACTTGATTTCACCTGAAACGTGGCAATTTCCTTCTGAAAATTATCTGTACTGGAAACCTGTACACTATCTTCCACATTACCCTCTTCTTCTGGGTCAATTTCAACATTCTCCTCTTTACTTCCAAAGTAACAAAACTCAATTTCTTCACAAATATTCTTCACCTCTATTTCAGAACCATGCAAAAGGGCAGTGCATAATTGTTTAAGCATAATTGCTGGACTCTTAGCATAATACAACATTCTAACTAATTTCCTCACTTTATTATGATGCACTGCTAGCATCCTGAAATGATGAAAAACACTCTGGCATACTCTCCTGGAAAGACAAGCCAGTGAATGACCATGCAAACCTGTCACTTCTCTCACTCTGCAAGGATCTAATTCTTGCAACAACATCATTTTCTGCTTCAAACTTTTCTTATTAAATGTCCGTACAAAATCACAAAGCAAATTGATGGAATCCTGTCGCACACTGCAAATACTACTACACTTCCAGGTGTACACAGGTCCCTTAGGACGTCTTCCTAAAACCTCATTACCTAACACCTCTTCTGCCTCTGTTGCCACAATTTTTTCTTTTTCAACTGGACAACCATCTTTCACCTCATAAGCTCGACCACTGGTGTCAACTGCATGCACCAAATCATTATCCTGGAAATAACTCTCCTCATTAAAAAATGCCTCACAACTTGAACTATGCATCCATTCTCCTGAAAAAACTTCACAAAAATTACTACGATTAACTGTTCTCTTCCATCTACTATTTCTTTTGAAATCATAAATTGCCTTGTTTAGCTTCCTAATTCTATTGATTATCAAAATAAATAACTTTCGCTTAATTTCAAATGCCTGATCAATAACTTTCTCAATTTTTTTTTCTCTTATAAAAAACCACTTTCTGCTGACCTTTCTTAATATTTTTTAACAAATTGCCAATTATCCTGTTACGGAACATTCGTCTGCGAATGTCCCTAAACTGATTTTTCCTTCTACTACCATGCACAGAGTTATCTCCTGCTCTAGCAGTAACATTTTTGATTGGCCTTCCCTTTCCGTTTAAATTGCTTCTCTTTTTCTGGACTAAAACATTTTCTGTAGTACTACTTTTTTTTCTACAAATGTTTCTTATGAATGATTTTGTTGTCTTACCCGGAGCTTTCTTGGTGACTTGACAAGTTTTTATTGTAGAGGACTGCTGTAAGAATTTATTAGAATGAAGGAAAAGGTCCTAAGACTTGAAACAATGATTTTTACAAATTAATTCCATTACATTAAATTAAATCAATTCAAAGAAGCAAAGCTATTCAATGCAAAAGAATTTAATTCAAAATTTGCATATATATCCTTCTCAATTGATTGGAACTTATGTGACAATAAACACATTTGCGAACATATTTGTGCCCACATTCACAACAGGGAGGGGTGAAGTGAAGGGAGTGTCGGGAAAAGGGTAAGCGTGGTCTGAGTCATTCAGTGACAAATCTTATTTTTGTTCAAAACAATAAATATAGGTGGTCCCTTGAGATAAAGGCCACATTACAAGGCTCGTAGCGAGTCCGAATTTGGTCAAGTAAAAAGAGCCTAACTCCCTTGAAGCGGTCAGTGTCTATATTGGGGCAGGAGTTGGTCGGTGGTGTGTAGTCGTCTACGTTTCGACCCGAAAGGACAGTAGGAGTTTTTTCCTTACAATTGGGTCTTCATCAGGACAAAGAAGTTGTGGGCGGGCAACCTCCTAGGGAATAATAAGAAATTTTTTAATTTTTAATATTTAATTTGAAGCAGACACATCCAGTTATATTTTCAATGGATGGTGGGAATAACATTTAAAACCGTGTCGTCTGATAGTGTCTGATTTGCACACTATTACGTCTAACATAACGTACACAACTGGTTCTCACCTAACGCCGAAGGCGAGGTAAGTAGGAACTACTTCAAGATGGAATATCTGATCCTAAATCCAATCCTTTTGGTTGTGACGTGGATAGTAAGTAAGTTTGTGCAGCGTACTTGATAATGTCTAAAGAAAAAGGAAATTCGAACTTAGTGAAACCAGTTCATTAGTATTGGTCCTAGACCACAGAAAGACTTCCAAAACAATGAGAGCATTTACGTACACATTGGCGAATAACACCTTGTAATGTTACCTATTGGCCTCTAAAAAGTCAGCTTTAAGGGGATTTATGATAAATTTTCTTTCTCAGTAAGTTAGGCAACCTACAAAATAAAGGGAGGTTGGTTAACATTTTTTAGGCGTGATTGTATTCTACCACATTACATTTAGTATGTCCGTACCTCAAAGCGTGCTTCAAAAAAACATCCGGATTAGTCTGGTAGTACTATTGGGTTCAGCATCAAGTTATTATTTCTTGTGAGCTCTATTTCAAAATCATATTCGCGTTATGGATCCGTGAAACCTTATTTGTAAAATGACAAGTAAAATCATACATTGATTATCTTAGTATGCGTGATCACTCCAAGAAAAGAGGGTATAATATTGCTATTATTATCATACTTAGAAATTACCGCTTTCTCTTAGCGTGGCTTCTATCAGGTAAGAGAAGTAAGGAATAAAGCCTAAAAATGTAAGAGAAAGTCATTAACAATTGCTATTTAACTGATGTTCGCGATCTCAGAGGAATCAAAAGGTTATTAATTTATACCTTCAACAGATGTTTACTGTCAACGGTGAAAGACTGGATCCTATGGGATGTTCACAGCTATCTGTTGGACAGTAAAGCAGACACCCACGTTTAAAAACGGTGTCTCATATTCATACCGCGATTTTTTTTAAAAAACATAAGGGGCTCGCAGTAAATACCTTAGGACGTCTTGAAATGTTCCGATAGATCGTCAGGTCTTCCTCGCATATATGGTTGTTCACAGATTGCTGCGGGACATTAAAGTAGACAACCACGTTTTTTAAAAAAAAGGTTTCTCGTGTTTATAGCGTGATTGATTTAGAAGCTAGCAGGGCTCGCGGTAAATACCTTAGGACGCCTTGAGTTATCCCAAAAGATCGTCGGGTACTCCTCCCAAATATGATTGCTCAGAACGCCAAGCCTTGGCTACACTGGCATCAACTCGCCGTAGACTCTTACTCAGAGCTGAAGACGGGGTTACTCCACTTCCTAGTTGCTTGAGGGGGGGGCGGGACTACTACGTTAAAGCTAGAAGAGAGACTATCCTTGGTTAGGGAATCGTAGTTCAAAAGCCATTTAGGTTATTAGGACTACAAATCACTTAAAAATCTTCGTGCCATTTTCAAAACATGGCCCCATAATTATATTTATAGGTCAAGCGAAATCCTTCATCTATGGGCATGCCTGATGTTCATTTAATTTCATACCATTTTAACATGTGCTCAGCGCATTAACCGCGCAGGTTGGTATGGACTTATCACCAAAGTCAAAAAACGCGGTTAAATCAACATACATCCATATATACAGAAAAGCTATCAGAGTGCACTTAACTCACAGGTTAGTGTAAACTCATCAATTCAGTGAGCATTGCGATTAAATTCTACATAAGTTCCTATATACAAAACGAAAAAAAGGGGGTTGTTTTCAGCAATTCGCTATGTATAATCACGTTACTGCATATCTATTCAGATGTTGAGTTTGGAATTAAAGCAGGCATAAAACACACAGAGCGTTACACATTTAATGGATCACGAGATTACTGTAGTGGCCATTTAATAAAACGGAAAGAAATTATTCACCATCATATCATGTTATACTATGTAGTTCCCTAAGGGAAATTACTAGTTGGAAGAGTGCACTTATCTCATAGGATAGTGAAGACTCTACCGGTTGTCATGTTATTACTGAAACGAAATTGTACATTAAGGCTCACAGTTATCCAACTCGAAAAGGGTTCAACGTATATGCTTAGAGATTAGCTAATTGTGCAAAGCTATTTTCAGATTCATTAAGACCCTCAGCCACAGAGTTAAAGATATGCATCCACTTTAGCTCTCTAATGTTCAGAATGTTGGACAGATCTCCGCCCCTTGGGCCAAGTGTGATGTGTTCCAAAATTACCCATTTCAGTGATTCAGGTAAATGATTATGTTTCGTGCAGTGTTCAACTAGAGGTGCACCAGGTACCTTGCATCTGATTCTACTACAATGTGAAAGGAAACGCGCCTTGACACACTGTCGAGTCTGACCTACATATATGAGATTGCATGGACAAATTATTCCATAGATCACATTTTTAGTGTTGCAGTTCGTGTGGTGTTTGTGAGTATGACGATGGTTCTGAAAAACAAAGTCTTTCGATTGAATCGTTGAAGGGCAAGCCTTACATTTGCCACATCTATAGTGTCCCACTATGGAGTTTCCAGCATGAGGCTATAGTAGGTTCCGGTGGACACTCTAAAAACGATGAGACTACATAGTCTTTAACATTCCTGGCCTTTTTGAATGCATGCATCGGTACGTTTGCTATTCCAAGATCCTTAGCAACCATGCTCCAGTGTTTGTTGATGACCTTCTTAATGGAGTTACTCTTCGTGGAAAAAGTAGTCACACAAATCATGCGTTCCTCCGATTGGTTGTTATGTGTTGCAGGTTCCAGAAGTGTTTCGTATCCGAAGGAACTGCAGTAAAAAAGAAGACTATATGCTTCAATCAGAGATTCTGATGAAACGCCTAATAGAGAGAGGCTATCCTAAACGGCTCACGAAACGATCCAGGAAAAGAGCCTGGTTCTGTCACCGCAAAACACTTCTGGAACCTGCAACACGTAACAACCAATCGGAGGAACGCATGATTTGTGTGACTACTTTTTCCACGAAGAGTAACTCCATTAAGAAGGTCATCAACAAACACTGGAGCATGGTTGCTAAGGATCTTGGAATAGCAAACGTACCGATGCATGCATTCAAAAAGGCCAGGAATGTTAAAGACTATGTAGTCTCATCGTTTTTAGAGTGTCCACCTGAACCTACTATAGCCTCATGCTGGAAACTCCCGCAGATAGTGGGACACTATAGATGTGGCAAATGTAAGGCTTGCCCTTCAACGATTCAATCGAAAGACTTTGTTTTTAAGAACCATCGTCATACTCACAAACACCACACGAACTGCAACACTAAAAATGTGATCTATGGAATAATTTGTCCATGCGATCTCATATATGTAGGTCAGACTCAACAGTGTGTCAAGGCACGTTTCCTTTCACATTGTAGTAGAATCAGATGCAAGGTACCTGGTGCACCTCTAGTTGAACACTGCACGAAACATAATCATTTACCTGAATCACTGAAATGGGTAATTTTGGAACACATCACACTTGGCCCAAGGGGCGGAGATCTGTCCAACATTCTGAACATTAGAGAGCTAAAGTGGATGCATATCTTTAACTCTGTGGCTGAGGGTCTTAATGAATCTGAAAATAGCTTTGCACAATTAGCTAATCTCTAAGCATATACGTTGAACCCTTTTCGAGTTGGATAACTGTGAGCCTTTATGTACAATTTCGTTTCAGTAATAACATGACAACCGGTAGAGTCTTCACTATCCTATGAGATAAGTGCACTCTTCCAACTAGTAATTTCCCTTAGGGAACTACATAGTATAACAGGATATGATGGTGAATAATTTCTTTCCGTTTTATTAAATGGCCACTACAGTAATCTCGTGATCCATTAAATGTGTAACGCTCTGTGTGTTTTATGCCTGCTTTAATTCCAAACTCAACATCTGAATAGATATGCAGTAACGTGATTATACATAGCGAATTGCTGAAAACAACCCCCTTTTTTTCGTTTTGTATATAGGACCTTATGTAGAATTTAATCGCAATGCTCACTGAATTGATGAGTTTACACTAACCTGTGAGTTAAGTGCACTCTGATCGCTTTTCTGTATATATGGATGTATGTTGAATTTAACCGCGTTTTTTGACTTTGGTGATAAGTCCATACCAACCTGCGCGGTTAATGCGCTGAGCACATGTTAAAATGGTATGAAATTAAATGAACATCAGGCATGCCCATAGATGAAGGATTTCGCTTGACCTATAAATATAATTATGGGGCCATGTTTTGAAAATGGCACGAAGATTTTTAAGTGATTTGTAGTCCTAATAACCTAAATGGCTTTTGAACTACGATTCCCTAACCAAGGATAGTCTCTCTTCTAGCTTTAACGTAGTAGTCCCGCCCCCCCCTCAAGCAACTAGGAAGTGGAGTAACCCCGTCTTCAGCTCTGAGTAAGAGTCTACGGCGAGTTGATGCCAGTGTAGCCAAGGCTTGGCGTTCTGAGCAATCATATTTGGGAGGAGTACCCGACGATCTTTTGGGATAACTCAAGGCGTCCTAAGGTATTTACCGCGAGCCCTGCTAGCTTCTAAATCAATCACGCTATAAACACGAGAAACCTTTTTTTTAAAAAACGTGGTTGTCTACTTTAATGTCCCGCAGCAATCTGTGAACAACCATATATGCGAGGAAGACCTGACGATCTATCGGAACATTTCAAGACGTCCTAAGGTAATTACTGCGAGCCCCTTATGTTTTTAAAAAAAAATCGCGGTATGAATATGAGACACCGTTTTTAAACGTGGGTGTCTGCTTTACTGTCCAACAGATAGCTGTGAACATCCCATAGGATCCAGTCTTTCACCGTTGACAGTAAACATCTGTTGAAGGTATAAATTAATAACCTTTTGATTCCTCTGAGATCACGAACATCAGTTAAATAGCAATTGTTAATGACTTTCTCTTACATTTTTAGGCTTTATTCCTTACTTCTCTTACCTGATAGAAGCCACGCTAAGAGAAAGCGGTAATTTCTAAGTATGATAATAATAGCAATATTATACCCTCTTTTCTTGGAGTGATCACGCATACTAAGATAATCAATGTATGATTTTACTTGTCATTTTACAAATAAGGTTTCACGGATCCATAACGCGAATATGATTTTGAAATAGAGCTCACAAGAAATAATAACTTGATGCTGAACCCAATAGTACTACCAGACTAATCCGGATGTTTTTTTGAAGCACGCTTTGAGGTACGGACATACTAAATGTAATGTGGTAGAATACAATCACGCCTAAAAAATGTTAACCAACCTCCCTTTATTTTGTAGGTTGCCTAACTTACTGAGAAAGAAAATTTATCATAAATCCCCTTAAAGCTGACTTTTTAGAGGCCAATAGGTAACATTACAAGGTGTTATTCGCCAACGTGTACGTAAATGCTCTCATTGTTTTGGAAGTCTTTCTGTGGTCTAGGACCAATACTAATGAACTGGTTTCACTAAGTTCGAATTTCCTTTTTCTTTAGACATTATCAAGTACGCTGCACAAACTTACTTACTATCCACGTCACAACCAAAAGGATTGGATTTAGGATCAGATATTCCATCTTGAAGTAGTTCCTACTTCCCTCGCCTTCGGCGTTAGGTGAGAACCAGTTGTGTACGTTATGTTAGACGTAATAGTGTGCAAATCAGACACTATCAGACGACACGGTTTTAAATGTTATTCCCACCATCCATTGAAAATATAACTGGATGTGTCGGCTTCAAATTAAATTTTAAAAATAAAAAAATTTCTTATTATTCCCTAGGAGGTTGCCCGCCCACAACTTCTTTGTCCTGATGAAGACCCAATTGTAAGGAAAAAACTCCTACTGTCCTTTCGGGTCGAAACGTAGACGACTACACACCACCGACCAACTCCTGCCCCAATATAGACACTGACCGCTTCAAGGGAGTTAGGCTCTTTCTACTTGACCAAATTCAGACTCGCTACGAGCCTTGTAATGTGGCCTTTATCTCAAGGGACCACCTATATGTATTGTTTTGAACAAAAATAAGATTTGTCACTGAATGACTCAGACCACGCTTACCCTTTTCCCGACACTCCCTTCACTTCACCCCTCCCTGTTGTGAATGTGGGCACAAATATGTTCGCAAATGTGTTTATTGTCACATAAGTTCCAATCCATTGAGAAGGATATATATGCAAATTTTGAATTAAATTCTTTTGCATTGAATAGCTTTGCTTCTTTGAATTGATTTAATTTAATGTAATGGAATTAATTTGTAAAAATCGTTGTTTCAAGTCTTAGGACCTTTCCCTTCATTCTTACAGTTACCCAGGTCCTTTTCGACTTAATTGGGTCCAACCCATTGTTTATAAGTAAGAATTTATTAAGCTGCTGTCTTTGACGTTTTGTAGCCTTTCGGTTTCGTTGTTTAGATGGCATTCTCTCCTTTTGAAATGATCTGCAGTTGAATCTGTGGTAAAATATAATTAAAAATGTTATTAACCACTATTAGCAAACAGTAAATCAATAACAGTCGTCAAAAATTTAACACACTACTTGTCATTTTTACATAGAATAATTTTTAGTGCATTGGCAAATTTAGTATTCACAAATAGTAGCAAAGAAATGGAATGCTTCTACATTTGACCTGTGCTGTTTTATATGTGAATCTGAACTAATTTTATGAGCATATTTGACTATTTTATTAAAGACACTACACACAACCTGTTTTTGAACTTTTGTTTAATTTTAAATGAAACGGTTTACATTTTTACTTTTCATTTCCAGTAACTTTTAAAAATAAATGTTTATAGTTCCATAGGCTCAAGCAGGTCAGCTTCCCACCCTATGTCATACAATTCTGACACATCGGCATCCTCATCATGTTCTTCATCATCCTCAGGATTTAAATCATCCAAGGGATCTACTTCCACTGACGTTTCAATGACAAGTTCAATGATAAGATCGAGATCAACTGATTGCTCATTATCACTCATGGTTGATGTTGTCGTTATCTTTAAAGAAAGAGAACAACAATGAGATGTTGCAGAGTAAGAGACAAATCTCAGAGACTATAATATTAAAATTGTTTAACAAGAGTAACATTTTGCAATTATTATTTAGCCATGTCCAGCAATGCTGAGGAGGTGAGGCCTATGTCCAAGTTTTCAGTGAACAGGACTCATCTGTTCTTAACCTTGGATAAGCCTCACCGACTCTGTTTACCCTGCTCATACTTAAATGTAAAGGGGCAGATTTATGTTAACTGGCGCATCCCCAGGGATGCACCAGTTAACGTGCACCGCTGCTCTGCCACCCATGATGCACCGCATTTACAATGTGGAGCACCATTGAGCAAAAACAGCACAGATGCGTCACGCATCTGTGCCGCAAAAGCAGCACATTGCAGGAATCACGCCGTAAACGCGACATGTCTACTGCAATGCACAGGAGCAAGCCACACATTGCATGGTGCATCACTCCTTATGCCTGTTTCAAACAGGCGTAAGGATTTGATTCAGCAATGCTATAAAGCTGACTCAGTGAAATCTTCTAAATTTCACTGTGTTAGTTTTACAGGGCTTTCATGCAAATGAATGCCCACCCTGCAACAAAATGCCTATATGAAACCTGACGCAGGTTTCATTTGGCACAGGACTTTACAGCATGACACATCTGCCTAGATGCATCAAGTTGTAAATATGTCGCAACATAGCGCATCTTTTGCGCCGTCGCTACGTCACAAAAGTGACGCACAGCGGCGCAAAAGAGGCACACAGCTATCATAAATCTGTCCCTAACATTTTAAATGATTGATTCAGGATGACGATAAGGTGTGGCCTATCCAGAGGTTTGTTTGAGGTGAGGCCTACTCAGGGTTGCAGATGAAATTTAGGCTTGTTGAAGAATACAGAGGAGATAATACATGTGCAGGCCTACCAATGAAGTGAGTCATGTCCACTGCACACTTGAACAAAGGTCAGACCTCTTCTGTGTCCGTGAACAGGCCTAAACCTCATCTGCACAATGTGATTCGTAAAGTTAGGAAACACAGGTGATGTAATTTAAAAATGTGGAATTTCTTTTCCTCATTTCACAATCACATCACCTGTGTTTCCTTTACTTGGGTATCTCATTGTGCAGATGGAGTCTAGCATATGAAAGAGTACACAGAAGTTGAGCACTGTATACAATAATTTTGACATTTACAGAAGATTCAGCTTTTCCATGCCCCCTACACATTCCTAAATGTTTACAGTTTAAACGGACGGTATGTTGTTGGAGATGAAGTGAGGCCTGTCTTGCAACATGGTGCATCTTTTGCATCACTGCTGCATTGGTTTCATGTGGCACAGGACTTTACAGCATGACACATCTGCCTAGATGCATCAAGTTGTAAATATGTCGCAACATAGCAAATCTTTTGCACCGCCGCTGCGTCACAAAAGTGACGCACAGCGGCGCAAAAGAGGCACACACATATCATAAATCTGTCCCTAACATTTTAAATGATTGATTCAGGATGACGATAAGGTGTGGCCTATCCAGAGGTTTGTTTGAGGTGAGGCCTACTCAGGGTTGCAGATGAAATTTAGGCTTGTTGAAGAGTACAGAGGAGATAATACATGTGCAGGCCTACCAATGAAGTGAGTCATGTCCACTTCACTCTTGAACAAAGGTCAGACCTCTTCTGTGTCCGTGGACAGGCCTAAACCTCATCTGCACAATGTCATTCGTAAAGTTAGGAAACACAGGTGATGTAATTGAAAAATGTGGAATTTCTTTTCCTCATTTCACAATCACATCACCTGTGTTTCCTTTGCTTAGGTATCTCATAGTGCAGATGGAGTCTAGCATATCAAAGAGTACACAGAAGTTGAGCACTGTATACAACAACTTTGACATTTACAGAAGATTCAGCTTCTTATCTTGTTGGAGATGAAGTGAGGCCTGTCTTGCAACATGGTGCATCTTTTGCATCACTGCTGCATCGGTTTCATGTGGCACGGGACTTTACAGCATGACACATCTGCCTAGATGCATCAAGTTGTAAATATGTCGCCACATAGCAAATCTTTTGCACCGCCGCTGCGTCACAAAAGTGACGCACAGTGGCGCAAAAGAGGCATACACCTATCATAAATCTGTCCCTAACATTTTAAATGATTGATTCAGGATGACGATAAGGTGTGGCCTATCCAGAGGTTTGTTTGAGGTGAGGCCTACTCAGGGTTGCAGATGAAATTTACGCTTGTTGAAGAGTACAGAGGAGATAATACATGTGCAGGCCTACCAATGAAGTGAGGCATGTCCACTTCACTCTTGAACAAAGGCCAGACCTCTTCTGTGTCCGTGGACAGGCCTAAACCTCATCTGCACAATGTCATTCGTAAAGTTAGGAAACACAGGTGATGTAATTGAAAAATGTGGAATTTCTTTTCCTCATTTCACAATCACATCACCTGTGTTTCCTTTGCTTAGGTATCTCATAGTGCAGATGGAGTCTAGCATATCAAAGAGTACACAGAAGTTGAGCACTGTATACAACAATTTTGACATTTACAGAAGATTCAGCTTCTTATCTTGTTGGAGATGAAGTGAGGCCTGTCTTGCAACATGGTGCATCTTTTGCATCACTGCTGCATTGGTTTCATGTGGCACAGGACTTTACAGCATGACACATCTGCCTAGATGCATCAAGTTGTAAATATGTCGCAACATAGCAAATCTTTTGCACCGCCGCTGCGTCACAAAAGTGACGCACAGCGGCGCAAAAGAGGCACACACCTATCATAAATCTGTCCCTAACATTTTAAATGATTGATTCAGGATGACGATATGATGTAAAGCAATTATATACCTACATTCATGGGGAAGTGACTTAAAATGCTCTAAGACACATGAAAGCGTTTTTTTTAAGGCCCTTGCACCATTTTTGGGTCACTTTTAACATGGCTATGTAACTCAAAGAATTAAAATCTAAATTTGCCAAGCACAGATGAGGGCATATTTCCAAGGACCTTGCACCACGGGGAAAGGTCTTAAATTAAAATGGGAAAAATAACATCAGAGAGACTGAAAGGCCTTATAAATATGCCCCAAGCAACCTATGAAACTCTAGCACTAGATATCCAGAAACCTAATTGATTTCAAAAAACGTTTTTAAACACATCATCTAAATCAATTATATACCTACATTCATCGGTAAATGACTTAAAATGCCCTAAGACACATGAAAGCGTTTTTTTAAGGCCCTTGCACCATTTTTGGGTCACTTTTAACATGGCTATGTAAGTCAAAGAATCAAAATCTAAATTTGCCAAGCACAGATGGGGGCGTATTTACAAGGACCTTGCACCACAGGGAAAGGTCTTAAATTAAAATGGGAAAAATAACATCAGAGAGACTCAAAGGCCTTATAAATATGCCCCAAGCAACCTAGGAAACTATAGTAGTACATATCCACAAATCTAATTGATTTCAAAAAACGTTTTTAAACACATCATGTAAAGCAATTATATACCTACATTCATCAGGAAGTGACTTAAAATGCCCTAAGACACATGAAATCGTTTTTTTAAGGCCCTTGCATCATTTTTGCGTTACTTTTAACATGGCTATGTGACTCAAAGAATCAAAATCTAAATTTGCCAAGCACACATGGGGGCGTATTTACAAGGACCTTGCACCACAAGGAAATGTCTTAAAATAAAATGGGAAAAATTACATCAAATGAACTCAAAAGCCTTGTAAATATGCCCCAATCAACCTATGAAACTCTAGCAGTACATATCAAGAAACCTAATTGATTTCAAAAAACGTTTTTAAATACATCATGTAAAGCAATTATTCAACCACATTCATGGGGAAGTGAGTTAAAATGCCCTAACACACATGAAAGCATATTTTGAAGGCCCTTGCACCATTTTTCCATCACTTTTAACATGCCTATGTAACTCAAAGAAACAAAATCTATTTGTAAAACACTTGACACAAAGCAACATTTTAAATACACAACTTTTTTCATAATTTTCTCCCTGAAGCATACTATTCTCTATATAAATTAAATGAATCTTTTCTCACCTTAGCAAATACTTTATGAGTTTCAAAACAGTCTCAGACACACACCAATTTGTCTTCAGCAGATCAAAGGGTATGCACTCCAGAGGCTGCAACCATCAATGGCACAGAAATGCTGTAATTCATCACACATATCTCTCATGTCACCCAATCAAAACTCTTCCCTCACTTTTTTCAAATCAACACCCTTCCCCCCTCTGCCCTTTCTGCCTTTTTTGCATAGCAACCACCTCCTGAAAGACCTCTCATGTTTGCAACTTCACACAACAATGTTTCAATTGAACTCTGAACTCTCAGTACACCTGCGTATCCAGTGCAATCTTTCATAAAATGATTTTTTCTTGACCATTCAAATTACATCTTTCAAAGAACTCATCCATGCACCCTAACTTTCTGTTTCCAGCAATCAAAATCCACCAATCACTGCTACTGATTCATTAGCACAGAAACTCCACAGTTTTTTTCATTATAAACTCTTATTTTTTCAACAGCCATTTCATTGCCACACTTCATCTGACTGCAGCAGAACCTTCTCTCACCATGTTTTCTGTCTGGATTGTTGGACATAGTTATATCCACTGGGCTCAAAGGTTTGCTGATAACAGAAATTTACACAACCTCAATTTACAAAATGTGGAAATTAAGTGGATTGGCCACAGAGGATTAAAATGTCACCAATTGATACCATTGGTGAAAACCTTTTTGCATTTGCCAAAACCTGACCTGGTAATTGTGCACTGTGGAGGAAATGACTTGGGCACTTTGACTGGGGTAGGTCTGGAAATGCTTTTAAAGGACACCTTTGAGCAATTGATGGCACTATTTCCTCAAACTGCCTTGGTATATTCAAATATATGCCAAAGACAGAAATGGAAGTGGTCCAACCAATTTTGTCCACAAATTGAGAAATCGAGGAAGCATGTAAATAAGTCTGTTTCAGCTTTCATGAGAGACCATGGAATGGGCTCCATCTACAACAATAACTTGCGTTACTACATGCAAGATATCTACAGAGCAGATGGAGTTCACTTCTCAGATGAGGGGAACAGAATTTTCATCCTCAATTTAAGACTGTGCATTGGTACCTACTTGTAGGTACCTACATCAGCCAGAGGACCCAAAAGCTCTTTTCAGAGCTACCCTACATCTTATGACTCACAATTATTATTTTACTCTAACTTTTTTCACAAATTTTCACCAAAGTACGCTCCCCGGAGTGCTACCCGGTACGCGCACCGGACGCTAACCGCGCGAAATTTATTTATTTTTTTTTTTTTCGCACATATGGTCCTCCTCAGCTACCATCAGAAAACCTAGGGGGTCAGGATACGTCTACCGTGCCCCCTTCTACCCATTCTGAACATTATTTGCCCTCTATCTTGTATCTCAATTCTACCAAAACACAAAATGGAGGACTCCCGTAACGCTGCCGGTTCGCGTACCGGGGCGCGCACCGGGAAGCGCTAGCTCAAAAAAAGGTGGGAAAGTAATTCACAGAAAAACCACTGGAGACACTTTCACCAAATATAGATTAGCTCATACTACATACCAATCCCTACCATTTTCACAAATTTGATTGGAATTCCATTTAGCCATTTAGCCTGTAGACCTCTCTAAATACCCTGAGGTAAATTACTTCACAAAACACATCTGAAGTGTTGGAATTGAAAACCATTAAAATGTTACTTTCATTTTCTACTTTTTTTACCTGACATTTGATTGGTTATGTACCTGAATATATATAAAGAAAGAGAGAGAAACACAGCCATTTTGACTACCACCTCCTGAAGTAGATTTCAAGAAAATTTTCACTGAGAACTTAAACTGCTTTTTGAAAGGTAAGTTGTTATTTTGAAAACTGAAGTATATTGTGCACTTAAAGTTAATTTGGAAAACTTTTTCTGATAGTTTTATACTATCACTCTGTAATAGTTATAGATTTAGATAGACTTCTCTGTTATAGTTATGGATGGATTTAGGCTTCTCTTGTATGATTATGAATTTTCTTAGGCTTCATCACATACACTTTTTTATATTTCTACTTCCAGTCTGATACCATACACTACCCAAAGATAAATTCACTGTTAAAAAATCCAAACTACCTGTCTGAACTTAAACCCAACAGTGCCCTAACTCTTCTGATATAGTTATTTTTTATGCAATTTACAGCAAAAAAATGGAAGGGGAGCAAGAAAATATCAATGTTTCCTTCGACATTACATCTGAGGAGATTTTAAATGAAGATTTTTTAGATGAAAATTTTATGGATCAGTCTTTGGATGAACAATTTATTGAATGCTTACAAGACATAGAAACATGCATGTTTGAGGAGATTCCAGATGATGTAATGCTGGAAGTTTTATTGAACTATGAAAATTCTGACCAATACATTTTTATTTAATAATTAAAAATTGTTTGAGACAATATTCATTTTTATATCTAATTCATGAAGTACAACCAAAATAAATAAATAAATAAAAAAACAACAAAAAAAACAACAAAAAGAACAATCAATAAACATACAATATTTCAAAATATCATAGTCTATCATTCTTTTTTCCTTATAGTACGCTCCCCAGACCGCTTCCCGGTGCGCGTACTGAGCGCTCCCCCAAATAAAAAAAACAAAAAAAAAATTTTTTTTTTTTGCCCCGCGGGGCCCTTTTAAAGCCTCCACATCAAACCTAGAGGGTCAGGGAGGATCTTCTATGCCCCCTTATGGTCATTTCCCCCTTTGTTTTGGCCTCCTCTTGTCTCTCGATCCTACCGAGAGACAAGATGGCGGCCACTCCGGACTGTTTAGAATGTTGACAGACACCGGAGAGCCAATCAGCTTCGCTTCGCGAAGTTCCATTACGCGTCAGGTACGCGAACCGGGGCGCTGCCCGGAGCGCGCTTACAGATATATATATTTTTTTGAACGTTAATTTCTCAAAATCCACTGGAGCACATATATTGAGACCTAGCAAAGGCACATCGGGCTACCAGTCCCTACAATTTTGCCAAGTTTCGTACAAATCCATTCAGCCGTTCGAGCTAAAAGTGAGGCCAACCGCCCTATGGAAATTAACATGGGAAAAATGCGTTTTGGGACCCCCCTTTTTTCTCGGCCCCCCCTTGACGAACCTCCCCCAAATTTTTTGTGGCTGCTCAGAAACAAAATGTTCCATTTTCCTGAAAATTTCAGCCAATTCCGTCCACAAACGCCAAAGTTATTAGACATAGAATTTTCAAAAATCCCATAGAGAAAAAATCCTAACTATATATACCTACTGGCGACCGCCAGTAGGTAATATATATATATAACTTGCACGTGCAATGCACTGCTGATGACGTCACATATTACATCACTCATGACATGATCAGTGACATCACTCATGACATCACTGATGACATCTCAAATGACATCACTGATGACATCATCCAGTGAATGTGTATCTTTCTGAAAAATAAATATTTTTTATATATGTATATCTCAAGGTTGATGGAAGAATAAATGGGTAAATAAATGTCTAAATGGATGTTTTTTTGTGTTAAATTGATTGGTTAACTGACTTTTTAAATGTATCTTAGTGAATACATATATTAGCGAGTAATGTTTAAATATTTAAATATCTGTATCTGTGTCTCACTTTGTGTATAAGTGGCTGCATGGGTTGGTGAGTAGCTACATGAGTGTGTATATGGGTTATTAGTTGTTTTTTTCAGTATCAGTATCAGTGTCTGTATGGTTCGGTGGGGGATATTACTTACAGCACAGATGCATGAATGAGTGACTCACTATTTGTATGTATTTTGAAGACAGGATGTGTACAAGACTGTATGGGTGGATGATTGTGTGTATGGGTGGGTTAGTGAGTATGTGTTTTTATAATTGATTGTTTAAGAGAGTAACTATGTTTCCGTTTCTGTAGAAGTATGTGTAGTGGTGTGTATATAGCAGTAGAATCAAGTAATCAATTAAATGTTTTTTTGATAGTTTATTTGCATGTGTGAATTTGTGTGTGAGTAACTATATGGATGAGTATTAGTGTGTAACAGGATGTATAGGTGTATGAGTACATATGATGAGTAAGTACATGCATGAGTGACTATATAAAACTGTTGGTGAATGAGTGGATGTGTATGTAGATGTTGGAATTACCTAATAAGTTGTTGTAATTGGTATTGGTTTCTCCTTTTTTAAGAAAATGTTAGTTTCTATTTTTGAATGTGTGTGTCAAAGGTTATTTTATGCTGATAGGAGGTCTGCCACTTTGTCACAAGGATGTTGTCATCAGTGATGTCATTTGAGATGTCATCAGTGATGTCATGAGTGATGTCACTGACCATGTCATGAGTGATGTAATATGTGACGTCATCACCAGTGCATTGCACGCGCAAGTTATAGTGAGTCCAACTAACTATAACGTGGGAATTTCAATGGTTTTATGCGAGTAAAATTTCCACCTAACTATAACTATGGTTTTTTCAGTGAATATATATATATATATATATATATATATATATATATATATATATATATATATATATATATATATTCACTAAAAAAACATAGGTTTCACACATGTTATAGTTAGGAATTAGCATGTAAAAAATCTTGAAATTCCCCTGTTATAGTTAGTTCGGCTAACTATAACTTGCGCGCCCGCAATGCACTGCTGATGACGTCACATATTACATCACTCATGACATGGTCAGTGACATCACTCATGACATCACTTATGACTTAAGTTTCCGTAGAAGTAAGTGTGGTAGTGTGTCTATAGCTGTATATGCAAATAGATGGATGTCTGATAGTTTATTTGCATGTGTGAGTATGTGTGTGAGTAACTCTATGGATGACTGTCGGTGTGTAACAGGATGTATAGGTGCATCAGTACATATGATGAGTGAGTACATGTATGAGTGACTACATAGAACTGTTGGTGAATGAGTGAATGTGTATATAGGTGGTGGAATTACTGAATAGGTTGTTTTAACTGGTATTGGTATCTTCATTTATTTGAAAATGTTAGTTTCTATTTTTGAATGTTTGTATCAAAGGTTATATTACGCTGAGAGGAGGTCTGCCACTCTTTCACAAGGATGGTGTCATCAGTGATGTCATCAGTGATGTTATTTAAGATGTCATCAGTGATGTCATGAGTGATGTCACTGACCATGTCATGAGTGATGTAATATGTGACGTCATCAGCAGTGCCTTGCTGGCGCGCGAGTTATAATTAGCTGAACTAACTATAACGGGGGAATTTCAATGGTTTTGTATGAGTGAAATGTCCAGCTAACTATAACATGAGTGAAACCTATGGTTTTTTCAGTGAATTTCTACGGTTTTTTAAATGCTAATTCCAAACTATAACGTGTGTGAAACCTATGGTTTTTTCAGTGAATTTGCAAGGTTTTTTAAATGCTAATTCCTAACTATAACGTGTGTGAAACCTATGGTTTTTTCAGTGAATTTGCAAGGTTTTTTAAATGCTAATTCCTAAATATAAGGTGTGTGAAACCTATGGTTTTTTACATGAATATAAATATAACACAACAGCTAAACACTCAAACTAGTTATTTAATTTTTTTTTGTTTGTTTTACGTGTGTGCAATGTGCGCGCACCTTGCTAATTTTTTTAACATATATATATTTTTATATATATATATATATATATATTTTACCTTCGGGGTTCTTTAGGGACTCCCTGAGAAGGCCTAGGGGGTCAAGGAGTCTCTACCCTGCCCCCTTTTCATGTTCTCCACTTTTGTTTTAAACTCACTTCTGCCTTGAGAGTGCGCGCAAGGTGCGCCCACCTCGCAATTTTATTTTTTTTAAAAATTTTTTTTGCCCTTTGGGGTCCTTCAGGGACCTCCTGAGAAGGCCTAGGGGGTCAGAAAGTCTCTACCCTGCCCCCTTTTCACGTTCTCCACTTTTGTTTTAAACTTACTTCTGCCTCGAGGGTGCGCGCAAGGTGCGTGCACCTCACGATTTCTTTAAAGAAAAAAAATGGGGTTTTTTGACCTTTGGGGTCTTTAAGAGACCCCATGAGGAGGTCTAGGGGGTTAAGCAGTCTCTTCCCCGCCTCCTTTTCACGTTTTTAAAAGCTTTTATGAAGATCGGGTAAATCATCATATTTGTGCCGGGCGCGCAACGTGCTCGCATGCGTGCGCGCACGTTGCACGCACGCAAAGTCATGTGACATGAAAACAACACTTTTGATTGGTTTATAGTAGTTTCAGTTCCAGAATATTGAAAACCTCCACCCACTTCCCTCACTATCTCTTTTGGTTTCCAGAGAGAAGGATCTCTGCTTTGTACAGCTACTTGAAAATGGCAGCACAGCAGCCCCAGAGCTCATCTGACTCAGACACTTTTGTGGTGGAAGAGGGCCACGTTCCAGGAAGCAGAAGGACTCCTTCATTTGGCAATTTTTTACTTTTCCGGAGGGTGAAAAGAAAGTAAATGCTCCAAAGGTAAAGTGTATCATCTGTGGGAGTGTATTGTCGAGGGGAGACCCTAACAAGAAGTACTACTTCAGTATTTACACAATGATACGGCACGTGAAGAACGTGCATCCACATAATTATGCACGTGCGACCACTAGAGCCCTGGCCAGGGATCTACCACCTGCTGTGCCCAGCACCTCTTCGGCAGCACAAGCTCCAACATCAAGAGTGCTGGACATCCGTCCAAATTTTTCAAGAGTTTACATTTCTTGCAATGTTTGCAAATACATTTTATGTTACGGTGAGCAGAGTATGGACTTGATTGATAATACGATCACACGTATGCCGCCGCACTTAATTTTTTTCATTTTTTATTTTTGTTCCAGTTGAACAATTTTTTGTTACATGTTTACTGTTTTTGTTTAAAAAAATCCCCAAAAAATATAATTTTTTTAAAAACTACAAAAAACTACAAAACAAAAAAGACAAAAAAAACAGTTATTTTCAGAAGTAACCTCACTTCTCAAAGAAGAGCTATATCTTTTATATACTGTGTCATACTTTGAATTAATGTGTAGTGTATAAATGAATGACTGAAATGACTGAGTGAAAAGGAGGAAAGGATTGATGGAATGAGTGAGGAAAGGGTAGTATGGTGAGTGAGGAAAGGGAGTCAAAGAGTGACTGAAACAAGGGGACTAATGGATAGGGGAGTGAGGTAAGTGGAGAGAAAGAGTAAGGGAAGGGCAGTAAGGAAAGAAAAGTGAGAGAGGAGGAGTGAGAAAAGGGGAGCATTGAACGGAGCCAGAGAAGGGGAGTAAGAGATGGAAAGGGAGAAGTAGAGCAGAGTGAAGAGAGTGAAGGTAAGAGAAGTGGACTGAGGGTGAGGGAAGGGGTATGAGGGTGAGGGAAGGGGGTAATGGAAAGTGAGAGATGGGAAGTGAGGGAGAGAGAAGTGGAGTGAGGGGATGGAGGAACTTAGAAAAGGGGAGTGAGAGAAGGGGAGTAAAAAATGGAGTGAGAGAAGGAGAGCGAGGGGGAGTGAGGAAAAGGGAACGGGAAAGTGAAAGTGTGAAAAATACAGAGAGGAGAAAGTGGAGCGGGGAAGGGTAGTGACGGTGAGCGAAGGGCAGTGACACTTAGGGAAGGTGTATGAGGGTGAGGGAAGGGAATGAGAGAGAAGGAAGGAGATTAAGAGAGAGGAAAGGGGACTGAGGGATAAAGTAGGAGTGAAGGAAACAGAAAGAGAAAGTTAGGAAGGGTGAGGGAGAGAAAGAGAGAGAGAGAGTGAGAGAGAAAGAGAGGGAGAGCAAGTGACTGAGAGAGAGTAAGGCGGTTAGACTGAGTGAGATAGAGGGAGAGAGGGAGAGAGAAATGGAGTGAAGGGGAGTGTGGGGCTAAAGGAATGGGAGTTAGCAAAAGTGAATGAGGAAAGAGGAGTAAGGGAAAGGGACTAACGGATGATATGAAGGAAAAAGAGTAAGGGGAGAGTGAGAAGAGACTGAGCGATACAGCAAGACAAGGGTAATGATGGAGGAAGATAGGAAAGAGAAGTGAGGGACAGAGAGGGAAAAGACAAAGTTGGACAAGGTGAGTGAGGATGAAGGAAGAGTACTGATAGTGAGAGAAGGAGTGTAAAGGTGAATGAAGAGGAGTAAGGAGAATGTGGAAAGGGGAGTAAGATGAGGAAAAGGAAGGTGAGTAAAAGAGAGAGTGAAGAAAAGGAATGAGAGATAGAGAAATAATAGAGTGATGAAAAGGTATTTTTTGTTTGTCATACTTACTTTATAAATAATGACAAGTTATTAGTACTTTTTATTATAAATATAGTATCTGTGGAAGACAAGAAAAGTTAAGTTATAATATATAATTTACAATACAAAAGAAAGTAGAAGTGAAAGAAACAGTAAGGGAAAGAAAGGAAGGGTGAGGGAGAGAGAGAGAGGGAAAGAGTGAGACAGAAAGAGAGGGAGAGCAAGTGGTTAGACTGAGTGAGACAGAGGGAGAGAGAAAAGGAGTGAAGGGGAGTGAGAGACTAAAGGAATGAGAGTTAGCAAAAGGGAATGAGGAAAGGGGAATAAGGGAAGGGTATTGTCGGATGGAGTAAGTGAAAGAGAGTGAGGGTGAGTGAGGGAATGGAAGCAAGAGAAAGGGAATGGGACTGATGCCAAGTGAGGAGAACATGAAGTGGGGGAAGAGGACTCAGATTGAATGAAGGGCAGTGACAGTGAGGGAAGGGATATAGGATTGAGGGAAAGAGAGTGATTCAAAAAGAAGCATATTTATAGAAAGAGAGAGAAAATAAAAGGAAGAGTAGTGAAGAGAGAGGGAGACAGTGAAAGAGACAAACAGAAGGAGAGTGTGAAGGAGTAAATCAGTTATAGTGACTGAGACAGAGGAAGAGAGTTAGAGACAGATGGAGGAAGGGGTAGTGAGAGACAGAATAAAGGAAGGGAACTGAGCGAAAGGGAGTGAGGGAGTGAGAGAAGTGGAGTTAGTGAAGGTGAGTGAGGGTTGATGTTATGGAAAGAGAGTAAGGGGGGAGTGTGAAGAGGCTAAGCGATACAGCAACACAAGGGTAGTGATGGAGGAAGATAGGAAAGAGAAGTGAGAGACTGTCGTACAGGCCTCAGCCAGACCCGCTAGTGCAAGGGGTTCGCCCTTCTGTGCACAAAGTCCTCAGACTCCAAAGGTAAAAGTTGGCACGGAAACTGGAAATGCAAACATAATGTTTATTACACCTCATGAGGTGGTGCTATAGTTCAACCAGTACCCTTCGGTACTGCGAGAAGTAGCACACAGGGCTACTGGACACATGGTTTATTTATACCCACACAGGGGGTCAAAAGAAGGCGGTACAAAGCACAAGAGCACATTTTATGTCCGTATAAGGCAATATCGAGAGGCACAATCGATCAGTGGGAGGAGCTAACAGTCTTGGGGTCTCGGCTAACACATTCCAATCTAAGGCTAACAATTAACAGATGTGGACCCTAACGGTCAGTGGCAAAACACAGAGATGCTATTAATAGCCTGAAAATAGTGAAAATCACTGCAATTGCAATACATAGAACAGTCAGTAATTTCCAGCCCCAGGCAGAAACTAGAGCCCAAAACCATCCAGCAAAAGTCCGGGTACCATTTTTGACATGAATATCAGAAGCGATTTTATGCAGTTTAAGAATTGCTTCATATACAGAAGGTGTACATAACACTGGTGCTGAGCAAAGAGCTTGTCGTAACTGTCGAAAAGCACTTTCACATTCCTCTGTCCATGGAAGAGGTACTGGAGTATCTTTCGTCAAAAGTGCTAACAAAGGCTTAACAATGTATGAAAATCCCAAAATCCACTGTCTACAAAAGGAAGTAAGACCCAGGAATGCACATACTCCTTTCTGTGTGGTGGAAACTGGCGTATCTAAAATTGCTTGTATGCGGTCTGATGTCAATGCACGTCCCTCCTTAGACAAAAGGTGACCTAAGTAGGTTACCTTAGGTCTACAATATTGCAACTTTTTCCAAGATACTTTATGATGATGTGAAGCAAGGAAAGAAAGCAAAGATAGAGTACATTTTTCACACTGTTCTGGGGTGTCAGCTGCCAACAAGATGTCATCGGCATATTGTATGAGAGCCACACCTTCGGACAATACAAAAGAATCAAGTTCCCACTTCAATGCTTGACTGTAAATACTCGGACTCTCAGTATAGCCTTGAGGAACTCTGCAAAATTGATACGATCGATTATTCAAAGTGAAACCGAACAAATATCGGCTGTCAGGATGAATAGGGATCGAGAAGAAAGCGTTCTTCAAGTCTAAACAGAAAACGTAGTGGCAGTCGGAGGAACCAAAGTAAGGAGTATCGTGATGTCGGAAACCACGGGATACTGTGGTACGACAATCTTGTTCACCTCCCTCAAAGCAATAATGAACCTGTAAACTCGTGTGTCAGTATCTCTTTTCAGAATCGGGATTGTATTGTATTGTATTGTAAGGGGTGCTTATAGAGCGCACTGACACCATGGGTTTCCTGGCGCTGGGCGGACATGGAGAGTGCAGAGGGACTAGACAGATTGAGGGAAGAGCCAGGTTTTTAGAAACTTACGAAAAAGAATCAAAGAGTTAGAAACTTTAAGAGAAGGGGGAAAAGAATTCCAAAGCTTGGGGGCCAGGTATGCAAATCTCCGGCCTCCAGATCTACAGAGTTTATAAGAGGGAACAGTGAGAAGGTGAAGATAGGAGGATCTCAGATTCCGGGGCGGACAATAGGGTGTAATCAGAGATTTCACAAACGCGGGACAAGGCCCGGTTTGCGATTTGAAAACAAGACAGCCGATCTTGAAGCAGACCTGGCAGTGACGGGGAGCCAATGGAGTTTGACAAGAAGGGGCCTGGCAGATTGCCACTTCGGGATCCCTAGGGCCAGTCTCGCCGCTTGATTTTGCACCACTTGCAGTCTGGCCACCGATGTTTTAGGCAGACCGTGGTAGATCGCGTTAGAGAAATCTAAGCGGGAGAGGACGAGGGCCATGATGACCTGTAGGAGGGCATCGGGTGTGAAAAGAGATGCCACTTTCCTGATCCTGCGTAGCTGGTAGATGCAGGACGAGACCACCGTCCCCACCTGTGGCCCAAGGGATAGACCGGAGTCAATTGTGACCCCTAAGCTCTTCACCATGGCCACGGGGGTGGGAGAGGGACCAAGTTCCGCCGGCCAAAATTGTGGCCCCCAGGAGGTGGCGCTCCTACCGGGAAGGAGGAGCTCCGTCTTCCCGGGGTTCAATTTCAGCTGGTTGTGGCCCATCCACTGGAGAATGTGGGACATGACTGCCTGGAAATTAGGAATAGCAGAAGGGGATTTGAGAGAAAAGATGAGTTGCAGGTCGTCCGCGTAATTAAACACGGTAACGTCCCACTGCCTCAAAGAAAAAAGAAGGGGGCGAAGATAGAGATTGAAAAGAAGAGGGGTTAGAGAGGAACCCTGGGGGACCCCACAGGGCAAGCACTCCCTGGGGGCCCTGAAAGTGCCTAGACTAAGGGTCTGAGACCTGCCGGTCAAAAAAGATTTGACCCAGGCCAGCGCCAGGCCCTGGATGCCAGCCTGCTCGACACGGCGGAGAAGGATGTTATGGTCCACCGTGTCGAAGGCGGCAGACAGATCTAGTAGTACCAGGGCCTGGGGGGTACCCTTGTCCACCCCGTCTCTCAAGGCATCCAGCACCGCCAAGATCACAGTCTCCGTAGAGTGGCCGGGTCTGAAGCCAGCCTGATTGGCCTCGAGAAAGTTGGAACTCTCGATAAACTGTGAGAGACAGGTGGTAACGTGGGCCTCCAGGATTTTAGAAAAGAAGGGTAAGAGGGAAATGGGACGGTAGTTTGCTGGAACGGCGGGATCCGCCCCTGGCTTCTTCAAGAGAGGCACCAGAACGGCTTCCTTGAAGGGGCCAGGTACCGTACCAGAGGAGAGAGAGGAATTCAACAGAGGAAGGATGCAGTTGGGTAGAGAATGGCAGATGGCCCGGAGTATGGACGGGGGGCAACAGTCGTCAGGGGATCCGGACTTAACGCGAGTGGCAAGAGTAGCCAAAGAAGTGGGGTCTAAAAGAGGGAATTGTGTGAATGAGACAAGGTTGTGAGGGGGGGAAGCAGAACCAGCGCCAGGAAGGGTGGCTGGGATGGTGTCCTTGATCAATACAATTTTTTCTACAAAATAGGTGCTGAGAGCATTACATGCTTCCTGTGTGGCAACCTGGGTGGGAAGCGTCCTGGAGTCTGAGGTAAATTCATTGAGAATTTTAAAAATTTCTTTAGATTGACACGGGGCCGATAGAATTTTTCCTGATGCATAGGTTTTTTTTGCTGTAAAAATGGCGAATTTATACCTATTCCGGGCAGCCACATAGGCATCTCTGCTTAAGGGGTGATAATCTCTCCTCCACTTACGCTCGAGTTGACGAAGTTCCAGGTGGAGAGATTTGAGGTGAGGGGTAAACCATTTGTGGGAGTTGCTGTGCCTGGATTGGGGGAACTTGGTTAGGGGGGCAAAGATGTCGCTGGCTGTCGTGAGCCAGTCAGCTACCGACCCGCAAAGCTTATCGACACTATTGTCGTCAGGCAGCAAAGGGTAGGTTTGAGATAAATGGGCTACAAGTTTAGGAGGGTCCACAGCCTTCCACTTACGAGCCATGCCACCCTCCCGCGGGGGGACCCTAATCTGGCCAGCCACCGATATGGTGGTGTCGATCATAGAGTGATCCGACCACACGCAGGGTGTTATTAACGGGGGAGAGGACTTGACCCCATGGATCCAGATATGATCAAGGATGTGGCCGCCCTTATGGGTGGCAGACCTGACCAGTTGGATAAAGTCCAGGCTCGAGAGACCCTCGAACAGTTCGAAAGCATGCGGGCCGGCGTCCTCATGCTGGAACCAATAATTAAAGTCTCCGATGATGACAGTACGGGGCGAGGAGGTAGTAATGTTGGTAAGTTGATCAATGAAGGCTGAGGGAAAAGACGGCATAGGGTGGGGAGGGCGGTAGAGTACCACGAGGGTGACTGCCCCTGCCTCCGTCCCAAGACTGAGGACCAGAGTGTCCACTTCCGGCAGGGTCATAATCGCAGAAGTGATGATCTTCAGATCCTTGCGTATGACCGCCGCCACCCCTCCCCCTGCGCGACCTCCTGAGCGGTTGGTGTGTAACAGGAAGTAGTCTGGGGGGAGTGCAGCTAAGATGTCAGGAAGTGAGTCATCAGTGAGCCAGGTCTCTGATAACAATAGGGCATCAGGGCTCTCGGTAAGAAGTAAGTGCAAGATATCGGCTTGGTGCTTAACCATGGATCGGGTATTCAGGTAGAGGACCCGTACCAGTGACTCAATGGGAGCTGGAGCCACAGGTACTGGCGTAGACCCGAGGCGGGGGGATAAGGTACCAGCAAGACCAAGGGATGTAATGTGGGTCCAGGTATCGGGGGGGAGAGAGCTGGCGGAAGCATGCAGGCGCCTCAGTGCAGCGGGGGAGTAGGAAATAAAGGTAGCAGCATCCCTGGCCCCTGGGCACGGCCGGCCGCGGACGGGTGCAGACGGGCAGGACTCTGGCACGACTCCGGCGCGCCTCCGTCACGCCCGCTGCGCTCGTCCGCTGCGCTGCCTCATAGTGTCCGTATAAATAGGGGCGGAGCTGCGGGGGAGTGGCAGGGCGATGCTGGAAAATACTGCCCAAGCCAAAATGGCGCCCGTTACCGCTGGGAGCCCCCGAGAATGCGAGCAGCCCCAGTCGGCAACTCACCCCTGCAAACAAAATAAGGTGAGAACCTGCATAAGTTTAAAAGCGATTAGTTACAGTGCAGATTAAAATACAGATTCCAATTTTCGCTAGAAAAACGCCTGTGCTCGTAATCAGCGGGGCGGGAAGCAGTGAACTCTCCAAAGTGTGACCAGACGACCCACTGCCACCGGGCCACTGGACAAACACGGGAGAGAGCAGAAAGCGCGCTCCTAAATAGGGGCGGAGCTGCGGGAGAATCGGACTATTGCATACATTGTATGGGACTTCCTCAACAACCCCAACTCTGATCAAGTCATGCACGATGTGTATGAGTGCTTCTTCTCCCTCCTGTGAAATCCTGTATTGTGGCAAACGAGGTAGCACAGCTCCCTCCTTGACGCTAATCTGAACCGGAGGAATGACCGTCTGACCCACATCAGTGTCTGAGGTAGCCCACAGAGATTCAGGAAGTGAAGCTAAGGCAACATCTTCCTTAACTAGACAAATTCTATCAAATTCGGAATAATTATAATTTAAAATGACTCGTACCCCTTCAGGAGAACATCGTATTGTGGCTCTAAAGTACTTCAACATATCAAGGCCCACAATATTGTCTGGTGTGTTAGGGGAAAGCAAAAATGGACATGGAGCACTGAATTTATCAACATAAAATGGAAGTGGTTGTGATAATGGGCTAAGGGAAGGTGTTCCATCGAAACCTATCGAAGTAATAGTTGTGCCAGACAGGGGAGCCCTTGGAACCAATTGCTTAGACAGAGCCCTACGTGTAGCTCCTGTATCAACCAGAAACCGATCAGTAGAACCCCAAACATGTGCTGTAACATAGGGACCCGTCTGATCTACTGGAACTTCAACTGATTCCTTACCCCATCCTAGGCAATCCTATGCATGAGCAGAATCGTACAGATCAGGCTGAACATAATCGGACATTTGATATTGATTTCGTCTATCAAAAGTGTTCTGTCTATACTGTGAGCGTAGATTTGTGTCAGCTCGGGCACGATCAGTTACATTTCCTCGAGGCTCCGAGGATCCTGAACCATTTCTCCCTTGGCCCCGCCCACGGGCATCCTGTTGCGGATGCAATAATGGGCAATTACGTATCCAATGGCCAAGCTGCTTACAATATGCACATTGATTGATAGATGAGTTCGTACGAGTGTAAGGAGTATTGAGAGATGCTCGTCCACCTCTATCATAGTTTCTAACAGGGCCCCTATCGTAACCTCTAGAAGGTGGACCATAAACCTGAGCCAGCATAACTTTCGTTTTTAACTCTTTAGATTTCTTGTCCTCATTCCCCTTCGCCTCCGCTTCTTGGCGCTCATAATATTGAGCCATTGTTAAAACAGAAGCCGGAGAGGAAGTAGTCCAAGAACTTTCGCTAGCTTTTAAACAGCTGGCTATACCTGGTAACATATTTGTAACATATTTATCGACAAACAAATGCCTGCCGGTATCATCTGTTAAAGACTGCCCGCTAAAATCATGAAAAGCTTCCTCAAAACGTGTAAAGAAATCAGAAACCGATTCGTCTGTCTTTTGTTTGCACGATGCTAGAACAGTCCAATCAATCTTTTTAGGGGGGATAATCGTTTTAAGTTTAGTCAAAATGGCAGCAGGAAGATCTAATATTAACCAATGCGTTTTTTTAGCGGGCTCTCTATCCGCATCTAATTGTTCTAAATCCTTCCATTCAGCACCAAAAATAGCGCGATCATCAATTTTACGAACAGTCCTCCACATGTCTGGAGGTAAAATGAGACCGAAAAACAAATCTATATCACATAAGGTCATAGTACAGGAATTTAAAGCACCTTCAACTTCCTCATAAAAGGCTGCTGGATTTTTACACGGATCGGGCAATGCTGTTTTAAGTGCCATTACATCTGCTCTATTCCAAGGAGTGTACACCCAATTATAAATAAAATACCCTTTAGAATCAACAGATGTTTTATCATCACTATCACCTGTTCTTTTAGGAGGAACATACAAGGGCGCGGCTTCCCGCATAGGTCTCATATCGGTAGATTTTATCTTATCTGTCTCGAAGACAGGAGACTGCGGTTCTCCATGCGGATTGGACTGTGGAACGCTGTCTGCAATATTTTTCTGCTCCTGCAGGTGGCACGCCTCGTTTCGGAATTTAATCAGTCGTCTAACCGCGTCATCTACCTGGGAAAAAACAAAAGAACCATCACCTAACTGTTTACGATCATTTGCTATATCATTAGGTTCTAAAACTGGAGAGTATTTTCGAAACTTTTCTACAACTTCATCAGCAAATATTGTGAGAAAATATAACTGTTCCTTCTCTGACCAATTCTTTATACCTGCTAAAAGGGCAGGAGCAAAGTCAATATTACGTAATGCTTTACGAGCGGCTTGTCTGAGTTCGGACGAGCGCTCAACAGATACCATAGATCGAGGGTCCTGCGCTTTTCGTTGGTCCGGATCAGAGTCCTCGCCGCCTCCAGACGGAGCAGACGGAACGGCATACGGAGGCGGAGGTCGATCTAATAACAAAAAATCATCTTGTGGTTTATTAAGGACAGGATAGAGAGGCTGTCGGACAGGATATTGGCCAGATATCTGCAACCTGCGTTCTTTTTCCTCTCGCTCCTGTAAGTCTTTCGCTTCTTTCTTTCTTAACTCAAGCGCTTTCTCATACACTTTGCTGCTCTTTCTCAAACAACGCTTGCTCACGCTTATGTTGCTGTCGTACTTCTTTCTCCCACATTCGCAAACTGTCAAACATATCACATCTAGACTGTCGCTCAAACAAACATCGTTCCACATACTCAACCTTTCCCGCATCAAATGACCCATGCAGTGGCCAACGTAACTCAGGATCCTTTTTAGTGTATTTGTGCCACAATGTGCTGTACATTATGGCAAAAAGACCAAACTTCACATACATGTCTCTATTAGGCGTCCCCTCGGGGTGAGCCGGCTGCGATTCCTCAAGTCGTAAACTGTTACCCTTACAAAAGCAGCACAACCTTCAAAGTGCGCTAAAAACAGGCATGTCAAAAAGAAATAGTGCAAGATATACACTATTTATAGGGAAAGAGCGCTTAAGGTACCCTTAGTACATTGCGCTATACAAATCAAAGTTGAAGAAAAGTCCTCGCATTTCCTGCCTATATGAGTTGCAACACATATATTTCCCACATACACATACACGTCCAAGTAGACTAGTCTATTCCCAAATACAAATATGCCACGGTAAGTGTTCCTAAAACTACCTTACCACACAAGGGCATCCAAATTCCAAAACCTACAACAGGCGCCGCAAAACGGCTCTTACCAATCGTAGGCTGTCCAGGTTCCAACTGCCAAGTTCTAAATTCGACCAAATGGTCACTGCACGGCAACCCAACAGAAGAGATCTCAGTCGAGGACCGGCGCCGCCTGGATGGTCGGATCGGAAAGTAGGGATGAACCGCCTCGGGAGCCAAGACTCGGGTCTCTTCTGGCAGCGATCACGTCCTCAGCGAAGTTCCGAACCTTCATCACGACCAATCCTTCGGGCTTCCGAGTCGTCGATGAGCCCCACGTGCCGGGCACCAATTTGTCGTACAGGCCTCAGCCAGACCCGCTAGTGCAAGGGGTTCGCCCTTCTGTGCACAAAGTCCTCAGACTCCAAAGGAAAAAGTTGGCACGGAAACTGGAAATGCAAACATAATGTTTATTACACCTCATGAGGTGGTGCTATAGTTCAACCAGTACCCTTCGGTACTGCGAGAAGTAGCACACAGGGCTACTGGACACATGGTTTATTTATACCCACACAGGGGCTCAAAAGAAGGCGGTACAAAGCACAAGAGCACATTTTATGTCGGTATAAGGCAATATCGAGAGGCACAATCGATCAGTGGGAGGAGCTAACAGTCTTGGGGTCTCGGCTAACACATTCCAATCTAAGGCTAACAATTAACAGAAGCGGACCCTAACGGTCAGTGGCAAAACACAGAGATGCTATTAATAGCCTGTTGCCAGGCAGATTCAAAGGCCATGAGCAGAAAGATAGGACAAAGCACATGGTCAACACGAGGTAACGTGTGGCAGACAAAATGGCTGCCATGAATCCAAAATGGATGGTGCTAAATGTCAAGATAACGGCCAAAACCAAGATGTCTTTTGCTAACGCTCAATCTAATCGCTGTTAAATTACAACAAGACAGACAGGGGAAAGAGGGAGTTGGACAAGGTGAGTGAGGGTGAAGAGAGAGTACTGATAGTGACAGAAAGACTGTAAAAGTGAATGAAGGGCAGTAATGAGAATGAGAAAAGGAGAGTAAGATGAGTAGAGGAAGGGGAGTAAGAGAGGGATTAAAGAATAGGAAAGAGAGAAAGAGAAGTAAGAGAGTGAAGAAAAAGTATTTTCTGTTTGTCATCCTTACCTTATAAATAATGACAACTTAATAGAATATTTTTGTATGAATATAGTATCTGTGGAAGACAAGAAAAAATTGAGTTATAATATATATTTCATTATACAAAAGAAAGTAGAACTGAACAAAACAGAAAGGGAAAGAAAGGAAGGGTGAGGGAGAAACACAGAGGGAGAGAGTGAGAGAGAAAGAGAGGGAGAGAGAGTGACTGACGGGAAATGAAGTGGTTAGACTGAGTGAGACAGAGGAAGAGAGGAAGAGAGAAATGTAGTTAAAGGAGTGGGAGACTTAAGGAATGAGAGTTACCAAAACGGATTGAGGTACGGGGAATAAGGGAAGGGGATTGACGGATGGAGTGAGCAAAAGAGCGTGAGGAAGAGTGAGGGATTGGGTGCAGGAGAAATGGAATGAGAGTGATGCAGAGAGAAGAGTACTTGAAGTGGAGGAAGAGGACTCAGATTCAATGAAGGGCAGTGACAGTGAGGGAAGGGATATAAGGGTGAGGGACGGGGAGTGATAGAAAAAGAAGCATATTAAGAGAAAGGAAAAAGAAGTAAGTGAGAGAGAAGGATTTATGGAAAGAGAGAGAAAAGAAAAGGAAGACTGGTGGAGAGAGAGGGAGACAGTAAAAGAGAGAAACAGAGGGAGAGTGACGGACTGTGAAGGAGTAAATCAGTTATAGTGACTGACACAGAAGAAGAGACTTAGAGACGGATGGAGGAAAGGGGAGTGAGCGAAAGGGAGTGAGGAAGTGAAAGAAGTGGAGTGAGTGAAGGTCACTGAGGGATGATGTGAAGGAAAGAGAGTACGGGGGCAGTGAGAAGAGACTGATCGATACAGCAAGACAAGGGTAGTGATGGAGGAGGATAGGAAAGACAAGTGAGGAACAGACAGGGGAAAGAGGGAGTTGGACAAGATGAGTGAGGGTGAAGGAAGAGAACTGATGGTGAGAGAAGGAGTGTAAAGGTGAATGAAGGGGAGTAAGTAGAATGAAGGAGAGGAGTAAGATGAGGAAAGGTAAAGGAGTAAGAGAGAGAGTGAAGAAAGGATAGAGAGAAAGAGAAGTAAGAAAGTGATGAAAAAGTATTTTTTGTTTGTCGTACTTACCTTATAAATATAATATCTGTGGAAGAGAATAAACAATTGAGTTATTATATATTTTTTACAATACAAAATACAAAATAATTTGTACAATATGTTATATATTTTATTTTGCTGTTCTCAGAATATATTGAATTTCACTAAAAACAGTGAGTTCAATACTACTCATCATATGACAGCGGGCAAAAAAAACCACAATCAAAAAGATTGTGTTTAAAAAATCCATACAACGTTTCAATAAATGATGTAAAAATTAGAAAAAACATATCTTAAATGTTTTCTTCCAAACACCAATTTCTTATGTAAATATCAACAATCACAAAGTAATAAAACAGTATTACTTCTTTTTTAATACTCTCTAAGTAAAGTTATGCACAAACATATATTAACAACATTTACCCAAAATACTCATTTTTAATTGACATACTTTTCCACTTGGCCAACTAGTATAAGTTTGGAAGTTACTTAATAAAACTGTTAAACGTCCTTTTCCTGACCTTCTGAATCAAAAGCTCCAACATCTTTTCTATCATCTAACAATAGTTGTATCTCCACACGATGCTATTTGTCATGTACATAGAACCTTAAACAACCAGTAAGCTATCAGAATCTCAACATCATGTGGTATGCTGATGAGACTCTGCTCATCCTTTATCTTAGCAAGGAGCTGTATACTATTAAAATAAACCTGTACAAAGGAATAAAAAATTTCACCAACATCTCCAACAACTACAACAAATCTAAACGCCTCACTCATGATCAACATTTCCTGTAATACTCATATCACTCACTATGTGATACACTTACACTACCTCTATGACAATTACAAGTTTTTTTTTTATCTTGATCACCCTCACTCACAAAGTAATTCTCAACAGCAGACTAACCTTTTTTAACAGCACTAATCTTCCTAGGCCAATTATGTTCCCTAAAATTTGGGCTGTAAAAACACTAGGTAAGAATTTGGTAAGTCAAAAGGCAAACGTAGTTTAAAAGTCAATTGAGTATCATTACAAAGAGTCCAGCCTTTTGGACATTTTAAATAGGCTGTGTAATGTCCTGATGTTGTAGAAGGACCATCATGGAAAATAATTGCTACAGTTACAAAAGTTCTTCCTGAAATTGATAATTGAGAAGCAACAACATTTTTAATTAAAATTGTTGATTTTGTTCCATCAGGTCTACATCGTTGGAGCATTAAAATTACATACTGTCCATATCTTTGTATAAATAATGTTGATAACATTTGTGAGTTACATTGGGTACAGACCATGTTTTGATTTGCTTCTCTAACTAGATTATTAAAAGACACTGATTTGCAGTCTGGTAACGTCAAATATATAAATCTTTCAGTGTCAATTTCAGTAGTACTTGAAAACGAACAATTGTCACAGTCATGTTGCCATTTATAAGAAAGGCCAAAAAGATTTTCAATATCTATACCTTCATCTTGCAATACCACAAGCATATACATTAGAAATTCCTGACAACCTTGCTGAATATTCTGTGAAAATTGATTTGGACCAGCAGATATGTCTAAAACATTTCGAATATCAGAAACACTTTCTATTTTTGTTTTATCAGTGCTACATTTCTCAAAGACAGAATTCAACAAACAAACAGAAAACTTTTTTCGGCGGACATATAAATCTTTTACAAGCAAAAATCGAGTCGAACAATGACTCAATTGTTGTACTTTTTCAATTTCATCAAATTTGATTTTCAAAAATTCAATGTCATCTCTATTTGGGTAATTCACAAAATCAACAACAAGACCCATTGCTCCATTTACTAAACCTCTTTCCACATGTAAATTACGTCGTAAAATTATCCGACAATTTAAACATGCATATAGATTCTTTTCTAAACCAGCCGTTTTAGATATTGATTTGTCTAAAGAATCCAATTTATACTTCAACTTTTCTGACAAAATAATAGTAGCACCTTCATGCTCTATTCTATCAATAGCTTCCAGTTTTATAATTTCTTGATTTTCTAACTTTAAAGTTTTTTCATTGAAGATTGAACATTCTTGCAGAGTTGGCATCAAGCATATCACTGATTTATTTTCTGCAATTTTTCTATATATATTCTCTGCACCAACATTTTCATTTTGAAACAAATTTGAAAGTAATCGTGGCTGTAAAGTTTCTTTGCCATGTTCACTCACTTTTCCAATTCTTATATCTTGAAGAATACTTTTATAATCAGCATCCTTTGCCTGCCACATATTTTGAATGAGTTCTGAATATTTGAAATATAACCACATATTAACATTTCCAATGCTTCCCAGGCACCTTCGGGTATCTTCATGTGTAACGGTTTTAAACACTGGTTGTCCTTTCACAGGAGTTAGCTGTAGTAGATCTCCAAAAACGATGACGTGTTTCCCTTCAAATAACACATCATACTCTGTTTTAAAAATTTGTTGCATTCTTAAATGCACAAAGGCAAGCATTACATTTGATACCATGCTTACCTCATCAATAATGAGAAGTTTCATTTTTTTCAAGACTCTGGAAACTTCATAACATGCTTCTCCAGATAGCTTGTGGTATTCTAATTTATTTTCGTGCTCTACTGGCAGCATCAATAAAAGATAAAAAGTAATCCCTTTATTGTTATGTGCTGCCAACCCAGTTGGAGCGGTAACAACACAAGAGAGTGACGACTCAGTTCTTTTCTGTAGATAAGTTGCAATTGCTTTAATTAGAAAACTTTTTCCAGTTCCTGCTTCTACACTCACGTACAGTCGGACAGGTTTAAATGATGTACATGAGCACTCTTTTTTCTCATGACATAAACCATGCTCAATCTGCTCTGTCTTTTCATCATATATTTGTTTTTACTCAACATTTAGTTGTTTTTCCAATTCTTCTAAGTTTATTATATCCTCCTGAGCTTGTTCCTTAGCTCTTTCCACCACATCCATGTCAGTGGCTGCTTTATTTTGGATAATTGGTCCTCCTAGTGGATCCTGACTCAACAAAGCAGAACTTTGACTTTCTTGAGAACTGTCTCTGCTGCAATTGTAGCTTCTTGCTGTATTTCCTCGTTCAACATTTGTAGATAATTAGTAAAAACAGGACATTCTACAGTATTTTTGGTTGCGTTAAATGAATCTTCATAACTGAGAAAATCTCCAAGTAGTTCCTCTTCCGTTCGCCATGGCTTAAAGAGTTGCAAAAGAGCTAAATAGTAAAATTCCCTTCAGATCCAATCACAGCATATACACCTTTATTGATATCTCTGTAATATTCCTCTTAAAAGTATAGCTTTGCAGTACTTCATAGAGACAAACGTTCTCAAGATGATTACTTCTATTTGGATAGTATGTATCCAACATATTTGTCTTCAAAATATCTGTACTGTTTGGTCCTTTCTCTGCTAAATACTCAATTTCTTGTACAGATTGCAAAACTCGATTTCGTGTTCTTGCAAGACCTAAACTCACCCAAATGATTGTTCTAGATTTGGCATATAGACTTGCAGATGATAAGCGATCTGAACATTCATATGCTCCGATTTCTCGATGAGACAACATCTTCAAACTGTAGCTGTACAATTTCTTACTTAGGTTCTTTTCATGAGAAATTTCCTCCCACATTTCCTTTTGTTCTGTCTTTTCAGATTTCGTAATGTAAGATGTTACATATCGAGCCACAGCAATGGAGTTGTCTGCAACATATTGAATATCCATGTTAGCATTCAACATGGACAAAATGACTGGGTTATAGTCATTTATGTATTTTGACTCTTCATTTCTTCTTAAGTTGTAGGTATTTTTTGGTGATTTTCTTGTGACAGTATGTCGCAAAGATGACATAAAATTGTTCACTCTTCCTTTTGATATTACTGGTCGTGGAAATCCAAAACGACGATATTTTAAATTCTTTTGTTCTGTATTTTTAGGAACAGCACATGTAGAATATTGTTAAATAAAACTCATCACTGTGTCATCCGAATCTGTTCCAAATTTGGGGGCATCTTTGATCCATAGCAGCATATGTATGGGAGGAGCACCTCTTGCTTGATACTCCTTTCTCCAAAAGAAATCCAGAACCTCTCCAAGAGGAGGATTTTTTTTGTTTGTGATAAAAGACATCATAGCTTCAAATCTATGATTGAAATACCTGCATACATTAACTGGAACCCAAGATCACAGTTCTCCAGGTGTCTTGTATTCTATATTTTCTATGCTTGCATTTGCCTCTCGAAGAAATTGAAGTAAATCTTCCCAAGCATAGTCAGCACACCTTAGAGTAAGGAACCATGTAGGAGTTCCTAAGTTTCTTAGCATACATTTCAAATCCCCATAACGACGGTACCAATACTCGTTAGTACCACGCTGACATGCCATGAGATTAATTCGCTGAGATTCCAAAACAGTGTCTTTCTGTTGGACTTTATCCATAAAGTCCCTTGCCGAAACATTTTGCAGATGTACTCCACTTTTTAGTATATGGTTCACTGCATAAGAAAGTCCAGACAAGTCACTCTCAAACAGAAGATGAAACAAATATGGAATACATTGGCGCAACCTTGGATCTTCTGCATATACTCTTGATGTCCAGTATTCAGATGCAGGAATCTGCACAGGTCGGTCATCATATCGTCCACCTTGACCTGTTGGAAATAACTGAGGAAAACAACAAGCTTCCAAGCTTTCTTCCCATACACAAATGGGACTTCCTTTGGCTTCTTTCATTTGGAATAACTCAATAGCATTCCCAATTACTTCTTTGTAATTCAGTGGATGAACACTATAATGTTCATGAATTTGTTCACTTCTGGACACATCCACTTTTTCAATTTGTCCAGCTGACAAATCACTGTCCTCTTCTACAGTTGTTTCCTCTTCTCCTACATAAACATTTTTGTAGTATTGATTGTTTTTTACCAAATACAACGTTGCCTTTTTCACTTTCCTAACATCCACTAATTCTTGCCAGATTTTCTTACTCTTCGTAGGTACGCCATTAACTAAAATAACTAGAGGTTCCTCTTCCACATTTTCAACACCAATTGTTTCAATATTTTTCTTTAAATCAAGAGGCAAATATACAACTCTTCCCTTTAATCCTCTCTGTAAATCTGAAGGATTCAATTTCCCTCTCTTAGGCTCCATACGAACAATAGCCTGAAATGGATGCACACATTGAATCAAAATAGACGCACAGGTATTTAAATCCATCAGTTCAGAAGGAATATTTACCAACTCAAGATTATTATGTACAGCTCTAGCAGGCATTTTGTTTTCATTTAATTTATTATAACAATATTTACAAATATGTTGATCAGAACCCAAATCAAAACAATTCTCTACCAACAAATAAGTTGCAAAATCCTTCCACTCATTATTATTTTCCTTTTCACTTTTTACATATAAATCAACTAACCTAGTCTGATTCTTATAATGAGTTCGTCGACAACACACACAAGAAAAGTTTGGCCTTTCACCTGAAATGACCTTAAACCTTGGAATTTCTTGGTCAAAATGTTCTGTACTAAAATTCTGTACATTTTCTTCCACATTTCCTTCTATTACTGTATCAGTTTCTGCACTGTCCTCTTTTTCACAAAAGTAACTAACCTCAATTTCTTCACAAATGTTCTTTACATCTAATACAGATCCATGTAAAAGAGCACTGTTTATTAACTGTTTTAGCTTAAGTGCTGGACTTTTTGCATAATACAAGCTTCTCACTAATTTCCTCACTTCAGTATGATGCACTGCTAACATCCTAAAATGGTGAAAAACACTCTGGCATACTTTTCTAGAAAGACAAGCCAGAGAATGCCCCTGTAAACCTGTTTTTTCTCTCAGTCTGCAAGGGTCTAATTCTTGCAACATTTGAATCTTTTGTTTAAGACTTTTCTTAGTATAGTTACGTAAGAAATTGCGAAAAAAATCAATTGAATCCTGCCGTACACTACAAATACTACTACAATTCCAAGTGTACACTGGAGCCTTAGGACGTCTCCCAAAAACTTCATCAGCTAACACCTCTTCAGCACTTCCAGGGACAATTTTCTCCTTCCCAATCGGACAACCGTCCTTCACCTCATATGCTCGACGACTGGTGTCAACTGCATGCAACAAATCATTAGTCTGAAACTAAGTCTCTTCATTACAAAATGGCTCACAACTTGAACTATGCTTCCATTCTCCAGAAAAAACATTACAAAAATGAGTTCTATTAATTAGTCTTTTCCACTTACTTTTCGGTTTCAAAAGATTGATTGCATTGTCTAGTGTACGAATTCTATTGATTACTAAAATAAACAAATTCTTTTTTAATTCAAAAGCCTGATCAACAATACTTTCTTTTCTTTTCTTTTTCTTATAAAAAGCTGTTTTCCTTTTAGAATTCTTAGCATTTTTTAATAAATTTAATACAACTCTGTTATAAAACATTCTCTTGTGAATTTGAACAAACTGATTTTTATGTCTATTTCTACAAACAATTTGATCGCCACATACTTTTCCAACATTTTTCTTTTTTATCTGCTTTTTCTTTGTAGTTACAGATAATTTTTTTATCTTTTCCACATTATCCACACTTTTTTTACTTTGGGTTAATTTCCTTATGAAATCCTTAGCAGAGAGAGGGTGAGATGGTTCAAGCAGAGACACAGATAGTGCAAGCAGACACAGACATGGTACACACAGAGGATAAAATGATACAACAGAGAAGAAATGCTGGAAACAGTGAGAGAAATGCTACATGCAGAGGCTCCTGAAAAAGCCTGGTCTTGATGCCGATGTTTTGGCCAATTACAGGCCAATTTCGCTTCTTCCGGCTTTGGCGAAGATCACTGAAAAACATGTCCATGGCGTCTTGTCGAGCTTTCTTGAAACTAACAACCTGCTCCATCCTTCCCAATCCGGATTCCGTCCTAATTTTAGCACGGAAACGGCGTTGCTGGAGGTCTCAGAGATCATCAGGGAGACCTTGGATGTTGGTGGCAAGGCCATGTTAGTCATGTTGGACCTGTCGGCGGCCTTTGACACCGTCCCCCATGAGGCGCTTCTCGCCAGGCTCCATGACATCGGCATCAGGGGGACGGTGTTCAAATGGTTTACATCCTTTTTGGAAGGCCGCCGCCAGACGGTCTGGGTCTCCCAGAGCTCCGCCGAGATGCCGCCTTTGGGAGTCGGGGTACCACAGGGTTCTGTGTTGAGCCCACCGTTGTTTAACATCTACATGTCCCCTCTGGCGGCGGCGGTGGAGGCTTATGGGGCCCAGATCGTGTCCTACGCCGACGACACGCAACTCCTCTTCACATGCGGTAAAAATCTAGCATTTGATGGAGAGAATATCCGGGGTTGTCTGGGCATGGTATTCGATTGGCTCCAGCGGAACAGCCTGAAGGCCAACTCCAGTAAGTCGGAGGTTTTATTCTTCGGCTGTGTCACCGACCCTGAGTGGCGGCTATGGTGGCCGTCTGAAATGTGCCCTCCCGCACAGTCATCATTGGTCGCCAAAAATCTAGGGGTTAAACTGGACAATAAGCTTTCGCTGAGAGCGCATGTCCTGGGTCTGGCCAGCGCCTGTTTCGGCGTGCTGAAAATGCTCCGCAAGTTTCTTCCACTACTTTCTGCGGAGCATAGGCGGATTACTGTCCAGGTGCTTGTCGGATCCAGGCTAGATTATGCCAACGCCCTTTTTCTTGGCCTCCCTGACTATCTAGTCCAGCGCCTGCAGGTGGCTCAAAATTCTGCTGCCCGTGCCATCTTTGGTTTGCATAGGCGAGCACGAGCTTCTGGGCTGCTGCAAATGCTCCACTGGCTGCCCATCCGGAAGCGGATTATGTTCAAATCCCTGACGCTGATGCACAAAGCACTTTTTGGCTCAGGGGCCGGGTACCTAAGGCGTAGGCTGGCCTTCTATCGCCCAACCCGCTCGCTGCGGTCTGAATCTCTTTTTACAGCTGTGGTTCCGCGTGTGAGGAAGGCCCGCACTGGGGGCCGGTCTTTCAGCTGTAAGGCTCCCCAGCTGTGGAATACTCTTCCACTGGCGCTACGCAGTACCCCCAATCTGCTTCAGTTTAGGAAGAGCCTGAAAACTTGGCTTTTTAATCTCTAGTTTCTTTTGGGTGGGTTTTGTTCTGTCTGTTTTCTGTATTTGCTTTTCTTGTTATGTTATTCTGTATTGAGCTGCCTGTGGAAAGCGCCGGGACACTCTTTCAGAGTAGCCGTGCGCTATATAAACTTTGTTTAACATAACATAACATAACATAACATAACATAACATAATTGGAGCACACAGAGGGGGTGATAGTGAAGACAGAGATAAAATGGAACACGCAGAGGGTGCGAGACTACAGGCAGAGAAGGAAAAGATTTAACATGGTAGCGCTGTCTAATACACGCCAACAGCCATATCATAATAGGCCTCTGCAGATGCACATGAGAGGGTGCAGGCAGAAGGTGCAGGCAGAGGGAGAGGGATGGTGCAGACAGAAAATGAGATAATGCAGGCAGAGACTAAACTGGTACAGGCAGAGGATAGATGGTGCCGGACTGCAGGCAGAGGGACAGATGGTGCAGTCAGAGAAAAGGTGGTGCAGAAAAAGGGTGAGATAGTTCAAGCAGAAACACAGATAGTGCAAGCAGACACAGACATGGTTCACACAGAAGATAAAATGGTACAAAAGAGAAGAAATGCTGGAAACAGTGAGAGAAATGTTACATGCAGAGGCTAATTGGAGCACACAGAGGGCGAGATAGTGAAGACAGAGATAAAATGGTAGACACAGAGGGTGCGAGACTACAGGCAGAGAAGGAAAAGATTTAACATGGTAGCGCTGTCTAATACACACCAGCAGCCATATCATAATAGGCCTCTGCAGATGCACATGAGAGGGTGCAGGCAGAAGGTGCAGGCATAAGGAGAGGGATGCAGCAGACAGAAAATGAGATAATGCAGGCAGAGACTAAACTGGTACAGGCAGAGGATAGATGGTGCAGGACTGCAGGCAGAGGGACAGATGGTGCAGTCAGAGAAAAGGGGGTGCAGAGAAAGGGTGAGATAGTACAAGCAGAAACACAGATAGTGCAAGCATACACAGACATGGTACACACAGAGGATAAAATGGTACAACAGAGAAGACATGCTGGAAACAGTGAGAGAAATGTTACATGCAGAGGCTAATTGGAGCACACAGAGGGGGAGATAGTGAAGACAGAGATAAAATGGCACACGCAGAGGGTGCAAGACTACCGGCTGAGAAGGAAAAGATTTAACATGGTAGCACTGTCTAATACACACCAGCGGCCATATCATAATAGGCCTCTGCAGATGCACATGAGAGGGTGCAGGCAGAGGGAGAGGGTTGGTGCAGACAGAAAATGAGATAATGCAGGCAGAGACTAAACTGGTACAATCAGAGGATAGATGGTGCAGGGCTGCAGGCAGAGGGACAAATGGTGCAGTCGGAGAAAACATGGTGCAGAGAGAGGGTGAGATGGTTCAAGCACAGACACAGATAGTGCAAGCAGACACAGCCATGGTACACACAGAGGATAAAATGGTACAACAGAGAAGAAATGCTGGAAACAGTGAGAGAAATGTTACATGCAGAGGCTAATTGGAGCACACAGAGGGGGAGTTAGTGAAGACAGAGATAAAAAGGTACACGCAGAGGGTGCGAGACTACAGGCAGAGAAGGAACAGATTTAACATGGTAGCGCTGTCTAATACACACCTGCAGCCATATCATAATATGCCTCTGCAGATGCACATGAGAGGGTGCAGGCAGAGTGTGCAGGCAGAGGGAGTTGGTTGGTGCACACAGAAAATGAGATAATGCCGGCAGAGACTAAACTGGTACAGGCAGAGGATAGATGGTGCAGGGCTGCATGCAGAGAGACACATGGTGCAGTCAGAGAAAAGATGGTGCAGAGAGAGGGTGAGATGGTTCAAGCAGAGACACAGATAGTGCAGGCAGACACAGACATAGTACACACATAGGATAAAATGGTACAACAGAGAAGAAATGCTGGAAACAGTGAAAGAAATGTTACACGCAGAGGCTAATTGGAGCACACAGAGGGGGAGATAGTGAAGACAGAGATAAAATGGTACACGCAGAGGGTGCGAGACTACAGGCAGAGAAGGAAAAGATTTAACATGGTAGCGCTGTCTAATACACACCAGCACCCATATCATAATAGGCCTCTGCAGATGCACATGAGAGGGTGCAGGCAGAGGGAGAGTGTTGATGAAGACAGAAAATGAGATAATGCAGGCAGAGACTAAACTGGTACAGACAGAGGATAGATGGTGCAGGGCTGCAGGCAAAGGGCCAAATGGTGCAGTCAGAGAAAAGATGGCGCAGAGAGAGGGTGAGATGGTTCAAGCAGAGACACAGATAGTGCAAGCAGACACAGACATGGTACACACAGATTATAAAAAGACAGAGATAAAATGGTACACGAGAGGGTGCGAGACTACAGGCAGAGAAGGAAAAGATTTAACATAGTAGCGCTGTCTAATACACACCAGCACCCATATCATAATAGGCCTCTGCAGATGCACATGAGAGGGTGCAGGCAGAGGGAGAGGGTTGGTGCACACAGAAAATGAGATAATGCAGGCAGAGACTATACTAGTACAGGCAGAGGATAGATGGTGCAAGGCTGCATGCAGAGAGACATATGGTGCAGTCAGAGAAAAGATGGTGCAGAGAGAGGGTGAGATGGTTCAAGCAGAGACACAGAGAGTGCAAGCAGACACAGACATAGTACACACAGCGGATAAAATGGTAAAACAGAGAAGAAATGCTGGAAACAGTGAGATAAATGTTACATGCAGAGGCTAATTGGCGCACACAGAGGGTAGATACTGAAGACAGAGATAAAATGGTAAAAGCAGAAAGTGCGAGACTACAGGCAGAGAAGGAAAAGATTTAACATGGTAGCGCTGTCTAATACACACCAGCACCCATATCATAATAGGCCTTTGCAGATACATATGAGAGGGTGCAGGCAGAGGGAGAGGGTTGGTGCATACAGAAAATGAGATAATGCAGCCAGGGACTAAACTGGTACAGGCAGAGAATAGATGGTGCAACTTTGCAGGCAGAGGGACAGATGGTGCAGTCAGAGAAAAGGTGGTGCAGAGAAAGGGTGAGATGGTTCAAGCAGAGACACAGATAGTGCAAACAGACACAGACATGGTACACACAGAGGATAAAATGGTACAACAGAGAAGAAATGCTGGAAACAGTGAGAGAAATGTTACAGGCAGAGGCTAATTGGAGCACACAGAGGGGGAGATAGTGAAGACAAAGATAAAATGGTAAAAGCAGAAGGTGCGAGACTACAGGCAGAGAAGGAAAAGATTTAACATGGTAGCACTGTCTAATACACACCAGCAGCCATATCATAATAGGCCTCTGCAGATGCACATGAGAGGGTGCAGGCAGAGGGTGCAGGCAGAGGGAGAGGGTTGGTGTAGACAGAACATTGACAATTCAGAAAACAAAGGACAGTATAAGCAGAGAGAGGTAGACTGTGAGGACAGACAGGGGAGATTGTACAACAAGATCAAAATGTAATTATTTCATGTAGACAGACACTCAGTGTGATCCTGGACCAAATATGTAAAACCATACATTACAACCAAAAACAATACATGATGCACGGCTGCAGGCAGAGGAGAGTTGCTGCAGACAGAGGGCAGATAAAACAGAGACAGGGTAATATGGTTCACACAGAGAGACAAATGGTTCACACAGACACAGAGATAATGCACACAAAGGGATAACATGGTACAGCAAGAAAGAAATGCTGCAAACAGAGAAAGAAATGTTACATGCAGAGGGGAGATGAAACACACAGAGAGGGAGATAATACATCCAGAGAGAAAATGGTACAGAAAGAGGGTGAAAAGTTACAGGCAGAAAGAGAAAAGTAAATTATTCTGTCAAAATCTTCTGAAATGAATACTGACTCACACTTTGATCTTAGACACATAACAGAAATCCTTGCAATTCAGTCAAATGATTACTACAGTGAAGGGGGGTCTTGCTAGTAGTGTTATATAAAGAGAGCAAGGGTGAGGGAGAGAGAAAGAGGGAGACAATGAGAGGGAAGGAATAAACAAAAGGAAGTAAATCAGATGGAGAGAGGGAGTTAGAAAAGAGGAGTAAAGGAAAGAGATGATGACAGTCAGGAAAGAGATATGAGGGTGAGGAAAGGAGAGTTAGAGAAAAAAAGCATATTATTAAAAAGGATAAAGGAGTAAGTGAAACAGAAGGATTTATAGAAAAAGAGAGGAAGGAAAAAGAACAGTGGTGGAGAGAAAGGAAGACAGTGAGACAGAGTGAAAGAGAGGGATAGTGAGTAGCTTCCACATTAGAACACATTTTTATTATTAACTTAAAGTGCACACCATATATCCCCTTACAAATTAATAACTCACCTTTAAAAATACTTTTGAAGATTTAAAACAGTGTCAATCACACACCAGAATTTCTTAAGCAGAATCTCTGAAATGTACCTCAGACACTGCAACCACAAAATGCCCTGATTCCCTCTCATTTTTCACACATATCCAGGTACATAACCAATGAAATTTCTTCCCACACGAATTCCAAACCAAACTAACATTTTAATTGGTTGTACATTTCAACACTTTCAAGCTCACCTAATGTTCAGCCATCCCCCACTGCTCTCTCTGCTTGTTAGAATGGTAACTCTCCATAGAACACCTAACTGAACTCAAAAGGTGAAAAGTTCATCACTCAATGTTGCAAACCAAACAAGCAAGTGTGTTTGACTTCTCAATATTCCAGCTTATCCTGTGCAATGTTCTTTTCAATGACTTTTTCTAAACCAATAGTTTTATTCCTTTTAAAAACCAGTAGTATGCACCCTAGTTTTCAATGTTAAATTATCAGAAACCACCAATCATTTCTTTTTTTTCAAGTGCATTGAATCTCATCCACATTTTTTTCTAAACTCCTACTTTTCAAACTGCCATTTAATTTCCAGAGCCCATCTCAGTACAACCAGATCTGCCTTTAAGATGCTTAGAGTGTGGATTGTAGGACATAGTTTTATTTTCTGGAGTTAAAGGTATGCAGCAAATAGATACTTTCTCAACCTTGATTTACCAAATGTGGATATTATGTGGATTGGCCAGAGAGGATTGAGATGTCACCAATTGATGCCATTGGTAAAATCCTTTTTGCATCTCCCACACCCTGACCTCATAATTGTGCACTGTGGTGGAAATTACCTGTGCACTTTGACTGGGGTAGGTCTGGAAATGCTTTTAAAGGACACCTTTGGGCAATTGATGTCACTTTTTCCACAAACTGCCTTTGTATATTCTAATATATGCCAAAGGCAAAAATGGAACTGGTCCAACCAATATTGTCAACAGATTGAGAAAGCAAGGAAACATTTGAATAAGTCTGTTTCTGCTTTCCTCAGAGACTATGGTATGGGTACTATATACCACAACAACTTGCATTACAACATGAAAGGCATCTAAAGGAGAGATGGTGTACATTTCACAGATGAGGGGAACAGAGTCTTCCTTTTAAACTTTAGACTCTGCACCGGTACTTACTTGTAGGTACAAAAAACACTCAATGAACAAACTTGTTATTTAACTGTCTTTTTTGTTGTTTTTTTCCTTCAGGGACCCCCTGAGAAGGCCTAGGGGGTCAGGGAGACTCTACCCTGCCCCCTTTTCACGTCTCCACTTTCGTTTTTAAGTCTCTTCTGAAACGACACAAAATGGCGGCTGAAGGGTGCGCGCAACGTGCGCGCACCTCCCAATAATTTTTTTTTCATTTTTTTTTGCCATTTGGGGTCCTTCAGGGACCCCTTGAGAAGGCCTAGGGGGTCAGGGAGACTCTACCCTGCCCCCTTTTCACGTTCACCACTTTTGTTTTTCACTCTTTTCTGAAACTACACAAAATGGCAGCTGAAGGGTGCGCGCACCTCGCACATTTCTTTTTAAAGAGGGGGGTCAGATAGTCTCTACCATAACCCCTTTTCAGGTTCTCCACTTTTTTTTTTCACTCTCTTGAGCCTCGAGGGTGCGTGCACCGTGTGCGCACCCCGTGGTTTAAAAAAAAAAATAATAATAATTCTTTTGGCCTTCGGGGCCTTTAGGGACCCCCTGAGAAAGCCTAGGGGGTCAGGGACTCTCTACCCTGCCCCTTTTTCATGTTCTTCACTTTTATTTTGCCCTCTTTTCAGCCTCACACTGACAAAATTGCGGCCAACACTTCCTGGTTACCACCGAATCGAATGTTCACAGACGTCTAACAGACTCATAATTCCAAAGTTATTCCCAATAGAATGTTGCGGATTTCCTATGGAAACTAGGGGGCCTATTATGATTGCGGTTTTCCCGCATCCTCTGGGCCGGCGGAAGCCACCGCCGGCCCGGAGGATGCGGGAAAACCGCCGCGTAGCCTCGAAAGACCCACCGCCAAATTAGGATGGCTGGTTGGTCGGGCATTCCGACCGCGGCGGAAAAGCTTTAACATGGCTAGCGGTGTCTATCAGACACCGCCAGCCATATTAGGATGGTGTAAAAGGCATGCTTTTCCGAGGCGGCTTGTCCGCCGTGGAAAAGCATACGGACTTTCAGTCCGTTGCGGGCCCCCTGGGTGAAGGTGGGGTGGGGGGTGCACATGGGGGGTACCTATAGTACCCCCCTACATTTGCGTGCACAAAGCAGGAGGCATTTTTAACCTTGCGGCGGGTGCAGCTTGAAGCTGCACCTGCCGCAGTGTTAAAGATAGAGGATGTGACCGCCACCCTGGCGGTCACATCCTAATCTGCTCGGAGGGAACGCCGCAGCCCTTGCGGACGTTCCCTCCTGCTCAGGGGTCGTGGACGGACTCAAGTCCGTCCGCGATCATAATTGGCCCCTTAGTCCTAACTATAACTACCTACTGGTGACCGCCAGAAGGTAATATATATATATATATATATATATCTATATATATATAGATATATATATGTATATAGATCTATATATATCTATATATCTATATATATATATATATATATATATATAGATATATAGATATATATAGATATATATACATATATATATCTATATATATATATATCACTGTTAACAGCGCTCCTTCCAGAAATCCCTCGCCTTCAGTAGGGGTGGTTCGCAGCCGGCGGAGCAGCCGGAAATCAATATCAGGTTACGAACGGCGTTCCAGCGAACACTCAGGCACAAAAATCACACCGTAGGCAGCAATCCAAATAAGCAGGGTTTATTCACGCCATAAGCCCTACGTGACGCGTTTCACGACGCATGTGATCAAGTGCTTTGTGAAGCGCGAAACGCGTCACGTAAGGCTTATGGCGTGAATAAACCCTGCTTATTTGGATTGCTGCCTACGGTGTGATTTTTGTGCCTGAGTGTTCGCTGGAACGCCGTTCTTAACCTGATATATATATATATATATATATATATATATATATATATATATATATATATATATATATATATATATATATTCACTGCAAAAAAACGTAGGTTTCAGGCCATATATAGTTAGGAAATAGCATTTAAAAAACCTTTGAAATTCACTCAAAAAACTATAAGTTTTAGGGGTGTTTTAGTTAGCTGGACATTTCAGTCATACAAATCCATTGAAATTGCTCCTATATAGTTAGTTGTACTAACTATATTTCTCGCACCCGCAATCCACTGCTGATGATGTCACATATTACATCATTCATGACATGGTCAGTGACATCACTGATGACATCTCAAATGACATTTTCAAAGGTTTTTTAAATGCTAATTCCTAACTATATAAGGCCTGAAACCTATAGTTTTTAAGTGAATTTGCAAGGTTTTTTAAATGCTAATTCCTAACTATATAAGGCCTGAAACCTATGGTTTTTTCAGTGAATTTCAAAGATTTTTTAAATGCTAATTCCTAACTATATAAGGCCTGAAACCTATGGTTTTTTCAGTGAATTTCAATGGTTTTTTAAATGCTAATTCCTAACTATATCAGGCCTGAAACCTATGGTTTTTTCATTGAATTTCGAAGGTTTTTTAAATGACAATTTTTAAATGTATTAATTGTTATTTTTTTTATACTGATTTACTACATTATTTTAAATTATGTATTTTTAGATATTTTATTTTTTAAATTATATTACATATTTTTAATATAAATTGAAAAAAAAATGTTTTCACACCTTTCTGCAACGCAGCCCCCTGGCGCTTTTGCAGAGGGGGAACTAATTCCCCTTGCATACTGGGGGTCCCTGAGGCCCAACTAGCCCACCTGGAACCTGCAGTATGCGCCAGGGGGCTGCATTGCAGAGAGATGTGATGAGGCTATGCCCCTTTTTACACCTCTCTGCAACGCAGCCCCCTTGCGCGTTTGCAGAGGGGGAACTAATTCCCCTTGCATACTGGGGGTATCTGGGGACCAACTAGCCCACCAGGAGCCTCCAGTATGCGCCATTACATTGTGCTAACAACTAGAAAGGCCGAGGTCCGCATTCAAGAACAACTCAGCACGCTGAGAGCAGGACGACTCACAACAAAGCTGGTACAGCATTACAAGCTAGCGAAACATCAACCAAAAGAGATACGCTAGGTAATCCTAGAAAAAATCCAGGGGGATCCAAGAACGATAGAAACCAGGCTGATGTCCAAAGAAGCTCGCTGGATCTACCAGGAGAGGGCAGACAAAAGTGGTCGTAATGACCTTATTGAATGGAATAAAATTTCTGTAAGATGATTGAGCACTGTGAGGAGGGTCCTCTGAGTTACCTCGTCCCTAAGAGGTTTGATAGACCAAGGGAATTCAACACATCTTATGTAAGCGGACTGAGCAGAAAATGTACTACATAACACAACCCCAGAAACATCTACCGATTTAGATTGCCAAAGAGAATAAGGCATATGTATCAATTGTGCATATAGATAAAGGGAGTGCAATGGAGCAGTACCATGTTGAATGCTACATACAGTCTCCTCTGTTTAAGAAGATAATAAACGGGGCAGCACTTTACCATCCACCTCGATATGTAATTGTAGTGAAGGGATCATAATCTAGGCAACACAACACACTATATGGGAGGAGGGAGTGCCGCATCTTAGAGAAACAGAGAGAATTTTCCCATTCTAGGATGGCCGCCGCGTTGCATCGGGCCATGTGACACGTGACGTCACACGCCAACTTTTAGTAAACCGGTGAGAATACCGATTGCAGCAGCGGGAACGGGAGCCCTGAGTGAAAATAACGTCTCTAGCTATAGACGGTAAGGAGTGGGACCCGGGCTATGACTACACTTTAAGTGCCCATATCCCGTAGGTCAGCAGACGGGTGTTGTAGATACTCGCGCCAGTAAGATGATTCCACGTTAAGAATTAAGATCCCGATAGTTAACAGACGGGAGAGATAGAGATGCGCGCCAATATCATCACTCACGCAGTATGAAAGGGCATGTTTTCGTGCGTTCGATACTGAAGGGGCAAGAACGGCAGCAACTACTGGGGTCTAAAAAAGAGCAGGGCACAAACCATGCCATAGATCCAAAAATAAGCGGGGAGAATGGGCACAGTTAGGAAGTGGCAGCCAAGTACTAACTATGCACATAATTGTAGGTCGACGAGAGGCGACCACCAAATGTTACTAAAAGGTGGACCAGAACTGCGTAAGAGGGTACGAAGAACCCCAGGTATGCCAGTAGGCACCAATATGAAGGTAATACTACTAAATATGTCCCTGAAACAGCTGGATTCTTAGTACATTCAGAGGAGGTGGGCATGATACTAATGTGTGTCACTCTATGTTTTTATGTCTTTGTTTGTATGTCTGTACCTCTGTGTCTAAAGATTTAAACGCTGGCAATGCCCAGCTGTGTGTGGCGAAGGAAATACCCCCAGCCCTGAAGAAGTTGCCGACCAACTCAGATAGGCAACAAAACATGTTGGCTTCATACAATACAAAACGAAGCACAACGGCAAGGTTTTGGTTTTAATGGGAGTAGACACCCAGCATAGAATAAAGTTGTCCGAATAGCTAGGGATATCTAACTCCATTTTTAATATACAGGATCACACTGAGTAGCGGTGGCGATACTGTGGGGGTAGATGCACATGAGTGCTATAGGGATACACACCTTTGAGTTGATTAGGATTTACTTTGATAAAGAATTTTCCTACTTTTCATTTTGTTTATTTTCGGTGGGAAGGAGCCAATGATGAGAAGTGGAACACACTGACGAGAACCTGTCAGTAGTTCCCTGGTGGTTGCTCCCGTGACGTTCCTGCCCACCATCCACACATTTTTTCTGATTTTTTCTGATTTATTCTGACTTACCTCTCTCTGTTTCCTTACACAGGGTTGTATGAGCTTTGACTGAGAGCAGGGACTGTAGACACAGATGGAGTGACACACATAGAATGTGCGAGGATATTTTAAAAGATAGGCACACCTTGTTGTAACTCCTGCAGTGGGTGGAAGGTTAAGTGTAACCACACTAACGAGCCAACAAAGGATGTTGTAGAATACATTGCCTATGATGATTAGGACCAGGTTTTTGTGTATATGTTGAAGTGTTGACAGCCAATGAGCATGCAGCTTTCTCGGGAAGGCATGCTGATTGGCTGCCACTGTCTGTGAACACTCCAAAACAGAAATTGTTGGCAGCCATCTTGTGCCTCGGTAGACTGAGACACAGGAAAGCAGAAAAATAAAAGTGTAGAACTCAAAAAGGGGGCAGGGTAGAAGCACCCTGAGCCTCTAGGCCTGCTCAGGGGGTCCCACAAGGACCCCCAAGGCTCCCCCCAAAAAATTTTTTTCGAAAAATCGTGGGGTGCTCGCACGGTGCACACACGGTGCTCGCACGGTGCGCGCTTATAGATATATAATGTTTTCAAATTCGATTTTCTAAACAACTACTGGAAGGATTTACACCATTTCATCAAAAGCGTGATCTGCAAATCAGACTCTACCATTTTGCCAAATTTGGTGTAATTCCGTTCTGCCGTTCGGGCTGTAGCCGTGTCTAATCGTCCAATGGAAATTAACATGGGGAAAACACGTTTTGGGACCCCCCCTTTGGGGCCATCTTCTTTGAGAAATTCGCGAAGATTCAACAACCGGCCCTAAAGTTATTCCCAATAGAATATCGCGGATTTCCTATGGAAACTAGGTCCTAACTATATATACCTACTGGCGACCGCCAGTAGGTAATATATATATACATGTAATACGTGTCCTCTCTGTGAAGCACTCTGTCTCAAATTACAATTGGTTCCTACATGCCCGACCCCTCTCCTACTAAAGGATGTTTAAATATGCTGAAACAAAGACGAAGGGACTGAACCTACTTAAGGAACAATCAACCTCACCTTCATGTGGACTACAGATACCATCGTGCCCTGAGCACCAACTGAGAGCCATGCCCACTGAGGGAGGATTCATTCACGAAACGGCGAATAAATTTGAATTTGAAGGTGTTGTATCTCTCTCTCCCTTTGTGCAGCAGCCCATGATTAAGAGGCGCTCCTCACCCTCGAAACGCGTCGGGCGGAACTGATTTTTAAATGGAGTTGGAAATGCAGGAAGAACGAGGTGACTAAACCGGATGGCAGGGACAGAGTCGAGTGACCACTCAAAGCTCAAGGGCGTTTGGTTGCAATAGAAATACACGGCTGCCCTGGCCGTGGAGAGGTGCACCATTTACTGACATTGTGTGTGAAAGGAAAGGCCTCGGAGGGGAACGTGTCCTCTCTGTGAAGCACTCTGTCTCAAATTACAATTGGTTCCTGCATGCCCGACCCCTCTCCTACTAAAGGATGTTTAAATATTCTGAAACTAAGCCAAAGGGACTGAACCTACTTAAGGAACAATCGACCTCACCTTCATGTGGACTACAGATACCATCGTGGTCTGAGCACCAACTGAGAGCCACGCCCACTGAGGGAGGATTCATTCACGAAACGGCGAATAAATTTGAATTTGAAGGTGTTGTTTCTCTCTATCCCTTCGTGCAGCAGCCCATGATTAAGAGGCGCTCCTCAGCTTCGAAACGCGTCGGGCGGAACTGATTATTAAATGGAGTTGGAAATGCAGGAAGAATGAGGTGACTAAGCCGGATGGCAGGGACAGAGTCGAGTGACCTCTCAAAGCTCAAGTGCGTTTGGTTGCGATAAAAATACACGGCTGCCCTGGCCGTGGAGAGGTGCACCATTTCCTGACATTGTGTGTGAAAGGAAAGGCATCGGAGGGGAACGTGTCCTCTCTGTGAAGCACTCTGTCTCAAATTACAATTGGTTCCTGCATGCCCGACCCCTCTCCTACTAAAGGATGTTTAAATATGCTGAAACTAAGACGAAGGGACTGAACCTACTTAAAGAACAATCGACCTCACCTTCATGTGGACTACAGATACCATCGTGCCCTGAGCACCAACTGAGAGCCACGCCCACTGAGGGAGGATTCATTCACGAAACGGTGAATAAATTTGAATTTGAAGGTGTTGTGTCTCTCTCTCCCTTCGTGCAGCAGCCCATGATTAAGAGGCGCTCCTCAGCCTCGAAACGCGTCGGGCGGAACTGATTTTTAAATGGAGTTGGAAATGCAGGAAGAATGAGGTGACTAAGCCGGATGGCAGGGACAGAGTCGAGTGACCTCTCAAAGCTCAAGGGCGTTTGGTTGCGATAGAAATACACGGCTGCCCTGGCCGTGGAGAGGTGCACCATTTACTGACATTGTGTGTGAAAGGAAAGGCCTCGGAGGGGAACGTGTCCTCTCTGTGAAGCACTCTGTCTCAAATTACAATTGGTTCCTGCATGCCCAACCCCTCTCCTACTAAAGGATGTTTAAATATGCTGAAACTAAGACGAAGGGACTGAACCTACTTAAAGAACAATCAACCTCACCTTCATGTGGACTACAGATACCATCGTGCCCTGAGCACCAACTGAGAGCCACGCCCACTGAGGGAGGATTCATTCACGAAACGGCGAATAAATTTGAATTTGAAGGTGTTGTGTCTCTCTCTCCCTTCGTGCAGCAGCCCATGATTAAGAGGCGCTCCTCAGCCTCGAAACGCGTCGGGCGGAACTGATTTTTAATTGGAGTTGGAAATGCAGGAAGAATGAGGTGACTAAGCCGGATGGCAGGGACAGAGTCGAGTGACCTCTCATAGCTCAAGGGCGTTTGGTTGCGATAGAAATACACGGCTGCCCTGGCCATGGAGAGGTGCACCATTTCCTGACATTGTGTGTGAAAGGAAAGGCCTCGGAGGGGAACGTGTCCTCTCTGTGAAGCACTCTGTCTCAAATTACAATTGGTTCCTGCATGCCCGACCCCTCGCCTACTAAAGGATGTTTAAATATGCTGAAACTAAGATGAAGGGACTGAACCTACTTAAGGAACAATCGACCTCACCTTCATGTGGACTACAGATACCATCGTGCCCTGAGCACCAACTGAGAGCCACGCCCACTGAGGGAGGATTCATTCACGAAACGGCGAATAAATTTGAATTTGAAGGTGTTGTGTCTCTCTCTCCCTTTGTGCAGCAGCCCATGATTAAGAGGCGCTCCTCACCCTCGAAACGCGTCGGGCGGAACTGATTTTTAAATGGAGTTGGAAATGCAGGAAGAACGAGGTGACTAAGCCGGATGGCAGGGACAGAGACGAGTGACCTCTCAAAGCTCAAGGGCGTTTGGTTGCGATATATGTATATATATATATATATATGATGTCTTCACAAACCCACCCCGCCTCATTTAACAGAGGTTCTTGTTTGGGTGTGAAGCCCCAATGTAAATTCCAAAACAAGAGCGTCGATCTTTGGTTTCCGAAAGGGATTTCCTCTCAGCAACAAAGTACCCAACAGATTTCGGAGAACATTCTCCTTAATCACAGGTCCTCAGTTGGACTACAATGAGTGCCACCTACTCTTAAATCTTAGGAACTGTGAGTTCCATGTTTCTACAAACAGCATACTACATGATGTAGCTGTAACCTTATCTACGACGACCTAAACAATATGGCTGATCTGCAGCCTTGATGGTACAGTCACTGCCTAGGAAATGTGTGACGTTGCTTTAATATTGAAATTAGCTGCAGTGGCACTGTCAAATATTACAGAGTGAACACAAACCAAACTGATGACATTTTCCGAAAACTATCCCCACTCACCAAGGATGCTAGAGAAGTCATTTATCCCAAAACATGGAAATGTAGATCCATTTGTAGTGACATGGTCACAAATGATGTTGATGATGCTTGGTGAACACTTGAGGGACACCCTTCATGCTGAAGGATAATATCATGACATGATTTTGCATCGTGACTGTAATAGACCCTTTAGTAATCAGGCATGATAATTCTCCTTGAGGATACAAAACCTTTTAAGATGTTTACTGAATATGTCAATACTTAGAAACTGAAGGTTTAATCAGTGCACTTTTCTGCTCTACATCTGTGCACCAGCCCATCAAATGCTGACCACGTCTTGGTGATATAGGTGATAACTGGAATTCAGAGGACCTGGACAACGTGAGACATTCAGGAAAGTACAAACTTTCCCAAGACACAACTGACCTATACATGTAGCATATTGTTAGCCCATAAGGAGATATGGGAACTCAAGTAAGCCTCATTTAGGGGCACATTACGATGGAGGATTTTCTGCATCCTCCGTGCCGGCGGAAGCCACCGCCGGCCCGGAGGATGCAGAAAATCCTCTGCAGACTCACCAAAGACCCACCGCCACATTAGGATGGCTGGTGGGTCCTGGTTTCTGTCCGCTGCTTTTCTGCCGCGGTTGGCTTACAACCGCGGCGGAAAAGGCCTAATATGGTGGCGGTGTCTCTCAGACACCGCCAGACATATTAGGATGGCTGTGCAAACATGCTTTTCCGCGGCGGATTCTCCGCCGAGAAAAAGCATGTGGATCTTCACCTCGGGGGCCCGTAGTGGGCCCCCTGGGTGAATGGGGGGTGGGAGGAGCACATGGGGGGTACCTATGGTACCCCCCTGCCTTTGCGTGCACGAAGCAGCAGGCACCGCGCGGTGCCTGCCGCTTTGTGCATGCACATGCAATGCTTTCATTTTTTACATTGCGGCGGGTGCTGCTTCAAGCAGCACCCGCCGCAATGTTAAAAAATACAGGATGTGACCGCCAGGGTGGCGGTCACATCCTAATTGCCGTGGAGGGACCGCCGCTGCCCATGCGGACGGTCCCTCTTACGCAGGTCCGTCCGCCATCATAATAGGGCGCTAGATGTGCCCTCAACACTCTTTTTGACTCGATCTCTTAGGGGAGCTTCCTCTCCATACATGAAAATTGCCCACCTCATTCTCACTGATACTCATAATAGGAATTATTTCAGGTGTGGAACCCTAGAGGTCCCCAGAGAATCTATGTGATGGAAACAGATGTTGAACCAGATGTGCTCCAGTAACTGGGTAAGGCATGGCTCCTTTATGTATTTCCTCTTCAGCTCAGATTCTTCAAGATCCTTCACCTGCAATGAGCATCTGAATGATCAGAAAAGGATGAGGAAGAAGAATGAGATCTGTGATATTGCCATGCTTGCTTGAAGGTTTAATGGTCTTAACAGCTTAGTCAGATATATTACCTAACATAAATAGTGTCTGCTAAATATTGTTAAAAAAGTATCAATCAATAGCCGTATACCTACTATTATCAACTACGATTGGACAATATTTTTGTAACCGATATTTAAGACACAATGGTTATGCCAGACAATATTATGGGAAATTCTGGGGCCAAACCTTTGTGCCTATACTTTTTCGATGTGCACTACGTATATTAATCCTCACTCGGGTGATCACTCAACCATCTTTTGAAACTTCTTGAAATTCTCCCTTGCACTTTAGCCTTTTATGCGACTACTGCGAGACCTCTTCACCGCCATTGTGGGAACATTACACGTTTCTAAAGGTGGAGCGCATGAGGATACTTTCTGCAAATATGCACTCAAGAGGTCTGGAAACATACCAGAATATGAGGGCGGGGGGGGGGGGGACCTAACATTACACCTCCAGGGCAGGGAAGGTGCTCCTCTATTCATCCTGAGCAGAAAGAAATAGCATGTGCTTCTTTCCATCACAAGAAAGGAATAAGATGATTAAGAAGGAAGAGGGGTCGCTGGATTCAGGCACTTTTTTGAAGGAATAATTTAGGAGGAAATATCATATGAAAGATTGATATTTTTTTAGGGGGTGCAGATTTTGGCACTATGCCATCAACGTCCGCAATATTATAAACATTTGTGATGAAAATATTTTTCACTTCTCAATGACAGTAAATGGAAATAGCGTGGTTATTCCTTGGCTTTTTTATAATGTTGTTCCTTAAACATGTTAGTATCGGACTTACACACATTTAACTAGTTTGGTCGGGCCTGTGCCACTGAATATTTTGTTCTTTTTCTCCTCCTGCTACCCATCCGTATAGCGGGTGTATCTCTCCCATCTGACACCACGAAAATGACTGTGATATTTCAGACAGAGAGTAATGACTCTGTTGCCCAGAGGCGGAAATACAGCTGCTCGGTTTGAGACAGGGGAAAGGGCTCCTCTGTAAATACAGATAACTGTTTAAAAAAAATAAGTAAATAACAGATTAACATTGTGAAAAATCCATTAACCATGGGAGCCCTTCTAGATTTATGCCTTTTTATTTTAATTCGCTTGCATAATTTTGACCAATCTGATACCTCAAGAATTGACCACGAAGATAAAGGAGATGTCATTTACGTTTTTTAATGTCTTACCATGTTGTACTTTTATCCTCATTAGAAAAACAAGTAGAATGCTATTTGCAGAAAAAAGCATGATTGACACTGTTCGCTTATACTCCTCATACATTTTTTTGGTGTGCTCATACCAAATAATATACGATTTGCCACATGCGACTCTTCATCTAATATTCGAAAAAGAGGGCTACAGCCAAAAAGGAAGACTGGTGTACAAATGTAAAAAACTTCAGATATGTTGAGCAATCCATGTTTTGCGTTCATGTAATTTAAATCAATGTTAAGAATTGACATATTTATTTTAATGAGAAGTTCATAAATAGTGAGCACCTTAGATTGGTGTTTCAAAATTGTATATCATGAGCCACAATTACAAGAGCTATTCCATTTCTTATACACATATTTCTTAAATAAGATTGGCTACAATTTGCAAACTTCCACGTCTGTTTGTTTGGGGAACAAGATAGCAAGGAGACTTTGTAATGGCTCTTGGAAACAAAATGCCTTATTTTGCTGTGATGATAACATTTTTAATCAGGATTAATCGCAAAACCCAAACATGCTAAGTACCAACGTCAAGTATGTAGTCTTTCTGCGGCAAAAGATAAACATAATCCTTCTGTTTGAGCTTTGACAAAATGAAATATCCTTTTTAGGTAGAAACATCTGTTTACAATGTTAGTAATGTCGTTTGTGTGTCCAGTGAAGAATAGTTTCTTGCAAGAGGCTAGCCTGGTAAATTTAAAATGTTTGAGACAAGTTCTCTCTTTTGTTTGCTGCCCCTATCTCCATATCTGTTTCAAAGGTTTGACAGATACCTGAAAAGAGGAAGAGGAGTGGTATGACGATTCAACTTTGAAAGCTGTGCTGCTTCCCTACGGAGTGAGACCACAATATTGTAACAAACTTCTATGAGGAGGGGAAGGGAATGAAGAAGCAGCACACTTCCTCCCCCCTAAATTAACCAGACATATACCAAATGGCTATGCTTTTCTGCAGGGGAAATCATTGTCCTGTGCTAAGTGTGATCTCACTATCTAAGTGTTAGGGACTCACTTTAAAGGATTCCTATTCTCTCACTAGTCTATAACTTTTTTGTATAGATGTTGCATTGTTCTTTATTGCATATTTTCAATGATCCAGTGTATTTATATGTCTCCCCCAGACAGTACAGAGATGTTGGTAGAGTAGGCCTTATAGCTAGAGACCTGGAAAAGGTGTTTAACACTGTTAGCTAGGCCTACCTGGAGGCTGTTATGGACCGGATGCAAAAGGGAGCCTCTTGTGTGGCGTGGGTTCGACTGCTGTACACAAGACCGATGGCACAGGTCCACATGGGCAGAATTGTGTTGAGCTCCTATAATGTGTGTCGGGGAACCAGGCAGGTGTGCCTCCTGTCCTCGCTCTTGTTCGCACTGTCTATTGAGCCACAGTTGGAGCTATGCCGGATGTGGGGACAGGGACAGAGTATCCAGGTGGCTGGCACTTAACATCTGATATCCCTGTATGCCAATGATCTGCTGATGTATGTGGCCGACATGAACGGTGGTGTCCCTTTCATGTTATAGCTCCTAAAGGGGTGTCTGGAGTACAGGTGAATCTGGTGAAAATGTGTTTTCCCAGTGTTTTCAGGAGCGGTTAGGCCGAGGACCCCGTGGCCGGAAATCAGTTGGGCCCCTTGACATTTAAACATTTAGGGATATCATTCTATTATGCCATCGAAGATCTCTGGGAGGGCAACCTGGGGGTGGTGATATGCTCCCTGAAGAGTAGTGTGGCATTCTGGCATACACTATGACTCAAAAAACGAAGATGGTTAGGTGCACAGCTGAATGTTAATGGTGAAAGTTTGTAAAAGGTGAATAACAATTCCTAGATTTGGGTGCTCGAACAGGTGGTGTAACCGTCCTAGTACACTAAAGTAGATGTGTGAAATAACTGAAGCTAAAACAAGAGTAAACAACATCACACGCAAAGAAGCCCTCTGCAGGGCCAAGAAGAAGGATGAAAACCGAATGGTAGTGGTGTCCCAATACTCTACTCACAGCACGCATTTCAAAAAAATAATAACCAAACATTGGCGAATCTTAGCCACCGAACCTGAATTTAAGGGCTTGTTTATCAATCCACCAATATTTGCGTACATTCGAGCACCCAACTTCAAAGAGCTGTTATCCAAAGAGCCTAAAGCGCCAACCAAATACAATGGAACTTGTCCTTGTTACAACTGTAACAACTGTAACAACGTCATTAAAGGCAACCAAATAAGTCACCCCTTGAAGGGTAATATAGTCAAATTGAAAGTCAATGCCACCTGCGATTCATCCAATCTGATCTACCTAATTAAATGCCCTTGTGGGAAAATCTACATCGGGAAAACTGAGAGGAAAATAAAGACAAGAATGAACGAACATAAATCCAATATCCGAACCAAGAATGAGCACTCAAGTGTTGCCATGCACTTCAATGAATCTAGACACAACATAGCCCAACTCAAGTATATGGTGCTTGAAATGGTGGAAAAAAGTGAAGGAAAAGATAACAACAAAACTTTGTTACAAAGGGAAACATCTTGGATTTACCATCTCCAGTCTTTGAAGCCTTTTGGCTTAAATGATCGCATTGAACTTAGCAGCTATTTGTAAATATTATTCAAAGGTTTTTTGACACATTGCAAAATAATGCGGCCGCATTACATGTATTTTTTCGTATTTTTTCATTTTTCATTATCTTTTATGCTAAACTTGTTATCCGATTAATTTATATTGACACACATAGGTCAACCCACACAACCAAGTCTTTTTACCCGTGAGCACACTTAGCCCGTTTTTACCCACTCCAACATGGCCACCAGGTTTCTTCACCTGGGCTAGTCCGTCTTTCACACTCACGCCCCCGGTTTGCATTCCACTTCCGGGGGCTTGTTTAAATATCACCCGCGCGTTTGCAATCCCCACACCTTGAGAACCCACCGAAGCTCGCTTCATAGGACGCCGCACTTTTTCAGACGAACACTGTTTTTCGTCATGAAGTAAGTCACGACTGAGTAATTTTTTTTGCACTGTTGATTAATGTGCATTCACTGTTCGTTCACCCCCTCAACAACCCGCCCGTTTATCTCCCTACAGCTCACCACATCACTCGTAATACCCCTTCTAAACAAGACCTGGTACGTTTTTTTGATTGATTTTTCTATTCAGAACAGGTGTTCACCAGCATCACACTGTGACTGTTATATAAATTAGCTGGATTGTCGTACATTTTATTGTGACCATTACCATGCATCCACTATGACGTGATGACCTATTATGTTTATTACCGTGTTTATTACTGTGTGGCTAAATGTATCATTTTCACCAACAGAGCTCCCTGAGAAAGGGCTATGCCCGAAATGGATTGGAGCATTGGCATTTTTGTTTGAATAATTACACTGTGGAGAAACGAAATGAACTTTGATTTATTGAACTGAAAAAAATAAAGCAAACATATGTTGAATTGAAATACTTGAACTACGTTTAATCGCATTTGGAGTCAGTCTATACAGACGAACCACCAAGGTGTGCTTATACTACAGGGGTGCACTCACGTGTGTTTGCGCGCTGTTTTCACATACACTATGACTCCCCATCATGGCATGAATTGCCTTAGCTAAAGTGATCATACTGCCACGGTTGCTTTACTATTTAAACAATCTCCCTACCTGGGTGTCTCTACAATGGTTCTGTCACTTGGACACTTTGTTGAGGGAGCTCATCTGAGATGGGGGAGTGACACAGGGTCAGGGTGTCTCTGGACACATTTCCTTGACCTATCTTAGAGGGAGGTTAGGGGGTTGCAGACTTTCAGCTATATTATATGGTGCCACAGCAGCCATCTGTCACCCTCTAGCTGGTTAGCGCAAATTTGACTGAACTGGGGTGCTTCATGTTGGTGCCTAACCAGAGAGCACTCCTGGCCTGACTTTTGCGATGAATGCCGCAAAGAGTGGTAGGCGGTTTGCTCTTGGAAATGGTGCCTCAGAGCTGATGGCTTACTGTCCGGTGGATGCAGGAGTATCCATAGTATACCCCTGTTCTTCCATTGGTGGGGCTGCCACTCCTCCCATGCTCTTTTCAATGGCTCAGTTGGTGACGGAAGAGGGGCTTGTGACCATCGGCGATTGTAATGAGGCCAAATACATTAATATCGTTAGTGGTGATGGTGGAGATGCATAGTTTGCCCCAGGAAAATTCCTTATCTATGAGGCATTGTCCCAAACATTCACCGCCCTCTGGGATACAGGAGTGGACGAGCCCCAGCCACATGCAGTTCGGCATTTATTGCTCTCCCTGGGAATGAGTAGACATCTTCTTTAGTGGCTATATCGTGCTGTTAAAGCGATGGTGCAGAAGCCCCTGTCCGCTCTTTGTCAAAAGTCGAATGGTATATTGGACAGAGAAGTGTAAGACCAGGATTGGGTGAGGATACAGCATAGGCACAAAAAGTCGACCAGAATGCCTGGTTTAAGGTGATCTAGTTTAACTACCTTCCCCAGACTTATCTCACCTGAAGAAGCTGACTGCGATATATGGGGAGGAGGCCAAACACTGTCCCCTCTGTGTGGTGGTGGAGGCAGATTTCTGACATATGGCTTGGTCCTGTGCTTCTTTGAGGATGTTTTGGACATGGTAGTACATCGACTGTATGTGACACTAGATTGGGATATTTCATGGTCCTTGGAAGCAGGCCTACTGGGATCCTTTCCTTCGCCTGCTTTCCAAGAAAGTGGGGAACTGCTTCGTAGACCTACCCTTTATATTAGGCAAGCAGCAGATTTCCGTGACATGGAAGTCGACAGATGGCTCAGTGCTGGCCTGATGGGGTGCTGCTGTCAGGGAATGGGTTTGGTGGAGGATCAGGACTTACAACAGGAAGATGCATGGGAGTTGGGGAGGAGACCAATTGTGCCCCTATGGACGGAAGTGTTGGACACCTTTGAGAACCTACTGGACCGCAGTCAACCCCCACAGGAGGCTTGGACTCTGGGAGTGACACTGGGATAACTGCTTAAGTATGAACCTTGGGGTATGGCTAGGATCACCAACGATGGACACAACTGGGGTCCGACTTGAGTGACTGTGGTGACCTGCACTCTGTGTAGACTTCTGGAGAAAGCAATGATTGTGTGGGACCCTTATTCTGTATGGAGGTATTTTGCCTATGCTGGCCTTTCCCCCAATCAGGTGCTGTTCCCCAACTGCTTTCCTAGTTTGATGCACTGGTTCATGGTCCACCAAAAAACCCACTGTTCAATTGTTAGTCGCCTTACTGTTATTCCAGTGTTTTCACCTTATTATGTCTGTACTGGATCCGGCTACTGTACATTATCGCTGGGTGTCTCACTAGTTTGTGGGAATGCTGCAAGTAGTCCTATGTTTAAGATTAATAATAAACATGCGGACATCTTGCTCGCTTTCAGTTGATAAGTCACAACCCCATCCCTGGTGAGCATGATGGAAATGTCATATTGATGAGCTGTTATATTATGTAGCTGTGCAGTACTAGGAAAAATAACAATAAGAAACTTTAACAAAAATCCACTGTATGTATATGTTAATGCCTGATTATTGTATTCCTATAACGTTGCCTTGCATTGTAAAGCATTTTAACACTCTTTGCCACCTCCACATGAGAGGAACCTGCAAATAAAAAAAAATAGAAACAAATCAAAACATTCCCAAAGAATTAGAAATCCCTCTTGATATATATGGAGGGGCACCTTATTGGGGACGACCTCTCCAGTGCCATGCATGCATGGTTTTGGAACGTCCCCCTCTTTGTGGGTCTTTCTTTAGAAAAAAATATATGTGTCAATTGGCATGACATGTCAAAGCTTCTGTTACAACTTATTTTCGGCAGTGGATTTCCCTAAGAAGGTAGGAACCATTTTTTTGTAAAATACTCCTTCTTTTGTAGACAACTCTATGCATGGGTGGCCTACTAAAGCTGGGGTGGTGGAGGCATGCGCCCACTCCAGATAGAGGTCTGTGGGAAGGGAAGCAACAGAAATGCTTGGCATATTACGAAATGTGTGTTACCTCAATTACAACCAAATCAACACATCTCGACATATCTATATGAACAAGCAGGCAAGTCAGCAGTGCTTCCACTCCCACTTGGTTGACAAATGTACTATATTGCAGCTCACTGCTCCCTGTCTGTACCCGTATTTCAAAGGTATGTGAGTCCACCGGAGGGTAGTATGTAGTACTTCACAAATTGACCATATAAAGTAAATTTTAAATAAGAAGTAGCACAAAAGGAGAAAAACATAGAATGAGCTCAACAGCAGAGCTATCACATATAATCTAACAGTACTGGGTTCCCTTGAGGCATCTTTTATCATGCTAGTTCACACTAGACCCGAATAACTCAATGCATAATGTGAGAGCCTGTCAACCTTTGATTCCGCAAAAATAAATGGGGCATAAGTGAAATAAAAAGTATTACAGTCATGCACCAAAGAAAACCAATATGGATACGTCATCTGCTTCAAGGCTAGAATTAGTTTCCAACTTACAGAGTAACTGAGCTGGAGTTTCTTTTTGTTTTTTGTATGCTGATATTCAGCCTGATTCCACGACGATTTTGGATTACCGGCGAAATTGCAAGAAAGGAAATTTTTAGTAGTCCAACAACAGAAATCATTGTCAAAAGATACCAGAACAAAACATAACAGAAGACGCAATTGATACTTTAGCAAGTAGTCTACATTTCCCCGCTTGCTACTATGCCACTAAAGGTAATGAGAAAGAACAATCCCAGAACAAGCCACAACACAATGTCTTGTTTGAGGTAACATACAGAAGGCGCTGGCAGCAGTTCTACAGCATTGCAATTAAGTGTTCAACAGCACAGATTCAACAATGAGTAGATTTGGTTCAGATTTACTTATGGCAAAAAAGAAGTCACAAAACTGTGACTGTCACAGGGCTCACTGATAAACACAGAATGCCAGCATGCAAAACATGAAAAGCAGACAGGTTTCAGCAAAGAGGCCCTACACATATCTAGTTCTAATTCCTACAACCCTCAAAGGAAGCGTCCATAAATACAGTCAGCAATGCGCAAAGCTGTTTTTATATGTAAATCTACCTTATGCATGCAAATACCCATTTACTAAAGTAAAAACAACTTTTGACATTCACTGAAGATGATTTTACAATTCTAAAAAGAAGTACACATAAATTAGCGCATAAGTGAATCTACTTCCAGAGCCGATGGCATGCAGTGGTGGGAATGCTCTGCACCTCTAAGTGTACACTCAAATCTGTGTGTTTGTGTCTACTTAGAGGAAACCATTTGGCTCCAGAGGGACTCCGTAGAACTGTAACGCAAGTGTTAGAGCGGAATGCAGTGAAGTCTGGTTTAGAATATTGAGTATGCAGTTACACGCAGATGAATAAAGAAGTGTAAAACTAAGATCTGTGTATGGCATAGTCATTGGCGGGTACCCTGGTTGGGGAGGACACTAAAACTGGTGAAGAGTTAGTGGATAAGTAACCAGAAGATCAACTGTACTCTCCCAGAGACTTTGCCATGATCCAAGCAAACTGCAGTCGAAGTATGGCACCAATGCTTAATGCATGTGGAGACAAACCGCAACTACAGCCGCTGTAAAGAAGTTTGAAACTACAAAGGCATTGCATAGAACTCAACGTATCAGTGACTAAGAAGCTGTTGGTCAGACCATACCTAATGGTACCATGCTGCCACGCAATATACAGTCATACATAATCCAGAGTGTTAATGCTAAAAGGAGATACAACAACGTTTTCAAAGAGCAGCTATTAATAATCACAAGTTGCAAGAAAATGTTACAAGTTGAAAGCTGTGAAGACAAAGTGCACGCAAAGAGACATCAAAGAATACAACAATTATTTACTCACCAGAACCTGAGTAAAGTGAGCTGGTGCGATCTCAGCACCAGGTTCCACAACCCAGGCAAGCACAAGGGTTGTGCTTACAATGCTGATGGGTCCTGTCAACCCGACTGAAGGGTCATGAATGCAGTCAAAACAGGAACATAGCAGTGTGCAACAATCAGAACTGTCACGATATCTTTGTAATACTGAAACATTGCTTATCCAATGGAGGCAAAGACAGAGGCCGTCATTTCACAATTCATCAAGGATGATCCAGAGACCAGCATATCTCAAGATCTTAGAGATGGCTCACATGAACCGTCTCAAGATGAATCACTGTGGGAGCCAGAGAGAGCTCAACCCTCAATATCAATCACTCCCAGAAATGGGCACAATGCTGCCATTTTCCTGAAACCACCACCACCGTTTGATACCGCCAAAAGGCAAAATATTGGTGATAGAGAGACTGCTTGGGTAGAGATATTTGATGATTTCAATGATGCACTTGAAGAGACTGATAACAAAAAGATTTTCAAGTATCTAAAAAATGGGGCTGGTGTAAAAGAAGTCATAAAGAATATACCACAAACTGATGAAGACACCCCACATCATCAGGGTGTTGAATCTCAAGGTTAATTCAATGCTAAATGTTGATTACAAACAATACATCTTCAACCAAGAATGCCAGAAAGTTGGTGAAACCATTGATGAATTTGTGGAGTGACTCAACACACTTATCAGACATTGTAGTTCAATGAATTTAATGATGAAGAAGCTAGGCGTCTGAGAATTATTGATGAGTGCTTGTCAGATTAAGTCAGGTGACAATTGCTGAGAGAAAATCTTTATCTGGAATGAGTATTAATGACTACCAAAGCTGAAGAGTGTGCTGATAGACAAGCTGCTGCAAAAACAACAGTTAATGGACAGAATGCAGAACAATGTCATACATTCAACCCAGTACGGAGATCTGGGCCTAAATCTATCGTTTTTTTGCACTCCACACCACCCCAGTTCAGACATGGATATATGCAAATCAACCTTGACCCTGTGCCTCATGGGAACAGTCCAGCCCGAACTGCCAAGCCATGTCTTTCCTGGACCGGAATCAAGCATCCTAGGACCGGTTCCTGGCTATCAGCCGTCTTCAGCCAGGATAGCTTGATTCCAGTGGTGTGGAGAGCATGGGACTCACGTCTGAGCATACCCATCCCACTCGGGGTGACAAATGCAAAAACAACAGTTGATGGACAGAATGCAGAACAATGTCATACATTCAACCCAGTACAGAGATCTGGGCCTAAATCCATCGTTTTTTTGCACTCCACACCACCCCAGGTCAGACATGGCCATATGCAAATCAGCCTTGACCCTGTGCCTCATGGGAACAGTCCAGCCCGAACTGCCAAGCCATGTCTTTCCTGGACTGGAATCAAGCATCCTAGGACCGGTTTCTGGCTATCAGCCGTCTTCAGCCAGGATAGCTTGACTCCAGTGGTGTGGAGAGCATGGGACTCACGTTTGCTGACATGGAGGCCAAAGTTGTCCAGCATGAATCCAACATGAGTGAGAAAAGTAAGCCAAACAAAAGGCTGAAGGACATAAAGGGATACCCACACATCAAAGGAAGTTGTGTTTTTGATGTGGATTCTTGTTTCTACACAAGGGCAAAAGGCCTGCTCTTGGACAGACATGCAAAGGCTGTGGGAAGGAGAACCATTGTGTGATGGTTTGAAAAGTGAAGGAAAAAGTAAGTGCATCACAGCATGAAGACAAATTGTCTGCCAGAATGTTCTAAAAGCAACGTTTGCCGCACACCCACAAGGCAAAGCAACAACATCAGTTGAGACAAATCGACACTGAACAAAGTTGATCATCACCTAAATCTTTGTCAAACAGTTCTTCTGTATCAATATCAAGTGAAAGTAATGAAAATGTTTGTGCCATGTCGATGCTTTCCTCAGAACAGCGTGTGCATGTTGATTTGGCTGCTTGTGAAGAACAATGTCAGTCAAAGAAAGATCGACATGCCAAAGCACCAAAGGAATTCAAACACTGTCCAAAGAATACCCTGAAAGTTAATGGTTGTTCGACAGTGGTGCATTGATAAACATTATGCCTGAGGAGAATTACAAAGAACTATCTCCTTTACTGCAACTTATGGCATTGAAAACCAAAGTATACACTTTGGCTGTATCAACACCCTTAAAAAGGAAAACGAATGTACAAGCACCCATCAATATGCTTCCAGGCAGGGCTTCAAGTGCCTGACTACTCAGTTTCAGCACAGACTCTGATATGGGACTGGTTTCTGTGAATTACAATATGAATGCTCACCACAAAATCGTTATTTCATGGTTTAGGAAAACGTAAGACTATGAAAGTACAGTTGCATATTAATGAGGATGGGCTTCCTGTTTCTCAGAGACATAGACACATTGCTTTTCATTTGTAAGAAACTGTTGTATATGAACTTGAAGCATTACTTAGGCATGCCATTATTGAGCGTTCCACTGGTCCAACGCCATATGTTTCTCCTATGCCTAAAAAGGACTGTGAAGGAGCTGTACGCATATGCTGTGACATTCGTCAGGCAAACAAGGCAATTCAATTAAAACAACATTCAGGTCCTGTTAGATCTGGGGGGTCTCTAGTTGGCAATGGTTATCACCTTTGTCCAAATAGGGACCCTTACTTCTAAGTCAGCATAAGGGAATTACACTCCTTAATATCCCCTGCTCACCCCCTTGGTAGCTTGGCACGAGCAGACAGGCTTATCTCAGAGGCAGTGTGTTAAGCATTTGTGAATATACATAGTAATACAGTGATAACACTACAGATGGACACAACACTGGTTTTATAACAAATAAGTATTCTTTATATAGACTTAAACACAAGACCAATAACGACAATAATCCACAGCACTACACTGAAGATTACTTAAAAGATGATTGAAGTCTCTTAATTCAAGTTGTTGGTAAATATGACAAAGTTCTCAACAAAGTACCTGGATGCATAACGCAAAGTGAACAAAAGGCTCGCAAAATGGGAGATGCGTCTGTTCCGTGACCCGGGGGAACGGTTGCGTCCTTCCTCAGTGCTTGCGAAGAGTAGGGGACACATCGTGAGCCTTACCGGTGCAGAGGTGATGCGTAGGTTCTCGGCCTGCGGGCCTGTTGCGGTGCGCAAGATAGCGCTTTGATGCGATGCGATGATCCGGTTGCGATGCTAAAAGATGGCGCCCTTAATGCGGCGATGCGATGACGCATTAAGGGCGCCAATGATGCCAGGTCTAACAGGTCCACATACTGCTAACGGTGCTGAGACAGAATAATGAGTTGGAAATGTCGATTTATACAAAAATCAAGTTGGAAATATCATGATTCAGAAATATCAAAAGCAAGAATATTGAGGTCAAGAAGATCGAATTTAAGGTAAGTTTAAAAAATATAGAAGCCATTAATATTGTTTGCAACAATATAGATGTTTAAAATATCGATTTTTAATTAGTGTTATGTATTTTAGTTTATATTTTAAATCTATGTGATGTATGTTTTTTGTATAACTATTGTTTATGTTTTTTAATATATATGTTACATTTTTAGTAGCTATGAAATTTATTTTATTTAAATGTAGCATTTTTTAGTTCCATTGCTGGTTGTGGGTTTAAAGGGGAATAGGGGAGGACGTGGCCAAAATGGCAGCAGAGTAGGACGTGCATTACAGTCCCTCCGGCGCCGCCTGTTTAATAGCATTGTTTTTAGCCCTACCTGGTGCCCGGCCAAGCTGCTAAAAGGGTGCTCGGGAGTCTCCTGGGTGTGCTGCTACTGACAGAGCCTCTCTCCTGATTCGGGCTGCAGGCGATCGCCGATCCGCTGCAGTGCGGCCTCGGAGATCCCAGAGCTGCCCGGGCGCATGTAAGGAGGCTCGCAAGGGGACAGTGCTGAGGCCTGAGCACCGTTTGCCCGGTGTCGGAGGTACGTGCGGTGGCGGCAAGGCGTTGGGCTGCCGCCGGCCTGGGGCCTGACGCTCCTGAGACGACATCGTGATTGCAGGGGACGTTACTTGACCAGACTCCATTAGCCGAGGTCCGGTGGAGGGGGAGGCCTAGCGGCGGGCCGCCGCACTGCTTTTTCGGCCCGTGGCTCAACAGGCAAGGCGGGACCTCTCCCGGCCCTACAGCGGAGGTTAGTGACTGTGGGGACCCCCGCAACTGCGCCGACAGCCCACGGAATTCAGCATCGACCCGCGGCTCGGCGGAAAGTGCGGGTAGCTCTCGGAGAGGCTCTGCCCCTCCCCCCGTGGAGCGTGATCGCGGCGTAACTTGGGCCTAGGACCAGACGGCAGTGTGGGCCTGAGCAGCTGCCGTCGGGGACAGGGCCCGGTGGCGGTGTGAAGCGTGCTCCCCCCCCAGCTTTGGCGGCAGTGCGAGGAGTCCCACACACAGACCCCAGGGAGCGCCTGATTCGACCCAAAACTCAATGGTCAGGGAAAGCCCGGGGGAACGAAGGTGCATGTAAGGCCCACCCTTGTGGAACAGTGGTGATCGGGGAGGTTTTCGACCCGCGCCTCGGTGGACAGCGGAACGGGGGAATACTGAGGTGAGGAGAGCGGAGGCGGTCGACAGCAGAGCATGGTGGGTCGGTCCGTAGCTCGGCGGATGGCGTAGGAGTGGCTGTGTAGTCAGAGCGGCGGACGGCAGGCCTAAGATGGTCCAGAGTAGCTGAAGCTTGGCCCCGTCATTCACAATAGAGGGGTGCTGCCAGGGCCCCCCCTGAGCTTCTTGGCCCGTGCCTTGTGCTCGTGGCTGCGAATAGGCCCTGGAGTAGCAATTGGGGGAGCGCTGGCGACGGAGAGCCGCCATCCCCCCTAATCTCCTCTTCTGCGCGCCTGTCCCCGACCCTGCCCACGAGGAGCATTGCGGCCCTTACGCTCACCAGCCCTATTCATCAGCACCTGTAGAGACTTATCATCGTGAGGCTGTAGGGAGCATCAGTGCAGGCTAGCGTGCTCTGCCTGGCCTTGGTGTTCGCATAGGCCAACAGCAGCACCATTGCCTTCGGCCGAGGCAGGATGGCGACGAACAGGAACAGGAAAGATAAACCTCCGAAAGACGCACCAGCGTCGCTGGCAGGGCAGGCCACCCTGAACACGGCGGAGAAGTTGCCAAAGTCTGAGGACGGCGATGCACCAGCTACCAAGGCCTTCATGGTGGAGTTATTTACGGCCATTAAGGAAGACATTTCAGAGTTGCGCTCCCAGTTGGCCTTTGACTTGCGGGAGGTACGGAGAGATGTGGATGCAATCGGAGAGAGGGTAGCTACGCTGGAAGAGCATGTCTTGGAAACGGCGGGAGACATACATTGCCTTCAGCAGGATGTGCTCACGTTGACTGAACAGAATCTAGACCTTCAGGCACATGCTGAGGATCTGGAGAATAGATCACGCAGGAATAACATCCGGATTCGTGCGGTGCCTTGGAAAGGTGAGGGGCCTGACTTGCAGGAGTATGTGGGAGCTCTCTTCAGACAAGTGCTGGATGAGGAAGACCTACCGGACATTCAACTGGACAGGGTGCATCGAGTGGGCCTGCCGAGGGGACCTAAAGCCCCCCACCCGGATATTCTAGTGTGTGTCCACAATTTCCAGCTAACAGAGCGGATTCTACGGAAGGCTCGGGACATTAACCCCCTCCAGTTTCAAGAACACTGTCCGCTGCTTTTCCAGGACCTGGCAGCATCTACCCTGACCAAGCGCAGAGAGTTCAAACCTGTCACCGCTTATTTGATAGAGCAGGGCATCCCTTACTCTTGGGTGCACCTGTTCAGGCTAATCTTCAAGCTCAACGGTAAGCAAATCCAGACTCGCTCCCTAACATCGGCCCTTGAACTCCTGGGGCTAGAGAAGGCTACTCTCTTGCCAAATGGCTCGGGGTCTCCCACCAGACGGCATAGGCGTTCATCCGAATGGCAAAAGGTCGGCAAGCTAACCCCTACAGCAAAACCAGATCTTTCCACAAGCCGCCTTGAGAGGGGAGAGGCAGTTGCTTTGGTGGCGCTGGTGACAGAGGCGCTTGGGGGCTCCTGAGCGGGGTAGTTTCTAGATGGCACTTCTAGGAATAGTTGATGGCACTGGAGGGAACTGTCCATGAGACTTTGCTGTAGCTCTTCTTATGTCCTCGACGAGACCTGAATTCTACAGTAAGAACCGGTTCCTTGGATGGTTGGTGCCATGTTCCCCAGATCTTGGGGCCTGTTTGACGAACTGTTGTTTATTTTTCTCTTTTCTCTTGTTTGTTACAGTTAGACTGGATGAGTGCTGTGTGAATGGGGGGGAGGAGGGACGGTGACTGGGGGGTTAGGGGGTTCTCTGAGTCAGCCGGGGGGAGGGGTGCTGGGGCAGGGAGGCCTATAGAGCATTCAGCGGAAGAAGGTGCTCAGCGTTTTTTCTCTGTCTACCTGCATGCAAAGTAGGGAATTGAAAATAGTGAGCCTAAATGTCTGTGGCCTAAATAGCCCGATAAAGCGTGCCGCAATTTCGTCCCTACTAGAGAGCTCAGAAGGAGCTATCTGTCTGTTGCAAGAGACCCACCTCCTTTCCAAAGATACAAGACGTATGGCAGATATGCGCTTCCCGCTACAGCTTTGGTCCTCAGGGTCCACCAAGAAAAATGGGGTGGCTATCCTCTTTAGTGCGCGGGTGCAGTGGAAAATCATAGCCATGTGGCAGATATCAAAGGGCGACTCCTAGCTGTGCGGGTAAAATGGGGGGACACGCAGTTTATTTAATTGCTTGTATCGCGCAGGAATCGACCAGAAGGTATCTCCGCGCTTTGCTCGCAAAAGTTCTAAAGTATGTTGTCTCTGTGGAAGCCACATGAAGAATTATGCCATCTGAAACAGGAGAGTTTTTAGGGTCTTCCTAAAACACAGGTGGTTGTCATTGTGTCTTAGGTCAGAAGGAAGTTTATTCCACATGGTAGGGCCAATAAATGATAGGGCACGTCCACCTTGTCTGACTTTTTTTACATTGGGAGTTTCCAGTAGGCGTTGGTTGCTCGAACGTAATAAACGTTCAGGTTTATATATCTGAAATTTTTGTGCCAGATATTTGGGGCCTTGCCCATAGAGACATTTGTGCACTAAGCAACAGATTTTAAATGTGACACGTTGTCGTATGGGCAACCAATGAAGATGACTTAACAAAGGTTTGGACGGGGTCCTTGCGGGAGCATTCAGAATTAATCTGGCTGCCGTATTTTGGACCACCTGCAAACGATTTAACGCCTCCTCGTTTGCTGATATGAGGAGGCCGTTGCAGTAGTCTAGGCGACTTATCACCAGTGCCTGTACAAGGGTCTTCTTATGATTGTCAGGCAGCATGGGGAAGATTCGCCTTAACTGGCCAATTGTTCTAAAACAGGCTCCTGTAACAAAGTTAGCATGTTCCTTCAAACTCAAAGTCTGATCTAGTTTTACCCCCAAGTTCTTAACAATTGGCTTTGGGCATGGGACGGGGCCAAGATCTAAAGGCCACCAGTCGGGAGACCAGAGCATGCTAGCTTTCCCAAATAGCATTACCTCCGTCTTCCCGACATTACACTGGAGGCAGTTGGTAGCCATCCAGTGGGACACCGCTCTCATGCCCTCGGCAAATTTGTTCTTCACATCGGGCGTCAGAGAGTTAAAAGGAAAAAGCAGCTGTGTGTCATCAGCATATGACACTGGTGTGAACCCAAACCTTCTCACAATCGCTGCAAGGGGGGCCACATACACATTAAATAATGTGGGGCTTAGACATGAGCCCTGTGGCACCCCCTTAGTGAGTACCCTCGAGGTGGAACGATAGGGTCCCATGCTAACAGATTGTGAGCGGCCGGAGAGAAAGCTCTCCAACCAGGACAGTGCCAATCCTCCAATACCCACTCTCTCAGTGGGAACCATTTATGCGGCGAACGCTAATCAGGAACCTTTTCTGCAGTCGGCGCTTGCGCCGGTTTTGGCCACACCGGATCCCCAGATACTGGTGGGGGGTGACCTGAAAGTAGTGATGGAGGCGGAGATGGATTGGACAGGCCAGAGGGTGTACCACTCAGGGGCTTTGTCCCAGGGAGGGAAACAATGGTTGACAGATGGGGGTCAGCTCGGCAGCTCACAAGACCTATGCGCGATTAGACCACTTTTTGGCTTCCACCTCCATCATGCCTCACTTAGCAGAGTTGGATATTTTCCCGTGCTCCTTATCGGACCACGCGCTCATCCCGGTGACCTTCACTTCTACCGACACTCAACTGCCGGCAGCGGGATGGCGCCTTAGGGATTCCCGGCTGCATTCCGAGCCGGTAATCGCGAAGGTCGGAGAGACGATAGTCCATTACTTGGCTGAGAATGAGGTGGAGGGTACTCCTCTGGTAGCGGTATGGGAGGCTCTGAAGTTGGTGGCGCGAGGCGAATGTATTGCTCTGGCGGCGACGTATTCTTGATTGCGCAGGGAAAAACGGACAAAGCTGGAAGGCGACATTAGTGGCCTTGAGGCGATCCACAAGCGGACTGGGGCGCCAAGAATCTGGCGGGAACTGGAGACAAAAAGGCGCATGTTGAAGCATCTGGACACTGACAGAGCTATGCATGCCCTTTTGCGCCTGCGACACAAGTTTTATCTTTGCGGAGATAAGGCCGGTCATATGCTAGCCCACAGGTTAAGGGCGTGCTCTCATATGCAAGCCGTTCAGGCGATTCGAGACCCAGGCACGGCGGAGCACACTACGAACTCCGCTATTGTGGATACCTTTCGGCGGTTCTACCAGAACCTATATAGCAAAGAGGGCGCGCCTTCCGCCGGGATAGCAGAATATCTCGAGTCTTGCAATGTCACACCCCTCTTCAAAAGCTCAGCGGAGGCCCTCAACATGCCTATTTGTATCAAAGAGGTCATCTCAGCCATTTCAAGGTTGAAGGTAGCAAAATTGCCGGGGCCGGGTGGCTTCTCGGCAATTTTTTATAAAACGTACTGCAAGGAGTTGGCCCCGCTCCTGACTCGCCTTTTCAACTCCTTTTTGGACACCGGGGTTGTAGCCCCATCTATGGCGGAAGCGGCCATTACGGTCATTCTTAAACCCGGGAAGGAGCCCAAGGAGTGCGGCTCCTATAGACCGATCTCTCTCCTAAACATTGATGCCAAGTTGTTCGCGGGGGTGCTGGCAGCTCGGCTCAGCCCCTTGATGGACGGCCTTATTGAGCCCGATCAGGAGGGCTTTATCCCTACGCGGCAGGGAGGAGACAATACCAAACGATTGCTCCACCTCATGGACCTCGTCCACCGATCGTGGTCGCGGGCCTTCCTGCTCTCGATTGACCCGGAGAAGGCCTTCGACCGTGTGGACTGGGATTACATGTTTGCCTTGTTGCGGCGGTTCGGACTGGGGAATAATTACATTCAGTGGATTAAGTGCCTATATATGGCCCCCAAGGCGGCGGTGCGTGTCAATGGATGTAAATCAGCTCTCTTTCCAATAGCAAGAGGAACACGGCAGGGCTACCTCCTTTCCCTGTTACTTTTCACGCTCTATATGGAACCATTTGCCCAACGGGTCCGGTCCAATGTCAACATCTCGGGGATCAAGTTCGGGGCGGACACGCATGAGATGAGTCTCTGTGCAGACGATGTCATCCTCTCACTCACCCACCCGCACTCTTCCCTGCGGGGCCATATCAGAGAACTCAGGAGTTCCAAGCTGGGGCGGGCTTCAAGGTTAATTACACTAAGTCGCATATCCTCAACCTGTCTGTTTCGGAGGAAGACGTCCTGGACTTGCAACAGTACTTTGACTTTCGCTGGGAGCACGCCGACATCCAGTATCTGGGTATTCGGCTGGCACTGTCCATCACTAAAACTGTATCCCTTAACTACAAGATACTGGTGGAACAAGTCGGTAAGGCCCTCAATGATTGGTCTCGCCTCAAGCTATCGTGGTTCGGGAGATTGGCAGCCCTGAAGATGACTGTACTACCCCGCATACTATATTTGTTTCAGATGCTGCCCTTGGCCCCACCACTCGGCGCCCTCAGGAAACTATAGGGGTCCCTTAACAAATTCCTGTGGGACAATAAAAAACCGCGGCTGGCGTTGCCCATGGCGACTGCCCCGAGGGCGGCAAGAGGACTGGGTTTTCCCCTTCTCTCTGCCTGTTATCAGGCCTCTGTCCTGAGATATATAGTGGAATGGAACAGGCCCATGCCCAGAAAACATTTGAATTTCATGGATCAAACGGTGGCGGGCTGTAACATCTGGCGAGAGCTCTGGCTGCCTCACAAGCACAGGGTGTGGGGGCTCTATTCGTCTCCTGTGACGGCACCGACCCTCAAGGCATGGGATCAACTGGTGTCCCGTTAGGGGTGGACTACGTTTCCCATACCGATGACACCCATTGTCGATAATCCAGACTACGCCCGGGCCGCGCGTCCCCGGGCTTCCACCGTTGGCGTGCGGAAGGCTGTAAGAGGGTGGGTTGCCTCTTCGACCTGGATGGACTCAAACCATTCTCCCTGCTGCGACAGGAGTTCTTCCAGCTGCCTGAGGCGGATGCCTTTGCCTACGCGCAGGTAGCTCACTGGGTTAACCAGACCGCCAACATGGCTGATATGTCGCGACACTTGACCAAGTTCGAAAGATGGCTGGTCTGCAAGAAGGACGACCGGCGGCTCATATCGGAGTTATACGCTATGATTCTCAGCCACTCTAGGAAGCAGCGTACCCCAGCACAGGTCCGATGGGAGACAGAGCTGGGGCGTCCGCTCTCAAAGAAAGAGTGGGAACATGTGTATTACCGCGCGCAACACACGGCTCCAATACCGCAGGAGCTGAATCAGTGCGCAAAGTAGCGGCCTGTTGGTATTACACCCCAGTGCCCCTACGAGCCTGGGACACCAATAAATCGGGTCTTTGCTGGAGGGGTTGTGGTCTAACAGGGACCTTGGCACACTTGTTATGGCACTGCCCAAAACTGGGGAGGTATTGGACCATGGTTTTAGATGAGATAGACAACGCGTTGCAGATCACACTTCCTAGTTTACCGGAGCATACCTTGCTGGGGCTTCCGCATCCCAAGTATTTCCCACTGCGCTCGCTGAGGGGTAAGCAGATTGTGCTGACGCTCTTGGCAGCAAGGCAGGTATTGCTGGCCAACTGGGGCTCGCAGACGGTGCCTGATCCTAGAGACTGGTTCCAATGGCTATGGCTTATTTTAGCGATGGACAGACTCTCGATGGGGATAGACGGGAAAGGCACGGAGTATGCTAAGTTGTGGGACCCGTTCTTATGATTGCCGTCTAAAGACCTGAGAGAAGTAACTTGCCCGAAATACCTACAGATTCTACAAATTATCCCCTTAGCGCCGGCCAGAGCCGTCCCAGATGTATGACTATTCCGGCCGAGCTGGGATACCATCAGTGATAACCCTGCGATAGGCTGACTCGGAGGCGGGTGGGCTGGGGTGAGGGGCGGGTCTGGGCCTGGGGTGTGTATGTGTATGTGCGTGTGTGTGAGTGGAGAACTGGGGAGGGTGGGAGGGGAGACAGGTGTTCCTTGCTGTTCTATTTGTTCCGTTTTGAAAAGCGCTAACCACTGCATAGGCGGGGCGGTGGTCTTGACTCATATCATTTCGCGGGGCCGACCTCCGGGATGTAGGCCCAGAAGCCGGGTGGAAGCTTTATGATTATGCCCTGCGGGCTAGTGGATGTAGGCAGCTGGGCTGTGTACAGTGCTTGACCCGCATAATAAAAATGATTGATTCTAAAGGGGAATAGGGTGGAAAATAATGTAATTATAATAAATTAATGATTATTTGTAATTTATTTAATTTAGATTGTATAGCGTTAATTGTGGGAAGTAATGTATTTGTAATTAATAATAAATTGGTTGTTAATTAATATTAATTATTTAATAGATAATTCGTCATGGCAATTGTGTAATTTCTTTTAGGTGTGGGTTGTGGGGTTTTGTAGGGGTAAAGTGTGGGAAGTCATTTATTTTTGATTAATTAATAATTAGGTGTTAGTTTATATTAATTAATTGATTGAACATTAATTCTGGAAATAGTTTTATTAATTTCAGGTGCGGGTTGTGGGTTTTATAGGGGTAAAGGGTGGGAAGTAATTTATATTTAATTAATTAATGTTTAGTTGTTAATTAATATTAATTAACTAATTGAAAGTTAAATATGGAATTTGTGTAATTTTTGTAGGTGTGGGTTGTGGGGTTTAAAGGGGTAAAGGGTGGGAAGTAATTTTTGTTTAATTAATTAAAAATTAGTTGATCATTAATATTAATTATTCAATTTATATTTAACTAGTGTATTTGTTTATATTTTTTTGTGTGTTGATTTTATTGTTATGTGAGTACAGTGTGGGGAGTACATTAATTTTACCTACTTTATAATTAGTTGTTAAATACAATTCGTTTTTTTAATTGAAAAGACGTTTTAGTTGTGTCATTAATTTGTTTACAGTTTAATTTTAGTTGTGGGTTTGTTGGGATTATAGGGATAAAGTGTAGGAATTTAACTAATGTTTATGAGTTTTAATTTGTTTTTTATTTATTAATATTTCTTTAATTGGTAAATAACTATGGGGCTCATTACAATGGCGGAAGAATAGCCACCGCCGGGCCGGAGGTGGCGATCGTTCTGCCATCGTCATGAGATTTACCCCCGCCACATTATGATGGTGGTAGATATTGCTGTTGATGGAAGGTCCGTTCGTCGCTTTTCTGCCGGTAATATTCGTTACGATTGCCTGGCAGAGTGGTCAGCATGCTCACAATGGCAGTGGAGCCTAGTAGGCTCCACCGGCACAATTATGATGCTGGCGGAACCAGCCTTTCTGTGGCGGTTGAACCGCCATTGAAAGGCTGGCGGAGAATGTCTTCAGGGTCCTGTTGTGGACCCCCCTGTTGTTGGGGGATGTGTGGGTGCGCTGGGGGGGTATTTCACTGCACCAAGTGGCAAGCACTGTGTTGTGCCTGCCACATAGTGCAGTGAAATGCACATCGTGCTCTTTTTCACATCGCGGCTGTGCTGCTGTCAGCAGCCACCACCACAATGTTAAAGGTGCGGAATCCGACCGCAGCAGTGGCGGTCCCATCATAATTGTATATGCGGGACCGCCGGATGCATGGCGGTCGGACCCAATCACCGCTACGGTGGCGGGCGGACCAAGTTCGCCCGCCATCGTAATGAGCTCCTATGTTAGTTGAGGAAGTACGTTTTTATTTTTATTTAAATGTGGGTTGTGAATTGTGTGGTTTTATAGGGTAGGAAATAAAAAAAGTTAATTTATGTAATAATTAATGTTTTTTTCTAAAAGATTTGTATTAAAAATATGTATTTTTTGGGGAATAATGTTTTCTTTTATTTAACAGAATATGTGTAGGTATTTGTTATATGTATTTAACATTCTAATATGTTTCCTTAAAAAATGTGATATTAAATATATTTGTATTTGAATTTTAACATATTTATGTATTTTTTTATTTTATTTAGTTTTTCTAAATATTTTTATTCTTGTTAAAATTCTGTTTGTTTTTCATTTTGAACTGACTGGAGTGAGAATATTAATTGTTACTCCGCTGCAATCCAACACTTTTCCTACTGTTGCACTCACTGGAGTGGGAATAGTAATTTTTACCCCTCCAATATCTAACACTGTCCCTGCTTTTACAATTATTGGAGTGGGAATAGAAAAGTTTATGCCGCCACTATCCATCACTTTCTCTACTGTTGGACTCACTGGAGTGGGAATAGTAATTTTTACCCCTCCGCTATCCAACACTTTCCATACTGTTGAACTCACTGGAGTGGGAATAGTAATTTCGTCCACTCCGCTATCTGACACTTTCCCTACTATTGGACTCACTGGAGTGGGAATAGTATTTTTTACCCCTCCGCTATCCTACACTTTCCCTACTGTTGCACTAACTGGAGAGGGACATTTAAGTTTGAAGATTTTTAATTTATAATAGAATGTATTTTAAATTAGATTTTATGTTATTGGTTTACACACACACACACACACACATATATATATATATATATATATATATATATATATATATATATATATATATATATATGCCACGAACACCGCCAAGTCCCGAAGAATCACCCTCAGAACAACAACGAAACCGGACTCACACGAATAGTTTTGCAAAATTAAATTTTATTCCATCCTTTGTGCAGAGAACACGCCGCCATGACGCGTTTCGGCACCTCCGCCCCTTGATCACATGACATGGTCCGAATGTACACCCATCATTTTTAAAGTGCTAATACACAGTCAGCTGACACCAAGGCCTGTGGAGATAAAAAACAGACTTCATCCTGGTTCAGTAGCACTTATTCAACCAGGTTTTTCCATTTCTAAACATCATTGTGAGATCCAAATGTATTACACATTCAACTATGGATAAAAATAGAAAACTTAACACTTTAAAAAAAGGATAGTAGTTCCTTCTTTGCGTTTGTTAAATTCATTGTTCCCACTCGTACATTGAGGTCATTTCCCTATAAATAAATTGATTAAAATACATCAACAGTTAAGGGACTAAACAATTCATATATAGCGAGTTAAAATCGTATAAAAGAATATACATATATACAATTTCTACATATTGTGCAAAATTGCTATAATATGTGCAAACCTCGCAAATGGAAAGACCTCATTAGTCTAGTAGGGAACACATAGTATGGACCATTTTATCAGATTATATATACATATATATATATATATATATATATATATTCACTGAAAAAACCATAGGTTATAGACCATATATAGTTAGGAATTAGCATTTACAAAACCTTGAAAATTCACTGAAAAAACCATAGGTTATAGTCCATATATAGTTAGGAATTAGCATCTACAAAACCTTGAAAATTCACTGCAAAAACCATAGGTTAGAGACCATATATAGTTAGCTGGACATTTTATTGACATAAAACCAATGAAATTCCATATATAGTTAGTTGCACTAACTATATATCGCGCACCCGCAATCCACTGCTGATGATGTCACATATTACATCATTCATGACATGGTCAGTGACATCACTGATGACATCACTGATGACATCTCAAATGACATCACTGATAACAACATCCAGTGATTTTTTGTTTCTATAAAGTTTAAATATGTCTTACATATTGAAGAATGAGTGGATGTGTAAGTGTCTGGACGAAGGATTTAGTAGGTGCATGACTGACTGTATGAGTGAGTGATTAAATGTGTCTCACTGAGTGCATGGGTTAGTGACTAAACTGTCTTAATTTGTGCATCATTATGTCTGTTGTTCTGTAAACTGCTGCATGTGTTGATCAGTAGCTATATGAGTAACTATATGGGTTATTGATTGATTGCCCAAGTATTTGTATGGGAGACTGAGTGTGTGTGTGGCTAGCTGGGAGGTGTGTGACTCTGTGCAGATCAATCTGTACTTGTATCAATGATTGTATAAGAAGGTAAGTATGTGTTAGTATATGTTTGAAAATGTAAGGTGCTCTATGTTTAACTGTATAGACAAGAAAATGGAAGTCTCATTGATTCTTTACAGGACTGACTAGGTGTGTGAGTAACTCCATGGATGAGTGGCAGACTGTGAGTGTCTGTATAGGTGTATGAGTGCATATGATAGTGTTGTAAAGATGAGTGATTGTATGTATGAATGATTGTATGGGTGAATGAGTGAAGGTGTGTGTAGACGTAGCAATCAGTGAGTGCGTATGTAGTAACTAGTATTGGTGTGTCAATGGTTTCAAAAATTATACTCTTTTTAACACTGGGTGAAACAGAGGTTATATTAAAATGTGAGGAGATGCATTGTATTGTCACATGAATGATATCATCAGTGATGTGGTCATTGATGTCAAATGAGATGTCATCAGTGATGTCATCAGTGATGTCATTTGAGATGTCATCAGTGATGTCATCAGTGATGTCACTGACCATGTCATGAATGATGTAATATGTGACATCATCAGCAGTGGATTGCGGGTGCGCGATATATAGTTAGTGCAACTAACTATATATGGAATTTCATTGGTTTTATGTCAATAAAATGTCCAGCTAACTATATATCGTCTCTAACCTATGGTTTTTGCAGTGAATTTTCAAGGTTTTGTAAATGCTAATTCCTAACTATATATGGTCTATAACCTATGGTTTTTTCAGTGAATTTTCAAGGTTTTGTAAATGCTAATTCCTAACTATATATGGTCTATAACCTATGGTTTTTTCAGTGAATTTCAATGGTTTTTTAATAGCAAATATCATAAGCTGTCGAATGTCAAGTACGTGGTAAGTAAAAACATTTTCGTGTTTGTGCACACTGATCTGCTTTGAATGCTGCCCCCCACCCCTCATTTCTATTAGGAGTACTCTCTCTTTGCAGATAGTGAAGGGTAGTTAACGCAGCCCTTTGCCCCCTTTGTAATCCGTCGTGCCTGCTTCTCTCTCCATTTGATTGATTGTTCTCTTTGGTTCATTCTCTATTTACAAACAAGCACAGAGTCGCAATACTCTGTTTAGTCTTTGCAGATAGCGAAAAATCGTGTAAAAAAACAAAAGGAATCGAACAAAATCAGTAGGCCACTAATGGGATCTCTTTTTGACCTCGCTAAAATAGAAACATTAGGAACAACCTGTTGAAAATAGCAATGCGTATGTACATAAGCGGCGTTCATTTGTGTTCACAGTACCCCTTGTTGATTGTTTCAATCGAGCATTGAATTGTTCGAAGTTGGTTCTCTTAAGGATCTTCTCTGCCTGCAAACGAGGAAGAATAGGAATATTCTCTCTCCCTTTGCAGATAGTGAAGGGTAGGTAACGCAAGCCTTTAACACGTCGTACCTATTTCATTCCTCATTGATTGATTGATTGTCCGAACATTGACTGTTTGGGAATTAGTTCTTTTTGGAGGTATTCCCTGTTTGCAAATAAACGTAGGAAAATCTTTGCAAGTAGTGAAAGGGTACGTAATGCGGACCTTTCTCCCCCGTTGTAATCTGTCATGCCTATCTACTCCCCACTGATTGATGCACCTGTTTCACCCGGACCATTTACTAGAGATACGTTATCTGGCCCGACCAGAGAGCACCCCTAGTGAAAAGGACATATGCAATAATAACGAAGTGATCACTGTATCCTGTTAACAGAAACTTTAGCATGAAACAACCTGGAAAGAAAAGAATAGGAAAACGAAAATCAGTAGGCCACTGATGAACATGAACTTTTATTAAACAACGAACAAAGAAACGATAACATAACGTAATGATAAAACCTATTAATGTCCTAGAAACAAGAAAACGTTAAAATATGCCAGTGGTGAGAGACCAGAAAAACAGTAAGAGAAACCAAATCACCCCTCGCTGTCCCACCGCCTGCCACGCCAAAAAAATCGATAGACTAGGGAAAATGCAAGTCAGTAGAACATCCGCCCCCACTCTGGAAACTTCCAAGGTGGGGCAGGGTTGCGGCTACGCCCAGCCGGGAGCAGCCCATATAAGGCAGGTCCTGCTGCCACGCCTCGGCCAGGAGATCCTAACGTAGGGTGTAGCCGGAGGAGAGGCCGAGGCCAGCGGGACCCGGCCAGGCGATTGCCTTTACAACGCTGAACAGTTGCAGGGGGGGGAATGTCTCCTCGACCCTCCCCTCTCTCTCCCAGTCCGGCCGCGGTGGCCCTTGACAGTTGCAGGTACTCCCGCCACATGCTCTTCCGGTCCGGCCACCAACGGTCGGGGGGCCGAGGACGACGGGATCCGGCTGCAGCCGATAAACCAAGAAACCCGTTCATGGGGCCAGAGCCAGGGGCGTCCGGCCGACATCTACCGGAAGCCCGGCCCGAAGACGGACGGGACACTTCTTCTTTCTTGAATAATGGCTGCGACAACACTGGGGGGGGATTTCTTGCACATGCCTCCGACCCCCCCCCCCCTCGTCCTCATCGCCTGGTCCGGCCATAACAAATCTCAAGCGAGACGCCGTGGGGTGCACTGGGAGGGAGAGACGGTGCGAACAGGCCTCTCCCGCCTCCCCAGGTGGAGGCTTCCCAGCTACACCCTCAGCGCTCCAGGCGCCCGGAAAAGGGTTCTTCCACTGTGGGCATGCTGCAACGTCTCGCCCGGCAGGGTGGAGCCCGTCCGCTCATTTGACCCCGCGATCGCCAGTAGCTACCGAACTCTCAAAATGGCGGTCGACCTGGCAAGAGCGGGCCCAGCATAAAGAAATGGCCCGGTCACTGCTTGACTCCACCACCGTAGTCCTCCACGACCTTGAAGATTCTAGAGGAGCCGCGGGAGTCTCCGACCCCCGATGGGGAATGACTGCCATGATCGCCCGTGGAGTGACGAAACTGTATCCGCGGGACGTCGGCGCTCCCATGCTAGCGCCAGCCTCACTTTGAATTACTAGAATCCTGCAGACCTCAGTTCCGGTGAAAGCACAGTGTGACCCGGTAGGAAAAATTGTTGCACCCCCTCCCCTTTTTCACTGATAGTTCAAACCACCGATCCTTTCCTTTGCCCTTTTAACGGAACTTTGGACTGCCTCCCCCTCTTTTACATTTTCTAGAGAAAACAAAACATTAACCACTACATTAGCATAGCAGTTGACACCAGAACTGTTTTCAAATTTAAAACCAACAACATCTTCAACAAAATCCTTTTTGTTTCTGCTGTGACCCTGCTACAGCACAGGCATTGTCCCCAGCAGTAATTCTGCGATGCCGGTAAGAATAGCTGTGGTGCCTACTGGACTCACTCACCCCCGCGGCGCCCCACGCCGTTATTTGCTGGGCGGCAACTTACTAGACATCACTTTCGTGCCATCTAGATTTCAGCGCGTTCTGCTGCCTTGGAACTATTCGCACAACAGACCGCTACTGACAAGAATATTTCATTATTGGTGCTGTCAATTTCAATAAATCTATTGGATAATTCAAAAGAAATTGCCACGGTCTCTTCGTTGTTTAAATGTTTTTACTGTTTTTGTTTTGTTGTATATATTTATATGTTATTAAAGTTTTATATTCCTACTACTTTGTTGGAGTGCTACATATTTTTAATGTGACACATAATTGTAAAAACTTTGATGTACCAAGAGTCATTCCTGGAATCTTCCGCTTCAGGCTCGGTCCCCTCCCCAATCACAATACAGGATGGTTTTCAGATAGTAGGAACGCGTGTGGTGTGACGGATCTCATCGGGTGTGGGCCTTCATCTACTATAACTCCTTTGAAGAGGGGTGATTCTTTACAGCTGGGGCCATAAACTACATCTGCAGGGCTAGCTGATAGCCTGGACAATCGGACACAGAGGAAGAGGAGTGTCAGAGGGTGCGGTAGTGAATAGGGCAAAAGGGAGGTGTCGGGCGGGCACAGAGTGTGATTCTCAGGGAAGAGCAGCGCAGATGGGGGGAGGTTTATTGCCCATGCATAAGACAGAGAGCGGGGGTGACCAGTGCCTGGGGAAGATGCTTGCGAGGGTGAGGAGCCATGCTACGAATCGACAGCGTGCAGAGAGTGGGTCTGGTCAAGACATCTAAAATGGCTGCCGTGCACCACAAAAGTGTGGCATTTCAAAAAAGGCAAGATGGCGCAAACAATGTTTTTCAACACTTCCTCATTTCCTTCGAATCGAACGTTAACAGACGTTGGGGCATATTACCAAAGTTAAGCGATATTTATCGCTAACGATGCTTACCAACGAATTTTTTACCGCTAAGCATCGTCAGAAATTATCGAAGATAAACCTTGCTATTATCAAGGTTTATCGCAAATGCGATAATAAACGGCCGCAATGCATCAATATCGCTAAAAACTCAGCGATATTCATGCATTACCGAGCTAATGCTCTTAGCCATGTTATCCACCTCCCATTGGATAACATGGCTAAGAACTGCTCAGGGCAGGTGTTACTTTTTGGAGATATTCGCGCTTAGCGCGAATATCTCCAAAAGGAGATAGATATCTTGCATGTTGTAATGCAAGTTATTGTGGTATATGGAACTCATACCATAATCTCTCAGGAAAGCAGAAACTGATCCTTTAGGGACCGCCTAAAAAGGCCTAGGGGGTGAGGAGTACTCTACTTTGCCCCCTTTTCACGTTCCGAACTATTTTATTTTACTCTCTTCTGTAATTACACAAAATAGCAGCGATAAGATGCATCGGAGACACAGTGAGAGAAAGGAGGCCGGAGATGAAGAAGAGATGTCAAATACACATTGGAGATAATATAGTGGCAGAAGGGAAGTAAATATGAGTAAACTTACCATGTAACATAAAAATGTTGCACTCTATACTATAAGTCTCATTTTATACTACAATCACTTCGCTACAACCTCATAAATTAAAAATAAAAATGAATAATGTCTCAAACAATTTTTGATTTCTAAATATAAATTTATTCTTCAGAATTTTCTAAATTTGAAAGAACTAGTAACATGTCCTCATCAGCAATGTCCTCATGAAAAGTCTGCAATGATGATTCTTGTAACTCTATGGTCTCCAAACATTCGATAAATTCGCCATCAAGAGATTGATCAAAAAAATCATTCAAGTCATCTCCTCCTTGTGACAATATTTCATTATTGGTGCTGTCAATTTCAATCAATGTAGTGGAATCATTCAAGTCATCTCCTCGTGACAATATTTCATTATTGGTGCTCTCAATTTCAATCAATGTAGTGGAATCATTCAAGTCATCTCCTCCTTGTGACAATATTTCATTATTGGTGCTGTCCATTTCAATCAATCTAATGGAATCATACAAGACATCTCCTCCTTGTGACAATATTTCATTATTGGTGCTCTCAATTTGAATCAATGTAGTGGAATCATTCAAGTCATCTCCTTGTGCCAATATTTCATTATTGGTGCTGTCCATTTCAATCAATCTAATGGAATCATACAAGTCATCTCCTCCTTGTGACAATATTTCATTATTGGTGCTCTCAATTTCAATCAATGTAGTGGACAATTCAAAAGAAATTGCCACGGTCTCTTCATTGTGAGCCATTTTATTTTGAAATTGCTTGCTGTAAATTGCAGAAAAAAATAATCACTTTCATTTATCGTTTTTAGTAATACATAATATAAAACTAACTTTATCAAGTATTTAGTATAACAGAAGGACTGCAAATAAATAACAGAAAACATTTTTAAAATTTTCTTCAAGTGTACAACATAGTTCCCCTTACAAATTAACAACTCACCTTTTTAAAAGTAGGAGAAGTGTTAGTACTGTGTAAATCAAACACCAGAAATTCACCACCAAAAATTCCTCACAAATGTACCTCAGACAGTAGTATCACAAAATGGCTGTGGTTTCCTCTCATTTGAAATATATACATAACCAATTAACTTTCATCACACACAAATACAAAACCAAACTAACATTTTAATTGGTTCTAAATTTCAACACTTTCAAATGTGTTTTCCCCATGCAATTTTCCATAGGACATTTACATACGTCTACAGCCTGAATGGCTGAACGGAATTACACCAAACTTGGCAAAATGGTACATCAAACCTAAGAGGTCAGGAAGGATCTACTATGCCCCCTTATGGTCATTTCCCCCTTCGCTTTGGCCTCCTCTTGTCTCTCAATCCTACCGAGAGACAAGATGGCGGCCGCTACGGACTGTTTGGAATGTTGACAGACGCCGGAGAACCAATCAGCTTCGCAAAGCTCCGTAACGCGAAAAGTACGCGAAGCGGAGCGCTGTTACAGATATATATCTTTTTTTGAATGTTAATTTCTCAAAATCCACTGGAGCACATATATTGAGACCTAGCAAAGGCACATCGGGCTACCAGTCCCTAATATTTTGCCAAGTTTCGTGCAAATCCATTCAGCCGTTCGATTATTATTATTATTTTTTTTTTTGCCCCGCGGGGCCCTTTTAAAACCTCCACATCAAACGTAGGGGGTCAGCGAGGATCTACTATTCCCCCTTATGGTCATTTGCCCCTTCGCTTTGGCCTCCTCTTGTCTCTCGATCCTACCGAGAGACAAGATGGCGGCCGCTACGGACTGTTTGGAATGTTGACAGACGCCGGAGAACCAATCAGCTTCGCTTCACAAAGCTCCGTTGCGCGAAAAGTACGCGTCCTGGAGCGCTGCCCGGTCCACTGTTACAGATATATATCTTTTTTTAAACGTTAATTTCTCAAAATCCACTGTAGCACATATATTGAGACCTACAAAAGGCACATCGGGCTACCAGTCCCTACAATTTTGCCAAGTTTCGTGCAAATCCATTCAGCCGTTCGGGCTAAAAGTGAGGCCAACCGCCCTATGGAAAACTCAATGTTAAAAACACGTTTTGGGACCCCCCTTTTTTCTCAGCCCCCCCTTGACGACCCCCCCCCCAAATTTTCAAGGGCTGCTCAGAAACAAAATGTGCCATTTTCCTGAAAATTTCAGCCAATTCCGTCCACAAACGCCAAAGTTATTAGACATAGAATTTTCAAAAAACCCATAGAGAAAAAATCCTAACTATATATACCTACTGGCGACCGCCAGTAGGTAATATTCACTGAAAAAACCATAGGTTATACACCATATATAGTTAGGAATTAGCATTTAAAAAACCTTATTTTACTCACACAAAACCAATGAAATTCCATATATAGTTAGTTGTACTAACTATATATCGCGCACCCGCAATCCACTGCTGATCATGTCACATATTACATCATTCATGACATGGTCAGTGACATCACTGATGACATCACTGACGACATCTCAAATGACATCACTGATGACATCACTGATGACATCTCAAATGACATCACTGATGACATCACTGATGACATCACTGATGACATATCAAATGACATCACTGATGACATCTCAAATGACATCACTGATGACATCACTGATGACATCTCATTTGACATTACTGATCACATCACTGATGACATCATTCATGTGATAATACGATGAACCTCTTCAGACTCTAATATAACCTTAGATACACTCAGTGAAAACAGACACTCACAGACTGTCACTCATCCATGGAGTTACTCACACACCTAGTCAGTCATGCAAAGAATCAATCACACCTCCATTTCCTCAACTATACAGTTATACACACCTTACTTATTCAAACATATACTAACACATATTTACTCACTTATACAATCCTGGATACAAGTTCACAATGATTCATACAGCCACTCACACATTCACTGGCTCTTATGCACAGTTATTTATATATGTCAACTCTCACATGTACTGTGTTTTACATATGTACTTACTTTGACATGTAGCACTGAGATATCCATTCACTCACCAATGCACTCATGCACACAGTCAACCGCCCATACAGATGTTTCCACATGCACTTTTGAACCCATACACCTAGTGAATCAACTGCTCACACATCTATGCAGAGAGTCATACACCTCCCAGCCACCCATACACACTCTCAGTCTCCCATACAAATACTTGGGCAACCAATCAATAACCCATATAGTTAATCATATAGCTACTGATCAACACATGCAGCAGTTTACAGAACAACAGACATAATGATGCACAAATTAAGACAGTTTAGTCACTAACCCATGCACTCAGTGAGACACATTTAATCACTCACTCATACAGTCAGTCATGCACCTACTAAATCCTTTGTTCAGACACTTATACATCCACTCATTCTTCAATATGTAAGACATATTTTAACTTTACAGAAACATACAGTCACTGGATGTTGTCATCAGTGATGTCATCAGTGATGTCATTTGAGATGTCATCAGTGATGTCATCAGTGATGTCATTTGAGATGTCATCAGTGATGTCATCAGTGATGTCACTGACCATGTCATGAATGATGTAATATGTGACATGATCAGCAGTGGATTGCGGGTGCGCGATATATAGTTAGTACAACTAACTATATATGGAATTTCATTGGTTTTGTGTGAGTAAAATAAGGTTTTTTAAATGCTAATTCCTAACTATATATGGTGTATAACCTATGGTTTTTTCAGTGAATTTTCAAGGTTTTGTAAATGCTAATTCCTAACTATATATGGTCTATAACCTATGGTTTTTTCAGTGAATTTCATTGTTTTTTTAAAAGCTAATATCTATAGCTGTAAAATGTATTCTTCTTTAAATCCAAAAATATATTTTATATGTTTATTAATAATTTTTTTTAAATATTTTTTTTTGTTTCGCTCCCGGTCCGCGAACCGGAAAGCTTTCCGTTAGCTCAAATTGATGCCGCGACCCGGTCCGCGAACCGGTAAGAAATCAACATAGTGATGGTATCGCGTTGCCGCGTAATGCGTCTTGTGACGTACCGCGTTAGCACACCCGGAAGTGCCCCGGGGCGCGGACCGAGGCGCGAAACGCAGCTCCCCGGAAGCGATCCGCGTCACGTCGCGAAAGCGCGACGTATCGCGTTGCCGCGTAATGCGTCTTGTGACGTACCGCGTTAGCGCACCCGGAAGTGCCCCGGGGCACGGACCGAGGCGCGAAGCGCAGCGACCCGGAAGCTAACCGGGGCGCGTTCCGCAGCGCGTAACATGAGCGTGAGAGGTCATGTGACTTGTTAATAAAACTTTTCATTGGTTCATTTCACTTTTGGTTTCATAATGATGTAAGGCTAGGTCAGGTGACCTAAAAATAACACTTTTCATTGGTTTAGAACTATTTTTTTTCCCAAATGATGAAAGCCCCCACCTTTTTTCTCACTCTGACTTTCAACTTTGAGAAAGGAAGACCTGATCATTTGCTCTGATTAAAAAATGGCTTCAATAGTAGCTTCAGCTTCTGCACCCCCACCACCACCACCACCATCTCCTCATAGGAAGAGAGGACCACCTGCACAGTTTATTGGAGACACAGAGGAGGAAGAGGAAGAACAATACGGAGAGGAAGAAGAGGGACCACGATTTGTCAAAGAGTTACCCCGGGTATCTCATCGCAAAGTTAGCTTTATCTGGCAATTTTTTTCCATTCCACCAGGAGAGAAAAAAGTCAATGCACGCTATGCTACGTGCCTTATCTGCCAAGAAAAGTTATCCCGGGGCACTAATAAAAAATACAGTTATGGAAATCACACGATGCACCGACATATGCAGAGGTGGCATCCAAACAACTATAGTCGTGCAGAGATGCGTGAACTACAACAGAACCCCCCAACTTCGGTGACAAGAACATCTACTGATATCTCTCTCACATTTGGAGAGGCCAACGAAACAGTGCCAAATATTCAAAAAAATGTTGTCCATATGAAGCTGACATGCTTATATTGTGGCACTTTAATTTCATGCGCAAACATGAGTCTGAAATTAATTAATTTGGCTTTCGAGAAACACCGATGCTCCAAACGCAGCAAGTTTTAATTTTTTTTTTTGCTCCTGTTGAGCCTTTTTCAATGCCTCTTTCTGTTCTTTTTCTTTGAAAAAAAACAAAAAAAACAAATAAGTGTTCAAAAAATACAAAAAAAACAAATAATGTTCAAAAAAGAAAAAAAAAATATTAAACAACAAAAATATTTAAAAAAAAGTTCTTTTCAGAACTACCTCCCCGTTATTAAAAAATTGCTAGAATGTTTAGCACTCTGGCAAGCTCTATTTCTTTTGGTTCGCTTCCCGGTTAGCTTCCCGGTACGCGGACCGGGAGCTAACCAAAAATTAAAAAAAAAAATAAATAGAGTAAGTATAAGGAAAGTAAACAGAGAGTGATGTTAAAAGAAAGACAGCTATAGGGACTAAAGAAGAGATACTGTTTAATAGATCTATTTACCGAAGAAAAGACGGAAGAGGGTATAATTGTGAAAAACAAAATAGATAACGAAGTGAAAGAAAAAAAAAGAGAGTATAACATTAACAAAGAAGAGTTTCTTGGAGAATGTGAGTGAATGTTCAAAATAAGATTAAAACATGAAGAATAACAGAGAGAAAAAATAGAAAACAGAAAACAAAAAATAACAGAAAAAGATTAATTGAAACAGCAAAGAAATGTAAGTAACATAGAGCCATATCATCAACATATGCAATAAAAGTTTTGCAGCTTTTATTGGCAGAAATGTGTCGCTAAAGCTGCTTTTGCGGCAGAAAACTGCCACTAAAACCACTTTTGCACCAGTTTTCTGCCAATAAAAAGAGCAATAATTTTATTGGCTGTGTTCATAATATGCCCCTTAGTGTGCTTCAACTACACAGAGAAAGCATTATGAACAAGTAGTGAAAAAGTGATCAGTCAAAGACACTAAGAGTAATAGAGACGGAGTGAGTGAACAAGAGTGAGGAACTATGAGAAGAGAGGGACTGAGAAAAAGAGTGGAAGGAGTTGAGTAAGTAGGTAATAGAGAAAGGAATGAGGAAAGTAGCAAAGGCAGGAAACTGAGGGTTAAAGAAATGAAGCAGTGGAACTAATAGTAGGTGAATGTGATAGAAATGTAACAAAAAGAGTACAAAACATTTACCTTATAATTGTCGTTAACTTACTCACTTTTTGTTTTTATACTTTCAATCTGTGAAAGAGAGAACAAACATTTGAAAAATATTAAGGACATTTTACACCCTCATAGATTACAAGCTATGTTCAATGAAAATGACGACATTTCAGACAGTGAAATGTTAGAAATGTTATTAAATTTTGAAACACAATCACAATAATAAATAATTGCTTAAAAAATAAAAAAAAATAAAAAATAATCAACAAAACCAACAATCAATTAACATACAGTATTTGAAAAGTCTATCATTCATTTTTCATTGCAGTACGCTGCCCAGAACGCTTCCCGGTTCGCGGACCGGGCGCTACCCACGCAAAAAAACAAAAATTTGTTTTTATTTTTTTTGCCCCGCAGGGCCCTTTTAAAACCTCCACATTAAACCTAGGGGGTCAGGGAGGATCTAGTATGCCCCCTTATGGTTATTCCCCCCTTTGTTTTGGCCTCCTCTTGTCTCTCAATCCTACCGAGAGACAAGATGGCGGCCGCTCCGGACTGTTTAGAATGTTGACAGACACCGGAGAGCCAATCAGCTTCGCTACGCGAAGTTCCGGTACGCGTAAGGTCCGCGAACCGGGGCGCTGCCCGGTCCGCTGTTACAGATATATATCTGTTTTTTAAACGTTAATTTCTCAAAATCCACTGGAGCACATATATTGAGACCTACAAAAGGCACATCGGGCTACCAGTCCCTACAATTTTGCCAAGTTTCGTGCAAATCCATTCAACCGTTCGGGCTAAAAGTGAGGCCAACCGCCCTATGGAAAACTCAATGTTAAAAACACGTTTTGGGACCCCCCTTTTTTCTCGGCCCCCCCTGGACGAAACCCCCACAAATTTTCAGGGGCTGCTCAGAAACAAAATGTTCCATTTTCCAGAAAATTTCAGCCAATTCCGTCCACAAACGCCAAAGTTATTAGACATAGAATTTTCAAAAATCCCATAGGGAAAAAATCCTAACTATATATACCTACTGGCGACCGCCAGTAGGTAATATATATATATATATATATATATATATATATATATATATATATATATATATATATCATACCAGAGTTTGCCTCCAAACAAAGACGCCACACACGAACGGTTCCGGCACTCAACACCGCAGGTAGCAATGCTCGCAGAGAGATGCAGCTTTCCCAATAGCCATACGCGTTTCGAACATAGCGCTCTTGATCACTGGCTGGCTTGAAAACGGGAGGCGAATAGTAAGAACATGTGATTTTATTGAGTAGCAAGCTCCGCCCCAGTGGGCGTCAACTGTGGCATTCTGGTAAATGTAGTCAACAATATGCCACACCAACTTGCAAAAGTTCATTCACCAAGTGGATTCGCCGCCTCCCTTCAAAGAAATGTCATCCCCAGTCGAGTGAGAATTTCTGCCACCTCTGATGCAGGCTTCCAAGTACATCCCTGTAGTGTAGGCCCACTTCGTTTGTACGAGTGCTCACGTCTCCAAGCACTCAGGACCCGCTTCAAGAAGCAGTGGGGCATCTTTAGCGGCCGGGCAAGCCGCAATACAACATACCAGAGTTTGCCTCCAAACAAAGACGCCACACACGAAGGTTTCCGGCACTCAACACCGCAGGTAGCAATGCTTGCAGAGAGATGCAGCTTTCCCAATAGCCATACGTATTTCGAGCATAGCGCTCTTGATCACTGGCTGGCTTTAAAACAGGAGGCGAATAGTAAGAACATGTGATTTTATTGAGTAGCAAGCACCGCCCCAGTGGGCGTCAACTGTGGCATTCTGGTAAATGTAGTCAACAATATGCCACACCCACTTGCAAAAGTTCATTCACCAAGTGGATTCGCCGCCTCCCTTCAAAGAAATGTCATCCCCAGGCGAGTGATAATTTCTGCCACCTCTGATGCAGGCTTCCAAGTACATCCCTGTAGTGTAGGCCCCCTTCGTTTGTACGAGTGCTCACGTCTCCAAGCCCTCAGGACCCGCTTCAAGACGCAGTGGGGCATCTTTAGCGGCCGGGCAAGCCACAATACAACATACCAGAGTTTGCCTCCAAACAAAGACGCCACACACAAAGGGTTCTGGCACTCAACACCACAGGTAGCAATGCTCGCAGAGAGATGCAGCTTTCCCAATAGCCATACGCGTTTCGAGCATAGCGCTCTTGATCACTGGCTGGCTTGAAAACAGGAGGCGAATAGTAAGAACATGTGATTTTATTGAGTAGTAAGCTCTGCCCCAGTGGGCGTCAACTGTGGCATTCTGGTAAATGTAGTCAACAATATGCCACACCAACTTGCAAAAGTTCATTCACCAAGTGGATTCGCCGCCTACCTTCAAAGAAATGTCATCCCCAGTCGGGTGAGAAGTTCTGCCACCTCTGATGTAGTGTGGCGTCTTTGTTTGAAGGCAAACTCTGGTATGATATATATATATATATATATATATATATATATTCACTGAAAAAACCATAGGTTTGACACCAGTTATAGTTAGCTGGAAATTTTACTGACATAAAACCATTGAAATTCCCACGTTATAGTTATTTGGACTCACTATAACTTGCGCCCCTACAATGCACTGCTGATGACGTCACATATTACATCACTCGTGACATGGTCAGTGACATCACTCATGACATCACTGATGACACCATCCAGTGAATGTGTGTCTTTCTGAAAAATAAATATGTTTTATATATGTATATGTAAAGGTCGATGGAAGAATAAATGTTTAAATAAGTGTCTTAATGGATGTTTTTTTTTTTTTATTGATTGGTTAACTGGCTTATTAAGTGTATCTTAGTTAATACATATATTAGCGAGTATTGTTTAAATATTTAAATGTTTGTATCAGTGTTTCACTTTGTGTATAAGTGGCTGCATGGGTTGGTGAGTAGCTACATGTGTGTGTATATGGGTTATTAGATTTTTTTTTTGTATCAGTATGAGTGTCTGTATGGTTTGGTGGGGGTGTTACTTAGCACATAGATGCATCAATGACTGACTCACTGTTTGTATGTGTTTTGAAGACAGCATATGTGCAGGACTGTATGGGTGGATGAGTGTGTATATGTGTGTGTTAGTGAGTGAATGGCTGTCTCACTAGTGTCTTTATCAGTAACTACATATGTTTTAATCTAGTATATGTGAGTATTGATGTATATAATTGAGTATATGTGAGAGTGAGAGATTGAAAGAGTTCTTGTTTAAATAAGTATGTGTTTCTATAAGTGATTGTTTACGAGAGTAAGTATGTGTAAGTTTCCTTAGAAGTAAGGTGGTGGTGTGTGTATAGCTGTATATGCAAATAAATGGATGTTCAATAGTTTATTTGCATGTGTGATTATGTGTGTGAGTAACTTTTGGATGACTGTCGGGGTGTAACAGGATGTATAGGTGTTTCACTACATATGATGAGTGAATATATGTATGAGTAACTATATAGAACTGTTGGTGAATGAGTGGATGTGTATATAGATGGTGGTATTACTGAAATGGTTGTTGTAACTGTTATGGGTATCTCTATTTTTTTGAAAATTTTAGTTTCTATTTTTGAATATGTGTTTCAAGGGTTACATTACACTGAAAGGAGGTCTGTCACTCTGTCACAAGGATGGTGTCATCAGTGACGTCATAAGTGATGTCACTGACCATGTCATGAGTGATGTAATATGTGACGTCATCAGCAGTGCATTGCAGGCGCGTAAGTTATAGTGAGTCCAACTAACTATAACGTGGGAATTTCAATGGTTTTATGTCAGTAAAATTTCCAGCTAACTATAACTGGTGTGAAACCTATGGTTTTTTCAGTGAATTTAATAGGTTTTTTAAATGCTAATTCCTAACTATAACTGGTGTGAAACCTATGATTTTTTCAGTGAATTTCATAGGTTTTTTAAATGCTAATTCCTAACTATATAAGGCCTGAAACCTATGTTTTTTTCAGTGAATTTCAAAGTTTTTTTAATGCTAATTCCTTACTATATAAGACCTGAAAGCCCACCAGGAATCTCCAGTATGCGCCAGGGGACTGCATTGCAGAGAGGTGTAATGAAGCCACGCCCCTTTTTACACCTCTCTGCAACGCAACCCCCATGCATGTTTGAAGAGGGGGAACTAATTCCCCTTGCATACTGGGGGCCCCTGGGGGCCAACTAGCCCACCTGGAACCTCCAGTATGCGCCAAGGGGCTGCATTGCAGAGGTGTCATGAGGCTTTGCCCCTTGTTACACCTCTCTGCAACGCAGCCCCCTGCCGCGTTTGCAGAGGGGGAACTAATTCCCCTTGCGTACTGGGGGTCCCTGGGGCCAACTAGCCCACCAGGAGCCTCCAGTATGTGCCAGGGGGCTGCATTGCAAAGAGGTGTAATGAGGCCACACCCTTTTTTACACCTCTCTGCAATTCAGCCCCGTGCATGTTTGAAGAGGGGGAACTAATTCCCCTTGCATACTAGGGGTCCCTGGGGGCCAACTAGCCCACCTGGAACCTCCAGTATGCGCCATGGGGCTGCATTGCACAGAGGTGTAATGAGGCTATGCCCCTTTTTACACCTCTCTGCAACGCAGGCCACTGGCGCGTTTGCAGAGGGGGGACTAATTCCCCTTGCATACTGGGGGTCCCTGGGTCATATCTGCCCAAACACCGATATTCCGAACGATTGAAAATGACTTTTCTTGAGAAACATTTGGATTTGGATTATCATGTCCTATACTTTGGAATTTTTGAAAGACTGACTTTGAGGATGCTATAAATTACTCAAGTCTGCCCGAATTGTGTGGGTAAAATTGATACCTAGTCACTTTGAATAAGAATGTACTTACGTCTCGTCTAACATTTGGAAGAAATATCTAGTTATATGACAACAGGATACCGACATAACTTGAAGGAAATAAGAACGCCCTGAAGAAGTTCTGTTGTACAGAACGAAACGTTTCGGCTGGCTGTGGTACATAAACTTAAGGAAAATAAAAGCATTTGAATATACACCAAGATTCAGCGCTTCAATAAGGACTCTAAGTGATATGATTTGATTGGACTTATTGTGCAAGTGGTGCTGTGCCAAACTTTGGAATATTCTCCACTACTCTCTACTACTTATTCTCTCCTACTCCACTACTCTCAAATACTCACTCTATACTACTCATTCTCTACTACTCTACTACTCTCTACTACTCTCTATCTACTACTCACTCCCTACTACTCACTATCTACTACTCTCTACTACTCACTCTCTACTGCTCTCTCTCTAATACTCACTCTTTACTACTCACTCTCTACTACTCTCTACTACTCACTCTCTACTACTCTCTACTATTCACTCTCTACTACTCTCTCTCTCTACTCACTCTCTACTACTCACTCTACTACTCACTCTCTACTACTCTCTACTACTCACTCTCTACTACTCTCTCACTACTAGTCTCTACTACTCACTCTACTACTCACTCTCTACTACTCTCTACTATTCTCTCTCTCACTCTCTACTACTCTCTACTACTCACTCTCTACTACTCTCTACTTCTCACTCTTTACTACTCTCTACTACTCACTCTCTACTGCTCTCTACTACTCACTCTACTACTTACTCTCTACTACTCTCTACTACTCACTCTCGACTACTCACTCTCTACTACTCTCTACTACTCACTCTACTATTCACTCTACTACTCTCTACTACTCACTCTCTGCTACTCTCTCTACTGCTCTCTACTACTCTCTATTACTCACTCTCTACTCTCTATTACTCACTCTCTACTATCTACCTCTCTACCTCTCTCTACTTCTCTCTCTACTAGTCTCTACCTCTCTACCGCTACCTCTCTACCTCTACCTCTCTACCTCTACACCTCTACCTCTCTACCTCTCTCTACACGCACACATATACACATATATATGCATATATATGCATATGCATTTATATATATGTATGTGTATGTATATACATACATATATAAACATATATAATCTGTATATCTATATAAATACAAATATAAATGCATGCATACATATACATATATGCATACAGATGCATGTTATTTACATGAAAGTTTAAAAAACACTAATAAAAGCAAAGCTAAAAAGCCACCTCATTACAAACAGAATGGCTTTAACTTAAACGAGAGCGAGATCTATTGCATTTTCAATGCTTGTTTACTTTGGTTCCATCAAGAAGGCATTCAGATGTGTCACACATTTGCCATAAATTCTGAATGTTAGCACTCTAGTTGCTCATTAGATCACTGTAGTAAAGCTACTGCTCACCAGGGAAGTCTGCTGCTGGTATTCAAAGTGCATGTTTCAGTCTGCATGTCAGAATTTCTTTACTTGAAATTGAAGAGGATTTGAGAAGTCACTCAAAATGTGCCCTAATTGTTCTTTCTGCAGCACTAATCATACTTTCTATGGCAAAATATACCCCCTCATTTTGTTCCTTTTTAAATTAAATGTTTTAAGAGTTACCACTTTATTCCAATCAAGATGGCTTCAGGTGGGCCATACCTTTGTAATAAGTAGGACTGTTAGCGCTCTAGTTGTTCTTTAGAACACTCTGGGACATTCTGTCATTGGGCTATACTTGGGCTACATCTGGGTGATATTTGAGCTACGTTTGGGCTCTTTTGTCTCTGGTGGCCATCTTGGGAGACTGCATGTCAGAATTTTTTAATGAAATAGAAGAGGATTTGAGAAGTCACTCAAAATGTGCCCTAATTTTTCTTTTTGCAGCACTAATAATACTTTCTATGGCATATTATACCCCCTCATTTTGTTCCTTTTTAAATTAAATGTTTTAAGAGTTACCACTTTATTCCCATCACGATGGCTTCAGGTGTGCTATACCTTTGTAATAAGTAGGACTGTTAGTGCCCTAGTTGTTCTTTAGAACACTCTAGGAGGCTGCAGTAGAATACAAAGGAATCAACTGACAGTCTCTGTCCTTGTTGGATGTACATGTTTTACTGAGAATGTCAGACTTCATGCTCACATGACTGAGAAAGATAATGTGAATTTACAGAAAATATGCTTTCAGTTTAGCTTATAGATCCCCTTCCAAACCACTTTGGGAAAATCATGAGATATTAGTTTTCTTTCAAACATGATTCATGATATCACATCAGAAGGCTTTTTCACATGGTAAAATCACCTTAGAACACACCACAATTCCTAAAATGAGTATGGTACCATCAACAAATGATTTATAATGTAACTAAAGTCCTAAAACCCTCTATTAACTACAATGCTTTTTAATGAGATGCTATCATGTATATTGGTCCCAAGATGGCTGCCAACACTTCTTGGATGAAGTGCTGACAGCCAATCAGATCAGATGTGTAATTAGGCTCCGCCCAGATATATATATTTTTTTGAACCTGAATTACTCAAAATGCACTGGAGCACATATCTTGAGACATAGCAAAGGCACATCGGGCTACCAGTCCCTACAATTTTGCCAAGTTTTGTGGAAATCCATTCAGCCGTTCGGGCTAAAAGTGAGTCCAACCGCCCTAAGGAAATTAACATGGGGAAAACACGTTTTGGGACCCCCCTTTTATCTCGGCCCCCGCCTGACGAATCCCCCCCAAACTTTCAGGGAAGGAGCAGAGCGGAGCGGGCCATCTTCTTTGAGAAATTTGCGAAGATTCCTCTAACGGCGCAAAAGTTATTCCTAATAGAATGTTGCGGATTTCCTATGGAAATCAATCCTAACTATAACTACCTACTGGCGACCGCCAGTAGGTAATATATATATATATATATATATATATATATATATATATATATAAATATGGATTCACAATCCTGTAATGTCAGCAACCCAGCAAGGCACCAACACGAACAACAGGTACAGACCACAACGAGGACTTCAGTAGAAAATAAGGTGCTTTATTCCATTGAAGGGAACGGCAGCATGACGCGTTTCGTCCAGGAAACCCGGACTTGATCACACATATATATATATATATATATATATATATATATATATATGTGTGTTTGTGTGTGTGTGTGTGTGCCTGGAGCGGTAAATACCAAACAAATGATGAACGTAATGCTGAATAAATCATACATTCATGCCCAGTCAAGAGATCTGGGTTAAATCCAATGTTCTTTTGCTCACTATGCCACCCCAGTTTAGACCCAGCCATATGCAAATCAGTCTTGACCCTGAGCTTCATGGGAACGGTCAGACCGAACAGCCAAGCCAGGTTCTCCCTGGACCAGAAACAAGCATCCTGGGACCGGTTTCTGGGTATTACCCTTCATCAGCCAGGCTAGCTTGAATCCAAAGGCACAGTGAGCAAGGGACCCACGTCTGGGCATACCCATCCCACTTAGGGTGAAAAGTGCTATGCAAGCAAATGATGGACGCAATGCTGAATAAAACATACAATCACCCCCAGTCAAGAGTGGTAAATGGCTTTTGTCAGTTTACAGCCCGGCATGGACAGCCCTTTGTTTGCTGTAGAAATGGCAAAAGACTTTGTACCTTTCTATCTCGGCATGGATGACACAGTGCTAATCCTATGCTTAAAGACTTTGGGGCCAATTAGGATGGCGGGCAGCCTGGGACTGGCCTCCAGTGGTGCGGCGGTCCCGCCCCGATGATTAGGATGCCACTGCCACCATGGCAGTGGCATCCTCCATTCCCAGCATTGTGGCGGGCGGTGCTCACAGCACCGCCTGCCACAATGCTGGGAATTTACTGCACACATTGTCATGCACAAGTTGACAGGCACCGTGAGGTGCCTGCCACCATGTCCATGACAATGCAGGGGGGTACCATAGGTACCTCCCATGTGCACCCCCAATACCCTGGCGGCCCGCAACGGGCCCCCGAAAGCAGAATGCGCATGCCTTCCCTTGGCGGCAATGCCATCACTGAAATGCATGTTTCCGCCCTTTCACTAATATGTCTGGCGGTGTCTAGCAGGCACCGCCATCATATTAAACCCTTTTCCGCCCGGTCGACTTATCGACCGGGTGGAAAAGCGGCGGACATTCTTCCCACCCGCCGCCGTACCCCCGCCATACTAATATGGCAGGGGTAAATGGGTGGTGGGCAAGGAAGGATGTAGGGCAGATCGCCACCGCCATGCGGGCGGTGGCTATCCGCCCTACATCCTAATGACCCCCCTTTGTTAGAAGAGCAAACAATTGAGTTGAGCAGATCTAGAGTGTCGCTGGTGTTGTGAGTGCTCTATACAGGAGCTGTTTTCTTCCTAAACTTGAGGACTACCCAGCGTTCTCTGCTTCTTTTATTGTATAATTTATGTGTCACTCTATGCATGAAAGGGTATTGTTTTGACTTACACAGGGTGCTCCCTTGTGTCGGGACGAAGCTATACCTCTCTGAAGAGCTCTAATTAGAGCAAACCCCGGTGTGAGGGGTTGCGTTTACTCATTTCAGGTTGACTTGATTGGTATTTTACCAATTCAAAGCTTTAATACTGTGCCTGGATTGGTAAATGGCTTTTGTCATTTTACACCTCGACATGGACAGCACTGTGCTTGTCCTATGCTTGAAGACTTTGCTGTAGGAATGGCAAAAGCGTTTGTACCTTTCTATCTCTGCGTGGATGGCACTGCTCTTATCCTAAGCTTAAAGACGTTGATAGAAAAGCAGATATTTGAGGTGTCGCTTCTGTTGAGAGTGCTCTCTACAGGATCCGCTTTCCAGATAAACTTGAGAACTATCCAGAGTTCTCTGCTTTTTTTTCTGTATAATTTATGTGTCACTCTATGCCTGAAAAGGTTTTGTTTTGAGGTATATATATATATGTATATGTATGGCTGTCATGTGATCAAGGGTCGAGGAAGACCCGAAACGCGTCATGGCTATGGTGCGGGGGCGCTTTTGCACTAAATAAAACTTTGCACCTTAAATTCCTGGGTCCGCTGTCGTCCTTCTGCATGCTACAAGGTTGCGACTTCCTGAGTTATGTATGTTTATATATATATATATGGTCCAAGTACGAGTAAATAAACCTTCGTTATAACCTATTCTATCTGTGTGCCGCTTCTTTTGAGTGAAAAATTGTGGCATGGGCCAGGATCCGGCCCCTAAGCAGAGCACCCACAGAAGAGCGCAACGCGGTGGAGGGTCATTGTTGTGAGGAAATAAAAAAAAAATATATATATATATATATATATATATATATATATATATATATATATATATTTGTTTGTTTTGAGGTATATATATATATATATATGTATGCACCTCAAACTAAAATGGACTACCCGGCAACACGCATTGATATGTATAAAACGGTGAGAAAATTAAAACTGCGGAAATATAATTTACTGAAAATAAGAACAACTGTGATACACAAAGCAGCAATCATAATCAAAGTATCGCGGAAGTTGAAAGCACTTCCTCCACTGACATTCTTGAGCTCTGGGGAACTGGAGGAGCAGGGTACGCCGCAACCCAGGCAAGGAGAGGAAGTGAAGCAGCAAGAGGTATTTTAACAATGAATTCTATGGCACCACTCACACCGTTTAAATTGCCCTCAACGTTCAGCCCCATCATGACACGAGACGTGCTTGATGTATTTCAGGAGAACGTGATGGCTCAACTCAGAGAATTACAAAAAAGGATATATTCCAGCAAACACAGATTTGAAGGTCAGGCCTTTCAATATGAACAACTAGTGGCAAAACTAAGCAAAGACAATAGCATTGTTGTTCGACCCAGCGATAAAGGAGGCAACGTTGTACTGCTGACCGATGCTGATTATGACAAAGAAGCCTATAAACAACTGAATGATAGGGAGCATTATGAACGAGTTAATATGATCCAACTGAAAAACATGCAACAAGACTACCATCGGTAGCTCGCCCAAATGAGAAATAAAAAAATGTTGTCGGAAGCTGAATACAGGTACCTGAAAGTGGATTACCCCACGACGCCCCTTATCTATTTTTTACCTAAAGTTCATAAGGATATTCTAAACCCCCCAGGAAGACCTATGATATCTGCTAGAGGTGGGTTGCTTGAAAATACATCTGTCTGCATTGACTATTTTCTGCAGGGGTATGTTAGGGCACTTGATTCTTACATTCAAGACACTGGTGATTTTTTTGTATAAACTGTAGAAAATTGAGTGGAAAGAAAATTACTGGATGATTGCATTAGATGTGACAGCGCTTTATACCAGTATTAGACACTCTGATGGAATTACTCCTGTCAATACTTTTTTAAATCGGAGGAGTGCCCTTTTTAGGGACCACAACATTATGCTGCAAGAAATGTTAAAGTTTTGCCTTGAAAATAATGTATTTATATACAATAATTTGCTGTACAGACAATTGCAGGGAGTGGCAATGGGGGCCAGTTTCTCCCCAAGTTAGGCTTGGGGAGTATCGTTCGGGACTTAATCTGCCTGGTAGCGGGGGCCAGATTCTAACACGTGATCTTATGACACAGTGTCTTATGTGCTATATGGCTGCAGGTATGCAGTAGCTGGCAGCCATTAGGTCTTGTGAACTTACCAAAGTAAAGACTGAAAACAGAACCCCAATCTCGCCCTGATGAAGTTGCTGAAATGTATGGCAATGAAACATGTTGGCACAGAGTAAATATATATGGTAGACTACGAACCATTTTTAACTGGGAAATCTTGCAGCATCAGAATAAAGTAGTTTTGCTAGCATGTGTCTCCCCTTTTTAACAGTGGTGGCCGATCGCCGTTGGCTATCACAGGGGTTTAGGTGCACACACATTTTAGTTTCACTTTCACTTCATATGAGGGAACTTAGGGCCAGATGTAGGTCGGTCGGTAACGGCCGAAAATACCGATTTTCGTCCGTTACCGAGCGGAATCGAACCATCGGGATGTAGGAGTCCGAAATCCGTCATAATCGGTAAATTACCGAATCGGTAATTATACCGAGTTGGTAAAATACCGAATCGGAAAAAACACAGATTCGGTAATTTTACCGATTCGCTAACATACAGATTCGGTAAATATACCGAATGGGTAATTATACCGAATCGGTAAAATACCGAATCGGGAAAAAACACAGATTCGGTAATTTTACAGATTCGCTAACATACAGATTCGGTAAATATACCAAATCGGTAATTCTACCGAATCGGTAAAGTTACCGATTCGATAAAATGCCGATTCTGTAAATAAGAAGTGTGAAAAATGAAGAGTGAGATGTAGGTAAGCTCAGAAATACCGAAATTGCCTAAAAATCTGTATTTAAGAGTCTGTATTTACCATGGATTGGAATCAGGTGGTAACCAGGTGCAACCTATAAAAACAGACCCAAAATGCAATTCTTCTTGCACTATGGCGGCATTTTATGTCATTGCAAGACGGCTACGGCTACAGGAGGAAGGAGAGAGGGAATGGCAGAGAGAGGAGCAGGTCTACAGGCAGAGGGTGACCCTGTGCATGCTCACAGAAGCAGAGATCCTACAGAGATACAGGTTGGCCCCAGACACCATCTTGGAGCTCATCAGGGACCTCCAACCACTGTTGGACCACCCCACCCCAAGGGCACACGCAATCCCAACACAAGTGCAGGTGCTATGCAGCCTACACCTGCTTGCGTCTGGCAGCTATCAAAGTGTAGTTGCTGTGGCAGGAGGGGTGACCCAGAGCAGCCTGTCAAGGTTTTTCCACAAATTCCTTGACGCCATGATAGAGAGGATGGACCAATACATTTCCTTCCCTGCAACCCATGCGGAACTGGTACAAACTAAAGCAGACTTTTACCAGATGGCAAGATTCCCCCACATCATTGGCTGCATTGATGGCACGCACATTCCGATTTGCCTCCCTGCTGACACAGAATACATATACCGTAATCGGAAGTCAACGCACACCATAAATGTGCAGGTGATTTGTAATGCTAAGTGCGTCATCACAGACCTGGTTGCAAAATTCCCAGGGAGTACCCACGACTCCTACATCTTCCAAAGCAGCGGCATCCATGCACGGCTGACGGCAGGGGAATTTGGTGAAGGATACCTCCTAGGTGAGACACATTGTCAGACCCCCATAACAATAATAGCAGTGTGAAGTACATGTATGCATGTGAGTAATGTTACCCCTTTTTCTTCTAGGCGACAGTGCATATGCCCTCCGCTCATTCATACTCAACCCCTACCTCAACCCCTCAACACCCAGCCAAAGGAGGTATAACCGGGCCCACAAAAGCACAAGGAATGCGGTAGAATGGACCTTTGGCATCTGGAAAAGCAGGTTCAGATGCTTGCACAAGAGTGGAGGTGCAAGGCAGTATACCCCCATCACCTGCTGCAAGATAATTGCTATCTGTGCAATGTTGCACAACCTTGCGGTCAAGAAGGGCACTGAGGTAGAGTTGTCAGACTACGAGGACCATGACGACGACATTGCTGTGCCACAAACCCAACCTGCTGGAGTGTCAACACCAAGTGATGGCAGATACAGACGGGAGGAAATAACAGACAACTATTTCTGAGTGAGTACAGATGAACACACAGGTTATGGATGTGAATTTTTTTTTTTTAATGTTGGAAGAACGTTCAAGCACTGATGTGCAACAACTGAAAATATGAAATTGTATGTGGGGACTGGAAATGCCCCGGGTTGCCTCACCCACACTGGCAGAGTCATTTTCTGAAGCGCTTCGCAGTGCCACTGGGATGCTGATCACCCCCTTCAGCATGGCCTGCTGCCTCTGCGGAGCGCCTGCTGCTCCTGCGCGGCTCTGACACAGCGCTAGCCGGGCTGCTGCGGCTGCTGCTGTCCCCAGCCTCGGCCACGTCCAGGGCAGGATTGACCACTGTATGAGATATGATGAGGGCCTCCATGGCACTGGTGATCCTGGCCATGCCCCTGGTCACCTCAGCAGTGTTTTGTGTCAGGCTCTCTTCTAAATTTACCCCTCGGCGACATAGCTGGGACGTTGCGGCGGCAAGCCGGTTAATTCCCCTGTTTTGGACACGGGCATCCCTGCGCCTTGTGTGCTCAGTATGTTCCATCTTGGCACAAAGCTGTGTGATGGCGGTTGTCATGCGTCCCATTCCTGTGGCAATGTCTCTGTTTGTTTGTGCCACCTCCTTGTTGCTTGCCACCAACTCACCAAAACCCTTTGCCATTTCTACCATTTGCAGGTTGTGTGCACGCAATTGGCGGTGGCATGCCAGGATGGATTTTGCCTGCAGGCGCTGGATTCGCACCATGCTCCCCTCAAGGCCTTGGAACACTGTGCCCTCTCCTGATGGACATGCACTGCTGGGAGTGCGTGGGCGGCGATTGGTGCTGGCCTGCTGGGTGGGCTGCTGTGCTACAGGTGTCGCTGGTGTGGGTGTTGGTGCCTGACCCGCAGCTCCCGCCATGATTGTCATTGGGGCCACAATACTCCTCCTGGCTGGTGATGTGGCAGGTGCTGGCTGGGACCGTGAGGGGGAGTTCTCAGGTGAGAACACCAATGGGGGGGATTGTTATAGTTGGGGGAGTGGGTAAATACGAGGGCATGTACAGGGTCGTCCTCATTGACCATGGCACTGCTGTCCTCCTCCTCCTGCGAGGCATCCATGGTGCTTGGCCCTGCCACCACACTCTGCGCCGTCGCTGGAGCTGTCGCTTGTGCAGCTGATGCTCCACTGCCTGCACTGCCTGATGTTGCCCCTAGGTATAAAGAAGCATTTGTGAACTGAGTGCAAATGTCTTACAGTCACTACAATAAAGCATTGCACATGTCACTTTCATTACTCTGATTCTTTTTTCAAGTGCCTTGCAAATTAATGTGCACTGACAAATGTTCCTACATTAGCTGACTACATTTCCCATTATGCATTGCTCATGTATGGTGCTAGCAGTACTGGACTGGGGCTTGACTGTACATTGAGGCTATAGGGGAGGTGTCTGGTTGGGTGTGTCATGCTGCGCATGCTTCTTACCTTTTGCTGTAGCTCTGGCTGAGCTGTCCATGTCCCCTACTCCCACCACACTTTCCGTCTCGATGGTCGTGGCCACCAGTTCCTCCAGGTCAGTCAGGGGGGGCGCGGGGTTCCTGCCTCCACCGGTCAGACCTGCCTGCTTGTGGAGCTCTGACAATTTCTTCTTGGTGAGGCTCCGGATTTCATAAAACCTCTTCTTGAGGTCCTCTAGGCTCCTGGGGGTCACACCAACAGCATTGACCCTCTCACTTATGGCACTCCACAGTTTCCTCTTGGTAGACTCAGGGACTGTGAGGGACAGCTTCCCATAGAGCTGCCTGTGGACCCTCGCCACCTCCCCCACCAGTACTTGCAGCTCCATGCTGCTAAACTTCACTTTGCGCTTCCTCTCAGCCTTCTGGCTCTCTGAGCTGCTTGCCATTTCCACTGGCTGCAAAATCAGCTACCACTCTCTCTGCTGCTCCCTCTCACTGCTCAGCTCTGGCTGCCTCTCCAGAAAGTTCTGATGAGTTGCACCTGCCTGGGTAGCCACTCCCTGGTAGGGTGGGGGAGGGTGGTTCCACCTCATTGGCTGTTTTAATTGGTTTCACTTTTACTTGCTTGCCGATTCCGTATTTACCGATTCGGTATTTGCCGAATCGGTATTTGCCGAATCGGTAAATACCGAATCGGTTTTTCCAATGCATTCCTATGGCCCTTATGGCCCATAGGCTTGTATTGTCATTACCGATTCGGTATCTACCGATTCGGTAATTACAGATTCGGTAAGTATCGAAACACGCTACCGATTTTTACCGAATCGGTATTTTACAGATTTTTTTCTCTACATCTCATTTTGCGATTTCAGAATACCGATTCGGTAAAAATCGGTATTTTAAAATCGGTAAATGACTTTTACCTACATCGGGCCCCTAGAGGTTTTTCATTTGGGCACCACATTCTCTTAGTCAGGGAATCACTATTTGTAATTTCTTATTCATTCTTTACTCACATAAAGAGAGAGTGGCCGATGATGAGAAGTGGGTAAACTGGCAATTGTCTGTCAGGAACCCCATCGGGTGGCGTTACCGTGAGGCACTCTCTCTTTGTTCACTTTGGGCCAGATGTAGCAAAATCAGAAATACCAACTCTTAATTACTGAATTTTACCCATTCGGTAATTAAGAGTAGGTATTTCTAATGTAGGTACCAATTCGGTAAATTTTACTGAATCGCTAAAAATCGGTATTTACTGATTTGGTAAATACCGAATCGGTATTTGATATTGAATCCTATGGGGCTTGAAGCCCATAGGATTCAATATCAAATACCGATTCGGTATTTACCGAATCGGTAAATACCGAATTTTGCAAGGGTGCATGGGGTGTCACTTTGACACCCTCTGGCACCCCTGTTTTAGGCTTGTGTGCCATGTGGCACACATACATGCCCTAAGGGCATATATGTGTGCCACATGTCACAGGTGTACATGCACAGATGTGCATGTACACCTGAATCGGTATTTTACCATGCAATTGTATTGCATGGTAAAATACCGATTTTCAAAGCCCTGTGTCAATGTTAAACTTGGCACCTACATACCAAAAATGCATTTTCGGTAATTTTACCGACCGGTATATTTACCGATTCGGTAAAATATACAGATTTGGTAATTTTACCGATTCTGTAATTTTACTGAATCGGTAAAATTACCGATTCGGTAAAATTACCGAAAATGCATGTTTTTTATCCCCCTACATCTCCATGGCCATTTACCGGTCGGTAACGGCCAAATTCGGCCGTTACCGGCCGGTAAATGGCCAAAATCTCCCACCTACATCTGGCCCATTTCTTATTTCTAATTTCTAGAGTGGACTAGACCTTGGTGTATATTTTTTATGAAAACATTAAACACACCGTGACCCTATAGATTAGTGTCAAGGCACACATCTTGAGCAGTAGTGTAAATTGGACAAGTAACTCTGCTATCGGTCACAAGAAATTTGGTGTGAGCTGGGTTAGGCCCCTTGTTGTTGAATATCTCCCCAAGTTACGCCTGTCTGCACATGGGCGCTTGGGAGGAACTGGTCCTCAGAGCTAATTATGGTGACACTTTTTAAGACACAGGTAGTTGCGTGGTATTGATTTATCGATTATTTGTTTGTGGCGTGGAGGCGGAAACAAGAGGAAGCGGTAGATTTTGTGCCTAAGTTAAATGAAAATCAGAGTAATTTGAAATTCACTGCAACCCTGAGTCAAACTAAAGTGTCCTTTTTGGACACAGAAGTCTATGTCTGCACCAACAAACTAGAGACTAGATTCTTCAGAAAAACTACCGCTGGAAATACCACCCTCCATGCGGGTAGTGCACATCCATCTCACCTAATCATGAGCATACCCTATGGTGAGATGTTACGTCTGAGAAGAGTATGTAGCAATGACTATGACTTGCATCTAGCCCAGGAAGCCAGTAAGATTAAAATAAAATAATAATAAAAATGTTGTAAAGCGCCTGGTTACACTGAGGTCAGTGTGTCCCCGTGCTGTGGGGTATTTAGCAGCAATTAAGCGGGCAAGTATTCAGTCCTCAGATGCGAAACCTCCTCATTCTCTAGCCAGAGGGAAGTGGTAGGTTTTCAATTGGTTCCGGAATATGCGTTCCGAGGTCTCTGATCGCATTTCGGGTGGGAGTCTGTTCCAGTGTTGAACAGCCTGAACTTGGAAGGAGCACCCACCCATCCGAGCTCTTTTAAACCTAGGGACCTTAGTCAGCCCTGTCCCGGAAGATCTCAAATGGCGCACAGGAGTATTTGGGGTCTGTAGGTCCAGTAGATAGGAAGGTCCTTTCCCCGGCATGATACGGTGACTAATCAGGAGAGTTTTATAGAGCACCCGTTCTCTAATAGGCAGCCAGTGAAGGGATTCAAGGGCTTTCTTAGCTGACGCTCTTTTGGGAAGCATCAGGATCATACGGGCAGCCGCATTTTGTATACGCTGTAACCGAGTGATACACTTGACATTAGCTCTCAGGTACAGGACGTTCCCATAGTCCAGCCTAGAAGTGACAAGAGCATGGACAAGGGTTTTACTGGCAGAAGTAGGGAGCAGATCAAGTGTCTTACGCATACTCTTCAGAATACCAAAGCACTGTCCTGCCACGCGTCTGGTATGGTGTTCGTAAGAGATTTTTCTGTCTAGCCAGATACCTACATTTCTAACTTGTTCGCTGGGAGAAGGTTGAGGCCCCAGCACCTGCGGCTACCATGCCGATGTCCACACAGACGGTGCGTGCGTTCCCCACCACCAGCACTTCGGTCTTACTTCCGTTTAATTTCAGGCAGTTATTGGCCATCCAGGCGCTATTTCTTGTAGGCACATCGAGAAGTTACTGGCTGCTGCCTCATCTGGTTGAGCATGAGACACCACAAGTTGGGTGTCATCAGCGTAGGTTACCACTTGTACCCCAAACCTTTCAGTGATCTCTGCTATTGAAGTTACGTAGAGGTTAAAAAGGGTGGGGCTCAAGCTGGACCCTTGAGGCACCCCTGATTAGATTCCTGGAAAGGGTCTACTCTAGTCAGATCATCGAAAAGGCAAGAACAAAATCTATGTTAGTAAGCCGTAATGACCTACTCATGAAATATGATACCATTATGATGTCTATCACACCTACCATCCCTGACTGCATTGAGACCAATACTCAGTCTGTGAATCAGGTCAATCTCTTCAGAGTCATTGTGGGTTACAACAAACAACACAGAGAACTACGTCGGATCATTAACAGTAACTGGCCAATTATTTTAAATGACCCAGTTATTGGGGGAATGCTCCCTAGGAAAGCATCCATCACATTTAGCCGGGCTCCCTCTATGAGGGATGGGTTGGTTAACACCAGCACGGAAGTAATTGAAAAAACCACTTGGTTGCAAACCAATAGTTGTTTTTTTCAATGTAGGACCTGCAAATCATGTACGCACGGGATCAATAAAAAGACATACATTGATGGCTTTAGCTCTAAACGCGCCAGGACACTCCAGAGTATTAGTGCGCAGTATAAATCTTTCTATAACATAAAGAACATCGGATTGATAAAGTACTCACATGCAAGCGTCATTGAGGTGGTGGCACCTGCACGAAGGGTTAAAATTGGAGATAAGGAGAAAAGTGCACCATGGTTCAATGAGGCACTAAGGCTATTAAAACACTCCCTGCGTCGGACAGAGAGAGACTGGCGCAAGGGGTATGATTCTGACAGTCAAACCTTATATGCCAAAGAGTTAACTATATATAAACAAGCTATTAGGGCCAGGAAAGCTGAGTTTTATGAAGATAGAATTGCAACCTCTCCTAATCCCCAGAAAGAAATCTTTAAGGTTCTATCTGAATTGAGGAAAAAGAAGGAACAGCCCCCCTCCTTCTCACAAGAAGACTGCCACAAATTTCAGTCTTTTTTTACCACTAAGATTGTTGATCTTTTGGCCGAAATTAAGATGACCCCCAGACTGGACTGTCCCGACACTCCGACCCAAACTACCCCAACAGTCACCCAGCCCCTTACCTCAATACCCTTACTCAATAAGGAATCTGTTAGAACAGTGATGGGCCGAGTTAAATCAGGTTCACGGGCGGACCTGTGTCCCCCAAGGGTTTTTAAACAAGCATGGTTAGGGCTAGAGGACGACATACTATCACTCCTGAATAGCTCACTCAAAACTGGACAGGTTCCATCCAACTTCAAGGAGGCTCGCCTGATTCCCCTCCTGAAAAAGGCAGGGGCTGACACCAAGATCCTGAAAAACTACAGGCCCATCTCACAGCTACCATTCCTAGCAAAAATCTTGGAACAACACGTATTGCCCACTCTCTCTCAACATCTAAAAAATAACTCTCTACTAGAGCCCAACCAGGCTGGTTTCAGGGCCCACCATAGCACGGAATTGGTCATGCTTTCCGTGCTGGACGACCTGAGACTTAAAGCGGATAGGAAGAACCCATGTGCCCTGGTGCTGTTAGACCTCTCCGCGGCATTCGATACGGTCAAGCATGACCTATTGTTGTCGCGGATTTGGGAGCTCGGTATTCAGGGCACCGCTCATGCCTGGCTGACGTCCTTTCTGGAGTCACGGGTCCAGAGAGTGCAATTGGCTAACCTGGTATCGGAGGCAGTAGGTATCACATGCGGAGTCCCTCAGGGCTCGGCACTATCACCTTTATTGTTCAATGCCTACCTGAAACCTCTCATCTCAACATTAAATCTGATGGACTGCAGTATTTACAACTACGCCGACGATACGCAGATTATTATTCAAATCGACAACTGTCCAATGGCATACCAGAGAATGCAGAATATCCTAAAGTTCACCGTGAACTGGATGACGACCAACTCACTAAAAATAAATCCCGATAAGACCGAGGTGTTGGCGATCACAACGGCATCCACCCCCTGGAACGATCTTCTCTGGCCTACCGAATTAGGGCCATCCCCAATACCAGCTGAAGCAGTGAAAAGCTTGGGCCTGATCATTGATGCAAACCTTACCATGTCTGCCCAAGTCTCAGCCGTAGTGGGTACTTGTGTGGGGCTAATGAGGCAATTGCGCAAACTATCCCCTATCCTGACGGTAGACACGCTTAGAAGAGCAGTATCAGCACTGATTCTGGCACGCCTGGATTACGGCAACGTTCTGTATGACAATATCCCTCAAAAATTGTCGAGCAGACTTCAGATAGTCATGAACGATGCCGCCAGACTGATCTTCAACAAACCTAGAAGGACTCAGGCTACTCCCCTTCTCCATAAACTCCATTGGCTGCCGGTGAAACAACGGGCCAAATTCAAGGGCCTATGCATTACGCATAAAGCACTGTACGGACAAGCCCCAAAATATATCAAGAAATGTTTAGTTCCATACGCCCCAAGCAGGAATTTATGATCAGCAGACGCTGCTCTACTGATTTGTCCACGTTTTAAGCTATCCTCCTTTGGAGGGCGCACTTTCTCCCATACATTCCCCAGTGCATGGAACAAACTGCCAGAGAGCCTGCGCAAAGAAACAAATCTTTTATCTTTCAGAAAAAAGCTAAAAACGGTGCTGTTTCAGGAGGCTTGGGGTAATGCCTAACTCTTTCCCTCTAGCATGGTGCTCACTCTCTGCAAAGCGCTTAGAGACCCCTGGGTGATAAGGCGCTATATAAATCTAATATACAAATACAAATACAAATACAAGACGGAATGCGCAATCTATATTTTAGAGTGTTCATGTTCGCTCCGATATGTAGGTACAACTAAGCACGCAGTTCACAAGCGTATCCTACAGCATCTGAGAGCCATTGTCAACCAAGACAATACATACCTGGTGGCAAGGCACTTCAGAGAACACCATCAAAGTGACAGCAAAGGTCTAACATTTTATGTGATAGATGTGGTCAGCGCAAGCAGATGGGGAGGGAACAGAGAATCCAAACTTCGCAAGTTGGAAACAAAATATATACTGCAGCTCGATACTAAACAGCCAGGGGGGCTAAACCTTAGAGAAGATCTACATACTAGTCTGTATTAAAATTTGGTATGGACTTAGTAGATATTCTGACAATAAGTCTCTATCACAGTAGGCAATGTTTCAAAGAGGTTTTTAACTATTTGATAATTATTTATTGTTTTATCTGCAACTTTGGTTTAATATATATTTCCCCTACTGTTTACAGCCACTAGGCTAATTGCTGCCAGACCAACTTCGTTACATTGAATACATGATTGCGCAAGGAACAACTGCGAGTTGATGGATTATGATTGAAAACTGAGAAGATTATTGGTCCAGGGAATTCGGTTGTTACCTACGTTGACTGATTTTAGATGTATCCACGAAAATGAATTTACTGTGACAGATAGTGATTCATTCAACCACAGTATATTGAACTATAAAGAACATTTCCTTTTGAATCCTCATTTACTATGATCAGTTCCTTTGAGTTCCTTTGAGTCTATGTTAGTATTAGCCTAGATAAGTTGGATTAGTATGCCTGGGCTCAGTCTACCAAGTACCTCGTCTCTATTAACAGTTTTTAATACTTTGCACATTTGCACTTTATACTTGCACTTTATAGGTTTTTGATGCACTTATGAGTATTGGCATGGTGCATGTTAACTGAAGAACTACCAAAGTAATTATTTATGGGATACAACTTAAGATTGTTTAAATGTAGCGAATGCAATTATTTCATATGCAGGTTTTTAGGAATTTCTATATTGGCTGTTCCATTACTAGAACTCTAGCAGCATGTTACCAACATTGTGGGGTCCTGTTTTCGAACTATAGGACTACTGCGCAGAGTTTTCCCACTGCTTCCAGACACCATTAGAAGGACCCTGGTCCAGGCGCTGGTTATCAGTCGTCTCGACTATTGTAATGGTCTCTTGTTGTCAGCTAATGAGGAGGATCTGGACAGGTTGCAGGTTGTGCAGAACACCGCAGCTAGGCTGGTGGTAAATGCTCCTCCCAGAACACCATCAAAACCACTTCTTGCCAGGCTTCATTGGCTCTCCATTCGTCAGAGAGTCACCTTTAAGATCTGTTGTACGATACATAAAGGACTTCATGGTTTGGGTCCCTCTTATCTGGCAGACAAGTTTGTGCCGTATGTCCCTTCCCGTGCTCTACGGTCCAGTGATCAACTGCTTCTTATGATTCCTAGGATCAAGCGGGCAAGGGGGTAAGGCTCTGTCGGTAAGGGGACCGAAGTTTTGGAATGGCCTCCCTCTCCAGCTTAGGCAGCTTGAAAATCATCTGGCCTTCAGGAAAAAGCTGAAGACGTTCCTGTTCCAGGGCTAACTATACAGTCTCAGAATTGGATTGCAGTTATGTAACTTGTTCTCCTGTAGGTTCGGCAGTCATAAAGCGCGGAGATACTCCCCTGGGAGTCTATTCTAGCGCTCTACAAACACGCAAAATAAATAAATAAATAAATAGTAGGTACCAGCAAGTTGAATATACATGACACTGTATGTGATTAACTATCATGTAATATGTTGTATATGTTTATATAGAAGGGATATTAAAGCATCCATCTTTTTACAGTCAACACCAAGGAATTGTACTACAGTGACAGCCACCATGACAATTTGGACAACTATACTGCACTATTGCATCTTTGCACATATTTATTGCCTATTTTGCACTTTGAATTTCAGAAAATAATGATATTATCTATTTTGATAATTGTTTTAGCCAAATGTACTAATTTTTAACATGTTATTTAATTGTTGAAAAGCATGTACTATGTCTTCAGTTTCTATGCCATGCGATCTACATTAACGTATGCACAAGCACTTTAAAAGTGGGAGGTTCAGGAATTCACGTTGTCATGTGATCAAGGCTCCTTGGAGCCGACACGTTATGGCGACAGGAAAAGCACGAATAAAATATTTTGCATTGATATTTTATGGTCCGTGTCCATACCTTTGTGCTGAAGACGATGAACGAGGTGCATTAACGAAGGAGTTATCCATATATATATATATATATATATATATATATATATATATATATATATATATATATATATATATATATATATATATATATATATATATATGTGTATTCCAACAAAACAGGTAAGCCCCAAGACGAAGGAAGCCACATGAAGTTTTTTGGGCACTCGTAATTTTGCATCCATTTCACAGCTTGCTTCAGCAGATAAACACACAATTGCAGTCTTCAAAGTAAATGTCAGCCTGACGCGTTTCAGGATTTCCCTATCCTTTCTTCAGAGGCAAAGTTCAGAGGGGATTAAAGAAGACCACAAATACCAGCAGGCAGCGTGAGAAAGCTGCCTACGCCCACATGGGAAATTGATGATGAAAATCAGAGGTTCGCATGCTCGGCAGTGAATTTGCCCTACAGCCTTTGAAAAAGTGCTATTGAAGCATGAAACGCGTCAGGCTCTAGAACTTGGATGATCTGTTCTTTACTTCGCTGTTTACCTACAAGCAATAAAACAGTATATTATACCTACCAGTGTGCAGGCTTCCTTTGGAGTGGACACCCCTGTTGTTTGGAATATATACATATATATGTATATATTCCAAACAACAGGGGTGTCCACATGTATATGTATATGCATATATATACATATTACCTACTGGCGGTCGCCAGTAGGTAGTTATAGTTAGGACCTAGCTACCATAGGAAATCCGCAACATTCTAAAGGGAATAACTCTGGCGCCGGTTGAGGAATTTGCGTGTAAATTTTCCAAAATTTCGGCCAGCTCCGCTCCTCTCCTTCCCTGAAAGTTTCGGGGGGATTCGTGATGTGGGGGCTGAGAAAAAAGGGGGTCCCAAAACGTGTTTTCCCCATGTTAATTTCCATAGGACTTTCTGACACGGCTACAGCCCGTACCGCTGAACGGAAGTACGACAAACGTTACAAAATTGTAGGGACTGGTACGCAGATGTGCCTTTGCTATATTTGGTGAAAATTGCTCCAGTGTTTTTTTCTAAAATTAACTTAAAAAACACATATATATCTATAGGCGTGCTCCGAGCGCTCACCGGTATGCGTACCGGGGAGCGCACCAGGCGCGCTACGGGAGTGCGTGAGCGGAAAGCTGATTGGCTGTCGGATGTTTGTCAACATTCTAAACAGTCCGGAGAGTCCGCCATCTTGTGTCTCGGTAGAATCGAGACACAAGAGGTGAAAATAAAAAGGGGGAAATGATTAAAAGGGGGCAGGGTAGACACCCCCTGACCCCCTATGTTTTCTGATGGGGGCCTAGAAGGACCCTGAAGGGCAAAAAAACTTTTTTTGTTTTTTGCAATTTTTGCGGGGTAAGCGCTGTGTGCGTTCCCAGGTACGCTCACCGGTATGCGCACCGAGAGGTACCACAGGGAAAAATATTGAAAGAAAATAGTTTAAAATAAGAATTTGGATTGCTTAGAGGTAGGGTAGCTCTAAAAAGAGCTGTTGAGTTATGTGGGTGATTTAAGTACCTACAAGTAGGTACCGATGCAGAGTCTAAAATTCACTTTAATACAATCACTTCGCTACTAACTCATAAATTAGAAATAAAAATGAATAATATGTCAAGTAATTTTTATTTTGTAAATATTAATGTATTGTTCAGAATTGAACTTGTAGCATGTCCTCATCTGGAATTTCCTCTTCAATCATATGATCAGGAATCTCCTCATTATAAGTGTGCCATGATGATTGTTGGAATTCTATTGTATCCAAACATTCGATAAATTCTTTGTCAAGAGATTCATCAAAAAAATGATGTATGTCATCTCCTCCTTGTGATAAAATGGTGCTGTCGATATCCGTGACATTTTGAATTTCAAGAAATGTAGTTGAAATTTCAAAAGAAATTTCCTTGGTCTCCTCATTCTGATCCATTTTAATTTCAAATTTCTTGCTGTAAATTGCAGAAAAAAGTAATCACTTTCATTTATCGTTTTTAGTAATACATAATATAAGAGTAGCTTAATGAAGTATTTAGTTCTTTAAAATTAATTGGTAGTGTATAGTATCAGGCAGGAACTAGAAATATAAAGCACTGCATGTGATGAAGCCTATCTTAATCCATAATTCTAACAGAATGACTGTAAATAGCTAACAGAAAACATTTTCCAAATTATCTTACAGTGTACAACATAGTTTCCCTTACAAATTAACAACTCACCTTTTTGAAAGTAGGAGAAGAGTTAGTACTGTGTAATTCAAACTCAAGAAATTGAGCACCCAAAATTCCTCTCACAATTACCTCAGACAGGAGTATCACAAAATGGCCGTATTTTCCTCTCATTTAAGATATATACGTAACCAATCATACTTCATCACACACAAATTCAAAACGAAAGTAACATTTTGATTGGTTGTAAATTTCAATACTTTCAAATGTGTTTTCTCCATGCAATTTAGACACGGCTACAGCCCAAACGGCTGAATTGAATTACACCAAACTTTGCAAAATGATGGATGGGGCGTGGCTAGCAGAGCAGCGAGATGGCCGCTCTTTGAGTGAGCTCCGCCGGCTACTTCAATTAATCCTCTAAGCTATCCTGTTCCTGGCGCCTGCAGACCCCCGTTCCTCCCGGGTTCCGCTCAGTAAACCCGGGTGATCCTTCGGCCCGAGTTTGGAGCGCGGAGGCGTTTTCTCCTTGAAGCGGAGACGGACTGAATCTTCAGCGGCCGGTGTGCTGGTCTTGCACCCCACCGGAAGTGACCCTCGCTGGGAGCCGCGTTACACTGTGGGCCGCGGCTGCGGAGGCCCCTGCAGCCTGATTGGACTTAGCGGAGGTCTGGCGCCTGCCGTGTTACTGCCGAGGGCACTTCACTGTTATACCCCCGCTGCGGCCGACGGCGATCTCCACTGAGGGACTGGCTGAGACTGGCGAGGCTTGGCGGGGGCGGCCGCGCTGCGGAGGAGTGATCCTGAGTCCGACTGAGACGGAGCTTGCATGTGAGGGGCCCGGTGAAGGGCAAAGAAGTCGCGTCTGCACCACCTGCGCTGCGGCGGAAGCCGGAGAGGAGGTGAGAAGGTGCTGCGGAGGGACGGGTTTCCCTTGGCGTTCCTCCCACTTCACAGCTGCACCCGGACCCCCAGCGGCTCTCGAACTCGGCGGAGCGGGCCGCCGTGTGCATGGTGAGACGCCTTGCGGCCCTGATCCCCTTGGAACCCCTGCGCTGAGTTTATTTCTGCCTGGCGGGTGGATTCCCCATTGCGCTACGTGAGCCCGCCATTTTGGGGCCTGAGGGGACCTGCTAGACACGCGGCAGTTTGATGACCTCGCCGGACGCCTGCGACTATATTTAACGCGGCTGGCCCAAAATACCGCGTTCGCTCCATCACGCCTAGCGCGCCCTGGCATTACCTGGACAGTCACGAGCAGGCTAGGCACTTGCTGGCTGTGGCGCAAGATAGGTGCTACCCCACTGTGTGGCAGGTGGACCTCTTCGGACTGTGGTGATGGGAAAAAACGACACCAAGCAAGCGAAACTAAGCTTTGACAATAGGAAGCCACCGAAAAACAAGACGATGGAGTCGGATAATGGCGCATCGTCATCGCAATGTACTACCCCGGACATTGATTTTGGGGCCCTCATCATGGAGGTGAGAACCAGCTTGAAGAGCATAGATGCCAAGCTTGATAACATGGCTGCGCAACTCGAATCAGTGAAAACAAAGGTGGACACTCACGAGACGAGACTGGACTGTCTCGAAAATAGGCAGACTGAATGTTGCGAATTCCAGCAACAGGCCAAGCAGCACATCACTACACTGGAGCGGGAACTCGAAAATTTGCGCGCAAAGTCGGACGATTTGGAAGCACGCTCCAGAAGATCCAACATCCGCATTACAGGCATTCCGGAGACAACCAACACAGGAAAGATGGAATCGTTTGTATCGAGCCTCCTACATGACCTGTTCGATCCAGATCTGTCCCCGGTCTTCGCGGTGGAGAGAGCGCACAGATCCCTTGGGAAAAAACCCCCGATGGGCGCCCCTCCGCGTCCAATTCTGGCTAAACTGCTCAACTACCAGGATAGGGACGTCGTTCTGCGCTTGGCGAGAGAGAAGGGTAAGATCACGCACCAGGGCAATCACATCTCCTTCTACCCGGATTTCACCCCCCTGGTGCAGGCGGCCCGCAAGGAATTCCTGCCAGCTAAGAAAATTCTACTGCAAGCTGGCGTGCCCTACTCTCTCCTATACCCGGCAAAATTAAAGGTTCAACACGACAACGCCTCTCACTTCTTCACTGACGCCAAATCAGCCCTCAAGTTCGCCAAACACATTTGTGCTGGAGCCAGGAGAAAATCGCCAAGACTTGAGGAAGCTTCGGATCCACTCAGTGACAATGACTGAGGACACTACAACGCCCACCCTGCACGGCTGCAACTTTCCTCTTTGCCTCGAGGTTGGGAGCCTGGGAACGCCTTGCACACAGGTCTGTTACACCCGAATTGACTCATTGGGGGTAAGTCATAGAGACACTTTTGTGCACAGAATTTTGCTGCCGTCACCGTGCCTCCTTTGAGACATTGGTTGCTTGCGGACTTTGTGGACCAGGAAATGGGGGCACTGCTAGAGCCCAGGAACGCTAAAGTTTGACTGTAGCCACCCCGCATATACGGGGGTGTTTGCCGAGCGCACCACGCCTCATGGGGTGCCTCCCTTTGTTGTTGATGTTGGGGTATTTCCACGCTATGCGTGCGAGTTTCTGGGATATGTCACGACCTAATTGGGGGGTTGCTGAGGGAGGGGGGTGGGGGGGGGGATTTCACAAGTTGCGAGTTTTTGTTCGTATCTGGTGCAATGTACTACTACACATGCCTATATATTTGCGCGCTGGGTCTGCAGCTGTGGTGGCTGGGCACTCGTCTGACCTCCGGGGGCGGGGATGTGTGGGGAGATTTCAATGCTGTACTGCACTCTAATGGGGGGTATCAAACTCTGGACTTGGAACATTAGAGGCCTTGGGGACTTCAAGAAGGCCCGTTTACTGCATGGCATGTTGTCCAGACACAACGTTGATATTTGCTTCCTACAAGAAACTCATTTAAACGTGATCCCCTCGGCCCGATTGAAAAATTCCAGATGGGCGCACGTCTATTCCTCCATCTACTCCAGTTATGCGAGGGGCGTTGCCATACTCATTCGCAGAGGGTTGGATTGGAGGGAGTTCTCCCAGGTGCGCGATGTGGAGGGAAGGTATGTCTTGCTCCATGGGTCTTTACAGGGGCGACCCATTGTCCTGGCTGCAATCTATGGCCCCAATGTGGACGATCCTGATTTTTTCAGAAGTGTTTGGGCGAGGATTGAGTTGCTGAACTGCCAGACGATTGTGCTGGGGGGAGATTTCAACATTGCATTGAATGATGACATGGATCGTAGGGGTGTGAGCAGACCGCAGCATACTAGAGCGCGTCAGGCGATATTTGATGTCATGAATGAGGGTCTGCTTTCGGATGTGTGGAGAGCTAGGAATCCGGGAGTCAAAGTGGGGACCTGCTACACCTGCCATAAAGCTGCCTGGTCAAGGCTAGACTTCTGGTTGGTGTCTCCTGAAGTTGCGACATGGGTGTCGAATGTTGATATTATGGCTAGATCACTGTCGGACCATGCTCCGTGTATGTTAGAATTGAGCCCCCCAGACACTATACACAGGGCGTTCCAATGGCGCCTTCCCCCTCACGTGCTCACAGACCCAGTGTTCGTAGAAGAGATCAGAGAGGACATCACTAAATATTTTGATGAGAATGCTGGTTCTGCCACATCTGAGGCTATTGTTTGGGATGCCTTTAAAGCTGTAATCAGAGGTCAGTGTATAGCACGAAAAGCAGGGGTCCTACGCTCCATCAGGGACACGCTAGCTAACCTTGAGGGGGAACTGAAAGATCTTGATGCTGCTTTTAGCTCTGATCCGTCGTTGGAGATTGCTGGCGCTCTAAAAACCAAATTGCTGGCCTTCAGTGAGGAAGCGGAGCGGGAGGTGAAATTTCTGGGGAAACAGGCTGAAGCGCGCAGGTATGGGAAAGGGGATAGACCGAGCAGGACCCTTGCCAGGCTGATTACTCCTCGCACACAATCGAACTACATACACACTATTTATGATACATCCGGACACTTAGTGATGGGCCAAGAGGCAGTGTTAGGCGCCTTCGCGGACTTCTATGCTACCCTGTACACCTCAAGGCAACCCACAGCACCGCCCTCACTGCGTGACTTTCTTGACTCCATAGCACTCGTATGGTTCAACGACAACCACAGACAGTACATGGACCTCCCAGTCACAATACAGGACATCGCCCAGGTGATTAAAAGCATGCCGGCCAATAAAGCCCCTGGCCCAGATGGCCTGACCACCTCCTTCTATAAAACCTATGTAGCTGAACTGGCGCCGAGACTACACTCTGTATTTGTCGAGGCTCTCGAATTAAATTCCCTTCCAGACTCCATGCGTGAGGCTCTAATTATCACACTACTCAAACCGGATAAAGATGAACAACAGCTAGACTCCTACAGGCCCCTATCTCTTATCAACGTGGATGCTAAAATATACGCGAAGGTCATTGCAGATCGGTTACAACCGATGTTGCCTATGATTGCGCTTCCAGATCAATCGGGATTCATCCCTGGCCGCGCGACATCACATAATCTCAGAACTATCTTCTCTGTCCTTCACTATTTACACCCATCTGTACAGGCGGCGGTGGTGTTCCTTGACGCCACCAAGGCCTTCGACTCCTTGGAATGGCCCTACCTCTTCAGTGTCCTAAGGCGGATGGGATTCAGCCAGAACTTCATGACCCTGATCAAGCTCCTTTACACAGCACCCAGAGCCCGGGTGAGCGTTAATGGTCTCATCTCCAAACCATTTAGTGTCTCACGAGGAACTAGGCAGGGATGTCCTCTATCCCCGCTCCTCTTTGCGATAGCGATGGAGCCGCTTGCGGCTCGGATACGGCAACACCACACCGCCAGGGGCATTGGGTTTAGTGCTAGAAGCTTACTGATTTCGCTATACGCGGATGATGTCACCCTATACGTCCTGAATCCTAAAGATAACCTAAGTCCGCTACTCCGTGAATTTGTAAGATTTGAGGGCCTGGCGGGGATATCCATTAACTGGTCAAAGTCGGTGGCGTTCCCACTGACGGAGAGCACTGATCGCCCTGCTCCTGATTACCCCCTCGGATGGGAGACGGGGGCTGTCAAGTATTTGGGTATCTGGATCAGCCGAGATGTACAGGAGTTGTGGTCGCTGAATTTCGGGAGGGCGGTGGACTGGTTGGAAGGGAAGGTCGAGGTCTGGAACAAACTACCGCTGTCTCTGGTCGCGAGAATTGCACTGGCTAAAATGGTGGTTCTCCCCAAATTCTTGTATTTGTTCGTCAACGTACCACTGCCTATGACAGCGCCCTTCCACGCTCGTGTACGCTCCCTGCTGCTGAAACTGGTGTGGGCCGGCGGTCAGGCCAGAGTCTCCTGGGATTTACTCACGCTTCCACTCCGTCAAGGGGGCCTGGGTGCCCCGGACTTGAAGCTCTATTCCCTCTGTGCGCAAGCTCAGTTCCTGCATTTCTGGGCCTACCCCACCCCATACCAGCCACATGCGGCGGTAGAATTAGCAGTGGTCGCCCCCTTGCCTCTACGAGTGGCACTATATGGCAAAGTCACATGCCCGTCGCGTGAGGTGGACACGGTGGAAATGGTCCGCTGGTCCTGGCGCGAACTCCAGAAGAGAGCCGGTCTCTCCCTGCTTTATGCGCCAGCCGTCCCCCTGAGAGGTAACCCGATGCTGCCTTGTTTGACAGCAAGAGGCGGCGTCCTCACTATCCGTGGCAACCGCCTTCTCACATTCGCTGACTTATATCCGGACGGTACTTTTTTCGAGATGTCCGCTGATGGGGACAGCCAGCCCTGCTCGTTTGCTGACACGTTACTATATCATTCCCTTAGGGAATCTTGCAAGAAGATGGGACCGTGCTTCCCGGAGGAACCCTGCACACTAGCCGCTCTCCAAAACTTGCTATCACGACCTTCCCCCAAAAAGCTGGTGTCCAGACTGTATAACTGCATGCAGGAACAGGCCCCGGTGACAGAGGCCGCGGCCAAACACGCTTGGGCTGCTGACCTGGAGAACCAGCTGCCGGACGACACATGGGAATATTGCTGTGCTCAACTAACAGCCCTATCCCCTAATTATCGGTTGAGGCTTATCCACTTCAAATTCCTACACCGGTATTACCGCACTCCGACACTACTACACCGTATGGGTCTCCGTGAGGACGCCTCTTGCTGGAGATGTGGGGGTGAGGATGCGACCTTTATTCATATGGCTTGGAGCTGCCCCAAGTTGAGCACATACTGGTTGGAGATCTTCACTGCCATCAATCACATCATACAAAGAAATGACTCACCGTCCCCACTACTGGGTCTGCTGGGGTATGTTAAAGACACTACACCCTGCGACAGGAAACTGCATGCGTTGCTCCTTCTATACGCCAAACGTCAGGTCGCACTGCACTGGGGCAGACCGGGTCTCCCCTCTTTCGAGAGCTGGATTAGAGATGTGACTTATGGCCACACACAACTGACACACTACTGGGAGACCATGCCCACCGCTTCCAGACCCACTGACATATGGGGCCCGTTTGTACAGTGGACTACAGCACGCGCGAGTTCAGACACCTCAGGTACTTCACGTGCTACGAGTGTTTCGGACGACATGGGCTGAAGGTGCACGCTGCGTGGGTTAATGATTGCCATCCCGTGGAGCGGCGCTGTCGCGGACAGGCCCTGCACTGACGCGCGCTCTGCATTTGCTGCCCCCACTGACCCCGATCGTGTCCCTGGCCTCCCCCTCCCACTGGCACTCCTGTGGCCTATTAATTGCCCCTCCCCCCCCCCCCCACACGCCCTTTTGCCTATACGGGCACAGAAGAGATGCCATTGCACGCCCGCCCCGACTATGGCTTGCCCTCTATCTGAGTGATCCGTGGCGGGCCCGCGCGACCCTTTTGTGGACTGAAGTGTTGTATGACTGCTGTTTCTATGTACTTGCACCTATGTTTTGACGTTTTTTGGGTTAGCTTGTTGGGGGGTCCTGTTGGGAGAAAAAAATGGTGCTGATAGACATATCCTTTCCATAGGCCGCTGCAGCGGGTGGTTGACCGCTGCTTCTTTAGGGGCGGCTTCACTGATCTTCGCTATCTTTCAATTGTCTGCGACACTGTGAGAAAAGTAAGACCGTTTCCTCGCTGAAGTCGCACTGCACACGCTACAGATTTTATTGTATTTCATGTTTATCTCTGCATGATTAACCCGGTCGGATGTCGGCCTCTGGTTTGTTTCTTTGCAATTTTTGTATGCCCTAATTAGTAGCGGCCTGCCTCCGGGTTGTTGGCGTGACGCAGTGTGAATCTTCTTTTTCATCTGTTTAAAATAAATGTCTTGCAATAAAAAAAATAAAAAAAAAATAAAAAAAAAAACTTTGCAAAATGATAGGCACTGGTACGTAGTAGGGCCTTTTCCATATTTGTTTAAAATTGCTCCAGTGGTTTTTATGAAAAGCAGCTTCAAAAACACATATATATCTATATGCGCGCTCCGAGCGCTCACCGGTACGCGTACCGGGGAGGGCACCCGGCGCGCCACGGGAGTGCGCGAGCGGAAAGCTGATTGGCTCTCGGGTGCCTGACAACATTATAAATAGTCTGGAGAGTCTGCCATCTTGTGTCTCGGTAAAATTGAGACACCTGAGGTGAAAAAACAAGGGGGAAATGATTAAAAGGGGGCAGGGTAGACACCCCTGACCCCCTAGTTTTTTTGAGGGGGGTCTAGAAGGACCCTGAAGGGCAAAAAAACTTTTTTTTTTTTTTTATTTCGCTGGGTAAGCGCTGGGTGCGTTCCCATGTACGCTCACCGGTACGCACACCCTGAGCGCACCACGGGGAAAAACAGTGTAAAAAAATAGAGTAAAAAAATAATTTAGAGTGCTTAGAGGTAAGTTAGCTCTGAAAAGAGCTGTTGTGTTATGTGGGTGTTTTTTGTACCTACAAGTAGGTACCAATGCAGAGACTCAAATTCAAGAGGGAGACTCTATTCCCCTCATCTGTAAAATGTGCACCATCTCTCCTATAGATGCCTTGCATGTTGTATGTTAATGTTAATGTTAGGGGGAGTTATATATAGCGCTCAGCTACTCCGAGGAGTGTCCCGGCGCTTTCAAAACCCTCGGCGGTACAGATGGTGGAGGCAGAGCGGGGCATCTACTGAACAAAAAGCAGAGTTTTAAGGTTCTTCCTGAAAGCTAGCAAATTGCCATTGGATCTCAAAGACAGAGGCAGGGTGTTCCACAGCTGTGGAGCCAGACGTCTAAACGAACGTCCCCACACCAGGCCCGCCGATTCGCTGGAACAGCTGCCAAGGCCAAGGTGGAAGACCTAAGCGATCTGGATGGCTGATAAAACGCCATCCGCTTTCGGATGTACGCAGCTCCTGTGCCATGAAGTGCTTTAAAGGCCACAGCAAGCGCTTTGAACACAATGCGCTTTCTAATTGGGAGCCAGTGGAGGGTTTTAAGAAGATCACTAGCACTGGCTCTCCGATTGAGGCCAAAAATGGCACACGCGGCAGAGTTTTGGACAATTTGCATGAGCGTTAGGAGAAAATCAGGAAGGCCAAGATACAACACATTGGCGTAGTCCAGGCGTGAGCCTATTAATGCCTGCACAGTGACTTTTCTGTGCTCCAGCGAGAGTAGGGACGGAAATTTCCTGGTCATTTTGTGGAGACCAAAACATTTGCCCACTAGTCCTAACACCTGAGGTTTCAGAGAGAGGCCGTTATCGACCTGTACTCTGAGATTTTTGGCGACCGCAGAGTCGCTGGTGGGGGGAAACATCGCCGCAGGCCACCAGGACTTCCACCGCGGGTCCGGAGGGCAACCAAAAAACAACACCTCCGATTTGTCGGAGTTGCACTTGAGGCTGTTCTGCTGAAACCAGTCGAATACAGCCTCTAGACAGCCTCTGATGATCTCACCATCAAAATCGGAGCCTCTATCACACGAGAATAGGAGCTGGGTGTCATCAGCGTACGACACGATCTGAGCTCCATAAGCCTCTGCCAGTGCCGCCAGGGGGGCCATATAGATATTAAAAAGAGTAGGGCTCAAAATTGAGCCCTGGGGAACTCCCACCTCTAATGGCGGCATCATAGCCGAGAACGGGGGAGCCCAGACCGTTTGTTGGCGGTCAGCTAAAAAAGACTCACACCAACTGTACACCGGCCCCCTTAGACCGATCTCCCAGAGTCTAGAAAGGAGACGGCCATGGGGGACGGTGTCAAAGGCCGCCGAGAGATCCAGCATCACCAGCAGCGCTTTGCCCCCGGAGTCCATGGTTTCTTTGATGGCCTCCGTGACTTCAAGCAAAGCTGTCTCGGTACTCATGTTGTAACGCAAGTTGTTGTGGTAAATGGAACCCATACCATAGTCTCTGAGGAAAGCAGAAAGAGATTTATTCACATGTTTCCTTGCTTTCTCAATCTGTGGACAAAATTGGTTGGACCAGTTCCATTTTTGCCTTTGGCATATATTAGAAAATACCAAGGCAGTTTTTGGAAAAAGTGACATCAATTGTCCAAAGATGTCCTTTAAAAGCATTTCCAGGCCTACCCCAGTCAAAGTGCCCAGGTCATTTCCACCACAGTGCACAATTATGAGGTCAGGGTGTGGTAGATGCATAAAGGATTTTATCAATGGTATCAATTGGTGACTTCTTAATCCTCTCTGTCCAATCCACACAATATCCACATTTGGTAAATCAAGGTTGTAAATACCTCTGTAACTTGCAAATGTTTCACTCCAGAAGACATAGCTATGACCCACAAACCAGACTTTTGGCATCTTGAAGGTAGATGTGCTTGTATTCGGATGAGTTGTGGAAATGAAATGGCAGTTTGAAAGTAGGAGTTATGAAAAAAAGGTGGTTGAGATTCAGTGCACTTGAAAAACAAGAAATGATTGGTGCTTTCTTAAAATTCACCACTGAAAATTAGGGTGCATGCTTTTTTTTTTAAAGAAGTCATTTTAATGGTTGAGAAAAAGTCATTTAAAGAAACATTGCACATGATTAGCTAGTACATTGAGAGGTCAACCACCCTTGCTGGATTCTTTTGCAACATAGTATGATGAACTTTTCAACTGTGTGCTGGGTTAGGAGGGAGTTACCATGGTAACAGGGTGAATGAGCACTGGGGGGTTGGGTGAATATTATGTGAGTTTCAAAGTATTGAAATGTACAACCAATTAAAATGTGCAGTTTGCTTTTGAATTTGTGTGGGAAGAATTTTGATTGGTTATGTACAAGAATATGGGTCTGAAATTAGAAAGAATCTGTGCCATTATTCTGAGGCTCCAGTGACAGAAGCATTATTCAGAGATTCTGCTTAAGAAAATCTGTTGTGTGTGACTGACACTGTTCTACATCTTTCAAAGCAATTTTGGAGGTGAGTAATGATTCTTTTAATAAAGATAGACTGCTGTATGCACTATGGGGAAGATTAAGAAGCATGTTGTGCTTCTTTATTCTTGCATTTTGTGTCATGTGTTTTTGTAATGCTGTTTAAAAATAGAATGGTGCATATTGGAAATGTATTTTGAAAATGAGTTAGGTTTCTGCTTTGTTTTTCTAGTGGTCATTTAAATGAGCTGTGCTTTGTGTCAAAAACGATTTACTATGGAAAATGTTTTCTGGTAAAAAGTCTGGCTTTTAAATTTTGGTCAAGGATCACACTGAGTGTCTGTTTGAAATAAGAGATTACATTTTCACATTTTTCAATAATGTCACCTGTGCCTTCTAACAGTTTGCCTCTCTTAGCTTAAAGGGTATTCTTTGTTTGTGTCTCACCTTACTCTGTGCCTGTGAGTTATCTAATATATGATTCATTTAATGAAGATACACTGCTGTATGCAGTATGGGAAGATTAAGAAGCATATTGTGGTTCTTTATTCTTGCATGGTGTGTCATGTTGTTTTGTAATGATGTTTAAAAATTGGATGGTGCATATTGGAAATGTATTTTGGAAATGAGTTAGGTTTCTGCTTTGTTTTGTAGTGGTCATTGAAATGGGCTGTGCTTTGTGTCAAAAACAATTTACTATGGAAAATATTTTCTGGTAAAAAGGCTGGCTTTTAAATTTTGGTCAAGGATCACATTGAGTGTCTGTGTGAAATAAGGAATTATATTTTCACATTTTTCAAAAATGTCAGCTGTGCCTTCTAACAGTTTGCCTCTCTTAGCTTAAAAGGTACTCTGTGCCTGTGTCTCATGTCACTTTGCAAGAGCATAATCTCTCTTTTTCTGTGTGTCATTTCTCTCCTTGTGTGTGTGTCATGACATGTGTCTCATGTGCCTAAGATCACACTGTGAGTCAAGCTTGATTTTAAATGGATCTGTGTGAATAATTTGCTTAGTTGATGAGTTTTAAAATATGGAAATACATGTATTCTTAAAGACAGTTAGGCTTTAGACATAACATTCATTTTTTTATTTCAACGGCACACCATGGATCTTGATTGCACAGCTTAGAGCCTACTTGTAAAGTAAGAGGCCTAACAGACATGCTGCCTAGGATTTCCTAGTAGTACTTATGCTAAAGTCTAACTGACTTTAAGAAAATATGTATTTCCATATTTTTAAACTCATCAACTAAGCAAATTATTCAACCAGATCCATTTAAAATCAAGCTTCACTCACAATGTAATCTTAGGCACATGTAATATCTGTAATAACCTTTTTTAATGAAGAAAGTTACTTTCAGGATAATGATTTGGTGCATGCAGTTGACACCAGTGGTCGAGCATATGAGGTGAAAAAGAAAAGATTGTACCTAGAAATACAGAAGAGGTGTTAGCTGATGAAGTTTTAGGGAGATGTCCTAAGGCTCCAGTGTATACTTTGAATTGTAGTAGTATTTGTAGTGTGCGACAGGAATCAATTGATTTTTTCCGCAATTTCTTACGGACTTATACTAAGAAAAGTCTAAAGCAAAAATTGAAAATTTTGCAAGAGTTAGATCCTTGTAGAGTGAGAGAAAAAACAGGTTTGCATGGGCATTCACTGGCTTGTCTTTCAAGAAAAGTATGTCAGAGTGTTTTTCACCATTTTAGGATGTTAGCAGTGCATCATAATTAAGTGAGGAAACTAGTGAGAAGGTTGTATTATGCAAAAAGTCCAGCACTTAAGCTAAAACAGTTAAACAGTGCTCTTTTGCATTGAACTGAATTAGATGTGAAGAAGATTTGTGAAGAAATTGAGTTTTGTTACTTTGGTGAAAAAGAGGACAGTGCAGAAAATGATACAGTAATAGGAGGTAATGTAGAAGAGATTGTAGAGATTTCAAGTACAGAAACATTTGACTATGAAATTACAAAGTTTAAGGTCAATTCAAATGAAAGGCCTAATTTTACTTGTGTGTGTTGTCGACGAACTCATTATAAGAATCAGATTAGATTAGTTGATTTATATGTAAAAAGTGAAATGGAAAATAATAATGAGTGGAAGGATTTTGCAACTCATTTGTTGGTAGAAAATTGTTTTGATTTGGGTTCTGATCAACGTATTTGTAAATATTGTTATAATGAATTAAATGAAAACAAAATGCCTGCTAGAGCTGTACATAATAATCTTGAGTTGGTAAATATTCCTTCTGAACTGATGGATTTAAATACCTGTGAGTCTATTTTGATTCAATGTGTGCATCCATTTCAGGCTATTGTTCGTATGGAGCCTAAGAGAGGGAAGAGTTGTTTATTTGCCTCTAGATTTTAAGAAAAATATTGATATAATTGGTGTAGAAAAAGTAGAAGAGGAACCTCTGGGTATTTTAATTAATGGTGTTCTGACAAAGAGTAAAAAAATCTGGCAAGAATTAGTGGATGTTAGGAAAGTCAAAAAGGCAACGTTGTATTTGGTTAAAAATAATCACTACTACAGAAATGTATATGTAGGAGAAGAAGAAACAACTGTAGAAGAGGACAGTGATTTCTCAGCTGGGCAAATTGAAAAAGTTGATGTCTCTAGAAGTGAAGAAATTTATGAACATTATAGTGTTCATCCATTGCATTCCAAAGAAGTAATGGGGAATGCTATTGACTTGTTTCAAATGAAAGAAGCAAAAGGAAGTCCCATTAGTGTATGGGAAGAAAGTTTGGAAGCTCGTTGTTTTCCACAGTTATTTCCAACAGGTCAAGGTGGACGATATGATGACCGATCAGTGCAGATACCAGCATCTGAATACAGGACATCTAGATTATATGCAGAAGATCCAAGGTTTCGTCAATGCATTCCATATTTGTTCCATCTACTGTTTGAGAGTGACTTGTCTGGACTTTCTTATGCAGTCAACCATATACTGAAAAGTGGAGTACATCTACAAAATGTTTCGGCAAGGGACTTTATGGATAAAGTGAAACTGCAAGACAGTGTTTTGGAATCTCACCTAATTAATCTCATGGCATGTCAGCGTGGTACTAATGAGTATTGGTACCGTCGTCATGGGGAATTAAAATGTATGCTAAGAAACTTAGGAACTCCTACATGGTTCCTCACTCTTAGCTGTGCTGAGTATGCTTGGGAAGACTTACTCGAATTTGTACGATAGGCAAATAAAAACATTGAAAATATTGAATACAAGACACCTGGAGAACTGTGTTCTTTGGATCCAGTTAATGTATGCAGGTATTTCAATCATAGGTTTGAAGCTATGAAGTCTTTTATTACAAACAAAAAAAATCCTCCGCTTGGAGAGGTTTTGGATTTCTTTTGGAGAAAGGAGTATCAAGCAAGAGGTGCTCCTCACATACATATGCTGCTATGGATTAAAGATGCACCAACATTTGGAACAGATTCAGATGAGAAAGTGATGAGTTTCATTCAACAGTATTCTACATGTGCTGTTCCGAAAAGTACAGAAGGAAACAATTTAAGACATCAAGTTTTACGCTTTCAAACCCATTGTTGTGGAAAATACTGTCGTCGAAAATACAAATCCAAGGACAAGTTCTACACAAAATGTCGTTTTGCATTTCCACATCCAGTAACATCGAAAGGAAGAGTGAATAATTTTATGTCTTCTCAGCGACATACTGTGACAAGAAAATCACCTAAAAATACATACAACCTAAGAAGAAATGAGGAATCCAAATATATAAATGACTACAACCCAGTCATTTTGTCCATGTGGAATGCTAACATGGATATTCAATATGTTGCTGACAACTCTATTGCTGTGGCTCGATATGTGACGTCTTACATCACAAAATCAGAAAAGACGGAACTGAAGGAAATGTGGGAAGAGATTTCACATGAAAAGGGTCTAAGCAAGAAATTATACAGTTATAGTCTGAAGATGTTGTCGCATCGAGAAATTGGTTATCATCAGCAAGTCTATATGCCAAATCTAGAACCATCATTTGGGTGAGTCTAGGTCTTGCTGCGACACGAAACCGAGTTTTGAAATCTGTACAAGAAATAGAGTATTTGGCGGAGATAGAACCAGACAGCACAGATATTTTGAAGACAAACATGTTGGATACATACTATCCAAGTAAAAGTAGTCATCTTGAGAACGTTTGTCTCTATGAAGTTTTGCAAACCTATACTTTTAAGAGGAACGTCATAGAAGATATCAATAAAGGTATATATGCTGTAATTGGATGTGAAGGCTGTCTGGTGAAACAAAGAAAAGGCCATTTGATTAATCATCGAAAATTGAGTTGTGAATCTCCAGACAAAAGGGAATTTTATTACCTAGCTCTTTTGCAACTCTTTAAGCCTTGGCCTACAGAAGAGGAACTACTTGGAGATTTTCTCTGTTACGAAGATTCGTTCAATGCAACCAAGGATACCATAGAATGTCCTGTTTTTTCAAATTATCTGCAAATGTTGAACGAGGAAATACAACAAGAAGCTACAATTGCAGCAGAAATTGCTAGAGACAGTTCTCAAGACAGTCAGAGTTCTGCTTCATTGAGTCAGGATCCACTAGGAGGACCAATTATACAAAATGAAGCTGCCACTGCCATGGATGAAGTTGAAAGAGCCATGGAACAAGCTCAGGAGGATGTAGTTAACTTAGAAGATTTGGAAAAAGAACCAAACGTTGAGCATAGACAAATATATGATGAAGTCACAGAACAGATTGAGCATGGTTTATCTCATGAGAAAAAAGAGTGCTCATGTACATCATTTATACCTGTCCGACTCTACGTGAGTGGAGAAGCAGGAACTGGAAAAAAAATTCTTATTAAAGCAATTGCAACTTATCTGCAGAAAAGAGTCATCGCTGTCTTGTGTTGTTACCGCTCCAACTGGGTTGGCAGCACATAACACATAAAGGGATTACTTTACATCGGTTATTGATGCTACCAGTAGAGCATGATAATAAATTACAATACCACAAGCTACCTGGAGAAGCTTGTTCTGAAGTTTCCCGAGTCTTGAAGAAAATGAAACTTCTCATCATTGATGAAGTAAGCATAGTATCAAATGTAATGCTTGCTTTTGTGCATTTAAGAATGCAAGAAATTCTTAAAACAGAGTATGATGTGTTATTTGGAGAAAAACACATCATTGTTTTTGGAGATCCACTGCAACTAACTCCAGTGAAAGGACAACCAGTGTTTAAAATGCTTACACATGAAGATACAAGGAAGTGTCTAGGTAGCATTGGAAATGTTAACATATGGCTAAATTTCAAATATGCAGAACTGCTACAAAATATGCGACAGCAAAGGATGAAGATTATAAAAAGATTCTACAAGATGTAAGAATTGGAAAAGTAAGTGAGCATGGGAAAGCAGCTTTACATGCACGATTAATTTCAAATTTGTTTCCAAAAGAAAACATTCTCACAGAGAATATTTTTAAGAAAATTCCAGAAAACAAATCTGTCATATGCTTGATGCCAACTGTGCAAGAATGTTCAATCTTCAACAACAAAATGTTAAAGTTGGAAAATCAAGAGATTGTTAAACTGGAAGCTATTGATAAAATAGAACATGTAGGAGCAACTGTTATTTTGTCAGAAAAGTTTAAATCAAAATTGGATTCTTTAGAGAAGACAATATCTAAAACTGCTGGTTTGGAAAAGACTCTGTATGCATCTTTCAATTGCCGTATAATTTTACGACATAATTTACATGTGGAAAGAGGTAATGGAGCAATGGGTCATGTTGTTGATTTTGTGAATTACCGAAATAGAGATGGAATTGAATTTATAAAAATTAAATTTGATGGCATTGAAGAAGTACAACAAATCAGTCATTGTTCTGACTGATTTTTGCTTGTGAAAGATTTATATGTCCGCCGAAAACATGTTTCCTGTTTCTTTGGCATATGCGGTGACTATTCATAAATCTCAAGGTTTAAGTGTAGATAGTGCTTTGGTGAATATTGGAAGTTCTGTGCTCAAGGAGGGTATGGCATATGTTGCTTTATCTCGAGTCAGAACTTTATCAGGATTGTACTTGATTGATTTTGATGAGACAAAGATTAATGCAGATCTAAATTGTGTAAAATAATATAATAGGTTAAGAAGAGAGTATGGTCTAAATTTACCTCAATATCCTCTATTTGAAAAGCATGTGGTAGGCCGAAAAAGAAGAAATGAGAAAAATTGTAGTGAAGTTGTAGCAAAAAGAAAAAAAATAGATGAACCAGTAATTGTAAGCAGAAACGAAACGGATTAAGTTAAAGAGGTTATTGGATTTCAGTTTGAAAACAGTTCTGGTGTCAACTGCTATGCTAATGTAGTGGTTAACGTTGGGTTTTTTCTCCAAACTGTACAAGAACAGATTGCTGAAAATCGTGATCAAACATTTTGTTGTTTATTGAATTCTGTGTTTGAGAAATGTAGCAGTGATAGAACAAAAATACAAAGTGTTTCTGAAATTCGAAATGTTTTAGACATATGTTCTGGTGTAAATCAATTTTCACAGAATATTCAGCAAGATTGTCAGGAATGTATAATGTATATGCTTGTTGTATTGCAAGATGAAGGTGTAGATGTAGAACATCTTTTTGGCCTTTCTTATAAATGGCAGCATGACTGCGACAATTGCACCTTTTCAAGTAGTACTACAATACACACTGAAAGATTTATATATTTGACTTTACTAGACTGCAAATCAGTGTCATTTAATAATCTAGTTAGACAAGCAAATCAAAACATGGTCTGTACTCAATGTAAATCTGCAATGCTATCAACATTATTTATACAAAGATATGGACAGTATGTAATTTTATTGTTCCAACGATGTAGACCTGATGGAACTAAATTGACAACTTTAATAAAAGAATTTGTGGCTTCTCAATTATCAATTTCAGGAAGAACCTTTGCAACTTCAGCAAGTATTTACCATGAAGGTCCTTCAACAACATCAGGACATTACACAGCTTATTTAAAATGTCAAAAAGGCTGGAAACACTGTAATGATACTCAATTGACTTTCAAACAACGTTTGCCTGCTGACTTACACAATTCTTACCTAGTGTTCTTACAACAGAAATTTTAGGGAAGGTAATTGGCCCAATGAAGATTGCAGCAGTTAATAAAACTTAGGGGCCGATTACGATAGCAGATTTCCCGCATCCACCGGGCCGGCGGAAGCCACCGCCGGCCCGGAGGATGCGGGAAATCCACCGGGGAGCCTTGCAAGACCCACCGCCATATTAGGTTGGCTGGTGGGTCTTACTATCTGTCCGCCGCTTTTCCGCCGTGGGCGGATTCCGCCCGCGGCGGAAAAGCATTAACATGGCTGGCGGTGTCTATCAGACACCGCCAGCCATATCAGGATGACTGCGGAAAGATGCCTTTACACGGCGGCATTTCCGCCGTGTAAAGGCATACGGATTTTTGTTTGGGGGCCCGTTGCAGGCCCCCAGGGGTGAAGGGGGGGTGGGGGGTGGCACATGGGGGGTACCTATGGTACCCCCCTGCATTTGCCTGCACAAAGCGCAGGCACCACGAGGTGCCTGCCGCTTTGTGCATGCAAATGCACAACTTACTTTTTTATCATTGCGGCGGGTGCTGCTTCAAGCAGCACCCGCCGCAATGATAAAAATACAGGATTTGACTGCCAGGGTGGCGGTCACATCCTAATTTGCACGGAGATACTGCCGCTGCCCCTGCGGACGGTCCCTCCTTCTCTATGGTGGCGGGCGGACTCAGGTCCGTCCGCCATCATAATCGGCCCCTTAGTTTGGTGTTCAAAATTACTTTCCAAGTGAGAGCTATCAAGATAATAAAAAACATGTAGTTCTCATAGAGGTAGTATACGTATATTATGTAGTGTGTGCTGTGAGTATTAAAGAAAATATTAATAAAAAGTAAGCTAGAGGTGGAAATAAAACTATTGTTTCATAATGTAAAAGATGTTGGATCTTTTCTTTCAGAAACTCGGGTAAATGAGACATTAAGAATACTCTTGAGTAATTTCCAAAGAAAAGGACCTTCCATATACTATTTGGCCTCGTGGAAAAGTACGTGGATCAAAAGTGAGTTAAGATATGTTTTTTCTAAATTTTACATTATTTATTGTAACGTTGTATGTTTTTTTTTAACACAATCATTTTGATTGTGGTTTTGTTTGCCCGCTGTTATACGATGAGTAGTATTGAAGTCACTGTTTTAAGTGAAATTCAATATATTCTGAGAACAGCAAAAATAAACCATATAACATATTGTATAAATTATTTTGTAATTTGTATTATCAAATATATATTATTCTCCCCTTGTCTTATCCTCACTCACCTTTTTCCACCATCTATCACTCCTCTTAACTCACTCTCACTGGCCTTCTCTCACTCTCCCTCACCTCCCTTCCCTTATTCCACTTTCCTCACTTATCCTTATTCTCTATTCCTTCACTGCCCTTTCCCTCTCTTCCATCCACCACTTTCCAGCTGTCAGTCACTCTACTTCACTCCCCTTCCCCTTCTTTCCTTTCTTTGCTCCCTCAATAATTCCCCTTCTCTCACTCAACTTACTCCACTTCACTCACTCCTTCTCTCACTCCCTCTGTCCTCTCACATCCTCACTCCCCTTCCCTCACTACCTCTCTCTTAGCCTCACTCTGTTGGTCCTCTCACTCTCTCACTCCTCTTCCATCACGCTCACTCCCTATAACTCATCCACACTCCCTTACTTACCTTTCTTTGCTCTCTCACTCAGTCCCTTTCTGCCACTCTTTCCTTCACTACCTTAATATTCTCACTCCTTCACTTCCCTTGTCAGTCAGTCAGTCAAGAGGTCTTTATTCGATTTGCATCATAAAAGACAAATACATATACATATAAAAAAATAAGCATTTTGCATATAAGATAATAAATACTTTACAATTTAAAACCATGATAAAAAAAAGTATTACATTTATAGACAATGATGAACGAAAAGGCCCCTTGCTACATAAAGACATCTTACTTTAAAAACAGTACAATGGAAACTTCATTTGCCAAGGTTACGGGTTCGGATTAACCATGCCCAGCTCACAAATTTTGCTACACCAATAGCGATGGAAGGGGAGGTATCAGTTTTGAGAATTCTAAATGCTGCAACAGCAGATCTGGTCCCTAATAACCGACAAACTGGTAAAAGCCAAACTTTCCTGGGTAGCAAATACATGGGGTAGCAGAAAAATAAATGTTCGATATTCTCTACTGCTGTTACACAGAAAGGGCACTTATCACTGCCACCAATTGACCAAGAGTGCATTAGCCCCCGGACGGGTAGCGAACCCACTCGTAGTTGGTGGTACAGTTTGCGATCGTGTGGCTTGGTGATTAAGTCCCAATAGGCTTCATATTTAGGGACATCTTTTACAACCAAAAATTCCAGTGTCATGGTCGGACCATTGTTCATAGCAGATCTCCTCTCAGTGATCCAGTGCCAGTAAATATCCTTAAGTGCCTTTTTTGTAGGAAAAGTCGCACTTGCTGGATCAACCCATAGTGCCTCCAGGTTTAAATTTTTCAGGAGTGTCCTGAGGTGGCAAAACCAGGGTACCCTGTGAGACCCTTCAAGACCCCTCACATCGTCGATGGCTTCAGCAAACAGGGATAATTCCGGTGTAGTCCACAGACGCCGCCAAAACGCCAGTGGTCTAAACCGTACCTCATCCTCAATGGATTTAACACCTAGGTCTAGCTGCAAGGGTAAACAGGGTGTCGATTGTGGGAGGCCAGTTGCCATTCGCAGGAACCTGTTCTGAGCCACCCTCAAGGAGGAAAGATCACTATACCCCCACAGCTCGGCCCCATAGATAGTTGCAGGAATTACCTTGGAAACATAAATTTTAACAAGCGGTGCCATGGGTTTGGTGAGAGATTTAGCATACTCCTTCAATAAGGCTCCCCCAAGTTGCCCATGTTTCAAGGTCATAATGTCCATTTGTGGTTTCCAGCTCAAGTTCTCACTTAGTGTGACACCCAAGTATGTGAAGACCTCCGTTTGATCCAGAATGGCGCCGCACATTGACACCTTGGCCTTCACAGCCTTGGGGCCTCGCAAAACCATAAATTTGGTCTTATTAACATTCACCTCTAACTCATGATCGCTGCAAAAACACTCAAACCGAGCCAGGGTGGACTGCAATCCCTGCCTCGTTTTGGAAATAATAAGAGTGTCGTCCGCAAACATGAGTAGGGGAATTTTCCTACCTGCAAGTGTGGGCGCGTCCGTTGGAAAATTCGAGAAATACTTAGTCACCCCATTAATAAACAAAGAAAACAGGGTCGGGGCCAACACACACCCTTGTCTGACCCCCTTAGCAACTTTGAAGCTATCAGTAACTTCCCCTGGGCCACCCCATCTTACTTTGGCGTAAGTATTTGAATGCAAATTAATCAGCAACACCACCAACTCTTTGGGCATGCCAAGATCCAGCAGAACTTCCCATAGCTTAGTCCTGGGTACAAGGTCGAAAGCTGACCTGAGGTCCACAAATGCTGCAAACAGCAGGCCTCCCCCAAGAAGGACCACCTTCCAATATAATAGCATAAATCTAAAGACTTGCTCTAGGGTCCCCATATGTTGCCGAAAACCCGACTGAAGAGGGCTTAAAACATCATGATCAGAAATCCAAATCTGGATCCTACCCAAAAGAAGGCGGGCCACAATCTTTTGTACTGCATCGATGAGGCTTATGGGTCGATAGTTGGCTGTTACTGAGCGGTCCCCCTTCTTGTGAATGGGGAGGATCTCCGCCCCAAGCCATGAATCGGGGACTTTCGCACCCCTTGCCAATGCATTAGCCAAGAAAACAATATATGGGACCCAGAGGTCCTCTTCCTGCTTAAACATGTCAGCTGGTATGCCGTCGGGACCTGGCGCTTTGCCTCCCGGAATAACCCTTAACACCGCCCTCACTTCGGTAGGCGTGAAAACCAAGGCTTCATTGGTGGTGATGTGCATCAAATTGGTGGGGCTGGAAACATTCTCTTTGAATTGGTTCCCGTAGTACTCAACCCATTCCCTTGGCTCAACACTATTTGTGGGGGATCTATCTTGTGGTCGATTGCCCCATTTGAGCTGCCGCCAGAATTTGATCATATTATTACTCTGGCAAGCCTCCAGCAATTCCTTCCAGCGGGTCTCATCCCAATTCTTCTTAGCAGTGGCCTGCACAACTTTGTAGGTGGCCCTGCAGCAGCGGATTAAGGACTGGTCTCTTGACCTTAGAGCCGCGTGTAGCGCCTTTTGTGATTCCCTACAGGCGCTATCATACCAGGTTAGGGGCTTTTGCTTATTACTACTGGGGCCCGTAGGTTTGATGAAGAAGGTTTTGAGATTTAAGAAAAAATCCCTGTGTAGTAAAGTAATATTATCCAGAAGGGCCGACTCCTGGCTAAGCCTGCTGATTTGGGTCAATGTATCCCTCAGCATGGTTCTAATCCTTAACAGGACCTCCTCATCCAGGGCTATTTTGGGCCAACTAACCCTTCTTCCATTGTTGGTTATTGAAACCTGCGGCAGGGACGCCTCTGCCGCCGTGGGCACTGCAAAGGCACCTTCTTCGATTGATAGAACCAATGGGTTATGGTCACTTTCAGCTCTATTAACAACCACCATATCCAGCAAACTAGGCCACATTTCCACGTTCGCCAGGATATAGTCAATGCGAGAGCCGGATCTGCCATTATCAAAAGTCATTGCCCCCATCCTATCGGACTTCAAACGCCCATTGACTGCACGCATTCCCTGGTTCAAACAAAGACCCTTTAAAAATATGGCTGATTGAGACCATTTCTTGATGGGATGTAACTCCAGACCCGGGATACCCCACAGGGAATCCTCATCCTCGGTAAGCAGACCATCGTCCAACCCCATGGGTTCAAAACAGGTATTGAAATCCCCCAGTACCACCCTGTTTGTGTTCACCGGTAGTGAGCTTAGGAATCCGTCCAACACCAGAGCAACAGGAGAGCATTTTCCCCCTTGGACACCCCGCATATAAATATTTACAATCACCATATTTAGTCCAGAGGACGAGGTTACCTGTATGGCCAACATGTCGGGATTAACCAGTGGGAACTCCTCCACCGTTACACCCGCATCTTGGCGCACCCAGATAGCTAGGCCACCCACTGGTCTACCCCTTGCACCCTTCATAGCAGGTCTAGAGTAATTCAAAAACCCAGCACGAAAAATTGGCCCAAGAGCCCAGGTTCCCTTGTCTCATGCTCACTTGCTTTTATCCTCTATCTTCCCTTTTTCCTCAACCTCACTGCCCTTCACTCACCCTCCCTCACCCTTGTTCCCTTACTTCGGTTCCCTCAGTTATCCTCATTCATCATCCTTAACTCCCCTTCCTCTTTCTCTCCTCACGCACTCACCTTTTCCCAGTCCCTTTGCTTCACTTCTCTTCCCTTTCTTTCCTTCCTTTGCTTCCTCAGTCATTCTCCTTCCCTTACTCACCTTACTGCCCTTTACTCACTCTTTCTCTCATTCCCTCTGTTCTCTCATATTATCCCTTGTTTTCCCTCACTCCCTCTCTGTTACCTTCACTCCCATTGTTTCCTCACTGTCTTACGACCCTACATTCACCCTCACTCACCTTCCATCCCTCATTGTCATTAATCCACCGTCATTCACTCCTGCTTCCCAGTCACTCACTCACCTTTCTTTACTCCCCTTTCTTCCTTTAGTTTTTCTAATGCACATTCCTTTAGTATCTTACTCACCTTCACTTCATTTCTCTCTCCTGCTCTTCTTCTCTGTCACTGAATGTATCCATGTCATTATCCTTTTAGTAATTTGCTCTCCCTCTATTTCTTTTTAACTCTCTCTGACCTTCACCATTCCTTTGTTTTCCTTTCTGAGTCTTTCACTTCTACTTTATCTCTTACTATCCTTTTATGACTTTTATTCTCCTACTTTGTCTCTTGTATTGTAAAATATATATTAAAAATATTCTAACTTACTTTTTTTTTCTCTTTCACAGATATTAAATTTACTGAAAATATGTAATTAAGTTTACATTACTTATTAAGTTTGACGTACAAAATTTACTTTCTCAACTCTCTTTTCCTTAACCTCACTACTCTTGTCTCATGCTCCCACACCCCTGTTCCCTTACTGCGCTTCCCTCACTATTATCATTTACTCCTGAGGCGGAAAGCCGGGAGCTGTATTTCTTGTGCATTGCTGATTTTAAAGCTTTTAATACTTTGAGTGTCACCTATATCTGTGCTCTTTTAAAAAACCATCTTACCTTGCAAAGCCTCTTACACTCGTCCAGGGACCCTGCTGAAAACGAGCAGCGCCTCCCTGAAACGCCGACAACGCCCTCTGACTGCCGCCATTGACGGCATGCACCGAGGCCACGCCCACTCTCTGGCCACGCCCACTCTCTGGCCACGCCCCCGCCCAGCTTAAAAGGCGCTGACTGCGAGCGCGATTTTAAGAATCATTTACTCCTGAGGCGGAAAGCCGGGAGCTGTATTTCTTGTGCATTGCTGATTTTAAAGCTTTTAATACTTTGAGTGTCACCTATATCTGTGCTCTTTTAAAAAACCATCTTACCTTGCAAAGCCTCTTACACTCGTCCAGGGACCCTGCTGAAAACGAGCAGCGCCTCCCTAAAACGCCGACAACGCCCTCTGACTGCCGCCATTGACGGCGTGCACCGAGGCCACGCCCACTCTCTGGCCACGCCCACTCTCTGGCCACGCCCCCCCGCCTCTTCCTCACCATAAAATGTGCCACTGGAGGAAGCGCAGCGGACGAGCGCAGCGGGAGCGCCGTTTGCACGCCTAAGGCAAGCCCGTCTGCGCCCGTCCGCGCACGAACGGGCCCAGGGCCTGAACCTATGCCGGGGCCAGCCCCCAACAGGGTAAGCTACTCTCGCCGGAACCTCTTAAGCCTCAGACCCACCAAGAACACTAGGTGCAACTACCTCCATGACCTAGATGGACCCTTCAGCAGCTGTGTACTTTGCCACCCTGCCCAACTACACCTTGCTGGTCCACCCTCTGCCCTGCCCGGCCTTAAACTAGCCACATTGAATTGTAGATCACTCCCCATGCACGCTCTGCTCATCAACCACCTAATTGATGACCTTGACCTCGACATTTTATTCCTTACGGAAACGTGGCTCACTGCTCATTCAGACTCGGATGTGGTCTTAGCCTTACCCCCAGGTTTCCTCATCCAGTCCCAACCACGCCCCTCTGGTAGAGGAGGCGGTCTTGCTATCCTCCACCGAGATCATTTGTCCTGTAGAATTAATGACGCCCACATTTTGGACTCTGAAAGCTGCCACTTCTCCATACAATTAGCCCCGACAAGCTCGCTGTCAGGCCTCCTAGTATACCGCCCCCCTGGTCACTTTGGCCCCTTTGCTAGTGCTCTCCTGGAATCAATATCTTCATTGGCCCATTCTACCCCCAACTTTACCATACTAGGAGACCTTAACATTCATTTCGACGACCCCCTAGACATAGCGGCCGTCGAGTTGATTCTTGATCTGGCGGCCTACGGTCTTCAACTGACCAACTCTGGAGCCACCCACATCAAGGGTCACCTACTTGACCCAGTCTTTACCAACGTCCACGCCCTCCAAACCAAAGTGTCCCTTCCCCTCCCTTGGACGGACCATTTTTTGGTTCCTCTCTTTCTACCTGGAGTCTTCAGGAAGCCCCACAAGCCCACCACTTACATCAGGGACAGGGCATGGTCCAGACTCTCCACGGAGGACTGGACCAGAGTCTTGAACTCCACGACCCCGACTCTTTCAGAGGACCCTGTCATTGCGGACAAAAACTTCAGGGAGTGGATCACCACCTCCCTTGATTCCATCCTCCCTATAAAATCTCGTGAGGACAAAAACGGGAAAAAAGGATCAGCCCCCTGGTTCAGCCCGGAACTTAGAACTCTCCGCAAAGAATGCAAAAAAGCGGAACGACTGTGGAGGAAAGACTGGCTCCACTCCAGTAAGGATGCCTACCGTAGTTCGGTGAGAACCTATAAGGTCACCCTTAAAATCACTAAAACATCTTACTACGATGATAGAATAAAAAAGGCCACTAACTCAGCAAGAGAGTCCTACCTCATTGCCAAAGAGCTCCTGAAAGTACCCGCTCCCCCCTCCTCCAACAGGTCCCCCCAGGCAGAAGCGGTGAACTGGCAACCTACTTCAACTCTAAAATCTCCGGTATCCTGGCCTCACTCCCCCCTCCCAGCCAGTCAAGTCACGGGAACATGGATGCGTCTGTGACCCACACAGGAAACATCCCCTATCCACAGCTGACTGCGTTCAGAGCGGTATCTCTGGACGAAGTGGGAAAGGCCCTGGCCAGGATGAAAAGCGGCTCCCCCGGCGACCCCGCCCCCATGAGATTCCTGAAAACAGGGGCCCCTGCTATTTTGGCCCCTATCACAGAACTGATTAACATCTCGCTGTCTAAAGGCTCTGTCCCCCCGAGCTGGAAGGCTGCAGTAGTCAAAGCACTCCTAAAAAAACCTCAATTGGACCCCTCCGATTTGGCAAATTACAGGCCAATCTCGCTCCTCCCCGGCATTAGCAAAATGGCCGAAAAACTGGTCAATGTTCAATTGTCCCAGTTTCTTGAATCCAACAACCTCCTGCGTCGGTCCCAGACTGGGTTTCGCCCTGGCCACGGCACGGACACCGCCCTCCTCGCAGTCATCGAGGAGGCAAGGTGCATTTTAGATTCAGGAGGGTCAGTGGCAGTGATCCTCCTGGACCTTAGTGCAGCCTTTGATACGGTGAACCACCGTGTCTTGATCCATCGGTTGTCCAGGGCAGGACTCGGGGGCACCGCACTTGCCTGGATAGAGTCTTTCCTATCAGGCCACTCGTTCCAGGTTTGGGACGGCAATTCCCGCTCAGCCTTACTCCCCCTTTCTAGCGGAGTCCCTCAGGGGTCTTCACTAAGCCCCACTCTGTTTGACGCCTATATGGCCCCGCTGGAGGATGTAGTTGCCCCTTTCGGGATCAAGATAGTGAGCTATGCGGACGACACGCAATTGGTCGTCTCACTCTCACATCTTGACCACTGCCCAGACAACCTGTTGAACTGCCTCCAGGAAATCCATCACTGGATGAGTGACTCATCGCTCAAGCTCAACGGTTCTAAAACCGAAGTCATGCTTATGGGCAAGAAGTGGGCGACTATCCCTCCCTCGGTCTGGCCTGATGTTTTTGGCGAGATACCCACTCCAAGGAAGGAAATCAAGACTCTAGGAGTCTGGCTCGAACCCGAACTAACAATGAAGACCCAGGCAGCCAAAACAGCAGGAACCTGCTTCGGTCTAATGCGCTCCATCCGGAAGATCCTTCCACTACTCCCCCCGCCGTCGAGGAAGCTTCTGGTCCAAGGCCTGATTCTCTCGCGTCTGGACTACAGTAATGCTGTCTATCTAGGAGCCCCCGAATCTACCCTGGTAAAACTTCAGCGCACTCAAAACGCGGCTGCTCGGTTACTAATGGACCTTCCCTTTAGGACCTCTGCTAGGCCAGCGCTCAAGGCTCTACACTGGCTCCCAATGAAACAGAGGATAGAATTGAAGGCCATGTGTATCGCCCACAAACTCCTTAACGGCCTAGGCCCTTCAATCCTGAGCGACATGGTCACCCCTTACAGAGCCCCTAGATCCCTGCGCTTGGACAATGAGCGTCTGGCCAACGTCCTAAAATTTAAGAAGGTTCGTACTGGCGGTCGACGCTTCACAGTGAAAGCATCCTCAGGCTGGAACTCGCTCCCACGGAGTCTGCGGCTGGAACCCTGCCACCTTCTTTTCCGCAAAAAACTAAAAACCCTCTTGTTCCCCAAATAGGTCCCACTTCCCCCCTCGGTTATCACAAGTCTTACAGCGCGGGGATGCCTCCGGGTCACCAGGCGCTCTACAAATCGCTAAAATAAATAAATAAATAAAATACAAATATTCTGAATCCCCATGTTTACTCCCCTTTTCCTCACTCCTCTCTCACACTCACCTTCTTTCAGACCTTCTCCTTTACTTTCCTTCCTCAATTTTCCCTTTCTTCACTCCTTCACTCTTTTCCCTTCCCTTACTCTCCTTACTCCACTTCACTAACTCCTTCTCCTACTCTCTTTGTCCTCTTACTTCTACACTTCCATTCCCTCATTCTCTCTCTGTTAGCCTCATTCTCTCCGTCCTCTTAGTCTCTCACTCCTCTTCTGTCACGCTCACTTCCTATAACTCAGCCATACTCCCACACTCACCTAATTTCAGACCTTCTCCTTTACTTTCCTTCCTCTCTCTTCCCTTCCTTTGTTCCTTCACTCTTTTCCCTTCCCTTACTCTCCTTACTGCACTTCACTAACTCCTTCTCTCACTCCCTCTGTCCTCTTACTTCTACACTCCCCTTCCCTCATTCTATCCCTGTTAGCCTCATTCTCTCCGTCCCCTTAGTCTCTCACTCTTCTTCTGTCACGCTTACTCCCTATAACTCAGCCATACTCCCACACTCACCTTCTTTCAGACCTTCTCCTTTACTTTCCTTCCTGTCTCATCCCTTCCTTCGCTCCTTCACTCTTTTCCCTTCCCTTACTCTCATTACTCCACTTCACTAACTGCTTCACTTACTCCCTTTGTTCTCTTACTTCTACACTTCCCTTCCCTCATTCTCTCTCTGTTAGCCTCATTCTCTCCGTCCCCTTAGTCTCTCACTCCTCTTCTGTCACGCTCACTCCCTATAACTCAGCCATACTCCCACACTCACCTTCTTTCAGACCTTCTCCTTTACTTTCCTTCCTGTCTCTTCCCTTCCTTCGCTCCTTCACTCTTTTCCCTTCCCTTACTCTCCTTACGCCACTTCACTAACTTCTTCTCTTACTCCCTTTGTCCTCTTACTTCTACACTTCCCTTCCCTCATTCTCTCTCTGTTAGCCTCATTCTATCCATCCTCTTAATCTCTCACTCCTCTTCTGTCACACTCACTTCCCATAACTGAGCCATACTCCCACACTCACCTTCTTTCAGACCTTCTCCTTTACTTTCCTTCCTCTCTCTTCCCTTCCTTCACTCTTTTCCCTTCCCTTACTTTCCCTACTCCACTTCACTAACTCTTTCTCTTACTCCCTTTGTCCTCTTACTTCTACACTTCCCTTCCCTCATTCTCTCTCTGTTAGCCTCATTCTCTCCGACCTCTTAGTCTCTCACTCCACTTCTGTCACGCTCACTCCCTATAAGTCAGCCACACTCCCACACTCACTGTCTTTCAGACCTTCTCCTTTACTTTCTTTCCTCTCTCTTCCCTTCCTTCACTCCTTCACTCTTTTCCCTTCCCTTACTCTCCTTACTCCACTTCACTAACTCCTTCTCTTACTCCCTCTGTCCTCCTATTTCTACACTCCCCTTCCCTCATTCTCTCTCTGTTAGCCTCATTCTCTCCGTCCCCTTAGTTTCTCACTCCTCTTCTGTCACGCTCACTCCCTATAACTCAGCTATACTCCCACACTCACCTTCTTTAGACCTTCTCCTTTACTTTCCTTCCTGTCTCTTCCCTTCCTTCGCTCCTTCACTCTTTTCCCTTCCCTTACTCTCCTTACTCCACTTAACTAACTCCTTCTCTTACTCCCTTTGTCCTCTGACTTCTACACTTCCTTTCCCTCATTCTCTCTCTGTTAGCCTCATTCTATCCGTCCTCTTAGTCTCTCACTCCTCTTCTGTTACGCTTACTCCCTATAACTCAGCCACACTCCCTCACTTATCTTTTTTCCTCCCTCACTCAGTCCTCTTCTCTCACTCTTTCCTTCACTTCCTCTGTCTCCTCACTCCCTCACTCCCCTTGTCTCACGCTCACTTGCCTTTATCCACTCTCTATCACCAATCTTTCCTTAACCTCACTGCTCTTCTCTTACCCTTCCTCACCCCCGTTCCCTTACTCCGTTTTCTTCACTTATCCTCATTCCTCTTGTTCACTCCCCTTCCCCTCACTCACCTCCCACACTCACCTTCTTTCAATCCCCCCACTTCACTTCCCTTCCCCTCTCGTCCCTTTTTTGCCCCCTCACTCAATTTCCTTTCCTCTCTCACTGCATTCCACTTCACTCACTCCTTTTGAAATTGTAAAGAATACAGCTCTTTTTGAATAATTGAAGGTAGTTCTAAAAAGAACTGTTTTTTTCCTTCTTTTATAGGTTTTATTTGTTTTTTTTACTTTTTCCGAACGTTTTTAAATTTTTTTGGGGGGGGGTTTCTGAACAAAAACAAAAATAGGGAATGCCAAACTGCTCAACAGGAGCAAAAATAAGGGGAAAAATTAGGGCTGGGGAGGGCAGTGATGGTCTTCTCTTTTGCGTACAATTAGCATGATACTCTGCTCTCCGTAGCAAAGCAGTTCGTCACACTGCTTACATTTAATGGTGATGTCACTAAATACTGGTTGTATGTTGGGTATCAGTTCCACTGCTCTTCCTCTCCTCTATGATGTTGCTCCTCCGGTGGAAGTTGAGGCGCCATCTCTCGGGGGATTATGTGCCAGGTCCCTGACACTCTCTCGGGCATAGTTCTGGGGGTGCCTCCTTTGAACATGCCTGATCATTGTTGAGTTGCCAAAACTATTTTTTTGGAGCGGTCACCCCGAGATAAAACAGTGTGGCAAATCTTACACTCCACCTTAGGAGCATTTACCTTCTTTTCTCCTGGTGGAATTGTAAAAAATTTCCATATGAAGTGCTCTTTCACCTTTGGCTGAGGAGGGTCCTCCTGGATAAACTCATCAGAGTCATCACTGCTGCTTGGTGGTCTTGCAGCCATTCTTTTCACTGAATTGAAGAGCAAAAGGAAATAGGTCTTGCTGTCTCCAAAGGGAAAGAGGTAGTGAAGGAAATGGGTGGGGTTTTCATTAGTTGTAAAAAAAAACTGTTAACAACCAATGAAAAGTGTTATTTTAAGATCACGTGACTTGACGCGCTTACGCTACGCGCACGGGGGCGCTTCCGGGGGCGCTTACGCGGCACGAACGTAGGCGCTTCCGGGGGCCCTTACGCGGCGCGCCTGAATGACGTTTTGCTAGCTTTTCGGAAATGCATTTAAAGTTAAAATACGGTTATTTAAAATTAAAAATGACTACTTTTATAAGTATGCCACTGAATGTCTTGCATTATTATTTACTTTAAATACATACTTTTTTTTTTCCCATGCGGGAATTGCGCTCTCGGGTGCGCTTACCGGTGCGCACACCCTGAGCGCTCCAAGACAAAATGATAAAAAAAACATGAAAAATACATTGAAAAATTAATTTTGGAAAAAAAATAAAAATAAATAATAGTTATAAAAAACAGCTACTAAAAAAATTAATAATTCACTTTAAAAATCGTAGTTTACAAACTCGATATAGCAAGGAATTCGCTTTTAAAAAACCTTTGAATTCACTGAAAAAACCATAGGTTTCACAATCGTTATAGTTAGGAATTAGCATTTAAAAAACCTTTGAAATTCACTAAAAAAACCATAGGTTTCACAATTGTTATAGTTAGGAATTAGCATTTAAAAAACCTTTGAAATTCACTGAAAAAACCATAGGTTATACACCAGTTATAGTTAGCTGAACATTTTACTCATACAAAACTATTGAAATTCCCACGTTATAGTTAGTTGGACTCACTATAACTCGCACGCCCGCAATCCACTGCTGATGATGTCACATATTACATCATTCATGACATGAATTGAGAAGCAGGACTTTCCCTTAAATGTAAACTCTGGCTAGTTCTGAGGGCAGTTACAGCAGGGTACCTCCATCCCCCCTACCCCCACCATTACTCCACCCATTGTCAGGAGACAGGTTGGCAGGAATCTGAGGCGGTTTAAAGGTACCCCTTGTGCTATAGCCGTATTTAGCATAAAAATAGTACTCTGCAAGGTTCCAGACAGTTAAATGCACGACCCATTTGCTATACCTGACCACTCCACTCTTAAGATACGTGCTAGTAAACGGAACTAATTACTACATCCTTGAGTCCTCGCCGGATGTCATGTGTAATTTACATTCACAGCTTGTCGGTAGAATCCAACTTTTATGCAACTTGTAGCACTGCTACCACATCGTAAATTTGGTTTAATAAAAAGTTAGACTAACCAATTTGGTTTAGTCATTTTTTTCCTGTAAGTTTAGGCAAAGCGCATACAGTGGAGGCCATCAATGCTAATAGCCAATGTATGATAGCAAATCAAGTGTCATAAGAGAGAGACCATGACAAAATGTAAATTCCCAGTATGATTTCCAATGTAACAGCGTTTTTGGATAATTTTGACATCGTATAATGCATTTACATGAAATATGGCACTCTTTTGGAACATCTGGCTAAATTTCGACGTGTACATTTTTATGCCAATCCATTTTGGAGGAAAAGTTACAGGGATGTGAAACTGACATTGTTTTAAGGTTTTAAGTGTAAATAGATTTCTTCTGACACATCTGATGACATTAGGTCAAAAGGGGTAATTTTAATAATCATTTAGGGGACGGTATTGGGAATGTGTTAGATGATGCTGTATCACATTATACAATATTTACTGTGTATGTTTCAATGAGAAGGCCCCTTCCTAAAGGTTAGCAATGAGTCTGCTTTTCCCAGCTTTACGGAACGGACTCTCGTCTCTTGTATAGGACTTCGAATATGTTACTCTGAGATTTGACTTCATGTCATTGTCTTTGCTCTATTTGATTGAGTCTTATTCTAATATCCTAACATGATTTATAATATATTTTGACTAGTATTTTTGCCCTCTGTATTGCACTTTAAAAATGTATCTCAGGAGCAGAGGAACACCCAGAATATTTTGAATCTAGAAGGCTAGAATTGCTGTGATGTGCCGTGAAGATTCCAGGATATGTACTATTTTATGACAACCATGTTTGGTGAACATGTGCCAGTTAGGCAAAGAAAAGGTCATTCTTTTCTGGTTCTGAACAGGTGAACCAGGAAAACCTAGTCAGTAGAGGCAGCATGTTGTTAAATAGTTGTGCATCCTTTATCTGTTCTGAAAGCTAAAAATTCCCTGACAGGTGCATAATGAAGTCTTTGTGCAGCACTTCCTGGTTACATTTGTGGCTGGGCACGGTTTCAATTGTACCCTTGAAGATGTACACTTTGTTGGTCTTCATGGACTTAAAGGTTTGCCAGTGTTTACGAATTTCACCTTTCTTCACTTGTGGGAGAAGGTTACTGTTGTAAATCATTCAGGCAGGATACCAGCAATCATGTAGTATTCAGCGTAGTAGTTTATTGAAGCAGATAATAGAAGTAATCCTCTGTATTTCTTGTGCATTGCTGATTTTAAAGCTTTTAATACTTTGAGTGTCACCTATATCTGTGCTCTTTTAAAAAACCATCTTACCTTGCAAAGCCTCTTACACTCGTCCAGGGACCCTGCTGAAAACGAGCAGCGCCTCCCTAAAACGCCGACAACGCCCTCTGACTGCCGCCATTGACGGCGTGCACCGAGGCCACGCCCACTCTCTGGCCACGCCCACTCTCTGGCCACGCCCCCCCCCCCGCCTCTTCCTCACCATAAAATGTGCCACTGGAGGAAGCGCAGCGGACGAGCGCAGCGGGAGCGCCGTTTGCACGCCTAAGGCAAGCCCGTCTGCGCCCGTCCGCGCACGAACGGGCCCAGGGCCTGAACCTATGCCGGGGCCAGCCCCCAACAGGGTAAGCTACTCTCGCCGGGACCTCTTAAGCCTCAGACCCACCAAGAACACTAGGTGCAACTACCTCCATGACCTAGATGGACCCTTCAGCAGCTGTGTACTTTGCCACCCTGCCCAACTACACCTTGCTGATCCACCCTCTGCCCTGCCCGGCCTTAAACTAGCCACATTGAATTGTAGATCACTCCCCATGCACGCTCTGCTCATCAACCACCTAATTGATGACCTTGACCTCGACATTTTATTCCTTACGGAAACGTGGCTCACTGCTCATTCAGACTCGGATGTGGTCTTAGCCTTACCCCCAGGTTTCCTCATCCAGTCCCAACCACGCCCCTCTGGTAGAGGAGGCGGTCTTGCTATCCTCCACCGAGATCATTTGTCCTGTAGAATTAATGACGCCCACATTTTGGACTCTGAAAGCTGCCACTTCTCCATACAATTAGCCCCGACAAGCTCGCTGTCAGGCCTCCTAGTATACCGCCCCCCTGGTCACTTTGGCCCCTTTGCTAGTGCTCTCCTGGAATCAATATCTTCATTGGCCCATTCTACCCCCAACTTTACCATACTAGGAGACCTTAACATTCATTTCGACGACCCCCTAGACATAGCGGCCGTCGAGTTGATTCTTGATCTGGCGGCCTACGGTCTTCAACTGACCAACTCTGGAGCCACCCACATCAAGGGTCACCTACTTGACCCAGTCTTTACCAACGTCCACGCCCTCCAAACCAAAGTGTCCCTTCCCCTCCCTTGGACGGACCATTTTTTGGTTCCTCTCTTTCTACCTGGAGTCTTCAGGAAGCCCCACAAGCCCACCACTTACATCAGGGACAGGGCATGGTCCAGACTCTCCACGGAGGACTGGACCAGAGTCTTGAACTCCACGACCCCGACTCTTTCAGAGGACCCTGTCATTGCGGACAAAAACTTCAGGGAGTGGATCACCACCTCCCTTGATTCCATCCTCCCTATAAAATCTCGTGAGGACAAAAACGGGAAAAAAGGATCAGCCCCCTGGTTCAGCCCGGAACTTAGAACTCTCCGCAAAGAATGCAAAAAAGCGGAACGACTGTGGAGGAAAGACTGGCTCCACTCCAGTAAGGATGCCTACCGTAGTTCGGTGAGAACCTATAAGGTCACCCTTAAAATCACTAAAACATCTTACTACGATGATAGAATAAAAAAGGCCACTAACTCAGCAAGAGAGTCCTACCTCATTGCCAAAGAGCTCCTGAAAGTACCCGCTCCCCCCTCCTCCAACAGGTCCCCCCCAGGCAGAAGCGATGAACTGGCAACCTACTTCAACTCTAAAATCTCCGGTATCCTGGCCTCACTCCCCCCTCCCAGCCAGTCAAGTCACGGGAACATGGATGCGTCTGTGACCCACACAGGAAACATCCCCTATCCACAGCTGACTGCGTTCAGAGCGGTATCTCTGGACGTAGTGGGAAAGGCCCTGGCCAGGATGAAAAGCGGCTCCCCCCGCGACCCCGCCCCCATGAGATTCCTGAAAACAGGGGCCCCTGCTATTTTGGCCCCTATCACAGAACTGATTAACATCTCGCTGTCTAAAGGCTCTGTCCCCCCGAGCTGGAAGGCTGCAGTAGTCAAAGCACTCCTAAAAAAAACTCAACTGGACCCCTCCGATTTGGCAAATTACAGGCCAATCTCGCTCCTCCCCGGCATTAGCAAAATGGCCGAAAAACTGGTCAATGTTCAATTGTCCCAGTTTCTTGAATCCAACAACCTCCTGCGTCGGTCCCAGACTGGGTTTCGCCCTGGCCACGGCACGGACACCGCCCTCCTCGCAGTCATCGAGGAGGCAAGGTGCATTTTAGATTCAGGAGGGTCAGTGGCAGTGATCCTCCTGGACCTTAGTGCAGCCTTTGATACGGTGAACCACCGTGTCTTGATCCATCGGTTGTCCAGGGCAGGACTCGGGGGCACCGCACTTGCCTGGATAGAGTCTTTCCTATCAGGCCACTCGTTCCAGGTTTGGGACGGCAATTCCCGCTCAGCCTTACTCCCCCTTTCTAGCGGAGTCCCTCAGGGGTCTTCACTAAGCCCCACTCTGTTTGACGCCTATATGGCCCCGCTGGAGGATGTAGTTGCCCCTTTCGGGATCAAGATAGTGAGCTATGCGGACGACACGCAATTGGTCGTCTCACTCTCACATCTTGACCACTGCCCAGACAACCTGTTGAACTGCCTCCAGGAAATCCATCACTGGATGAGTGACTCATCGCTCAAGCTCAACGGTTCTAAAACCGAAGTCATGCTTATGGGCAAGAAGTGGGCGACTATCCCTCCCTCGGTCTGGCCTGATGTTTTTGGCGAGATACCCACTCCAAGGAAGGAAATCAAGACTCTAGGAGTCTGGCTCGAACCCGAACTAACAATGAAGACCCAGGCAGCCAAAACAGCAGGAACCTGCTTCGGTCTAATGCGCTCCATCCGGAAGATCCTTCCACTACTCCCCCCGCCGTCGAGGAAGCTTCTGGTCCAAGGCCTGATTCTCTCGCGTCTGGACTACAGTAATGCTGTCTATCTAGGAGCCCCCGAATCTACCCTGGTAAAACTTCAGCGCACTCAAAACGCGGCTGCTCGGTTACTAATGGACCTTCCCTTTAGGACCTCTGCTAGGCCATCGCTCAAGGCTCTACACTGGCTCCCAATGAAACAGAGGATAGAATTTAAGGCCATGTGTATCGCCCACAAACTCCTTAACGGCCTAGGCCCTTCAATCCTGAGCGACATGGTCACCCCTTACAGAGCCCCTAGATCCCTGCGCTTGGACAATGAGCGTCTGGCCAACGTCCCAAAATTTAAGAAGGTTCGTACTGGCGGTCGACGCTTCACAGTGAAAGCATCCTCAGGCTGGAACTCGCTCCCACGGAGTCTGCGGCTGGAACCCTGCCACCTTCTTTTCCGCAAAAAACTAAAAACCCTCTTGTTCCCCAAATAGGTCCCACTTCCCCCCTCGGTTATCACAAGTCTTACAGCGCGGGGATGCCTCCGGGTCACCAGGCGCTCTACAAATCGCTAAAATAAATAAATAAATAAAATACAAATATTCTGAATCCCCATGTTTACTCCCCTTTTCCTCACTCCTCTCTCACACTCACCTTCTTTCAGACCTTCTCCTTTACTTTCCTTCCTCAATTTTCCCTTTCTTCACTCCTTCACTCTTTTCCCTTCCCTTACTCTCCTTACTCCACTTCACTAACTCCTTCTCCTACTCTCTTTGTCCTCTTACTTCTACACTTCCATTCCCTCATTCTCTCTCTGTTAGCCTCATTCTCTCCGTCCTCTTAGTCTCTCACTCCTCTTCTGTCACGCTCACTTCCTATAACTCAGCCATACTCCCACACTCACCTTCTTTCAGACCTTCTCCTTTACTTTCCTTCCTCTCTCTTCCCTTCCTTCGTTCCTTCACTCTTTTCCCTTCCCTTACTCTCCTTACTGCACTTCACTAACTCCTTCTCTCACTCCCTCTGTCCTCTTACTTCTACACTCCCCTTCCCTCATTCTATCCCTGTTAGCCTCATTCTCTCCGTCCCCTTAGTCTCTCACTCTTCTTCTGTCACGCTTACTCCCTATAACTCAGCCATACTCCCACACTCACCTTCTTTCAGACCTTCTCCTTTACTTTCCTTCCTGTCTCATCCCTTCCTTCGCTCCTTCACTCTTTTCCCTTCCCTTACTCTCATTACTCCACTTCACTAACTGCTTCACTTACTCCCTTTGTTCTCTTACTTCTACACTTCCCTTCCCTCATTCTCTCTCTGTTAGCCTCATTCTCTCCGTCCCCTTAGTCTCTCACTCCTCTTCTGTCACGCTCACTCCCTATAACTCAGCCATACTCCCACACTCACCTTCTTTCAGACCTTCTCCTTTACTTTCCTTCCTGTCTCTTCCCTTCCTTCGCTCCTTCACTCTTTTCCCTTCCCTTACTCTCCTTACGCCACTTCACTAACTTCTTCTCTTACTCCCTTTGTCCTCTTACTTCTACACTTCCCTTCCCTCATTCTCTCTCTGTTAGCCTCATTCTATCCATCCTCTTAATCTCTCACTCCTCTTCTGTCACACTCACTTCCCATAACTGAGCCATACTCCCACACTCACCTTCTTTCAGACCTTCTCCTTTACTTTCCTTCCTCTCTCTTCCCTTCCTTCACTCTTTTCCCTTCCCTTACTTTCCCTACTCCACTTCACTAACTCTTTCTCTTACTCCCTTTGTCCTCTTACTTCTACACTTCCCTTCCCTCATTCTCTCTCTGTTAGCCTCATTCTCTCCGACCTCTTAGTCTCTCACTCCACTTCTGTCACGCTCACTCCCTATAAGTCAGCCACACTCCCACACTCACTGTCTTTCAGACCTTCTCCTTTACTTTCTTTCCTCTCTCTTCCCTTCCTTCACTCCTTCACTCTTTTCCCTTCCCTTACTCTCCTTACTCCACTTCACTAACTCCTTCTCTTACTCCCTCTGTCCTCTTATTTCTACACTCCCCTTCCCTCATTCTCTCTCTGTTAGCCTCATTCTCTCCGTCCCCTTAGTTTCTCACTCCTCTTCTGTCACGCTCACTCCCTATAACTCAGCTATACTCCCACACTCACCTTCTTTAGACCTTCTCCTTTACTTTCCTTCCTGTCTCTTCCCTTCCTTCGCTCCTTCACTCTTTTCCCTTCCCTTACTCTCCTTACTCCACTTAACTAACTCCTTCTCTTACTCCCTTTGTCCTCTGACTTCTACACTTCCTTTCCCTCATTCTCTCTCTGTTAGCCTCATTCTATCCGTCCTCTTAGTCTCTCACTCCTCTTCTGTTACGCTTACTCCCTATAACTCAGCCACACTCCCTCACTTATCTTTTTTCCTCCCTCACTCAGTCCTCTTCTCTCACTCTTTCCTTCACTTCCTCTGTCTCCTCACTCCCTCACTCCCCTTGTCTCACGCTCACTTGCCTTTATCCACTCTCTATCACCAATCTTTCCTTAACCTCACTGCTCTTCTCTTACCCTTCCTCACCCCCATTCCCTTACTCCGTTTTCTTCACTTATCCTCGTTCCTCTTGTTCACTCCCCTTCCCCTCACTCACCTCCCACACTCACCTTCTTTCAATCCCCCCACTTCACTTCCCTTCCCCTCTTGTCCCTTTTTTTGCCCCCTCACTCAATTTCCTTTCCTCTCTCACTGCATTCCACTTCACTCGCTCCTTTTGAAATTGTAAAGAATACAGCTCTTTTTGAATAATTGAAGGTAGTTCTAAAAAGAACTGTTTTTTTCCTTCTTTTATAGGTTTTATTTGTTTTTTTTACTATTTCCGAACGTTTTTACATTTTTTTTGGGGGGGGGTTTCTGAACAAAAACAAAAATAGGGAATGCCAAACTGCTCAACAGGAGCAAAAATAAGGGGAAAAATTAGGGCTGGGGAGGGCAGTGATGGTCTTCTCTTTTGCGTACAATTAGCATGATACTCTGCTCTCCGTAGCAAAGCAGTTCGTCACACTGCTTACATTTAATGGTGATGTCACTAAATACTGGTTGTATGTTGGGTATCAGTTCCACTGCTCTTCCTCTCCTCTATGATGTTGCTCCTCCGGTGGAAGTTGAGGCGCCATCTCTCGGGGGATTATGTGCCAGGTCCCTGACACTCTCTCGGGCATAGTTCTGGGGGTGCCTCCTTTGAACATGCCTGATCATTGTTGAGTTGCCAAAACTATTTTTTTGGAGCGGTCACCACGAGATAAAACAGTGTGGCAAATCTTACACTCCACCTTAGGAGCATTTACCTTCTTTTCTCCTGGTGGAATTGTAAAAAATTTCCATATGAAGTGCTCTTTCACCTTTGGCTGAGGAGGGTCCTCCTGGATAAACTCATCAGAGTCATCACTGCTGCTTGGTGGTCTTGCAGCCATTCTTTTCACTGAATTGAAGAGCAGAAGGAAATAGGTCTTGCTGTCTCCAAAGGGAAAGAGGTAGTGAAGGAAATGGGTGGGGTTTTCATTAGTTGTAAAAAAAAACTGTTAACAACCAATGAAAAGTGTTATTTTAAGATCACATGACTTGACGCGCTTACGCTACGCGCACGGGAGCGCTTCCGGGGGCGCTTACGCGGCACGAACGTAGGCGCTTCCGGGGGCCCTTACGCGGCGCGCCTGAATGACGTTTTGCTAGCTTTTCGGAAATGCATTTAAAGTTAAAATACGGTTATTTAAAATTAAAAATGACTACTTTTATAAGTATGCCACTGAATGTCTTGCATTATTATTTACTTTAAATACATACTTTTTTTTTCCCCATGCGGGAATTGCGCTCTCGGGTGCGCTTACCGGTGCGCACACCCTGAGCGCTCCAAGACAAAATGATAAAAAAAACATGAAAAATACATTGAAAAATTAATTTTGGAAAAAAAATTAAAATAAATAATAGTTATAAAAAACAGCTACTAAAAAAATTAATAATTCACTTTAAAAATCGTAGTTTACAAACTCGATATAGCAAGGAATTCGCTTTTAAAAAACCTTTGAATTCACTGAAAAAACCATAGGTTTCACAATCGTTATAGTTAGGAATTAGCATTTAAAAAACCTTTGAAATTCACTAAAAAAAACATAGGTTTCACAATTGTTATAGTTAGGAATTAGCATTTAAAAAACCTTTGAAATTCACTGAAAAAACCATAGGTTATACACCAGTTATAGTTAGCTGAACATTTTACTCATACAAAACTATTGAAATTCCCACGTTATAGTTAGTTGGACTCACTATAACTCGCACGCCCGCAATCCACTGCTGATGATGTCACATATTACATCATTCATGACATGAATTGAGAAGCAGGACTTTCCCTTAAATGTAAACTCTGGCTAGTTCTGAGGGCAGTTACAGCAGGGTACCTCCATCCCCCCTACCCCCACCATTACTCCACCCATTGTCAGGAGACAGGTTGGCAGGAATCTGAGGCGGTTTAAAGGTACCCCTTGTGCTATAGCCGTATTTAGCATAAAAATAGTACTCTGCAAGGTTCCAGACAGTTAAATGCACGACCCATTTGCTATACCTGACCACTCCACTCTTAAGATACGTGCTAGTAAACGGAACTAATTACTACATCCTTGAGTCCTCGCCGGATGTCATGTGTAATTTACATTCACAGCTTGTCGGTAGAATCCAACTTTTATGCAACTTGTAGCACTGCTACCACATCGTAAATTTGGTTTAATAAAAAGTTAGACTAACCAATTTGGTTTAGTCATTTTTTTCCTGTAAGTTTAGGCAAAGCGCATACAGTGGAGGCCATCAATGCTAATAGCCAATGTATGATAGCAAATCAAGTGTCATAAGAGAGAGACCATGACAAAATGTAAATTCCCAGTATGATTTCCAATGTAACAGCGTTTTTGGATAATTTTGACATCGTATAATGCATTTACATGAAATATGGCACTCTTTTGGAACATCTGGCTAAATTTCGACGTGTACATTTTTATGCCAATCCATTTTGGAGGAAAAGTTACAGGGATGTGAAACTGACATTGTTTTAAGGTTTTAAGTGTAAATAGATTTCTTCTGACATATCTGATGACATTAGGTCAAAAGGGGTAATTTTAATAATCATTTAGGGGACGGTATTGGGAATGTGTTAGATGATGCTGTATCACATTATACAATATTTACTGTGTATGTTTCAATGAGAAGGCCCCTTCCTAAAGGTTAGCAATGAGTCTGCTTTTCCCAGCTTTACGGAACGGACTCTCGTCTCTTGTATAGGACTTCGAATATGTTACTCTGAGATTTGACTTCATGTCATTGTCTTTGCTCTATTTGATTGAGTCTTATTCTAATATCCTAACATGATTTATAATATATTTTGACTATTATTTTTGCCCTCTGTATTGCACTTTAAAAATGTATCTCAGGAGCAGAGGAACACCCAGAATATTTTGAATCTAGAAGGCTAGAATTGCTTTAATGTGCCGTGAAGATTCCAGGATATGTACTATTTTATGACAACCATGTTTGGTGAACATGTGCCAGTTAGGCAAAGAAAAGGTCATTCTTTTCTGGTTCTGAACAGGTGAACCAGGAAAACCTAGTCAGTAGAGGCAGCATGTTGTTAAATAGTTGTGCATCCTTTATCTGTTCTGAAAGCTAAAAATTCCCTGACAGGTGCATAATGAAGTCTTTGTGCAGCACTTCCTGGTTACATTTGTGGCTGGGCACGGTTTCAATTGTACCCTTGAAGATGTACACTTTGTTGGTCTTCATGGACTTAAAGGTTTGCCAGTGTTTACGAATTTCACCTTTCTTCACTTGTGGAAGAAGGTTACTGTTGTAAATCATTCAGGCAGGATACCAGCAATCATGTAGTATTCAGCGTAGTAGTTTATTGAAGCAGATAATAGAAGTAATCCTCTTCCCAGCTGAACCAACTCGTAACTGACACAAGATAGAATCATTGGGAAAGGCAAGAGCATAGAACAACCTAACACTCTGGAACACTAAATGGGAAAGGACACAAAGGAAGGGCTATTAGCAATAAGGTGAAATACAGATAAGATAAATTACAACACATCTTATCCCCTTAATTAACCCAACAAATGAATAACTCATTAAATAAATAAATAACAATAAAGATTTAAAATAGACAGTAAAGCAAATAAAATTAAAAAGAAACCAGCTCAACACAGATAATCATTCAAATAAGGAGGAGGTCGACGAGTTTTAGGAGCCCTAATAACAGAAGAAAGTCCAACAGGTGAAGAAACTTCAACAGGTGAAGAAACGACCTGTTGGCACACATTAGAAGCATCACCACCACCTTCTTCCCTTGGAACAACAGAAGAAATAGAAGGCACCTCTTCAAAAGAAGATAACATGTAACCAGAAGTTGAAGGTGATTCACAGTCACTAGAATTAGAAACAGAGTCATCCCCCAAAGGGATAGAATTAGAAGATAGACCAGACTTCTGAAATAAAGCTACATTTCGAAGGTTCCATTTCTCACCATTCTCAAGTACCACATAATCAGGAAAAGAAAGCTTAACTTTGTAAGGACCTCTAAACTTGTTTAATCCTTTACTCACTCTGCCAGGCTTAACCTTGACTAGGTCACCACAGGAATTTTCCGCACAGTATCACCGGGTTGAGTCACACCATAAAGTCCCAGAGTCTTATTCTTCAACCAGGAGGGATTCAATTTAGTACCTGGACGCCTACCCCTCATCAACTCAAAAGGAGACTTACCATTAGACTCATGTGGGGTAGAACGATACGCCCAAACCATATCACGAACTGCATCATGAGAAAATCCACCTGAAGCCAAAGACATCTGAATAATCCCTTTGATGAGTCTGTTGGCCCTCTCACAAACTCCATTAGCACGGGGATTGTATAAGGAAGTCCTGTGATGTGTAATACCACAATTAATTAAGAAGTTACGCATGTCAAGAGAAGTGAGTTGAGTACCGTTGTCCGTAATCAATGTATGAGGACACCCCTCCTCGGAAAACAAGACAGACAAAAATTTTATTGTGGAATTAGTAGTTATATCACGAACAAACTTCACAGTAAGCCACTTTGAAAAAAGATCTATACCAACAATAGCGAAACGCTGATCCAGGGGCAACTCAGAGATAGGACCAATAAAATCAAGAGATATACTATGCCAAGGTCGTTGTGGAATAACAATCTCACCACAAGTGTGACCACCTGCTAACTTAAGTCTTTTCTCACTATTCATACACCAGGAACAATTTTGAACCCAAGAAACAACCTGGGCATCCATAGCTGGCCACCAAAATTCAGTTTCAACCCTACGTTGAGTGAAGGTTTGTCCCAGGTGGCCCTCATGAGCCAAAGCAATGACTTTAGATCTTAACGAAACGGGAGGAACAAACTTATCTCCTTGCATCAAAATAACACCATCAGAAAGAGACAACTCATCCAGGATTTTTATGTAAGGACGAACAGAAACAGGAACACAACTTTCACGTCGTACGCCTAACTTCACCATATCCACAACAGTCTTTAAAACAGTATCTTGAGACATGGCGGAAGACCAATCAACCTGAGTAAAAGTACCAACACCCAAGGCCAAAACGTCCTGCACAAAAGCTATCGCAATATCATCCTGCAGAACCAACTCATTGTTATCGTGACAGTCAACAGAAAGTCTAGATAGACAATCTGCCTGAATGTGACGCCAACCCTGGATGAAAGAAATATCGTATTGATACTCCTGAAGTCTAGAAGCCAACCTAGCAAGTCTAGGAGAACCTTTACCAGAACTGCCAGGAGAGAGAATACTGATAAGGGGTTTGTGGTCTGTGAGCAACTTAAAACGAGTACCCCATAAATACGTCCTGAAATACTGTACTGCCCAAGCAGCTGCCAGTGCCTCTTTCTCGATAACCGAGTAGTTTTTTTCAGAAAGAGACAAAGTACGTGAGGCAAATGCAACAGTTCTCACACCTTCATCATACTTCTGCAAAAGGACAGCTCCCAATCCTGTCGAACTGGCATCAACCATAAGAGTGGACAGGCGCTTAACATCAAAAGGTGCCAACATTTTTGCATCACACAACTCTTGTTTGATATCATTAAAGCATTTGGCGTGAAAATCATTCCATACAAACTCTACCCCCTTCTTCAATAGCGATCTCAAGACAACTGTCTTGTCTGAAAAATTTCTTACAAATTTAGAATAAAATTCAATGAGACCAATAAAGGACCTAAGTTGGTCTTTGTCAACAGGGCAAGGTGCCAAACGTATCGCCTCTATGAGGTTCTTCTTAGGTTTAACACCCTGTGAGGAAATTTCATACCCCAAATACTCGATCTGTGGCACCAAGAAGGAACATTTCTCTTTGCGTAAAGTTAAACCTGCCTCCTCAATCCTAAAGAGAACTTCCCTAAGGGTGAAGTTATGATCCTCCACAGTCTTTCCAAAAATCAAGATGTCATCCTGAAAATACACTGCTCTGTCTATGCCTTTAAATAGTTGCGTTACCATGCGTTGAAAAACGCTGGCAGCTGATGTAAGGCCAAATGGGAGACGGGTAAATTGGAAAGTGCCCTCAGTGGTAATGAAAGCTGTGAGGCTCTTTGATTCATCATGAAGACGAATCTGGTGGTATGCACTCTTAAGATCAAGTTTAGTGAAGAATTTAGCCCCATTCAAAGTAGAAACTAACTCCCCTATATTGGGAAGTGGGAAAGTATCCGCAATAACATTCTTGTTAAGGGACCTAAGGTCCACACAAAACCTAATTTTTCCATCCGATTTGCGTGAAATCACGACCGGGGATACCCAATTTGAAGCCTCAACGGGTTCTATGATCCCCCCTTGTAACATTTCGTTTATTAGATCTTTAACTTCATCTCTAACAGTTAAAGAGACTCTGCGGAGCTTATGCTGAATGGGAATAGCATTTTTTTTTACAAAATTTTATGGACATAACCATCAAGACGTCCCAATTCATTTCTGAAAACACTTCCAAACTTATGCATGATGTCATTCAATGATTCATCATCTACAACCATAACTTGACACTCAGCACGAGGATCTACTCTAACATGAAGGTCGTACTGATGAATCCACCCAAGAATTGGAGGCCCATCTAATGCTACATATATCTTCCCATCAATAATTCTGCCTGAAAAAGAAATGTTCGCGTCAAAATACCCTAACATTTCTATGTGTTCCCCTTGAAACCCAGTGGGAGCAATGTCACATTATAACAATGAGACCTCAGGCCATTCCCTTTTAAATAAAGGTTCTGAAATTATTGTATACCTAGAGCCAGTGTCCACCATCAAAGTGACAACATGACCATTGATATTAAATTCAGCCTTGGGACGAATTTCCCTCTTTTCATTGATAAGGTTTACATCTGAAAGAGATTCTTCAACTACTAAAATTTTCTCTTTGTCCCTGTGAAAATCTATACAGTCATCTTGTACAACAGCTACTTTTTGCTTACCCTTGAAGCAAAAAATGACCCACTTTTCTACACTTCAAACACTCCTTATTGTTAGCGAAACAAAACCTTGCGTCGGAAGAGTGAGTATTACTCCCACACCTTGAGCAAAATTTTATATTAGGCTTTACATACTGCTTTTGTTTGTAAACAAACTTCCCTTTGGATTTTAGAACAGCAACAGACTCATCATCATAACCCTCACATTCTTGTGAGGTACAATCAGAAACAATAGAAACAGGAGTTGATTTATGCAACTCTTTCATGCATATTTCCGATTGTTCTACCACTTTGGCAAGGTCAATGGCTGTTTTGAGAGAAGGATTTTTGGCTGCCCATAGCCGCTCTTGGATCTTCTTATTGTTGCACTGTACTATAAGTTGGTCTCTCACCATCTCATCAGCCATGGCTCCAAAGTTACACTTAACAGATAATTCTCGAAGTTGTGCTACAAAATCGTCAATACACTCCTCTGCACGTTGTTTATGTGTATAAAACTTACATCGATTTAAAACCAAATTTTCTTCTTTGGCAAATCGGATTTCTAAATGAGACATGGCATCAGTATATTCATCAGGAGCTGACTGTGCAGAAGAATGTAACTGTTGAGGTAAGTATTTAAAAATGCGCTGTGCCTCTTTTCCCAAAGCGCTTAATAATAATGCCTTTTTGCGCTTAGCAGAAAATTGCTGGCCATCTAAAGCATCCAAATAGTTATCGAACATAACTATCCAATATTCCCATGGAATAAGCGGAGTGCCAGGTTCAGATAAAAATGGTGGAGGAAGGGCAACATTAATTTGTTGTGCCATATTGCCCCGAACAGCAGTCTAACACTTACGAATTTATAATGTAAATTATAAATAAATAGCACCAGATAGCTTACACAGTGCGCAAACAAATATAACAAAAGAAAACAGTAGCAACCTAAGAAAAATTAAGTCACCGTTAATATCGAGTAGAGTTCAGATATCTTGCTCGAAGTGCACAGGGGAAGCCTCCACGAAGACGAAGGAAGCAAACAAATGAATCCAAAATGGCCGCACGTTGCGTGGTGACGTGACGCCTTAGCGCAGGTGACGTGGGCAAGGAAACGTTGCTAGGATACCTCAAAGCGCAGTCAGTCTAGCGCGAGAGTACTTTTGATTACGCTCTCACAGCTGCGCTCGAGACGGAGTCGTTAGGAATGACGTCGACTCCAGTCAGCCAAACAACGTAAAAAAAATGTTGTCCAATATTACCCAAAATCCAGCTGATGTATGGCGTCACGAGGATAGCAGGAGTAATAAGCTACTGCACGCCGGATCCATTTTTCGGGAAGAAGGAACTCCACTGCATTAAATTTAGCTGAGACGCTGTATCCTCGAATCAGGTCAGCCACTGAAAACGTCGCCAAATGTTGTGAATCATTCAGGCAGGATACCAGCAATCATGTAGTATTCAGCGTAGTAGTTTATTGAAGCAGATAATAGAAGTAATCCTCTTCCCAGCTGACCCAACTCGTAACTGACACAAGATAGAATCATTGGGAAAGGCAAGAGCATAGAACAACCTAACACTCTGGAACACTAAATGGGAAAGGACACAAAGGAAGGGCTATTAGCAATAAGGTGAAATACAGATAAGTTAAATTACAACAGTTACCTCACAAAAATGGTATTGGCAAGAAAGATTTCCCTCAATAACTATCTGATTTCTGCAACAAAATCCTCATGCTAAAGATGTTTCCCGTTTAAAAAAAAAACAACTTTATGAAGCTTCATATATCTCTTGGAAGAACTTGTGAAATTGTCACTGTGCCGTATCTGACTTCCCAAAAAATGTAAAAGCCCTCCCCCTACACCCCTACCTGGTTAGATCCCACAAAGGAGGACCAGTATCTTTAGGGTGCCGCTTTGCACATGTTGGTCAGTTGTACTTGGTTTCTTGCCCCTCTTAGAAGTGTTAGGACAGGATGCCTAGATCTGGCCCAGGGATCCCACAAATAGCCGCAGACTCAGTTGTCTTGTTATTACAGCCTCTAGCTTGACAGTATTTAATTTTTATTGTGCTCCTTTTTCCTATATTTGAAGGTGCAGTCCTTCAGAATAAGTAGCCTTCATTATAATCACGACGATCAGGCAGAAGTGATGCCTAGGTCCTGGTCAATTGTCTGGTGGCTACAAATATGTGGTGTGCCTGCACTGTAACTAACCATCATCAATGATCATCCAATGTGTATCTTGCATTGTAAAACTCATCTTATCTCTCTGGTTTCTCATTATTTTATAGACCTTGGAGATGTATAGGACGCAGCTCATCTGTTACATCACAGTATCGATCTTAAATTTCCAGAATTTCCCAGTGCACTATGGGAGATGGTCCCTCACATTTTTCTGCCCTAAAGTGCTTATTATGCATGTAAAAATACTTGTAGTACATCAAAAGATTGTTGCTTGTTTGAAGGAGGTTATCACCCCTGGCAAAAGTGTTCAAACCAGCTTCATACCTGATCAGGGGGCAACTACAATAGGGCTATGATAGTGATTGGGTCACGGTTGCTGATCCTCCTCTGGAAGCTGCTCACAAGGCTGCAGACATTGGAAGAATCCCAACATGGTACAATGGCCTTTCTGGCCCTTCATATAGCATATTGTTCAGCACTTCATTGAGTGGCACTGTATGCTTCAAGGGAGTTTCTACAAGGGGTGCCGAGAGAGGTGACTTTTTATTTTTACATTTCCATTGATATTTATAATTTTTCCTATTGTGTCCAGTGGTGATATTTTTTAAGTTCCCATGACCGTTCATTTTGATAGATTTTCTACATTTCTGCAAACTTTTTCTTATTCAATCATAATCTTTTTTCACTCATTGTTTGGACTTTTAAGTCCTGTACTTTATTAACTGTCTTGCTGTTTGCAAAACAATTGTTTTTCAAGAAAATATCCTGAAAGTGGAGCTTTCTCCTTGCACTTGAGCGTCAATAAGAGATTTCCTTGCCCATCCTTGCATGGTGGTACAAGGCAGGTAAATCTTGCAACAGCTGACCTTCCTAAAGCAGGGCTGGATGAGCAACACAATGACCTGATGAGATTGGAATTGCTTCCACTCTGCAAAACTCTAAATGACTCCCTTAATCTGGGTCATGTAAACATTCTTATCATTCAGTTAAATGCACTAAACTGACTGTGCCAAAGTAACTACCCACTAAGGGCCAGACTGGGAACAAAAACAGGCCCTGGCTAACTGCTCAGCTGGCCTCCCCCTGGGGTGAGGGGGAGTGCAGCTGAGCAGTTTACAAGGGTAGGTTTCGGACGATTTTGTTACAGGCGGACGATATTGCCGACCCCCGGTAACAAAATCCGCCCCCCAGGGGGCCAAAACTGACCCCATTCTAGCGGCCTACTGGGGAAACGCCCGGTGCCCGCTATGGCCAGTACAGCCCTGTACCCACTGCAGAAAACCCCAGGGTTTTTATCCAACAATTTGTTTTCCATGAATTATAGAGTACCTATTCTATTCTGCCTCTTCACGAGTTGTGAAGGGTAAATGCTTTTTTGTTTTGCTGCAGTATTGTATGATACTGGGAGACATCCTAACTCCCTGATATACAGGAGAATAATGTGTAATTCCCTGATGTAATGGGTTGGGGAAGGGACATGGGCCCACTAGTAGATGGTGAGTGGAAGCAGGTATAGGAGGTCCCATGAGAAGTCGCAATTAGATCAGAGTTTCGTTTGGTCCTGCTGCTGATATTGCACCCATCATACTACTCCAGAGAAATGATACACAAGATGGGGAGGATTAGCTCCAACAAATACGAAAGGGCATGTGACGGAGTAGTAGACTTCATACATATTATCTGGTCCTGGTCAGGAATTCAGCACTGTTAGGAGGAAGTGATAGGTGGCCTGCACACAGCAAGAGGTAAAAACCTAGATAGGCTGGTCAAACACTTATAGTCAACATGTGGGGCGACGATAGCCTTCCAAAGTATAGCAAGCTCCTAATGGTATTGGGGCTCCACTGGCAAAAAGAAAACAGCAGGGAGCTAGACAGCACACCCCTCACCAGATAATAAAATCTGGGTGGATGGACTGGTGCACACTGGCAGAGAAATAAGTCTAGAAAGGGGCTGTATACACAAAAGGTGGCTGCCCCTAGTATGGGTTCCTACAGTCTCTACAGAATTACATTGAGATGTAGTTCCAGTGGGGACATCACATAAAAGGTTTTGGACTGGCCTCACACACCGCCCGGTGTCATGCTTCATCAGAGGCTGTCCTCACCCTCTAAAAACTTTGTTTGATAGAGGGCAGGCATACACCTGGAGACAGGGATGCTCTTCTACAGCTAAGTGATGGCCGTAAGAAAGTGAAAAGTGATTTAAAAACATTAGATTTGTCTCTAGACAATGTTTATTCAGGGAGCAAATGTATGGTATTAAAATAGAGGAACGGTGATGTGGGACATTATTCTCCCTTCACTGTATTGAGTGTGGTCAACATGTTTCTGCGTTCGTGTCCCAGGAGGGTATGTCGCATTCGTCAGGGCCAAGGGATTTAACTAATGTGGGCGCTCCCTAGTTGAACCTAATTCAGAAAAAGGGACGAGTGCTAAAGGGATTCTAGCTATCTGTCTGGTATAGTACAGATGTGAAGTAATTCTGTAAAAAAAGGGAAGGAACAAAGAAAAAGGAGAAATACAAACCAACAGTGTAAATATATGTCATAAGTGGCGTACTTTGCCTTCCTCGCCAAGTCATACCTACTGCGTGTGTGGTGTGGTCTTTATGAGACACTGGAAAAGTATATGTGTCGTCATGCAACCAATTTAAAATTATGGTGATCCATCTCTTACCCTAAAATGCTTTCATGAGTACTCCATGGGAGGGCGAGGCTGGGACTTTCTGGAAAAGCAAAGGTATACCCAGTCATGGTTTGTTCCTGTACTCACAGGGCTGTTGCATCTATGATCGGACATGCAGCTTTGTGCAATCAGGGAGTTTAAGTAAGGTACAAACAACACCCTCTCAGCAGAAGGTAAAGTCCAAGCGTTCACCTTCCTACACATACGAGCCACTCATCCCCTTACTGTCTGACTTCAGCGCTCCCAGCCTTCTTCTCTCGAGGCGTCCTCATGATCTCCCAGTCAGTGGAGACTGATGACTGAACCGGGGGATTAAATACCCTAGTCAAGTGGTAAATTGACTGTTAAGACCGCACTAATTAGACGCGTGGGGAGTCCATTCTGTGTCCCGTACGGGACGGGTATCTATGCCTGGTGTGGGGCGTGGCTGATTACGCTCGATTTCTATTGGTTCCTCTAGCGGGCTGCTTCTTGTATTGCCAAGAAGTGCTCTCACTACTGGCTGTAACCTCCACTTCCTCTCATTTGCCTGGCTGCGTTCAAGACGGATGACCAACACCCATGCGTGCAGCAAGGTATTCCTTGCTACGCGCGCATGCTCTGCTGTCAGCGCGTCAGTTCGTATACATGCGAGTTTTGAAACCAATGTTACTGGTATTCATATAGTCCAACACCATGGTGACGCGTGCGGACGGCACGTCCTCCAGGCTAAAAGGAAACTGGAAGGGAAAATTAAAGTCATGGTATGGTTGCTTTCATATTCTACTCACAACAAAGTGGAGTGTCACTACATTATAATGTAGGTGTTACAGTGGTGTATACCCTTCAGCGCTAACATCTACTGCAGGCCATGCAGATAACTATTGCTATACTGAGTTATATGTCTGTATTGTGTTATGGTAGAATATGTCTTACACAGTCCTAGTGTTTAAGGTAACACGGCAGTTTAATGGTGGATATTAACTACATCGTGGTAATGCCCATATTCATTTTACTGGTGTACTTCTATGATGCTTGATGATGGACACTGAATCTTGAGTGGATCCTGGTCACTTTGCAAGCTGCAGCCAAGGTATCTCATCATTAAGACCTTGTTCATGTGTATGTAGCCTGTACACCCATCGTTGTTCTCGGATGTGTAGTTGTCTGCTGATGTCATTCTTCAGTTTCTTCATTACTTCCAGGATGATCCAACGTAGATCGGAGCCACTATGTTTTTTTCCGTGAAGTGTTTTGTCAGTTTCGTGTTGGTCTTTTTGCAGCGGATGGTGCTCCGATGTTCGCTGATCCTTGTTTTTGCCTTTCTAGTCGTCATCCCGACGTACTTCAAATTGCACAGGCAGGTCAGTAGATAGACTACATTTTCCGTGTTGCAATTGCTGAAGTTTCTTAGTTTCCAGGGGTTGTCCGTGCCGATGTTGACCTCCTTAGTGGTGGTAGTCAGGCGGCAACACACACAGTTGCCGCACGGGTAGTGGCCTGTTGGTCTCGGTTGGTTCCAAAGAGTCATCTGGTTCTCATTGTCGTCGCTGGGAAATTTTGAGTGTACCAGGTCGTCCCTCAGTTCCCTACTCCATTTGAACGCAAACAGAGGGGGTTCCCACTTCCGGTTTCCACTGTTCAGGGTTGCCCATTTCTTCTTGATGATGTTCTGCACCTTATTAGATATAGGGGTATATGTGGTTACGCATACCAGACGGTCTGAATGTTCCTTAGGTGTGGTCTCCAGGAGGGCTTCCCCATTGTTATTTTTCGCCCTCTTTTTTGCTCGTCTGATCATTCGGCTAGGGTAATGTCTCTCCAGGAGCTTGCCTTCCAGTTGTTCAGCTTGTATTTGATATTTGGCCACCTCAGAGCAGTTTCTCCATACCCTGAGGAATTGTCCGACCGGTAGGTTTTCGCAGAGGGCCCTCGGGTGGTAGCTCTCATTGAGGAGTAGGCTATTCCTGTCCGTTGGTTTGATATGTACTTTGGTGGAGATTCCCTCCATCGTCAGGGTTATATCTAGGCCCAGGAACACCGCGTGGTTTTCTTCCATGGTGTGGGTAGACTTCAGATGGGGGTCTTTGCTGTTCACCCATTCCACAAACTGAATGGCTTCCTCCATTGTACCCTTCCATACGATCAGGACATTGTCTATGTATCGCTTCCATGTTCTCATCTGAGATGTGAAAGGGTTGGCGGGATTGAAAATGTAGTCCTCTTCAAATTGATGGACATACAGACATGCCATTCTTGGCACGAAAGTGCTGCCCATGAATGTGCCTTTCACCTGGTGGCATAGTGTGTCCTCAAATTCAAAAAGTTCTCAGTGAGGGCTAGTTCTGCGCAACCCATGATGAAATGAGTTGGTGTCATAAGTGTCCAATCTTGGTCTTGTAGGATACGCTCTACTACTTCCAATGTACGCCTCAGGGGAATGCTTGAATAGAGAGCTTCGATATCCATAGTTATGAACATATCTTCAGATTGCACAGTACATCCTTGATGTCTCTCAAGTAGGAGCGAGATTTTTGCACAAATGGTTTTAAAAACCAATCGCAAAATTGGGAGAGGGATTCTAGTATCGAACCTATCCCAGACACAATCGGTCTTCCCGGAGACGGCATCGTATTTTTGTGGATTTTGGGAAGGGTGTAGAATCTCGGTGTCCTCAGTTCAGTGTTGATAAGGAATTCTGCCTAGAGTTTGGTAATCCAGTCATTGGTCTCAGCCTCGCTGACCATAATTTTGATTTTGTTCATGAGCTGGGGGGGTGGCGTCTTCACGGTGTATTTCATAGCTTGCTGTGTCCGATAGAAAGCGTAAGCATTCTTCCTGGTACATGGTGTAATTCATCATCACTATGGCCCCTCCCTTGTCTGCTGGTTTCACAATCAGCTTGCGGTTATTTTTTAGTTGTTCAAAGGCCGTTCTCTCGCCTCTGGTCATGTTTTGAAAGCCCCTTGTGTTCTTCTGGTCGAGCTTCTCAACCTCGCCGAGGACTGCCTGTTCAAAAACCAGAACATTACAGTAAATGTTCTGGGTTGGTGGGGAAATGGTTTACTTTTTCCGTAGGCCAGTTTTGATCCGGTTGTTGTCCTGGCCATCTGTCTCACCGAAGAAGTCTTTCAACTTTAACTTCCTAAAGAACTGAGCTAGTTTTGTGTTAAGGAAGAAAGCATCATTTTGTGGAGTAGGGACAAAGCCTAATCCCTTGGTGAGAACGGCTTCTTCTTCTTCTGTACTGAGTGTGTGGTTGCTCAGGTTCACAATGCTTGTCATTCTTTGTTCATTGTTAGGGAGTTGCCCCTGCCTCTGCTCTGTGTCACCGCCCAGCTGGTGGATGCCTCATCCTCCCACTGAACTCTGTTTGTTTTTCTTGATTTCGATCGACCCCTTCCTCTTCATTGGCCCTTGAATAAAAAAGGCTGTTTTCCTTGTTGTAATCCAAAGGCAGGTAGGAAGAATTGCTGTGGCCAGTATCCGAATGGCTGCATTGGCGGTGCTAACATTGGTTGATTCGGATATCTCCTTGTCTGTTGACCCCCTGTACTCTCATCACTACTGCTATCGCTCCTTTCCTCCCCCGAGTTGTAGGTCCAATTCTGGGGTATAGTACACAGCAGAGCTCTCGCAACCACAAAACAGTGTAAATAAAGACAATGTCACAGTAAGGTAACAGAAAGCAGCAGATCTCAGAGTTCGTGTTCTTTTTCAAACGAATGGTTTAATTTGATCCAAAATCAGCCGACACGTGTTTCATCGCGTTGAAGTGGAGTCAACACGACTCTTCAGGGCTGGAAACCCCAGGTTTGTAAGGGTAGATATGTAGAAACGTACGAGGAGGTTGGTGTATATAACCTAAGTAGATATTGACGTATATGTCAATATGTAAGGAGTACAAAGAACCCTGGTAACGGGTTGGTAGAAAAGCGATAGGAACGATGTGGCGCTGAGTTGAGCAATGTTGCTCGTTATTTCCAAAAGAGACTAAACACGTGTAGGTGTTTAGCAGTACCGGGAGGGGATTCGACTGGTCAAGTGCTTAGAAGTAGAGTTCCGAGTAATATTCTCTCCAGCCGATATCCCTCCTCAGTTGGTTCCCGGTCGCCGTGTTCCCTGGACGTACTTCTAAGCACTTGACCAGTCGAATCCCCTCCCGGTACTGCTAAACACCTACACGTGTTTAGTCTCTTTTGGAAATAACGAGCAACATTGCTCAACTCAGCGCCACATCGTTCCTATCGCTTTTCTACCAACCCGTTACCAGGGTTCTTTGTACTCCTTACATATTGACATATCCGTCAATATCTACTTAGGTTATATACACCAACCTCCTCGTACGTTTCTACATATCTACCCTTACAAACCTGGGGTTTCCAGCCCTGAAGAGTCGTGTTGACTCCACTTCAACGCGATGAAACACGTGTCGGCTGATTTTGGATCAAATTAAACCATTCGTTTGAAAAAGAACACGAACTCTGAGATCTGCTGCTTTCTGTTACCTTACTGTGACATTGTCTTTATTTACACTGTTTTGTGGTTGCGAGAGCTCTGCTGTGTACTGTCTATGGTAATCTTGGATTGTCTTGGGACGGTTTTAGGGTGATTCCGTTCGCTCTAGACGCACCACTTTTAAAATTTGTCTTCCTACAGGTGTAACGTATACTACAGGTAGAGCGCCAATATCTGAAATTTCTCCAAACCCTAAAAGCTGCATTTCTCAATTCTGGGGTATAGGTCTGAAGCGAGGTTGGCGTCTTGGTGTTGGTTGTTGTTGGGGTTTATCGTAGTACTCATCAGTTGTGTATGGGTATACTGTCTCCCATTTGTATTTCTGGACATCCTGTTGCAGTTTAGTAATTTTTGATTGTGCGAGGTACTCTCTGTATGCCGAATGATCGTTATTTATTTCCTCAAGTTTCTTTTTGTAAATGGTCGCATGAACCGAGGTCTTAAGTTTGCTCTTGCTCTGTTGTATTTCCACCAGTAGAGTATCTGCTAGTTGTCTGGCTGTGTTTATAATCAACACTAGCCAGTCCTTGGTACATTTTCAGGCTATGCTGGACCAGTTGATCCTGAACTCTCTATTATTAAGGAACAGTCTGGGCTCATTCGTTACCACAAGTCCTCGTGGTGCCATTTGTTTTACTCAGGTACTCCGTCATAAATGCCCTGTGCAGGGCGGTGCAGATCTGTTCCTTCTTTTTCCCTAATAATGCTCCCACTCATCAGAATTTCTGATGGTTTGTGATACTACTGCTTCAGCCAAGATGGATGGGGTTCTCAGGATGTCAGCGTAAGTGCTCGCATCGAATGCTAGTTCGGTATCCATGTTTGTAATAATAGGGTAAGGCGTTCTCAGGTGAAGTGAATGTCAGCACCCTTGTTTTCAACAATAATAATAATAGTGGCGGGCTGGAAGAAGTGTTCTCCTCGTGCCCTGGTCAAACGATGACCTCTACTCAGCCCCTCACGGTTCCCACAGCCGACAGCTGTACAATGGACCACACACACAAACCTCAGACCTTGCTGGGTTTGGGAACTAGAGGCATGGGGCCTAGAGGCTAGCCAGCCTCCAATCTGATATGTATACACAAAAGTGGGCTGCCCCTAGTATGGTTCCTACAGTCTCTACAGAATTAAATTGAGATGTAGTTCCAGTGGGGACATCCCATAAAATGTTTTGGACTGGCCTCACACACTGCCTGGTGTCATGCTTCATCATCGGCTGTCCTCGCCCTCTAAACACTTCATTTGATAGAGGGCGGGCATACACCTGGAGAGAGGGATGCATTTCTAAAGCTAAGTGATGGCCGTGTGAAAGTGAAAAGTGATTTAAAAACCATTACATTTGTCAAATTCCTGGCAATTATACAGGGATACAAATGTGAATCCATAAATAGGGAAGGAAGGTGACGATTTCATGAGGATAAGAGGTGGGTGTAGAGGGAGAAGGAGATAAGTGGGCCCAACGAAGTGTAAGCAAACAAAGTCCTGATTATGGGCCCGATTCCGATCTCGCTAGTAAAGCCCTTCATATGACTCAGATCCTTATGGCTTCAAGAGCGATTTGTGCAACTGGAGTCGAAACGAGCGAGTACGATGCATTCTTATGCTTACGGACTCGGTTCGCTCGGACTCCCATTGAATTCTATGGGAGCCTGTATGCTGAACACTTGCACAGGCTCATACAGCAAAAAGGGGTGAGTGGCAAAAAGCATACACCATGTAGCGGGTACCCCATAGTGCCCACCACAGTGTACATGCAAGGGAAGGAGGGACCTATGGGTACTCCCACGTGTCTGAACTGGAGGGCTGGTGGGCTTGCTATGGGCCCCAAAAGAATGATTCTGGCCGTTTTTTTAATCCAGAAATACAGAATCATGAAGGCTGTCCGAACCGTGCATTGTATGTGCTCTATGGACTCGGTAACAGAGTCCATAGAGCTCTACGAAGCATCTGCGTACAAGTCTTACGGACTGGATCGGGTTGGCAGGCAATTCGCTCGACGAAGACGCAAACTTCGCATCGTACTTGGTTGTTCGGACCAGTGCACGATTTTTTCGGTTGGGAAAAAGGGCTACGAATCAGTGCCAAATCCAATTCGTAGGCCTTTTGAGCGAGATCGGGATCAACCCCTATTTCTGGTAATTATAACTAGGGCTCCTAGTTTTGAGGTATTTATTTTATGGGCCATTCCTCTCTTTATTTATCCATATTTTTTTGGGGCCATTTTATCTGTATTTATCCACATTTATTTTTGCCACAAGCAAAAGACGATGCTACAGCTAGTATTTTTCCACATTTATTTAAATTGACAAAGCACCTATGCGCTCGGTTGTTATTGGCCAACACAATACATTCATCTGAAAACTTTGCCATTGTAGTACAAGCAGTCCCAATGCAGATGAGCAGCCAATGAGGGTCATCCAACGCAAATGTGTTTGGGGCCAAGCTTCTATTTCCATCTCTACTAAAAATTACAAATGTTCCACTTGAAACACCGAGTTGCTGCGCTCCTCAGAGCTGTGCAGTGAGGCTTTTGCAGGCAGTAACAGAATGTTTTGAATGCATGCTGCAGTGCACACAATCAATTGTTTAATTCACATTTAATCACTAGCGCAGGAGTGGGGGAGAGTTTGTCACAAGTCTAAGGGCTGGTGAGCAAATCGTGAATACATAAATACACAAAGCACATTAGGAGCATTATCACGAAAGGATTTATTAACACTCCTCTTTCTACTTGTACACGAAAGCCGTCACAGGGCAGATGGCGATGGCCTTTATGCCAAAGGGTGGGATGCGCAGTTTAGGCATAGAGAAGCCTGGGGCCAGCAGCAAATCTCACCTTTAGGAGAGCATGGTGCACAGTGACCAGCATGGCACAAAAATGTGCTGACTAAATTTTCATTAGCTGCCTATTAAAGCAGCTAATCCCCCAAAAAATGAATAAAGGCATTAGAGGGCATTTTAGTCACTACAGTTAGGCACAGCGATCACAATAAAAATGAAATGAAAACGAGACGACAAGACGGGGGGCGAACACCTGGTGATGCCGCTTTATGCATGGGGTGGGGGAGGGAGGGCAGGAGCCCGAGGCTGCAGAGGGACAGAGAGAGGCAGGAGCGGCTTTCAAGGTGTATTGATGGGAGGCCACATACATAAAATACACATACCTTGGAAGTTTCAAATAGCGGCGGGCTAGCGCAGAGCTCACTCGGGCTGGAGGTGTAGCACGCCCACACAGTGACGCTTCGATATGACCAGGATTGGCTCAAGGTCACTCCGTCACTAGAAGACCCTGAGCCAAGAGGTCCACACCACAGCACGTCACTGAAAGGAATTCCCAGAATGAGAACAGGGGCCTGGCATGGCAACTCTGAACCATGGCAGCGTAGCAAAATGTACTCGTATTTTGCCATTTCTAAATATAAATACAGACAAAGGAAAACTTGTTTCCCGTCTATATTTATATGTAAAAATCTGTTTAAACGGAAAACCGGGAGCCCTAATTATAACCTATCAAACATTAGGACAACAGTGGCTGACTATGATTGTCTTGTCATAAAATTATGAAAAAAAATCTCTTCAGAAAGCCTGTGAACGGTGTGCCATTTCCTAGTTTTTGAAAGTTAATTGCAAATGCAACACACCCATTCATTATATTAAGGTTACCAGCCTGAGATACGATTTAGGAAAAAGTAGTTGTAGTAGTAATTTCTTGTTATAGAAAGCATTTATGGCAAATTGAAGATAAAATTGCAAATGCGTTTGCCATTTCACTTCTACATTGATCATTCTGTACAATATCTAAGGTTGCTTATTAACCAGCATAACAATACTGGTCAAAATTTTGAGACTTAGCACTTGCTGCAGTTAGCAAGACACGTAATGTATTCAGGATTTTGCCTCTCTGATTACCATCAACATACCATGATCAGTTTAGTGGCACCTGTGCACATATCTAGTTCTAAGGAAAGTTCAGCCAACTAGGATCCATGTCAGATATGGAGAATATCCACATAGATACATCTACATTAAATAAGATATAATATACCTTCAAACAATGAGTTTAAATAGAACTTAAGTACATAATCAATAGTTGCCTTAATATTCTCCACTGAAGCAATTCATCCTTCAAGCTTGTGAGTCACCCCTTTCCTAGATATTCTGTGGGATGCTTCACATTTGCCATGTTAGAATCAATGAAGCTTTTACAGCCCGCTTGTTGAAAATTATAATCCATATTTCATGGATCCCTACTAATATAAATTATTGAGGAGCACCAGGTGCAGCCTGAATCCCAAGTGATTGGGTCTTAGATGCCACTTTTAGGAATTTAAAGTTACACTCAATTAAACAGTAACACAGTCCAGATTTCCCTATAGTAGAACACAGCTAGGAAAGCTGGGTTTGTTCCCTGGGATCTATCAGGCTCCATGAAGTGGCCAATAGGCATATATGTTACTAGATGCAACCTGCCTAGTGTGGAGGAGATGATACATACATACACACGCACATATATTACACAATGGTGAGTTATAGTTCAGTCAGAGTTTCCATATGAAGACTGTTTTTGTTTTTCTAATCTTTTCTGCACTGTTTTACGCTGTTTCATCCACCTTAGCTTCCTGGAACGTTTTGGGGTGATCCGTCAGGTGGGGTCAGGCCAAAAAAAAGTGCTACAGTCAAATTGGCTGAATCGAATGCACCATATTTGCCAGAAAGTAGTTCTTCACTCAAAGGGGGATCACCATGGGATTATTACTGAACCACGAGTTCAAAAGATAACAATGTGGCTGACCTAAACATCAACAGAGCTACCCCTGCACACAAAACGCACTGTGACACAGGCCCTCTTAACCAGCCGATTGGACTACGGCATTGTCCTCTATGTAGAAATTGCTGCACATCTCCTACAGAGACTTCAGACCATACAGAACGCCGCAGCTAGACTCATCCTCTGCCTTCCCCAATGAAGCCACATAACACCACACCTCAGGCAACTCCACTCCCAGTACAGAAGAGATACCAATTCAAGTTGCTGACCCACGTACACTTGTGTGTACAAAACCGAGGACCTGACTACATTAACCACCGCCTGAACTTTGACCAACCATCGTGAAGACTACACGTGGGGGTTATTTTGCATATTTACCTCCCCAGGTGGTGCCCCAAGTATAGCAGGGAACGACCAATGGTATAAATAAGTGTTGTGGGGCTCTCCAGAAGATGAAGTAGCCCCCCAAAAAAGGTGTTTGGTAAAATTGCCCTACTTGTCTGTGGACATTCAAAGAATGACCACAGGCAATATTACACCATTTTCAGGCACTGCAGGGCTGGAGTTTTTTCTTGGCTCTGTGGTGCAGAGACACCTAGGGGCCCATTAGGATGGCGGGCGGATCGCCCCCGCCAGGCCGGTGGTAGCCACTGCCAGCCTGGCAGGGGTGATCCAACCGCCATCCATGCTGGAATGACCCCCCGCCATATTAGCATGACTGGGGGGTCCGCGGTGGACGGTAAGACCGTCTACCGCTTTTTCGCCCCAGTCGCCCTGCGACCGGGGTGGAAAAGGGTTCATATGGTTCATATGTGACTTTGTGGAGTCACATGGTGTCCTCCATTACACCTGGTCCGGTTTTCGGCCAAACATGAGCACTGAAACGGCTCTATTGGAGGTGTCGGAAGCAATCAAGGAGGTGCAGGACAATGGAGGGAAAGCACTGTTGGTGTTGTTAGATCTGTCGACGGTGTTCAGATGGTTCGAGTCTTTTCTCTCTAACCGACAACAGACAGTCAGGGCCCCTCCGTACTCAGCTGCGGTGCCACCTCTGGAGGTGGGAGTCCCTCAGGGGTCGATTCTCAGCCCCACTCTCTTTAATATCTATATGTCCCCTTTGGCGGTGCTGGCCGAGTTATATGGTGCCCAGATTGTCTCCTACGCCGATGACACCCAGCTTCTCTTCACCTGTGGTAAGAACAAGGACTTCGACGGTGGGCTCATTAAGAGCTGTCTGGGTACTGTTTTTTGCTGGTTTCAACAAAACCAGCTGAAATGCAACTCTGACAAATCGGAGGTTCTCTTCTTTGGTTGTCCACCGGACCCCTGTTGGAAGTCCTGGCGGCCAGTGGCTTTGTACCCTCCCTCTGCCGACACCAGGTTGGCTAAGAATCTTGGAGTTAAGATCGACAACGGCTTGACTCTTAAACCTCAGATTCTAGGCCTGGCTGGACAATGCTTCGGGATACTAAAAATGCTCAGGAAATTTCTCCCCCTCTTATCCATTGCCCACAGGAAGAGCACGGTGCAAGCCCTGGTGGGATCTAGGCTAAACTATGCTAACGTGCTCTACCTCGGTCTTCCTGAGTATCTCCTATCGCGCTTGCAGGTGGTGCAGAATTCGGCTGCCAGAGCAATCTTTGGCCTTGGCCGGAGGGCCCATACTGCGGGACTGCTGAAATCCCTCCATTGGTTACCGATTCAGAAACGTATAGAGTTTAAGGTCTTGACCACTGCTTTCAAGGCACTCCATGGCACTGGTGCTTGTTATTTGAGGAAGAGGATGGGATTTCACTATCCGTCCAGAGCCTTACGTTCGGCGTCTCTGTCCCTGGCCACTGTCCCGGCAATTAGGCATGCTCTGATCGGGGGGTCGCTCTTTCAAATATCTCGCACCCCGGGCCTGGAATGCACTGCCGCTGTCACTAAGAAAGAGTGAGAATTTACTGTCTTTCAGGAAAGATCTCAAAACGTGGCTGTTCAGCAAATAATCTTCCTTTACCGTGGGGGCTGTGTTGTGTTGAGTCTGATAGCGCCGGGACACTCCGCATGAGTAGCTGAGCGCTCAATAAAACTCCAATTAACATAACATAACATATGGTGGCGTGTCTATCAGACACCGCCAGCCATATTACAATGGGCATTTACCAATGCCTTTCCGTGGCGGCATGCGAGTCTGCTCTGGGGGCCTGTTGTGGGCCTTCATGGACTCCGGGAGGGGTGGGGGGTGCACATGGGGGGTACCTATGGTACCCCCATGCATTTCAAAGAACAACGTACGGTGCCTGTCACTTTGTGCTTTGAAAAGCACAACATGTATTTTTACAATTGCGGCGGGTGGTGCTTTCAGCACCGCCCGCTGCAATGGTAAAAATATAGGATGTGCCTGCCACTGTGGCGGGTGCATCCTTATTCCCCCCACGGGACCCCCACCCTTATGGCGGGCGGTCCCTTGTACCGGGAGGATGGCAGGCAGGCAAAGTCCGCCCGCATCCTAATGGGCCCCCTAGTGTTTAGTTCTATGGCTAAATTATATCACCTTAATATGTAAAATAAAGATTCTGACAAATGTGATTGGAATTTCTTTATTGACAATTGTGTTGATGAGCAAAGTAATGGTTTTTATTAACAATGCTTGGTTTTAATATAACGTGTTTACTGATATATTGTGATGGTGACAGCTTGACAAAGTCAGTAGGCTTGCTTTATATGGTGACTCATTGACAAAAAAGTAGCCTGCCTTGTTTCAAATTATATATATTGGTGTGATGACTCCTTTACAAAGCTGGTAGGCCTGCCTTTATATAAATCCCAGGCCAGGCCTTGTCCTGTACCCAACACATGCTACTCAAGGCCAAAGGCCCAGTATAGCAGTGGGCTGGCCCCCCTGTGAGTAGTTGAGCACAGGGCCTGGCCACAGGCCATGCCCTGAATGCACCCTGATACCACACAAGGCCGAAAGGTGTGATGAGTGAGGAAATTGGGTAAATATGATCAAAAATCCAAAACGTTAACTGAAAAAAACAAAGGTTAAAGTGATGTTATTGTAAGAAATTAGAGTATCAGTTGAGGGCAGTGAGAACCCACCTCAAATAATAATTACAATTCTTGCCTGTTTGAACACCAAAAGTCACTAAGTAAACCTATGCGGAACTCCCCTGTAGCTATGGCACAAGCAGCCAGGCATAACTTAGAGGCAATGTGCAAAATATGTATGCAGTACACAAACAGTAATAAAGCGACGACACACCACAGGAAAAATTCGAAGCCATCTTAGAACAATAAAGAATATTTTAATAAATTGAATGCAACCAAAACACCAACACTCCAATTAGTAGAACAGGAGTTATGAATTTTAATGTTTGTGTTTAAAAATATTGCCAAAAAGTACTAAGAGCCACCTGAGGAAAACTGGCTACTCTGGACTAGGACAAGGGTAAACTTGCAGGACCGCGCTGGAGTACAGGTCAGATACACAGAACTGGTTTGTACCAGTCACAAAGTTAACTTCGCACTTTAAATGTTTTGCACTTAGCCCCATAAGTGGCAGCAGAGAAACACTTTTGTCACCAACAGGAATGTACGATGAACAATATGCATGCCACTATTCATCCTACTGCCAGCTTGCTCTCTCTAGGACCACTGCTGAGTCAATAATAACATCTTAGATATTAAGCCTCTGCTGCCACTCAAGATGCCACACACCTGTTTCTAGCCTTTTCTAAAATGTTACTTTTTAAATTAGGTCAGCCACATGATGGTGGAACTCTAACAAATGTGTGAAAATTGATTTAAAAGTTGCAGAGCATGACTTCTCAACTTCAGTTGCAGAGGAATCTTGCCAAAAGTTACACATAGTTAAATTATATTTTGATTAATAAGTGGAATTAAGAAAGAAGAAATGTTGGCGGCCAGCATTGCCACTGCAGGCAGTCATTTTATAGCTCCTCATCATCATTAAAGACTTTTGTAGTCCTAAAAGATCCCTAATAGGTAGTATCACATACAGTAAGCACAAGTAAATACTCTTCACACAATTCTGCTGGCTCTGTAACCATACCATTGCTACACTTCTTCCTCCCTCATTATTATCCTGCCAACATTTTCTGGCCTGACAAATGTTATTTCTCCTCTTTCACCATCATACAAAGTCATGACCCTTGTCATTTCAGCATGATGGCCAAAGGTTACCTGACTGCTACAATAAGGCAGTGTTTAACTGAGCACAGTAACCCCTACTTTTCCTCACTAAAGTTTGACTCTCATGGTGGGAAATTGGGATGCAGAGAATTGTTTCCACGTTGTCACACTAGCCTACCCTTATTGCCCTGATGGACAGTGGGACAATGCATTTGCCTTCTCGTGTGTGCAAGGCCATAAGCAACACACTTTTTTTCTTTTGCATCAAGTGCTGATGTAACTTCACTGACAGCAGAGGAATGGAATGCACATGGCTCATTGTTGGGCTAACCACAAAAAATATACCCTGGAAGAGGAGTCTTGGGGAAGCCACTGCTCCCCAAACATTTCAAATTATTATATATAATAAATATGCCTTTTCTTCCCAGCCCACATATTTGTAAAAAGGAATCTGTGGTCTCTAATTTGTGTATGTGAATTTCATAGAAAAACTATTTCATGGAATACTATTACAGAGAAATCATTTAGTCTAAACAGTTCAATGGAAATTGGCAGGATGAATGCAATGTGCCATTTCATAGAAACTAATTCATAGACAGCCTTATTTTTCTAAATTGTCTTTTGCATGTTTATTGTTTAAGGTATAAATGCAATAGTTGCATTTATTACCATTTCTGCCTGATTTATTTATTTCAGTGCTTTATTTCAAGGGGCGTTACTTCACATTTATATCTTTTAAATTGTCAAAAAAAATCCTCCTCACCCCTATTGTCTACCTATCCTTGATCTCTAAAAAGACTTTCAACCCCTAAGCTCCACTCATCCCTGAACCCTAAAATCCCTTCACATCCCTGAACCCTAAAAATTCTTTCTACGTCGAAACTTCACCCATCCTAAACCAAACCCCTAAAATCCTTTCCACCTCTAAACCCAACAACACTAAAACCCTTTGCCACCCCTACATCTCACCACCACTGAATCTTGAAAACCCCTCTCCAGCCCTAAACACTGCCTGTCTGTGAACCCTAAAAACCTCTCATCACCCCTAAACATTACTCATCCCTGAACCCAAAAACCTCCCACTAACCCAATACTCCTTCCAATTTTAATATCACTTTGAATTGTTTCCTAAAATAATTTTCCTTTAAAATGTTTCTTTTAGTTTTAGATTTTTTGTACCTTCTTAAAATTGTCTTTCCTTTAAACTGTTTTTTCACGATTTCATTTCCTCCATTGTGGTTTCACAGTTTTTGTTTTTCGATTAATTCACCAGTCTAATCATCTTCCACATTCACCCAAACAACTTCCTCTCCTCCACCACCAAAATATATCAAAAAGTGCATGCCAATCGCAGATGCCACTACCACATTGTCCAAATATACACTTTTTTTCAATTCTATTTGGTGACACACTATTTCCACACTCCCTCGCTGCCCTCTGGACCATCCCTCGTCATCCCCATCCAACTGCCATGTTCTCCGCACTGAAAATGAGAGCTGAGATCCAGTATCTATACTGATAGCAGCTCTCTGTCAGCTGATGCAGCAAGGACTGCTGTTCTTATGACAACTGTTGATCTGTTCAGAATTGGGGCTCAAGGGAGAAACAGCTTTTGTCACAAAAATGCCATACTTATTCCAGCCCCTTCCTTGGGTCTGCAACTGCACAAGAGAGGTAGGGCAGAATAGGATAGTATCTAAAATTCAACACATTTGCTTATATCTGCAGAGTGGAGACCTGAATGAGACTAAGGGACGCTGGGTAAACAAAACATTGTGAAGCAACTTTTTCTTTTCAATTATACCAGTAAAACTTAGAAATTTGCATATGAACGACCAAGTCAAAAATCTCCAGGGCTCACAATAATCCTGTTTTGAGGGAAAGAACTAATGTTTTTAGCAGACTCTAACAAACATATATCTAGGTTGCATGCTTTTTATTATTATTATTATTATTTGAAGTTTGTAAAGTGCACAGCTACCCCCAACGGGGGTATCCCGGCGCTGAGGCATTCGACTGATAAGAAGGGGATGGGAGAAGGCTTAATATAATTGAAAAGCAAGGTTTTTTGTGTTCAAAATAATTTTATAACATTTTTAGAATAAATAACAAAAACAGACAATACAAAAAAATCTTACATGGGCAATACTACACTATCAAACTGAGAAAAAATATAAAAACATCCTGTAAATGTAAAAGGTATCTAAATTTCTTATATTCAATAAGAGGAAAAAAATAGAGGGGAGCAACAAAAGGTGAGAGGAAAAGGAGGAAAAGGGAGTATGGTTACACCTTATATCATCATAATATAAAAGAGTTACTAATAACATCTAAAACAATGTAGGATTATGATACAAGAAAATGGATAATAGGCGGAAATGTACATTTATGATAACAAATAAGTGTCTATGGGTGTCCAAAAAGATTGATAATAATGAGAGTTATGATTCATCCCAGTTAAAGATAATTGTGCACCTCTTCTTGTAAAAATGACCTAAGACCACCAAGCATGAACTGCTAAACTTGAAACATCTTTCCAACAAAAAGTAATTGACTTTAAAGCAGCCGACATTAAGAAAGTAAACAGTTTGCCTTCTAAATCAGTAAGATTATGCACAAGACCAACCGATTTACAAATTACTTCATTATAAGAAAGAACATCTTGATCAGGTAATATCTTTAGTATAATATCCCAAACATTAGACCAAAATTTAGAAATTAAAGGGCACCCAAATAGCATATATTGTAGGGATCCTACATGTAATTAACAATTCCAACATATTTCAGATTGTAGCAATTTAGCACGAAATAAACGTGTTGGAGTCCATAAACAATTGAATAAAATATAAGAGTTGGTCTGGTAAAGCGAAACAGGTAGCCATCCAGAAATACTATTAAGCCAAATAATTTTTCAAGTGTCACTAGATAAAGAAAGGGAAAGTTCATTATTCCAAAATGTCGAGATTATATTGAGGTTAATGCCTAATGAGGTAGCCAATTTTGTATACAAAATAGAGACTGCATGTGACGACGAAGATACAGCTTGAATATAAATTACTAAATCTTTTGAAATAGTAGATGGAATGCCATGAGGGAAAGAATCCAAAATTGAATTACAAAGAGACTCATATTTAATAAAATCAGAACGAGGCAACCTAAATTTCAATTGTAAAGTATCAAATGGAATGAAGGCATTATTACTGTATAAGTCTTTAAAGTAGAAGATACCAGCTTTAATCCATGAATTCCAAAAATTCACATTTCTATTCAATTTAATAGCATTACTATGCCATAATGATAAATCCACAGTATGGCCAATAAGAGCTGAGAAATTTGAATCCAAATCATAAAAATTAATTTCGAGGATTTAATATTAACTGAGTGATGTAGGACTGTAGATTTATTGGACATGGTAAGCAAGGTGGGAAATGGACAAGGGTTAACAAGAGATTTCTCTATATTGAACCAAATTGGAGGGTTCATTATAGAGGAAGAGCAAAGCCATATAGAACTTTGTTTCAATATAAATGCTTTATGATACAGAAAAAAGTCAGGCAAGCCAAAACCAGCATTACATTTAGGTAATTTTAGTTTCTTATAACCAATTCGAGGTGATTTATTATTCCATAGAAATTTGGATAACATTTTATTAACATCATTATAAAAAATTTACGGAAACTGAGTAGGAATCATAGCAAGGGTATATAAGAATTTAGTGCAATATTCATTTTAATAGAATCCATTCTACCCCACCATGAGAGATGAAGTGAGGAGCATTTAGATGTTTTGTCTTTAATATAATTTAGGATAAAATCACTGTTCAATGTCAGTGTCGTTTTGATAGAAGACGAAAACTAAATACCAAGATTTTTAAATTTATTTTATTGCCAAATAATATCACTCATAGGTAACATATCAGGAGTGCAGAAAACATTTAATGGAAAAGATGTAATATTACGTTTGTAACCAGAAACTGTGGAATATTTTGTAATGATTTCTAATAAGGAAGGGATCAAAGAGATAGGGTCACTAATACATAATAGTACATCATCAGCATAGGCTAAGGTTTTGATAGTAACATTCTTCAACATAATGCCTTTAATATTATCACAGTTTCTAATATGGTGAAGGAAAGATTCAATTCCAAGTAAAAATAAAATTGGTGAAAGTGGACAACCTTGCCGTGTGCCTCTAAAAAGGGATAATTGAGTTGATATTTGGCCATTGATAAATAACCTAGCATTGGGAGCAGAATACAAGGCTGAAATCATACAAATAAACAAGGGGCCAAAATTAAATGACAATAAAGTCCGGAATAAAAATTGGCAATGGATTTTATCAAAGGCTTTTTCTGCATCCAAAGCCTTAATTCCTGAAGGAGCAATTAAAGTATGACTTTGTTCAATTACATGCAGTAAAGTTCTTGTATTATTTGCAGAATACCTATTCTTCATAAAACCTGACTGATCTGGGTGAATAATAGAATCAAGAATAGGGGCTAATCGAGAAGCAAGGATTTTAGCATATAATTTACAATCTTGTTTAATTGAAGAAATAGGACGATAATTTGATACAAGGGTAGGGTCTTTATCAGATTTCGGAAGTACAACAATTAAAGCATCCTTAAAAGTGCCTGAAATGGTACCAAAAGAACCAAACAAGTAAAAAGTTGGAATAAGTAAGGTAGGAGTTGGGATTGGAATTCTTTATTAAATTCAGCTGGAATACCATCAGGGCCAGAGTATTTATTTTTGGGGAGAGATTTTATGACTCCTAACTCCTAAAATTTCCTCAGCAGTAATAGCTAAATCTAATCCAAAATTATCTGATTGTGAGATTTTGGGCAAATCATAAGTATTTAAAAAATAATCAATTAATGAGGTATCAAGACAATCTGGCTTCTTATATAAATTAGAGTAAAAGTCTAAAAATTCTTTACCAATATCACTGTGGGATAATGCAACTTTACCATTAGGACCTTGAATAGAGGTAATCTGCATCTTATCTTTCTTAATATGCAGATAATTCACTAGGAGCTTTCCTGATCTATTGGCGTTAAAACAAAATTTAGCATTGGATTTGGAAAATTGGATACCAGCTCTTTTACTGAGGATCGAATTAAATTCATATAGAAGTTTTTGCAGCTTAAGTCGAATTTGAAGATCATTGGACATAATAAATAGTCTTTCGAATTTTGCTATTTGCTTTTCCAAATGTTTGATATGAGCATTAAAAGTTTTATTCTCGTAGGCCATGATAGAAATAGTAACACCCCATATATATGCTTTAAAGGCGTCCCATCTATTGACGATAGAAGTGCAGTCTTCAGAATTAAACAAAAAGTAATCTTAAATGGCATGTAAGATTTTTGGTTTATTATGGTCATTAAGGACAATGTTAGTATTCATACGCCATCTAGTTTGTTTTGCAAACGTGGAGGACAGATTTAAAACCAACTAAATCAAGGCATGATCGGATATATCAATATTACCAATCAAAGGATTTGTAGTAGATTGAATCAGTTGTTTAGAAATTAGAAAATAATCAATCCTAGAATGTGAATTGTGGGGATTGGAGAAAAATGTAAAACATTTGTCAGTAGGAAAATGCAAACTCCAAATGTCTGTCAATTTGGTGGTATGGAGAAAGGATTTAAAAGCATAAAACAACTTAGGAGGACAACATTTAGTACTAGACAATCTATCTAGGAGTGGATCAACAAAAACATTAAAATCCCCACCAACAATTAACGGAACATTGCCCAACTTTAAGACTTCCGTGGTAATATTAGACCAAAAAAATAGGGGCGTCAGCTGTAGGACCATAAATATTAAGTAAAAATAAGACTGAATCATGAAGTTTAATTTTAACTGAAACGTATCTACCTTCCGAATCTGAGGTTTTACTTAAAACCTGACAATGTAATTTTTTTGCAAAGAAAATAGCTGCACCATTTTTCTTACCATTAGCAGAGGATGAAACAATAGTATCTACCCACTTTATTTTCATATAATTTATTATTTTATCATCAATATGAGTCTCTTGAATGAAACTAATATCAGCCTTACAAATTCCTAAGTAATCTAAACTTTTGGTACGTTTAACAGGATGGTGTAAACCTTTAACATTTAGAGAAACAACTTTGATATTATGAACATTAGCCATAATGAAGAGATGAAAAAAAGGAATGAAAGTAAGGAATCAAGAAGAGGCGAAGAGAATAGAGATAGTAAATAGAAGAAAACAGTAACTCTAGCTGTGGAAAAGGGACAGGAAGAAAAGATAACAGGGATAAAGCAACAAACAAAGTACATTAATATCAAGAAAGAAACGCACATGCGTTCTACAAGTATGACCAGAACCGTTGGAGGCTGGAGCCCACAGTATACAAAAGCAATTATTTTTTATTGAAGTCAAGTATTAGATTCATGAGTATCCATGGAATGGTGCGATTGTTGTTCTAAAAAGTGATGTAAATCATCAGGATGTTGAAAGGATTTTGAAAAATTGTCTTTCCAAATACGCATAGTAGACGGGTCAAAAAGACCATATTTAAACCCAAGACTTCTCAGTTGAGGACGCAGCTCAGAAATCTCCTTGCGTGTTGCCACAGTCTCTTTTGCGAATGAAAATGTTATTCCCATTAACCATCAAAGAAAGAATCTCCCTCTCAGCTTTCCAAATCAGGACTGAGTGGTGATGTCGAAGAACTTTGAAAATCATTTGACGCGGGTTAGAATGCTTAGGATTGCGATGTAAAGGAATCCTGTGAGCCTTATCAATCTTGAAATTTTCTGGAAATGTAATTTGTAGAAGGCCTGGAATCAAATTCTCTAAATGCATCCTTCAGTTATTACCCTCAACCTCTTCTGGCAAATTAAAAAAGCACAGGTTGTATTGCCTGTTACGATTTTCCATGTCTAAATTTTGTGTAGACATTGGCAATATTTTTGCATCAAGGTGGTTAAAAGAGTCAAGCTTAGTTTTATTATCCTGAATTTTAATGGCATTATCAGAGATTTTCATTGATAAACTCGCCATTTCTTTACGAACATTTTTAATTTCTGACACAATAGAGTCTAAATTAATGCGAAGAGCTAGAATTTCCTCTAAAATCAGTGTTAATGAAGGTTCTGATGATTCAACCGCCTTTGATTTAATTGGTGGAGGTGAAACTTGCTGCCTTCTTTTGGAATGAATTGGATTTTTATTTTCTATTTTAAATATGGGATAAAAGTCAATAATTTAAGTGAAAAATCGAAAAATAGGAGCAGAGTTATAATGCAGCAAGAAGAAATCTGTAGTAAAGCCAGTGCAGAAGCTATAATGGGCTGTGGGAGTGGCTAGGCCCAAGCCAGGCCATTTCCTAGAGAGTTACTCCGCCCCCCTGACTGACTGACCTGGCTGAGCTGGAGAGCAGAGCTGGAAGCAGAAGCAAAAGGAAGAAAAAGCACTGCAAACCGCACAAAAGTCGTCAAAAAGCACCGAATCCAACAGGTATAGCCTTTAAAACATATGCGACCTCATTTACTTCAAATTTCTGACACAAATTCGGCGTTATATTGATAAAAACGGGTCCGACGCACCGGAGCTCCCTAGGCAGTGGCCATCTTGTATCGCGCGCTCGCGCGTCTCCTTGAAAAGCAAGGTTTTAAGCGCACGACGGAAAGTAAGCTCCGTCTCTGATAAGTGGATGGAAAGTGTCAGGGTGTTCCAGAGTTTAGCGGTCCTAAATGCGAAAGCTCTGCTGCCAGACCTTGCCAAACGGAAGCAGGGAGAGACAAGGAGACATAGATGGTTGGATCTGAGGGTATGAGTGTGGTGGTAATGTTGGAGCCTATTTCTCAGATAAACCGGACCCAGTCCCCTGGTTGCTCTGAACGCCAGAGTCAGGGTCTTGAATTCAATAAGCCTATTCATGGGTAGCCACTGCAGGTTCTTCGGGTGGGGGAGATTGAGTGGTGTAAGGGTATCTTGTAGATCGTTATGGCCGCAGCATTCTGGACCAGCTGCAGTCTGTGAGACAAGTAGGCGGGAAGACCCAGGTAGAGACTGTTGGCGTGGTCCAGGTGAGATGTGATAAGTGCATGGATTACAGTTCTATGGCATTCCAGTGGAAGAAAGTGGAGGAATTTCCGCTGCATGCTCAGATTCCAAAAACAGGAAGAGGAGACTTGCCTGATTTGGGATTTACAAGAGAGTTCATTATCGAACCTGCTTCATCATCGAGTCCTCACCCGTTATAGTAGTAGATACAGGGCAGGCTCAGCTCCTTTTTTGGGGGGAGCACTTTGTTGTTGTCAGATGGCTTAAAATAGGGACCAGGAAAAGGAGGTTAAAAATGTCTAGGGATGATTCCAGGAGTACTTCAATTTACTGATAGGGCATCCTTGGGACATTAAAAACTAGGGAGGACCCTGTCCGGATAGCTTAATGTCTTCTGCGTCCCCAAGTCAACAAGTTACAGCTGGTTTTGATCACCGACCAGGTCATCCAGCAATCATCAGGACTATCTGGGTTCCAAAGTATTATATGTCATGCAATTCCAGTGGCTCATTGCCATAGGTTTACAAACCACAGAAATCATCCAATCACTCATGCAACATACAGATACCAGATTGTGAATACCAATTGACTCAGCGTCTCAGTTCCGTAAAAACAGGAGATAATGAAGGAGGTAGAGAATATTTTTTCACATTTTGTTATGATCCACTGGTGTTTAATACATGATCCACTGCACTCTGAGACACTCATGCAGCAAGCATTATTGTTATGCATGGCATGATCATTCATGCCAATCAGTGTAGCCGTAAAGAACACACACACAATAGTCTGCCATCTATTGGTAGCTGTTAGATGAGGTTAAAAAGTATCATGTTGGGCCTTATGTTATAATAGTCTATAGTCAATGGATGAGGACCGTGCCTTTAGATTGATATTCAGACTAATGACTTCCAGTGGGAGCCATACATAACAATTGCAATAATGAATTATATCAGTTAAGAAACATTTAATAGGACATGTACTCCCATTCCTCCAAATCCATCTCAGCATGCTGCATGAGTTTTTCCTCTCAACCAATGACGTCTGACCTTCTGAAACCTGTTAGATGGTGCTTGCCTCAGCACATATATCAGCAGTCATTGCACATTTGGGAAGAGATGGGGGAGGGGCGAGCCCACCCCTCCACTAACATTGCCATTCCTTCAAGCAAATGAGACGAAATAAAAACCACAAATAGCAAAACCACCTAAAAAGAGACTGTAACAAGTATTATAAACAATGTAAAAATAACTAGGACAGTAAGGAAAAAGAAATGTAAGCTGACAGGACTGGGCAGCAAAAACCCAAAGTTGCTTCCATTTGCTTTATGACTGACAGGGCAGAGAAGAGTTCAAATATACGAGGCAACGGAGGGTGAAAACCGAGATCATATAATGAAAAGTGAAGAATCACGTGAGCTCACTTTTTTATGCGGAAGACAAATTTCCCTCAATATGCACAATAAGAGAATGAAAAGTACTTTTGATGGGAAACCCACACGACTCCCTGCACCCTTTGGGGCATATTTATCAATCTTTCATGTAACGCAATGCAGCAAGCCACCTTGATGCGTGAAAAAACGAATGGGTAGGAATGCGCTGTCTTTAAAATCATATGGCGCATTCCTGCACAAAAACAGTCCTGTGAAGCACTTTCCTCTGTCTACATGTGCTGCAGAATGCAGCACATGTAAAAAGAGTAAAAAACGAAGAGAAATAAAGATACTTCTAGTTGTTATGCCTCCACTGGGAAGCTGTAGAATTTTGACGCTTTCCCAGGTCAAAAATTAATGGTAAATCTGAGAATGAGCCAAAATCCATGGGTGGATGTGTGGGAACACCCAAACTCCACTAACTGGTGCCTGCTAGTAAACAGACGTGGTGGGGCAGCAGGGAGGGTATAGGGGAGAAAAAATACCTGCCGCCCACCGCATGTCCTTCGTCCTCTACTGTTCCTGACTCCTATCAGCACACAGGGTCCCAGTCTCCACTAAGCCAATCACAACTCTGCTGTCATGCTGGTAATATATTACCAGCATGACAGCAGCATCGTGATTGTCTGAGTGGCCTGGTTTGCTTCTCAGACAGTGCCTGAGAGCCTGGGACTGTTTTTCACCAGGCTGTGCAACACAGCTGGGTGGAGAAATGCTAACAGGCCCATGCATCAAAGGATTTTGCGATCGCAAACGGTGCGAATCGCAAAAATTGACCGTTTGCGATCGCAAAATCTGCTTTTGGAATGCATGAAGGGTGAAGGCCCTCGCAATTTGAGAATTCGCAAATATTTGCGAATTCTCAAATTACGATTGCATTTAAGGAATCGCATTTTGCGATTCCTTAAATGCAATACATGAAACTTTTAAAAAATTGTGATTTCGCAATTAGGGGGAGCAAATTACCATGAGGTTGAACCTCATGGTAATTTGCGAAAACTTTGAAAAATGCACTTTTGTGCATTTTTCAAAGTTTCATGTTGTGCACACACATGCCCTTAGGGCATGTGTGTGCACAACATATGTGCACAGATTGTTTTAAGGGGTGCAACAGGGTGTCCTTTGGACACCCCTGCACCCTTGAAATCGCATTCTCAATTTGCTATTCACTAATTGCTAATCGCAAATTGAGAATGTCTTCCCATTCATTCCTATGGGCCTCTAGGCCCATAGGAATGAATGGGGAGGTATTCCTTAATTGCGACTCGCAATTTGCGACTCGCAATTAAGGAATATTAAGAAATCGCAATTTTATTAGCGATTTCTTGATGCATTGCATTTTGCGATTCCTTAATTGCGATTCCTTATTTTTCGCAATAAAGGAATCGCAAAAAGCAATATTGATGCATGTGCCTGTAAGTGCATATGTTGGTTTGCCAGTCCTAAGAAGGCCGGCCAAAATGTCATGTGCACTTGTAGTGCCCACCGCTTCTCCCTGCATGACGACAGCCTAGCCCTCCTCAACCTCCCTAAACTGGCTCATCACTGAAAAATAAAATGATAATTACATTGTGTTCTCATGAATATATTTGTCCTTTTGCACTGCTCAGAGAACAGTGGGGCGATGTTCCTCTGCCTTAACAGAGAAGCAGCCGCTGGCTCCATCCAAGGAATGCCTGCCTGGAGTAGAGTAATACCGGGCAGTGATTCCCCCTGCCTTGTGTTACTCCAGATATATTAAGCCAAGCAGGGCCAAGCAAGTTGACCTTCGGTGGATTGATAATTCTGACTGTAGTGTTGCGTCACCCTTGCACCCCTTGCACCTCATTGGCCTGCTGTTTGTTCTCGACCTTTGCTCCTGCTTGCAGCTGGGTCGTGGCAGAAATGGAAGTCAGAATACAGTGACTGCTGTTTACATAATACTTATATATACTAGTGTTTGTGTCACAATAACATTAGTGCGTGTTGGAGCACTGCATGTTAAATTGAAGTATGACAATTTTGCATTTAGCTCATACTGTTCCAAATGTACAAAACTGTTTTTTCAGTCGCAAAGCTTGAGATTTGCAAAATCACAGGCTTTACAATTCCGCTACAGCAAGTGACGAGGTACAAAAGGTCCTTTGTCAGTTGGAAATGTACTTTGCGAATCAGACGTGTCTTTCTGACTTGCAAAGTATATTTTGCGATTAGTTGCAAATAGAAGTGCGGAAAGGTATGAAAGGGGCACCTTCCTCCTCCTCCTTCGCATTTGCAGATCAATGTTTCGATACTTTCTATTCACAATAGTTGGTGCAAGCTATTGACAAACATCTCATCAAAGCATTGGTATTAATCACAAAGCGTAAGCTGTCACTTTCGGACAACTTTCACTCAGTGAATAGCAGCTGAAGGCATCTAGGGGAGCAGTCAAGTACGGTAGTCAAGGATTCCACTGCCTGCAACCCTGAAGCCATTTGTAGAATATCAATTTCACTTTTGATCCCAGCCCTTCTCATTTTAAGGGACATGAGATGGATTAAAAAGAAATTGCAAATTCAGGAACGGAGGGCTGCTGTTCCTCTCAGGCCTCCATAGCTGCATTGACAGCCATGCACAATGATTTGCAATTGTATGCAGAGCTATAATACTGAGCCAGACCTTTTTGCGTGCCTAGGTGACTCCATATGAACGGTGCTTTTGCACTGAGAGTGTAGTGCAAAGCGGAGGATGGCTCGCAAAGTCTGTGGCTGAGCAAAAACGGCATTTGTTCGTGTCCTGACTTTGCTACACGGGGCCATTGATTTTCTCTTCTCTGGCTTCCTATGCACAGACTTTCTAAAATCCCGAATAACTTTTCCAAGTGGGAGTTAATGAAAGAAGCTACATTAAAGTTCATTTTCGAAAAGTATTTTGTCTTTCTCTCAGGACAGGAAGAATTTGTTCTGGCTTTCAGTTTTGTGCTGTGACATTGCATTGCCAGTGCTCGCCCTAAAGTATATACGCGGTACTAATCGGGAAAGGGTTGGTTGACCCAACAATAGTAAAATCCAGACTTTTTTTAGGGGTGAACCCAATGATCTCGTATGAGGTACATTTCGAGTAACTCGTTTCAGTGCAAATGATATGCCTGTTTGTTAGTCCTTCTGAAACCCCAACGGGATTTTACAACTCAGTGGGTCAATGAGGAGAGCAAAATCTACATTTTAACTGATATATTTTTGGTTTTGTGTACGGGTTTCTCGTTCGGAATAATGCTGGATACGTGTCTCAAATCTTTTAGCTTGTCATATGGTCCAATGTTTTTTCTTCAACGAATCTTACCTTGTGAATGTCTTAGAATACATAATGCTTAAACACGAGCACCACAGGTTACAATTCCATACAGCAGCTACTAGCCTTTGCCAAATAAACAATAAATCATACAAAAAACCACGGGATACGTTGTCACTTTGAAATTGTATTCGCAGAATAGCCCAGTGAAATTGTTGGGACTAATAGCAGCTTCCTCTAAGCTATACATCAGTCTTTTTATAAAATTATGGAAAAAACAGAAGGCGATAATCATAACATTAAGTTACACAAATCTCGGTATATCACACATTTTCAATTTCATTTTCAAGAGAAGGCGTTAAATCACCTTACACATATCTAAGCATCTCAGAGGAAAATGGTTATTAGATCTTTGAAACATTGCCTCTAGGATTTTGTTTCCATTCCCTTGCCATCAGTAGATAATATTGGAAAAAAAACTCAGCCTGTAATTCAACAGTAGACAATATGCAACCATATGCTTCTCGGATTTTTTTCCTGCGATAACATGTATGAAGTAAGGGGCTTATGCAAAGAGTTATTCCAAGTGTGTTTCTCTGAAAGTATGAAATAACATTAAAGTACAAAGTAGAATGACAACAGAAAGTGCATGTGATTGATGTTGTAAAAGTAAGATTTTAATTTCTAGTATATGATTCTCTGCTTTAGCAGAACACCATTCCAATCAAAACAATTTGGAAAATGCAGGTGTATGTTACGTTAGTTATATTTTCGTCGCACTAAGCAAAGGAAACGTAAATAATTCTAAGCATTGTCTACAAAAACACCACCCTGTCTCTCTACCTCAACAACTGAACTCGGAGAAAATATATATTTTTCGATTCCCAGAAAAAAATATTGTTGGAATATTGTACGTGTTCTCTGCCACGAGTTTGCCTTTTGCTGGCGAATCTACAGCCTTTTTGAGCTTTCCTGTATCTCTGAAAACCTTTTAGCCTATGTAAAATGTATTCTCCCCCTAATTGAAATGGGTCGTTTTAGTCTCTAAAGGCATAAAACATGCATTTTCACCATTTTTGTCACCGACCTATGACTTGTAGGACACTCAATTAACCTTCTAACTCAATTGCCTCGAAGGTAATGTAAAAAGGGAACATGCTTGAGGGTGAGTCAAATCTTTAAATGCACTCACCATTGTGGGTGGACAGAGGCCCCAACAATGATCAAGGTAATAGAATATGTGCCCAAGTCTCAATGCTATGCTGTGTTTCAGAAATTCCTGAGTGCGACTCTCTATACGGTGAGAACCCTAAAATGTTAACACAATACTGCTTGCGACCTCCCAAAACATGGCGGATAGGTCAGGATTCAACATTTAGACAATCACCTATGTGGACTCAATCCTCAGCTCTATTGGTGGTTTGCCTGCAGCACTAAATGCTCAGTCAAAGTCTCAATACATTTTTCCCTTGCTCAACCCTTTGTAGTTGGCAACAAGCAGGCATGCTTAACTTAGGAGACAAGTGTGTAAATACCAATACATTAAATAAGTGAGACATAATAAAAAGCGAACAACAATTTATAAATATTGGTTATATTTTCATTAACAAATACAAACCAAAATGGCAAATATCCAATGTAGGGAACCAGAGATATCTATTTTTATAGAATCACTTTCTAGTGCTAACAAAGTACAAAACGCCACTTTAGTACATCTGGTCACGCTTGACCAGGACAAAATCAAAGTTTGAGGCTGATCATGATGAAGCCCTGGTTAGATACACTAAGCGGGAGGCCTCGGTCAAAGGTTTTCGTTTACATTTACAAATGTTTCTGGAGCTTTTTCTCTCAACGCCGGGCGGGGATCCTTGTCAGTCGATGTCGGCGACTTGGTTTAGAGCAAGGCCTTAATAAAATCCTGTAAGTCTTGAACTCTGGAGCTTTCAGTGGGATGAACCTGAAATCCAGGCTGGGTTGTAGTTCGATGACAGTGGCTTGTCTCTCATCGATGGATCAGTCATCTTATGGAGCTTTTTGACAAAAATTCTCAATACTTCTGGATCTTTTTCCCGAAGGTCCTTTAGGGATTCCAAAGTGTCCACAACACAAATCTAAGGTCTTAGAAGCTCTGAGATGGTCCTTGGGATGGTGGGACTGCCTTTCCTAGAGTGCACCTGGCCAGCTCCTGAAAAGTCCAATGGATTCACTTCCGATAGGTCCTTCTTGATTAAAATGGTGCATTTGGAGTTCTGTTAACCTGCTGCTTTCAGGGAGTATACTCCTTAATGCTTGTGAAGTTAGGTAAAGTCCTTAGAGCTGTAGTTTCAGATGGTGCAGCAGGTGCAGTCCATCAGAGTGCAATCCTTTGGGTGTAGATGAGGGTTCCAGCAGTTTCCAGTTCGGTAGACAATTACACGACTGTGGACATACAGTCAGACTGTGGACGTACAGTCAGCGAAGTGATTGCTTGGTTGTAAGGGATCACTTCAGTGTATGCATGGAACGTATGTGTGAGTGAGAAGCAAAGTGAAAAGGAGGGTAACTGCTGTGACCAGGGGAAAAGTGACGTCAGAAGGTGCCGCGCTGTGATAGGACGGTTGGTGTGAAGCCGCGCTGAGATTGGTGGATTGTCGTTAGGAAGTAAACAAGTGCTGCGAACAGAGAAATGCTAGTTTCCTCATGAAATGTTTTAAAGTTCTGCGAAATTTGTTCAAAAAGGAAGAAAAGAAATTAGAGCCCCTGGGGGGAGGAGGCTCTGCCCGAGGACACCCCAGCTCATTATATGGCTACGAACGTAGGGTTGCACACTATATAGTGGCCAGAGAACTGGTGCAAAATGACTGACGGAAATGAGGAATTGACTTTTCCCAGATATGGAACTTTTAGATTAGAAGTGTTATACCAATTGAAATCGATTATGGCTTATTCACGACCTTTGACTAGACCAACACAGTTTGAGGCACTGAATGCATGGATTAGGGCGGCACATGAGAGAAACAGGTACATGAGACAGGAACAAGTGAAGAGGTCAGTCAGGGCGTTTCAGGATGCGAGATGGGACGCACTGGAAAAGGGATGGAGAGTACAGATGATTGAGGGGGATACGTTGTATCCATTGTTGGTCAAGTCAGGAAAGGTGCAGAAAAAGAAAGTTGAGGATCAAGACAGTAATACTGATGATAGCTTGTTAGAAAGGATGTTATCTGAGAGACCATCCATGTATAATCCGGAGATGGAGGGGGGCAGATCAGCTCCGTTGAAAGGAACTAGGGAACCACAAGCTCCACCGAGTTCTGAAGTAATTGGAACATTTTCAATGGGGGAAATGCAGAATGCAGAAAGTGTCACTTCTCAGAGGTTACCGGATGCCCTTAGGGTGCCGGTCACTATTGGTCCCATAGTGTCAGTGTACAACCCAGAGAGTGAGGAATGGAAGTCCATCACAGACAGGAATGGAAGGAAGTGCTGGTTTTGGAGGGAACAGTGTAGTGAATGAGTTGGTTCCATCACAAAAGCCTGTAGAGTCAAGCACACCATTGCCGGCTACCGCAGATTCATCAAGAGGACCGATGGATCTGAGGGGACCAAGACCAAAATCCCTGGGAGAACCGAGGTCAGACCTGGGAACATGGGAGTCAGTCGAAGGAACTCAAGGTGATCTGTCAGGAGAGGACTGGAATCATGGGAGTACAGGAGTACAGAGAATAGAGTGGCTTTAAGGGACACCTTAGAAGTAAACAGGTGCAGAGAACAGGACAGTGACTGCAGAGAGTCGAGTGGTGATTCTAGTCGAGGTATCCTTAGAACATGAATAGGGGCAAAAAGGTTGGATGTGATGCGATTGAAAGCAGAAGTGGATGAGATTGTCGAAGGGAACTTTCCTATAAAGAGAGTGGACTTTTATGAACCAGACGAGTTGTTGTTTGTAGCCAAGGATGTGACTCGTAAAGCAAGATCGGCACATGAGAAATTAACTGAGTTGGCAAACAGATACGATGTGAATTTGTCTAAAACAAAAATGGTGCAGGGTAGTCACAGGTTACAGTATACTGATCCGGATTTGGATGAAAAGAGTTTGATTGGACTGGACACCCACATCAGAGAATTGATCATAGGGATACGAGCATGGAGTAGGCTTGACAAGTGGGAAGAAAGATGGTCCAAGAAAAAGGGTGTTAAGAGAAATGCAGCAGAACCGCCTACTCCAGGAGGGGGGATATCAGGAATTGGGAACTACCCTTTGCAAGAGGTAGCCAGTGGGGCGTATGTGCATGTGCCTTGGAGTAGAGGAGATTTGGCGGCATTCACAAATGACTTACCAAAACTGAGAGAGAGCCCAGTTGAATGGTACAAGCAGGTTGAGAGGTTTGTCAAGATTTCGAAGGTGTTGTGGATTGATCTGAATGCACTGTTTGACATTGTAGTTCCGAGTGACTTGTGGGTAGCCTGTAAGGTTGTTGTAATGTTGCCGTCGAATGGCCCACATCTGAACCAGAGAGGGATGCACTCACGAATGGCCCATCATCTCTTGTTATGAAAAAATACGAACAGGTGATCACGTGGTTGAAAGCTAAAGTACCGCAACAGGACATTGATTGGGTGAAAATAGATCGAACACTTCAGGAGCCAAAGGAGACAGTGCATGAGTACTATGAAAGGTTGTTGCAGGTTTTCAAACAGTACAGTGGATTGGATGTGATGGATCCTAGGGATATGGGACAGTTTGTGTCAAAATTTGTCCTGGGATTGAGGCCTGAGATTTGTCGTATGATCCAGCAGCATTCAATTTGCTGGCAGAACAAGCCGCTTGGATGAGATATTAAGGTATGAAAGATACTGTAGTGATGAGATTGATTCAAAGCATAAGAAACTCAAGGATAAATTGAGGCTGGTCCAGATGCAAGCTGCTGATAAGGGAGGCCAAGTTCAGTCAGGAGGAGGCACTCTGGGAAGGAAACAGAATGGTCAGGGTAAGCCAAAGGGAAGCATAGATGATTCAAGGCCAAAGGTGGATTTGGCAACTCTGAAAAAGACCACTGAGTGCCATCAGTGTCATCACATTGGACACTGGAGACACGAGTGTCTCTTTAATCCTGCAAATCAGATACAGCAGGAGGAGGAAGTAGTGCAGGTACCTGAGCCCGAAGTGACAAAGGCGGTGTCAAGGCCAAAGTTGACCAAAGGGAGGACTTCGACTCCGCGAGTACAGGTTCCCCTGCCACCGAAGATCCCGACAGGGACTCAGACTTACCAGCAGATGCCTCTTTTTGATGACAGTGACGATTATTACCTAGACCCATTGGCATGACGGTGCCTGAGGGGGGAGGAAGACTGCACACTTGGGGCAGTCTTGGAGGTAGACCAGAGGGGACCATTTGTGGAGGCTGATGTTGATGGTCACCCTACTACCTTTCTGGTTGATACTGGTGCTACCCATTTTACTGTAAGATCTGCAGTAGTCCCCAACCTACCCCTCTTGGGACAGAGTATCCAAGTTGTAGGTGTTGCGTATAAGAGAATAACAAGCCCTTTGACAGAGCAGATTCCTGTGAAAATAGGATTGTTCCGAGATCGACACCAGTTCGTGGTGTGCGAATCGAGCCCTGTGTGTTTATTAAGGGAGGGATCTCTTGTGTAAACTCAATTGTACCATCTATTGTACCCCTAAAGGAGTGGAACTGCAAATCCATGATGATGATGCGGCTTTTAAGGTCACCAATCAGCATTTGTATATTAAAATGTACCCTTTTGTGACAGTGGAAGAGCTTCCACTACATTTGAGAGACTCAACTTCACAGGAAGTGTGGGACTTCACTGGTGAGGATATAAGTTTGATCAAAGGAGTTGAACCTGTCAAGATTCAGGTTAAGCAGAACGTTGACTTTCCGAGATCACCCCAGTACAATCTGACCCCAGAGACGATTGCAGGGATAAAACCTGTGATTGAGTCCATGGTCAAACAAGGGATCCTGAAGGAGATGTTGGGCAGTCCATGTAACTCGCCTATTATGGGATTGCAGAAACCGAGAGGGAAGTTTAGGATTGTGCAGGCTTTGCGCCAGGTGAACAACATAGTTGTTCCCTGTTGTCCAGTGGTACCGAATTCATCTGTAATATTGTTTCAGATTCCATGTCAAGCAGAATGGTTTTCTGTGATTGACCTTTGTCAGGCTTTCTTCTCGATTCCATTGCATGAGGAGAGCCAATTTTTGTTCGTATTTAAGCTGGAAAACCGTGTTTTAACATAGTGTCATATCCCGCAGGGGTATACAGACAGTCCATCAATCTTTAATCAGATCCTGAAAAAGAATCTTGAAAGTCTTGTACTGCCGCAGAACTCAGTTCTCGTCCAGTACATAGATGATCTCCTTGTGGCGTCAGAGACTGAAGCTGTGTTTAGGATTGATACCATCGCCTTACTGAATCATTTGGCAGAGAATGGACATAAAGTGTCACCAAACAAGCTACAATACTGCCTGAAGGAGGTGCAGTATTTGGGTCAAGAGGAAGGTGTCACCAGACAGAATAGAGGCAATCATTGGAATGATGGTACCTTCTACTCAGAGAGGAGTCAGGATGTTCTTAGGGATGGTTGGCTACTGTCGTCAGTGGATTGCCAACTTTTCATTGAAGATGAAGCCTTTGCAGAAACTGACGCACAAGGATGTAAGTGATCCGGTACCATGCGACGATGACTGTATGAAGGCATTCTTAGAGTTGCGAGAGGACCTTTGTCGTGCTCCGGCATTGGGGATCCCTGACTACAACAAATCTTTCTCACTCACTTTTCTTGTGAGCGAGAAGGTTGTGCGTTAGCAGTTTTAGTCGAGGATCATGGAGGTGCCCATAGACCAGTTGCTTAATTTTGAGCTACTTTAGATCCAGTAGCTTCAGCGTTGCCCGTATGTCTCAAATCCGTTGATGCAGCGGGTGTCAGCATTGAAAGGTTTGAGAGTATTGTCATGGGTCACCCTTTGATTGTACATGTTCCACATTCCGTTGAACTGTTGATGACCAGGACCAAGGCACAGCACCTGACTAATAATAGGCTCACACGCTACGAGCAGGTTATACTTGCTGTGGAGAATGTGACCCTCAAGAGGTGTTCTGTTTTGAATCCTGCGACATTGATGCTGTTGCCGAACACATTTGATGAAGATTGTGTGGCCCATGATTGTCTTGATGTAATGTAATGTAATGTAAGGTCCACTTGTAAAGAGCAGCTGTCACCCAAAGGGTATCCTGGCGCTTAGATTCCAGAGCAGCGGGAGCAGAAGAAAAGGCAGATCTAATCTCTAGGGAACAACCTGGTTTTCAATTCCTTCCTGAATCCGGACAAGGTTCTCAATTGTCTAAGCCTCAGGGGAAGAGTGTTCCAAAGTCTAGAGGCGGTGAAGCTGAAGGACCTACCTCCTGTACGCATTTTCTTAACATGAGGAACACAGATGAGGTTTGCGGAGGAAGAACGCAAGGATCTACCTGGCGCATACCCGGCAAATTTCCTCTGAAGTGCCCTAGGCCCAATTTTATGTACTGCCCTAAAGACAATGCATAATGCCTTAAATTGTATCCTTTGTACAACTGGCAACCAGTGATGGTCCCTAAGGGTTAGGGAAGGTGACGCGTCCCAAGGTCGATTTAATGCAAGTTTTACTGCCATATTCTGCACTCTCTGCAGCTTCTTAAGCAGAGAGACTGAAGCACCCAAGAGCAAAGCATTGCAGTAATCGATTCTGCTTAGCACAATGCTCCAGACCACTTGTGGTCTCGTGGCAACTGGCAAAAATGGAAGAATCTTACGCAAGGCTCGAAGTAAAGCCATACAGGTGCAAACCGTTTTATTCAACTGGGAGTCTAGCTGGAGATTGCTATCCATCATCACCCTCAGGTTGCGCACCATTTTGGTAGGCAGTGGAGAATTATTAGTCGAGTCCGGCCAGAAATCTTTAGGCAGAGGGCGCTGAATGCGACCCGCCATGAAACACAGGACTTCCGTTTTATCCTCATTGAATTGTTGAGAATTCCGTTTTAGCCAGCCTGCCGTTTGGAATAAGCAGTCATGAAACTTTTCTAGAGACACTGCATTGTTGCCCTCAAAAGAGAAGACAAGCTGAGCGTCATCTGCATAGTTGATAGCATTAATTCCAAACGATTTTATCAGAGCAATAAGGGGGCGAAGATATAGATTAAACAGGATCGAACTGATAGCCGAGCCCTAAGGGACCCCCTGTTCAACCTTGCTGAATTCTGAACAGAAAGGAGGCAAAGACACTGCCTGCTGCCTGTCCGAAAGGTAGGAATGGATCCAATCTTGAGCCTTGCCCACAATACCCAGTTCCTCCAACCTCCCGATCAAGGTCTGGTGATTAACTGTATCGAACGCGGCCGACATGTCAAGCAGCACTAAAAAGGCTGCCTGACCACTGTCGGCCCGCATTCTCAAGTCATCCAAGACCGCCACCAGGGTCGTCTCGGTCCCGTGTGCGGGACGGAACCCAAAGTAGGCCTCATCCAGCAGCTGATTATCTTCGACAAACCTAGCCTAGAAAGGGACTTAGTTACTACCCTTTCCAGAATCTTGGTCGGGTAGGGTAGCAGGGAAATGGGCCTGTAGTTAGCTGGATTGTGAGGATCCAAAGATGGCTTCTTCAATAAAGGGGAAACCACTGCCATTTTCCAACAGTCTGGGACTACAGCTGTATCTAGAGATTGGCAACAAATCTGGTATAAGAGTGGAAAGAGTTTGCTTCCAAAAATCTTCCAGAACTTAGGAGGAAGCGGATCCCTAGGGGAACCCGAGGAAACCCCGGCGGCGATTACACTGAAATTCATGCATCGGAAAGTGATCCAAGAATGATGTGTGTTCAGCATTAATTATCTCAGTACTCAATACCGTCCCGTTATCAGTCTGTGTGTGCCCATCCTCATCCACAGCGGGTTTCAGTCCCGTTAAGATGTTACTGATTTTGTCCCTGAAAAACTTAGCCAGACTATCACATAGTTCTTGTGAATTCGGAATGATGGCTTTAGCACAATCCGGGTTGGATAGGCCTCTAACTAGATTAAAAAGAGTTTGAGATTTATTCGGGGCAAGAAGAAGAATCTCCTCAAGGTGTTTAGCCTTAGTTTTGCCTATTAATACTTTGTAGGACTGGAGAAGATTTTTAAAAGCTACCTTATCTGTCTCAGAATAATTCCTCCTCCACTTCCTTTCCGCCTGCTTACAACTGGTCTTCAGCAGTCTCAACTCCTCATTATACCATGGGGCAGATGGTTTTTTGCCCGTTTTAACTTTCCTCAGTGGAGCAAGCTGATCAATTGAAATGCAAATCTGCTCTCCCAGATCCAAGTAGTTCTCCTCCACCGAGTCCTGCATAGCAAACTTCTCGTTACCCAGCAGGGGGAGGCGCGCTAGCCTAAATAGCTTTGACCACTCTCTGCTGATTCCGGCAACTGAGGAGCTGCCAACTACTTGACCCCGCTTAACTATCTTCTTAGTAAAAAGGACCAAGGAGTGGTCAGTCCAACATTGGGGAAGTATGTTTTGAACAACAGTTTCCTTTGCGTCTGCAAAGACGAGGTCCAACACATGTCCTTTCAAATGAGTAGCATGTGCTACCACTTGCTGGAGATTGACACTCGCACAGGCTTGGCAACACTCTTTCAAGGCGGTGTCAAGAATATCATTCTCCCAGAGGTTGAAGTCTCCGAGGATCAGTAATTTAGAGTGTGAATGTGCTAAGCTATATATCCTATCTATCAAAGATTGATGATCAAAAATAGCACCCCCGGAGGTCTTGCACCAAGCCAAGACCTGACATTGTTGATGAACCAGTGCTTGACCCGGATGAGATTTTCTTTGTCCATGGTTCATGTTTAAGAGACAGTGTTGGTCGTTTGAGAGCTGCCTTTGCTGTATTTACCATTACAGGAGTAGTTGAAGCTACATGCCTGGAAGGAGTATACTCTGCTCAGGTGGCTAAGATCATTGCTTTGACTCGTGCTTGCATAGCAGCAGACCAAATTCGAATTACCATTTACACCGATAGCCAGTACGGGTTTGGTGTGGTTCATGACTTCGGACAGCTCTGATCCCAGAGAGGTGACATGACATCGTCTGGATCGCCCATCCGAAATGGGGAGTTTGTGAGGTTGCTTCTAGAGGCCTTGCAGTGTCCCAAGGAAATTGCAGTTGTAAAGTGCACGGCTCATGCCGATGAAGTTGCACGATTCTGTGCCAAACAAGGTTGTTCATTCACTGAGAAACATGTGGTTGGGAGTCAAGAAATAACAAGTTCAACACGATGTTGGCCATGGTAGATACTTGGGATGAGCTCAAGTGCCTGCAGGAATGGGTTTCAGATCAGGAAAAGAACGTGTGGATCAATGCAGCCTGCGTGAAAGGAGATGTGGATATTTGGGCCTCAAGTGATGGAAGGGCAGTGTTGCCGGATGAGTTGCTGAGCCCAATAGCAAGACAGATCCATGGTGCAGTACACCTAGGAAGAGATGCTTTGGTGCGAGGGTTCAGACAAACGTGGTCCAATCCGCGATTTTGTGTGGTGGCAGAGGCTGTGTGTCAGAGATGTGTCACCTGTTAACAAATGAATGCTGGAAAGAAAACTGTGGTCACAATGAGTCACAATGGGGAGGTCTGGGGGGCCTTTCAACAGGATGCAATTGGACTTAATTGAGATGACTAGGTGTAATGGATTGAGGTACATCTTGGTTGTGGTGTGTGTATTCTCAGGGTGGGTGGAAGCTTACCCTACATGTAGATGTGATACACACACAGTAGCAAAGCTGTTGTTGAGGGGACTTGTGCCTAGGTTTGAGATTCCGAGCTCTTTGAAATCGGACAGAGGACTGCATTTCCATAGCGAAATTATGAAGATGCTCTCTGACGCATTGCAAGTTGATCAAAGACTCCATTGTAGCTATCACCCAGAGGCTTCTGGGATAGTGGAGCAAGTCAATGGGACTCTGAAAGCTCGAATGGGAAAGGTGTGTTCGTCAACGCCTCAGAAGTGGCCTGATGCTTTGCCGTTGGTGTTGATGAGTATGCGCAGTACCCCAGACAGGAATACAGGTCTTTTACTTCATGAGATACTGATGGGGAGGGTTATGAGGTTACCAGTGGTTCCATCGACAGCCTTGCTTAGCATCACCGATGATCTGATCCTTGATTATTGCAAGGGACTAACTGACGTCATCCGTTCTGTGTCCCATGGGGTGCAGGCTGCTGTTGTCCCGGCTGCAAGCTATCTCTGTCACAACCTGAGTCCTGGGGATTGGGTGCTGGTTCGGAAGCACATGAGAAAGAGCTATCAGGATGTTCGCTGGAGAGGCCCATACCAAGTCATCTTGGTGACGAACACTGCAGTGAAGTGTGGAGGTCTGCCGAACTGGGTGCATGCTTTGCACACATGTCAAGTTTCAGCACACTTGGAAGAAACAGCTCCTCTCCTTCATGAAAATCTAGCTGAAGCGGCAAGGCCACAGTAGGGGACAAGCCAAGCTGTGAGGGTGTCTGAAGAAGCTGGTTACTCACTTGACCAAGCTGAGGAGGGTCACGACAACAGCGACATTGAAAATGCATCCGAAAGGGGAAGTGGGTGTGTAAGTGGTCCAGAGTCAAACTCAGCTGAGAGAAGTTCTGAGCTAAGTGAGCAAAGAGAAACCCGGAAAACAAGCAGAGTTGAAGAGCAGTGGCCAGAGAGGCAGAGGCGCTTGAACTTGAGACTGGTCTTGCCCCTGTGTCTGAAGAGTCAGAGTCAGACGAAGGTGAAGAAGAGCAAGCCTGTTGAGGTCTGAGGAGATCAAGAAGAAAGAGAGTGCCTTGCCGAAAGTACGCAGCTCCAGAGGGGACATACATCGTGACTGATGCCCAGATTGCTGAGATCAGGGATGGTGAGGGCAGTGACAGCGATCAGTACCAGTCCTAATATCAAGCTGGATGTGCTGCTGTTGGTGCCAGGGCTTGAGATCGAAGGAGTGCTGACCATCACTGTTCCGAATCCCCCGATATTGAGTGGAATTCGTCATTTGATCCTGAGTAGACTGATCTTTCCTACATTTGGGCCAGAAATTCCATCTAATGAATCGATTGTTCCTTGTCTTGAACTTTTGGAGTATGTGTTAGAAGCAGTTGGAACAAATCTTATTATGGACTAAAAGAGACTTTATTGTAAATAAATCAACTTTGATAACCTAGGTCCGAGTGGAAGAAGAAGAAATTTAGGGACTTTCAAGAGGACGGAGAAGGGTTAAGGTTGTCTCTTGCTTCCTGTAAATAAGGAACTGAAACAAAAAGGGGACTTCCAGCTTACTGAGGTGTGGCTCAAGTTGATTCACCAGTATCTGAAGAAAAGAGAGACTTTCTGAGCTTTTCTCATTGAATAAAGAAGCTGAAAATATTTCTGAGACCATGGAGGCTGGAAACCCAAACTGTAGAGCTAGGTGCATAGTAGGCACACTTGTAGGAGGAGTGATACTCTTCATAATTTTGGTAGTTGTAGTCTAATATTTAGCACCACATGAGCAGGCAGTGGAGGTAGCGGGAACCCCTACACCTACTACTCCTAGCAAAGAAGAGGTCAAGGTCAGAAATGAAAGAGCTTTGCTAGTAGAGGAGAGTGGTAGGTTACATGCAGATCTGCCCAGAGGTAATTTCAAGCTTAATGCATATGCAAAGTTGTTGTATGAGTATATTGATGGGATGGATGCAAACGACTGTTATGTGTGTATGCAGTTGCCATCTTCAGTGGATGAGGGTATCAGATACCATCATCTTCCCTTGACATATGGTATTTCATGTAGTTTGCTGCTTAGCATTTTTTATGGGCAAAATAATTTTGAGTATTTTTTTCGAATTATGATGCTGTTCTTCCTGAAGTACCCGGTTACAAGCATTTGAATAAGTATGACTATTATAAATCTGAAGATAGACTTAGGATGTATTTCATTGTGACTCAAGAGTTGGACACAGCTTATGCTCATTGCCATAATCTGAGTTGCCGGTTGTCAGATACCGAGAAGAAATGTATAGATCAAGAGGAAGATAGATGCAGGAAACAAAAGCAGTTGCGAGATTCAGGGCAAGGTAAGGTAGATTGGACAGATGAGGAGAAGTTACACAAGTCGAAAGGGAGCTATGGTCCAATAGCTGTAGATGAGGTGCAAAAGGGGAAGTTGTGCATAAGTTGTCCACAGACATACTATGAGAATGTGTATGTCCACATGCGAACATACATTTACGATGGAGTATTATTCAAAGGACTTTTTCCAAGGTATAGTGCAAGTAATTCCAATTGTGTATTTTGTGTGCTGGAAGAATGCCTATGTGCGATTGCCTGAGAAATTGTATGGTATGTGCTATTTAGCGATAATCTTTCCTAAGATTTACCATACAGAAGATTTTGAGGTAATAGAAGGAGGACAACATGCAAGAGTGAAGCGAGGTGCAGCAGCTGTGGTTGGAGATGTTTTTGGAGCAATGATACCAACTTTGGGCTTGATCTTGTATGATGGGAAAATTAGAAGGTTGGCGACTGTTGTGGATGAGTTGTCAATGAATACAGCTAAGTCATTGGTGTTGGTGGAAGGAGAGATGTTATCGATAAGGACGATGGTTTTGCAAAATCGTCTTGCTTTAGATGTCCTGCTTGCAAAAGAGGGAGGAGTCTGTAAACATTTGAAGGTCCAAGAGTGCTGTACTTATATACCAGACAACAGCAAAGATCTGGAGAAATATATAAGTAACATCACTGCCATTCACTATGAGATTAAGGATTTGACTGAGGAAACTGTGTGGGAAAAGGTTGGATAAAGATTTGGCAAAGTGGGGAGTTGGCTTGCGAGCATTAGTAAAGCATTTCTTGGTTATGTGTTGAAGCCGCTTATCATAGTTGTGGTATGTGTGATTGGATTGTGGGGTTTGATCAGAGCTTATAAATGGTATAAGTCTGGTAGATTGAAAAAGTCTTTGAGAACACAAGAGAGACGAATGGAGAGACTGCAGGACAGTCAATATCAGAATTTGAAAAACATGGAGTTGCTCAGGATAGGTAGAATGGCAACAAGTTCTGTTTAAGTCGGTTCTTTCCCTAACGATGATTTATTGTGTGATGACACAGGTCTTCAAAGGGGGGGGGGCTGATAGAGCGCCATGTTGTTTGAAAATTGTAGGGGTGCATCATAACCGTCTGTAGTCAGCACCCGCATATTTAGAGGACCTTACTAATGTTTAGTTTAGGAATGTAGTGCTTAATCGAGAGAATAATGCTTTAAGTAATTTAGGATTAATTGCTCTGTGTATGTAATGTGCCTCGAGATTAAACGTGCCATATTAAAGTTGCACGTGTAGGTTGCCTAGTGAGAAATGTAATGTTTTAACATGAGAATAATGTTCAATAACATAGAGAGTAATGTTAGGATTTATCAATAAAATGCTTATGTTGTCATATTAGAAATGCATTTAAAAGAGTAAAGTATTATTAGAGAGAAGAAACGCTAGCAAAGGCCTAATTGTGATTTTCTTAGCATGACTAGAAATGTCGAGCTGGAAAAATGCTTTGGGAAAGAAGCTTATGTTTGCAGTTGAATTTCGAATTGTAACTTAGGGCGTGCAGAGGGATCGTTCTCATGCATTTCTTTTGCAGGTGCAAGGCCATGTAGCTCATTAGGTAGAATAAGCCACTGTTGAGAAGTTAGATTGGTAGGAGTGATGACGAAAGGAATGTGCCGGCAGGTGCATTTGCAACATTTGGTGGAGAAGGTGCCTGGGATCCAAGGACACAGCAATGTTTTTTTGGAAGAAGAAGGTTCGACACTGGAAAAGTACAAGGGGCTGTACCTGCTGAAAGAAGAGTGTCATGGGCGTACTCATTGTTTTTGGGATTTTGTATTAGGGAAAGTGCCCCGAGGGTGGAGAGTTAGCTCGGTCTTAGTGAAGCTAGGGTTAGGGTCAGTTGGGTTTAGACTGGGTCCTGTCTAAGTCAGTCCAATTGGATGTGCAGTTAATCATGGGTCTTAGTTTGGACTAGGCAGGAGAAATTAAGGAGCATCTTAGAACGAGCTCGGTAGTTTAGTCCACTTTCCTGGAAAGTGAATGTGCTTCTTAGGGAGCATTCACTGCTGACACCTTTTTATCTTTCCTGGGAGGTATGTTAAGTAGGGACGTTACTTTAGAATGAGTGTAGGGACAGACTAATCTTTTCTTTTCCACCGGATCAGCTGCAGTCCAGTTTTCCAGTAGGCACTGTGATTGCGTGTCTAATGCTTCTTGAATTGACTTTGCTTTTTATTTTGAGTTGTCTGAGACCCTTGCGTAGGATTATGTTTGTATTAGTGCCAGTTTATTTTTTGAACCTCTTGCCGAGGTGTTTGTATGTTCAGTTATTTTTGGCTTTGTAATACATTTTAAACTTTCCTTTGGAGTCGGTGATCCTTCAGCCTAAAAAATGCATTGAATTGAATACTTGTCAAAAGAGTATTGAGTTTAAGAACTTCCTTCACACTTCCATGCAGACTAAAGAGAACTGTCGACCTAGGGATTCCTCGGAGTGGAAATGTGAAAATCCAGTCGGGAATCCCAGCGTCATCTCTAGTCAGGCCAATTCACACCTTATTAAGGCAGCTTGGTTCAGCCTGGCAGAGTCTGACCAATCAGAGCAGGGCTGCTGGAAGGCTGGATTTTGGCTTGCAGAACAAAAAGCTCTATAACTTCCATTATGTGATATGTATAATACATCTCAAAGTGGCAAGTTGTTGGATTTATTCCTACTATCATTTTGATACGTTGGAGTACATGTTAGCTCCTTTCTTTCAATAGTTACACTTTAATAAAGTATTCCCATGGTAGCCTATGGGACCATTGTGCTACAAGGGGAAAAATGAAATTGTCAGCTTTTCCCTCACTAGGGTATAAAAAAGATTTTTATAATGTCCCTGCTTATATTTACAAAGCACGTTATCCCTGGGGCACGTAGGGAAGACCTTGGGGATAACGTATATGCAATAATAAGGAAGTTTGAGATTTTGGAAGTACCTTTAATTCCAAAGTCGAATTTGCATATAATTTAAGTTCAAAAGCCCTGTGGGGCTCTCAGGGCACAGAGAGTGCCAGTGGTGATCCCAGCTGCACGGCAAGAGCACGGGCAGCTACAAAGTTGGAGGCTCTTTGTTTTATAGAGTCCCAGTGGGGACCCAGGAGACACAGTTAGTGCCAGTGGTCACTTCCCCTCAGAGGCACTGCCAGTTAGCGGCAGCTGCAACGTGGGGCATTCAATTTGGCTTGCATGAGAAAGGAATGAGATACACTCCCCCTGCCCCTCCGTATTGCGCCCTTTTGTTTTAACTGCAAGTGGCAGCTTAACGCCCTGACATTCTGGACAGAGGGCATTTTGACCCCAAGTGAGAGGCCAGTTGGCCTGGTGTCAGTTCTAAGGTGATGTATGCACCTGGTTGTGTACTGTGGTGCACTGCATTTTATTACATAATGTGTTTATGTTTGTGATGTCTAATTTCATGCTATGATGTTTTAGGATGATGCCTCTTGCGTAATGTGGGTATGCGAATTAGGTTTGGGCCTAATGTGTTTTATGCCTACTGTGATGCAGACAGACTGTGTTTATATTGCTAGATATAAGGCTGAGGTCATAATTGTGCCAGTAGTTACTGATTGTGTTTTACATTTGCTACTTGTGCTTTGTGAAGGTTCTGACAGTGTACCGATTGGCCCTGTCCAGTATATAGTCCCTTGGGAATATTGCCTAGTGCCAGTTGGCACAGTGCATATGTGTGGTTATGATCTAATGTGTTTATGATAATACAAAGGATATTTTTGATATAACCTTGTGTGGAGTTTCCTTTGTGGTGTGTCTAGTGTGTTGCTGCTGTGTGTGAGTGTTGCGCAAACGCTTTCAACATTGCCTCTGGGATAAGCCTGACTGCTCGTGCTAAGCTACCAAGGGGGTGAGCAAGGATTATCTTCAGCATGTATTCCCTTGCCCTGACAACAGTGGTGGTTTCTGCCTGGCTTAGGAGCCAGCCTTAGCCACAGGGCCGGACTGGCTGCCGGGCAGTTTGGAATGCTGCCGAGCTGGGGGGGTGATTTCGTTCATGGAGATCTGTGTGTGCTAAACGAAATTCGTTTTGCATTAATTATTTCGAAGCACACGCAGGTCTCCATGAACGAAATCGGCCCCCACCTCAGTGAAATCAGCCCCCAGCTCGGCAGCATTCCAAACTGCCCGGTAGTCAGTCCGGCCCTGCTTAGCCAACCAGAAATCCCATTTCTTTCTAACAACCATTAATTGACACCCAACTCAGAAATTAGAAATTAAATTTAAATACACTACTCTCAATCTTATATTGTAAACAGAAAGCATAACAACTGGAAGTCCCAACTTCCTGAAGAAGTTAAGACGCGTTAGAATTATACGAACTAATAACTCTGCAGTTGCTACACAAAATAAAAGAAGAAACACCTGATGTTCAGTCAGGCTTGCTGATTCTTTCTACAATGCTTTTAATCATCAATATAATTAAAATGCTGAATCAACACGACTCAATAATTGACTCATACAGACTTTGAATACTTTTATTATTGCATTAGAGTTGCAAAATTCATCAAAATCGGCAATTGCTTAAGAAGCTCAGTTAGAAATATAACAGCTTTAATAACAATGTCAAGCATATTAGCACACATTTCAAAACAATCATAGGCACAGAATTACAGAGTCCAAGCACTGAATAGGCAGAAGGATAGTTAATAGACTAATAGGTCTATTTCTAAGGGGATGAAATGATTCAATTAGAGTCCATTAAGGTGAGTCCATTAGCAAAATTAGAATAAGATCTAAAAAAGGTTCAGCATAAAAACTCAGTCCGTATGCCATCCAATGTATCATAGACCAGGCAGTATAAAGTTAACAAAAGTTCATAAATCGAATAGCATCCTACTCCATAATGCAATGGAGCATGCTTTGGAAAGCATTTCTGAAGAAACGTCTGTGAGCTGTGTGCCTAAAGAGGCAAATGGAGTAAGCAAGGTCTGCAATGTATGCATCTGCGAGGGTCTGAATGGAGTAAGTTAGACCTGCATTGTATGCATCTGCAAGGGTCTGCATTGCCCCACCTTTGGAGTTTCTTCTTTCATAAGTTCTTTAGTAAAGTCCTAGTGGCGTAGCATCACACCACCATTGAAAGACCATCACATGGCTTATGGTTTCATTATGTCACCTAAACAGTTTGAAACATCGAGCTAATTTCCCATGCATGTCATACGAAAAGAAACGTTGCGAGTCCACGTAAGCCCAGCATTGCTAAAAAGAACTACAAAGTTACAGTTTATGGTCATAGCTAAAATTCTGTTCCCCCAGGAGCATTTTGCTGTGCACATTTGAAAAAGTAATGACAAGTGTCAAGGGTCAGTAGTGTGCAAAGCAAAACAAGATACATTACATCTTGCAATGAACAATCCATTGCATTAACCTCATAGCTGCTGCCGTCGGCCGCTGAACGTTCGGAGCACTACCTGGCTGGTGCTGCGAAAGTTCAACGGCTGATGTGGCCCCGCCCACTCTTTGGAACGCCCAGCACTGCGCCGAAATAACAGCCGCAGCTAAGGCGTTAAATCAGGGAAAGGTAAATACCAGTTAAGAATCATCTTGAAAAGAAGCCCTTTGAGTTTGCATTGCACAGTTAAATGAAACAAGATTTAACCTTAACTCAATTGTAACTCATTCAAATCAATAAACATATAATAATTAAACTTTGACAAATATTATTACACAAAATGTCTAACATAAAAGATTTCCTACAACCACAATTGTTTCGCAATAATCTCGTAAATGGAGGTTTTTCAAAAAACATAACTCTAATCTGGTCTGAATGTTTCCGTATTCTATAGTATCTCCAATATAATTCTGTAAAATATTAACTTCATATTACATTTTTGTGCACATTTCTGCACCAATCTTTTCTAAATGATGCATATTAGCAATAGGCACCATGTTACTAAGCTACCTCATTTTAGCATAAACTCCATTATTAAGCATACGTTTCATTAGTGCAACTTTGTTTACATGTATTAATGTTATTCTACATATGTGTTCTTCATCTCATATTTTAAAGCACACTTTTACAGTGCTTCTACTACATCTGTCTCTATTTCATGTATCTCTATCTAGCACGTGTAATTCAACAATTCAACTTTTTCATGTTTCCTACTTAAAAATGTGTTGTGTATTATGATTAAATAGTTCTCAGATTCATAAACAGTCAAGATGAACAATGCATTTGTTAGGTTAATGGATTGCTTTCTCTTTTATATATAATCCAAAACTAGCTAAGTATTGAAAAGCATCATAAGTATGTGGTATTTGCTCTTTTTAATCTCCAGGTTGAAAATTAAATGAATCAAAGGAGCTTCAAATGAGAAGAAAAACCTATTCATACATTATTAGCAATCATCAACAACAAGCATTTTAGAAGAATTTTGCTTTATTTGTTGACATTTGGGTGAGATTTTAGCATATTGTGGCATCATTCAGCTAATGTCCCCTTTAAATTTGCTGTACTCCGTTGCTTTTAGTGTGCTTTAGATGTATATTTTGTTTCTCTTGTGATTGCTTCATTTGAACATAATTTATTTGGCCTCGTACTATCACATCACATTAGAACTTTTCACGTTTTTTCAGCCTATTATACTTATTTTGCTACTTTACAAACTGCTTTTTTTTTAGACGAAAACATTGGAGAAAAGCAGGAGTGATGCACTAGAATGAGGGTAATTTTTCTTAAACTTACTTTTATCAAAATGTCAAATGCATTAATATTTCACTGTCTGTTGTTTATAATATATTAGAAGCAATAATGCTGGAGAAAAGTAGAATACTAAAATACAATAATAGTACTACCTACATTTGCATGCATTATCTACTTTTTTTGTTAACTTCAAAATCCTTTTACTTGAATTTAAGTGTATAATGAAATGTAGTCGTGAGTAGTAAACTATACATATATGAATGTGAACAGAGAAGCATCTGTCTACAACGCTTTGAAATAGGACTGTGTAGGATGCTTTGGCTCAGATTTACTAACGCATTGCGCCCAGTTTGCTTTGATTTTGTAGATCAAACTTAGCACAAAGAGTTATGCTGGAATTTACTATTGAATGCAAATCAGGATTTGTGTTTGATAGTTTATTAAAATAACACAAAGTTGCATTACGTGCTGCTTTGCATTACTTTGCATCCAGGGGTGTATTCCATGAGTGGTACACGGGCATGCAACCACCCATGAGTAACAACGCAGGCATAACATGGTAAAATATTTTCATTTCTTCTTGTTTTTTCCTTCTCTGCCTGCACACTGCTTGGTACAGAACACATACAAAGCAGGAAAGAGTTAAAGGATAGATTTTGTACTGCCCAGCTCAAAATCCATCTATGCGCACATGCTTGCAATATGTCACAAGGGCGTGTGATTTGCAGCTTGGCAGCACAGGGAGAGACAAAACCTTCGTTTGATGCAAAACAGTACAGGCTAGCGCAGCAACTTTAGTATCAATTGCAGTGCTTCTATTTTGAAGCATTTCAGTTACGCTAAAGACACACCACCATTCTCAAGATGAATTGAGGGACCATGATATGTTATGTGGATTTGTGTGGCTAATCACCTGTGAGGGGATCCAAGCGCAGAGTAGGGCGAGGGTCCGAGCAAGGTGTGTGGATGAAATCATTCCTGTTATTTCTGAAGTCAGGTCTTGAGCTTCCTTCATAAGACCATGAGGAAGAGTTGGTTCTGAAGTGTAGCAGAGGGTCATTTCAGGCTTTGGCTGTGATGCATGAGAGGGTTTATCCTCCACATCTGGTCTTCTTAATATCGAGGGGCACATGTGGTAGCCTGGGAGGCTGACAGAGGCATCTTTTGGGTTGGTAGAAGTTGAGGCAGTGGTTTAGGTATGCAGATCCAATTTTGTGGAGGGCTTTGTAGGTGTACATGAGCAACTTGAATTCACATGTTTCCTGGAATGGGAGCAAGTGGAGTTTGTTGAGGTGTGGATAGATGTGGGTGTATCATGGGATGTCCAAGACTCCTCTATTAAGACCCTGCCCTTTAACTTCAACATTTGGCGACAAGTTGTTAGGAACCTGTTTTGAAATGCAGCAAAACTGGGGATCCAATCTGCCAGAGGAGAAAGTCTGCCATGGGGAGGAAGATAGCAGTGTAACCATTGAGAACTAGTCTGGGGCCCACAACCGAAAATGTCACCACCAGCTGCTGAGCTAGAGGAGTGCAGTGAGGAGGGTGGGGAAAGTCTGTCAAGGACAAGGAGCAAGTTAAGGCGAGTTAGAAAGCTGGTGGTCTGTTCCCGTGTATAGGTCTAAAATTAAAGACAATGGTATGCCAATAGTGTTAGAAGGACAATACCATGCAGACAGTGCTGCGGAGACAGTGCTGTAACTACAGCCGGGTGGAGTCTCCTTTACAATATGTATAACCCTGAATTGACCCATGGAGCTTCAAACAGGAACACAGTATTGGTGACATAAGAAGAATTGTTGATTAGTGGTCAGTGTGAGTTTTCATTTAAGGTGACTGTGGCAAATGCATTTCCATGCTTTTGGAGGGTCCTGTGTTCCGGGTTGGTGTTAGTATACAGGAATGGTTGCACATTCCTCTATTTGAATTGAAGTATCATGTCACGCCACTAACGAGCCAACTGCATCACAGCTGGCAAGCAAAAACCTGGCAAAGCTTGAGCCCTGAATTGGCAAAAGGACAGCACACAGTCCCCAAGAGCACTGGTTAAAGGTATTCCTCAGACTCTGTGTCACCCATTGTGGAGTGACCATAGGACAGTGGTGCATAGCACCAGCTAAATGTGGACGTTCCTCTCCAGCATGACTTAGTTGGTGCTGGATGAAGAGAGTGTCATTTTTTGCAGGTTAACAGCACAACTTGCATGCTAGAGAGCCTCACCAATGTCTTGGATTCAAGATCTGGGTGTGGGAATGGAAGCACTGGCTATGTAAACTTTAACATCTTGAAGGTGAGTGGTAGGGTATTTTTGAATGGAACAACTATGGAAATGCTGAAAGAGGACTGCCCAAGGCCTCATGGTTAATTTAGAAAGAGAAGTAGGACTATTTCCTACAACTCTGGAGATGAGATTATATTGTTTGAGTTATACTGTGTTCTGAAGTTATCAGGAAGCAAATAATCTTGTGGCTGGCACTTGTCTGACTGCAATATTAAAATATTATATTCAGTTAATTAATAAGCAGCACAATTTGGCATTGATGGAATTTGTGTTATTCTATGCACTTCTGTCTAGCTTGTATATCACCAACTGCAAAGCTTATTACTTTGGGGAACAGTTTGGGTGGGGATTCTTGCCTATTGACTTAGAGCACATATATCTTATTGATAATGCATGTGCTACGTTAGCACAATTCTGTGTAAGTTGTATTCTGTTGTTTGGAAATTCCATTGTATGTTAATGGTTGTAGTGTGCTGAATGCTTAGTACTTCAAGACAAGTTGAGAAGTTCAAATTATCTGCTTGTAGGTTCTTTTGGTTGTATTGTTATTGTATGGGAAAGAGTGTGTAGTACCATTTTGTTTTGTGCAGATATGTGCTGATGTGTTTCACCAAGTGTCGCAGAGTAGAACCCCATAACTAGAGATACAAGTGTGGTACATTCTTGTGTGCAGGTGTGAACTGGGAAGAGCAGTATCCAGCCTCAAGATGTGTATGCTCGGAGTACCACATGGTTTTTGAAGTTGGGAAAACGTACTGCACTATCGTGAGAAGTTTCATGGGGGCTTTCTTCAGATGTACTAAGTTGATGAAGAGTAGCACCCTGTATGAGGAGTTGCATGGGGGATTACCCTGTGGTGGAATGCAACATGTCACAAGAGGTTGCATGGGGAAATGCCTTGTGGAGTGAAAATGTGGTGAAGTGTAGTATCCTGTGGTTCTGTCTGAGTGTTCTGGGCCCAGTTGTTATCCTATACATATTGGAAGATTTGACAGGTGTGTGGTACAGGAGGCAAAGTAGATATGAGTTTGTCTGGTGGTGCAGTGTGTGATGTAGCCTGTTGTAGGTCAATACTTCCCTACCTGTGAAACTGTCTGAAGTCAATGGTTATATTTCTGGAATGCTCTAGTGTTTGATTGTTATGTTTTGTCAATACTTTTTCATCACTATGTTTGGAAGATAGCCTGACAGCTGGTGCATCTTCCAGAGCACGTAGTATAGGGTGCAGATTAAGTGCCTTCTTTGGCCTGGCTCTTGGTCATGTTGGTCTGGCCAGCTAGTGTGACTGAATGTTGGGTGTCTTGGAGTGCTAGGCTGCACTTTTATGTCTGAGTATTTAGTGAAGTGTGTTGTCCTTCTTGGGTTGTCTGTGTTGCATGTGGAAGTTGGAGAAAGGTATATCTGTTTCACCTGCGCACTTTAATAGATTATGTGGATTTCCAAGGACTTTGTGTGAGGGTTGTTGTGAGGACAGGTTTTGTGAAGAAGTCTGGTCAAGGGAGGTTGTGAGTTAATGTGATGTTGATTAAACTTTCAGTTCAATTTTGCTTTGAATGTGTAGACTTCGGGATGAAGGGAAACTGCTTTGTTGAAGTAAGTCAATAGGATTCATGCCCTGGCTGTCATGTGACTGAGCATCATTGACTACATGTCCTGCCTATGAAAATGCTGTATGGTGTCATTGTGAGTGTGCAGACAAATGGTGGTAGGACCTCGTGTCTGAGAAGAATGCAAGACGTTTATGCATTTGACCTTTGTACTGTGGTCACAACCTAATTGTTATCTCATTGCCTTGTTTGGCACAAGTGGGGGAGCCTCATGTCTTGGTTAGTCTGAGAGTTTCTGTGACTACTATTTGCTGTCTTTGTATGTCCGAATTTGTATTGGAGAGTTACATTGATTGTTGTTGGGTTAATGTGAAAGTGAGGCAAGTTAGAATTTGGGCAATTGTGAATGATTGTACCTGTACCTTCCATGCAAGGGAATGGCTTGTTGTTTGTAAATCAAAGGAGGCATGCAATGGTGGGAGGGTGGAGTTCTGAGAAGACCTACATGTATATTGCTGTAACCTAAGGGCCTAACGTGAAATAAAGAACATACCTCCTTCCTGAATTGTGCTAGACTCCTGTATAAAGATCCTGCCATCTAACTTTAATAAACATCCCCATATTTTCAGAAAGTCATCATGTTATGTTATATTGATTCATCGAACATACTAATCACTGGAAAGGCTATCCAGGCCATGACTGGTAGTTCCATCTCTGCTTGTGTAATAGGTATTGCATACTCACTTTATGCAGAGGATGTGTAAAAGCTGCACCTTATCACATTGATGCCTTCCTTGAAAGCTGTCATTTTGCTTCTCGGATGGCAGTCCGTGAGAACCAATTCCGTTAAATGCCACTGGACTCTAGGGTCAGGAATGGGTGGTCTTTGGATATCCAGAACAAGTATCCCCATCTTCCACCTGAACCTTTCTCTAATTTTTCTAACCTATCTGGTCACTTTTAGTCCCATCCCAAGAGAGATATTATTCAGTACCTCAGTCTTCAAGACATTTCATGTTCTCCCTGCAAGCCTAATATCTCCTTTTTTCTGTTGTGTATTACCAAAATATTGAATTGGAAATATTGTCAGGCATGATATCATTGCCTTTAGATTGCGATATTCAAATTATTGTTGTCTGGAAAATTGAAGGCAATAATATGGTTTTGTTACTGTTGTGTTTAATAACTTTGTTAAAAATTACACACTTAATTTAGATAAATTGCTCAATATTATTGTAGTATTGTGAACAAAGGGCTTCCTTACAATGGTGGTTGGACAAGCATCCAACAGCCATCGCAGCAGGATGGACACTGGCCGACAAGTAGTCGGCGGTTCCACCTGCCATATTATGATAAGACTGCCATGTAGGTGGTCGGAAACATGCCTTTTACTGTTGTGGCTTGTGCTGCAGGCCGGAAAAGGGGCGCATCAGAAGACACAGTAGTAAAAGGTATGTTTTTAAGCATCCATGAGCCCTGTGCTATGCACCATGCAATGCCTGGCATATAGTACATGGATGTTTGGAGGGCACTACATCTGTCCCCCCTGGCTACATAGCGCAGTCCCACGAAGGACAGGGGCCCCACTAGAGGCCCCCAAAGGCCCTTTCTAACACTCTTTCCATGGCGTTGGGACTGCCATGAGAAGGCTGTAGGAAATGGACATCAAAATCCCTACAGCAGTGTCTGTGCAGGCACTGCTTTCATTGCAGGGATTACTGTCTGATTGCAACCTCGAAAGGCCCCTTCAGCCTGCTGTGCTCCAACTGCTGGCATGTTAATCCGGCAATTGGACCTTTGACCTAGATGTCAGAGGGACCGCCACCGATGGCCTAATGAGGTCATGTATGGTCATTATTACATTTTCTTAAGGTGTTTAAATAATTTAGAGGCAGGATTATATTTCTGTAGGGCTATGGTATGGGTATTTTTTTATTATTATTTTTGGAAGATGAAATGTAAAACTTCTTTATTGCAAATTATTTGAAGACTTTTTATATCATTTCTATTTGTTTTGATGTATTTTTCACAGTGGTAATTTAACTTTAGATATTTGTTTTAGTGGCAGGACATAAGGTTTATAGGGGAAAAAGGTGGGGAGTGTTTCAGAATGTGCTTTATAATTTTTTACAAAACTATATTTGGCAAATTACTGTTATTTAATTAATCTATTTATTTACAAATGATTTTTTTGTTTATTTTGTAATGTGTTTGAAGAGATATTTTTACAATTTAACATTACAAACATTTGTAAGAATTATGTTATATTACATATATATTTTATGTTTGGAAAATTATGCACCTGTTATAATATTTTGTATGTTTATTAATTTTGAGTTTTTTTTTAAATGTACATTCATTTTAAATAAATGTATTTTGATGTACAACGTTTCTGTTTTTTAATCATTTTTAGAGAAATATAATTTAGTTTTAATGTGGATGTTATTTCTTAATTTTGTACTAAAGTTTAGTTTTTTGGTATTTTTAAACAGTTAGACCCTCATTACAATGGCGGTTGGATGAGACCGCACGGCCACCAGCTGCTGCGTGTGCCCCTTTGCTGTGCCCTCTGCCTCGCTGCCTGCCTCGCTGCCGGCTGACCCTGCTGTCATTGCTCTGTTCGGTTTTTGTCATTCATTTGTGCTTGTTTTTATTCCATAGTCTTTTCCCCGTGTTAAGCGTGTTTTGTCATTCATTTGTGCCTGTTTTTTATTCCATAGTCTTTTCCCCGTGTTAAGCGTGTTTTGTCATTCATTTGTGCCTGTTTTTTATTCCATAGTCTTTTCCCCGTGTTAAGCGTGCTTTGTTTACCATCTGCGCTTGTTTCTTCGTAGTCTCTGCCCTCCTCGCCGCCCCCCGCTTCCCGCCACCACCGCCGACCCCGCCCCTTTTTTCCTTCTGTTCCCTCCCCGCTCCCGCCTCCCAGCTGCTCCGCCCACCCGCGCACTTGGCCTTATATGGCGACCGTGCGACACAGGTGAGTGTGACCCACTTGCGGGACACCCCCGCGCCGCACGGCCACCAGCTGCTGCGTGTGCCCCTTTGCTGTGCCCTCTGCCTCGCTGCCTGCCTCGCTGCCGGCTGACCCTGCTGTCGTTGCTCTGTTCGGTTTTTGTCATTCATTTGTGCTTGTTTTTATTCCATAGTCTTTTCCCCGTGTTAAGCGTGTTTTGTCATTCATTTGTGCCTGTTTTTTATTCCATAGTCTTTTCCCCGTGTTAAGCGTGTTTTGTCATTCATTTGTGCCTGTTTTTTATTCCATAGTCTTTTCCCCGTGTTAAGCGTGTTTTGTCATTCATTTGTGCCTGTTTTTTATTCCATAGTCTTTTCCCAGTGTTAAGCGTGCTTTGTTTACCATCTGCGCTTGTTTCTTCGTAGTCTCTGCCCTCCTCGCCGCCCCCCGCTTCCCGCCACCACCGCCGACCCCGCCCCTTTTTTCCTTCTGTTCCCTCCCCGCTCCCGCCTCCCAGCTGCTCCGTCCACCCACGCACTTCGCCTTATATGGCGACCGTGCGAACGCGCAGCGTTGACGCGCAGCGGGCGCGCCGATTGTGCGCCGAAGGCACGCCAAAGGTAAGCCCGTCTGCGCCCGTCCGCGCCTGGACCGCGCCCAGTGCCAGGACCCCTGGCCCCCACCGACGGAAGCCGACCCGACGAACCTACAACGCCGCCGATCTCATCGCACTCAACACCGGCCGCATCCCAGGATGTCATCGAGCCGCCCCGAAGCACACCCACGGACCCTTTAGCTGCCATGCCTGCAAGTTCACCTGCATCCGGACTCACCCTGCACCAGCACTCGCCAAGCCGAACACCAGAAGCAGCCACCTCAAGTGCATCCTGCTCCACACCCGCTCCGTCCACAGACACGCCGTAGAACTCTGGAACCTCCTCGACACCACCGCCCCTGACGTTGCCTTCCTCACCGAGACCTGGATGAACGCCTCCTCAGCCCCAGACATCGCCATCGCCATCCCGGAGGGCTACAAGATCATCTGGAGGGACCGCACCGCCAACCAGACGGGAGGAGGCATCGCCATCATCCACAGAGACACCATCCGCATCACGACCAACACCGACGACACCCTAACCACCGCTGAACACCTGCACTTCCAGATCCACACCAACCCGAAGACCACCCTCAGAGGCACCCTGATCTACCGACCCCCGGGTCCACGCACACGATTCAGCGAGGACATCACCGACTTCATCAGCCCGCATGCCCTCCCCTCCGCCGACTACATCCTCCTGGGGGACCTCAACTTCCACCTGGAGAACAACAACGACCGCAACACCATCAGCCTGCTCGACAACCTCGCCAACCTCGGACTCAAGCAACTGGTGACCACCCCCACCCACCTCGCCGGACACACACTCGACGCCGTCTTCTCATCCAGCAAAGACGTCACCTTCAGCCACGCAACAGGACTCCACTGGACGGACCACAGCTGCGTCCACTTCACCTTCAAAAGATCGACGATCCACCACCACCAGCAACAGGTTGCCCGAAGAAGCTGGAACAAGATCACAGCCGACCAGCTCACCGCTTCCCTGAGCCAGCACCCTCCCGCCAGCTCAGCGAACCCCAGCCAGGCCGCCGACAACCTCACGGAGTGGATCAACAACTGCGCGGACGAACTCGCCCCTCTGAGAACCCCACCCAGCAGACCCTGCAGCAGAAAAACACCATGGTTCACCGACGAACTCAAGAGCTCCAAGAAGAACTGTCGAGCCCTCGAGAAAGTCTGGAGAAGGGAGCCAACCACGGACAACATGACCACCCTCAAGCTCGCCACCCGTAAACACCACCAACTGATCCGCGCCACCAAGAAAAATACATACAAGGACCGTCTGGACAACAACGCACACAACTGCAAGGAACTCTTCAACATCGTGAAAGAGCTCTCCAACCCCAACGCCGGAAACAATGACATCACCCCGTCGCAAGACCTCTGCAACTCCCTCGCGTCCTACTTCCACAACAAGATCACGGACATACACAACAGCTTCAGCAACCAACCAACGCAAGCCACAACCGCAACAACGCCACCCACCACCACCCTCCGCACCTGGACTCCGATCAGCACCGAAGACATCATCCGCACGATGAACTCCATCCACTCCGGATCTCCGACCGACCCCTGCCCTCACCACGTCTTCAACAAGGCCGACGCTGTCATCGCACCCAACCTGTGGGACATCATCAACACCTCCTTCGACACCGCCACCTTCCCTGAGAGCTGGAAGCACGCCGAACTCAGCGCTCTTCTCAAGAAACCCACAGCAGACCCCACCGACCTCAAGAACTACCGTCCCATCTCGCTCCTCCCGTTCCCGGCCAAAGTCATCGAGAAGACCGTCAACAAACAGCTGGCCGCCTTCCTCGAGACGAATGGATCCCTCGACCCCTCACAGTCTGGCTTCCGAGCGAACCACAGCACCGAGACCGACCTCATCGCGGCCACCGATGACATACGAACTCTGATGGACAACGGAGAAACAGCGGCCCTCATCCTCCTGGACCTCTCCGCGGCTTTCGACACTGTCTGCCACCGCACCCTAGTACAGCGCCTTGGCAACATCGGAATCCAGGACAAGGCACTGAAATGGATCACCTCCTTCCTCGACGGAAGAACACAGAGAGTCCGCCTACCACCGTACAAGTCAGAGGCCACCGAAGTCATCTGCGGCGTCCCTCAAGGATCCTCGTTGAGTCCCACCCTCTTCAACGTCTACATGAGCCCCCTCGCGGCCATCGCACGCCAACACAACCTCAACATCATCTCCTACGCCGACGACACCCAGCTGATCCTCTCCCTGACCAACGACCCCGCCACCGCCAGAGCCAACCTGCACGAAGGGATGAGAGAGGTAGCCGAATGGATGACGACCAGCCGCCTGAAACTGAACTCGGACAAGACGGAGGTCCTCATCCTGGGCTCCTCGCCCTCCGCCTGGGACGACTCCTGGTGGCCCCCCGCCCTGGGCACCGCACCCAAACCGACGGACCACGCACGTAACCTGGGCTTCATCCTGGACTCCTCCCTCTCCATGACCAGACAAGTAAACGCCGTCTCCTCGTCTTGCTTCAACATCCTGCGCATGCTACGTAAGATCTTCCGGTGGATCCCCACCGAGACGAGGAAGACGGTCACCCAGGCCCTCGTCACCAGCCGACTAGACTACGGCAACGCCCTTTACGCCGGAACCACCGCCAAGCTCCAGAAGAGACTCCAGCAGATCCAGAACGCCTCGGCCAGACTCATCCTCGACATCCCCCGACGCAGCCACATCTCCGGACACCTGAGAGATCTGCACTGGCTCCCGGTCAACAAGAGAATCACCTTCCGTCTCCTCACCCACGCGCACAAAGCCCTACACGACCAAGGCCCGAGCTACCTCAACAACCGGATCAACTTCTACACTCCCAAGCGCCTCCTCAGATCAACCAGCCACGCCCTCGCCGCCGTCCCCCGCATCCGAAGAGCGACTACAGGAGGAAGGTCCTTCTCCTACCTGGCCGCCAAGATCTGGAACTCACTCCCGACCGACCTGCGCCTGACCCAGGACCACCTCTCCTTCAGGAAGAAGCTCAAGACCTGGCTGTTCGAGCAGTAACGGCACCCCCCCCAACCCAGCGCCTTGAGACCCTTCGGGTGAGTAGTGCGCTCTATAAATGACCTGATTGATTGATTGATTGATGAGCATACGACCGTCATTGGTGCGGGATGGAGACCGCCCCACATGTAGTCGGCGACATCACCAACCATATTACGATCTGACCGCCATGAAGGGGGTCGGAAACATTCAGTTTAATAATGCGGCCTGGAAAAGGGCTGCAGCACAAGCCACAATAGTAAAATGCATGGCTAAAAATAACCATGGACCTTGTGTCAGGCAGCATGTGGTGCCTGGAACCCAGTGCATTAATGTTGGGGAGGCACCACATGTGCCCCTAACTGGACCCATAGCGGAGGCGGAGGCCCACGGGGGATGGGGGCCCTGCCCGGGGCCCCACAAATCCCTTTTTGTCTGTCTATACATGGTGATGGGGCTGCCATGTAAAGGCTAAGGGAAAGGAACTGATACAATGGATGTTGGGAGTACCCTACGACGGCATGTCAGTGGCAGTCCGTCCAAAATCCTAATGAAGCCCTTAATGCTTTAAAGGTGTACAATTAATAAGAATGTATAGAAATAATTCAAAAACTTTATTAAATATAAACTAATTTAAATTGAATTCCAGATTTCATTAACTAAATTTGTAACATTGCATTGATATGTATTTTTTTATTTGACTAGATTTTAATTCATTTAAAGATTTGAAATAAAATAACATTTATTTTTGGCAATGTTTTAACGTCCATGTTTTCTGTGGATAGATTGTTTTTGTAAGTTCATGTAAGTGCCTTTTTTTTACTGTTAGCCTCTATAGTTTAGTCTGTCAACCTCACTTTGTGTTGTTCGAGATTCTCTGCAGTTGTGGTGCCCTGTTGCGGCTCTATGGATTAGGTATAAATTCTTCAAAATTACCTTTTGGGCATTTTCTAGCTGGGGATATGTTTAGGGTTAGTTTAGGTCAGTGTTTAGCTGCAGTTTGGTATTCGGTTGTATTCCTAGGGGCAGATGACAAGTTTGGCAGTCCTCCTGTAGGACTGTCACTTCTGAGCTACCAGAAGCACTGCCAAGCCCATGGTGCACCCGCCCGCCGGATTCTGAGTTGTATCCACGGTGGGCAGGTGGTGTAGCAGCGATGTCACGGCAGCAGTCTGTTAGGCTCATAGGACAGCCTAACAAGCATTCCGCCACTGTGACAGTACAGTGCCTACTCCATGTTCTTGCACAATGTGGCATGCACCATGTTGTGTAGGAACAAAGGTGAAAATATAGGGGTGCACAACATGTGCTACAACACAAGCCCCCTGCAGGCACCCCCTTGGGCAAATTAAACTGGGGGCCTGTTAGGGCCCCCTTACTTGCATGTCCAACACCATTTTCAATGTGGGCTTGCTGTCATAAAATGGGTGGTGGAAATGCACATCAGAAAATGCTTGGCGATGCAGCATCGGCCCTGCCAGCATATTCCTGCCCCTATCCACACCGCCGCGAGATCCTGGATCCCGGCAGAGGCTGCGGTCCAGTGACGGTCCGACCGCCACACTCGGAATACGGCTGATGAACCCGCAGGAGTGGCTGTGGTCGGACTAGAAATAACCCCATTAGTCTTGGTTATGTACCGCATAGGCCTTCATGTAATTTGTGTGGTTTAATGCAATAGTTTCCTAAAGTGAATTATAAGTATATTATTGCACAACGAATATTGATGATCTACGTATAAAACCCCAATGGATGGGCATTTGTGTCACTTTGTGCTAAAGTATGAGTGTTTGGACATAATATTGAATACCAAATATCGTGATACAAAAGTATAGTGTCTAGAATATCAGGAAGTCTACTTTCGGGGGAAGGAATATTGAAAGTACGACTATTGTTCTAAGTGTTGGTTTTAATAATGTTGTAAAATATTGCATATAATATCACTTAAAAGGTGATATTATATAGAGATGTTATTGTAGTGTGTTTAAATATTTGTGTTTATAACTTTTTTATTTATATGTGTAATAAGATCATTTATTTTAAGTTTGAAAGTTTTATTTTTAGTTGTATTAATGTGTAAAAATAATGTGTATATATACATATACACATATATATATATATATATATATATATATATATATATATTTTAGTAGTGGGATGTTGGGTTTTAACGGAACAAGACTGGGGAAATTTTTAAAAAGTGAATGCTTTAATTTAAATGTGATGTTAATTTTTACAGATATACAAATTAATATTGGTAAATTTATATGATTAATTCATTTTTATTTTAAAAAATGTGTTCAATTATATCAAATGTAAAAAAATGGATTTTATTGTAAATATTAACATAATGTTTTCATTGAACTTTTGGATTTTTTCTACATTTTTTACATTGAAATAAAAAATGTAAACATTGTATACAGTAAGGGCCTCATTAAGATGTCTGTCAGATCTCAGCAGACATGCCGTTGGCTGCAGTCTGACTGACATATTTGGTTGCAGTCCGACTGCCACATTTTGATGCACACCAGTCGGAGGCAATGGGCAGAGGGAGTGGCCGTCGGGCTCAAGGAGCCCACCCAACCATCGGTCAGAATGTAATACCCTACAATAGGGCGGTACCTGCTCAAGCATCGCTGTAGGGATTACGATTTCCATTTCTTAAAAGCTTTCAATGGCGGTCCAACCGCCATTGAAAGGCTGTCGGGAACGGGCTTGGGTAGCCTCTAGCAAGGCCCTTGTACTCCAGCGGCCTCTGCTAGGAGGCCTGGGGGCACCTGTTGTGCCCCCAGGCCTATTGTGAGTATGGACTATTGATTGTGTGTATAAACATTTTTGTGTCTAACATCTTCCCTAAAATAGCTTAGATTACAGTGGGAATAGTAAATATTGCTCCTTCAGCATCTATACCTTACCCAAAATGCTGCGGAGTGGAAATAGTAAATGTTGTCTCTTAAGTGTCCAACACCTTCCCCAAAATGGTTTAGACTGGAGTGGGAAGGGTAAATGTTACCCCTTTAGTGTCCAACACCTTTCCCAATATTGTTTAGATTGGTGCTGGTATAGTAAATGTCACCTCGTTAGTATCCAACACCTTCCCTAAAATGGTTTAGTTTGGATTTGGAATAGTATATGCTACCCCATTAGAGTTCAAAACCTTCCCCAAAATGGTGTTGATTGGAGTGGAACAATAAGTGTTCCCCCTCAAGTGTCCAACACCTTAGCCAAAATAGTCCAGCTTGAAGTGGGAATTGTAAATATCACAACTTTAGTATCCAACACTTTTTTCAATATGTTTTAGATTGGAGTGAGGATAGTAAATGTCACTACTTTAGTGTCCAACACTTTCTCTAAAATGGTTTACCTTGGAGTGTGAGTTTTTAATGTAACCAATTTAGTGTTAAATTCCTTTGTTAAAATGTATTTCTATATAGTAGGAGTAGTTTATGTAATTTAATTAGTATTGTTGATGTTTAGAAAGATAATTAGTATTTGGTTGTATATTTGTAATAAATAGCATTATTTATATATTTTCATAGAGTAATGAAATGTAAAAAACAATTCTAATTTGTCTTTATTTTTTAAAGTATATTTAAAGCATATGTTTACATTTTGGAACATGAATAGGTCTAGTTATGAAAAACGTTTACACATTAATAAATACATCCCTAGGGGGTAGCTGCGCGCTCTACAAACTCCATAAAATAAATAAAATAAATAAATAAAATGGTGCCTGCCACATAGTGCAGGGTTCTACAGGGGGTCACTTAGGTACTCCCTCAGCCACCAAACACAGGATTCAGGATGTTAGGGGCCCTGCTAGGGCCCCCAAAGTCACTTTCCGACACCCTGTTCGTGTCAGACATGCCGACTCGGAAAGGCTGATCATAATTAGTCAGTCGGAAAAGCTGTTCGTAGAGATGCATGATGCGGTTCCGACCATCATGCATACTCCAAGAGCCAATCGGAACTGATTCGGAGTCACCGCGCAGTTTACTTTCCAGATGCGAACATCATAAGCGGTCGGGCGGATTGTAAACCGACCAAGCCGGTCGGAAGGGTTTTGATGCGGTCTAGGGAATTCCGACTGTTGGGTGGAGGCTTTCCGCCCTACATCGTAATTAAACCCTAAATTGTAATTGTAATGTTTTTCGGCTGTGTGTTGGTTTAGTGTTTTATATACAGTGTTTTAGGAATGTATCGATATGTTATTATGTTAATTGCTTATTGATGATTAAGAGTAATGTATATTGATTTTTTTACTGTACTGTTTTTGCAGGCAGGTTTTCTGTTTTGCTTTGCAGGTTTTTTCTTGATGAACTTCTCCTATGGGCATGTAGATTAAGGTTTGCTGTAACGCCTCAGCGGTGTTTCAAAGTGGATCCGCCACAGCAACGGTCTCCCGCCCACCATATTATTATTTCTCTGTTGGGCTGGCTGTAGTCTTTCTGTTGGTGGTAAATGTTTTTTCATATCTGTCGATGTATGTGTGTAAATTTTTACTGCACAAGTGTCAAATGTACAAATATGCATGCCAAATATGAAAAAATATCTACTACCCATTGCTGGAGTCTGGACCATATTTGCCCAGTCCAGTCAATAGGTACATAGTACAAAATTAATCTACTTGGGGCCAAAAGGGTGGAAGAAAAGGAAATGGGTGTGTATGAACCCCAAAACCTTAGCTTCTAATGACTCAAAATAGGCCGTCACACCACCATGGTCATCTCATCAGAAAGCCAACTCATAATTCGGGCTGCGGAGCAACTTCTCTGCACTTCCCTATGGCAACTGCTTTTTTCTGATCATGCGGGGGTCGGCGAATGGCTGATGATGTCAGCAGTGCATAGGCGATCTTTCATTCTGAAATCCGACAACATTGTAACACACTGGGAGGACTGCTAAGTCAGCACCAGTGAATCAAATGCCAACGTGACCATGTTGTTTGGACTTCTGAACTCGTCATTAGACCCTTAGGGGGCCATTATGATGTTGGGCAGATTGCCACCGCCCGACCTGCGGTAGTGATCTGCCCGACATCTTTCCCCGCCCGCCCTTCCATTACCCCGGCCACATTACAAAGGAGGGGGGCATAGTGGTGGACTGGGAGGTCCCAGACCACCTCCCAGCGAGATTTCTCAACACGGGCTGCAGCTCATGCTATAAAAGCTGTTGTTTAAGTAAAAAACTACTTGAGCATCAAAAATAAGGAGCACCCTCTGGCATGCTGCATGGTGATGTTATCGCTGATTTTAAAGTGTGTTACAAGTTCCTAGCACTAAAAATCAGTGCGAGCAGCTCAATGTATCACAACTCCGCCCACTCTGCTGAACTCTGCTGAATCTTGCAGAGTTTTTGAGTGACTTCGCAGAACTCGTGGAGTGTAACTCAGGGAGTTCCACCCGGGCCTACTCATCTTTTATAGTGGTTCTCCCATAACATGCATTAAAATAAATTGAGTACATTTCCATCAATGTACTTTCTTGGTTGTAGGTGTAGCACATGTGATTTAATAATTACTTTCCTTTCTGTTATGTTAAATATCTTGCTCTTTATCTCATTGTGTTTGGAAATAGAGCAATTGTGTAAAGAATTGCAATTTTAAAAATGTTTATATGCTTGTTATTTACATATAGAATTATGCAAATAATATTCTTATTTATACTTAAATTTATGTTCTTCTTAGAAGGTGCTTCATTTTCTGTTGCTAGAAGAAAAGAGCCTCAGTTTCATTCTAAATGTTTATTTGTTGGTAGTTTGAAGAGGTTGAGGTTGTTAGGTTTTATTTTTGTTTTTGTTTTAGAGTTTCTGTTTTGCTATAATTTACATATTGGTTTATGATCGGTGTTGTTTTTCAATAGCTTATCACTTTCTCAATGTTGTATTTTCTTTATGTAAGCGCATGTAACAAGGTGGAATCTGTAGCGTGTTTTGTTAAACATGTTTAACAAACAGGTACAGTATTAAGTATTATCATGCCCACATCCTACAGCCAGTCACATGATTACACCATCTACTGAGCTGTGCTAAGCTTGAAACTGACAATACATAATAAGGCTGATTTAGTGATGTGGGCATTTAGTAGTTACAATTTTAATTTTAATTATAGTTAAGGTTTCTTTGAAATATAAGTTTTATTTACTTTGCAAGGTATCTTTCTGTTTTAGGTTATGTTCAAGGAATCCAGCAGAGTTTTCTCTTCTTGTGGCTTTTGTTGTTTTTGGAGTATGAAGTTGATCAAATTTGGGTGCCTTTTATTTTGTTGATTTCTTTGTTTGTGTGATTGTATTGGTTAAGTTTGTTTACAATTTAATTTTATTGGTTAGTCTTGTTTTGGTTTGAATTTTTTCAGTTATGTCCTTCTATGGTAAACGCTAATTTATGTTTCATTTATAAGCTTTAATATGTAGTTCGTGGTGATTTACACATTTTTTTGTGATTTAATATATTGTTAAAACATGAGTATATTTTGTTTAATGTGTATTTTAATGTTTTGTTTAATGTAAAAAGCAGTTATTGTTATGTTTATTAATGATAATGTATATATTTTGGTGCTATTATTATAGTCGGTACTGTATGAGACAATATTTTTGACTATTATGTTTATCTGAAGGTAATGATATTTTGCTTCTGATATTTTTTTATTCAATATAAATAAAAAATTATATTTTAAAAAGCATTATTTGTATTCTCGAAATGTGTGATTCTATTAGTTAAGTATAGGCAGGCAATTTTTTTGTTAATAATATTTAAGTTCTGATATTTTACAATATAGATATTATGTGCATCAATATTGTGTAATTGAACCAAAGTACACAAACAAGCAGAAAGTGGCAGAATAAAGGTCAGCAACGAGCAGAAAGAGGCAAAATAAATGTGAGAAACTAGCAGGAAGGGGGAATAAAGGTAAAAAACAAGCAGAAATAGATGTCAAATGAGCAGAAAGAGGCAAAATAAAGGCGAGAAGCAAGCAGAAAGTGGCAAAATACAGGTCAAAAACTAGCAGAAAGAGGCAAAATAAAGATGAGAAATGAGAAGAAGGAAGCAAAATAAAGGTGAGAAACGAGTAGAACAGGCTGAATAAAGGTGTGAAATGAGTAGAAAGATGCTAAATAGAGATGAATGTTCGGAAAACATGGCGCCCGCATGCTGAGCGGCAGCGCGCGCCCTCGTTAGTGCTCACCACCTTCTTCCCTTCCCCGCTCTGTGAGGTATGGTGCTGGTAAAGAATCGGTGGTAGTGACGTTCCTTCTTCTAAAAAACGGAGCGGAGACCTGCGGCGATTTGTGGTGATTTATGGATACTTTTAAGCCCCCTCTCATACCTTTTGTTTCTGAAGGCTGGATGTGTCCTGGCCGAGCGGCACTCCTTCATTGCCTCCCCTTGCCGCGTACGTGGGAGGCTGCAGCCGTGGAGCAACGGCGCGGCCGCAGGGCAGCGGCTCGCGGTCATTTGCGGGGGAGCGCAGGAGGGATCCTAACAGGCGGTAAGGTCCACGAGGAGGCGTCAGGAGGCAGTTTTCCGTCACCATTACCGGCAGCAGTAACGGTAGTGACGGCCTCGCTGGCTGTAGCAGGGTGCTTGGTCCGGACCCCGTTTTTGTCAGAGGCAGCAGGGGGGTAGCCATTCAGGGGACAGGCGAGGTTGAAGCCTTTGCTAGAGATCGTGTTGGAGCTTTTGGGGATAAAGAGGTATGCGAGACTGTATGGGGTGAAGGCCCAGAAGGCTCAGGAAAGAAAGCTAGGGGTCTGGCTTAAATAAAAAAGCAAGCAGAGTCATAAAAAGTAAATCCAAAGGAGGCAGGGGAGGCAAGAACACTCAGTGTTCTCAGTTATTGAGCGTGGAGGATAAAAGTGCCCGGGAAAACTGGAGAGAGACCTCAGAAAGCTCAGGGCCAGCTGGGGAATTAATTAGTGAAGCACCTCAGACGCCTGAGGAGAAGAAGGGCACCAGAGCGCTAAGAACAGCTGGTAAGAAAAGGATAGGAGCTACTAAACCTCCCCGCATTACTCCATCTCTGCATTCCTATTTCAAGGTGCTGCCCCAAGCTCTTAATATTCAAAAAACCCTCAATCCTCAGCATAGTGGTAAAACTGCCCCAGATAGCCACATCACTAGCCCTTTCATAGCTAATCGGGCAGAAGGAAACAACATATCCCCGATGGCAGAGGCAGCCTCAACTGGGTTGGGTGAGGTAGCCAGCCCCCTGCAGGCACAAGATTAGGGGGAAGAATATCAAGTTAGACAAGTAGATCAAATAGTTCTGGCTGATAGCATTATAGTGCCCTCTACAGTGTCTGCTGATGTTGAGCTCACCCCTACACAGTCCTCAACTCAGACTCAGGTCCAGTTTCGGACCGAGTTACTAGAGCCGGTACCAGTAATGGAAGCAGGTGGGGGAGGTAGTGCCTCAATAGAGCACCTAATAACATCCCTAAGAGCTGACATCATGCAGGGTTTTAAGGTCTCCTCTGAGAATCAAGCTGAGATCAGGGCCGCGTGTGAGGTTTTGGAACAAAAGGTTGACCCGCTCAGCGATAGAACGGAGTCCCTTGAAGGCTCTGTGGAAGAACTTAAAGCTAATATGGGCTCTGCTCAAGTAAAAATCCAATCTCTGCGAAGAGAAGGACATATGATTCGGGAGAGGGTCGAATCTCTAGAGAATTACTCGAGGAGAAATAATCTACGACTTTTGAAGATTCCCGAGGGCAAAGAGGGGAGCGACATTAAGTCTTTTGTAATAAAACTTCTTAAAGATGCTCTAAACCTGGAGGAGGCATCAGAAACTCTGGAAAGGGACATCCAAAGGATCCATAGGGACCCCTTTCGACTAAAACCTGGTAGGGAGAAGCCCAGGAAAATCTTGGTTAACTTTCTAACCTACTCGCTTAAAGAAAAAATTCTAAATCTGGCCATAAAAGACAACTCCCTAAAAGGTTCGGACTTTTCCTTCCAAATCTGATTGGATTTATCAAAGACTACCCTGGACCGGCAGTGGGAGTTAGGGCAGAGGATGGAAAAGTTTCGTGCCCTTGGTGCAACAGTACAGATGAGGTTCCCTGCCTTCCTCCGAGTCATGTTCAACAATAAAATGCATAATCTTAGATCTCCTTATGAGGCCGCTGAGATGCTTGAGTCACTGAAGGCTGCTACACGGGGGGGCAGGAAACTGTTAGGGCGCAGAAGTGGATCTTAGGGTCAATTAGTATCACCCCCCAATGTTAATGTTAAGTTAGATACACTCAATACAGCTCTAGAAAAAAGAAACAAAAAGAAACACACAATTAAACACAAAAAATAGAATAAGTAAAAAAAAAGGAAAGAAAGAAGGAAAAAGGGAAAAGGAAAAAAAAAGGAGGAAGAAAAAAAATAATTTGTGTATGGAAGTGTGACTTGAGGAGGGAAAAAATAAAAAAGAAAAAGAGTAGGGGCAAATATCTTAAGGTTTTTGGGGTGTGGGTGTGGGGCTATTGTAGGTCTCCTCTCTGAATTACTAAAACACCACCTATTTTGTAAAAGAAGCGGGGGAGGGTTGGAGGACGAGGGTGCCAGAGGGTGCAAAACTGGAGATTCATCAGTCCAGTGTAGGTAGGTTGGGGTTTTCCATGGGGGGAGGGTGGGTGGTGCACGGGGTGGTAGGGTTAAAATTGTGAAAAATCCTCATGGGGCCGAACCCGCATTTTTTCTTAACTCATTTAGCTCAAACTGCCAACCGTTATCAGTAACTTTTGGCTCCAAAAGTGATCCATGGAAAACACAGCAACAGATAGATATGGCGTGTGGTGGCGGTGAGGGGGGTGACAGCTTGATAGCATGATAAAGTTGCAATTCTTATCCTGGAATGTCAATGGCCTGCGCACTGCGAGTAGGAGAGTAAGAATTTTTCAATATTTAAGAGACTCGCAGGCGCAGGTCATTGTCATACAGGAGTCACATCTCCTCAAAGCCGAAACGGCAGAGCTTCTAAAAAAAGAGAAATGGATTGACATCTTGTTGAGTACTGATCAATCAGCAAATATTAGGGGAGTGGTTTTTATTTTTAAGAAGCAGGCTAAAGCCCAAATTATGGAGTATTGGGAGGATAAAAGTGGTAGGTGGCTAATTGTAAGGGTTTTGCTGGACGGCCACCCATTCACCCTGGTCGGATATTATGGTCCAAACCAGGACGATCCCTCCTATTTGAACGTTATCCGTGATCGCCTAGTAGACATGAATGACCCAGTAATCTGGGTAGGAGACTTCAATATTGTTTTGAACCCTAAACTGGACAAATCTGCGAATTCTAGGGCTTGCGCTCTTTCTAAATCTAGACAAGAACTCCTAACAATTATGTCACAGCTAGGCTTGGCGGATATTTGGAGGGAAAGGGCAGGGGCTAAGTTGGGGGTCTCCTTCCGAAATCTTAAATATAAACATCTTCCAAGAACAGATAATGCTTTTTTTAGTTTCAGCCTTAAAGATTTCTTGATTGATATTTCTTACCTTCCCTCTCACCTCTCGGACCACTCAGCTATATAGTTTGCAATAAAAATAGGCCATCAAAAACCTCATGTCTCCTGGTCTTTTGACCGTACTCTGCTACTGGAGGAGGAGGAGGTTTCCTTTCTCCGGACAGAAACTCAATATTTCCTAGAAGCTAATTCAGACACAGTTGCTATTTCGGTTTTGTGGGATGCGCTGAAAGCCTACTGGAGAGGGTGTATCACAAATCGATCTTCGTATAGGAGAAAGCAATATAGAGAAAGTATTGAGAGTCTGGAGGTGGAGATGAAGGTAATTGAGAACAATTTGGGGGCCCACATCGGCTCTGAAGCTGACTGTGAGAGACTGGGTTTATTAAAATCTCAATTGGATAGCATATTACAGAGTAGGGTAGCCAAACGGTGGGAGGCGAGCAAGAATTCACATTTCGAGTTTGGAGAGGCGGCGGGAAAGATCCTTGCCTGGAAAACCAAGGCCAACCAAGCTCGAAACTACATTAGGGAAATCAAGGTGGGGGGAAGAATCCCCTCGGCTGACTGAACTAGAAATTGGGGCTGCTTTTCAGGACTTTTTTCAGGCCATTTATAAAGAGGACATTGGTGTAGACAGGAGTGAGTGTGAGGCCTGGTTAAATCCAATTTTCACCCCTAAGCTCTCGATAGAGCAAAGCAAGACCTTGGAAAGAGAGATCACTGTGGAGGAGGTTAGTAAGTTACTAGGGCAGGTAAGTCGGGGAAAGGCAGCAGGCCCGGATGGGCTACCAGGGGAACTTTATAGGGCCCTAAGCGGAGAGATTGCTTTGGTCTTGGCTTCTGTTTTTAACAGCATTCTTTTGAAAGGTTCGGACCCTACTAAGTCTTGGAATGATGCCACCGTGGTTTTAATACCAAAACCAGGGAAAGACGTGAGGGATTGTGGGTCATATCGTCCAATATCACTCATTAATAGTGATTATAATATCTTTGCTGCTATTATGGCAGCTAGTTTGGGGGCGGTGGCTAGCACAATCATACACGATGATCAAAAGGGTTTTATTAAAGGCAGACAGCTATCAGACCTCACACAAGATCTAGTCGGGGCAATTGACATCGCCACTGCCTTTTCTCTTCCGTTTGCTGCCTTTACGTTGGATGCGACAAAGGCCTTTGATAGGGTCAATTGGGCCTATCTGGCTGCAGTTATGAGGAAATTCAATCTACCTACAAATTTCTGCCATATAATATCCCTTATTTATAAAGCTCCGACGGCCAGGCTCTTGGTAAACAATCTTTTGACAGAGCCCTTTAGCATCTCTAGGCAACAAGGCAGGGCTGCCCGCTCTCCCCCCTCCTCTTTAATCTTTATATTGAGCCTTTTGCTCAGATTCTTAGAGAAGAGGCAAACATAACATCATTTAGCTTCGGAGGTTGGGATAAGCGGGTAGCTCTGTATGCGGATGACATCCTAATAATGACATCCAATTTAGATCAGACTCTCCCAACAGTGATCAAGAGGGCAGAGAAGTTTGGTAAGATCTCAGGATATGAGATAAACTCCGGTAAAACGGAAATCATGACCTGGAATACCACTAGCACTCTTGCGGAGACTGTGTCCTCTATGCGTTATTTAGGCATCAGAATCTTTCAAGATGTCAGTAAGATTGCCGCTAAAAATCTAGAGTGAGTACAAATTGAATGTCGGAAGAAGCTTAAGGCTTGGAATCACCTCCCTTTATCCATCTTTGGGAGGATAAATCTAATTAAAATGTCCATCCTGCCCATATATACTTTCCTGTTTAATTCTATTCCGATGGCTTTTGACAGTAAAGAAATAGCCAAGTGTCAACAAGATGTCAATTCATTTATCTAGAGATATGGAGCCACACGTTTGGCCTGGAAGAAGCTAAGGAGGAGGAGGGAAAAAGGGGGGTTGACGCTACCAGACCTACAATACTACACCTGGGCGTTTGAATTATCCTTTTCTAGAATGCTTTTAAAGATACCATTGGATAACGCTAGGAGAAGGATGTTTCGAGCTATGTTAGAAGGTGCCGGTTTTCCACCAGCAGGTTTTCTCTTTAAGTTTGGAGATCAAAAAAATGTTTTAAAAGTAAAACTTAAAATTCTCCAATCACTGGCTTGGAGCTGGTCTATAATTAGGAAGAAATTAGGGCTCAGCTATTTCTCAAACACAGCAGTGGGACTCTCCGGGAACTCCATCTTGTCTTAAAGACAGTTTGACGTGCCCTATAAGAGAGGCTGGACTTCGGACTTGGGGAGAGTTGGTGGCAGGCGGCTCCATGATATCCTGGGAGAATCTGCGGGAGAAAGTCGGGCCGCGTCTCTCTAGTTTTAAGTATCTACAACTGACCAGCTGGGCTCAGGCAATGCTTAGGAAGAGGGTTCCCCTAGGGAAAGATAGCAAGCTGGAAAATCTATTGGTAATGAGGCCAGGGCAAGGAGGTTTCATGTTGGTACTGGGAGATCCTAGAACAAATAGATGGAGAGTTTATACTACCTGAGAAGCTATGGGGAGGAGAGATGGGAGACCAGTGGGAGTCGAATTGGCAAATCTCATTTACTTTGTTGGCTGAAAAAAAATCACCTCTTTACGTTACATCGAATATACCTCTCCCCTCAGAAGCTAGCTAAATATCAGCCTGGGAAAAAATGCAATAAATGCAATTTTCCGGAGGCTTCGGATGTGCACCTGTTTAAGGAGTGCCCTGCTATCAGTCACTTTTGGGAGAAGGTGTCGGAGGCTTTGTCTTCTATACTTAGAACGACATTGTGCATCTCTCTCCCTCTGATTATCTTTGGATTAGACGGCAACATCACTGGGCACGCCAGATCCTTTTTGTTCTATGCAATTCTCCTGGCCAGGAGACAGATCTGCAGGTTCTGGGTGGATCCGGCTCCGCCAACTTATGCAGGATGGTTGACGTCTCTCTATGAAGTTTCGGGGGTGGACTTGGCCAGATCCTGCAGCAGGAAAAGGCTTGCTTTCTGGGATTTCCTGGTAAATTAGAGGTAGGATGACCGGGATTTCTTTTTTTTCCCGGGTCCTATGATTATGCCTTCTTCCTACTCCATGGACCTGTTGAAGGGTCTTCCCAGGTATGTGTTGATCCAACAGGCGTTAAAGCGCCTAGATGGAGTGATGTAGGTCTACCTTTTATGTGAAGGTCTACATCTTCCGCCAATCTAAATTCTTGTGCACCTGTGACCGTGCCATGTTAGTAGATCCGGGACTAGATGCAGAGGCACACAGTGGTGGTTGGCGGTTTTCTTTGCACTAGGGTAGCGGCAAATGAGGACAAAAAAAAAGGAATCCAGCAGAGTTTTCTCTTCTTGTGGCTTTTGTTGTTTTTGGAGTATGACATTTATCAAATTTGGGTGCCTTTTATTTTGTTGATTTCTTTGTTTGTGTGATTGTATTGGTTAAGTTTGTTTCCAGTTTAATTTTATTGGTTAGTCTTGTTTTGGTTTGATTTTTTTCAGTTATGTCCTTCTATGGTAAACGCAAATTTATGTTTCATTTATAAGCTTTAATGTGTAGTTCGTGGTGATTTACAATTTTTTTTGTGATTTAATATATTGTTAAAACATGAGTATATTTTATTTAATGTGTATTTTAATGTTTTGTTTAATGTAAAAAGCAGTTATTGTTATGTTTATTAATGATAATGTATATATTTTGGTGATATTATTATAGTCGGTACTGTATGAGACAATATTTTTGACTATTATGTTTATCTGAAGGTAATGATATTTTGCTTCTGATATTTTTTTATTCAATATAAATAAAAAATTATATTTTAAAAAGCATTATTTGTATTCTCGAAATGTGTGGTTCTATTAGTTAAGTATAGGCAGGCAATATTGTTGTTAATAATATTTAAGTTCTGATATTTTTCAATATAGATATTATGTGCATCAATATTGTGTAATTGAACCAAAGTACACAAACAAGCAGAAAGTGGCAGAATAAAGGTCAGCAACGAGCAGAAAGAGGCAAAATAAAAGTGAGAAACTAGCAGAAAGGGGGAATACAAGTAAAAAAAAAGCAAAAATAGGACAAATAGATGTCAAATGAGCAGAAAGAGGCAAAATAAAGGCGAGAAGCAACCAGAAAGTGGCAAAATACAGGCCAAAAACTAGCAGAAAGAGGCAAAATAAAGATGGGAAATGAGCAGAAAGAAGCAAAATAAAGGTGAAAAACAAGCAGAAAAGGCTGAATAAAGGTGTGAAACGAGTAGAAAGATGCGAAATAGAGGTGAGAAACGAGCAGCAAAAGGCAGAATAAAGGTCAAAAATAAGCAGAAAGAGGCAGAATAATGATCAGAAAGGAGCAGAAAGAAGAAAACTAAAGATAAGAAATTGGCAGAAAGAGGCACGATAAAGGTCAGAAAAAAGCAGAAAGAGGCCAAATAAAGGTGAGAAACAAGAAGAAAGAGGAAAAAAGGGTCAGCAACGAGCACAAAGAGGCAAAAAAGGTGATTATACTAGCAGAAGGTGAGAAATGAGCAGCAATAGGCAGAATAAAGGTCAGAAATGAGCAGAAAGAAGTTGAATAATGATCAGAAATGGGCCGAAAGAGGGAGAATGAAGGTCAGAAACTTGCAGAAAGAAGCAGAATAAAGGTCAGCAACAAGCGGAAAGAAGCAAAATAAATGTGAGAAATGCGCAGAGACAAGCAGAAAAGTGGTCAAAAACTAAGTGAAAGAGGAAAAATAGAGGTCAGAAATAAGCAGCTAGAGGCAGAATAAAGTTCAGAAATGAGCAGAAAGAGGCGGAATATATGTCCGAAATGACCAGAAAGATGCTAAATGAGCATTAAATAGATGTAAAAAAGAACAGATTAAACAACTAAAGGTGAGAAACGAGCAGAAAGAGGCAAACTAAAGGTGAGAAACAAGCAGAAAGAGGCTGAATAAATGTCAGGAAAGAGCAGAAAGAGTCAAAATAATGGTCAGAATGGAGCAGGAAGAGGCAGAATAGGGGTCAGAAAGGAGCAGAAAGAGTCAAAATAAAGGTGAGAAATGAGCAGTAAGAGACACAATAAAGGTCGGAAAAGAGCAGAAAGAGGCAATATGAGGGAAAAAACGCTGGAACAGGCAGAAAAAAGGTCAGAAATTAGCTGAAAGAGGCAAAATAAAGGTGAGAAACGAGTAGAAAGGGTCAAAATAGAGGTCATAAACGAGCAGAAAGAGGCAAAAAAAGTGAGAAACGAGCAGAAGAATCCTGAATAAAAGACAGAAACAAGCAGAAAGAGGCATAATAGAGGGGGAGAAACGAACAGCAAGAGGTAGACTAAAGGTTAGAAATGAGCAGAAAGAGGCAGGATACAGGTCAGAAATTAGCAAAAAGAGGAAGAATAAAGGTTAGAAACTAGCAGAAAGAGGCACAATAAAGGTCAGCACTGGGCGGAAAGAGGCTAAATAAATGTGAGAAACAAGCGGAGAGAAGCAGAATAGATGTCAGAAATGAACAGAAAGAGGTAGAATAGAGGTCAGAAATGAGCAGCAAGAGACTGTAAAAAGGTAAGAAATGAGAGCGAAAGAGGCAGAATAAAGGTCAGAAATGAGCAGAAAGAGGCAAAATAAAGATGATAAATGAGCAGAACCATGCAAAATAATGGTGAGAAAAAAGCAGTAAGTGGCAGAATAAAGGTGAGAAATGAGCAGAATGATACAGAATAATGGTGAGAAACGAGCAGAAAGAAGCAAAATAATGGTGAGAAATGAGCAGAAAGAGGCAGAATAGAGGTCATAAAAAATCAGCAAGAGGAAAAAATGAAGGTCAGAAATACGAAAAAAGAGGCAAAATAAAGACCAAAAACTAGTAGAAAGAGGCAGAAAAAAGGTCCAAAACTAGCAGAAAGGGGCAAGCAAGCAAAATGAGGAAAAATAAAGGTCAGCAATGAGCAGAAAGGCAAAATAAAGGTCAGAGGAGAGTTGAAAGTGGCAGAATAAATGTCAGGAGCAGCAGAAAGAGGTAAAATAATGGGCTGAATAAGGCAAAAGAGGCAGAATAGTGATAAAAACGAGCAACAAGAGGCAAAATGAGGCCAGAAATTAGCAGTACGAGGCAGGATGTCAGGAGTGAGCAGAAAGAAGCAAAATAATAGGCAGAACAAGCAGAACAAGGCAACATAGAGGGCCGGAGCAAGCAGAGGAGAGGCAAAAAAAATGTACCAAAGGCAGCAAAGGGCAACGGACTGTAGGCAAGCTGTGCAAGATGACCATCGCAGGGGGAGCTGGCACGAGAACCTGCTCCTGTGTGCCCCCTACTTTTTTATCACACTCCCAATGACAGACTTACTCATCTACTCATGTATCCACTCAGAGACCCACTCACGCACCCACTCACAGCCCCACTGAGACTCATGCACCCACTGACAGACACACTCATCCACCCACTCACAGGTTCATTCAAGCACTCGCTTACCTGTTCACAGACCCACTGAGAGACTCACTTGCACACTCATAGACCCACTCAGACACTCATGCACCCACACACTGACCCACTCAGCCACTCATCCACCCATTCACAGACCCACTCAGACACTCATGTTCCCATTCTCAGACCCACTCAGAGACTCATGCACCCACTCGCAGATTCACTCGGCGACTCGTACACCAACTTGCAGATCCACTCAGAGACTCATGCACCCATTCCCAGACCCACTCAGAGACTCACACGCCCACTCACAGACTCACTCAGACACTCATACACCCACTCACAGATTCACAGACTCGCTCACAGACCCACTCAGAGACTCATGCACCCACTCACAACCCCACTCAGCAACTAATGCACGCAGTCACAGACCTTCTCATAGACTTGTGCACCCATTCACAGATCCACTCAGAGACTCATACACCCATTGACCAACCTACTCAGACACTCACTCATCTTCTCTTAGACCCACTCATAGATCCACACAGGCACTCCTACACCCACTTACACAGCCATGTATACACCCAGATAGTCACTCACACACCTATTTAGACCCATTCAGCCTCTCACACACATACACTCACCTAACTATACAGCCACACACACTCATTCTCAAGGTTACATGTTATAGTTAGGAAAAACAATATAAAAACTGTAAAATTCACTGAAAAAAACCAAAGATTACAGAACTGTTTTAGTTAGGAAATAGAATATAAAAAACATAGATATTCACTGAAAAAAACAAGGGGTACAGGGACGTTATAATTAGGCTCAGATTTCACTTATACAAAACCAGTGAAATTCAGCAGTTATAGATACCTGAGCTCACTATAACTTACCTACACACCATGCACTGCTTATGACCTCACATATTTTATCACTCATGACATGGTCAGTGACATCACTGTTGACTTCACTGATGGCCTCTCGAATAACACCACTGATGGCATCACTGATGGCATCATCCACAAAACCACTAACACACCTAGTGATACCCCATACAATCTCTCATACAACCAATCACACACTCACACAACCGGTCACATACCCATTCACAGATCCATACAACTACTGGCACAAACACTCACACACAGCTGCTCACACAACCACTTGCTCACCCATACAGCCTTTCCCACAGCCACTCACAGACCATGCATCCATTCCCACATCCACAAACCACTCACAAACCCACTCACAGACCCATACAGCCACTCACATACTCATGCATACTCCCATACATCCACTCACATACTCATTCAAACACCCATACAGCCACTCACACACTCATGCATACTCCCATACAACCACTCACATACCCATTCACACACCCACACAGCCACTCACACAGTCTGACATTCTCAGTAAAAGATGTAGTTATGACAGGAGCAGCTTGTCAGTAGGTTCTCTTGTGCTCTGCTGCAGCCTCCCAGATTGTTCTAAAGAACAACTAGAGCGCTAGTAGTCTTACTTATGACAAAAGTATGACACACCTGAAGCCATCTTGATTGAATGATACTGGTAAAATGTCAAACATTTAATTTAGAAATGAACAAAATGAGGGGTTTCATTTTGTCGTAGAAATTTTGGTTAGTTCTGTTAAAAGAAAATTATCTTCACTGCATCACCAAATACGATCCAGTGCGTGCAACGAAATTCGTATTATTTATTGTTATGTTTACTTACCTGTTAAGGTCCAGGTTCCATACATTACTACCCCCCAACCTGCCCCTCCCCCTCCCCACGTCACCGCCCGGCCGGTACCTCCACTACCGGACGCGGCTGATGGACATGTTGCGTGTACACAATGCGACCGAATCCACAGAAGTCAACCTTCAGGCTTGCTGTCTTTGAGAATGATGATTCAAGGACAATTATTTGTTTTCATGCTGAATCATGAAATAAAGGACTAAGGACCAGATGTAGGAAGGCTATTACCAGTCAGTAACAGCCGAAATTAACGAATTTCTGCAGTTACCGACCGGTAATAGGCATTTCTGATGTAGTGGCTGAAAATAAGCATTCGGTAATTTACCGAATAGGTAATTTAAGGAATCGGTAAATTACCGATTTCTTAAATACTGATTCGCTAAATTACCGACTTCCTAATGTAGGGAGCACTTAAATGAGTGCTTATCCCATGTTAGGATTAGTTATTTACCACCAACTACAAGTTGGTGGTCAATAACGGGAAAAAAACAAAAAGCAATTTTATGCAAATTGCTTCAGTGCCATGTTGCAGACATACATGCCCGTAGGGCATGTATGTCTGCAACATGTGCACCCATACACAATTGAGGGGTGCAACAGGGTGTCACTCAACAGGGTGTCAAAGTGACACCCTGCCACCCTTCAATGTTTTCCCCTATTTACCGAATCGGTATTTACCGATTCGGTAACTGACATTCATCCCTATGGGTCTCCAGGCCCATAGGAATGAATGGCAATTACCGAATCGGTAAATACCGATTCGGTAAAAACCGAATTTTACAGATTCGGTCAAATTTACCGAGAAATTACCTATATGCTATTTACCTATTCTTAAATACTGAATCGGTAAAATTCGGTATTTAAGAATAGGTAAATAGTATTTACCTACATCTGGCCCTTAATCATTATTGGTGTTATGAACCACATAGACCAGAATGCTTTAAAAATGTACCATTTGGGAGGCCTAATGTGGTGTCACAAGTGATTATAAATATAAACATTTCTGTTAAATGGTTGTAAAGAGTGAAGAAGGACTATCATTAAGTGCCCGTAATCAAGGTTGTGATGATCAAAATGCATTGGGACCGCAAAGTCCTCATTGCTGTTGCAGTAAATTAAAATGCTCAAATAACAGCCTGTTTGAGAGTGCATACTTTTCTTCTGGGGAAAGAACAGATAATGAGTGGAAAGATACATATATATATATATATATATATATATATACACACACACACACACACACACACACAAACACACACACACGCACATACATATAGATATATAGATATGCTTTCCAACAACTCCCGTCTTTCTCAGGAACCACTCGGACACTTCTGATTGCTGCAATTAACTTATTCGCAAGTGAAAAACAATGAACTTTGGTTGTTACACCTTAATCACGCCGTGTATCAACCAAAACTCATCGTTTTTCACTTGTGAATAAATTAATTGCAGCAATCAGAAGTGTCCGAGTGGTTCCTGAGAAAGACGGGGCTTGTTGGAAAGCCTTTGCAAAATTGTCGTATTCTTACTCGGACCGCCCGGTACCCCCTAACCGGAAATTGTGGAATGGAGATATATAGATATGAATATATATTTTCCAATGAAAGCGTCGTCCCACTCAATCCAACACACCTCGGCCTTAAGTTTTCTTCAGCATGATTTAGTTCAGCAAAGTCACCCTACGCGTGGGAGCAAGGAGCGGACGCTCCAAAACGTGTAGGGTGACTTTGCTGAATTAAATCACACTGAAGAAAACTTGTAGCCAAGGTGTGTTGTCCTTTTGGATTGAGTGGGACGACTCTTTCGTTGGAATACTGAGGTTTGCAACCCTGCCACGGCCCGCCATTGCAAGCAGCTCGGGTTTCTTAGCGAACAAGGAGTTTGATGTATATATATATATATATATATATATATATGTATATATATATATATATATATATATATATATATATATATATATATTCACTGAAAAAACCATAGGTTTCAGGAGTTATATAGTTAGGAATTAGTTTTTAAAAAACCTATGAAATTCACTCAAAAAACTATAAGTTTTAGTGGTGTTATAGGTAGCTGGACATTTTACTCATACAAAACCAAGGAAATTGCTCCTATATAGTTAGTTGTACTAACTATATTTCGCGCACCCGCAATCCACTGCTGATGATGTCACATATTAGATCATTCATGACATTGTCAGTGACATCACTGATGACATCTCAAATGACATCACTGATGACATCATCCAGTGAATGTGGTTTGCTTAGTTATTTAAATATGCATTATATATAGCAATTTACATTGAAGAATGAGTGGATATATGTAAATAAATATTTGGATGGAGGATTTAGTAGCAGTGTAATTGACTTTTTGCTTGACCAATTTATAATGTCTCACTAAATATAGTGGATAGTGACTAAACTGTGTGAATATCTGTATCACTTTGTCAGTTGTTGTCTAAACTGATTCTACAGTTGGTTACTAGCAATGTGAAAGTAGTTATTGATTAGTTAACTGAGTATTTGTTTGGGAGTGTGAAAGTGTGTGTGGTTCGGTGGGGGGTGTGTGACTGTCCAAAGATGTGTGAATAGTTGATTCAGTAGATATATGAAGTTAAAACTACATGTTCTAACAGTTTGGGTGAGGGAATCTCTTTATGGGTGTGGTGATGAGCAAATATATTTCTCAAAGGTACAGGTCCAACAAACTAGAAAAATAAAAGGCAGTGTATGTGTCAGTTGTTGTATATAAATAAGTATACATAAGACACAATGATTGTGTGAGTGACTGTATGGATAACTGTATACTTGTAATAATGATTTTATAATTCACTAAGTATGACTTACTATGTAAATGAATAGAAGAAGTGGTGTTTGTATAAGTGTTTTGCTAAGTAAATATGTAAGTATGATCCATTGTTTGCATAAGTGAGTAGGATGACTTCATATGTGAATAGGATGCGTGCTGTTGTTTAATGTCGATATAGATGTATAAGTATTTTTTATAGTGTTCTATTGTTCATTGACAGCATGTATGAGTGAATCCATAGGTAAGTGATTAGATGTGTGTATACATCTATGAATCACTGAGTGGATTTTTAGATACTTGTATTGCTGTGACAATGGATTTAAATATGATACTCTGTATTTTACAAACAGTGATGAAAAACTGTAATAGTGTATGAAAAGGTGTATAAGATTGTCATGTGGATGATGGCATCAGTGATGTCATCAGTGATGTCATTTGAGATGTCATCAGTGATGTCACTGACCATGTCATGAATGATCTAATATGTGACATCATCAGCAGTGGATTGCGGGTGCGCGAAATATAGTTAGTACAACTTACTATATAGGAGCAATTTCATTGGTTTTGTATGAGTAAAATGTCCAGCTAACTATAACACCACTAAAACTTATAGTTTTTTGAGTGAATTTCAAAGGTTTTTTAAAAACGAATTCCTAACTATATAACTCCTGAAACCTATGGTTTTTTCAGTGAATTTCAAAGGTTTTTTTAAATGCTAATTCCTAACTATATAAGGCCTGAAACCTATGCTTTTTTCAGTGAATTTCAAAGGTTTTTTAAATGCTAATTCCTAACTATATAAGGCCTGAAACCTATGGTTTTTTCAGTACTTTTTAAAAACAATTTTAGTGGTTAACATTTCTTATTAAGTGTATCTTAGTGAATACATATATTATCGAGTAATGTTTAAATATTTAAATATATGCATGAGTGATGTAATATGTGACGTCATCAGCAGTGCATTGCAGACGTGCAAGTTATAGTGAGTCCAACTAACTATAACGTGGGAATTTCAATGGTTTTATGCGAGTAAAATTTCCAGCTAACTATAACTGGTGTGAAACCTATGGTTTTTTCAGTGAATTTTAAAGGTTTTTTAAATGCTAATTCCTAACTATAACTGGTGTGTAACCTATGGTTTTTTCAGTGAATATATATATATATATATATATATATATATATATATATATATATATATATATATATATAACATTTCTATGGTAAAATGAAACCCCTCATTTTGTTCCTTTTCAAATTAAATGTATTAAGTGTTACCACTTTATTCCAATCAAGATGACTTCAGGTGTCCCATACTTTTGTCATAAGTAAGACTGTTAGCGTTCTAGTTGTTCTTTAGAACACTCTGGGACATTCTGTCATTGGGCTATAGTTGGGCTACATCTGGCTGATATTTGGGCTACATTTGGGCTCTTTTGTTTCTGGTGGCCATCTTGGGAGAATGCATATATGAATTTTTTTAATGAAATATAAGAGGATTTGAAAAGTCACTCAAAATGTGCCCTAATTTTTCTTTCTTCAGCACTAATCAAAATGTCTATGGCAAAATGAACCCCTCATTTTGTTCCTTTGCAAATTAAATGTTTTAAGTGTTAACACTTTATTCCAATCAAGATGACTTCAGGTGTGCCATACTTTTGTCATAAGTAAGACTGTTAGCGCTCTAGTTGTTCTTTAGAACACTCTGGGACATTCTGTCATTGGGCTATAGTTGGGCTACATCTGGCTGATATTTGGGCTACATTTGTTTTTTTTGTCTCTGGTGGCCATCTTTGGGCTACATTGGGCTACATTGGGCTACATTGGGCTACATTTGGGCTCTAACATATATATAGCCCAATGTAGCCCAATATATATTTTTTCAAAGTTAATTTTTGTAAAATCCACTGGAGCACATATCTTGAGACATAGCAAAGGCACATCGGGCTACCAGTCCCTACAATTTTGCCAAGTTTGGTGGAAAACCATTCAGCCGTTCGGGCTAAAAGTGAGTCCAACCGCCCTATAAAAATTAACATGGGGAAAACACGTTTTGGGGCCCCCATTTTATCTCGGCCCCCGCTTGACGAATCCCCCCCAAATCCCCCGTGAGGCAAAGTTAAGGAAAATTTCAGGAAGATTCCTCAACCGGCGCCAAAGTTATTCCCAATAGAATGTTGCGATTTCCCTATGGAAAACAATCCTAGCTATATATACCTACTGGCTATCGCCAGTAGGTAATATATATACACACACACACACATACATATACAGGTATAAATATAGCAAACGCACAAGTTTGCCTGCTGTCGGTGAGCCCACACAAGGAGTTAAATATTCGCCTTTTATTCAATGAAGTATGCAGTGGACAACATCACACAAATATATATGTATATATTAGGTGAAATTATTCTTTAATATTACTTTGATGTATTTTATTTAATATTTAGAAATATTAGATTTTGTGTTTATATGTTAAGTAATTGTTTTAAAGTATTTTATTGTATTATGTACTACTTTATGGCCAGTTATTAATATTTGGTTGATTTTAATTTGAGTAGTCTTTTTGATTTATTGTCAATTATAGTTTTTTGATGATATGTATAGTTTCAATATTTGGGTAGTGTTCTTTGTTATTTAACATGCTCTCACTATTGTTTATTTCATTTTTTTCCAATATTTAAATAATTCGATCTTTTTAATAGCGATATTTTTATAGTCAATATTTTTTGCAATATTCTGTACTCCCATTTAGTTTTTCTCGAAGGTGTGTCATAAAACATTTCCTGTCTGGTTAGCCCCTTATCTATGTCTAGCAATGTCAAATCAAAAGAGATGACAAATGTTTTTCTTCTTGACGTATAACATTTCCCAATACATTGACATCATGTAGCAGGTGGGTCAACTCCTTTTGCTCTGACTACTGAGATAAGAGTTGGAAGGCACAGATCCAGTGAAAAGACCTTCAGATTCACTAAACATGTGGGTTGTTCCAAGGCCACTACTTGGCTTAAGCGGTACAAAAGGGGGTGGTGATGGACGGAGCATCTGAACCAATCAAACACTCACACCCAGTCAACAGATCTGGGTTTAATCCATCACCGTTCTTTAGCCCACTCTGCCACCCCAGTTCAGACATGGCCAAATGCAAATCAGTCTGACCCTGTGCCTCATAGGAATAGTCCAGCCCGAACTGCCAAGCCATGCCTTCCCTGGACCAGAATACTTGGCTTAAAGAAACATCTTACCACCTTGCGCCTTTTGCATGTAGTATAATTTTCTTGGACCTCATAATCTGCTTAAACCATAGTCTCAAGTATTGACATGGGCTTCAATTTCTTCTCCAATCAAGAGCTTACTTGATAAAATCAACAATGCACACATTGAAACCCTGGGCTGAGTATGAGCCAAAGTTTGACTTTAATTGCAACATTTTCATCTCCTTTGTTATATTTCTGAATATGAGCTCCTTTACTGAGTCAATAGTGGCCAGTTTCTTAGAAAAAAATAAATCGCAACGCAATCCAAACTCATACTGTCCCATTAGTCTCCTCAAAACTGATTACACGCTGTTTACTAAAATCATGGCTAATAGGGTCGCAGCAGTAACATTGTCTATTATTCACAGGGATCAACATGGCTTTTTCCCTGGGAGATTTACAACCTCCTACACTCATTTTTGGGTAAAAGCAAAAGACTTGTTTTCCAATCAAAAATCATATAATCTTTATACGATCATTTCCCAGATGATCATAAAAGACATACATGATTTAAAACACACACATAATAATATAAAAACAATCAAACAGTTAAGAATTTTTAAAATGCAGCAATAAAAATAGAACACGTACCAGGCACATAAGCCATAAAAAAGACCTGTTCTAAAAACATGAAATAATGTAATACAATACAAATCACAGAAGCCAGGGCATAAGATATAAGTAGAATTGAGCATTCGTTGTTCAGAGTAACATTGCCTTTCTCACATGTAAAATGCCCCTCTAAAAACGGTCAACTGAATAACAGGTATCCTGGTCATTTAGCTGCTGCAAGAAGAGCAATAGAAATGTCCTGGTACAAGGAAGATAGAAATTACAAAAGAAAATAAAGTGCAATAAGGTCTGGTTTGATTGCTCATCACATGGGCAAATTCAAATATCGCTTGGAAAGTATTGCCCTAAAGGGAACCCAATATCCAGCGTATCGTTCTTAACCTAAAACAAGTCAGTAAGTTGCTTTCATACATGTTCTGCACAAGTAATAGGTATGGGGCAATCCCAGCTGTCATCTGAACCAAACAATAATCTATTACAGGCAGTTTCACCCCTTCCACAGCCTCCCTAGAGGCTGTCTGCATGAAGAAAAGAATTCATAGTACCAGCTTTTGTCTTTCTTGGTGATACTTTCCGGGTTCTCAAACAAGTGGGCACAGCTCAGAGACTAAGTGGTATACGTTTTCTAATCAGAATAGTAATTCTGCCGCTATAACACTTGACGCAGAAAAAGCATTCGATTTAGTCACAATCCTCCATACATTTTCATTTCCACAAACATTCTGTGCCTGCTGAGAACATTATATTGATGGGCAAAGGCCACTGTAGTTATTAACAATTTGCCAGCTGGTGACAGAAGCATTAAACATTGCATGTGCCAAGGGTGCCCCATGTCTCCCATCTTGTTTGCGCAATTTATAGAGCCATTGTCCAGCGCTATTTGTCAACATCAAAACATTAAGCCACCTCTTTTTGGCACTCCAAACTTAAACTTAATGTAGACCATATTGTTCTATAATTAGCAGCGAATAAGGACAATGTTCAACGAGCTTTCAATAAGATCTCGGAATTTACTTTGATTGGTAGCTACAAAATTAACAAATCCAAATCAGAAGCCTTCATTTTTATTAGCTCCCATGCGATACTTCCATTCATTATGCCTACGACTTTCCAGGCTGCACGCCTTATTAAATATCTGGGGATGAAGGTGGCCTCAAATTTTAACGATTTATAAGCATTAAATTATGCACCTCTCTTAGCCAAAACTCAAGTGTTAATTAAACAGTTGGATAAACTTGCCTCTACAATCGTTGGTCGTTTATCTTCAATAGTTTTTTTTTATCTATTACTCCTGTTCTTGCTTGCTTTTTCAAATGTACTGATCAAAATTACTAACGTGTTTTTTGAGATCATAGAGTGAGATACCTGCACGTTTATTCGGAAATCTAAACAACCCACGGTTAAGCTTTCAGTACTTTATTTGACTCATGAGGAAGGAGGTTTGGCTCTTCCCTGCTTTACAACTTACTAACAAGCAGCGCTTTTAAATTGCGTGGGTGAAACGAGATTGCTGTGCTAGCCTTGGTGTGAATCTTGGACGTTCTATGCTTACCCGTTGGACTAATCTAGGCTTTCACAGATTTGGCGATTTCTTTCGGAATTACCATATTATTGCATGGGAAATGCTCAACTGTGAAAAGACATCTGTTAGTCCATCCCATTTTTTCAGTCATTGTCAAATACAACATTTATGCTCAAGTCATCCGGTGGAGGAAAATGAGGTAAGGGGGCTTTTTTCATTTTACTGCTCAATGGGATCGGCAATTGGTACCGAATTGTACTGCAATACTCTGGAGCCAAGTTAATTTTGTGGCACATCAGTTAAATAACCGATTTTACAGGTTATGACATTGCCAAGGCCCACTGGGATTACTATATTCGGCTCAGTAGGAAACCATTCATGGAGCAAACTTTAAGTGCATGGCTTTCTTCTGCAAATGAATGCTCTACTATACCTCAGTGAAAATTCAAAACATTTACTGAGGTGCTGAAGCCCGTTGTTTTAGATGAAGATCTCAGCCAGGCAATTGGCTACGTATGATATTTACTTGCCCTAGACTACGTGGGCTAATGACCAGCATTTTTAAGGAAATAAGCAATCGGGTAGGTCGAGTGATGACACCCGATCCACTGGGGAGCCTTTTTGGCACCCCCTCATGTGTTAATAATCTTCCCACCAAATTAAATCAGCTTTGCATCATAGCTACATTAGTAGCGAAGTCTCTAATATTAGCAAATTGGAAGTCAATAAATGTACCTACCGTGTTTTAATGGCATAATAGGATGTGCAAGGTCAAAAACCATGAGAATCTGTATGTGAAAAGAGTGAGTGCTATTAAATTGGGAAAGAGGCGGAATAGGTGGAACCATGGGGTCATGAGCTTCCTCAGCCAAAATTAGAGAGAGGAGAAAATATATTCTACTGATTTTAGTGAATATGCTAAATTTAAATTGGGATAATTCCATTTACAAGTAATGCTATTAAATGCATTTACAATCTTTTATAAACTCTGTAACAATTGAACATTCGTAAATTGATGAATGAATATTCTAAAATGTCATTAGGAATTATTAGACATTTGCTATGCAGCATTTTTCAGACAAATAAAAATGTAAAAAAAAATATTTCTGACTACCAAGAAAGTTTGCAACCCTCTAGTTCAGTGGTTCTTAACCTGTGGTCCGAGGACCTCTGGGACCTGTGAGGCCCACTAAAGGGCCCCGCAACTGTCAAATAATATTATAATTATTCAATTAAAAATTATTAAAGAATATACAAATAAGGGTGCAATATTGCAAAACGGGGATGCTTTGCTTGTTGGGGGCCGCATACAACCCTGGTGGCGCTCTCTGTACCAGGGTACCTCTTCACCATAGTGCTGACGGCGAGGGGAGGCATGGTCACAGTGCTTATAGCGCAGTCTCCCCCCTGCAGCACAGGTCGCTTCGCTTTTTGGGGGCCAGAGAAAAACCCTGGTGGGACTCCCTGTCACAGGTTACCTCTTCACCAGAGCGCTGACGGCGAGGGTGTGTGTGTGTGGTTATCGTGCTTATTGCACAGCCTCTCCCCCCGCAACGCAGGACGCTTTGCTTGTTGGGGGCCGCATACAACCCTGGTGGGATTCCCTGTCCCAGGGTACCTCTTCATCACAGCGCTGAAGGCGAGGGGGGGTGTGGTCATCGTGCTTATAGCGCAGCCTCTCCCCCGCAGTGCGGGATGCGCCCAGCCGAAGCTTGGGCCAAGGGCGGGCCCGTCCTGCACCTGTTAGAGATAGGAAGAGGCATGGTGGGGCCACACCCCTTGGCTCTGGTCGGCTGGTCCAGCACAGATCGTTTTTTTGGTGTACCAGTGTGCCTTATGCTTGAATAGTACTGATCCATCTACTCTAACTCCAACAGTGGTCCATTGCGAGAGCTCTTGACGCAGAGCCCTTTAAGCCTCACAGGTATTTAACCATCAAGTAAAGAGATTCCTTTCTACTGTGTGGTTTGGCTTCGGGTGGGGGGTTGTACTGTCACTGTGGCCCTTGTGTTAACCTTGAGCTTTGGTTTGAGTTGTTTTATTGATCTGTTCATATTCTTTTACTTTTTTATGCTTATTGTTGTCACAAGAATTGTTTTTCCCTTTTACTTGCTGAATTTAGTTTCACTAACAGGTGCTCTTGGAGGGTTTGTAATAGACTCATATAACCATGGGAAAGAGAAAAGGACAGGATAAGGCTCAGGGTATGTCCTACCCCAAAAAGAAGGCTACGGGTGCTGTTTGTAATGAAGCTATGGATAGGATTGAGTCTCTAATTATGGAATACCTCTGTAGGAGAACCCTAGTCTTCCCCCAAAACAGAAATTCCTCCAGCCCAGCCCCCAATCATGAGGTCTCAACCAACCTCTTGCCTGTTCCCCCTCTGGCCAAAAAATTGGCTAAACACATACCCTTGATGTTTAAGAATGCCACTAATAATAGAGGGAAAGGCCCCAGTAGTGGGTTTATTGTCCCCAAGATTGAATTAGATTCTCTTTTACCTCCCAGTGAGTCGCTGGGTCACCAAGTTGAGGCGCATGCTACTCAAGTCGAATACCACAATAGGTTTGAGGTACTTGCAGTGGAAGAGACTGGGGTTCCAGAGGGTTTGTCTCTTGGCTTTGGTGATAGCTGTAAAACCTATGTTGACCCTAAAAACAATTATAAAGGCTAGTGGTTGTCAATGTAAAGGGGAGGGCAAAATGTGACAAAATCACTCAAGTAGAGTTTAGCCTAGAACCCCTGACGAGTGTACCCAAGGGAGCTGCTGATAGATGTCCAGGTACATCTAGCAAAGTTGACGCTAGATCAATATATTGCACCCCCGATCTTCGGCCCTTTTCAATTTCCCCTCTCTCTAGTGGTTTTGTATTTCATGACATTCATACCAATAACCTTGTACTACCAAGGAATTCTCCCCAGGGCAGGGTGGGGGGCAAAGAGAGAGTAAGGGGAGAGGCTCTACCGATTGGAAGGTATGACACTGTGTATGGTCCAGGTGGATTATCTGGAAAGGGGATCATGAGGGATGGTGTCTACAGTATATCAGAATGTCAGGGGAGTAAAGCAGAAATATATCTAGTAGAGGTACCCAAATCCAAAAGGAAGGGGTACGAAGATCTTGATTCTCTCAAGAACAAGGTCAATTACTGGTTTAGGACTACCCATCATTGTCACTCAATCATAAGGCATAACATCTAATTTGTTGAAAGATTATCATACCGGGGATGCCAAAGGATGTGATCAAAGTTAGCTTCTCCCATATGGCTATTCTCGATGGCCTTATGTCAATTGACTCTCGCACAATCCCTACTGCAAACACACCAATTATCATCAGATATTCATTACCAAAAGGGATGGTCACACCCCCCTACATGGGTGCCTTGCAAACAGGGCCCCTGCAAACTCTGTTGATGCCAGAAGGCAGGGATGAATACCCCAGCTTGGTGGATTCTTATCACTAGATGACAACCCTGGGGTGTCGGGCACAATGAGATTATGTACCAGCCAGAAATTCACATTCTCCCTTGGTTGGCCTTAAATTCAGAGGTAAACTGTGAGCTACCCTATGTGGGCTCAAGGAAGGAAGGGGCAGTCAATCTACCTGTGAGTGAGGTTGGGGGGTCTTAACATTCCTGGTATTGTCATAAGTAATAACAAAACTCCTTATAGACTTTTGCAGGTCCTGGTTTGGAATGTGGCTGGGATCACCTAATTGTTAGCAGATCCAGACTGGTGTATCTTTGTGGATCTACATGATGTGATCCTATGCCAAGAAGCCTGGAGCCTATATGCTCCCCACAGGAATGGGTTTTCTTCCTATGGCATAAATGCCACTAGGAAAGAACGGTGGAGGTCCTCAGGAGGTTTAGCAATCTGGGTCACAAATGCTCCGGGCTCTAGAGTCAAGCAGGTTGACATAGATTTCTCAAGCTATTATAGTAGTTGATCTGGCTCTCCACTATGGTTGGAAAATCAGGATCTTTAATGTCTATAATAGAGTTGCTCAGGGCTCCGAGGAAACCAGCACCATTCGTACTCTAGACCTTGCTTTGTCTGAACTCCCTGATAATATTCCAGCTTTGGTAGCCGGCAACTTTAACTATACCTTCAAACCATTTTCCTTTGCACCGTTAGATCTGACAGAGGAGTGGGAATGCAAGTGGCAAATTAACTTTGGCCCTCAGTCTATGACATGTCAGTAGCCAAAAGAATAGACAGTGATAATACTGCCCTTATCCTCACAATCCAGGGTGAACTTGAACCCATTATTAAGAGTAGGTCTAATTTGGGTGACTTATCTATCTCTAATAACCAGTAGACAATTAGATGGAACTGGGTGGAGGACAACCCCAGGGCCGTGGAAACAGTCGAAGGTAAGGTTTGTTTGGTGGTGCAAGAGCTGGCCCAAAAGCCCAAAGATGTTGTATCCAGGGAACTGGGCATTAGCTACAAACTCCTGTATAATGAGATGAGAGATCTGCTGGGTAAATCGTGTATGGAGCACAATCTGGATAAAGATAAGCAACAGCCGAGAAGTGATCCACACGTAGCATGGTTTAACTAGGAATGTAGGAAATACAAGGAGGATTTGGTACAGGCAATAAAATCTAACATGCACCCCGAGATACTGGCTTGCAGGGCTAGATATAGGCAAGCAATAGAGCTAGCTAAGAGAAACTGGGAAGATTCTCCAGGGTCCTCTCTACACAGGGCACTAACAGCTAGAGATGCCAAGACCTTTTGGAAAAAGGCCGCCCAATGGCTTAATTGTAAAAGGACTGTACTGGAGTTCACCGTACAGCCTGAAGAATGGGTGTCCCATTTCGAACATCTCTATGCAGTGGACAACCTAGAGGTAGCAGACCCAATAGAAAGGGGGGTTAGGCCCACTAGGAGCGGAAGATGCTCTAGTTTTCTCTTTGGCAGAAACACAAGTTGCAATTCATTCATGTGTCCCCACCAGAGCTCTCGGCCCTGATAAAGTCCCAAATGACCTCTACAGGGAGGATCCAACTGTCTGGGGCTTGTATATTAATATGTTAACGAATGTCATCACATTGGCTATGCGTATCCCACCATCATGGAAACTAGCTGAAATACTGCCCATTTACAAAAAGGGTAATAGAGCTGATCCTGCCAGTTACAGACCCATAAGTCTTATTGACTCTCTCCAGAAGGTTTTTTGCAAGCAGGTTTTGGTGAGATTCCAGGACTGGATCACAGAGTCCTGTATTTTAAGTGACTACCAAGCTGGTTTCCGTGCTAATATTAGCATGGTGGACCAGGCTTTTCACTTTTTCTGTTTATATTGGAAGGAAGTGACTATTAAAGGTGGGTAATTATATGTGGCCTTTGTTGATTTCTGGTCTGCATTCGATCACATACCCTGAGGAGCCACTGTCTTGAGAATGTTGAAAGAGATGGGCCTACCACACAACCTCCCGGAAATTCTAATTAGATTGCATACATCAAATGTAGCTCAAGTAGGATGGGGTAGGAGCAACCAATTAATGGAGCAATTTCCAATCAAACGTGAGTGAGGAAGGGATGTGTGCTCATGCCCATCCTTTTCTCACTTTTTAATAATTGGGTGGTTGATTTTCTGGATAAGGATGGGTGCGATGCCCCTAAAATAGGTGAGGAAAGAGTACCAGAGCTCCTCTTAGCAGACAATACCCTACTAATTTTCAAATCCCCCCAGGGTCTCCAATTATTGTTGAATGACTTTATAAGGTTTTGTAACAAGCCGGGTTTTGTGTTAAATGAGGCCAAACCCCCAAAAACATGGTCTTCGCCAAAACGAAACACAAAACCCAACAAAAGATGTTTGTTTGTAGGAAGCACCATTTTGGAGCAAGTATTGGCTTTCGATTATTTGGGTATCGGCCTCACACTTAACCTAAATTGGGCACCCCATATTGACAAAGTAAAGTTGATGTTAATCCAGCAGACTGCCCATATATCCAAAATACTGAAAAAAACAGAGTCTAGGAAAGTGGCTCCTGCAACAGAAATCTATAATGTCAAATCTTTAGAGGGGGCTCTATATGGGGCGGAACTGTGGGGTAGTGGGAATACAAACTGTCTTACCGCTGTAGAAAATAGTTTTTTAAGATCTCTTTTAAATTTACCTCTTAGCACTCCTTTGACCCCTCTATACCTGGACTTTGCCAGGGGAAAACTGGCTCACAAGCTTGATCATAAATTATTAATGTTCTGACACCGCTTGTGGCCCAATGAAGAGCTAGCTTCATATCAAGCAGCAATGATTGGCCTTTTGCACCATCCCCCGGTAACCTTGATCCCCTGGTTTAGTTCTTTGGGAGGTTTACTGTGGCGTTTAGGGCTGGAGGCTTATTGGTTAAATCCTGAAAGCATATCCTTAATATCAAAGGCTAGGGCCAAATTGATCTATTGGGAAACAATTGTGGGGAAGGAATTACTGAATCTGGTGTTTACCTTGACTAGGGATTTTTTTTAGATTTTAAGCCCACCGCAAGCTATGAATAAACAATTGATGACATCTTTCCTCCTCTGGCTCGCATAATATTCATACAATTTTGCTATAAGAGTCTGCCAACCAAATTATTTTGCAGTAAATGGGTCCGTAATGTTTACTTGGACAACTTCTGTCCATCTTGTAAAGTCAGTACAGAATCTATAGTCCACTTGCCTTTTTTTCCTCTACTACCAAAACCTGAGGGGCAAGTGGATAATCCCATTGTGCAGATTTGTTGGTCCCGGACCCTATCTGGAGGTGCTGAGAATCTTGTCTACTGATTCAAGTAGGACAATTGTATTTTGTCTGGCCAAATAATGGCATGCTCTTTGGATTAAGCGTGCCAAATGTATTGTATGAATTGCTTTTACAATGTTATTGTACACATTGTATTTTATGGCTGATATGTCTTTTGTTGTATTATTTTGGTGAGGTGCTATGCACTTTTTAAGATCTATATGATTGAAATAAAGTTTTTATAATGATGATGATGATATTGCAATTTTTTTTTACATTTGATTGTCAATGATACAAAATGTTTCAATATTTGAGCATTTGTTTGGTATATACTTGAGTTTCTACCTTTGTGTATTGTTTTGAAGTCCAGAACATAAAAATTGATTAAGCCAGGGGTCCCCTGGCTTCCAATAATGACTCTGTAGGGGTCCCTGCATACCAACAATGATTCAATGGGGATCTACAGGAGATAATATTTTACGACTTCTGCTCTAATGCAAATGCTCTATTGCCTTTGTTGTTTTTTCTTATCTTTATGAATTTCTAATGAGTCACCCTTTTACTGTATTGCAATCTTATTCATTCACAAATTATTTTTCTAAGCATCCTAGAAGTCGTATTGCTTTGTTGAGTTTTAACTGTTCACCACTGTTCAAGCTGCTTACCCTTAGCTTTATGTTGTTTATCTCTCTTGTCTGGTCAGGCTGTGATGGACAGTCAAATTTCCTAAAGCAAACAAACAGGTAGAGATTCAGTAACAAAATGACATTTTTTAATGCTTATTAGCCACTCGAATTTCGGTACCCATTTTAACCCCATTTCCACTTCACTATTCCTTGTAACATTTAATATGGTGCATTTAACTTTGGGCGTCGATGTCCAGCCACAAGTGACCTTTGGTATCCAATCACTCATGACAGAGAACTCCAAAAACTACAAAATGTTCACACTATCACTCCAGTGTTTTCTCTGAGGCTGCTGGGCCCCATCGCTGATGGTTGAGGTCCTTTGCCACTAGGGTCCTGGAGTCTGTCCTACTATGGCTTTGCAAACTGGGCAAAGACCAAACCTTTCACCGCTATAATCTCAGGATAATGAGTGTGATCAGTCACAGACATCCGTGGAGGTAGTACTAGTGGCACAAACTCAGGATTTAATAAGTAACCAAAAGAAAAAAGAATTTCAATGACAAGCCCAGTGCTTGCCTTTTTGAGAATAAGTACTTTTTCATCCTAAAGCAGTACTTAATACTAGTTAAATAATTCTTACTTACACACTAGTGATCCTGGTCACGATTCTCTATACTGACTAATCAGCAGCCCCCTGCTAACAAAACTCTCCTTGGGACTTCTAAATGTTGCCTTGCCTTGATTGATTGATTGAGGAAGGAGATCCTCATTCAATCAATCAATCAGGGTTGGTCAAGGGCAGCTACTCATCCGTAAGGGTTTTAAGGCGCTTTTGGGGGAGGCAGCTCCGTTGGATGCTGGGGTCATCTGACAAGCCAGGTCTTGAGGTTCTTCCTGAAATGGTGAAGAGTAGGGGCTTGCCAGAGGTGGAGAGGAAGGTCGTTCCAAGCCTTGGCTTCGAGGCAGGAGAAGGATTTTTCTCCCGCTCTGGCCTTGTAGATGCGTGGACCAGAGAGAGGTCGGCTGATCGGAGTTGTGTTTGGGTGCCTGGAAGGAGAGGCGGTTGTTCAGATCTGTTGGTCCAGTGTTGTGAAGGGTCTTGTATGTGTGGATGAAGAGTTTGAAGGTTTCTCTTTTTTTTTGAATGGGAGCCAGTGGAGACCGCAGAGGTGTTGGGTGATGTGGTTGCAGCGGGGGATGCCGAGGATCAGTCTGGCTGTGGCGTCTGGACGGTCTGGAGTCTGCAAAGGAGTTTCTTGTTCTTTCCGGCATAGAGAGCAGTGCCGTAGTCCAGTCTGCTACTGATGAGAGAGTGAGTGACAGTTTTTCTGGATTAGGATGGGATCCATCTTAACGTCTTTCGAATCATGCGCAGGGTGTTGAAGCAGGTCGATGATACAGCGTTGATCTGGTGGTTCATTGTGAGTCTAGTATGATTCTGAGGTTTCAGGTTGGAGGGATTTCCCATGTGGAGGGGGTGGAGCCAAAGATGAGGACTTCCGTTTTCTCAGAGTTGATTTTTAGGTAGCTGTTCTTCCTCTAAGTGGCGACGGCTTTCATCCCTTCTTGGAAATTGTGTTTTGTGATGTTGCACTCGTTGGTGAGGGAGAGGATAAACTGGGTGTTGTTGGCGTATGAGACAATATTGAGCCTGTGGTTCCTGATGATGGTTGCGAGGGGGGCCATGTAGATGTTGAAGAGGGTGGGCCAGGGGCACTCCACAGTTGGTCTCCGGCTGTTCTGAGAGGCAGGCCGGGAGTCTGACTCAATGAGTACTGCCGATGTGGAATGAGCATATCCAGTCGAGGGCCTTGATACGGATGCCAAAGATGTGGAGTCTAGTGGCTAGGGTGCAGTGGGAGACAGTGTTGAATGCAGCCAGGAGGTCCAAGCGGTTGCGGCTGCCATTTTGCCCTGGTCGAGGAGGGAGCGGATGTCGTCGATGGCGGCAAGTAAGGCAGTCTCTGTGCTGGGGTTGCTGCAGAATCCAGATTGGGAGATGTCCAGGACATTGTTAACTTCGATTAAGTTTGTTAGCTGCCTGGAACTCCTCACCCCAATCACAGAAATTCAGAGAATATACTCCCACTCTCTATGGAACCTGTCTTCATCCTCCATTTTGTGTCATGCATAACAGGGGCTTCCAAAAAGCCCTACTGGGTTCAATACTCTGACCCATACACACACATACAGTCCTACCACTGTACACAGCTTACATCCATACTAAACATACTCATTCAATTGACATGCATGCAAGTTGTCAGTGCAAGATTCTGGATATTAACATAATACTGAAACTTTCCACAAAAAGGTCAGTATGACTTACAGACTTAGAATAACATTCCTATCAATGTCAATATAGGCTAAGCTGTCACCAGTGCTTTACATGCTGTACCCAGGACTGGGGCAGTAGTCCTCTGTCCCTTATGAAGGCACACTTGGTGTACCTCTACAGGTCATAGGGCAGGAATAAACATCACATAATTAGGGATAGGCCTAAGACTCTGCACATTCGCTGAAATCTATAAATAACTCATTGCTAGCGGCCCCCGCAGTTCCACCGATGTATGCTAAGAAGTAGCTGCAGCACAACGATGTTATAGACTAATTGTAGAGCTTAGGAAAGATACTAATCATGGCTATTCCCTCCAACAACTCAATCAGGTTTTGATGGCCATCTTTCAGTATTCTTAGGGCAGTGGTTCCCAAACTTTTTTGACCTGTGGCTCCCTTGACCTAATCGGCAGTTGGCCGTGGCTCCCCACCATTTTTTTACCGGTGGGTGGGTGGTATGTACCTCCTGTTATCTTCCTTAAAGTAATTGGGACGCATTCTTTCACAGATCCAACCATCTGTTCACTCATCCTGCCATCCGTTCTCTCATCCATCCACCCTTTCACTTCACTCATCTATCCATCCTTTTGTCCATCTACCCCCTTTCACTAACTCAACAATCCTTACATCCACCCTTTCACTCATCCATCCATTCACCATTTCACTTATCAATTCATCCATCCACCCATTCACTTGCCCATCTACCCTTTCATCCATCCATCCTTCCTTTCACACACCCATCCACCAATTCACTCACCCATCAGCTGCCCTTTCACTCATCCATCCATCCTTTCACACACCCATCCACACTTTTACCCATCCATCTACCTTTCCACCCATACATCTATCTATTTACCTTTTCGCTCATCCTTACTTCCACTCATTCACTCATCCATCCACCCTTTCTTTCATTATCTATCCATTCCCCCTTTCATTCATGCATTCATCCTTTCAGTAATCCATCCAGCCATTCAGACATTCCTTCACTCACCCACCTTTCCACATTAAGAGCTGAACCTTTGTCTGCAGAGTTGCAGGCAGAAGAGGCCTATCAAGAACGAACTACAGCAAGGGGTGGGGTGCGGTGGGGGAGAGTTCACTATGCCCCTGCACATAGGCAGACTGAAAACGTAGAAGTCATGCATGATGCACAGTGCCAGGATGTGAGGTTACTGTAACATGGTGTTGTTTCCAGGGCTTTAAGCGGTGTAAAAAAAACTAGGGGGTCTCTTCAAAGGGGGTGTTGGATGTAATTAAGAGCGCAGTTTAAAACACCTACTCTAAAAATCTGCACTTAGCATAGTGTTCCGCATGACTGGTATTATGTTGTTTATGTCATTGCATCCTGATATATAATACAGCAAGTATCATTGCACCAACAACAAGCCAGGACTATTGGCTTTGTCAATGGTTGCTAGTTCCTTAAAATAAAAAAGCAGCAACCATGGCTTTGTTGAATATAATATTGAAAATACTTCAGTTCAAAAATGATGAGACAGTGAAAGAACGATAACCTGTTCTTTTAAACTTATTTCACAGGCTTCTTTAACTGAAGTGTTCTCTAACATTGCAGCATGGGCGTTTTACTTTTTATCTAACAGAAGGCCCTTCTGTACACTGAGGCAGGAGGCCGCCACCACATGCTTGAACACCCCTGACTGCCCCATTGTCATTCTGTATGTGGCAATCAGCCCCATACAGAATTTCAATGGGCGGGTGGGGCTGTTCTTGTGCTCCTGGAGGAGTGCGAGGCGGCTCCAGCAGCGGGGGTGAGGCCTCTCAAAGGGGAGCAGCGCTGCTCCCTGTGATGGCCAAAATAACAGATAAAAGTGGTCACCCTAGTGTGCGCGGCACCTCATTACGGCGCACTGGGGTGCCGCGGCGCACAGTTTGGGAACCACAGTATTAGGGTCTATGTACTGTTTGGTCCATGTAACATTTCTCCTTGTCTACTGCAAGTCGTGTATTGCATACATACAAGTTACATTGGCACATATTACAAGGTGAATGCATATGTGTACATACTTGTCAGAAATGGGGTCACTAGTTGGCAGTGGGTTGCAACCTGTTCACGTCAGAACCCTTACTCTAGTCAGGGTAAGGGGATTGCACCGCTAAGAATACCCCTGCTCACACCCTTGGAAGCTTGGCACGAACAGTCAGGCTTATATCAGAGGCAATATGTAAAACATTTGTACATACACACACAGTAACACAGTGACAACTATACAAAAACGGGTCAACACTAGTTTAGAAAGATAGGGAATATTTATCTGAATAAAACAAGACCAAAATGACACAAATCCAACATACACGAGTAAAGATCTCACTTTTTAAATGTCAGCTTCCTAGGAGCTTGCTCCCAGCCCTCCTTGACCAAACTGAAAGATCCTCTCTCAGGGTGCCCATACAAAAGCTCAAAAGGGCTGAAGCCATCCCCCTTGTGTGGTGCCTCCCTTTAAGCAAACAGAAGGCATGGCAAGAGGACCTCTCACTTACTCCTCATGGGTTCCCCCAGTCCCCCAATCATGCCCTTCAGGGTTTTGGTTGAAACGTTCAGCCAACCTATTACTCTGGGAGTGGTAAAGGGTGGTGAATTTGTAGTTAACTCCACACTCCTTATGCATGGCATCTATGTACAGTGACATGAAGTTGGTATCCCGGTCAGGTACCACCGCCTTGGGGAAGCCCATGAAGGTAAGGATCCCCATCAGTGCCCAGGCCACGATGATCGCTGTCGCCGTCCTCAGAGGGATAGCTTGTGGGTACCATGTGGCATGGTCAACCAAGACGAGGATGAACCAGTTGCTCATGGCTGGCTTGGGATCCAGAGGCCCCACAATGTTAATGCCTACCCTCTCAAAAGGGGTGCTTATGGCAGGGAATTGTTGCAGGGTAGCCTTACATCTCGCTCACTTTTGCCACTCACTTGGTAAGTATGACAGGACCTACAGAAAGCATCTGAGTTTTTTCTAATTTGAGTCCAGTAAACCTGGGTGACAAGCCTGTCAAAGGTCTGACCTGCCTCAAATGTCTGGCCAGAAGAACATCTTGCACTGGGGTACCACCTGCACACAGGCTGTCCCAGGCTCAGAAACCTGAGGCTCATTTTAGAGGAGATCATTCTCACAATAGATCAGATAAGATCTAGACTCTTTGGCAGCTGCCTGGTCCTCAGCCTGCTGCCGAAGTCCCACAAGAGTAGGATACACTTTCTGCACTGAACATAATTCCTCCTGTTAGGACCCCCTTCCTCCTGCCAGTGGGTCAGCTCAGGTAGGCTCCCCAGTTCCACCACTTCTTCCCTAGCAAGATCAGCCTCCTTCCAGAGCGTGAGAATTTTTTGAGTGGGTTTCACCACCCCTTGCCCATCTTCTTTCTGTATGACACCTATGCCACTCTTTCAGGCTCCAGGCCCTTCTGATCACCCTGGGCTGCCATGGACCGTGTGGTCAGGCATGCCCACTCAGGCAATCCCAACATCTCCATGTGGGACTTGGATTGCACCTCCCTCAATGCGGTGTGTTCCTGGTCGTTTCCCAGTAGACACACCACAGGCATGGATGGGCTCACAACTCCCCTTAACCCCTTGCGTGCTGATGACGGCCCCCGTCCGTCATGCATCACAGTGCTCGTGTGCTGATGACGGCTAGGGGCCGTCATGAACCCGCCCACTCTTCGAAACGGCCGCACAGGCGCAGAATCGTGGCCGCGCCCAAGGGGTTAAAGGACCTGAAACCCCTCACCCCCACTCAAAGGGAACCTGATACACTTTACAAAAGGACTCGCTGTTGTCTACTGCAACTACTTGGTGAAGCACTCCATGGACCACTTACTCTTCAGACACCAGGTCACACTTGACAGTAGTCACACTTTCTCCTGTGTCCCCCGGAGCCTCTACCCTCTGTCCATTGATGGTCACCCACTGCCTGTATATTTTAGTGTTATCAGTCATGAGGGTTCTCTGGACCATCTCACTGTCCCCTAGTGAGACAAGGGTCATCTTAGGTGGTGCCCCACACCCATCTCGGACAAAAATCTCCCCAAGCGCTACACTGGCCATCCCCGGTGTCTGCCATTTGGTGGCGGCTTGTGCCCACTTGGGACTCCCTCTAAAGTGCCCTGCCTGGCCACAGTCACAGCATGTCAGGGATCCTATCCCGCCAGGCTTTCTTGGTGGGACTGGTGGGACAAAACTCTTCTTCTTCTCCACAGGGGCTGGGAATCCTTAACCAGGGAATTTTTTGGGGTCCCTTTAAAGAACTCACCATTTTTTCCCTTGTTTCCCCCTTCTGCTTCTGGGGTCCCTGCCCACCCTTGGCAGACTTGCCCCCATACAACCTCTTGTGGGCCCTGGTACTCATTCAGCAGTTCACCACCTAAGTACACTTCCTGGATCCATCAAGTGCTGGCGCAGGTCTGGAAAACATAGACTAGACATGTGCTCCCCCGCATTCTAATTGTACAGCTTATGATAATCTGTTACCTCACTGCCCTTCACCAAATCATTCAGTGCTCTGCAAAATGATTCTACACATTCAAGCCGGAAATCCAGTTTCTTTCTCTCCCAAAACTGATCCCTGTGCTTACCTGGGGTAAGACCATTCCGGATGAGGAGGGAATCCTTCAATTCAGTGTAAGGGAGGTCAATGTCCCTTACCTAAGGCCGAAGTCAAAAAAGAGAAATCCCCCTTACGGCACTGTTTGACAACAAAACAATAACTCATATCAAACCCATTCAATCACCGGAACAAGACACCAACACCCTCAATAGGCCAATTGTTACAATTTAGAAATATTTATTTTAATTAAAAAAGGAATTTCATTTCATTTAATCATCTACAATGAGAACTCCTATGATTATATAGAAGATAAAAACTATGATCAAATGTTCCCCATTAAATGCACATATTATAAGCTGGGGAAATTACATGCAAGAAAGATATTTTCTTGTCAATAGAAAATGCAAAGACATTAGATCCAGATCATTCGTTCTCCTTGAAATAGTTATTCTAGATACTTGATTTGTTCGAATGACAAATGTCTCCACAATCTACAGTCTGCCTTCTTAATCTTGCGTCGACGCGTTTTGGTGGATGTTACTGATTAAAAACCACCTTCATCAGGACAAGAATTAACTTCTCCCATAAACAATATTTTCAATCTATATCAGACAGTAAAAGGATCAATAAAAACAAACAGCCCATCAGGAATATCAATCTCTTTGTACACAGTTATATAACTTTACGTAATTCTAATATCTCAATAACATAGCAATACACAAGACAGTTAACCCATCATCGGTGTCTAGCCCATGCAGAGGGTGAATAGAATGGATAACAGTGTTTATATCCTGGTGACTCATCCAACCACTCATTCATACAATACATAACCATTCATCACTCCATCTGTACCTGTATCCGTGATGCAGTGCAACATCAAATAAGATGCAGATAGGGATCCTTGTAAAAGTCTTGTCAGGGGACAAATGTCTCCCCCTGGAGCCGTGCTTTAAAACTGGCCTTTAAGTCTTTAAAGAAGGAAACCCTTGTTATACAGGGGCCTAATATGCAATGGACCCAAATGCAAATGTACAGGCTCAAAATAGAGAAAACCACAATGTTTACCTGCCAACCATAAGTCGAGAACTTCTCTGGGACAGAATAGTTAAAATTATGTATATCTCTCTGCAATTAATTTGAAGAAATTATTTAGTGGTTTGATGATTTTTATAATTCAAAAATCAACTCTTGTATAAACAGTGACGTGGTATTTACCTTAAATTTGATAAAGCACAAAGCTTCTAAGGTAAATATTCCCCGGTCCCAATGTTAAAACTCATTTCATGAATGGGCAGTTTCTTTAATTGCTGGAAAGACAAGTAGGGAATTTTTATATTAGCGAATACCCCCATAGATGTCCTCACTCTTAGTGCAGACAGATATATTTGTCCCAACTATGACCCTCAGTGTACCCTAATTCTTCATAAGGACCACTAGAACAAAGGGTAGCCTCGCTATTTTTGTCAAAATCTTTAATGCCTAGAAAAAAATATACCTCTTAACCGTACGAGCTCAATCCCCCACCAACTATCGTTTGGTTGCTGGAAACTTAATAAAATCCTCTATAAGGATGGGTTAACACGAATCACTGACAAATTATCGATTTCACTAAAATCGACCTACACAAATATCGTGTCACAATTATCGATAACAATTACATCGACAACCTATATTTATTTAATAAACTACTAAAACATCGATCAAACAATATCGACATAGAAAAACATTGACTGCACAAATATCATAGCACATTTATCGAAATATAAAATATCGACATTCATTATTAAATATAACACATTAAAATAATATCGATTACACAAATATGGACTGCAAATATTTCGACTTTATCTAAATATCGACAGCTCTAAATAAATAAATAAAGTTATTTAAACACACTACACATTAAAACTATTAAAAATACACCCATATAAATATCTTTTTACATACAAAACACATTTATATAAATATATCTCTCTAAAACTAATATTATAAATTACTACATCAAGAAATAAAAATTATACACACACATTTAATATATACACATTTTATAATAAATATTAGATATTTTTTCTAGCTATACAAATTTAAAAAAGTATTCGTAACATACTTACAAATACACTACTTCTATGGATAAACATTTAACAGACAACTAACTTTATAAATTAACTTAAAAAAATTCAAACTAACCAATAGAAACACATTTCAAGGTATGTAACCAATCACAAACAAACACTAATTAAACATACCCTATATAAACAAGTTAAATAATACTCTAAAACCAGCAGAAAATATTCAGCTTCCAGATACACTGCAAAATTTTCGACTACCTTAAAGAATTTTCTGTTAAGGAAAATGCTACAAACTACAAAAAGTAAGTAATATTATGGGGTCGATTCCGATCCGGTAAAATGCGCTCCGAATCGTCGTACGGAGCTTTTTTTCCCCGTACGAATCGTACCCGTAAACGTCCCATAAGTACGACGAAGTACGATCCGTACCAGGAGCCGAACTCCGTACGAGTCATACAGGACTCCGTACGACTCAAATCTCCGTACGAGTCTCACTCGGAACCCGCTGTACACGACATCACTACTGTTCGCGGCTGGTTTTTACGACCCAGCAAGTACGATTCGTGTCGGGTACGCACCGTACGACCCTTTTCCTACGGGAGCCGAAAACAGTCGTAAACGCAGAGTTCGTGCCGAAACAGGTACGGAACGCCCCCCCCCCGGTACGGCACGTACCCCCCATGATCGCAGGGGTACGCGCCGTACCCCTGTGATCATGCGGGGTACGTGCCGTACACCCAGCGTACATGGGGTAAGCACCGTACCCCATGTACGGTGGGTGTACGGCACGTACCCCATGTACGCTGGGTGTACGGCACGTACCCCGCATGATCACAGGGGTACGGCGCGTACCCCTGCGATTATGGGGGGTACGCGCCGTACGGTGTGTAGGTGATCGTGCGCTTTTCCGTACGAATCGACGTGTAACGTACGAATCGCGCCCGGGTCGGAAGATCGGGATCGGAATCGTCCGGTCATACGGCGTCCGTACGAGTCATACGGAAACGGCTCCGGATACGAATCGTACGGACGGGGGTTTTACCGGATCGGAATCGACCCCCAAATGTGTAAGCAAAATACATATATAAACATTCCCTAAAATATTCTTCACTTTCTCTCAACAGACCAGAAAAATCTAAAAAGCATCAAGCTAAAAAGCCATCTACTTTCAAAATCTACAATTTTACTATTGGTAAGTACCTAAAAACTGTACATAAATAATTATTTAATCTTTTTAAGTAAATACTTTTCCTAATAATATTTAATACACCCTTTCTAGATTTAAGAAAACTACAATGACAGAAGAAGCAAGATTTGTAACATCTCAGAAAGGAACATTTTTGTTGTGCTATATGGGGTATACTTATACTCAGGAAAAACAAAAAGACCTTAAAGTTAACTGGAAATGTACTAAGTATTACTCTAACAAATGCTATGGATGTGCAACAACCAGAGAAACAAGTGTAATTAATACTACTGAACATAACCATCCACCTAATATCTCAGAAATAGAGATTAGATCTACTCTAGAAAATATTAAAGAATTAAGCAGCACCTCTGACCTACCAACAAGTGTAATACTTAAGGAATTACTACCTAGAGTACCTAGAGAGGCAAGAGGTCAGTTACCATCAATAGCTGCTATAAAAAGAACCATAGCTAGGACCAAAAAATCCAGTAGACCAACAATACCAAAACCTAAAACTTTTGAACAAATCATAAATCCACCTGACCTTACCATAACACATAATGATGAACCTTTTATCTTCTACGATAACAACAACAAAGATAAAAGGATAATAATGTTTGCTACAAACAACAACCTTAAAAAATTAAAAGAAAGTCAATCATGGATGATGGATGGCACTTTTACCATATGCCCAAAACCATTCTATCAATTATATACCATACATGGGCAATATCATAATACCTGTATCCCATTCATCTATTGTTTGTTACCAAACAAACAAACATCTACTTACACAGAAATATTAAACAAAATAAAGGAAGAAATATCAGACTACTTTCCCCTAAAAATTATAATAGACTTCGAACAAGCAATGATTAATTCCATTCTGAAAACATATCCACACACATCCATACAAGGATGTTACTTCCATTTTAACCAATGTCTATGGAGACATTTGCAAAAATGATCACTTGGGGGTCGATTCCAATCCGGTAAAATGCGCTCCGAATCGTCGTACGGAGCGTTTTTTCCCCGTACGAATCGTACCCGTAAACGTCCCGTACGTACGACGAAGTACGATCCGTACCAGGAGCCGAACTCCATACGAGTCGTATAGGACTCCGTACGACTCAAATCTCCGTACGAGTCTCACTCGGAACCCGCTGTACACGACATCACTACTGTTCGCGGCTGGTTTTTACGACCCAGCAAGTACGATTCGTGTCGGGTATGCACCGTACGACCCTTTTCCTACGGGAGCCGAAAACAGTCGTAAACGCAGAGTTCGTGCCGAAACAGGTACGGAACGCCCCCCCCCGGGTACGGCACGTACCCCCCATGATCGCATGGGTACGCGCCGTACCCCTGTGATCATGCGGGGTACGTGCCGTACACCCAGCGTACATGGGGTACGCACCGTACCCCATGTACGGTGGGTGTACGGCACGTACCCCATGTACGCTGGGTGTACGGCACGTACCCCGCATGATCACAGGGGTACGGCGCATACCCCTGCGATCATGGGGGGTACGCGCCGTACGGTGTGTAGGTGATCGTGCGCTTTTCCGTACGAATCGACGTGTAACGTATGAATCGCGCCCGGGTCGGAAGATCAGGATCGGAATCGTCCGGTCGTACGGCGTCCGTACCAGTCGTACGGAAACGGCTCCGGATACGAATCGTACGGACGGGGATTTTACCGGATCGGAATCGACCCCCTAGTGTTGAGTATGCAACCAATATAACCTTTGCATACCAAATAAAACACCTAATAGCCCTAGCATACGTGCCAATCACCGATGTGCCTGAACACTATAACCTTTTAATAGAAAGTACTTTCTATACACAAAACGAACAAAAACTAGCTCCACTTTTGGATTATTTTGAGGACACCTGGGTGGGGAGACTACACAGGTCAGGCCACAGACGCCAACCTAAATTCCTAATACCTTGGTGGAATGTATATTTACCAACCCTAAACCAAGGAGCCAAGACAAACAACACAGTTGAGGGTTGGCATAATGCCTTCCTATCTTCAACTGGCCGAACAACTCCCACACTACACAAACTCCTAACAGCAATCCAAAAAGAGCAAAGTTTTCAAGAATTAAGAATGGAGCAATCTGTCTAACAATTAAAACCAAAACTATCAAGACAAACTGCCCAAATGTACCAATATTTACAACAACAAGTACAACTTTAACCTACAACAAGAGGACTAGAATACTTGAAAATGATATCCAAAACACTAAACTAAAAACGCTAACCATATAAAAGGATCAAAATCCTAAAAAAGCCTAAAATATAACACCACACATCTCCATAACAAATTAAACCATATTTATTTTGTCTAATATTTATAAATAATTTATAATATATGGACAAAATAAACATCTAACTAAACAAAAAATGTTTAATAATAGCACATTTCCCAACCCACAAAAATATTAATATTACCTTTCACGGCAACGTAATAGGCAAATTCAATCATCCATAACAATCCATGTAGCAATAAATCCACAGCATAAAAAAATGGCCCAATAAAATGCAAAAATACAACTGTGCTAAATCCATCGAACATCCAAATAAATCGATAATTCCGAATCCATAAAAAACCCGAAAATGGTTTAAAAATTCAATAAACGCTCCAGGAAACCCGAAAAATAAAGGAAGTGTAAAATATATCTCATTCAAAAAAACGTAACAGCTCGGAAACAGAAAAGGCTGTATCCAAAAACCTAGAATAGAAAAAGAAACATTACAGCCCACAAAAAACTTAGAACGATACTTTAATAATAACCATAACATACATATTTCTAACAAAAACTAAATAAACAGCCACAAACACAATAACTCCAAGGCCGTGAAACGACAAAAAGCAAAGAAAACGGAAATCCGTACATAAGCAACTACATACTACCTAAATCCTAATATAGGAGTCCACAAACCCTAAATAACAAACTACTACCTTCAAAACTAACTTAAAATAGTTAAAATATAACGAAAAGCACTCTTACCTGCTCAGACGTGAAATAGCTTCCAACCGCGAGCTTCAATCTTCAAAAATGACCCAAAAAGACTATGAGCGGTTACAAAATAAAAGACCCAAATAATAGTATAATCAAGGAAATAGTGAAATAAATGTCAAATAAATTTATTTTACAAATAAAAAATTTGTAAAACTGTTATAAATTGTTTTGCAACATTTATACAATTTATTTATGTTTATTCCATACCTATATTATTATATTCATATTTTTAATATTTATAACATTAAATATTATTACTGTTTAATATTCAATGTTATAAATATGAAAATATGTTCTGTTAAAAATTGTACAACTAAATGTATTCTTTTTCTATATTTATTTTACCTTTTCTACATATATTTGTAATTTATTATTATTAATATTATAAAATTAATAATAATAAATTAATAACATTTAACTGATACTATAATTTAAAAATGTTATTGAAAATATGTTTATTGTATGATATTAAAAATATATATCAATGTTGCAAGATAAAAATATATAAAGCTTAATGACATAATTTGTACAGCACATTAATATGTTAAAAATTCAATACAAGTTCATTTAATAACAATGTATAAATATTTGTATTTATCTCAAAATGTATGTACTCTATGTATTGTAATCTTCAATCTATTTTCATTTACTGTATTATTTTAGTATACCTAAAATGTACTTGACTGAACAACTATCATAAAAATTATATTTTTATTTTACATTGTACTTATATTTATTTGTTTAAATATTATACATGCATTTGTAAAACATTTCTAAATTATTGTATGAACTAAATGAACAAATAAAGAAACTACTACCTATTATAAAATCATAACTAACAATATATAAAAAATATTTATTATAAACTTTATATATATAAATAATAAAATTACCAAAAAATAAAGTAAAATATTTTGTTCCTTTTAATATTCACACATAAATCTAAATTTAATTTAGTTAGATGCTAGAGACTTAACCTATTTAACTTACTATTCCAACTCCAATTTGAATTTAATTATGGTAGGTGCTGCACACTGAACCTATTTAATTTACTATTCCAACTCCAATCTACATTTAATTAGAGCAGGTGCTGGACACTGAACCTATTTAATTTACTATTCCAACTCCAATTTACATTTAATTATGGTAGGTGCTGTACACTGAACCTATTTAATTTACTATTCCAACTCCAATCTACATTTAATTAGAGTAGATGCTGGACACTGAACCTATTTAATTTACTATTCCAACACCAATCTACATTTAATTAGGGTAGGTGCTGGACACTGAACCTATATAATTTACTATTCCAACTCCAATCTACATTTAATTAGGGTAGGTGCTGGACACTGTACCTTTCTAATTTACTATTCCAACACCAATCTACATTTCATTATGGTAGGTGCTGGCCACTAAACCTATTTAATTTACTATCCCAACTCCAATCTACATTTAATTATAGTAGGTGCTGGACACTGAACCAATTTAATTTACTATTCCAACTCCAATCTGCATTTAATTATGGTAGGTGCTGGACACGGAACCTATTTAATTTACTATTCCAACTCCAATCTACATTTAATTAGAATAGGTGCTGGACACTGAACCTATTTAATTTATTATTCCAACTCCAATCTACATTTAATTATGGTAGTTGCTGGACACTAAACATATTTAATTTACTATTCCAATTCCAATCTACATTTAATTAGGATATATGCTGGACACTTAACCTATTTAATTTACTAATCCAAATCCAATTTACATTTAATTAGGGTAGATGCTGGACACTGAACCTATTTAATTTACTATTCCAACTCCAATCTACATTTGATCAGGGTGGGTGCTGGACACTGAACCTATTTAATTTACTATTCCAACTCCAATCTACATTTAATTATGGTAGATGCTGGATACTGAACCTATTTAATTTACTATTCCAACTCCAATTTAAATTTAATTATGGTAGGTGCTGGACACTGAACCTATTTAATTTACTATTCCAACTCCAATCTACATTTAATTAGGGTAGGTGCTGAACACTGAAACTATATAATTTACTATTCCATCTTCAATCTACATTTAATTAGGGTAGGTGCTGGACACTGAACCTATATAATTTACTATTCCAAATCCAATCTATATTTAATTATGGTAGTTGCTGGACACTAAACCTATTTAATTTACTATTCCAACTCCAATCTACATTTAATTAGGGTATATGCTGGACACTTAACCTATTTAATTTACTAATCCAAATCCAATGTACATTTAATTAGGGTAGGTGCGGGACACTGAAACTATTTAATGAACTATTCCAACTCCAATCTACATTAAATTAGGGTAGGTGCTGGACACTGAACCTATATAATTTACTATTCCAACTCCAATCTACATTTAATTAGGGTAGATGCTGGACACTGAACCTATTTAATTTACTATTCCAAATCCAATCTATATTTAATTATGGTAGTTGCTGGACTCTAAACCTATTTAGTTTACTATTCCAACTCCAATCTACATTTAATTAGGGTATATGCTGGACACTTAACCTATTTAATTTACTAATCCATTTTACATTTAATTAGGGTAGGTGCTGGACACTGAACCTATTTAATTTACTATTCCAACTCTAATCTACATTTAATTAGGGTAGGTGCTGGACACTGAACCTATTTAATTTACTATTCCAACTCCAATCTACATTTATTTAGGGTAGGTGCTGGACACTGAACCTATATAATTTACTATTCCAACTACAATCTACATTTAATTAGGGTAGGTGCTGGACACTGAACCTATTTAATTTACTATTCCAAATCCAATCTATATTTAATTATGATAGTTGCTGGACACTAAACCTATTTAATTTACTATTCAAACTCCAATCTACATTTAATTAGGGTATATGCTGGACACTTAACCTATTTAATTTACTAACCCAAATCCAATTTACATTTAATTAGGGTAGGTGCTGGACACTGAACCTATTTAATTCACTATTCCAACTCCAATCTACATATAATTAAGGTAGGTGCTGGACACTGAACCTATTTAATTTACTATTCCAACTCCAATCTACATTTAAATACGGTAGATGCTGTACACTGAACCTATTTAATTTACTATTCCAACTCCAATCTACATTTAATTATGGTAGATTATGTACACTGAACCTATTTAATTTACTATTCCAAATCCAATCTACATTTAAATAGGGTAGGTGCTGGACACTGAACCTATTTAATTTACTATTCCAACTCCAATCTACATTTAATTAGGGTAGGTGCTGGACACTGAACCTATTTAATTTACTATTCCAACTCCAATATACATTTAAATAGGGTAGGTGCTGGACACTGAACCTATATAATTTACTATTCCAAATCAAATCAACATTTAATTTGTGTAGTTGGTGGACACTGAACCTATTTATTTACTATTCCACCTCCAATTTATATTTAATTAATTAAAACAAATATATTTTGAAAACACTCCCCACACATATCCCCTCTAAACACAAAATCCAGTTCATAAAACTTTTTATATTTCAACAAAATTAACAATATATTCAAATTGCACATTTAGATTTTTTATGAAAATTCTAATATTATGGGGACCATTATGATGTCGGGCGGATTGCCTCCGCCAGGCTGGCGGTAGCCACCGCCGGCCTGGCGGAGGCAATCCGCCCGACATCCATTGCCAAATTCCCCCCCGCCATATTAGGATGGCGGGGGGGACCGTTGCGGTGAAAATCACCGCCCGCCTGTTTACCGCCCCGGTGGCCTTGCGGCGGGGGCGGGATATGTTTAATATGGTGGCGGTGTCTCTTAGACACCGCCAGCCATATTACAATGGCATTCTGTCACGCCTTGCCACCACGGAAAGGCAGGCGGTCTTTGGTTCGGGTGCCCCCTGCGGGCCCCCCTGGTGCTGGCCGAGGTGTTCAGTGCAATGGGGGGGTACCTGTGGTACCCCCCCGCATTTCCATACTCCAAGCAGCAGGCACCGCGGGGTGCCTGCCGCTACCTGTATGCATTTGCTTGTCAGATTGTGGCGGGCGGTGCAGTGAGCACCGCCCGCCACAATGTTAGAATGAGGATTGCGCCCGCCACTGTGGCGGGCGCATCCTAATGCACATTTCAGGACCCCCGCCTTTGAGGCGGGCGGTCCCGTTTCCCGATAGGGTGCCCGCCATCCTAATGGCCCCCTATATTCCTATTTCAATTGTGTTTATAATGTTATATAAATTTCGCTCTCTATATTTTTAAAACACTCCCCACCCTTATCCCCTATGAACCCTACATCCCACTCATAAAAAATATAATTAGTTAAATTTTTCAAAATAATACAAAATTCTACAATATTTTGACTTTTAAAATTTGTAAATATTTAGAAATTTCTATTTTAAATGTCATATTTCTATTTCATTTTCTATTACAAATATTAAATATTCAAGATATATTTTTAATACACTCCCGCACTTCTCCCCTATAAACCCTACATCCCGCTTGTAAAAATGAATTTTTTTTAAAACATTCACAATATTTTTAAATATCTAAATATTTTAACATTTCTAATTTCTAAATTTTTTTAATTTTCTAATTTCAATTTCCAATTTGTATTTAATTTATTAAAAATATATAAAATACTCTATATATCATTTTAAAACACTCCCCACCCTTATCCCCTATAAACCCTACATCCCACTACTAAAAACTATAATTAATGTAACATTTCAAATTTTTATCTAATTTCAAATTTACCAAAAATTTAAAATTTCTATTTAATTTTATTTTAAATTTACAAAATGTAAATATCTATTTTTAAAACACTCCCCACCCTTATCCCCTATCAACCCTACATCCCGCTACTAAAAACTATAATTGAAGTAAAATTTCTATTTTTTTATCTAATTTCAAATTACAAAAAAAATTCTATTTTCTAATTTGTATTTCAAATTTCAATTCAATTTTATTTTAAATTGAAAAAATTTAAATATCTATTTTTAAAACACTCCCCACCCTTATTCCCTATCAACCCCACATCACACTACTAAAAACTATAATTAAAGTAAAATTTCTATTTTTTATCTAATTTCAAATTTCAAAAAAATTTGATTTTTCAAATTTGTATTTCAAATTTCAATGTAATTTTATTTTAAAAATAAAAAATTTAAATATCTATTTTTAAAACACTCCCCACCCTTATCCCCTATAAACTCTACATCCCGCTACTAAAAACTATAATTAAATAAAAATTTCTATTTGTTATCAAATTTCAAAATTCAAAAAAATTTAAAATGCCCAAATTGTATTTCAAATTTCTATTTAATTTTATTTAAAAATTAAAAAAATTAAATATCTATTTTTAATAAACTCCCCACCCTTATCCCCTATAAACCCTACATCCCGCTACTAAAAACTATAATTACATTAAAATTTCTATTTGTTATCAAATTTCAAATTTCTAAATTGTTTCTAATTTCTAAATTGTATTTCAAATTTCAATTTTATTTTATTTAAAAATTAAATATTTTAAATATCTATTTTTAAAACACTCCCCACCCTTATCCCCTATAAACCCTACATCCCGCTACTAAAAACTATAATTAAATTAAAATTTCTATTTGTTATAAAATTTCAAATTTCAAAAAAAATTCTAATTTCTAAATTGTATTTCAAATTTCTATTTAATTTTATTTAAAAATTAAACAATTTAAATATCTATTTTTAAAACACTCCCCACCCTTATCCCCTATAAACCCTACATCCCACTCCTAAAATTTTAAAATATTTTTAAATTTCTAATTACAAATTCATATTTCTAGGTAATATTTTTTATAATTTTTAAATTATAAATATATATTTTTAAAATACAACCCACCCATTCCCTATAAACCCAACATCCCGCTCCTAAAATATATCTAATACATTATAAAACTATTTATTATTACTATAAACTATTATATCTAAAATTTTACACATTTATTATTTTTCTAACATTTAACAAACACTTTATAACATTTCGATATTTTGACTTTTCGATATTTTAAACATCGATATTTCTTATCTCGACATTACTTAACTCGATATTAATTTCAAAACACGATAATCGATATTTAGTACTACGATATTTCCAACATCGACATTTCTTACCTTCGATTTTATTTACTCGATATAACTGCAAGTCGACATAAAAAACTCGATATTTTGACTGTGTACCGGGTTAACACAAAACCCGCTCTATTGAGACCAGAGGCACACATACTTCCTCTGCCCTGGTTTGCTATCCCCGCATCACCATGACTATCTATTGGATATTGCCCAAACCCAGGATCTCCTAACTGCTTTTACCTACTCAGCTGAAGCGGCATTCACAACAGCGCAAACTGTGCTAAGACGATAAAATCCTTTTGTTTTAAGGCGGGCGAGGACACACGGGAATATGCCGCTCCTTACCTCAAATACGGGCTTTCCAGCTTCACGTCGGGTAACAGCTCCATGGCAAAAAGATTCTATGCCTCACGGAGACCTACATCTTTATATTTTCCAAGTACCTGATTGATTAGTGTGATGCAGTACAGCTGAGCTTACTTACAAGAAGCCTCCGGGTTTGCTGATAACATGGCGGCCATCTTAACCTTTGGCACTAAAACAGAATTTCTTTGAATATGATGGCAACGTCTATTTGCAGATGACTGGCTCATCGATGGGGAGTACTTTTGCCCCTTCGGTGGCGGAACTGTATGTTTATAATTTTGAGAGCAAATTCATCTTGACTTCTGACAACCCTTTTTCATCAAATATCGTTGTATGGCAACATTACATTGATGGCGTTATAATGATCTGGAAAGGGGAGGAAAACATTTTATTCTCTTTCTTTGACTGGGTCAATACCTGTGACCCCCATCTAAGATTTACTCATGAGCATGCAACTGATAGCTCGTTTTCTTGGATGTAATCATCAATAGAGTTGGTCATAAAATACAGATGAAAGCATATTATAAACCTACTTCAAAAAACAATCTCTTGCTTTTCTCTAGCTTTCATCCTCGACCGTTGAGGGAGAAACTCCCCTTCGGCCAATATCTTCGGATAAGGAGGAATTGCAGTGAATTGCCTGTTTTTAAGGAACAGGCAGATGACTTGACCACCAAATTACAACTGAGAGGTTACCCGAAGAAAATCCTTAAGAAAAGTTTTAAAAGAGCAAAAAATCAGAACAGGGATGCACTCTTGGACTCTTATCCTAGAGAGAAGGAAGTAAAAGTCCCTTTAACATGCGTAACCACATACAATTCAGTGTCTAACGCAGTGAGCCGATGTATTAACAAGCATTGGAGTATGCTAACGAGCAACAAACATGATTGGGGGAAACCTCTGTTTTCCTACTGACGTGCAAGGAGTTTGAAAGACTCATTAGTACATACTCGTCCTAGGAACTCACAGATTTTGAGCGAACCGACAATTTTAAATTCTTGGGGTTTACCTGCAGTGAGAGGACACTACCCTTGTGGTAGTTGCAGTGTGTGCCATTTGACCTCCCATACAAAAATATTAAACATCGAACCTGGAAAACAATGGGTACAACGTAGTCACACTAATTGCAATACTTGCAATGTGGTGTATCTGATAGTCTGCCCGTGTGGATTAAAATATGTGGGGATGATGAGAAGCAGGATCAAACTGCGTATCTGCAAACATCGCAGTAGTATTCGATGTCAGAGCATTACCACGAAATTAACAAACCACTTCCTAGAGAAAATACACACACCCAATGAAATCAGGTGGACTATTATTGAACATCTAGCCAATAGTACAGAAATGGTTTTGTAAAGAGCAGAGGTGGATCTACCGCCTTTCTAGCCATCGTTCAGGCCTGAATGATGACATACCTTGGGGCTCTGTAATAGGCACTAAAGTCCCCAGTCAGTCCAGTCTGATAAGGTATTCTCTACCCAATTCTGGTTATAGATATCCTGATACGTTGCATTAGATACTACTGCGATGTATTACCACTAACTGATAGGTGTGCTCATTTATTGTTTTATGACATTATGCACGTTATGACACTCTTTGAAAAAGATCGAATCGGGCATTTACTAATTTTTGGCATGAGTCTGCTAACCCTGGTGCTTAATGCTGTCCGTTTGTAACTTGCCTGACTAATAATGATGCTATAAAGTTTTTTAAAGAAAAAACGCATACAAGACATCATTCGGCGAGATTTGGTTTGGTGCGCTCCTTGCGCATGGTTGTAGTTGATAATTGCTCAATCATGCAAGTACACAAGCGTATTGCCAACTTTAGCTGTAATTAGATTGTATTGGTGTTTTAATACCACGGTCTTTGCAACAATCTATTCCTGTCCCATTAATTCCGGGATCACGCAATGACGCTGCTCCTTTTGTGCGCTCACGTGACCGGAACTGGTACAAAAGGGGGTGGTGATGGACGGAGCATCTGAACCAATCAAACACTCACACCCAGTCAAAAGATCTGGGTTTAATCCATCACCGTTCTTTAGCCCACTCTGCCACCCCAGTTCAGACATGGCTATATGCAAATCAGTCTGACCCTGTGCCTCATGGGAACAGTCCAGCCCGAACTGCCAAGCCATGCCTTCCCTGGGCCGGAAACAAGCTTCCGAGGACCGGTTTCTGGCATTACAGCCGTCTTCAGCCCGGCTTGCTTGAATCCAGTGGCAAAGTGAGCAAGGGACTCACGTCTGAGCATACCCTGCCACACTTACGGCGGCCAAAAGCGGTACAAAAGGGGGTGGTGATGGACGGAGCATCTGAACCAATCAAACACTCACACCCAGTCAAAAGATCTGGGTTTAATCCATCACCGTTCTTTAGCCCACTCTGCCACCCCAGTTCAGACATGGCTATATGCAAATCAGTCTGACCGATGCCTCATGGGAACAGTCCAGCCTGAACTGCCAAGCCATGCCTTCCCTGGACCGGAAACAAGCTTCCGAGGACCGGTTTCTGGCATTACAGCCGTCTTCAGCCCGGCTTGCTTGAATCCAGTGGCAAAGTGAGCAAGGGACTCACGTCTGAGCATACCCTGCCACACTTATGGCGGCCAAAAGCGGTAGAAAAGGGGGTGGTGATGGACGGAGCATCTGAACCAATCAAACACTCACACCCAGTCAAAAGATCTGGGTTTAATCCATCACCCTTCTTTAGCCCACTCTGCCACCCCAGTTCAGACATGGCTATATGCAAATCAGTCTGACCCTGTGCCTCATGGGAACAGTCCAGCCCGAACTGCCAAGCCATGCCTTCCCTGGACCGGAAACAAGCTTCCTAAGACCGGTTTCTGGCATTACAGCCGTCTTCAGCCCGGCTTGCTTGAATCCAGTGGCAAAGTGAGCAAGGGACTCACGTCTGAGCATACCCTGCCACACTTATGGCAGCCAAAAGCGGTACAAAAGGGGGTGGTGATGGACGGAGCATCTGAACCAATCAAACACTCACACCCAGTCAAAAGATCTGGGTTTAATCCATCACCGTTCTTTAGCCCACTCTGCCACCCCAGTTCAGACATGGCTATTTGCAAATCAGTCTGACCCTGTGCCTCATGGGAACAGTCCAGCCTGAACTGCCAAGCCATGCCTTCCCTGGACCGGAAACAAGCTTCCGAGGACCGGTTTCTGGCATTACAGCCGTCTTCAGCCCGGCTTGCTTGAATCCAGTGGCAAAGTGAGCAAGGGACTCACGTCTGAGCATACCCTGCCACACCTATGGCGGCCAAAAGCGGTACAAAAAGGGGTGGTGATAGACGGAGCTTCTGAACCAATCAAACACTCACACCCAGTCAAAAGATCTGGGTTTAATCCATCACCATTCTTTAGCCCACTCTGCCACCCCAGTTCAGACATGGCTATATGCAAATCAGTCTGACCCTGTGCCTCATGGCAACAGTCCAGCCCGAACTGCCAAGCCATGCCTTCCCTGGACCGGAAACAAGCTTCCGAGGACCGGTTTCTGGCGTTACAACCGTCTTCAGCCCGGCTTGCTTGAATCCAGTGGCAAAGTGAGCAAGGGACTCACGTCTGAGCATACCCTGCAACACCTATGGCGGCCAAAAGCTGTACAAAAAGGGGTGGTGATAGACGGAGCATCTGAACCAATCAAACACTCACACCCAGTCAAAAGATCTGGGTTTAATCCATCACCGTTCTTTAGCCCACTCTGCCACCCCAGTTCAGACATGGCTATATGCAAATCAGTCTGACCCTGTGCCTCATGGCAACAGTCCAGCCCGAACTGCCAAGCCATGCCTTCCCTGGACCGGAAACAAGCTTCCGAGGACCGGTTTCTGGCATTACAGCCGTCTTCAGCCCGGCAGAATATTTGGTGTGTTTACTGCGCTGTCTCTGCATCATTCGGGCCACGGATGTGCTACTAGATAGGTAGTTTGCGGGGAGATGCTGGCTTGCAAGAAGGAGGAGACTACTTTGTGGCAATATTAGTATGCTTGATTCCTTTTAGTAGAGATGAACTTGTAAGATCAGTTTTTCCTTCCTCACCTTGTTCAGACAGAGCACGGCGTGAAGAATACCCCTGCCGTTTGAGCCCATGATACTCGGATTCTGTCTGTCCGAAGTGAGTTCCTTCTTTTAGTATAAATTTATGGCCATTATCTTCCATTTTGATTTTTAAATCTTACTTATTAGGGCATGCACCACAGTTTTTAATTTGGATATCGAAAATAATAGCAAATCTTCGATGTAATCTAAAATGATTTCACAGGGCAATAACATTGGTAATTACCGATTTGCGTTTTAAAAATACAGAGAGTGCAAGGTGTCTTGTCATGATTGAACCCCAGTCCGGAATAGGATGGATACACTGCCACGAAAATTTTTAAACGCCATGTGTGTGTTCAATGGTCCTTTGCCACACAAGGGTGTTGGGAAAACAGTTGGTAACGTACGGATAAAATGACTAAGTACTAACATAACTTGTGTTCTCCTTTTTAGAGGGGACTGTGTAGTTTTTCCTGCTTATTACTGTTTTTCTCTCTCTTTTCAACAGATTATGGGCCCTAGATAAGTCTAGGAGAGCCCCCACGGGCACTTTCCTTGAGTAACACTGGTTTTGTTGTCACATCCTCACGGTAGGGTGCACCTTAGCGTGTGCATACCGCCGAAGGACAAATTCATAGGTCCTGAAGAATGCTTGGCGAATTTTGCCTTATCTAGCAGAAACATGTTGACCACTACTTTTTAGGACACAGGGTTTCAAACTAATGAACCCCAAATGGTCCGCTTTTCACTTGTTTTTAACTGATGCTGTTTGACCATGTATTAAAATGAATATAGGTTACAATCAGCTATCTTTTTAACCCACTCACATTAGCACATTTTCTTGTCACTTTTTTCACATTGAAAAAATCCAGCTCCGCTGTATCACAGGCGTACTGGAGTGACATTTGGTTGCCCCAGTAGAACCCAACGATGAAGCAATTCACCGACTAGGTCGGCGAGTGAGGGTTCTTTTAAAAAAGATTTTTTTTTTCTTCGTTTTTTTATCACCCTATCTTTCTTTTCTGTGGCTCTCGTTGTGGGATCATATATTTATGATTTTGTAGTTGTTGTCACTCTTTTGTTGTTGTTTAATAAAAGCCCATCTTAACCTGCCTAACCGTGGTGAGGAAAGTCGCAATCCGATATTGGAAACTGTGCTGTTACTAATCGTACATTCATAACACCACTAGAAATCATATAAACTAACTTGATTAACCAATGTGAGAATTATTTACACATAATTCGGTATTTCGAGACCCGGCCGATTCCCTCATCTCTGTCAAGTGCAATGTATCCGATCTTAATATGAGCCCACATATTTCAGCCATATTTAAACCTAATTCATATAAAGACATCCATACACTTTCTGGTTGCCAGGTACCTTGATACCATACGCGCAACTTACTTAAAGTCTCTTATTCTACCAAGGCAGCCATCTTAGCCAGCCAAAGCGATGACAGTAGATATAGGCAATGTATTCTCTACGCTTGCAACTACACAACTACCAAAGATTGGAAGCAACTAAAATGAAGTGACGATGCTACAAAGAGCGTGCATGGTTCACACCACGTGAAACATTATTAGAGAAAAGAATAAAACCACCATTAGACAGATTGGTATGTGTCTCAACATTTGGGTCAGACACAAACAAATTTAAACAGATTGTGCTACGAAATTGGCATTTATTAGAAAATCTAGAATGCCCATTCCCCCGGCCTTTATTCGCGATAAACAAAAACAGAAGTATTAGCCAAGAGATTGTCAGGTCAGACATTTTTCCAAAAGAAATCCAAAAGGATTTACGAAGTCAGTGGGGCATGAAACCTGTGGAGGGCCACCATAAGTGCGGTAATTGTGTCGCTTGTGAATCCTTGATAGAGGGAATAGAGTTTGTACATAGAGAGGTGAAATGGAAACACATGATGTTTACTAATTGTAAGTCCAAAAAAATGTTGTGTATGCTATAGTATGCCCTTGTGCCAAATTGTACATAGGCAAGACAAATCAACAGATTAACCAGAGGAACACAATACAGATCCAGAATTAAAAAGAAGGTGATCACTGCCCCTATGGTGTCTCTCTTTATGAAGGTTGGGCATTCAGAACGTGATTTCAAATAGACCGTGTTGATCGCACTGAATTTATCTAAAAAAAATGGCAGATGTGGAGTCTCTATTGTTGGCAAAAGAGGCATACCTGAATATTAGATTTAATACTGTACATTCAGGATTGAACGAAATGTCAGAAGTATCAAGAATATAAAACCCAAATTGCTAATTTACGATCTCAAAGGGTTTGCATGCAAACGGATTATTTGTTTGACAAAGTAAAACTGTTCATATTTACAGATCATGTGTGTAGTACAAAATTAGATGGCCAAAGAGTAATGGATGTTTACCGCATACATCTAAGGATAAATCTATAGAATTGTATTCACTGTAATTTAAGTGCGATCACACAGTTTTTTAGAGACACTGCATCTCCCATAATGCCTGGAATAATGCGAGGCGCAACTGGGAGAATCCAAAGGTGAAGCGTAATTCATTGATTCATGAATAATTTGAGATATTGATGTCTGTAATTTGGAGGAGTAACTTTCCCATGTGTGAAATATGTGGAAAGATTCGACCAGTAAAGGTCTTATCAGTCTCATGATACGGGTGAAATTATGAAAATGACTACAATACCCAGAAGCCCTAGTATGCTGAGATTAATATCGGAAGACCACAGCAGAAAGCGACTTCCGTTTTCAAATTCATTGTGGAGCGCGGGTAGACATGGCAACTTGTTCGCAAAAGGAGAAAAGGTGAGGACTAGGGGTATGGTTGGTTAATGATGAAATTAGTACAGATATTCACGTGCGGGTTTAACACGCTCCGCTATGTGATTTATTTGAATAGAATGCGAGTAAATGAGCGCGGTCTGCCGGTTCAGTTATACAAAGGTATGTTTCACTCCAAACAAATTACGCGCTATGATGCATATGTATAGAGCGAACAAGCCATAGGCTATAATTTCATAAAAGGGTGTCGATTCCCTCAACAGAGACGTATTGGAGTTACACCTAAAGCTAAGCAAATCTGTCAGAATTAGTGAATCGGTACCTTAAGGACACAAGAAAGGTATGTTTTTTTTAATAAAAACAGTGGGATAGGGTACAAATTAAGTATTTTCCTTAGTGGTTTTTTCAAATGAACTTTATTGCTCACATAGTGTCAAGAACACGGTCCCTATTCCAAATTGAGAGAGACATATGGTCATTGAAAAAATTGTTCAAGACATTGGCAGGTATGATTGGATAAGTACATAAAGGGCACAAGAAATAAGAAGAAGGGCCTAGACTTAGGAGTGACAGTTTGTTTTATTTGTGTTGTAGATTTTACCAATGTGCTGGGAATAAGAAGCCCTGATGGGAGCCCATTGAGATTCCGTGTGGCTCGAAACGTGCTGGCAATCGATATTAAGTTGGCAAAAGTGGATGTAAAAAGGATTGATTCAGGAGAATAATTTGGACTGAATTATAAGAATGCTCAATGAAATTTGATAGTGTCATTTTGGAGTACATATGACACATTGGTCAATGTGATGTTTTTATGTTGATGTGGGAAAAAAGTCAAATTGGTGTTTGTCAAAAAGTATTGGTATTGTATTTTGTGATAAATGTTATGTAAATTGTCATTTACGTAAATATGTATATGTTACTGTTTATGTGTTCCAAGAAAAGGATATAGGGTCCTTTTATCAAGAAAAAGAGTTGATAAAAAATACGGTGAATAAATATCCCAATCACTAAAAGAATATAGTGTGGTTCTCAATAAAAAAAATACAATTAATTAGGATACCAGGTTTTCCCTTGTTGTACTTAATGCTACAGAGAGAGCATTGTTATCTTAAATCACAGGCCAGTATTCACTTACAGTCCATAAGCGGATCATTGCCAAACCGCTAACCACCTAATAAGACGCTCCCATTCTTCTTATGAATTTAGGCCATTTCAAACTGTGTTGAAGCGTGAAATAAACCATTGTTCTCTTGATTTGCGTTTCTGTTCCATATTGCCTTCACAAGCTCCTATCCAGATTTTCTCCAATATAAACCTTTTCATTTCGGAGTCGCTATGCCCCATTTCTGTAAAATGGGCTACTAAAGGAGCATTAACTTTCCTGGTTCTTATGGCAGAGAGATGTTCTTGGAGTCTGGTCCACAATTCCCTACCAATCTCTCCAACGTAACCCTTGCCACAGGAACACCGCAGAAAGTATACTATATTTCTACTCCTTCCCTAAGGCCAACAATTTGTCCCTCCCCTCTATTATGAAATGATTCCACAAACCTGCCCCCCCCCCCCAATTTCTCTCAAGGACCCCATTCATGTGAAGAGCTGCCTCATAGCCCTACAACCACCTCTGGATATCACCCCCCTTGGTATACTCTTTCCCTATATTTTAGAAATGTGCACCAGCTTCAAAGACTGCACTGATGCAATTCTGCCACCATATGTGCTCGACTTGGCCTTCAACTCCAGCTCCTTTAAGCTCAGCTCCTGAGCTAAGGTCATCGTTTTCTCCTTCCACTTGAGTCTAGCAAGTTGCGGCTGGAACAACCTTTCTTCCCACATGTTGTCCAACTCCTCTGGGGACACTGCTGCTTGCCCTGGAAGGTGCCTTCCTCCTAGGCAGACCATGATTCACAAACCTCCCATGCAGCTCTCCTCCTCCTCCATATCCTCATTATTCTCCCTATCCTCTGGGTGCTCACCAGCCTCCTTGGCTACCCTCCAGGTCCCCAGCGCCTTTTGAAGCTCTTCCTTTTTAGTGAGGCCCCTAATAGGGCATTTGAGCTCCTTGAGCTGAGGTATCCTCTAGGCGTCCAACCTCTCTAGCTCAAACACTGAATCTGCAGCTCCAACTGCTGGATCAACAGCCTGGAACATGATTTTGGCTCAAAATCTAAGGAGTTCCAAAGAAGAGAAGAATCAAAAACATGATGTGGTTGCGTAATGATCTGCAATATGGATGTGGTGTGCACCAATCACTGTATGTAAAGTAAAAACACAAGTCCTATCCTCACCGCTGACCACCAATGTTAGAAATGGAGTCTCTAGTTGGCAGTTGCTTGCACCGTGTCCAGGTAGGGACCCTCACTCTAGTCAGGGTAAGGGAGTCACACAGCTAAGATAATCCCTGCTCACCTACTTGGTAGCTTGGCACAAGGAGTCAGGCTTATCTCAGAGGCAATGTGTAAAGCTTTCGTGCATACACACACAGTAACACAGAGAAAACACTGCAAAAGAACCCCACAACAATTTAGAAAAATTTACAATATTTATCTGAATAAAACAAGACCAAAATGACAAAAATCCAACATACTCAAGTAAAAATATCACTTTTCAAAGGTTCAATCAGTTCAGTAAATAGAACTATATGTATACATCACTCGTAGCTCAATGTACCTTGGATGCGTCAAAATTCAATGACAAAACAGACGCAGGGGAGGTGAGGTGCTGGAAAAGCAAAACAATGTGTCAGTTCCTTACTCCCAGGGGAAGTGAAGTGTCAGTTCCTTACTGGTAAAGGAGGTATGCTTCAGTTCCTTACTGCTATGCAGGGGAGGTGATGCATCAGTTCCTTACTGGAAGGGGAGGTGATGCGTCAATCTCGAGACACACACCTTTGTTATCTTACTGCTGGGAAATGTTGATGAAGTAACCGGCACCCAGGGACGATGCCGTGAAAATCACGTGACTCATACAGGAAGACTGTAGACAAAACAAATTCCTACAACTGCACGCAGGCTATAGTTATTTTCTGAAAACATGAAGAGATGCAGGACTGCTTAACCGTCATTTTACTTTTGCATAGAATTCTGAGATAAACAGCCATGAATGACATTCCCAAGGCATGCCAGTAATCGTTGGAAGCTACTTGCTCAATGTCTGCTGAAGTTTTCCCATACAACTAGGAATGACACAATACCGATTGTGAATCCTTGTATCACAGTCTCCTGGCACTTGATCTCTGTATGCTAAGGTTTACAGACGCAATTCAGATTGACACATCTATGATCCCACCCAACTTCTTCAAAGAAATTGCAGAAACCCTAACTCCGCTCTGCTCCAAGATCATTAACGCTTCACTATTCCAAGGTGAGATCCCTGACTCCCTGAAGGCAGGACTAGTTCTCCCTATTCTCAAAAAACATGGCTGACTCTGAAGACCTGAATAACTATCATCCAATCACAAACATTCCTACCCTGGCAAAACTCATCAAGAAATGTGTTCATAAACAACTGCGCAAACACATTGAACAATTCCAACTCCTCGACGTCTTCCAATCGGGCTTCCACGCTGGACACAGCACTGAGACGATCATCACGCATATAGTGGACGATGCTCTCTCCTTACTTGATCAAAATGAAGACTGCCTATTAATACTACTCGCTCTTTCTTCTGCTTTCAATACGGTCAAACATGACAACCTACTTAACCTCCTTGAAGGTAGGATGGGGCTCTCAGGCACTGTCCTAAAATGGTGTGCCTCCTTTCTCAACAACAGAATGCAAAGAATTGAAACCAATCAAACCCTATCCGACTCCAGTTCCTGCGTTCTGGGTGTCCCTAAGGGGTCCTCTCTTTCCCCCACACTCTTCAACCTTTTCATTGAACTGCTGACTGTAATCCTCAAAGACTCCAGCATCCAATACCCCATGTATGTTGATGATACCCACCTGTACATGAAAATATATTCAACCGAAGATATCAAGGGACTCAACTGAACCCTGTACAAATCCTTTAATTGGCTAACCGTCAACCATCTCAAACTAAATGCCCTTAAAACTGAGTCCCTCCTCATTTGTCCGACTAGACAATCCTCCTCTGTGGGGCAATTCCTAACAAACCTCACCGCACTCAATTACACACCACACATCCTTGACTCCACTAAATCACTGGGTGTGTTACTGACAAGAACCTAAACATGCAGGATCACACATCAGAGCATCTACCAAAGGAGTGAACTTCCAATTAAGCATCCTTGGAAAACTTAAACCTTACTTACCACAAGAAGACTTCAAATCAGTGGTGCAAGCAGTAGTCATCTCAATTCTTGAATACTAGCAGTGCTACTCTGTGCGGTCTCCCGAAACTTAGTCTAGCCCCACTCAGAGCATCTCTCAACGCTGCGACTAGACTTATCACGGGCTCCAAGAAATCCTATCACATCTCTCCTGACCTTAAAGCGCTCAACTGCCTTTCTTTGAGGCAAGGATTCAGTTATAAATTGTGTGTAAGACCCATAGAGCTCTACACTTCAATACCCCTATCTACCTGACAAATAACCTCGAGCGATCAGATAGCGCCAGGCCCTCAAGGAGCACTCTGCTCCTCAAGCCAAAGAAATTGAAAAAACTGAAAACCTATTAACGTACTTTCTCTGGGACTGCCCTGAGATTAAGGAACTCCCTACCTGTTGAAATAAGACTAATTCCATCAACTGTTGCCTTCAAAAGGGAAGTGAAAGCTCTATGGATGAACAATACCCTGAACTAGAAGATTTGCTCCCTTGTCGCCCGACCTGTTTTTGCCTGACTTTGTTACCACCTGGCTTCTGCTACTGCCCACTGTCACCTGCCACCGTTCCACTGTCATTCCAAATCTATCTTGCTGTAATTGCTAACTGGCCAATGTCACAGTCCAGTCCATTATGTCACTGCTGTAACTGATTAATACTGACCTAATTTGCTCCCACAGCACTCAATCTGTGTCTACCGCAACCCTTATTTAAAGTGCTATGATACCTGCCTGGGTCATGTTCGCGCTATACAAGACTTTAAATAAATAGATTGTAGGTCCTTGCACCCCAATCCTTTGCTACTTGTTTACGGTTTGCAGACTTTTTTCCACACAACTAAGACTGACACATCTACGGTTGTGGGTCCTTGCATCCCAATCATCTGGGTGTCATCTGTTCTTATTTTTGTCCTGGTAACGTCCCTACTCTAAATCACTGTGCTAAAGGGTCGAAATATCCAAAACAACATATGCAGGTTGATTTACAATTCGGATTGAGGTTTTGATACTCATAGTATGAGAGCCATATACAATAACATATCATCCCAATCAGTCACATGTATATATATTTGAATTTAGCACAAGCACACTTGTTTAATCACTTTAGTCACTCTCACTGTGCCATCACTTTGTAGGAGCACCTTGTCTTTTTGACCCCTTTTATGGGGCGGGTTTGGCCAACTTGGGGGGAGCAAGAGGGAGCATGGAGATGGTACTGTGGGTGGCGTTCAAGTATAACAGGTGCAGTAGGGTCTGCCACAAGTAGGGAGTGCTCACTGGAGGAGGCCTCTGAAGAAGATGTAGATTTACTGGTGGCCTCCATTGCACTCCACTTACTCTCTGGGCCACTATGTCCCTCAGTGTCCTTATCGGACCCACTGTGGCCAGCATTTGCCTGCCATTGTTGGCCCCTTCCCCTTCCCTGGATGATGATGAAATGACATATGCAACAGTTTTTAGTGATTCTTTGTAAACGGAACTGGTCATGATATTTGATCACAAAACTGTTTCCAAGTTTTCAAGTCTGTCAAACTTTGCTTCAACATTAGCATAAGCTCATGCATGTACGCATCATTATCAGAAAACATTTGCTCATAGGTATGTCATTCCCCATGAAAACTCCTATATCATGTATAATCTTGTCTCTTATCTGTCATTACGTCTCTACAGGAACTGTTTCACAGCTTTGAATGCTTGGCCTTTGTAGTTTAGAATAATGAACTCATTTCACCAAAAAGGATATCAACCAAAAATACCCTTGTACAGTGTGTTCACAAGGCCCTAAAATCTGTATACTGATCATTCTCAAATTGAAAAATGTGAAGAAATGTTTGTCAACAAATACTGCAATGTTGTACCAATATTATCAAAAACTGAAAGCAGGTTACCTTTGTTTGGGCATTTCACAATGATTAAACTTACTCCAAGTCACTAAAGTATATGTCAACTGTCAAAAATGATACATGAATTCTGTACTGAAGTAGCTTAGCAATGCGTCTGTCACAATCCTCAGCTAGCCTGAGTGGCTGGTCCCCAGCTAGCCTGAATGGCTGGTTCCAATTTCATAAAAGCCCTCCCTCCAACTCCTGCAGCAGAATCTGTGTATGCGTGTAGATGTCTTGGTGTACATGTGTATCATAAGTTTTACTCTACTGTATATACTTTCAGTGCATATGCTCTATTCAATTGCGTATGGTTTAAAGGCACATGCTGTTTTCAACTGTATTTGGTTTCAAATGCACTTATGCTTGGCCTCAGTGCATATGCTTAGCATACATCTTGTTAGGAAAGGTGGAACAATTGTGTTATTGCTGCTGGCACCAGGTGTTGTAGCTCTCAGTCAACTAAACCGCCTGTAGGCTTTGTTTTCTTTGTTGCCAGGACACCCCTTGGAGTTGCCGAGATCTCACAAGACCGGAGGCCATCTTGAGTGTGGTTTTCCTACATAAACCACACCCAAATGTCAAGAAACCGCTTTGCCTCAAGACTCTCAGTAGGGCTAACCCTGCGCATCAGGGGAGCACTGAAAGACCTGCACATACCTGTAGAGAAGCCGCCATAGTTCAGCAACATTCAGAGTCAATGCTGCTTGGCCTTCCTGAATCTGCCCAGTAGACTTAATGATCCAGCAACAGCCAGAGTCAATGCCACTCTGCCTTCCTGAGCCTGTACAAAAAGCAAACAATGTGTAGTAAAAGGTACCCAACACAAGAAAGCACATGCCGCAAATCTAAGGGCCTTATTATGGGTTTGGCGGTGGGAAAGCAGGACCGACCCGCTCCCGCACTGCCAAACCCATGTTTGAACCGCCTGGGAGATTAGGAATTTTCTCCCATCTAGCTGGCAGTTCTTTGGATTTCCCAAAGTGGTGTCTATGAAATGTCAAAGGCAGTACCTGCATGGCATGGAATGCTGCTGTGTGCATGTTGTACCACCCTGTGTGCATTCACATGGTGGGAGGCACCAGGGGGCCCCGTAGGGCCCAACATGAAAAGTGTGGCCTTGAGGCAACTTGGAATAAGCAGCCCTCCCATGCTTGTTGCAATGCTTAAGAACCCTGCTCCACGCAAGGGATCTCTGATGTGGGCCATTAGGGGGTCAGGGTATGGTGCACAATCCTCCCACATTGGGAGGACTGGCCCAGTTGGACTTCACCTGACTTATGGGCCCAGCGTTGGAGGTTCTCCAACCTTTTCCGGCAGTGAATGCTGCAGTGCTTGAAGACCCCCAGGGTACGCACCTTCCTGGCGATGGTCTTCCATATGTCCCACTTCTGATGGGTGTTGGACTGTATGGATACAAGAAATGATAGAACAAAACAATGGTTTTGTGACTTTTGTTTGTATGTATTGATGGAACACCATTTTGCTACAGCTATGACTTGCATAACTCATACGTTAGCATACACCATGTGTATTGTCCCATGCTCACCAAAATCAATATCTTCATACACACGTTTGTAGTGACCTGTTGCCTATCCTCAACCCATGTCATGGTCACCACTCACCAATCTAGGCCTGTGATGCAATCTAGCCTAGGGGGCTCCTACATATTCTGTGATGTGACCTGCCCCTGATGAGTGCACTAGATAGTGGACTACTGAAGGCTAAACATAAACACTTATGGTGCAGTGAATACTGCCCACTGGGAGTAAGGGGCCTGCAGTTTTGACATGACACATTTTGAAATGGGAGCCCAATGACAATAATTGTTAGCCCAGGTAGGTAGGTAACTCTCTCAACTGTTGTCCATTTAAAAGCATTCAGGAGCATATCTTTAAGCACACCTCAAATATTGCCCTGGCAGGGATATATGATAATGACAGATGTACTTCGGGACTTCCGTTGTTTGTCCTTGTGACTCAGCCCCTTCCTGGCCCAAAATTCTGACTGAGCACTGCTCCTTGCCAGGCCTTGTTATCTGCAGCATGATGATCTGAATATGACATCCACACAGGCTTCCCTTAGCTTTTCAATGCAAAAAGGATATTGTGCCTATCTAATAAATGGCCTTAAGGATATGAGCTAATCTGAAGGGGCATGGGTCTAGTAGTAGCTCCCATACAACTATGTGGAATGCCAGATGTAGGATGAGTGAGATGTTGGACAATAAACATTGCTAACAACATTTCCATTTAGTTTAAAACATCTTTATGTATGATTGTAAAGAGTCTACAATGTGTTTTCAAATTGCCATGATGTGAGTTTGGAATGTAGCAAGTATCAATCAAACAAACATATACATAGATATATCTCAACATACACACAAATTACACCCTAGGGATTTAAATCCACAGCACATACTTAAGTTGTGTGTTTTCTTACTATGATATAATGCTTATAAATCCCCACCATCATTGCACTCTGTAAGAACAATGGGCCTTATTTATGACAATTCACATCACTAACTGCACTTCACTCAGGGGGTTCAAAGGGACATTGTATCTTGTGTCAATGGTAAAAAACAGACAGTTTCCCATATACATTTCAGACATGTACATGTTCCTCAGGTGAGCCGTAGAGCTGGCCATAAAGGGAGAGGACCTCCTGTGCAGGTATATACAGCTCCTCTGGCAATAAGGCAGGGACCCTTTCACCTGCACGTCCTGGTATCATTGCTCCCAGAGGTGGAAAACAGCAGCATATTTGGAGGTGTTGATGGCGTCAGTGTTAGGAGGCAAGTGAGCTGTTTTGCAACTGCCGCGTACATGTACAAGATGTACGCGATCGTCACTGTAGATGGGCAGAGCCATTGGTCTTTGTACATTACTTTCAACAACGTTAGCCTATGGCTGTGTCCATCGTGGAGTTCACTACCCATTACACGGTCGACAATCACTGCACCCTTCTGATGCCAAGGGGCAGATGTATGACCAGTTTTTGCAGTCGCAAAAAGGGAATTTGGCCCCTTTGCGACCGCAAAATAGGTCAGCCCCATGTACAAACCATACTTTGCGAGTCGCTTACCTATTAGTGACTCGTACAATATGGTTCGCAACTCGCTATTAGAAAGGGGTGTGCCAAGGGCTTCCCTTCCTAATAGCGGGTCTGACACAAATGTATGATTGTTTTGTGACCACATTTGCGGTCGCAAAACACTCAAAGTTTGCCACCCTTTTCAAAAGGGTGGTAAGCCACTCGCAGGCTGGAAGGGGTCCCCAGGACCTCTGCCTGCCCTTGAAAATGAAAGTGAAAAGTTTCATTTTTATTTTTTAAATGCATCCCATTTTCCTTGATGGAAAACGGGCTGCATTAAAAAAAACTGCTTTTTTAAAAAGCAGTCACAGACATGGTGGTCTGCTGACCCCAGCAGGCCACCATCCCTGTGAATGCTAGCCATTCCCAATGGGGTCGCAAATTACGCTTGCCTCATGAATATTGATGAGGCATACGATTTGAAACCCCATTGGGAACCACAAACAGTGTCTGAGACACTGTTGTACATTGCATTTTGCAAGTCGCAATTTGACACAATTTACGACTCGCAAAATGCAAGTGTCATGCATCTGCACCCAAATGTCCTATCCGCGAGGTCAGGCAGACGCCATTTTAGAAGTTCGAAATGATGTGTTTTTAACTGTAAAGTGTGTCACCACTACTCAAAATGGGGGGCCAGTTTTTCACATAGTCAAACTTTGATGGACACTCATTCTTTTGGAAAAAAAACAATTCCACATAGTGCGTTAGTGTGCTAAAAAGCTGAATAAGAAAGGGAGTTGTTTACATCTCTGTTGATCGTGTTTAGTGATTAACAATTTTTTTTTAAATCTGTGTAAATAACACATTTAAAATTTATTATTTACATCTTTTTAAAATGTCCTAATCATTTTAGACAATAAATGTAATTTGTGAAGAATAAGGGACAAAAAGCAAATGTTGGCTTAAAATATGTTTATATGTTAAACCATATATATTTTGTAGGAGTACATGACTTCATTGGTAATTATCAATTATGTAGCTGTTGAAAATGTAACAACATTTCAAATGTTTCTCCTATGCAGACATGTGAACCCTGGAAGAGTGAGGAGATGACATCCTCAGGTGCACTGCACATTTCCCCACCTTGAAAGAAAATTATATAATCAAGAAGTTCAGGTTGAATAGGCAAACTAAACTGGATTTTTGTCGTCAGATAGATACAGATCTTCAGCCTCACAACAGGAATTCCACATCTATTACACCATTTGTCTAACTCATGGCAGTATTTCATTTTGTGGCCAAGGGATCCTTCCAATGCACTGTGGCAGTATCTGGTGGTATGTCACAATCAACTTTCAGTGGTGTGCTACAAGAAGTTATTTCATCATTGTTGAAACACAGCAACAGCTTCATTGAGTTTCCACAACAGCAAGATTTAGCCAATGTGATGGGGACTCTTACCGCTTGGGTCACATGCTACATGTGATTGGAGCAGCTGATGGCACACATATTGCCTTAGTCCCACAACACGCTAGAGAACAGGTCTACTGGAATCTAAAACACTTTCATTCAATCAAGGTCTAAGTTGTCTGCTTACAAAATGTGTACATCACCAGCTTCTGTGAGGCTTCTAAGGACAGAATTTATTGTCCAGACAAAACTGGTGGAGCCCTCCTCTTCTCATCCAATAAGGTGCACAGTGACCTGCTGCATGCTTCACAAAATCGCCCTGCAATGGAACATTCTTTATATCACAAAGGATGGAGACAAGTGTGGCTCACTGGTTAGAGGAGGCAGACCTGGAAGCAGAGGTCAGCCCGGGACCAGGGTTCAATTCCCAGCTCGGTGGGGTCTTGAGTCCTAAAATGTCCATGGACTCGACAATTCTCGCTCCGGTGCCTACTCGATTCACGGGTTCACACTCTGCGACTCTGGGCAATAGCTTGCTTAATCTCCACAACGGCCCCTCGCGGCGGGATGCCTGGCTTTCACCTTGTGGATACCCAGCTGGGGTTATCTCACAGGGGAATACCAGGACGGGTTCCCTAAGCAAGCGCTTAGAAACCGCTCGGTGATTTGCGCTATATAAATTCCTGTACGTTTACGTTTACGTTTACGTTTACAATGAAGAGCCTCCAGGTGAGGAACCACACATGCCAAATACTAAGAAAATCAATACATCACCCATCTTGCAGCTGTTTTTCTGATGCAGCACTGCCATGCGGGAACAATCTCCATGCACTGCTGCCGTGCCGTGCAGAGATGACGCAGCAACTGCCCGCAACTGCAAGAATCAGCGCAACATGGGTTCCCACCCGGAGAAACCGATGCAGCACCACTTGCAGCATCGATCGCAAACTCATTCCAGATTTCCACGCATCGCATCTGTGTGGCAGGTTTTTCCAGGTGCATCACCTGCAGACTAGAACCGTCTTGGAATCACTGCATCATGTCCCCCTTCAGTCCGAATTTGAAGCATCACTTCTCCTGCGTGCAGCAGAATTGTCGCATTGCCTCCCCAAGGACTCAGAAACTGACGCCTTGCTTTGTTTCTCGATGCTTCCCTTCTCTGTGGCTGTTTAGCCTTGTGAATGTTGACGTGTCTACAGGTACTTTGGGTAAAATCATGCATCCATAGTTTTCTATGGACCAAGTTGCTTGAAACCTTTTAAAAGTCATATTCTTATTACATGTTTGTTGAATTTTTGATATGTTGGTCTTGCTTGGTTTAGATAAAGATACCTTAATTTTCTAAACTGATGTGGTGTTCATTTGTGTTGTTTTCACTATGCTACTGTGAGTGTTGGTACAAATACTTTACACATTGCATTTGGAATAAGCCTGTCTGCTCATGCCAAACAACTCAGGGGGAGAGCAGTGGTTATCTAAAGTGTGTATCCCCTTCACCCTGATTAGAAGCAAGGGTCCCTACTTGGACAAAGGTACCTACCTGTGCCAATTAGAGACCCCAGTGATAACTGCGTCCTTCAGGAAAGAAGTGAAAGTACTACAGATGAGCACCTTTCTGAAGTAGATATTCAAGAACTACACCACTGGCTTACATTTTGAATCAACCTCTGCACACTTGCCCTCATCCTTCCTTCTATGCCACTTTACCTTGAATCATAGACCTTACCGTCTTAGGACCACCATCCCAGCTTGATGTTGCGGCTTCCTCATTGTTTTTGATCATAATATTATTTACCCTATCATGTTTTCTATTTATCTTCTATGTATAGTGTCTCTGCTGTGCTCTAGATAGGTCCTCTTCCACCAGCTTCCCGTTTTGACTTCCTGTACTCCTAATGAACATGTTTTATAGTGTTATATTTGTTCCTGATCATCTGTAAAGAGCTCTGATACCCTCTTGGGTCATGTTCGCACTATATATAACTCTATATAAGTAAATACATAAATCTACATATACACAATCTTTTAATTTTTGTCATTGTCAAGTTATTATGGAAGATGTGTTGATAGAGTTGAGATATACCACTCCAGTTTGAGTTTGTGACTTGTAAATTTGTTGTACTAAACTTGATGAAATTAAAGAGGGAGACCATACAAAAAGCTAACCAAAAAGTAAAGAAGTCAATAATGGTGAATAAAACCATAGTTGGAGAGCTGAAATTGTTTGAAGTCCAATGTCCAAAATACTACTGGCATCGAAAGCCAATTTTGTCCAGAAATAGTCCACAGATGGAATGTTTGGCACAAACTGAAGAAAATTATTGAGAACATTTCTTGCTGGTGGTGGCATAGGTCTTGCCATCCTTACCTCCTGGGAAAATATGTGGACGTCCCCTCCTATGGGTGGTGGGGTCCACAGTTGCAGGGGCTGGGGTGGCTGCAGGTGGTTCTTCTGTTGGTAAGGCCTCCCTTCCAGTGGTGTTGGCAGATGTAGATGTCCCAGATGTTGTAGGACCACAGGGAGGGGTAGCTGGTGCTGGGAAAAGCCTGCACATATGGATGTAAGTGTCCTACAGCACTCCAATCAGGGAGCCCATATTTGAGTTGTGGGCCTCCACCTGATGGTTGAGCTCCCTCTGCAACTGCTTCATCTCCCGAGCTCAGTGGCCTTGAGGCAACTTGGAATAAGCAGCCCTCCCATGCTTGTTGCAATGCTTAAGAACCCTGCTCCACGCAAGGGATCTCTGATGTGGGCCATTAGGGGGTCAGGGTATGGTGCACAATCCTCCCACATTGGGAGGACTGGCCCAGTTGGACTTGACCTGACTTATGGGCCCAGCGTTGGAGGTTCTCCAACCTTTTCCGGCAGTGAATGCTGCAGTGCTTGAAGACCCCCAGGGTACGCACCTTCCTGGCGATGGTCTTCCATATGTCCCACTTCTGATGGGTGTTGGACTGTATGGATACAAGAAATGATAGAACAAAACAATGGTTTTGTGACTTTTGTTTGTATGTATTGATGGAACACCATTTTGCTACAGCTATGACTAGCATAACTCATACGTTAGCATACACCATGTGTATTGTCCCATGCTCACCAAAATCAATATCTTCATACACACTTTTGTAGTGACCTGTTGCCTATCCTCAACCCATGTCATGGTCACCACTCACCAATCTAGGCCTGTGATGCAATCTAGCCTAGGGGGCTCCTACATATTCTGTGATGTGACCTGCCCCTGATGAGTGCACTAGATAGTGGACTACTGAAGGCTAAACATAAACACTTATGGTGCAGTGAATACTGCCCACTGGGAGTAAGGGGCCTGCAGTTTTGACATGACACATTTTGAAATGGGAGCCCAATGACAATAATTGTTAGCCCAGGTAGGTAGGTAACTCTCTCAACTGTTGTCCATTTAAAAGCATTCAGGAGCATATCTTTAAGCACACCTCAAATATTGCCCTGGCAGGGATATATGATAATGACAGATGTACTTCGGGACTTCCGTTGTTTGTCCTTGTGACTCAGCCCCTTCCTGGCCCAAAATTCTGACTGAGCACTGCTCCTTGCCAGGCCTTGTTATCTGCAGCATGATGATCTGAATATGACATCCACACAGGCTTCCCTTAGCTTTTCAATGCAAAAAGGATATTGTGCCTATCTAATAAATGGCCTTAAGGATGTGAGCTAATCTGAAGGGGCATGGGTCTAGTAGTAGCTCCCATACAACTATGTGGAATGCCAGATGTAGGATGAGTGAGATGTTGGACAATAAACATTGCTAACAACATTTCCATTTAGTTTAAAACATCTTTATGTATGATTGTAAAGAGTCTACAATGTGTTTTCAAATTGCCATGATGTGAGTTTGGAATGTAGCAAGTATCAATCAAACAAACATATACATAGATATATCTCAACATACACACAAATTACACTCTAGGGATTTAAATCCACAGCACATACTTAAGTTGTGTGTTTTCTTACTATGATATAATGCTTATAAATCCCCACCATCATTGCACTCTGTAAGAACAATGGGCCTTATTTATGACAATTCACATCACTAACTGCACTTCACTCAGGGGGTTCAAAGGGACATTGTATCTTGTGTCAATGGTAAAAAACAGACAGTTTCCCATATACATTTCAGACATGTACATGATCGTCAGGTGAGCCGTAGAGCTGGCCATAAAGGGAGAGGACCTCCTGTGCAGGTATATACAGCTCCTCTGGCAATAAGGCAGGGACCCTTTCACCTGCACGTCCTGGCATCATTGCTCCCAGAGGTGGAAAACAGCAGCATATTTGGAGGTGTTGATGGCGTCAGTGTTAGGAGGCAAGTGAGCTGTTTTGCAACTGCCGCGTACATGTACAAGATGTACGCGATCGTCACTGTAGATGGGCAGAGCCATTGGTCTTTGTACATTACTTTCAACAACGTTAGCCTATGGCTGTGTCCATCGTGGAGTTCACTACCCATTACACGGTCGACAATCACTGCACCCTTCTGATGCCAAGGGGCAGATGTATGACCAGTTTTTGCAGTCGCAAAAAGGGAATTTGGCCCCTTTGCGACCGCAAAATAGGTCAGCCCCATGTACAAACCATACTTTGCGAGTCGCTTACCTATTAGTGACTCGTACAATATGGTTCGCAACTCGCTATTAGAAAGGGGTGTGCCAAGGGCTTCCCTTCCTAATAGCGGGTCTGACACAAATGTATGATTGTTTTGTGACCACATTTGCGGTCGCAAAACACTCAAAGTTTGCCACCCTTTTCAAAAGGGTGGTAAGCCACTCGCAGGCTGGAAGGGGTCCCCAGGACCTCTGCCTGCCCTTGAAAATGAAAGTGAAAAGTTTCATTTTTATTTTTTAAATGCATCCCATTTTCCTTGATGGAAAACGGGCTGCATTAAAAAAAACAGCTTTTTTAAAAAGCAGTCACAGACATGGTGGTCTGCTGACCCCAGCAGGCCACCATCCCTGTGAATGCTAGCCATTCCCAATGGGGTCGCAAATTACGCTTGCCTCATGAATATTGATGAGGCATACGATTTGAAACCCCATTGGGAACCACAAACAGTGTCTGAGACACTGTTGTACATTGCATTTTGCAAGTCGCAATTTGACGCAATTTACGACTCGCAAAATGCAAGTGTCATGCATCTGCACCCAAATGTCCTATCCGCGAGGTCAGGCAGACGCCATTTTAGAAGTTCGAAATGATGTGTTTTTAACTGTAAAGTGTGTCACCACTACTCAAAATGGGGGGCCAGTTTTTCACATAGTCAAACTTTGATGGACACTCATTCTTTTGAAAAAAAAACAATTCCACATAGTGCGTTAGTGTGCTAAAAAGCTGAATAAGAAAGGGAGTTGTTTACATCTCTGTTGATCGTGTTTAGTGATTAACAATTTTTTTTTAAATCTGTGTAAATAACACATTTAAAATTTATTATTTACATCTTTTTAAAATGTCCTAATCATTTTAGACAATAAATGTAATTTGTGAAGAATAAGGGACAAAAAGCAAATGTTGGCTTAAAATATGTTTATATGTTAAACCATATATATTTTGTAGGAGTACATGACTTCATTGGTAATTATCAATTATGTAGCTGTTGAAAATGTAACAACATTTCAAATGTTTCTCCTATGCAGACATGTGAACCCTGGAAGAGTGAGGAGATGACATCCTCAGGTGCACTGCACATTTCCCCACCTTGAAAGAAAATTATATAATCAAGAAGTTCAGGTTGAATAGGCAAACTAAACTGGATTTTTGTCGTCAGATAGATACAGATCTTCAGCCTCACAACAGGAATTCCACATCTATTACCCCATTTGTCTAACTCATGGCAGTATTTCATTTTGTGGCCAAGGGATCCTTCCAATGCACTGTGGCAGTATCTGGTGGTATGTCACAATCAACTTTCAGTGGTGTGCTACAAGAAGTTATTTCATCATTGTTGAAACACAGCAACAGCTTCATTGAGTTTACACAACAGCAAGATTTAGCCAATGTGATGGGGACTCTTACCGCTTGGGTCACATGCTACATGTGATTGGAGCAGCTGATGGCACACATATTGCCTTAGTGCCACAACACGCCAGAGAACAGGTCTACTGGAATCTAAAACACTTTCATTCAATCAAGGTCTAAGTTGTCTGCTTACAAAATGTGTACATCACCAGCTTCTGTGAGGCTTCTAAGGACAGAATTTATTGTCCAGACAAAACTGGTGGAGCCCTCCTCTTCTCATCCAATAAGGTGCACAGTGACCTGCTGCATGCTTCACAAAATCGCCCTGCAATGGAACATTCTTTATATCACAAAGGATGGAGACAATGAAGAGCCTCCAGGTGAGGAACCACACATGCCAAATACTAAGAAAATCAATACATCACCCATCTTGCAGCTGTTTTTCTGATGCAGCACTGCCATGCGGGAACAATCTCCATGCACTGCTGCCGTGCCGTGCAGAGATGACGCAGCATCTGCCCGCAACTGCAAGAATCGGCGCAACATGGGTTCCCACCCGGAGAAACCGATGCAGCACCACTTGCAGCATCGATCGCAAACTCATTCCAGATTTCCACGCATCGCATCTGTGTGGCAGGTTTTTCCAGGTGCATCACCTGCAGACTAGAACCGTCTTGGAATCACTGCATCATGTCCCCCTTCAGTCCGAATTTGAAGCATCACTTCTCCTGCGTGCAGCAGAATTGTCGCATTGCCTCCCCAAGGACTCAGAAACTGACGCCTTGCTTTGTTTCTCGATGCTTCCCTTCTCTGTGGCTGTTTGGCCTTGTGAATGTTGACGTGTCTACAGGTACTTTGTGTAAAATCATGCATCCATAGTTTTCTATGGACCAAGTTGCTTGAAACCTTTTAAAAGTCATATTCTTATTACATGTGTGTTGAGTTTTTGATATGTTGGTCTTGCTTGGTTTAGATAAAGATACCTTAATTTTCTAAACTGATGTGGTGTTCATTTGTGTTTTTTTCACTATGCTACTGTGAGTGTTGGTACAAATACTTTACACATTGCATTTGGAATAAGCCTGTCTGCTCATGCCAAACAACTCAGGGGGAGAGCAGTGGTTATCTAAAGTGTGTATCCCCTTCACCCTGATTAGAAGCAAGGGTCCCTACTTGGACAAAGGTACCTACCTGTGCCAATTAGAGACCCCAGTGATAACTGCGTCCTTCAGGAAAGAAGTGAAAGTACTACAGATGAGCACCTTTCTGAAGTAGATATTCAAGAACTACACCACTGGCTTACATTTTGAATCAACCTCTGCACACTTGCCCTCATCCTTCCTTCTATGCCACTTTACCTTGAATCATAGACCTTACCGTCTTAGGACCACCATCCCAGCTTGATGTTGCGGCTTCCTCATTGTTTTTGATCATAATATTATTTACCCTATCATGTTTTCTATTTATCTTCTATGTATAGTGTCTCTGCTGTGCTCTAGATAGGTCCTCTTCCACCAGCTTCCCGTTTTGACTTCCTGTACTCCTAATGAACATGTTTTATAGTGTTATATTTGTTTCTGATCATCTGTAAAGCGCTCTGATACCCTCTTGGGTCATGTTCGCACTATATATAACTCTATATAAGTAAATACATAAATCTACATATACACAATCTTTTAATTTTTGTCATTGTCAAGTTATTATGGAAGATGTGTTGATAGAGTTGAGATATACCACTCCAGTTTGAGTTTGTGACTTGTAAATTTGTTGTACTAAACTTGATGAAATTAAAGAGGGAGACCATACAAAAAGCTAACCAAAAAGTAAAGAAGTCAATAATGGTGAATAAAACCATAGTTGGAGAGCTGAAATTGTTTGAAGTCCAATGTCCAAAATACTACTGGCATCGAAAGCCAATTTTGTCCAGAAATAGTCCACAGATGGAATGTTTGGCACAAACTGAAGAAAATTATTGAGAACATTTCTTGCTGGTGGTGGCATAGGTCTTGCCATCCTTACCTCCTGGGAAAATATGTGGACGTCCCCTCCTATGGGTGGTGGGGTCCACAGTTGCAGGGGCTGGGGTGGCTGCAGGTGGTTCTTCTGTTGGTAAGGCCTCCCTTCCAGTGGTGTTGGCAGATGTAGATGTCCCAGATGTTGTAGGACCACAGGGAGGGGTAGCTGGTGCTGGGAAAAGCCTGCACATATGGATGTAAGTGTCCTACAGCACTCCAATCAGGGAGCCCATATTTGAGTTGTGGGCCTCCACCTGATGGTTGAGCTCCCTCTGCAACTGCTTCATCTCCCGAGCTCAGTGAGTACCTGGCCCTTCATGTCTTTGGACTGATGGTAGGTTTCAACGACATAGACAATGGTGTTCTGAGTAATGGTGACCCCAGTGGCCTCACTGACCTGGCCGACAAAGGCCCCTCCCATGACCCCTAACCCCACTACCCTGTCCCCTTGACCCAATGTACCTCATTGAACTGGTTCCTGGGTGAGCTGGAGCTAGTGTGCTCTTCCCATCACCAGGGCCGGACTGGCTACCGGGCATTTTGGTGTGCTGCCGAGCTGGGGGCTAATTTAGTTGATGGGTACCTGCGTGTGCTGAACAAAGTTTGTTTTGCTTTTTTTATTTCAAAGGCACGCAGGTCCCCATCAACAAAATCAGCCCCCACATCAGAGAAATTAGCCCCCAGCTTTGGCAGTGATTACTGTAATGATAGCTTACAGTGGTATCGCACATATTACCATAACCTTTAGCAATTTCAAACAGTACAATTTGAAACAAGCAGTTAATGAGATGCCCTGAAATGTTCATGAAGTGATTAGGAAGTAGACCTAACATCCCCCAACCATTCAGCTAAACACAATGCAGAGATAAAATGTGTAATTGACAATTCCAAGGCCTAGCTGACTACACAACAGACATTTACAGAACTAGAATGAATGTTTGTCATTAGTCATTATGTGAACAGCGCAGAGTCAATGTTTGCGAACATAACTTATATCCAGCATAGTAAATTCCATACCTTAAAATTTTTGTGTCAACAAAGTTTGATTTGTGAAACTCATGACATAAATGTAATTGTTTGAGAAGAATAGGACAACATTTAGCAAACAACACAAGCCATTTTCAGATGAGATCATTTAATAGGGATGCATCACGACATGACACTTTACCGTATTTTGAAACCTGTTAGACAAGAGAGAATGAGCAATAGGAGATAGTAAAATTCTTGTGAGAGACGGAAGCAGAGCATCAATGTAGTTGTAGTCATTTCAAAGACAACTTACCAACACTTATAAAATGGTTAGTGGAACTTAACTGTGGAAAATATGAATTGGAAATGGGCCAGATACCTACATATGGGTATGGGTTATTTGGTGTTGTAGCACTTATAGTCACCATAATGTGACATGTAATAGATATTGACCTCTGTACTTTTAGGTGCAATACAATACATTCACACAAACAATCTAAATTATGTGATACTGATAGTTTGAGGTTTCTATTTAATGAATATATGTGCAGAATATATTGACAATAGCTGAGTTAAGAACAAACAGTGTGAGAAAGATGTCCTCCAGCGTGGAAAATCGCACTTCACTAACAAGTCATAGTAATAACAAATTAATCAATCAACATTTTGGCCAATTCATTGTTTATTCTTGTTTATATTTTCATTGACTTTATCTTCATATTTTATGAACTCTAATGTTAACTTCACATTACTCAGTGCAAACATCTGCACTTAGTTATCACAACAAACCCCGATGCATTTCGGACCGTCTGCCATTGGATGAGATGTCCGCTTGAAGAGCCCATCGGGTGCCCCACCTCAGCTGACTGACTGATGATTACCAGGAGCCCCCACCAACCGCTGATGCTTATCCCGGGCTGTTGGTGTTCGGGTGCTGCCAACTCATTGCCTTGGGCCCCCGTGCCTGCTGACCGCACAGGGCTGACCACCTGAGCTACGCGACAGGATTCCTGGGAACGCGAACCACGAACATAGATCCGGGAACCAACAACCAAGACCCTGGTGAGTCCCCCGATCGCTGCACACTTAACGCCTTGGGATCCCATGCCTGCTGCCCACAGGGGGCCGACTCCTGGAAAAGGCTGTGGTGCTGGGCGCTTGCTGGGCCCCTGAGCCGCTGTCAACCCTATTAAGGGTAGGCCCGCTTCACAGTAGCGATTGTGCTCCCCTCACCGGGGGTGTCAGCTGATCCAACGGAGGAGAGTCCTCCCATCCAACCCAGGAGCACCTGTGCGTTTCTAGCCTTGGTATATGAGAATCAAGCTTCCAGCCACTGGGGGCAGCGGACCACTGTCTGCCTGACGGTCTATATTTGCCTTTTTGGTCACTGTTCGTCCCACTGAATGTGGAGAGTGCACTGTTCGGGTGGAGCCTAATTCCTTACAGTGTGCCTAAGCAGCGGGCACGGTACAGCACTCGCCCCAGGAAGGCATGCGATTGAGTTGACGCCGAGTGTCTCTTGTGGTAGGGACACGAACTGGATCAAGAAGAACGCTTGCTGCTAAACAGTCAGACTGCGGTCATTTGCTTCTGCTGACATGGACACTTTATTTGTATTTATTTCTTTTATATTTCTTTTTTATTATTGTGTTTCTGGTCACTATCTGCAGCTCTGAAGATGTGGGGGAATTCATCTATTTTGAATCCCACCGCTGTAGCACGGAGATGAAAACCAACTGCCTGTCAATACAAAATGGTAGCTAATTTTGCGGCCCTGAGGGGAAGACCACCTAGGGAGGGCCCCTTGAAAAATCTAAACCGTGCAATTTGCCTTTAGGACTCTCCAAGGAAAAAGGACTCTGTTGAGGACTTGGCACTGAAAAAAAAAAGGACTACACTACCAGAGGAGTCAGTCTCGACCTAGTGGAGGCCATCTTGGAATGGCTTTTTTCCATCTATAGTTTCCAATGAAAGAACTGAAGGCTCAGGATTAATACAGGGAACTACTTAATAATTACACGCCCTAGCCAACTTTTAACAACGATTCCCTTATGAAGGTACTGTCCAAATGGTCACAGACATGCAAATATTGGTGGATAGTTAAGCAACCAACTGTGACTACAGCAATGTTTGTAGATTGTATTATAAAAGGTATGCTCCATCCCTAACACTTGGCGGCCATCTAGGTGTAGTCGTCCTACCTGTACCCCTATCTCACACACTGGGGCACTATGTCCTCCATATATCTTTTGGGCATACTATACTCTACAAGATCTCCCTTATACAAATAGGAGGCACACACCCTCATACGAATGACATGCAGGTGGAATCCTTCTACTCATATTCTGTATTATTACTAACATGCCGTCACTAAGACTGATCAGAATTGACCCTTAACTCCACCGTCTCCTCGCATTGTGCCCTCCCCCCATGATGGCTGCTGCTATCATCAGCCCGATTAAAGGCTCACTCTCTCAAGTGGGCTTCAATGCCTTTAAGATTACCTATCCCCCTAACCTTACTAAGAATGCGGTTAAAAAATTCAAACACAATTTAATCAAAAGACACCCGGAAATACGTTTATCGGATACTTATTTCTGAATGTCTAATGGCAACATCCTGAATGACCTAATCTTCTTCACGAACAGAAGACCCCAATGGAGAAAAACCCTCATATCCTTTTTTCAGGTCAAACAGATAAGGAAAACACCTCATGGATTTAGTCTTTTGGTTACTTCCTCTCCTATCTTCAAAGTCGATCTCACCATGACCATTTAGAACAACGGGATCGTTCTCATTCAAGCATCCAATCGAAACCTAGAGCAGTTCGACAAACTCTTTGTGAATATCAAAAACTCTGTAGCTGGGGAGGAGCCAAGCCGGCGACCAAGATGGCCGCCTAGGCTCCCGGCTCCGTCGGCCTCCGTCTCCTCCCGCAAGATCCTGCTATCTATCCTGAGCCTGTTCTGTTCCCCCGTGTGGATGAGCTTGAGCGATGCAGGACCGTGTTTCCCCGAGTGCTCTATCTGCTTTGTGGACAAAGCAATGTCGAAGTCAAGATTGTGGCCTGTGACTGACTTGATGCCGGGGATTTGAGTATTAAAGAGCCCGGGGGCGAGTTGAACAACACCGGCCTTGCAATATCAGGAACGGCCGGCCGGACCGGAAGTATGCTGTGTTTGCCGATTCCTATGGTGAGCCTCTCATTCAGACAGCAGCGGCGGCAGAGTGCAGCGGGTTTACTCACGATGTCCTGAATGGCTCCTGCAGATTATCCTGACGGTGGAAGATATAGCGCTGAGCTGGATCTTTCCCATTTTGAGCTAGTGTATGGGAACTCGTTTGCTGGCCATTGAGTAGCGTTGCTGCAGGGATCTCGCCTCTGGGCCCGGGCTGATAAGAACATTCGCAGAACGCGATATGGCGCTTGCGGTCCCTACGAGTGGCACCCGACCGCGTCCCGATAATTACACAGCAGGGGACCTACCTAACACGCCGATTTTCGCTACCCTGTCGGAAGGATTCCCGGTGGACGTGGGACCGATCAATACTGGAAGAGACGCGCTGGGACCGACGCTGGGAGATGTGATGGCGGCTGTTGTGGAACTTCATTTCTCTATGAGACTGAGAGTGATGGCACTGTACTCTACTTTGGAGGGTATTACACCGGAGCTCGGGCTGACGAGGGCGGACCCTTTTGAATTGAGAGGCGCAATGACAGTCCCTGACCCCAATTCAGCTTCACTAACAGATGTCGGGAGTCACGTGGAACAAGAGGTCCGGGAGAATGTGAATGTCGAGTGGTTTAGGCGGACACGTAAAAGTGATGTACTTTTTTCTCTCCCGGACTCTGCGCTCTTCACACAACGGCGATGTCACGACAACTTGGTGGAGAAGTGTGACGGTGGAACACAAGGGGCCCATTATTCTTTGCTGTTTCTATCTGACCTCCGGACGGGACTTCATACACAAGTATGGTACTCTGCCTCACTTGGGGATGCAACAACCGAGCCAGAGACTCTTGGTGCTTTTGATCAGACGGGCCAAGGCTGAGTGATGTATGATGACAATGGCATTCTTGACTCGGGGTGGGTGCAGGACTTCATCCTCATATGACATTTGTGTCGGGGAGCAGAGCAGGCGACTGATGATCCCCCCCCCCTTTTTGTCGTGTATATTTTTGCTTGATAATTTGTTTATTGGCTTTGGGGCTGCTCCATTGTGGGGTGGGCGGGGGGAGCGGGGGGGGCGGGGGTCTGATCCGGGGCCCTCCTCCAGTTTCTTTTTGTAGATGTCTTAGTTTGTTTTGTTTTGGGGCGACAGGCACGCTGCTAGTTGGGGATGGGTGAAAGCCAATGCAGGGTTGCAGGGTGGGGGGACGGGGTTTATGTTTTAGTGTAGTTCTTTTAGGCCATGGGGTGCATAGTTTTGTCATTTATCCTGATGTATTTTCGTCTTTATGAGCAATACGCGCTTAGGCCGTTCTTCCTAGAATTTTAATATGGCTGATTATCCTCCACTTTTCCTGACTGTGTTTATAACTAAAAAAGCGAACCTTTCCTTAATCCTTCTGTATACTTCGGTCCATTTCTTCTCCTTTTGTACTGTTGCTGGTCCTCTTGAATATTGGCTGCATAATTGTATAAATCTACTTGCTTCACAGTATTGATTCTAATTAAGGGGCCGGCCCGATGGGTTGTAGGCCAGCTGTTGTAATGTGCAGACCTGTACAATAAAGGTTTTAAAAAAAAAAAAAAAGCTAACAACAAAACCCCTTTGCGACAAGAGCTATCACTGGTCACCTGAAGGGTACCCCAAAGCAATGCTCACAGTTCGTCCTCAGTTTCACTTCCCTCCTCGCCTACCACCCGTCCTTCATTCCTGCTGGGCATTGAATTGACCAATCCACACATTTCGCGGCCAGTAACCCTCTCACTTTTACCAACCTCCTTGTCAACGCATCATGGAACACAGCAAGTACTCGGTGACCAATCCCCCCTCTGGAACCTCCCATTACTCCCTCTGACCCCTCCTCTCCAGATCTCCCCACTCAACTTCCACCCCTTTCCCAACACCCAGACTTGATGGCATGCCTGGACAATATATCCCCAAAGCTGCACCTTCTCACCCTCGAACTCCATGATTTGAAAGCCCTCTCACTTGAATATCTCCCCTTATTAAGCTTCCTCCTCTCTCATCCGTATCTGCCCAGTGCCCCTGCGAGCGCCAGTGTTAGAGCTCGCATTGACCAACTCTCTCACCCCACTATCTCTAAAACGATACCCCTACCTAACGCACTCTCTCGCCCTAGAAGTTCGATGACCTATGTTGCGCCCAAATAAATCGATTACCTTTTCAAGTCTTACTCATCTAGCACAGACACCAACAAGATCCCAAAGGGAATAATTCAAACCGTTCACCCTAACCCGAACAGAGAATCCCCCCCACAATTTAAGAGTCATAAACAATGACAACCTCACAAGAATGAATATCACTCAGACTCCTGCCCCCATACACCGGCACAACTCAAATGTGTACTACTCAACTGCAGGTCAGCCAACAAACACACCTTGGATATCTTCGACCTCATCCAACACAATGAGATAGACATCATCATGCTCACGGAAACTTGGCTCAATCCCTCGTCCACTCCTATGCTAGACCTCCTGGTGCCCCCTACCCATAACATAATTCCTCTAGACAGACCTAAGAAGAGGGGAGGTGGCCTAGCTTGTATATATCGGAGAATGCTCGCGGTCTCCCTCCTGGAGTCCTCTATGCCATCAACATGCGAATACCCTTGTCTCAACATCTCTAGTAACAATCACCTAGTGTGCAAACTACACACATTCTATCACCCTCCTGGGGACAACCTCCCCTTCATCGAACAATTAATGGAAATAATCTCTGGCAATGTGGATTACCCGCTGTCCCACATCTACCTTGGTGATTTCAACCTTCACTGGTTGATCTCTAATGACCAATCAGTGATGCCTCAATTCTTTCTTGAGTGATCACGAGATGATTTAACATTGTGACCAGCCAACCCATATTAAAGGGGAAACTCTGGATCTCCTCAACTCCAAAGGACACACCATCACAATGGATTTCATCATCCCCTGCGATTGGTCTGCCCATCACAGCATTTTCTTCCATTTTAACATGGGCGTGTCTCTGAGGAAGGTTCAACCAACAAAACCGAAGATTTGGAAAAGGGACCTGAGAGATATCAACATAGCCGATCTAGCAACCCGCTGTAAATTTGCCCTCTCTTCCCAAGTGGACATGTACGAGGTCCATTCACTCACAGACTTTTACAACTCTTCTATCTCTAGCATCATGGATTCCATGGCTCGACTCCAACTAAAAAATGCACCTACAAAAATATCCAAACCATGGTTCAACTGCAACCTAAACTCAAAAAGTCGCAACGTAAGGGCAATCGAACGTTCCCGGAGATCCACTCCATTTCACGGACCAGCAAAAAATCATTAAATCAGCAAGAAGCTCATATAAAAAACAAATCAAGATAGCTAAGGCGGACTATTTCAGATCCCAACTTAACTAAGCTGCAAACCACCCCAAGAAATTTTTTGAACTGGTTAAACAACAATTGTGAATCCCCTAACTGATATTACTCTGACGTCAGCCCTCCCTCATGTGCTGATCTGGCTGCTTTCTTTACAGAAAAATCAAGGCTCATCAACATGGATCTGGAAACCTGGCAAGCTCTACTGACAAGTTCAATCCGAGTAGCCGGGGTATCAAGAACAGTGCATCCTGGGACACCTTTACCGCCCTCAATGAAAGTGACATTAAAAAGGTTCTTTGGAGTATCAACCCATCTAATAACCACAGAGACCCGTTACCACCTTCCATCTTCAAAGAAATGAAGGATGCCACCTCTCCCATTTGGACAAAGATCGTCAATGCATCTTTGTCACAAGGCATGATCCTAAAAGCGGCTCAGGTAACAACAATACTAAAAAAAACTACCGCAGACAGCGCTGATCTTAACAACTTCCTCCCTAGCTCTAGCATCCCCACACTAGCCAAACTCCTTGAAAAATACGTCCAGTCGCAACTCTGTGCACACATTGAAAATTTCCAACTCCTGGAGCAATATCAATCAGGCTTTCGTAGTGGGCACAGCCCTGAATCGGCTCTCACTCATGTGATAGATGACATTTTAATAATGCTAGACCAAAGTTAATCTTGCCTCCTTATCCTCTTTGACCTTTCCTCTGCTTTTGACACTGTCAATCACGACAACCTCCTAGCCATTCTGGAGCACAGGATGGACCTTTTTGGTCAGGTGCTGCAAGGGTTCTCATCCTCCCTCCAGCACAGATCCCAAAGAGTGAAGGCAAACCACTCTCTCTCTCCCAGCCATCAAAAGTTTCCATGGGGGTTCCCCAAGGGTCAACACTATCTCCCATACTCTTCAACCTGTTCCTGGAACCATTAGCTAATGAACTAAAATCCATGGACATTCTCTTCCAAATGTATGCAGACGACACCCAACTCTATCTGAAAATCTCCTCCCCGGATAACATCACTTCACTCAACTCCACCATATTGACTACTCAAAACTTCTAACTGAGAACCATCTCCTGCAAACACCTCCAAAATAGAATTCCTCCTCATTTCTCCCACGAAACACACTCCTAAAATCGACCTCTGGATGAACCAACTCACTGCCTTCAACTGCCCCTGGCATTATTGACCCATCTAAATCTCTAGGAATAACCCCAGACAAGCACTTGAACATGAAGACCCATATCAGCAATGTGTGCAAGGGAGCTAACCACCTTCTGAGGATACTCAGGAACCTCAAACCTTTCCTACCACAAGCTGATTTCATGCCAGTGGTCCAAGCGCTTGTTTTGCTGCGCTTGACTATGGCAGTGCTAAGCTCTGTGGCCTCCCCAAATATACCTTGGCCCCACTAAGGGCAGCATTGAATGCGGCGGCCAGATTGGTTACCTGCACCAAGCGAAATGCACACATCTTGACAGTTTTAAAATCCCTAAACTGGCTGCCCTATGACGCAAGAATACAGCTAAAGATTGCCTGCCTATCTCACAAAGCCCTCCACTTCAAAACCCCCAACTATCTAGCGCAAAAGCTAAAACTATCCAGAGGGGGTAGATCGTCTAGGAGTGCTAACTCTCTCCTCCTGAAACCTCAGATCTTTTGCAAAAAGAGAACATGCCAACAAGCTTTCTCCGGCTCTGCACCGAAAATCTGGAACTCTCTTCCACCGGAAATTCGTAGAATCTCCTCCAAGGTTGCTTTCAAATTGGAAGTAAAAAGATTCCTCATGAATAAGTTCTTACCTTAATTAGATGCATGATTGTCTGCTCTAATGCATTGGACATACTCCCTGTGGCCCAGAGCTGGATGCTAATGTGGTATTTTTTGTCTTTTCTCTTCTTCCTCTCTTGTTGAAACATTTGCTCCCCTCCTATGTTGCTATGTATCAGTTACTAGCCCATTCTTTCTTGACCCCCAGGATATGTAACTGGCCTTGTTATGTGAGCCCTATTTGATTCACTGTCTGTTTTATATGCCCATTTGACTCATTTATTGAACTGTTACCTTCCTTTCCCTCAAATTGTAAAGCGCTCTGATCTTCCTAGGGATCAAGTTTGTGCTATATAAAACTTTATAAATAAATAACAAAATCTGCTCAGCAGGAACCCACAGCCCTGATGTCAACGGAGTAGTATTCACCAGCATTGGAGTCCGCTGAGTGGACAGCGAGGATGCCTGTGAAAAAAAGTTGACTCACCGGCATACAAGGAACTGCCGCTGCGGCGGGATGCCGGTAAGATCGCCAAGATCTGAATTGAGCCCTTAGCCTTCATCCCCTGATGAAGATTTTCTGGCCTGCCCTCCACCTGGTGTAGAAGCTTCAAAGGTCCTTTTTGTTCAATAAACTCTGTGACACTATCACCTCCTTTTCAGCTACAAATCAGGTTACCGTTATGTGTTATTTGTGCCACTTATATATTTTTAAGCCGTGGAATTCCAAACCGTAAACCCATAAAATTGCACCATAATAATTATTTTGTCAGGGTTTTGTGATCTAATTTTGTTTCTTCATCTCGTGTTGCTATGATCTTCATTGACAGTAGCTATTTGCAAACCCTCTGTAACCGTATGACCAAGTTTCGTGAACATTAGAGCTTTGCACATATTACACAAAGAGTGTATGGAAAGGGGCTTTGATTTCATTGCTGTGCAGCCATCACCATCTGCTTGACATGAATATTGGTTTCTACATAAAATTACCTCTTCCATTATGAAACTAATGGCTTCACTGTGTGATCAGCATGCAACAACCATGAACTATGTTTTTTATGCTTTTTATTTTCGAATTATTGTTTATACTATGAAGAAATGTATTTTAATGTTAGTGTTGTGAAACAAACAAACTAAGTTGGCACTTAATACAATATTGGAATTGTGAAATTTGTGTTGTACTGTACCTAGCATTGACTCCCGCAATCTCCAATACCTGCTTTTTCATATGAAGCTGGAGAGACAAATAACTCTACTTTCTGATATCGAAATAGTTCTTGAAATACTGTTTGCGTGCTAAGTGGACCTTGCTGTGTGCGCTATGGGGCCTTGATAGAGACATTGCACATTTGTTGTTGAGATGTGAAGGAAATGTATAAATACATGCACATAATTGGTAGGGTTACAAATACTTCTGGTGCCACTCTTTAGAATTTAGCAGGAATTACCCGAAACAAATTATGCATTTTCTTCTAATAAACAGGTGTTTTCTGAATACAAGGTACTGTGCATATCACGCTATTCAAATGTTTCCTTGATATAGGGAACAGTTATATATTGTCTATACCTCCAGGTGGCCCTGTTGCCATGCACTATTCCGAACAATTGTAAATATATTTACTGGGCATGTAAATTCGCATCAGCCTGACAGCAATACTGTTATTGTGGAAGCTAGCTAACCTTCTCCATAAAAATGAAATCCGCTGGATTGAATGGCCATGGATAGAATGGGTATTTATCTAAGTGCTGACATTGAAACATTCTGAATAACTCTTTGTGCTTTTATGGATAGAAAATGTAATTATTGTAATCAGCCTCGAGTCTGAGGGCCATGTTAAAAAAAAACAAATCTGTGCAACGAAAATGAACCTTGATAATGGAACAGCCTTGAATTCCACTTCATTTATCACACTAATGGATGTCATGATGACCTCAATCAAACATTTTTGTTTTCCAGTTTCCAGCAAAAGGAAAAATGCCTTATTTTTTCAAAACAAACATTGTTTTTAAATTGTTTCTTTTTAAAAATGATTCTAGTAATTACATTAAAGCAAAAGGACAATAAAGGCCATGCAAAGTCTTACCTATCACCTATTTGACAAACCGGCCAATTGTTATTAACTGATACGCTGTATGCTTCCAAAGGGTACTAATTCCAATGACGACATCCCTGGAGGAAAACCTGCTACTTTAAGTATTTTAATTCAACATGTATATATCGTAGTACTGGAATCGTTTCCTGGTCATAAATTAGCTTGTACTGTATTATAGCATTTATCTTCACAACTAAAGGATAAATAGTAAACATTTGAAATAAAGTTTCAATTGCTTTGACTTAGAGCTGTAGTAGTTACTCTGGTAAAGTTTATAAAAGAAATTTACGCATGTGCTTTATTACACGTTTTTCTCAGTGCTATTTGCAAAACTCTCTTTGTTGAATCTTATTGAGACATCCTGTGTAGACAACTTAAGTTCAAGGGATGTTTCGAAACCACTCATACAAGTAGCCCCAGTTTATGTTGACTTCACTGGATTAATAAAATATCATAATTTGACAGTATTAATTTACATTTAGCCTGGGGTTGGCTAATGTTTCTCGTAAAAGCTGGAGCTGACGTACAGCCTCATAAGTATGGTCTCGATGGAGTTCCTTCCATATTACCGCCCAATACCACCCCATTATCCCAATAATTGAAGGGTTGTCTTTTCTTAAGGTTCTGTTCTCTTTCCTCTATGATTAGGTTATATGTATTGTCCTTTCTCCTTTCTCTCCTGGTTATGATAGGAGTAATTAGGGGGTGTACAAGGTGTACCTGTTAATAATATCACTGAGACAACCACCAGGTGTTTGGGGGGTAATTAGTTGGACACTGTTAAGTATTAACTAAGCCACCACTTGGGAGGAGCACCACCATCCATCCATCACAGACCAGACCAGGTCTATTTTTCCTTGGGAGAGGGATGGGGAAGGGCAGGTTCTGGGCAGGGGGAGGGTGCGAAGGGTCAGAGGGCAGGTGAGAATGGAAAGGGGGGAGAGAGTGGGGAGGGGCAAAAACCCCAGAAAAGTTGAGTGTTAATTGTAAACTGTGGAAGAAGATAGGAAATGTGCTTACATTGCTAAACGGAATGATAATCAATGTGGAAGCCCAAATGACTTTAACAATGGGTAGGTTAACTATTTTCTCGATAAATGTTGGGGGCTAAAATGATAGGGGTAAGAGAGACAGGGTAAGCGAGGCATTAAGATTTCTGGGGGTAGATATACTCTGCCAGCAAGAAACTTATATTCCATGGCGGAAGAGAGGGCTTAACATAATTCCTGGTTACACACAGGTAGCATGTTCCTCCCAAGCCACTTTGACAAGATGGGTTGCGATCTATGTGTCTAATCGACTACCACTCATAAGCCGAATGCTCTCAGGTAAACGGGGTTGCTGGGCAATAATATTATTATCATGTGGGCTAACAGTGTGTATGGTTGACGGGTTGAATCTAGACGACTCCGGGAACCTAGAGGAACTAGAGCTTGAACTAGCCCTCTGGCCCTCTCCTCTCATTATGTGTGGGGAATTTAATAGCCATCTGGATGCACAGGTTCCATTTTTGAATGAATATCAAGGGAGGAAGCCAGAGGTGTTCAGGGCGCTTGATGCCCTGATCACTAGCCATGGCCTAATTGTATGTGGTCCTTGAGGAAGCCAAGAGACTCAGGGTACACATATTTCTCGTGTCCTCATAGGAAATGTGTTAGGCTGGATTACTTTTTTGCCTCAGCATCCCGGAGCGGAAATCAGGAAGTTACCCAAAATTCTGTTGGATCACAAGCCTCTGATCCTGGAAGTAAGGGTTCAAGGAAACGAGCAACCACAAGCGAAGTGGACCTTTGACAAGAAACTTCTTGTTACGGAGGGGTTTATAGATCAGGGGGTGGACCCGGCAATTTTTTGATGCAAATAGGTTTAGTGCCTCCAGAGAAACAGTGAGGGGCACATTTAGGGCATGGTTAAGAGGGGAGATTGCTAGCTTTGTGGGTGGGTCACTGGAGAAAGAGGCAGAGAGAGGAGCTGCTTAAATTAACAGCCCAATTGGCAAATTGTGAGCTGGAACATACAGTGGCTATCTCCCAAAAACAGGTGGAACGTCAAACTCTATTAGAGCTAGAGGGTATAAGGATAAAGGCGGAAATGAATGGACTTCACAGTAAGCCGGTTGCGGAAGCCTTTCAAACTTACACAAGGGATAACTACGAGCATGGGGAGGCAACTTGTAAACATCTAGCACTACGGCTAAGACAAAGGGCTGCAGCAAATAATATCACAAGCCTGAAAAGAAAAGATGGGTCCCTATTCTCAGAAACTCAAGAAATTCTAGGAGTATTTTCATAATTTTATAAAGACCTTTATCAGTCTAGGGATGAGCCCCGAGAGGTCACTGGCCCGGGAATTACCGGGAATGTCTCTATATGCCAGGAATTGGAGGCAGATATTACTATTACTGAAGCTACAGAGGCTATCCAGGTGATAGCTTCAGGTAAGGAAGCAGGACCTGATAGCATTCCACTAGAAGTCTATAAAACTCTCCAGTCAGAACTAATTCCTCTCCTTTTAGACCTGTTCCTGCTGAACAGCACAAGGGTGTTGTATGGCGTTTTAGATTCCGAATTAATTTTCCCAATTCATGCCCTTATATAGGTAGCATCCACGTTGCCCTTATATAGGCATAGAAATAAAGCCCTTATTTAGGCTCAGCCCATGCTACCCAAATACAGGCATGGCTACTTCCATCCGTTCATCAACGTCACAACGATTTCTTGGAAAACCAGACTCTTAAGCAGAAGGGACTTCCCCAAGCCTGGATATTGATTTCTCCAAGAAACTCATTACTATGCATGAACAACTATTCCTTAGGAGTTCATCCATGACGTTCATATGCCCGACTTTACGTCAAAGCTGGCATTCCTAAACACCTTCAAGGTATAAATATACCTTTACTTGCTATAGCAAAGTCCTGTGGCTCGGTGCAGTTCGACGACCTACTTGCCCGACGCAGCTCGCTACAGCAAGTGCCGAAGGAAGCCAACTCTGCAAGCTGACGCACTGATCAGGAAGCTGCCCTTCTCGGCCAAGAAATCCAGCTCCAGTGTTTCTGACTCCCCTTGCGGGGTGTTGGGAAATCGAGTCCCGAGACAGAGATACCAGATCTCCTTCATTCTAAGGTATGGAGCTGATTAGAACCTAGAGAAACCTTTGGCAATTCGTGGCAGAACTAAAACTTATGCTAAACAATACTTACTTCTTCCCTCGTACTAGACCTAGGTTAGGTACATTGGGGTAGGCATATTTTAGAAGCACAAGTTGAGTATTTTAGCCTATGTTATTTAAGTATGTATTTGTATATGGCTTAGAAACCATACAATGCCATTACGGTATTATTTTATAATACTATTCTCGCTGCACGCATTATATTTTGCATTCTGTCTAACGATTGTAGCAGTTCAACTCTCTTGCATGAGAAAGAAGACTGTTCAATAAACCTTCTATTGAAAACGCCTGTCTCACTATTTCTCTGCAACTCTGTAGAAACGAAGCATTCACGATTGACTATGTAAAATACTTATCTATTGTTTCTACGACTCTGAAGATATTTTCAAGTCCTAGGGAAACAAAGTTGTCATGTTTATGAGGTTGTGAGAAACTAATCCCTTCTTATGTAAGTTTCTAGTGACCTCTGAGCTAGCTGGCACTCACAATTAAGTTTAGTATATTCAATAGAGACCTACTGACCTGAGTCCTACGTCATATCTATAGGATATATTATTCCAATGCTCGGAGCCTATTGGGAATATAGAAACTACACTACAAGGGGATTCCACCCCAATCCTGGTAAGAAACTAACATTATTGTATTTCTGAAAAAGGGAAAGGTGGCTGAAGATCCAGCTTCCTACCACTCCATTTCCCTGATCAATGCTGATGAGAAAATGTATTCAAAGATTATTGTGCTCCGATTGGGTAAAATCCTCACCTCCCTGGTGAGCCCATGGCAACATGGTTTTGTACCAGGGAGAGGGACCATGGATCACGTATGCCACGTAATCTCCCTGTTTGACATAGCAGATGTCTCAGGTGAGCAGATGTCTCTGATACTCCTCGATGCTCAAAAAGCTTTTGACCAGGTTGAGTGGGCATATTTATGGAACAATGTAAGATTAAATGGGTTTGGGACAGTAATTTAAGGACAATAAAAGCAATGTATACACAGCCATATGCTAGGATCCAATTAAAGAATAGGGAGTCTGAGAGGATTTTGGTAACTCGAGGTAAAAGACAGGGCTGTCCCTGTTCACCAATCCTCTTTGCATTATACATAGACCCACTCATTAGATTAATGTTGCAAGATCAGTTAATTAAACCAATAGTGGTCATGGGAATTAATACCAAGGTGTTAGCATATGCAGACGACATAGCAGTCATCACCCCTGATCCGTTGGGTGCAATTGCAAGGATTGAAGCTCTGGAGATGGAATTTGGAAGGCAGTCAGGAATCAGGATATCAACTGAACACAGACAAAACCAGGATCGTCTGTTTTAAAACCTTGACATGCCACGATCCTCAGAAAGTGGAGGTAGCTACTGATCTCGGGATTGACATCTCGGCGGATGTTGGCTCCGTATGGGCCAACAACTCGGTTCCTCTTTTAGCCAAGATTAGTAGGGACCTAAAGAGAATGGATAATTTACACGTATCTATTATAGGTAGGTGTAATGTACCTAAAATGACAATGTTTCCTCAAATATTATATTTATTCCGGTGTATCTCGCTCAAGCCCAAAGATACGTTTTTTTAGGAAACTAGATGGAATTTTCTCCCAATTCATCTGGCATTATCAGAAGGTCAGGCATTGTTTGACTCTACCTCACGATAGGGGGGCTGGCGTTTCCCAACTTACTTTATTATTACTGGGCTATAACAATAGAGCCTATGGGTATATTGTTCAAATCCAACAATGGGGCTGAGACAGAACTACAAGCCCGGTAAAGTGAAACTCCCCCCTCAATCTTTGAGCTGGCCATTGGTGGGGCAGCACCAGGCGTTTTATTAAGGCAGTTAGAGGGCAGCTATTATAAAAAAACATACTCTAAGCCTCTTAGAGCGGCCTGGAATATTTAGTGCCAAGTATGCAAGCTTCTAGAATTGCCTAGGTTTCAGAGGTACCTGCTCATGTGTCGCTCACCTATATTTCTGGCTACCCTTTATGATAGAATAGGAAAACTCTAGGAACTGGCTGCAATCACTAGGATTGGAGATGTTATTAATATGAATGGAATCATTCCATTTGCAGAGCTTCAGGAGCGGTTCAATCTAGAGGATGTATCGTTTCTAAAGTTCCTCTAAATTAGGGAATCAATTAGACTGGTTGTATTTCACATTATCAGCACGGACCGGTTGCCGCTGCTAGAAAGTATCCTTTACAAACAACCTCATATAAAGGATAGATATTCCAATTTGATAAACGCCAAACCAGACGACCTAGTGAAGACAGAGACCACTTGGGCTGCCAAGTTAGAGAATCAAGATGTTGGCTTAAGTAGGTCCATGATACTCTTCAAGAAGGTCTTACTGCCAATTTAAAGGCCCAACACTTTAAAAACAGTGTATACCTGTATTATACTCTGGCAAAATTGTTTGCTTGGGGGAAGAGGGAGAATGATCATTGCCCAAGGTGTGGCCAGGGTTCAGCAGACCTGGTCCATATGTTTTGGGATTGTAGTAAGCAGGGCTTTAAGTAGGGTGGTCTGTCGGGGTCTGAGCACCCCCAGTTTTTTTGGGGGGGCCTCGAAAGGGGTCTCTAGGGGACTCAATTTTCGGACCTCAAAGGTCAAAGGTAGGGTGACCAGACATCCCGATTTTTGTTTGGTGTTTCTGGGTGAGCATGCGCGCACACTGCTTAAGGCGTGACGTCATTGTAGCACGAAGGAAATCCTTTGAAGAGAGACACTTTCTCTCAGGATTTCCCTTCTATTTGAACACACAGCGCCACCTACGTCATCATGCCAGCCATCGGCACAAGAACAGCTGGTTAGAACCCGCCCGAACCTGCTTTTACGGCCTGCAGCAAGATTTCTCCAGTAACCAGTGTGACCCTGCTCTGCCTTAAAGCAAGCGAGGGACAAGGGTCTACAACAGAATCCAGCAGCAGTGAAAAGGAAACTTGCCTTCATGACACCTCCCCAGTCCTACCAGCACCGTCGGGACCCTGCCTCCGCATCAGAGCTGCCTCAGCCAGGATCCTTCTGAACCCACACAAGACTTGCCCTCCTAGCCTGTAATCCTGCAGGATGAGTATTTTAATGGCCCTAGACAACTGGTATAGGCGGATATGAGGAGAGTGGTTGCTTCTAAATACAGACTACGAAGCGTGGTAGGGAAATTAAAGGACCCTGTAGATGTTGGCAGTGGTGTTGCGTTCGATGAAAATATCAATTGTGAAAAAGAAGCGCCCTCTACGAGGTTTTATATATATATATATTTATATATTACAGTTTAATATAGCTCTGTCTCATCCCGAACATATTGGTGCGCTTTACGTGAGCTACATGAGCACTAGTTACATTACACAAGATCATATACATTTTTGGGGAGACTGGGGGGCACAGTGAGATTAAGACTTAATCTCACTGTGCCCCCCCCAGTCCCCTCAAAAATGTATAAGATCTTGTGTAATGTAATTTGTGGCTGCATTGAAAATGTTTAGGCACAATTCAGAAGTAAGTTGATATCTCAAGTCATTAGTAAAGCCGACCCAGACGGACCCCTCTGAGTTTCATTTTCATCTACTTTCACATTGCTCTGCTCTTCCTGAGAAATAACTTATAGCCAGCTTCAGTGGGCTAGATGCAGGCAACTTGCCTTCTGGTGATGAATGCATTCTTTATGGTAAAACAGATATCGAGAAACTGTGTTCAGAGTTTCAGCTGCAGGGCAAGAGATACTATCCAAGCTTTTAGACTTTTCAAAGATTTTGGTGGAAAGAAAACCCCTGAAGCATTAAAAAAGTTAGTAGTGTGCATGGAAACCCTGCCAGCAAGTAATGTGGATTGCGAGAGAGTTTTCAGCGCAATTAACTTAATTGCTAGCCCAAAAAGAGCCTCTCTTCTTGTAGAGAACATTTCTTCATGCTTATGGGTAAAACTCAATGGTCCTCCATTTGAAATATTTGACACAAAGCTGTATGTAAAGAGTTGACTGGCAAAAGGTAGAAGGTCTGCTGAAGAAAATTGTTGTGAGAAACCCCAGCAAAATAGACGCAGTGAATATCTTCAAGGGTTTTGGGAAATCCTGCAATAGATTTCTAAGTACTGTAAATAATGTTTACATGTTTTTTAAACTGTTTGGTATTTTATGGCTTATACTTAATAAATATACTTTTTTGCCTATTTTATTATCCTTTGCTGGATGCGACTTCATGATTTTCTTAAGGAATAATGCGGGCTACACCCCCAGAGAGGGAGGAACTCTGGGATGTTTTTTGGTAAAAAGAAGTATGCTAAATACCTTAGATGAACTGAGGGGTATATGTACAAGAACTGCTGCTAACTAGCGTTAGCATTAGTTAGCAGCAGTTTTCTTAGCGCAGCCAAGCACCAAAAACTATCACCTTATTAGCGATGTATTTACAATATATCACTACATGGCAATAGTAACAGCTAGCTGCAGTGAAAACTGCCACTAACACTAGTGTCAAAGCAATAAACATTTTGACGCTAGCGGGAGAAAAGTGACAAAAGGGCCGTTAGTGGCAAAAAAACTGATATTAGTCAGCCCAAACGTGACGTTTTTGCCTCTGGAGGCAGAAATAGCCTATAAGTCCACCTCCAATGGAAAATAGGAAATAAAAGCAATGAAATGCATAATGGAGCAGCCAGGGCCAAGTGCAGCACAGATCAACAACCCCCTAAACCCACCAACAGCCAAGATGACCAGCCACAGTCCCAGGGGAAGAGGAATTGCAGGTTCAGGGGATACAGTTATGATTGCATCGCTGGGAAAACCAGGGATGTATCATTTTTCCATAGCGCCCTCCTTGCAAAACCCTGGCAGCAAAAACCTTGAAAGAGTGGACAGTCCTTGGGGCCTCGCTGGGCCTACGTCTGTGACCGGGAGTTGGAGGCAGAGGTGTTGTGGAGTTGCTGGGCCGTTGTGTTAGACATTGAGGTGTCAGCAATTGCCCTTACCTGGTGGTGAAGTCCGGCACGGAGACACGTTGCTGACCTGTGTGAGAAGACCGCCTTGCGTACCTTGGAGCTGTGAAAGGTAGAGGCACGTCTGCGCACTGACATATGGATGTCTGCACCGCATACCAGGCACCACCACTACACCGGGGTGCACAAATATTACCAATGGTGGGCAGTATCTCTCCATATCACAGGCTGGAGGATGATGCGCTGGTCGGTCACTGTGGAGGTTGAGGCCCCTGAGCTGGACCTAACTTGTGTATCAGGAGCGCTGCAACTTCATGCCTAAAGGGGCCCTGTTGCATCGCCCCCATCGGGAGTTCCCCAGCGGACTTGGCGGTGACTGCTGTACCCAGGCTTGTGAAATCCCATTCGCTGAGGCTCCTGCTGGCTGAGTCACAAATTTGGAGAGAATGCAGTGAAGTGCATTGAGCCCCGGTGTACATGTCCAGGTGAGGAGAAGGTGGGATACATAGTGGAGTGGGCCCGGGGACGCGTTGGGCCCAGGCCCTTGTGTATGCAGCTTGATCCGCCATTACTCGCTTGGGAACTGGGGAACATGGAATCTGGTCGCCACTGTTAGATCAGGAGAGGCAACTAGCTGGTGCTGCCTTTCCTTGCCCCCTTTTAGTTTGCCTTTGGGTGTACGGGTGACTAACCCTTAGTGGACTCCCTCTTCCCACAGCGCTGTGCAGTCTGGTTAGTGCTGTCTCCATCTGCTGCTGCTGGTTCCTCTTACCCGGCGGTCAGATGTTCGAGTCCCTCTACCACCCGCAGGCTCCTGCCTCATCCCTGGTGGTCCAGTGGTAGAGCATCGCTGCTCTGCAGCTTGACTGCCCTCCTGTCCCTCTTTTCTGCTGTTGCTGTTCATCTTTCTGCTCTTCTCTGTTGCTTTTGTGCCCTTGTCTTTTTTAAACTTTGTTAGACTTTGTTTTTTCTGTGCTTTTTTGCAGTTCCTTTTTCCCTATCCTCTCCCTTGTTGCCGCTGCAATCCCCATGTCCCCGCCTCCTCCAGTGTCTTTTCCTGCATTTCCCACCTGCCAGCTGTCCAGCCTCCCTGAAGCACTACTTAATGGCGGACACTCTGTGGCCATGCACAGCGGGTGTGCCACTGCTGTGCTGATGGCAAACCAAAGGCAAGCCTGTCTACGTCTATCTGCCCCTGCACTCTGCCCAATACTAGGGACCCTGCATCTCGGACACTCCACTGCTATGACACATAAGCACCCTCCTCGCCTTCAACTCTGGACGCCACGCCACCTGCCATCTAGCATCTCCAAAGAATACCCTTCCACCCTGCGCCTGCCGAAACTGCAAACGCACCTCCTGCCACATCAGCACACCAGCCCCTCTTGCCACACAGCTGACTAACAGCGCATCCTCAACGTGCGTTCCCGCCACAAATATGCCACAGAAATCTCGAACCTTCTCGACGCCACCTCTTCAGACATTGCCTTCTTCACGTAAATCTGGACCAAACTCTGCTCAGGACAAGACATCGCCATCGCCATCCCCAATCCTTCAAATTCACCCGCAAGGACCACCCCGAGTGTTTAGAAGGAGGCATTGCCATTGTCTTAAAAAGCACACTCTGACTGACCACTCACTTTAATGACCTGATGGCGACCATGGAACACCCCCACTTCCAGATCTGGGTCAACCCCAAACCCACCCTCCGCGGCACCCTTGTCTAAAGGCTCCCAGCCTATAAACACCCATTCAGCAATGCCATTGTAGACCTCATCCCACCCCAGGCTCTCCCATCCACTGACTACTCGGAGACCTCAACTTCCTCCTGGACAACCGTAGTGACAAGAACACCACCACCCTCCTGGTGACTCTTGCCAACATCGGATTCAAGCAGCTAGTCACCGCACCAATCCACATAGCCAGACACACTTGTACTTGAACCTCTTGATCAGCTTTATTAATTCTTCCTTTAAATAAGCTGTGATACCACCCAGATGGAAACAGCCATTATTTAATAATCGATGTTAGATCCCACTAAACCTGAGAACTTCAGGCCTATCTCCTTGCTCCCTTGGCCGGCCAAGATAACAGAAGCCCATGCTAATAATATTCTTACCAGCTTTCTTCAATCCAACAAGATCCTGGATGCCTCACAGCACGGCTTCTGAGCTGGTCACAGTACCGAGACGGCACTCCTAAGCATGCCAGAACATCTTCGGACCTTGTTAGACTCGGGTCAAATGGCGGCGCTGATCCTGTTGGACCTGAGCGCCGCCTTCGACACGGTCTCGCATTCGATCCTGCTGCATCGTCTGGAGGAAGCGGGGGTTGGAGGCCATGCCCAGGAATGGTTTAAGCCTTCCTTACTGGAAGATCCTTTCGGGTTTCCACCTCCCCGTTCCTTTCCAAGGAACAAGTCATTGAGCAAGGTGTCCCTCAGGGCTCGGCACTTAGCCCTGCGTTATTCAATCTTTACGTACAGCCACTCGCTGCAGTCGCTAAGCTATGGGAGCTTTCAATGGTCTCATATGCTGACTACACGCAGCTAGTGGTGGCCCTAACAGAGGATACCGTTTTTAATGCAACCAGGTTTAGGAATGGCCTTTCGGCTGTGGCTAACTGGATGACGCTGAATTTTCTACAGCTTAATGCTAGCAAGACTGAGGTCTTAATAGTGGGAAAAAATGCGTCTGCCTGGGGTGAAAAATGGTGGCCTAATACCCTGGGGAACCTCCCTGATCCTAAAACTGAAGTAAAAAATCTAGGGGTCTGGATAGACTCCTCTCTTAGTTTCAGCACCCACACCAAGAAAACGGCAGCCACATGTTTTGGGATCCTACGGAATCTCAAACCTATCTTGAAATTCTTTGCTCCTTTTACCCGCCAGCTCATAGTGCAATCTACCATCCTCTCCCGCTTGGATTATGCCAGCTCCTTGCTGCTGGGAGTAAACCAAACAGAGATGAGAAGTTTGGAGCGGGTGCAGAATGTGGCGGCAAGAATCTTGGTTGGAATACCCCGTTCTCACCCGGTAGCGAGTACCTTGAGCAAACTCCACTGGTTGCCAGTGGCTAATCTGATCCAATTTAAGGCTCTTTGTCTATCATTTAAAATCCTAAAACTTGAAACGCCACCTATGATCCGCTCGCTACTCACTCATTATGTCCCCTCACGTGCCCTGAGGTCAGAAGGCCAGAATCTGGTAGCGGTTCCACGGGTGAAACTCTCTAGGACGGGCGGACACTCCTTCCGCTACATTGCTGCTAAACTATGGAATTCCTTGCCGTCCTGGCTACGTGGATTAAATGATCTGCTGACATTTAGGAAAGCCATCAAGACTTACCTCTTTCCTTTAGACTAGACACTCAGTCTGTATTTTCGGGTTTGCCCGAATGTCAGTGGCAACCGTCCTCCCTGCTGGTTTGATACAGCGCCGGGACGCCCCTTAGCTGGGGCAGCTGAGCACTATATAAATATCAGTAACATAACATAACATAACACGCTCGACCCTGTCTTCTCCGCCAGTGGGAACTTCAACTACAGCCACACCACTGAACTCTCCTGGACCATCCACCATAGTATACATCACGTCTTAACCAAGCCCACCGTACACCACCGCCATCATCAACCCCCAGCTGGATTGGAACTGGATCAAGGCCAGCAAAGAACTCTTTGGCAACCCCCTCAGCCCCACCACTCCACCAACGCTTACAGACTGATGGAGCTCCAACTGCGACAACACCTTGGCAGCTCCTCTGTGTAAGTGGACCGAGCATCTGGGGTTCGCTGGCCGCCGGGAATGGTGACAGCAGACACCCTGGATGTCAAACTAGACTCTGTTCAAAGTGATGCATCTAGGCATATGCGTGAACTTGTGAACCCCTATGCCACATTATGGAGGGTGGGCAATCCCATGCAATAAAGCTACACAGCAGTGATGCAGTAAATTCTATGACATTTCACTTTTACAATTCTAGGTGGCCACTGCATCAAAACCTTACACCTGCCTCATGGCGGGCGTAAGGGTGATGCAGTGCCATAGGGATAGACCTGTCCCATTCATTGTTGGAGTTGCATTATACTTTCGACAAAACTACAGCAATTTGTGACTTTAGCGCCGACATATACATCAGGAATACTGACATATCTGTAAATCCTTGCGACATGAAGCACTGTAGATTAAATATGGCACATCCATGGTGTTGTAAGGAGGGCATAGTGAAAAGTGTGCTAACGCTGTTTTGTTGCAGTGATGCAACACTTTTCATGAATGAGGCCCAGGACTGTGCCCTATCTTATTGTGGAGCGCATTCCTGAGCTTTTGTTTTGGCACAGGGCAGCGCAGCAATATTCTTAGCTGTGCTGTCCAGAACCAAACCCTCTCCAATGAGGTCACAAGTGTTTGCACCAATTTTAAGACCAGCAATTTTCTGTTCTTAAAAACTGCCTCTAACTGAACATAGCGGCAGTTTTTTTATGTGTTGCACCATACAAGGAATTCCTTGTGAATATCGCAAAGTGTGGTTAGCAGCAGTTTTTTCAAGGGAACGCCCACCTTGCATCTCATTTTTGTTAACTCTTGCTAACAGAAGTGGCGATCTTTAAAATTTATGTTTTCGCCGGAAAAGTGCAGTTAACTCCAGTTAGCGGCTACTTGTAAATAAGGCGATAAAAAAATAGCTGACTGAACGTAAAAAAATTGGCTCTAAGGTGGAGTTAACTCATTGTACATATGCCCCTGTGTGCTGAGGGGTGCTGAGAGCAATGTAAATGTGAGGTTAAAACTCGCTCCATTGTATGCAAAAGACTTTATTAGGGTGTCTGTTGGAAATGGGATCCCCGGCTGCCCAGGGCTTTTGCCAAAGTCAGTCAGAGACCACCACTCCCAAGTCAGGGCAAGGGAGTTACACGCCAAGATAACCCCTGCTCACCCTCTAGGTAACGTGGCGCGAGCAGCAAGGCTAAACTTGGAGGCGATGTAAGTTAAATATTTGCGCACGCACCCCAGCAACAACACCCAGGACCCACCACAAAGGAAACTCCACACAAGGTTATATAAAAATAGCCTTTGTATTACACCAAAACACATTAGATAAAACACACACTTTACAATGTGCCAGAGGCACGGGCAGAATTTACAGGGGATATGTACAAGACAGGGCCACCTGGACCACTGTCAGGAATCAGAAGTAACACTTAGAATATGAAATTACTTTAGCACAAAATATAAAAATAGAGCACACAACCAGTAACTACTGGTAACCAGGATCTCACTAGCACCACCTGTACTAGGGAGAAAACAACCACCTACATATCACAATACCTCTAGGGGTGTAAGAACATAACACATGATGCAATGCATAACATTCGTTCAGAGGTGTAAGGGAGGAAAACACATGATGCATCAACAATACATTCAGACGTGTAAAAGACAAGGCACATGACGCATAAAAACACATTCAGAGGTGCAGCAAAAGGAACAATAGCGCCAAACTCACGTAAGTCACCACCTGTGACTTTCCCTAGGCCCTCTGGCCTTGTTGGGGCTAGGACGCCCTGTGTCCCAGTGTCCAGGGGCCTAAACGTAGCAGTTGCCCACAAAGTGCTGGGCAGCTGAATCATCAATAATGGGCCAACGCTGGAGCCTCGCAGGCTCTGCCCAACTGACTGTCTCTCAAGAGCCTCACTGGGCTCTGAATATCAATTATGCCCCTGAGCCTCTCTGGACTCTCTAAGAGCAAAGTTGCAGCCTCACTGGGCTGTTGGGGTCCCTCACGAGGGACCTGGGAACACTGGGGCGCCTTGAGCCTCTCTCAGGGCTCTAAATACAACTCTGGCGCCTTTCTGTGGGAGTCACCCCCTCTGGGGGGACTCGAGAACACTGGCCCGCCGTTGGAGTCCCCCTCCTGGGGACTCGAAGTGAAAATGGGGCGCCTAGAGCCTCTCAGGGCTCGTGAAATAATTGCCCCCTTGAGCCTCTCGGGCTCAACTACCAAATTATGCCCTGAGCCTCGCAGGCTCTATCAACAAAAATGCCCCTGAGCCTCGCAGGCTCTGAACACCGGAGGGTGGGGGCGCGAGCACCGACAGTGTGCCCCAACGCCCCCCCTCTCTCCCAACTGCCCTGGACTTGGAGCTCCCGCCCAGCCGGCTTCACTTACCGGCACTTCTGCAGGCGGGGGCTCCTTCCGGCGGTTGATGCAGACTTCCTCTGTTGCTCCGGTGCGGAGCGAGCTACACACTGGGTCCGGAGGAGGCGGGGTAGGCTCTCGTCCTCCTCCTTGATGGCGACGCACCCTCGGCCGTCGGCGGGGTTCTCCCAGGCCACGGGAGCCCCGCGGGACCAAAATCACGTCCAGGTCGTCCTGTTGTCCCTCTTCCTCCTGGGCAGTACGTGCGACCGGCTCCCCAGCCGCAATTAGGCCGCCATTTCTCCGACGTCCTCGAGGACGCTCCTTCCGTTGCCGGGCAACCCTCCGGCCAGGCTGATACTCGATAGGCTGGCGGGACAGCCAATGGCAGTGCGGCCCTGCAGACGAGCCCCCAGGCTCCGAGTCGCGCTGCTGGGCAGGCAGGAACTTCTTCTCGCCGCAATCCGGGGTAGCCTCCTGGGAATTCACAATTAAAAGCGAGGTGGCACTCGCTTGGGTGGCAATGTCCCTGGCAGGGTGGGCACCTGCCAGGGGGCTCCCAGATCGGCAAAGAACGGTGCAAATGCCGGGTGAGCACCGGCTCTCACCAATAAAGCGCTCCTAGCGCTAGGACGAAAATAAAGCGCTCTCAAGCGCTAGAGGGAAAAGCCTAGCGCTCCTAGCGCTATAAATCAGGAAAGGACCCAGCAAAGTCCTTGTAGGCAGGCAGGGGGGGCAAGGCTGGGCCCAGAGCCAGCACACTGGGTCTCCAGGCAGGGAGACAGTCCAAGTGGCGGTCCTCTGGCCCAGCAACAGCAGCAGCCCCCTCAGGCAGGATCCTGGAAGAGAACAAACTCTGTGGGGACACAGCCCCTTCTTATACTAGCAAATCCTTTGGTTCAAGGTGCAGGGTGGCGGGAAAACCAGTTGCAGCTGGCTTTGGAGCACTCTTGATGGCCCAACCACCCATTTCTTTCACTGGGGAGGCTAGGGTCGTTAGACACACCACAGGGGGGCGGAGCCAGCATTGTGTGGGGAAAACCCAGCCCATCCAGGACACAGGTACACTCCTCCCACACATCACTCATGCTAATCTCCCACTCACCACCGGGCAGACCCATCCAGACTTCCTGGAGCCTGGCATGCCAGCCAGCTCCAGTCAATCACGCTCCAGCACCCTCACTGCACACGTACAGCCATGTCTAGGAATGATACTTCCCCACTAGACACATACAAGCCGCACATACCGTTGCGCAGCATTCATTCTCACGAGTTCACACATACCAGACTCAAGCCTGTACACCCCACGCATCAGAAACTACCAGGGACACATACATTCCCCATGCATTCCTATGGGCGGGCAGGCCTAGCTCAGCACATGCACTCAGAGTGCGCACGCACTTTCCACTGGGACACAGTGAAAGTGCGCAGAATTCAAAAATCACCATCACCAGGTCACCATTTAAAGGCAAAAAGTCTAGGGGTGAACCTGCCCTAAGGGCCAAAGTCCAACACAACCCCCTTCCAGCCAAAACGCAGGGTAGAACAATCACCACCGTGATGGACTTCCTTGCTTGGGGCGATAGAACACGGATGCGGGCCCGCAACTGCAGGGACACCCTCCTGTTCTACGCCACGGTGAACCCATGGCATTCCTTCTAAACACACTGTCTGGACCAACTGGGCTACCCCACTGGTACTCCCAAGCTGTCCGCGGCCAGGACCAGGCCCTGGGCCACCCAGGTGCCACTGGTCCTTGCCTATTCGCAGAGCGGGGGTAGTAACCCCTGGCCCATAGGAGCCATTCTCCACTCTTCCTGTCTGCCAGACAGGACTAGACTGCCACTGGTTCTCCTGCCTAGGGCCTACAACCTCAGGCGGACCAGGAGTCTCGGGGAAGGCTCTCCTCCACCTACCTCTTCTCCTAGGGTTCCTCCTCCTCCGGCGAGGGGTACACCTAGAACGCCATTCCAACCCAGGGCTTATCCACTCAGGTTGCACCGAGGTCAGAGGTGGGCTCTCCCACCCTCTGCACCCACTTCCAGAGGTATGCCCTCTCCCACCTGGAGAAGTTCCTCTGGAAGAAGAACCGGTCAGGACACTGGTTACAGTCATCCTACCCTTCAGGTCAGGCTGATCCTGAACCTGGCCTTCCAACCTCTGGTCTAAAACCTTCGGTGGAACAATTGCCTGGCACTCCAGGACTTCTGGGGACTCACACACAATCCCCCTGAGGCTAACAAATGACACATCTGTTGTGTGACTGTCTGTCTGGCGCAGATCTCCCATCCCCTGTCCACCTAACAGTGCGCAAAGATCCCCCAGACCAGAAGTGGCGCCACCCGGGTCCCCCCAAGAATATCTAGCCCAACTGGCTAGTCCCTGGTCCACTGGTGCATCCACTGGGAAACTCATCCCTCAATCACTCCTCACGCTGGACTCCTGTACCCTCCCTACCGGAGCAGTACTGCCAGCCTTTAGAACCACAGGAGCTCTTGTTACAGATGCTCCAGGTCCTCTACTCACTAGGAGATCCTCCTCAAGTGGACTAACAGGACAGCCTAGGTCCCCAACCTGGTGTTCCCTACAGAAACCATCCAAGTCCTGAGGCAGGGCTTCGGGCGTCTGGGGAACCTCGGTCTCCCCCTCACTCCTGCTCCACTGAGCCAGGCAGTGAGCCCCTACACCCTCCTCGCTATCCTGGCACCTAGCTGGGCTACTCTCAGCCTCCTCCACCACGCTGGGCTGGAAGACACCTGACCCACTATTGTTGGAATCACTCACTAGTGACTCTAAAGAACCTCTCGCACTTTCCCATCAGTCGGCTTCCTCTGCCAGCTGATATGGTTCAGACAATCCACACCCTAACAGGTGTTGGCGCAATTCTGGATAAACAACACTGAGCAACTGCTCTTTGGCAATCACATCAAACAAGATGTCCCAATCACATTTTGTGGGACCCCGTAACCAATCACACTGTGCTACACAACAGTCATCCTGAAAATCTTCCCAAGACTGGTGAGGTGGTTTCCTAAGGTTCCGGAACTTCAACCTACACTCCTCTTCTCGGGAAACAGGTACCATAATCGGGGAACTGGGAGTGGGATTTCCTATACTGGAATCTAAATAGCTGCCACCACTGGACTCAACCCTCCCTGGGGGATCCAGAAACTCAACACTGCGCGCAGGGGATAGTCTACCCTCCAGAGCTACTTTGCCTCTGGTGGCGGCCCTCTCAGCCTCCTCTATCCTTTCCTGCGCTAAGACCCTCTCGGTCTCTAGCTGTTGCTTCTTAACCTCCAGCTGTTGCTTTCTAACGCCCAGCTGTGCCATAGCCTGGGCATACTCCAACCTGAGCTTTTCTAAAGCCAGCTGGTGCTCCCTTTCTCTCCTCCTATCTTCCAGCTCCTCTGGGGACAGGGAAAGGGATGAGGCGCTGCCTCTTACGCTGGACCCAGCAAGGGACTCCCTATCTATGGGGTCCTCACTATCTGCTGGCGTCCCTGTGCTATCATTTTCTTCCTCCTCCTCAGACTCTTCAGGGCTCCCCTCTGACCCACCACCCTCATGGTGTGAGACCCGGGCCCTCTCCTCACTGTGCTCACGCTCCCAGTCCTCCTTCTGCCATTGGATTAGGTTACCCCTAAGTTGGGACTGGGTGTCTGACTCATTCACTGCAATGTCTCTCTCTTCGCAAAACTCTCTCAGTTCATGCAAAAACAGACCCCAGACATTAAAAGCAGACTCCATCTTGGCAAGATGCTCACAGACACGTGCAACACAGGGGACTTAACAATCTGAAGTAAGAGTACACAATTCCAAAACTTCAACAATCTCCTTATCAAAGAGAACTCATACTCATGCGTCCAGGAAAACACACCATTCATCCACACACACCCTCCCCTCGGATCGGTAAGGCAGTTTCTACCACCCCTGACTTCTCAACCTGACCAAAAGCGACACAGGTACCAAACTCTGGAAGCAGGGCGGGGGACAAATGTACTGAACACAATTATCAAATGACACTCTTCAGGAGAAGAAACAATGGAATTTCACCAAAAACAATAATCCCCAAAATGTGGTCATCTAAAATGCAGAGTTTTGTGGTGCAGCCAGCTGCTACTAAGGTACATGGCAAACACAAATCCTTATCCTCACCGCTTGCCGCCAATGTTGGAAATGGGATCCCCGGCTGGCCAGGGCTTTCGCCAAAGTCAGTCAGAGACCACCACTCCCAAGTCAGGGCAAGGGAGTTACACGCCAAGATAACCCCTGCTCACCCTCTAGGTAACGTGGCGCGAGCAGCAAGGCTAAACTTGGAGGCGATGTAAGTTAAGTATTTGCGCACGCACCCCAGCAACAACACCCAGGACCCACCACAAAGGAAACTCCACACAAGGTTATATAAAAATAGCCTTTGTATTACACCAAAACACATTAGATAAAACACACACTTTACAATGTGCCAGAGGCACGCGCAGAATTTACAGGGGATATGTACAAGACAGGGCCACCTGGACCACTGTCAGGAATCAGAAGTAACACTTAGAATATGAAATTACTTTAGCACAAAATATAAAAATAGAGCACACAACCAGTAACTACTGGTAACCAGGATCTCACTATCACCACCTGTACTAGGGAGAAAACAACCACCTACATATCACAATACCTGTAGGGGTGTAAGAACATAACACATGATGCAATGCATAACATTCATTCAGAGGTGTAAGGGAGGAAAACACATGATGCATCAACAATACATTCAGAGGTGTAAAAGACAAGGCACATGACGCATAAAAACACATTCAGAGGTGCAGCAAAAGGAACAATAGCGCCAAACTCACGTAAGTCACCACCTGTGACTGTCCCTAGGCTCTCAGGCCTTGTTGGGGCTAGGACGCCCTGTGTCCCAGTGTCCAGGGGCCTAAACGTAGCAGTTGCCCACAAAGTGCTGGGCAGCTGAATCATCAATAATGGGCCAACGCTGGAGCCTCGCAGGCTCTGCCCAACTGACTGTCTCTCAAGAGCCTCACTGGGCTCTGAATATCAATTATGCCCCTGAGCCTCTCTGGACTCTCTAAGAGCAAAGTTGCAGCCTCACTGGCCTGTCGGGGTCCCTCACGAGGGACCTGGGAACACTGGGGCGCCTTGAGCCTCTCTCAGGGCTCTAAATACAACTCTGGCGCCTTTCTGTGGGAGTCACCCCCTCTGGGGGGACTCGAGAACACTGGCCCGCCGTTGGAGTCCCCCTCCTGGGGACTCAAAGTGAAAATGGGGCGCCTAGAGCCTCTCAGGGCTCGTGAAATAATTGCCCCCTGGAGCCTCTCGGACTCAACTACCAAATTATGCCCTGAGCCTCGCAGGCTCTATCAACAAAAATGCCCCTGAGCCTCGCAGGCTCTGAACACCGGAGGGGGGGGGCGCGAGCACCGACAATGTGCCCTGACGTCCCCCCTCTCTCCCAACTGCCCTGGACTTGGAGCTCCCGCCCAGCCGGCTTCACTTACCGGCACTTCTGCAGGCAGGGGCTCCTTCCGGCGGTTGATGCAGACTTCCTCTGTTGCTCCGGTGCGGAGCGAGCTACACGCTGGGTTCGGAGGAGGCGGGGTAGGCTCTCGTCCTCCTCCTTGATGGCGACGCACCCTCGGCCGTCGGCGGGGCTCTCCCAGGCCACGGGAGCCCCGCGGGACCAAAATCACATCCGGGTCGTCCTGTTGTCCCTCTTCCTCCAGGGCAGTACGTGTGACCGGCGCCCCAGCCGCAATTAGGCCGCCATTTCTCCGACGTCCTCGAGGACGCTCCTTCCGTTGCCGGGAAACCCTCCGGCCAGGCTGATACTCGATAGGCTGGTGGGACAGCCAATGGCAGCGCGGCCCTGCAGAGGAGCCCCCAGGCTCTGGGTCGCGCTGCTGGGCAGGCAGGAACTTCTTCTCGCCGCAATCCGGGGTAGCCTCCAGGGAATTCACAATTAAAAGCGAGGTGGCACTCGCTTGGGTGGCAATGTCCCTGGCAGGGTGGGCACCTGCCAGGGGGCTCCCAGATCGGCAAAGAACGGTGCAAATGCCGGGTGGGCACCGGCTCTCACCAATAAAGCGCTCCTAGCGCTAGGACGAAAATAAAGCGCTCTCAAGCGCTAGAGGGATAAGCCAAGCGCTCCTAGCGCTATAAATCAGGAAAGGACCCAGCAAAGTCCTTGTAGGCAGGCAGGGGGGGCAAAGCTGGGCCCAGAGCCAGCACACTGGGTCTCCAGGCAGGGAGACAGTCCAAGTGGCGGTCCTCTGGCCCAGCAACAGCAGCAGCCCCCTCAGGCAGGATCCTGGAAGAGAACAAACTCTGTGGGGACACAGCCCCTTCTTATACTAGCAAATCCTTTGGTTCAAGGTGCAGGGTGGGGGGAAAACCAGTTGCAGCTGGCTTTGGAGCACTCTTGATGGCCCAACCACCCATTTCTTTCACTGGGGAGGTTAGGGTCGTTAGACACACCACAGGGGGCGGAGCCAGCATTGTGTGGGAAAACCCAGCCCATCCAGGACACAGGTACACTCCTCCCACACATCACTCATGCTAATCTCCCACTCACCACCGGGAAGACCCATCCAGACTTCCTGGAGCCTGGCATGCCAGCCAGCTCCAGCCAATCACGCTCCAGCACCCTCACTGCACACGTACAGCCATGTCTAGGAATGATACTTCCCTACTAGACACATACAAGCCGCACATACCGTTGCGCAGCATTCATTCTCACGAGTTCACACATACCAGACTCAAGCCTGTACACCCCACGCATCAGAAACTACCAGGGATACATACATTCCCCATGCATTCCTATGGGCGGGCAGGCCAAGCTCAGCACATGCACTCAGAGTGCGCACGCACTTTCCACTGTGACACAGTGAAAGTGCGCAGAATTCAAAAATCACCATCACCAGGTCACCATTTAAAGGCAAAAAGTCTAGGGGTGAACCTGCCCTAAGGGCCAAAGTCCAACAGTGTCCCTGGACCAAGATTAAAAACCAAGCTAGAAGAGGAGGGAATTATACCTGCCATAGAGTGAAAAGTAGGTTGACATGTTTCCGCCTAATATCCTCAAAAGAGGTGTGGTGGCCTTCTTCAGTACCTTATGGAAACTTATGCTAGATTATGTGTAAAACAAAGTGTGTGAATAAGGTGATGCAAAACAAATTGCTATAAGCAGAACCAGTAGCTGAAGTAGGAGTCGACTTTCTCAGGGATCCACTAATAGTGTACCTGAAAGAAATAACATGTTTAAAATTACATCATTTTAAATCTGTGAGACATAATGTAGCACTCTTTCCGGCCTATATAGGTTACAGGATGGGTCCTGGAACTGAATTAGGGCTACCACATCAATATCCGAAATACATGAATATAATAGTGAAAAAAACGAATCTATGCTTATCTAATTCTTAGAACTGATAAGCCCATAATGAGAAAAATCATAAAGACCAACTGTCGAACAGTAAAAGGCAAGTTATTGAAGGTGTCCTTAATAGTCTTAGGTCAAGTTATGCATTATCAATATGTGTCTCTCCATGAACCAGATACAGCAGCAAATGTAATATTCTCAAGCCCTATTGTCAGGATAAAAAAGGATTTTATGAAATGATGCCTGCATTATGTGCATCAATGTGATGAGAACACACTTGCTCACGAAAGTGGTAAAGTGATCTAGACTCTACACTCTCTTACTCGCTCGCAAAAGACTCTACTGTGTGTAAGGTCACTCCGGTGGAATAGAGCAATACAGGAGTCAAAAGTACACTGCAGATTAGGTTGAGAAAGGAGAGTGCATATAGTGAGGCAGCAAGTTACCAAACGTAGTTTTTCCCACGGAAGGCATGCCTTGCAGCGAGCGGCCGATACAACATATACACAAATAAACAAACTGAGTTTGAAAGACGTGACCACATGTTATGTGCCGCTTTACTTTTTAGCCTATCACAAGGCATGTCGAGGACTACAGAGCCGATGGTAACTGTAGTTTGTGTATATTACGTGTGCCACGTGAAATGTCATAATGGAGCCTCTGAAGAACTACCAGAATGCTGGAATATGTGAAACCATTAGCGCATGTAAACAAAGTAGGCTGCGTATTTAGGTCTCTGATGCTGGAGGGGGATATGGGAGCCAGTGGCTATGTCACTGGCTCCCATATCCCCCTACAAACTTATATTTATACACATGGGATGATATATGATGGGAGTGGTACACACAATGTTGGAGTATAACTTAGATTCCATGTGATATACCTATCTATGAAATAGCAGACCACAGGATGTCATCATTCAGACCCTGTTTGTCACTGCAACGTCTGAAAACTCATCTTTGCTCTCTCTTGAACAAGTACTTTGTCACATTGGAGACAAACTGTGGGATAATAGGTTTGTCGAGTGCAGTCCATGGCAGATCGTCTTCCTGATGGCACTTCTCTAGGCAGTGTGCTGTTAATTTGGTAGCTTGCTTGCTGCACCTAATGGTACTTTTATTTTCCAATATCCATGCTTGAATTTTGCGTGTCGTCATCCCATCTTACTTCAATCTGCAAGGACATGCGACCAAATAGATCACTCATTTACTATTACAGTTTTTATGTTGTCTCTGTTTTCTGTGCCAATATCAATATACGTTGAAAGAGACGTCGGAGCATGTACTCGACATGAACCACAAGGAAGATGTCAGTTGACGGGTGGTAGGCTCCAAATAGTGTTTTGTTTGTTCACATTGATGGTCCTTGGTCTGGTATGCACTAACTTGCCTTTCAAGTTACCACTCCATTTGAATGCGAAGAGTGGTTGTGGCAGGGACTTGGTCCCTTTAGTCAGGATATGCCACTTCTTGTTGATCGATTTCTTAATCAGGCCTGATGAACTGCAAATAGTATTAAGGCAGACCAGTCGCTCTTTGGGCTCTTTGGGTGGACATATTTCTATAAGAGCTTCACGGTTATTGTTTTTTGCTCTTTTGGCTAATTTGTGATGGTGGGTATTGGTGATCCAAAAGTTGGGAAGATAAGTTAGCTTCATGGGTTATGTATCTCTGGATGTTTGAATAATTCAGCCATAAGCATAGGAACTGTCCAAATGGAAGATTTTCTCTAAGAGACCTAGGGTGGTAGCTAGTGTATAAAAGCAGGACATTCCTGGCCATAGCTTTTTTATACAGTTCTTTCTGCAAGGTTCCAGAGGACAGATAGATCCATAGGTCTAGAAATGGAATGTGCTCCTGGTTATATTCACAGGTGAATTTCAAGAATGGATTGCGCGAGTTCAGCCAACGATGACAAGCAGTGATAGAGTCAGCATCAATAGGCCAACCTAGTAAATTGTCATCGATACAGCGCTTTTATTGTACGATGTTAGAATGGTAGGGATTCTCAGGCACCATAACTTGACCCATCCAAAAAAGTGCATGTAGATGTTCGCTGGACTGGGGTCGAAGGTAGTGCCCATTGAAGTTCCAGAGATTTGTCGGTATAAGTCATACTCAAATTGAAAGAAGTTCTTTTTCATAGCTAGTGTTACCCACTGCATGATGAAGGAAACTGGTGTTAGAGTGTCCAGGTCCCTTGACCTTAGCAAAGTTTCTCTGGTGGCCAATGTTTGATCTTCTGAAATGCAGTTGTAGAGCGACTCCACCTCAAAGAATATGTAAATGTTGGTTTCAGTGTGGAACTGAATCTCAGTTAGGAGATGGAACACCTCATTGGTTTCCTGTAGAAGGCAGGCATTTCTTCTACCAGAGGTCTTTGGAAAAATCCACAAGTGGGGGAGTGATTATAGAAGGGACCCAATGGCAGAGATGATCGGTCGGCCAAGAAGTGACCGTTGGTGTTCGTGGATTTTTGGTAGGATATAAAAATACAGAATGATCAGATCCTCATTGATTAGAAATTCAGCCTCTTTTGAGGTTAGCCAACCATTGTCTATCGCATCCTCAGCCATTGAGGTGATCACAGCTAAAAGCCTCTTAATGTGGTCTGTTTTCGAAGAGTGGCAGGTTCCACTTATTCCTAGCTGTCTTAGACATTCAGCCCTGTAAGAGGTGGTGTCTAATATCACTGTGGCGCCACCTTTGTCTGCTGGTATGATCGTAATGGAATCGTCCGTACTTAAAGTCTTCAAAGCCTGTTGTTCTTTGTCTAGACAGGTTATAGAAGGGTTGTTTGATGAGTGTTGTACTAGACTCAAGGTCCCTTAATACTGCCTTTTCAAATGTTGCAACTCTAGGGATTCTAAGTGGGCTGGAGGATTGAAGCTGGATTTCTTACAGAGTGAGGTATTGGATGGTTGGTCAGTAATCGAAACTTCGTATTTTCCTGCAAGAAAGAACTGCAATTGAATCTTTTGAAAGAATTGTGATAATTACAGATGCATTTGGGAAGTGCAGCCCTGGTATGTAAGGACCCAAAGGTCCCTACATACAGAGGAAGAAGGAGGCAGCAACCACACGGGGAGCCTTCTACTGTCACTGCGCCACAAATGGAGCATGACTGAAACCAATGCCCAACTAAGTACCAACAGCAAGCTGATTTAAGGTGAATTTGAGCTAACATATCTTCATTACAGATGAATCTAAACTACTTAATAGAGGCTTGGGATTCGTCCCTATAGGATGCAAGACAAGGCTGACACTTTTCTCTATATTTGGGAACCATATTTGACTGATGGGACCATGCATCCCTCAACATTAATGTAGGCAAATGCTGGCGCTGGAAGGAGTACTAGGCCTTTTGTATCATTCCCCACTCTCCCCTTGGAAGAGATCTTTCCCACCGTCTCTCCCCTTCCTCCCTGCCCCCTGTTCCCTATGGTTTAATGTTGTGCCCATCTGGCTCTCCTTTGACGGCATTACATGTACGAAGGTTATCATTTTGTTTGTTGTTCATCTTCTGGATGGGGCAGGTACTGCAGTCCCTGATGAGACATTCTAATGTTTTTAAGTTTATAATTGTTTCCTTGAGAATACTGGACCTCCCTTCTCAACAAATATGTGATGTACCAAGTTTTGAGTTATACCCTACTGCACCACCACCCTTGATTGGCGCAGACTCTGTCATTGCAATGAACATTGGTTAGTGCCCCAATGAAGGATTACCCCAACAAAAAGAAAAAAACCAATAAGTAAATCTATTACACATATGCTGTTTGAAAAAGCAAAAGGTCTTGACTAACGCCAGAACTAAACATGACTGGGCAGACATCTGAGTTAATCCAGCATGCATATATACTTGTTTGAACTTTAAGAGCTCTTCCCCTACTTAGAACTTGGTCTTTATATTCAGAGTTCCTCAACCACACTCCCTCATGGGCTATTTATGCCACGTAGGATTCTTTACCACTGAGGAATGTGCTTTCCCTTATACTTATGCCTTATTTTATTAAAAACGTTGTTTCACTCCACGTCCACCATATTAGTACAATATACATGAGGCATAGCAATAGTGGAATGTACTTTAGGCAAAGCATGTGAATGTCACCTGTTTATGCCCCATCTCTTCTCGCTGGTGTCCTCCCCACAAATATGCAGCAATAGATCATAAATTATATAAAACGCAGAGCATATGTATATTTGTTTGTGATCTGAATGTTCTGACTCAATGAGTAAGGAAGGAAAAGTAATAACAAAAAGAGTGATGATAGTGAAGAAAAAATATTTTACTGTATTGGAAAGTCATGTCTAGGCCAAATCTAGAGGAGTGGCCATGTAAAGTGAAATTGTTTGTGGTGCAACCGAGTAATCTATCTTCAAAATGGGCCCTTCCCATCCACACAAGGATGTACGTCATGACAATGCGGGCTTTTACACCGCGCTGCCATTACGACTCGTCCATTACAACGCAAGTGGTTACAACGACTTGCTCTGTAGGCGCTGGATTTTGGAATCGTATGATTTACTATTCCAACTCCAGCCTACGCAACAGTAGGGTAGGTGTTGGAATAGTAAATCTACTATTCCTTAGTCTCTAGTGCCATCCAGCGCAAGTAGTTGTAACAACTTGCGTTGTAATGGCAGCGTCGTAATGGCAGCGCGGTGTAAAGCCCGCGTTGTCATGGCTGTCTCCCCCACACAATCATGAAGAAATGAGAAACTTGCAACTCATTCATAGATACTCGTGACAAAATGAATATTAAAACAACTTTTTTTAAAGATACTCACACAGCACATCTGCATCTGCCATTTCTAGATGCTGTGACTAACACGTGTTACCACTGGCTATGTTAAATTCCGTGGATATAAAATATATGATTTTTCTTTCTGTTATATCTCCATCTCTATCCAGTAGCGGCTCCTGGAGGGAGTGCTGCGGGGCGGGGGAGGAGCAGTGTGGGGTTAGTAAACTACGGTGTACCGCAGAACAGAGGTAAGTAAACAAATAAATAAATAAAAAAAATGTCCTTGCGCGTTCTGCATTGTCAAATGCGATACAGCACACACAACGGAATTTGTTTTATTTATTTATTTGTTTACTTACCTCCGTTCGGCCGTATGTCGTAGTTTACTACACCCACCCTGCTCCTCCCGCTCCGCCCCCACCCCGCCCCACCACCCCGTAGCACTCCCTCCAGGAGTGTCTCTATCATGTTTATACTTGTTAAAATATACATGGTTGTTTTTTATAATGCAAATATTTTGCATGTGCTAGTAAGGAATGCAATGTAGGATGTATAAAGTTAGATTATGATGATATATTAATAAGGGATTTGCCCTTTCATTTGTGCAGAAAGTAATTTCGATTTCATTGTATATCTTCACATTAGTTCAATGTAAACAAAATGTTGAATACGTAATTAAAACCATTCATATTTGTAACTCGTGTACAGTTTATACATTCCATGAAGACAATACAACAAATGAATTTGAGGTAAATATATATCTGACAATAGCAGTCTTTTGATAGCCTTTACCTTCATACCATGCAGTATATGAGTCACATAGGGCTTAAATGAAGGCAAACAAAAAACACAATGATAAAAACATATTCCAAAGGCTTCTATTCAGGTAATCCACATTAACATAATTATCAAAATCAGCTACAGTTCTACATCTTGCCTGAGCCTCCATGAGATTGTTTATTGAGGCATGGAAGGAAAAGCAGGTATGGAAGCGTAGCATGTATCATTTACTAGGACTTGCAACTCCCTCAGAAGTTTCAAATCTGTAAGCGACAGGAAATTCTCTAGAGCACTCTAGCAGATGCCCTATGACAATAATGGTCGCTTTGGACATTTTTAATACCCTAAATTAGGATTACATATTATCCATTTTCGTAAAATCTTGAGATGTTCCATATGCAAGGGCAGCACTGCAGCCAGGGTGACCATCTCCCAATCTTCAGTCCTATGTCACATTGCAAGGAAAGTTCTGGACCGAGAGACGAGATGCAGCATTACCTGCTGATGTGTGTGTGCCTCATAATGCCTTTTTCTGGATTTTGAAGATCAGCACGAGTCCCAAGAGCATGTCTGGGGAGGGGCCTGTCGCGTGTGCTCCTGAGGTGGAAGGAAGTGAGTCAGAAGCGGCTACTGCCAGTAACACTTGGTGAAGAATGGGGGATAATAATCAAAAAACATAAAGGAACTTACCTGCCGCTGCCAGACCCCGCCTCTACGCACCTGTGCTCCCGCCACCTCAAATCTTCTCTGCTCTCCTCCCCACTCAATCACAACGCTTCTCTCACATGAGAGCAGTCTTGTGACAGGCCTAACTGGGCTGAAATGCCACTCCGTTAGGGTTTAGGAGCCTGACCTGGTTCTCCACCTGGATGTGCAACCCAGCCAGGTGGAGAAATGCTAAGTGAGGATGTCTGTTTGGCCGGCCTAAAACGGCCTGCCAAACAGACATGTGCACTTAAAGTGCACCTACAACTCTTCTTCCTAAGGTGATGATGGTGGGTTTGAGAGGATGGCCACACTCTCAACTCAGCAGACTGGGAAGAAAGTTGAAAATAAAATGATAATAGAATAGTTGTATTATCATTTTATTTCTAATCCGCTGCCTTTTGGCTGTGGGGCGAAGCTTCTCCTCAATAGTGGAGGGGATGTCCCTGAAGTGAGTACCCAGTGGTGCACACAGTGAGGGAGGAGCATTCACAGTATCTTGCCTGACAATTGGACTGGGGAGCAGAGTTCTGGACATTCCATTGTGCTGGGAGATAAGTGCTAGCAGAGAAGTCTCCACTGTCAACCCCAGAATAGTGTTACTCTGTGAAGTGGCCCAGGCTCTTGTCCCTTGGGGAGGCCCCCTGCCCATGGCATGAAATCCAGACGATGTCGAAGCAGCAGCAGGATCCCGTCCCCCACAATCTGCTCCCTATGCCCACTCAACATTCATGTCATTGCTGCCTTTCAGAGAGCTAGTGGACCTGGCAACTGCTGCACCACGGGGGCACTCCTGGATTGGACAGCTGCAACATTACTTACTTGCCACCTGCGAAACCGGTGGTACAGTGAAGAGGTCGCTGTTGCTTCACTTTAGATGGGTAGAACTATATGACCTGTTTGAAAACCTACCGAACACGGGTGGTGGTGATACAGACTTTGATGCTTTGATTACAGCTTAGTTTTGGCATGCCGACACCTAGCTTAATCCAAGCCACGAGTGGTTTAAGCTGCGAAAAGCTCAACAAAAGAAGGATGAGTCAGTGGACGTGTTTTATGCATGCCTCAGGAAGATATCAAGCACCTGCAGCAACATTGACCTGCCTGAAGAGATCAGGGTGCAGTAGATACAGGACTGCAGGTTGGGGGTCCTGCGGCAGCTCCTTCTATGCCAGCCAGGGATCACCCTGGATGCTATCCTGCCCTGGCATGGTCACATCAGCTAGCGTACAGCTGACCCGATGACATGGAGCTGGCTCTGGTGAAGGGGGTGATGCCCATCTGGTGTGGTTGCATTGTGAAGATGAAGGAAGAGCAGATGGATGCCATCTGGGGAAGCCGGCTCATCCACATGCCTTTAACACTCCATTTTAGAAAAATTCCAAACATAGCAACATTCAAGAAGGAAGCAAAGAACTTTCTAATGAGCAAGTTCCTTCCATAGATGAGACTGCACACTTTATCATCATGTCTATGACTCAAACGTTCGATCATGAACCGGTTCTGCGGTAGAAATAATGGAAAGCACATCAGAACCTGTTACACAGTCTAAAATCTATTTTTGCTGAAAATGGTAAGAAAGTCATGTACAGGAATATTATATATAACAATATTATTTTTCACTATGTAGCTCAATTGTTTCAAATTATTCTCAAAATGTAAATGTTAAGCGCTCTGATACCCAAGGGTCAAGTCCCCGCTATATAAAACTCTATAAATAAATAAGAGGTCAATTGAGGCAACTGCGGCTTTGATCGCCAAACCCCGGACTGGAAGGCGTACGTGCTCTCACTGTGAACAACTGAACTACCTTGCCAAACTGTGCCAGAGCAAAAGAAAAAGGCCAGGGATGTCATTCAAAGGCAAGATGAGGGTGGCCCTGCAACAGCGACAGAGCTCTAAAGAGGAGCCCGAGGGCCAAGCGTCAGTGGACAAACTGATGCTCTATCCTGAGATCAACAATGATAAAGATAGGGTGGTGTTCACCAACTCCTTTACGAGCAAAGAAGGCAACCACAAACACCTGCCACCCATGTGCACCATGGAGATAAAGGGATGTTTGTGGCAGCTCTGACAGACACCGGAGTCCCGGTCAACATCATGAACACCACCCAGCTCAAGAGGATAGTGCCTCGCCCCAAGCTTGCTCCCACCAAAGCAAGGGTATACACTTATGGAGTCACAGAAATTCTGTCGCTGATAGGTGTAGTGGAAGTGGTGGTGGCGAGTGAAGTAAGGTCAACACAGGCCTGCTTCCATGTCACAGAAGGTGACACCGGAACTCTCCTGAGCTGTCATATGACGTAGGACCTGGGACTCGTCTTCATCAAGTTGCAGATTCAAAAATAACATGCTGCTGGCATCATGCCGGATCAAGAGCTCTATGAAGGTCTAGGGTGGCTGAAGAACACCAGTGTGCAGCTGCACATTGAAGACACAATGATGCCTGATGCCCTTGATGCTCTGACAATAGAGGGTGACCTTCCACCTGCGTCCATTGATGGAGAAGGAACTGTTCAACCTGGCGCAAAAAGGGGTGATTGAGAAGGTTACCGGCTGCATGTCCTGGGTTTTGCTCCTGGTGATTGTGCCAAAACCCAAGCAATCTGAGGCTATTCAGCTCTGTGTGGACATGCGACTTCCAAATAAGGCCATTTGATGTTAACGGCATATTACCCCGACTACAGATCGCATTATGGCGGACCTGAACAAAGCACAGTGGTTCTCTAAACTTGACCTCATTGCTGGCTATGACCGGCTAGAACTGGAACTAGCTAGTCACTACATAACAACATTTTCGAGCCACATTGGCCTCTGGAGGTACTAGAGGTTAGACTTTGGCATATCCCGGCAGCAGAGGTGTTTCAAAACACCCTTCATAAAACCTTCTATGGCCTAGTATGAGTGTCAAACATCCGTGATGACATCCTGATCTTCTCTGACATTCTCAAGGGCCATCACATGAGGCTCAGGACAATTCTCAAGTGTTTAACAGGCTGTGGATTGATGCTACACAAGCAGAAATGTTTGTTCTATGAGAACTTAATCAAATATTTTGGGTATGTTTTCTCGAGGGAAGGGCTACTTGTGGATCCAAGAAAAGTAGAAGCAATATAGAAGGCATTAGTTCCCCCGAAATGCCACACAGGTGAGGAGCTTCCTGGGAATTGCTATATACTGTGGCTGATTCAGTCCAAAGTTGGCCCCCCTGCCTGATCCACTGAGATCCTTGACAAGGACCGACCCCACTTGAGAATAGATTCCATGCACTGAAATGGCATTTCGCCAATGGAAAGACGCTCTGCTGGCAGACACCACCATGGCCTACTTCAACCTGAGATGCAAGACAGAACATGTGGTGGATGCTCACCCTGTAGGACTCGTCAGTTCTCTTGCAAGAGAAGAGTGAGGGATCATGAGTCTCGATAATATACGCCAGCAGAGTGTTGTCAGACACTGAGGGTCGGTATGCTTGTTACGCTCAGATAAAAAGAGAGGCACTGGCAATCAGATGGGCTAGCTGACACTCTCATCTTTATTTGTGCGGGCAACAATTCAAGGTCATACTCTCACAGGAACATCTCGACATGCCCCTCCCTGCATTGAGGGTTGGGGGGTGCAATTACAGCCCTATTCATTTGAGGGGGTATACCACTCTGAAGTGAACAATTTGGTGAATTATCTGTCTCGCCACTAGTGCAATTTCAGCCCTTTTTATTTGAAGTGGTATATTGCCCTGGAGTGAGCAATTCAGCAGGTTCTCTGTCTCGCAGTCACCACCCGCCAGCGCAATCCCGCAATGGTAACTGGGAGGAGGATGAAGGGGCTGATGAATTCTTATGCATGGTCATACATGAAGGGTGCAGTCGGTCGGTCGGTCGAGGAGGTCAAGGTAGCACTCGTGGCAGACGCCAGTCTATCCACGGCCAAGGAGGGGCTCCTCAGGAAGCAGTTGTGGAACTTCCTAGATGGTGTTAGGTCACTAACATCCATCAAACAGAGATGATGATCCAGCTCTGGAGGGTTAGGGATGCACTGAGCACCAGTAGTGATAGGCTGCTGCCAAGAGGGAGATGCATAGTGATGCCCAGTGTCTCTGGGCTAGCGTTGTCAACCTGGCTCATCAAATTCACCATGGTGTGGTGAAAACAAAAGCAAGACTATGAGATAAGGTCTGGTTCTCAGGCCTGGAAACCATGGGGGATGAAAAGGTGCGTGGTTGCCGATCATGCACAATCCCCAGCAGGGAACTGCAATCTGCACCGGTGATCACTGAAGAGCCTTGCTTAAAACCTTGGACCCTTGTCAGCATGGACTTTGGGAGCTTTCCAGGGTTTACAGCGTTGATTGTGGACAGCCGCATGAAGCATCCTGTAGTTGAGCTGGTGCAGTTCATTGCTTTCTCTAAGATGAAGTCAGTCCTGGAAAAAACTTTGCCCAGCTAGGGCTCACTGAAGAGATAAAAACCGACAATGGACTCCCGTTCCAAGGGTAGCACTTCCAAGAGTGTCTGTTGTCACTCAACACCAAAAAGTAAATTTACAGTGGCCTCGAGCCAATGGGAAGGTGGAGCAGTGTATTTGCATGTTGCATGAGCCCCAAGCATGGGAGTGGAGCAGGGTGAGGATGCTGAGTGCTGCCTCCACTGATTCCTGCAAGCATATCGGCAAACTGCATATCACCACAAATCTGCTTCTTTGGTGACTTACCAGAAACAGCATCCCAGCAGGGCCCAACTGTCACACCGAAACCCTTGACGTGCAAGCATCTCTGGAGAAATGAAGGAACACAAATAACCGTGTTAGCCAGGACTGGCCAGCCATGTGATATTAAAGGATAAATAAAGGTCAGAGTTGCCACTCTAGAGCACTCAGATTATACCAACACTGTGTCTCCTCGTTCCACAGCCAAACAGAGCCATACCTGCAGCCAACCTGCATGCCCGAGTCAGAGCGGGCATCACTGTCAGTGCATAGTACCTTGCAATGGCAGGCCAGTTAGTAGCACCCCAGGGCCTCACCCACAGACCCAAACTCCAAAGGACAGCAGTCCATGCCCTGCCAATTGCCACTCTCCTGCAGCGCAGCGTCAAGGGGAACGGCCCCTGCAAAGTCTGGTCAAGCGCCAAACAAACACCACATATTCCATGCCACTCCCGGGGGATCTGATGAGATGTATGGCATAGACCTGGCACCCGCAGTAAAGGATTATTACAAGAAGATACAGGGGATCACAAAGAGCTTAACCAAATCCATCCACTGTGGCTGCCAGCTTGGCCATGCCCCAAATGCAAAGTTAATTTAAGGCCATTCTGTGTAGTGCCTTATGGTGCCACCCCCAGGAGCCAGACAAGAGAGCTCTATTACCAAAAAACTGACTGATAAAGACATAGGGGTCCATTAGGATGGCAGACGGATCGCCACCGCCATGCAGGCAGTGGCGATCCGTCCGCCATCCTTGCCCGTCCGCCACCTTTCCCCCCCCCGCCATATTACAATGGCGGGGAGACCGTGGCGGGGGGAAGACCGCCCGCCGCTTTTCCGCCGCGGTCGACTTGGGAGGCGTGGCGGAAAAGCTCTAATATGGTCTATCAGACACCGCCAGCCATATTAGAATGGCCTGAGGGGAATGCCTTTCCGTGGTGCCAATGCCGCCATGAAAAGGCATACGGTTCCTGCTTTGGGGGCCCGTTTCGGGCACCCAGGGTGAAGGGGGGGTGGGGGATGCACATTTGGGGTACCTATGGTACCCCCCTGCGTTTCACAGCACAACATGGTCCCTGTCATGTTGTGCTGTGAAATGCACAACATTGCGGCGGCCGGTGCTTTATGCACCGTCCGCCGCAATGTTAAAAATGTGGGATGCACCCGCCACTGTGGCGGGTGCATCCTAATTGGGGGCACGGTTCTTCCACCCTTGTGGCGGACGGTACCTGCCCCAGACAGGATGGCGGACAGACTTTGTCCGTCCGCCATCCTAATCGACCCCTTAGTTGCTAAGGAATGGGGAGCAACCAAATGGCAAAAAAGAGTTTTAGCCGGGGACAAGAAAACACTTTCACTGCAGCTGGCCATCTAGATATCAGGATTGATGGACCTTGTATTTAGTAACTACCCTGTAATATGCAAGGTCTATGAGGAAAATAATCCTCAATGCACATTTTTGTTTCTGTTTGATTGAGTGACTATTAGCCTATGAGGTACACTGATTTACAAAGTTAAACCGAATTGCAAACAACGCTAATCCGCATATTTAGTGATATAGTAATAATTCTCAGTTGTTGTCCATGGTATAGGGGAGCATTTAAATGACCTTTGTAGCACTGCAAGATGTCCAAGGTCTGATGTTACACTTAGAACAGACACAAATGCTGAATAAATGCAGTAATTTACCTTCATACTCTTTTCAGTCGATGCTGTATCACCAGATTATATCATAGAAATCATCACAGCCCACAGGCCTCTATCAACCAAGCATGAACAAATAGAATAAACCGTGGTGCAGCAGGACTCGTATCCAGCGAGAAGATGTAGCCACAACCCGGTATTTCCTCATTATTAGCGCCCAACTCGAGGTAAGCGCCTCCGAGTCTGGCTTCCATCTCTCACTTGCTTTCTTAAAATGCGGATCCTGCAATGACTGAGACAGTTAATTTGTATTGGGTTGAGAAAAGACAAAAGGCCCAGAAAGGGGGATTAAGTGTGTCAGTTTAAATAGGAGAGTAATATGAATCCTGGGTGGAAAATAATGCAATCCCTTTGTATTAAATAGCAAAGGTGTGTTTTAATATCTGATGCATTGATAGCCAGCTAAACCCCGAAGAAACAGATCTCTGCACAATCCCATATAAAGCCTGCTTTTTTATTTCGAAATTGAAATGCACTGTACCCGAAGAGATCAATCTGCCGGCTCTGTAAAGCTATTAACAGATAAACCTGTAAACATTATTTCAGACAGAATTGAAAATGCTTTCTTTTTTTTCTCCATTTCTCTCCTAACTTCATTTCTCCCCGTCCTTGTCTCCTTCCCTCTCTGCCAAAGCTTGCTGGCAGCGGCAAAGATTCAATTATACACATTGCAAAAAATAATTAAAAAAAATAATGGCACTTTAAAAAAATCGCCTCTCCAGAAATTGTGCGGAACAATAAATCCGTTAATTAGCTAATTAATATTCAATTGGGGTCAGTGGGCTTAACAGAACCTTATTCGGCAACCTAAGAAATTTGAAACTCACAATGTTAAGTCTGCCCACTCGCATTATCATCTAAGGACAGCCAGCTCTTATCTTACAGCCAGATGCCTCAGAACAATACCGTGCTATTATCGCCCTGCTGCAGCAGCTCAGAATACCACGCTCTGTGCTGCAGACTGTGATGTAAAAATGCTGAAGCATTTACCGTAATTGATATGTGGTTTCTGCTGTATTGTTTAAGGCTGTTTGTTTGCTCTGCTGGTATTTAAGGCAGTAGCACACCAGAAGATTGATTTTCATTGGCGGCCATCTTTCCCTCGGGGCATGACAACTTGTCAATTGCAGAATCCTGACCGGCAGCATCCATTAAACGCCGCGAGAGCAGGCGATGCCTATGCCGTTTTGGTTTTGACTTTTGCTTCTTTACAAAGTTTAGCACCGAGTTGTCTCAAGCAGCAAGAGGGTAAAGAAAGCCGGAAGAACAATCCTCGGCTTACATCCTGGGTCAGACTGGCCTCTTTAGGGCAACCAGGCAGTGCCCAAATGGCTGGTCTGACAGGTCAGTGAGTGGGCCGTGTATTTTGGCTGTTTGTGGGCCCGTTTTGTGGTCTGGTGTGCCAGTTTTTACTGTTGATTTCCATGATATGACCACAAACATTGCCTCCAGAAAGCACAAATGAATGCAGTTTTCTGTATTTTGCAAAACACATACCACATGTGGGCCAATTTTATTTTAACCTATTTTCTGTCACAGTCCGATTCTGCTTACAACCCATGAATTGCAAACAACTCAACTAACAAAGGCTTTCGTTATGCAGGTAAGCAAAAATGAGCTGACCTATGGGTTGCCACAACATTACATAGGTATGTACCACATATAACTGTTATGGCCCTCAATATTACCAAAACTATATTACCCAGCGGTAGCAAAAGCTAAACATAACCAAATGAACAGGCATGGAATAACGGAAGAGATTTCTAACACATTACTGGACAGTTTTGGATAATTTAATATAGTCCCTTCAGTGCTGTCAGATCTATACATTTTGACAGCTTGTTTATATGTCACAAAGACACTCAGATATGAGGTGATTCTCAAAATATCCAGCCCTTTACATCTCTCCACTTTTCTCTCCCTCCAACCATGCCAGTTCAGGACCACAATTATACACAAATTCTGAGATTGGACAACCCAGTGAAATAACCAGAGAAGCAGACTATATCATATGAAATACCATAAGGGGACCTGCAGAGCTGTTCAATAGTCACAGCATACGGAAAACCATAAAAATGTGTGTCTGTCTTTTACTCTTCACCATCCAACACACTGCTACGCACTACATCTCATAACACAATAACTGCACCTCAGTGGTCATCATGCATGACATGGAAACACTTCCCACATAAGATCAAATCAAAAACAACATCCTTCCAACTACACACCCTATGTGGTGTAGCAAGATACTCATGTAGGCAAGTTCTTCAGGGACATACATAGGGGGTAGTAAGCACTAAATAAATGCGACACTACAGTACAGAAATGGGCCCCTCTTGTTAAATGGTGAGTAGGGCAAGACTGGAAACCAAAAGCTGCCCAACAAGTTTTTTCAAACAAGCCCCTACACTGCATGTAGCTAGCAGGTCTGACTACTGCAGGGGGCGATTGGGAGATCAGGCATAGAGAAGGTCTCCTCCAAGAAATGTTTGAAATAAATAGCAAATATAGTGTGTTTTTACAACCCAGTTTTCATTATCAAACTTTGTTAAATCAAAGGATGGATGGAGATTCGCAACAGGGCTGCATGGCTAAATGAATGAATAGTTGGAAGGTGAGGATTGGGTGTATGAATTTATTCAATAATGGATGACAATGGATGAAGACGTTTAGCTATGTGACACTGACCCAGTATTCACTGAGAAGAATGGTAAGGTAAAGGATTTGGATAGATCATATTGCAGCTAGTCAATGTCATTGTGCAATGCACTTATTGCTTCTCTCAATGAACTTCTGGGTTGGAGAGTACTGGATTGTAGAGACAGGTAGGATCAGTGTGAAAAACAGCAGCAATAAAATGTGAGGGCTCAGTCAGCAGGTGAAACAAGTGAGAGAGAGACATCTACTGTACAATTTGAATATACAAAGAGTGATTAAGATGCAGTTATGCGCACAACAGACAGAATGACGCTGCAAAAGACATGTCAGGTGACAAGGTGAGCAGCATCTGCAATGCTTTGAGAGCACTGCTTCAGAAAACCCTGGGGTATATCTACAAGAACGTGTGATAACTACCGCAAGAGTAGCATAACGCAACTTTCAATATCGCAGCCCATCGCGGGAAAATAACCTTGTGGCAATGTGGAATTCACAACAAGGTGGAAGCATGCGATAGTCACCAGATGATGCGTCAAATGTCAGCGTGAAAATCAACACCACGCCACAAAAATGCAAAACGTGAATACAAAGAAACATGTGAAGAGGCTTATCGTTGTACAAAAATCAGAGAAAAACAGCCACAGGCCCGCAAATCCCACGCGTCTGGCAGGAAACAGCACTATAAAAGTAAAAAAAAGAAAAGGCAATTCAAACTGCGCTGCAACATGGATGCACCCAGACCGAGTGCAGAGGACAAGCCGAACCCCACAAGCCCCATGGAGATACTGCCAGGATCCCCGTGTTCGGGGAAGGGCAAGGACAAGAGGAAGATGGGGTTCAGTCCGCAGGAAGACTGGATCATCGTCACAGAGGTGATAGAACGCCATCAACAACTGTTCGGCACCTCCACTGCAGCACTGGCAACCCAAACAGAAATATGGCAGGCAATCGTCACCAACGTCAATGCAGTCGGAGTATCGAGGCGGTCACTGGAGGAGGTCAAGAGGCGCTGGCATGAAGTGCACAGACAAACCAAGGAGAAGCTCTCAGCCAACAGGAAGGCAGCAAGGGTGACTGGAGGTGGGAGTCCTGCGACACAGGAGGAGATTGATGATCTGGAGAAAATGGTGGGCACAGTCAGCAGTGTGAAGACGGTGGCAGGAATTGGGGGCCTGGACACAGCATGATACAACCGGACCCAACAGCAACAGGTTGAGTAATGACCACGTGCACACACAACCCATGCAGTACGATACATGCAGCCGACGAACAGTGCACAAGGCCACAAAATCTGTCCGAGAGCACATATGACCCAAGTCAAAAACAAATCAGGGCACGAAAAGCACACAATTCAACGGCACTCTGCCTCAAAGGGAGAAAGCTACACGAACACAGAGCTGCAGGGGCAACTCACCCACAATGCAGCACATACACATAGCAATTACAGAACATCAGCAATGACGGCAAGGAGGTACAAAGTGCAACACCAACACCATAGGACACGGCTCACAACAGTTCCCGCACGTGGAGAGTAACGGTTCACTCACATCTGGCATTGCCTGACACTATGTGATGATAATGCATGGGTACTAACACATATTCGTCATGTAGTCGTAACACACACTGACTGCCATCAAATAACCAGCTCCACCAAAACAGTGACAATGTACATTGGCATGCAGTCTAAATGTTAACTTCTGTAAATCTTCAACATACATGTGTAACTCTGTTGACCTGCATCTCCCCTTTCACATTGCAGAGGGACAAACAGCACCTCCTGCAGGGCACACCACACTTCACATCACTGATGATGAAGAGGACAACCTGCACATATGTCAAGACATCCTCCAATGGATAATGGACAGCCTCCGCACACCATCCCCAGGAGCAGGACAGGCCAGCTGCCCCGAGGTGAGGCCACCACCTGCACAGACCACACAGCAGGAAACACAAACCACCACGGCTGTCTCCTAGCACCCCTGACCAATACATGGAGTTCCTACAAAGTGTGTGGGGTTGCCAGGTGGAGTTGGCTGAACAGCTGAGGTGGGTTTCAAACTCATGGCATCCAAACTCGATGCCATACGTGGGTGTCTGAGTCCTATCAGGGACCACATACAGTCCCTATCGGAGACCTCCTGTATGCCCCATGCTCCGCCACAGACCTTGGCGGACCTCGCTGGGGCCATGAATCGAATCCAAGAACTTTCTGGTCAGACAGGCACCAGTAATTACAGCACAGAGTCGGCACAGATGGAGACCATGGAGCAGATGTAGGCTGGAAGTATGTATTCCATGGCTGGACACAAGCGAGTAGTGTCTGGGAACTTCAATGCCCTGCAGTACTTCATCTTGCCATTGCTGCCACTGAGCCTCTCCCAGATGACTTCAGCTGGAACATCGACACACACAGCTCTGCCCCCGATGTGTCCATGGCACACAGTGATGCAGACATCGCCCCACGACAAAGACCCAGACACACCGGACACAGAACCCGTATCATGGGAGTAAGAAGGGGATGGGAATTACTGTGTGAGGAAGAAGGCAGTAGCATCCATCACCACCATATGCCCTGTCCCTGTCTGGTGATGACCTATGCATCATGCCATGGGAAATACCTCCTACTGACCCCCGGAACACTCAGCGACATTCACCCGGACCCCGACAAGAACTCCAATTTCATCACTGCTGGACAATCACACAGCAATCTAGCTGTGGACTGCACTCTCCCACTTCCTAATCACTTCTCAATCCCCAAAGGACTCTGGTTGGCCCACCACTGGGCTTCCATGTGATGTGAGCTTGCATGGCCATGTACAGCTCCAGCTCCATCAGTCACCTGAATGTGAATAAAACATTCTAAATGACACATATGTGTCATTACTATGTTCACTCAAGTATGGAAGTATGGCTGGATGTACGGACAATGATTGCACCTGAAGGTACACCCAGGTAACTGACATCTATGCGCCTGTATATCCCTGAGACACATGGCAAATTGGATGACTGGGAAGGTGAGTACTAGCCGTGTCGCCCATTGCACAACAACAACAATCTTAAGACCCCCCAAGTAGGCACACCTCATTGTGTTGAATAGGGGTGTGTGTAAGTGTGACCAAATCAGTAGCAGGAAGGGATGATGACCTACATCACATGTGTCAGCAGAACTTCATGACGCATACCTACCTACACACATTTGTGTGGACACATTCTGTAATGATGTATGTATGACATTGCTCCACATGGTCAGAGGTTGGACACCATACTCACATTGCTGAAGTCACATATCTGCACATGTCAGCCAGCACCTATCCCAAAACAATGTCTGGCTCACTGCAGTTGAGGTTGCAAAAGGGAAACGCCCCAATTGCACATACGTCAGTCATTTCCTCCCTGTTTAGGGACGATGCTCATTGTGGCACTCGAGTGGATAATGAAATCAACACTCCTCACAGTTAAGACACCAGTAGGGGTGGCATAGACTTTATTGGCATATGTGTGACAGTACGGACAAGGCAACGGCCACAACAGGCAGGGACATGCTTCAGACACTTACACCGCAGCATGGGTACATGTCGAGGTTCAGAACCTGTTGGTGCAAACATGGACAACAATCATCATGGATGGCAATGCTCTCAGCCCACCTTGCCTTGCTGGATGAGTCATGTGTTGTTTAGTGTTTGCCCATTGCCCCGTATGAGGGGGCAAGACTCACTGCCCATGGGAGCTGCATAGTGCTCTGCCACTGGAGTGTGCTGATTGTCTGCTCTGCTGACAGTGGTCAGGTGAAAGGGTCCGACAGGTTCACATGTCGTGTTAGGTTGCCATGTGTGTGCTCTCCCCCAGCAGTGTGTCCGAATTGGCAATGTTGCCACACAACGCTGTGTTGTTCCGCCCATGGAACTGCATAACCTTGCACAGGTGTGTGTACACACGCGTTGTTCCACACACATGCATCCAGAGTCCGGCCGATGGCAGACGCGTCCACTGTTGTGGTGGGATATGTGAGCAATCCCCACGATGCAACAAGTTGTTGGGACCTGTGCTGTGGGTCCCAATCGGATGTGGCTGCAGGAACATAGTTACTTGTCCATGAATGTATGCGCAGCTTCATGTGCATTGTGTTCCAATAGTATGTCGTTGTCGTGTTCAAGGAACACCAGGGTGAGCCAATCCATTAACAGTTCCAGGCAGATGTGCTCAGCCCACGCTGTTTCATCAATCCGCAACACAGCCCAATAGGGGAGCGCCTCGATGCGGTCACTGCACACAAGGAATTGTGCAATCTCCCATGCACAACTGGCAATAAATACGCAGTATGTCAAGGCATCCCATGCACTGCTGTCTCGGTTACACTCCTGTTCGTGGTCCAACAGGGGGCACATATACAAGTCATAGTCAAATTCATCTATGGTTGTGTTGGATAAGCAGACATCCATGGGACACTTGATTGTGCATGTTAGGCAGTGGAACCAGGGCTGGACGCAGGTGACATAGGCAATGCGGAAGCCGAGCCGGTAACTGATCCACAGCACTGCCAGTGGCACTGTGCCCAGTAAATGCAGCATACATGCATGGTAGTGTTTCACGTGATGGGGGTTGTACATGTGCCCGGTATGGCCTGCCATTGCTTTGGTGCGTCTCATGGAACCGGCCCTCTTCTGTCTTGTGGCAGTTGTGTGGAGGATATGCCACAGCTCTTGGCAATGATTTGAATGAGTGTGCAACGTAGGGCTGAATGGGTTGGTGTTTCTGTGAGTGTCAAGGGCATCCCATGCGGGGTACCTCAGGCAGGGGCTTCTGTGTGTGGGTTGTGGATAAGTTGGATAGTTCATTTGTGCAATGCGTGGTGTGGGAGTCATCCTTATCTGCCATGGCATCTCTCTCAGGCATGTTCTGGACCAACGGTGAGGTGCAGGTGTCCTCTGGCCTTCTGCATTGGAACATTGGAGCTTTCATTCCTGATGTTTGTCTGACTACTACTTGCGTTTTCCGAATGTGATGTGGCTTTGGCGCTGAGATTGGGACTTGGCCTTGGGCTCATGGTGTACAGATGGCAATACACACAAACATGTTGGCATGTGGTGCCAGGTACTCTGCAAGGCCTTGCGTTGCTTGTGCAATCTCACTTCGTCTCTCTCCCTCGCTCTCTCTCTCTCTTTTCTTTGTTGGGCGCATGGTACACCTTCTTCTGTTGGATTTAGTCTTACGGATTGTCCAGTAAGGACCATTTAGGACTCATCTGAATGGTTGTTTTGGCTTTTGTTTGTATGGTGTTTTGTGTTGGTGATTGCATTGCTGTATGACTGATTCTCCATTTTCTGGCCATGCACGTATGTTGATTTTCCTGTTTGTTTGACATCAGGCAAAATATTTGTTTTAGGATTCGTGGTGTTGGTGTGCAGTTTCTTCGTCTGGGGTTGGGGGTGGGCCCTGTGGGGGTGGGGGTTTGCGGGCCTGGGTGTGGTGTCGGTGGGTGTTGTGGCCCTCTTGGGTGTCCGTGCTGTATGTTCAGTTGCTCAGGGGCATCTGTTTTTTTTTCATGTGTTGCTCTGGGCTGTGTGGTGCAGACTGTGGTCCGACTTTACACCAGGTCAGAGCAGGTGTTAATTTCCTGCTGCTAACACGCCCTATTGCATGTTTTGTGTTCTTATCGCCGATCTGGCTGGTCATTGTAAATGTTGAGGTGTTGTGTTGTCGCGGCTTTTGGCAGGGAAACGCCTACTCTGCATCTCATAAGCGATAGTTGTGGGGGTCCTCTGTGGCGATGTTTTTTGCGTCTGCTATCGTGGGAAAACTGATGCTGCGGGCTGTTAGCACCAGCTTGTGAATTGGGGTGGTAAATTTATCACAACTTTGGCTGCGATAAAGTGCCGTTAATTCAGCGATAGCTCATTGTGAATATGCCCTCTGAGTTCATACTGAGAATGCGTCACAGGGTGAAGGGTTCAACTGAGAAACCCATTGAACTGTAACAACCTTGTAAGTTTATACGTTGCTGCTAAATGCCTGTGAGATCTAGACATTTCCTGGGTTGATGGCAGCCATTTTGATTTGATACATGTGCAAGGTGGTAAACTCTGCTTTACAACTCTCCGACTCAAAATGAGTGGTTATTCAGTGATACAGTGCTGCTGTTCCCCTCTTGAATGCAAAACGTTAAGGAAAGGATTCAACAACCTGACATAAGCTTGTATTAGGAAAGTGTAGTGTGTCTTTATTCTCCGAGAAGAGCTTTTAAAAACCGCACCCTGAATGTGACAATCGAAACAATGGTATTAACTCATGAGCAACAGTGTGATTCTTAAAGAGCATTTGGTTAAAAGTCTTAAGAGTAAAGAAGGACGCAAGCACTGTTAGGAGTTTACTCAAAAGAGGGCCCTGCAAACAGGGAAAGTAAGGACATTAAAGATAAGAAAGACAAAGAACATTCAAGACTGCATTGTGCTATAGAGTAACAGCCTGCGTCCCTGTCATGTGTACTGCAGCCACTGTTCTCATCTTGTAATTTAATATCCAGACATGACTGCACAATTGCATAGCAATACATTTCAATCAAAAACAAATAGAGCATTTTACTGCATATCTTGTTTCAACTGTTGTTTACTGTAAACAAATATTTACAAGTGTGCTAATTCCATTGAAGGTTGCACAAAAGTAGAAAGAGAATAGATTCCAAAGTTGCAGGAATCTGAAGCCTTGAAAACATTGCTATGAACCGATGTCGATTTAAGGCAGCTGGTGGGCTGGAGAAGTTCAAAACCTTGTGCAGACATGCACCTCTTCAGAGAAAATCTTTCTACATAGGGAACTTGTAGACCATTATATTTGCTGTAGGTCTCACTCTTGAATTAGGCGCGAGGACCAATTGACCAGTTGGAAGCACTGAAATGCTAAGCATGTGTGTTGGGTGTCTGATGAAGGGAGGCAATGTGGTCTTACGCCTGAGCTGCCGGCTTTGGAGCTGGGGAATCAGGTTCGAGCCTGAGCGTAGGCTCAGCAGCCTGGCATTCTGGGCCAATCACTTAATCTCCCCAGGCCTACCAAAAAATGAATGTGTCCTTGTGTAGTGTAAAATAACTGCGCTCCAGTACCTTCGGTCGAGTTTGTGCTATATAAATCTGCAACAAAAAAATGGGGCAGGCACCAATGGGTTTTGTTTTCAGCCTACCCATTTGAGTGATCCACAATAGTTGATGCTAAAGGAGTAAGTAAAGCATGACAACCTCATATATCTTCTCAGAGTATGTAAATAATAAATGAAAGTCATATGCCACTCTCCACACAGTATTGTTATGGTACTGCATGCATCATTTGCCAGCCTCAGATTCTATCAGTGTTAGAGAAGGAACAATTGTGCATCACACAGATGGGTAGGCTGATAGGAGCTGTGGTCTAACTGCCAGAATTGCAGACTTTGGAACTGTTAAATCTCATATTGATGAAGGCTATAGGTTTGTCATTCGGCTGTGAAAGCACTGCCTCTACGCCATGCTCTGATACATCATTTTGGCAATGAATTCCTTGGAACAGTCTGGGGCCTCGAGTACAAAGGCTGAACATATCGCCTATTTGAGGCAGTCAAAGGCTTACTGACAGGCCTCTGTCAGATCATCTTTTTGGGCTGCTTCTTCAAAGTCAGCTCAGTCAGGGGGGCAACAATTGTGCCACACCCCTTGATAAACCTCATGTAATATCCAGTGAGTCCAGTGGGACTCACTTCTGTTTGGGTTTTGACGACTCCTAGGCCAGGATGGACTCTATTCTGGCCTGGAGGTACTGCACCTTTCCCTGCCCTGCCCAGAAGTTGCCCTCAATACACCTCAGAACCCTGCACTATTTTGTATTTGCTGGCCTTGATAGTCAGGCCAGCCTATTGCAGAGTCTAAAACACTTCCTGGAGGTAAAACAGATGGTTCTCTCGACTGCTACTGACAACAGATCTGACATCCAGGTAAGCACCACAGAAGGCTTCCATCCCAGCCAGGGCGTGATTCAACAACTGCTGGAATCTGGCAGGGACATTCTTGAGTCCAAAGGGCTGTAACTTCATTTTGAAGTGGCCCTCTGGGGTAGGGAATGCTGATCGCTATTTGCCCCCCCTCAGCGCAATCTTCTAGTATCCTGAAGTGATGTCTAAAGAACTCAGTAACTGTGCAACTCTAAACCGGCCCATGAGCTCATCAGTTTTGGGGATAGGGAGTGCAACAGTATTTGTGACTGAGTTGAGCCCCCTGTAGTCTACACAGAACTGGCGTTCTGGGGTGGTGCACGGTGGGGCGGCCTTGGGACAAGCACCACAGGGTTGAACCAGGGACTACTGAAGTGCTCAATCACTTCCAACTCCAGCAGCAACTTCTTCCTTGATGGTCGCCCTCACCTTGTCTGTCAGTCTGCAGATCTTGTTTTTGACAGGTGTGTAAGCCCAGGACTGAGGGAGAAAAGTGAGGAGAACTGGTCCAACAATTAGTGACAGTCCCTTTGCTGTTCTGGGGTCAGGGTAGGAGAGAGGTTGACACCTTCCTCTGACCCGTCTTTTGATTTGGATGACTGCAGGTCAGGTAGATTTTCACTCTCCTCTTGCACTCCATCATCCATCGCCAGTAGCATGGTGACCTCAGACCTCTCATAGTGTGGTTTGAGGCAATATGGAGCACCCTTAGGGGTTTCCTGGGAGTAATGAAGCTACCAAGTAGGTGGACTTCTCCTTTCTTCTTTCACCTCATAAGGACGTGGCCAATGGTATTGGAGGACCCGGGGATCTACCAGCATCATTACCCACTCCTTCTGGCCAGGCTAAAACGGTACCAGAGTGGCCTTCTGCTTGTACCACAGTTTCATGACCTCCTGGCTGGCTTCTAGATTCTCAGAAGCCTTCTTCCAGAAGTTTTACATCTTGTTACAGAAGGCTAGCATGCATCTAACCACATACTGTGGAGGAGGGGGATCTTGGGAACCTGCTCCCTCTCCCTCTTAACGAGACTGAGCGTTTCCCCAACAGGGTGCCAATAGAGGAGTCTAAATGGGCTGATTCAAACTCCTTTCTGTAGTACATTCCTGCAGGCAAAGAGCAGACATGGTAAGAGGACATCTCCCTTCTACTTAATGGGCTCTGGTAGGCCCATAATCATGCCCTTCAGGGTCTTGTTAAACCTTTCAACAAAGCCCATTGGTTTGAGGATAGAAGTCATGGAGAATTTGTAGGTTACCCCACACTTTTGCCACATAGACTTTATGAAGGCTGACATGAAGTTGGTGCTCCTGTCAGACGCCACGCCCATGCGGGAACCCACTCGAGTGAAAATACCTATCAGGGCCCTAGCCACTGCTGGTGCATTCACCGTCCTTAGCGGTACGGCCTTCAGAATACACTTGTTTTAGCATCTAAGTGTCCAACAATGTTGATGCCCACCCTTTCAAAGGGGGGTTCCAATGACAAGTAAGAGATTCATGGGAGCCTTTAGCTTGCTCCTTGAATCCCCTCTGGCCTGCTAGGTGGGACATGTCCTGTAGAAAGTATCTAAGGAAGTTTTATCTGGTTCCAATAATAGTGGGAAATAAGCTGTGCAAAGGTCCTGTCCTGAACCAGCTGCCCTGCCAGGGGTGTCTTGTGAGCCAGGCCCAGTAGGAAGGCCTGTAACTCTGGGAGAACACCAACACGTGTTGCCCCATGTATAAGTGCCTTAGACTCACTGTAAAGGAGGTCATTCTCCCAGTAAATGAGTTAGTCTCCAGAGGTTTCACCAGCTGTCTGGGTTTCAGCCTGCGGCTCATACCCTGCAGGGTTGGGCACTCCTTCTGCCCCTTGAGGAGTTCCTCCCTGGAGGATCAAACCTCAACTTGCCATCCAGCAAGCTCAGCTACATCTCCTGGGCAGACAACATCCTCCATAGTAGGCTCTGGGGCAACTTCCTTTGTCACCCATTCCACCTATAGTGCTGATGTTTCAGAGGTTGGTTTCCCACTCCCCCTGCCCTTCCCTTTCTTGATAGCTGCCTGGGTCTTTCTCACAGACTTCCTTGACTCCCCTCCTGGGCAGCCATGAAACCATGTCGTCATACATACCCACTCAGGTAACCTCAACATCTCCAGGTGTGACCTGGGTTCTACTTCCTTCCAGTCTGCTCTTGGTCATTTCCTTGCAAACAATCCACAGGCATGGTAGGGCTCACAACTACCTTAAGAGAACCTGATTCCCTACCCCACTCATAGGGAACCAGAGCCATAGGGCAGTTGCTCTCAGGATTGTCTGCCACTACAACTATCCCTGTCCTTAAAACTCCACTCTGCTTGTGGGGTGTGCAGAGTTTTGGCAACTCCACGTTCCGTGTAGAACGCAGAGTTGCCGAAAAACTCCGCACTCCACAACCGAGTGGAGTTTTCTCTTCTGTTTGCGCGCACGAAATGTGTTTTCGTGCACGAGGGAGTGACTTACTGGGTGCCTGTGATCGCGGCCAAGATTTCCCTAGCTGTTCGCTTGCGCCACAAGATGTGCTAAGTGGCCCCCGGTCCCCTGAAGTTTGCGATCGCGAACACGTGATTCAGATGTGCCATCAGACTTCCAGTGGAAAACGCAATCCTGAACATGCAGAATCTGCAATCTGGAGAAGGTTCTCTCCTGAGCAGCATTAAAACCTTCTCGAAATGATGATTTGGATAAAAAAACTCTTCAGATTGACATTTGGCTGTACATTTTTGTGCAAGTAGTCCTTTTTCTTTGTTTTTAAAGAGGAAGGAAGTGCCTCAGAGTCTCCAACTTCTTGTTTCTGTCCAGCAGGCTCCTCCCAGTGCTTTGTCCATCTCCTGTTGCCTTTTCATTTGGATTTGGAGCTGGAAGGATCATTCTTTGTGTCTGCTGTATCATATATCATTGGATTTGAGGACTTTTGAATTTGAGATTTCACAGGTAAGTTGGAAAATTTGTGTTGTTTGTTTGATTGGGGCCATCCACCTAGATTTTTGTACTTTGCATAGTTTTTTTACATTTATTGTGGTGGGTGGCTTGCAGTTTCAGTAGGAGCCTAGTTGTTTCTTTGTAAATATTTTTTCTTGTTTTATAAAGGAAACATGTTGCACAGTTCACTACATTTTCTTCAACTTTTGAAATCAATGTGCAAACTGTATTTAATTCACGATGTAGCTCAGTAGTCTGCCAATAGGTTTTTCAGCCAGCAGGCCCAGAGCTACTCATGGGTGCACGAAAAAAACTGTTTCTGTGGTGCCTGTCTGTTGAATTTGAACATCATTTAGGGCATGGATGGCATTGGATTGAAATGCAAAATGTGATTTTAAGGGGATTTAACTTTTTTCCATGTGCCTTTGTTGGATGTGTGTGGTTATAAATTGCAAACCATTTTTTAGCCCTGTGGATTTTCGGTATTGGCATTGTTGCGTTAAAGCTGTGTGGTTTAGCATGCCTCCTTTGTCTGCAATTGTATGAGCAAGTTTGTTTGTAACAGTGGGCCTTCATTTGCCTTGGCTGAACCTCCCCATGTGGCCTGGGGCCATTTTGTATAGTCTGTGTCCATTGCTTATTGTTGTGGCATGGCCATATGGCTGGCAGCCATTTTGTGAGCGCAGTCAGTGTTCTTTTGCCATAGGGCTGCATTGTCTGTCTTCCCTTTCTTGTTGCGGCCTGGCCATGTGGCTGGCGGCCATTTTGTGAAGGTAGCCAGTGTGCTTTTGCCATAGACCTGTATTGTCTGTCTTCCCTGTTCTTCTTGTTGTTGTGGCCTGTCCATGTGGCTGGTGGCCATTTTGTGAAGGGCAGCCAGTGTGCTTCTGCATTAGGCCTGCAACCCTTCTTTGTGATGGCAATGCCTTCTTGCTGGTTGTTGCTTTGCATGCAATTTTTTTTCTTTTACCAGCAAAAAATGTAGCTACTTTTTCAAATAAATAAGGTACATTGAACTTAAAGTGTCTCATTTACCATCTAAAGAGAACTAAGCTATTTTTACCATTTTTAAAGTGCAGTATTGTGGATTTTTGTCGTTTGTGGTCCTGTGTTAAGTCAATATAAAATGCTTATTTTTATACCACAACTTGTGTGGTGTCCATCTGTAGTGTTGTCACTGGGTTACTGTATGTGTTCACAAATGCTTTACACACTGCCTCTGAGATAAGCCTGTCTGCTCGTGCCAAGCTACCAAGGGGGTGAGCAGGGGTTATTTTAGGAGTATACCCCCTTACCCTGACTAGACGCAAGGGTCCTATATGGTCAAAGGTACCTACCTCTGCCAACTAGAGACACCCATATCTAACAGGCCCCCTATATATTTATCCTTTCCAAGCATAGAGGGACTGCCCCAGAAGAACAGGTAAATGATGGCATACATTGCATGCTGAGTGATTGATGTTTGTTTTGAATGTGTACTAGTATTCTACACAAAAAAAAGTGACTCAAGTCAATATTTCCCTGTTTGTTGTTCAATCACAAAATTGTGTACTACTGCAGGTGGATCCATTGAGTTTTGAGTCTGGACGAGTCTGGACTTACTCTGGACACTTTTGGTACAGAGTTGGACAGCATGACCATACTATACTCGCAGTCAGAGTCTGTAGGATCGGAGTTGATTGATGAAATAACTTGGGGCGTGAAATGGCCTAAAAGGTATCAACACCAGATCTACATTTCTGGGTAGTGGTGGAGGCGAGTGTGGTGGTGTGACTGACAGTGGTGCATTGATTGTGTTACCTAATTTGGAAAATGCTATGTTGCTGTGTGTGCATGTGATCAGGGTTGTCTGGCTCAAATTCAAAGGTAAGTGGTGGTTGGGTGGGGAGGCCTGCTCCTGTTGTAGGAGGTAACTGCTGAAAACAGACATGGTTTACCCTTGCCGCCTCTGAAAGTCTTCTTGTTGCACTCCCCCTTAATTATGCAGTTTAACTTTTCTCCTTGATTTTTCAATATCCTTTCTGTTTTTCCATCTATAGGCCGGCCTTTACCCTGCGCTATACTGGGAAAAACAACTCACACTTAGTTTACCAAATCACATCCACCCCAAGATTGACGGACGGACAGTCCTAGGAAGGACCAAGAGGAATGCGGAGATGCAACTCCCAATTTTGCAATAATTATAGTATAATTTCATTTGATTCATTTTTTCTCTTCAATTATTATGACTGTGTGTGTTATTTATGTTTCCTTATATTTGATTCCTCAAGATATTTTTAAATTGTATTTGCTACCTTTCAAAGGAAGCTCGGTACAACAGAACATCAAATGTATGTAACTTGGGTCTCTCTGGGGGCAGACAGGCAAGGCAATTGCATAATTAATAATATACTGCCCTAGACTAGTCTAGTACTCTTCATCAAGTCATCACGCATGCATTTCCTTTTTCTCCCTTAACAGATTTATGATGGTTGGCTCGGCTGCCAAGATGAATCTGTGTTGTTCATATGTAGTGTTTGTCTTTGTCAAACCTTTCCCTCAAATCCCACTTCCCAACCATTCAGCAAACCTTAACTCTCTCCCCCCGGGCTGTGTGATATATACTGAGGTGTGAATAAATAAAATTTATACCAATAATTGATCACACACTTGCTGGGGGGGATGTGGTGAAAGCAACACTAACTCAAGGCAGGGCAAGGATCTTGTTCTGCTTTAAGTATATATTCTATAGCCCACACTGGCAATATAGATTAGATTGCCCATCCATGCAGTATTCAAAACTCAAAGTTTTTCCAGAGGTACATAATCCATCATCAATTCATCATCCTAGTTCCAGCACTAAAGGTTACGCAGTTGCTTGTCCACTTCATAGCTTGAGTCGACTTTAGCTTGTAACTTGTAACTTGTATTAGGCTAGCCCTCCATTCTGGTATATTTGACTTGAGTATTGCTTATCATCATGGTTTCTTGCTTGGCAGTCTTCTTCTTCTGTACTGTACTTCTACTCCCCATTCCCTAGTCTCACTCAAGTGACAGACTGTCTCATTTTCTTTTTTTGCAAATGCTACTGTTAGTGTCTACTACCACCATCACCATGGCTTACCAAACCATCACCATGCAGCCGTCACTTTGCTTATAAAGTATAAACATCGATCACAGGTAAGAGAAGAAGTATGGGGAGGCATAATGTATATACTATGGAAAATAATTAATTCACCAACCCAAACCCTTCAGAGTTCATAGGGGATTTAGATGCGGACTGCATAGACTAGGCGGAGAGACTGACAGTACTAATAGGACAAGTGAGTGTACCACATCTATCTGTTGGTGTGTTACTCAATCAGCAGATTTCAATCAAATACTGGTTATGGCCCTGCAGCAAAAGAAACAGTGAGAAGTGAAAGAGTAACCCCCCACAAAAGATTTACATCATATCCTATTCAAAGTATAAATAATGTATTACCCTAACAAATAAACTAGAATAAAAAACACCTGATCCACCCTCTCCATAACCCCTACCAATGTCCAGCAGTAAGTCCAATTGTCCACCATAAATTAAAAAATCTAAATATCCATAAAAAACTCCACGGTTCCTCCAACGCCCAATTCCCACCCAACCAAAAAAATATTAAAAAAGGGGGCAAGATGCAAGACGTAGTCTAGCGGTGGGCTCTCCGGATCTTCCGCTCCATGGTGTCAAATCGCTCCTTGATCCTGGCCTCTAGGCGCCCCATCCAGAGGAGCATGCAGCGCTGAAATTGTTTGCATGAACAACAGGGTTGGGCAGCAGTGTTTGAAGTGAAGCTGGCAGCTGCAAGACCACAGCGCTGTACCACTGGAGGCCCTGGGGGACCTGGCTGGGGCCTGTGGAATTGGAGGAGGCTGCAGCTGCTACCCCCTCCTCCTCCTCCTCCTCCTCTGACAGAACCACCAACCAGCGATATTCACCCTGGATGGCCTCCAGCATCCGTTGCAGGTCCCTGGCTGCTAACTCCTGCCTATTGGGTTGTTGTTGTGGTTAGAAAGGACTGGAGTAGCTATATCAAGAAAGAAAAAAGACAATTGTAACCAATACTCTTAGCAAAACAGAAACACAAAATTATACACATAGGATGTTAGTGGCACAGTGGCACTAGCAAGCACAGTACATAACATTTGTGGTATCCTCCCACTTCCTCGGCCCCTAACATTTGTGTTGTTAGAGTTTCAGGCATTACTGGGCACTATGGAGTAGACAAGTCTTCTTCTCTCTCTTGTTCAGCTAAATTAACCTTGTAGGCAGTCAGCATGCACCCTAGACAGACATACTCATGTCGCATTCTCAGACTCACATTACTTTACTACTGTCTGCAGGTTGGGCACCTGTACTACACAATTATTTATTTTTCTACTATGGCCATACTCTGTTAAATCAATGGCAACTGCTCAATTTCACTTTCATCCTGACTAATACAAGAAAGCATATGATATCTGATTACTAATATGAATGCTGATATACGGGACAACGTGATGTCCTACAAAAGTTTGATTGTGTAACCAACGATGCATCCAATAGGCCACCCATAGCTGACACGTTTGAAATGGCATAGGTAGGGAGCGGGAGTGGGACACCGGAGTCGGAGGGAGGCAATTGATACATTTGGGTGGGTACATACATACACAAGATATATGTTGTGCTTCCAAACTACTGTTAGTCAACGGAGTATTCTGAAATACAACTTTGAATCAAAAACCATGACAAAAAACAGTCCTTGTTTCTTCCCAGCGTTTTTTTAATTTGTCATCGTATTGCTCTTCTAGAATAATTTTTTTATTCCAATCTTCACCCTTAGCTTTGCTACTCCTGCTCGGTTTCTTTTTCTTTTACATTCTCTTCATACCGTCTCCACCTATGCTATGATACAAAGGAATGGTCCCAGTGGCTAGAACTACTGGTGAATCTGAGTTTTTAAAAAGAAGAAAAAGTGGTCAACAGGGCAGACAATCGGACATGAGGTCTCTCTTGGTTGGAAAATATAATGGTGTTCTCCTCCTCATACTTGCTTCAAGCATGGGGAACGGTAATCAGTTGTTCAATGTTCACCATCAGCTGCTGCTAATAAAAATAGTACTATTCCCAGACAAGAAAAAGTAAAATACACCACTTTGGGGTGTCTAACGTGACCATCATTTTTTTCACTGATTTGGCATGAGAAAGAAAGTAAAAGAAAACCTGTTTCTAATCTCAACAGAAGAATACCTTAGTTGGGCATGCAATCTGCACAGCAGAGTAGTAGAACTAATAGTAGTAAGGACCAATGTTTTCTCTGAGTCTTACAGTAGTACCACCACTAGGAAGCTCACAAAATATAAGGGGAGAGGGATCGCTGACTGAAAAACCAGAAAAAAGGAAGCTATGGACTGTCTAATAGTACAGAGTCAGAGGCAGTTAGATTTTGTGTAGAAAAAACAGACTATAGAAATATAAATAAGTTGGTAGGTAACACAGGGATAACAACAATTTAGAAAAAGATAGATTGAAGAAGATTTGGTAAAAATAGAATTGGGAAAAGGAAATAAAACTTTAAAAAAAATAAAGTGTGGTAAAAGTTAGGAAAAAATATATATTAATATTAACAACAGAAGGACTTACTGGGGCCAGCAGAGCCATCTGCAGAGAAGCCATCCTGGGAGGTACTTCCAGCTCCCGCTTCGGCAGACCAAGTATTCTTCTTGCCCCTGGTTGCTGATCATGTAAGATATATAATTAAAGAGACAAAAATTGATTGGTGTGAAATAAATATAAAAAAATCGCTCCACAAAGTTTTTGGGGCAGGAAACGGCAATTGCAAACAAATTGACCTATGTGGCAGTGAGGAAACAAAGGGGGCCCTACAGGGTCCCCTTGTGCCTCTGTGACATGTGGATGCACACAGGGGGGCACAATAGGTGCCTCTCTCTGTGCATGCACCCCAGTTCCTGCACAACATGGACTGCAGCAGTCCATGAAGACCAAGGACAGATTTTGACGTTCCCTTTGAGGTGTCTATTTTATAGGCACCGCCGTGGGAACACTAAAGAACTGCCCGCCAGATAGGAGAACTCTCTTAATCTGGCAGGTGGTGCAAACATGGGTTTGGCGGTGTGGGAGTGTGGTTGTGCCGTTCCTGCACCGCCAAACTCCTAATGAGACCCATAGTGATATAGCATCTTTCCAATTATAATTTATGGATTTGATTGCTGATGAAATTAGGAAGTCAAATAGTTCAGAGTAACATGAGATTAAGTTGAAGTAAGTACAAGTGATTTTTAAGCAACAATGGAATATGTCTTCAGTAATATGAAAATTGTTACATGTGAAATTCCAAAATTCTGCCAAAATTTAGTATTAATTGTCAAATAGTAGCTGTTGTAAGGAAGATGACAATGCCAGCATAAATCATTAGCAAGTACTGTGGCTTTAAATAATTTGTCAGGTGTCCATAAAACATTATATAGTAGAAAAAAATAGAGTGATACAAAGATGCAGATAGCCATCTAGATATACTAGAAAGTATTATTTGCTGACAGTCTTAGAGGGAAAATTTAACTGATAATTGTTCATTCCAAACGTTTCAAATATTCTGGTATATTCATTGAGAATTTCCAAGCTATTCTAGAATCAATTTGTCCAGAATTAGTAAATATGTTTAAACAAATTTCCATTTCTGTAAACTTGGCTACTGGCAAAGTATCAGTAAAAGAGATAGGTATTACATTACATAGGAGTTCATAGTTAGTTTATTTTGAGGATGGTAAGGCAAATCTTGTTGAATATTGCTAAAGGATATAAAGGTATCTCCAAGGGATAGATAACTAAAAAAATGCCAGATTCAATCCACAATTTCCAAAATGTAACATTATGATTTAATTGAATATTTAGGTTTTGCCAGAGTGAAAGTCTTTTAGAGCATGCAATATTTGCATAATATAAATCATCAAAAAGAGACAAAGGTTTTTTGTAGCACTGAGGAGTGGAGAATTGTTGACCACAGATTGACTATGAGATGGCTAGGAGCACAACTACTGGAAAAGGAAAATGTTAAATCAATTGTTGTTCAATCATAATTCATGTAAATCAGGAACAGTTACAATTATGTAAATCACATAGATCATTGATGTATCAGAAAGGCTGTATAATAATTGTAGAAATTAGGCAATCTCAAATCACCATTGTACATATTATGTTGAAATTTTGAATAACTTATTCTGGTGTTTTATTGCTCTAGGCTCATTTAGATGCTAATGTCTACAGTTTGTGGTAACACGACATAGGAAAGTATAAGGGGGGATAGATAGTAAATATAGTATCTGTGGAACCACAACCGTTTTAAATGATTGAATTATCCTGCACAAGCTTAAATAAAGAGCATGTCACTTTCAATTGTTGTCTTGAGTTTGTTGATAAGAACTGTACTATTGAACTCTAATGTATGTTGTGGAGAATTTCCAAAAAGAAAACCAAGATATTTTATTTTGCCAGGACACTGGATTATGTCAAAGTTTTTAATCTTATCAAATGCAAAATGAAAGTTTAAGGAGAAAATATCATTCTTACTTATATTTGTTTTTTAAATTCTGTTTAAAATTGACATTTCAAAGACAATAGCAATCTTACATAAAGGTGAGATAATTAAAAAATGACATAATATCAAGTGGTGCACTGGACTTACACAGTGCTTCGGTGTGAAATAGAACATCATTACAATATACAGTACAAACAACTGAAAATGGATATTGTATGAGGGACATAGACAAATGCTTCCAGGCAGTCAAATAGAGGGTACATCACTACATAATGGAGCGGTAATACATTTCAAAACAGGTCACAGGTATAATTTCCAGGGTCATCAATAACCACAGTCTAAGCGCATCAGTTATCAATCGTGGCACAAGTCAGCCACTGCTCATAAGGTGTCCAGATGTCTTTAGGCCTAGACTTAAGTTCCCAATATTTGGAGAGCTGTGTCTTGCAATATGTAGCGCTTGTTACCCATTCCAGTATCGTGGGGGATCTACTTGCCCCCCCAGTGAATAGCTACCTGCCATTTTGCAAGTACTAATAGTATTCCTGGCAACTTGTGTGTCTTAGGCTGGACAGTGTCAACCTCTCCAAGGAGCGCCGCCAAAGGCGTGCAGGGCACCACTACCCCCGTGATGTCGTGTACATGACTCAAGACCTTCAGCCAAAAATTTGCAATTGTCCTGCACTTCCAGGCCACGTGTAAGAATGTAGCCCCGGGAGTACTGCAGCGCCAACAATGGTCATTCTCCCTGAGCCACATTCTGTAGAGTTGAATAGGTTTACGGTAGAAGAGATGCAGGTACTTGAAATGTATTAATCTGAGCCGGTAATTTGATGTTTAACACTCCAATTGTCTACATCCCAATGACCACTGCATGTCAGTGATGGGCTCCCCCAGGTCGGCCACCCACGCCCCCGCGAGGCCGGGACTACGACTGGAAATGTTTTTTGTGTAATTCTGTATATGCGGGAAATTAGCTTGTGACCCGACTCCACCGACAGCAGGTTTTCCAGCACCGGTAGCAACGGCGGCGGGCCCGGGAACAAATCAAATCTGCCCTTGCAGGAAGCCCATATCTGATAATAGAGAAGGGTATCCAGAGCGGAGGGGGGGTCTGGGTCACAAAATTGTTGTAGAGTAATAAAAAAAGTGTCTGCAGGGAAAAGGTCTCCTCCTACCCTAATGTTATGTGCCATAGCGAGCTCTCGTGCCTTCCTTTCCATGAGAGGTGGACAGAGTGGATTCTGGGGTAGGGACATCGACCGTGCGTATAATAGATCAAGCCGTACCCTTTTGCGGAGTCCCTCCCACGCCCATCTCATAGCTTTCACCGTGTCTATTTCGTCCCATGGACGTTTATATGCCAGGAACAGGGTAGTGGAAAGTGGGAGTGGCGCGACCCTGTCCACTTCAATGGCCACATGTGGTTGGTAGGGAGTAGGGTGAACCAAAAAATGCAGGAATTGTGCCTGCACTTAGGGCATATAATACAAAATCAGGAGCCGCCATGCCCCGCTGCTCCTGTGGCAAGGTCAGAATCTCCCAGGCAATCCTTGGCTGTCTACCAGCCCATACCAACTTGATCATGAGCGAGCGAATACGGCCAAGGAAATGCAGCGGAAGAGACATTGGGATGTTAACAAACGGACAAAGCAACTTTGGTAGGATGATCATCTTTGTCACTGCTATGCGTCCTGCCAATGCGAGCGGGAGGGACTTCCATCTACCCACCCTGTCCTCTATCACGCAATGGTCTTGCCATAATTTTCGGTCCATATTTCCTGCCTGTTGGTGCTAAACCATATGCCCAGGTAACGAACCGGGCTAGACGCCCAAATAAATGGATATTTTGTTTCAAAATCCTGAGTACCAGATGTGAGTGGAAGGATTACCGATTTACTCCAGTTAATGTTAACGCCCGATAAGGCCACCGTATCGCACCACCTCGCGTATTATTGGCGATATATTCTCCTTAGGGTCAACCATATATAGCGTAATGTTGTCTGCATATAGGGACAGGGTGTGCCTTTGTCGTAAAGCCAATTGCTCTGTTGATATGGTGTTGGCGCAGGTGGGCAGCCAACAGGACAGTCGCGATCGCGAACAGCAGGGGCGAGAGTGGGCAACCCTGCCAGGTGCCCCTAGTGATCCGTATCGGGTCCGATATGAGCCCGTTTACTCTTATTCGTGCCGTGGGGCGTGTATATAAAAGTTTTATTTGCTGTATGAAGAGCGGACTTAGACCCATCCTCATAACGAGCGGGAACAAAAAAAAACACTCAAGGGAGTCTAACGCCTTGGAGGTGTCTAGTAGCGCGACCAGTGCAGGCACATGGGGGCAAGGTAGTGTATAAGACCGAAGAGTGTTCTAAGATTGTGAGATGTAGATCTGCCAGGTATAAAGCAGAACAATGATTGGCAATAGGGGTTGCAGTCTGTTGGAAAGTAACTTGGCAAAAATCTTTGCGTCTAGGTTTATTAATGATAGTGGTCTACACGAAGAGGAGGATCTTTGTCAGGTTTCAGGAGCGTGATGATAATGGCTTGACGCAAAGAGGCAGGGAGTACCCCTTCCTGCACCGCTTCCTGATATACAGCTAGGAGTTGTGGGGCAAGAATGTCCGAGTACTCTTTATAGAATTGTGCGGTCAGGTCATCCGCCCACGGCGCCTTGTCTGCCTTCATACTATCTATAACTTGCTGTATGTCCTCAACTGTAAACGGGATGTCTAGATATTCCCTGTGAACCCTACCAAATCAGACAAGGGCAATAGATTCAAAGTAGTCATCTAGTGTTGAAGCAGATGGAGTAGTTTGTGATGTGTAAAGTTGCGCATAGAAGTGTCTCATGGTGTCGAGGATGTCAGGCGGTGATTGGACTAGGCAAGAATCGAGTGTCTGAAGCGTTGTTATGTAGGTTGAGCCCCTGGGATGCAGGCAAGTGTCTTCCCGGGACTGTCCCCCTCCCCATATCGCCTCGCTATTGAGTGTTTGTGCAGAAACTTAATCTCCCGTCTGCCTCCTCTTGGTATTCGTTTAGTGTCTTGCGGATAGTTCCTAATATTTCAATAGAGGCAGTTTCACAATATTGTCATTCTAGATCATGGAGTTGGGTCTCAAGCCTGTGTAAAGTCCCTCGTATGCCCCTGAGTACTCTGGCCTTCCCAGCAATACAGTGTCCACGTATAACTGCCTTAAATGCATCCCATAGCATGCCCTCAGTCTCAATCGAGCCAGTATTTTGTGTAAAATATTCTTCTATATGTGTGTGGATCTCCTCGCGAAAAGCTACGTCCATCAGAGCATTGTGAGGCAACCTCCAGGAGAATTGCTGCCGGTAGGGGTGTGGTATCTGCAAGGACAGGGCTACCGGGGCATGATCCAATAATGTGGGTGCGCAGTGAGATATCGCAATGACCCAGGTGTGCATGATTGGGGAAAATAGCCACAGGTCCAAGCGGGACCAGGCTCCATGATGGTGTGAGATATAGGTACCCTCCCTGTCATCTGGATGTAGGGCCCTCCACGTGTCAACCAGTTTGTAATCTGCCATCAGTCCCCGCAGAACTCCAGCTGCCTGTGGGTGATGTGTACAAGAGGCACCCACCCTGTCCCTCTCTAGTGAGAGAACTGTGTTGTAATCCCCTCACCATATTATCTCGGCATCGGCTAGAGACCTAACATGTCGGCACACTGTCTGAAAGAAGGCGGGATCATCTGCATTTGGGCCATACACATTTATGAGTATGGTTGCATGACCGTATAATGTGCCCAGTACCAATAAAAAGCGACCTTCAGGGTCACTGACCACTTTTATTGTCTGCCACCGGGGACTCCCTTTTTTATGATAGTTGCCACCCCACGAGAATAGCTAGAATAATAGGACATGTGGATCTCGCCCCAGCAACCTGACTTAAGTTTCTCTCGAGCAGTGTTTACAAGATGTGTCTCCTGCAGGAGACAGATCGCAACCGAGTGGTGGGCAAGGTATGATTGCACTAGCCTGATATTTCTGTGGTCATTTAACCCATGTACATTCCAAGTAAGACATGTTATGTGCGTCATGACCTGAGAAGTGACCTAGTAAGTATGTGGCGTTCTTCTTGCCTATGTCTGTGGGAGACTTGCCTACTCTTCTGCTCCATCTGCCTATAGTTTAGCCCCGTAACATTTTCAAATAATGAATACACCAGTCTGCCGGAGCACTGCATCATATCATCAACATGCATAGCTAACAACAAAACCCAAACATTAACCCAACCTACCCACCCTCTGCCCATTCCAGCCCGCTCTATCTTGTCTTCTCCCGTTGTTGTCTGGAATGTTGCTTGGCAAATTTCATCGGGGCACCTGCCTCTGTAAAGATCAGGGGCCTGCCTAGCACATGAACCCGGAGCTTGGCAGGGTATAACATCGCGTATTTGGTCAGTTTTTTGTAATATTTTCTTCTTCAGGAGAAACTCACGCCGCACCGCTTGTACCACCTGGGTGAAGTCAGGGAACAGAGATATCACATTATTTTGATATTTCAACTCTCCGCGTTCCTGGGCAAGTCTCAGCACGGCGTCTCTGTCACTATAGTTTAGTAGTCACGCCAGGATTGGGCGCGGTGGGATCCCCGGCTGCGGGCTAGGGCCCAGAGTGCGATGCACATGCTCAACCAGGAACATAGCAGATAGATCAGCGCCAAATAGTTCCTGCAGTAGTCCCTCCACATACTTCTCCATATTTGGGATCTTTGTAGACTCCGGCACACCAATAATTTGCACATTCTTCCGCCTAGAGCGAGCTTACAAGTCCTCGTTCTTGGCCTTGATGACTTCCAGAACTTTATCCAGCCGAAGAAGATGTTCCTGTGTTTCCACCTGTCTGTCATCAGCATCAGGTACTCTGGTTTCCAGTGTGGTCAGTCTGGATTCATGCTTGTCAACCCTGTGCGACACCTGATCCATGCGCCCCACCGGGCGTAAATTTTGGAGTCGATCTCCTTAAGACAAGATTTCACGTCTTTGAGGATGATATGGATGTCCTCGTCTGGCTCTAACTCAAAATGCGTCTCCGGGACCACCGTCTGCGACGCCATGTCTCCCTCCATCTGGCTGGTGGAGCGATTATCAAATGTTAGTTTGGGCTGCCTATTATCCGATTTGCCCATAGTGGATCTGCGTTGGGGCAGAACCATTAGGTGTGTGTGGCACAGAGGTGTCCCTTTTGTGCGATCTACAGGATGGTAAGAGAGGCACCACCGCAACCCCCCTCAGAGCCACTCAGTGAGGACGAGTACAGACGATTGTACCCTCATGGGCAGCACACCTAGGGTGTTCTTCTCTCCACCGTATTACTCTGACCACTGTCTAAGCATCCAATTACTCAGCTAGGGGTAACTCCAGCAGTCCAATCCCGACCCCCACAGTCACCAGCCACCACGTGCACAGTCACAAGGGTCAGCACCGAGGGATTGAAGCAAGGGAAGAGGACTGGGAAGAGGACTGGGGCATGCGTGAACCATGCAATTGTCCGCAAGCCGCTGCCTGCGGTTGTTGCTGCCACCAGCTGTTTCAGGCAGGAGCGATGGCCTGGTAATTTATTTCCCCCTTCCGCCTCACCACACACCGGTGGATATCACATGGCAGGCAGTCAGATAGGCAGGCTGTAGCAAAAATAAAGGCCGCGGGGAGACGGGTGTCCAAAGTGCACCGACTCTTGGAGTGTTCAGGCCCCCGCAGCGCACACAGACAGGCCGCCACACAATCCAGTCTCTCAGAGGGGTCACCAATGTCCAGCGCGGTCACGGATTGGATGAGGGAGGGTATGCGGGGGCCCCCTCACCGTCTTTCAAGATCCGGAGTCTGGCGGGAGCTCAGAAGAACAGGCCCTGTGATGTGTGAAGACCCGCCTGCCCCCGGTCCACCACCAGACAAAGCGCGGAGCACAGCATTAGGACGGCCATGCAGCTCCGCCTGCTCCGGTTACAGCTCAATGTACCCCCACCGCCTCCTGGGGGGTATTTCACTCGTTGAATCCTGACGCCAGGCCCCCAGGCGGCGGTCTCATTCCCAGCAGCGTGGGCCCAGCTTTATCCGGCAGTGGTCTCTGTCCCGGTACCCCAGCCCACGGGATGATAATACCATCAAATCGTGCTCCGACTCCTGGAGCACCGATTCCTCGCAGCTTGGAGGCTTAATGTGGCAATAAACGACGGATATATGCAGGATGATGGGCTTGGCCGGCTGAGCCTCCCTACAGAGTGGCCATCTTGCTGCTCGGCTCGGCCACACCCCCCCCCATTCTTATTTGTATTTAATGTGGAACCAGAAACTTTGAAGTGGTCTTTAATTATATTTAAAATTACCAGTATAGAGTTGATTGAATCTTATATATATGTTAGAACGTCATCAGCGTAGGCAGAATTATTGACATTAATATTGCCTATATTGCCTATAGTGAGGCCTGTATAGTCTGGTGAACATCTGAGAAGAGTAAGGTAAGTTTTAATAGGCAAAAGTACAAGAAAGGGAGGCATAAGACATCCCTGTTTAGTACCTCCAAAAAGGTTAAACCTTTTAGAGTGAAGACCATTAATAAAAAGCTTGGCTGAAGGTTGTACATAAAGAACTTGACCATGTTAATGAAGGGTTGACCAAAATGATTCCTTAATAGAAAATACAAATTGCCAATTGACTTTGTGAAATGCTATTTCTGCATCAAAGTAACCAGAAGTCATTGTGGTTTTAGGAATAGGTGATAAAACATGACGAATGTGATTGGTGTTATATGTAGCTAGTCTTCCTGTCATAAAGCGAACTTGATCTGGAAGAGTTTGTTTATGCAAAACTTTAGGGAGCGTATTTGTAAGGATCTTAGCATAAGTTTAGTTGTATTGGTTACTTAGAGAAATTGGTCTGTAATTAGAAATGGGAGTGGAATCTTCGTCTTGTTTCGGAAAAACAACAAGTGTGTCAAAAAAAGTGATCCTGTGACTGTAGCTTTGTAGGTCAATTTTGTGAAAACAGCAGCAGAGATATTGAGTTAATTGAGTATTGAACACTTTATAAAACATGGCAGGGATACCACCACAGCCTTGGGCTTTCCCACAGTTGAGAGTAGCTATAAAAAGTTGTATTTCATTAAGCGATATTGGGGAATCTAAGAGTGACTTGTCCTCTTTAGAAAAATCTGACATATTACATGATGACAGGAAATCATGAATTAATTTAGGATCAATCAAGTCAGGTTTATGATATAATTGTGAGCAAAATAAAATAATGAATGTATTATATTTTTAGGAGAGGTTAACACATGATCAAAAGTTAAGGGAATGTTATGAATTTGTGTTTATCATTCTTAAGGCGTGAATAATTAGCAAGCATTCTACAATATCTCTTGGTCTGATAATATACTTTAGCTTTAGTATGTCACACTTGTAAGCCAGCTTTCTTACTGAGGAAAGAATTATATTCATATCTAAGTTTTTTTGCAATTACATTTTATAATCTATAGTGTTCGAGGTAATAAGAAGTTGTTCATATCTAGATATAGCTTTTTCCAGAGCAGATAATTTGGAGTTGTCTTTTGCTTTCATGGGCCATTATGGAAATGACAGTACCTCAAATAGTACTATTACATGCATTCCATCTAACAATATCACAAGTATCTGGCACTTTACTATGCGTAAATAGTTGTGCAATAGATTGTAATATTTTAGTTCTTTTGTGTACCTGAAGTAGAATATCTGTATTCATTCGCCAAAAAGAGAGAGGTGTCAGAAAACCATCTAGGGTGAGAAAAAAGAAACAATGGAAGAATCTGAGATGTCAATCTGGTGAATTTGAGGAGAAGATATTAATTGGTATACATTCCTGAATGACAATAAATAATCAACTCTGGAGTATGATGAATGGGGATTTTAGAAGGAAGTACATTATTTATAGATAGGAAAGTGATGTCACCAAATATCTAATGGCATAGTAAGCTTGAAAAATGACTGATAGCTAGAAAAAGCTTTACTGAACTTTGTTAGAGATAGTCTGTCTAATGATGTATCTCTATTAAGATTAAAATCTCCACCAACTATTAGGAGAAAATTATCCAGTTTAATAATTTCTTAAGCACTATCATTCCAGAAAGCTGTATAATCAATTGTAGGACCATACATTTTAACAATATGTAGAATGGGTTTATCCATTTGAAGTTTCACATATGGAAATCGACCATCATTGTTACAATGCTTCTGTATACTTTCAAAAGGAAGATTTTAGGGAGAAAAGAATGGCTGCTTTATTCTCTTTGCCTTCGAAGGGGAGGAAGCATAGTTACCAACCCATTCCTTAAACATAGAAAATAGATTGTTATCATAAATATGTGTTTCTTGAAGTAGTCACACAATGCCTATTCCTAGAGAGGTATTCCTTTATTTTCTTATGTTTAACAGAAGTCTAACTCCTTTAACATTTAATGTAACAATGTTGAGGGGATATTCAAGATACATTAATGAAGTTATATAATGAGGTTGAAAGAAAAGAGAGAAAAAGTAAGAATAAGAAATAGCTTAGTAATAAAATAAAACAAACAACACAAAAGACAGCCATGAATTGAACACTCAAAAATAGTGAAAACCAGTGCGGCAAACATAAGACAAAAGATAATCACAGCATCAAGACTGGCCTCAAAAAGATCACAATATAAGAGACTACATCAAGATAGATAATAGATGTTGAGATTTTTCGTTGTCTTGCTCCTCCATTGTGATAGGATGATGATGGTCAAGAAAAACAATTATTTCCTTATGTGAATGTCAGAATTTTGTCATGCCATCTTTCCATAATCTCATAATTAATGGGTCAAATAAGCCATAATTGTAACCACAATCTTTGAGCCTAGGTCGAAGTGAAGTGAAATGTTTGTGTGTAACGCCTGTTTCCTTTGCAAAATCCTGGTAAATGTAAGTTTTATTAAATTCTTCCCATAGTGATGGTATTTCACAAACCGCTTTCCCGATCACTGAAACCTGATCAGATCCTTCTTCTGAGCCAGATCTACTATTGGCTTTATCTGCAGGCTTCAGGATAGTAAGACATGACCATCCATTTAGAAAGGGTTGAAGCCTTGCAATTATATTCAGAGATCATTTCCAAAGTATTTTTAATGTTCTTCCATAGCCTTACTTTTTAAAATGTAACTTACCAACCACTATTTCTTCAATGGACTTCTCATTTATCGACCACCAGGTTCTAGAACAGCTCCCTCCCAATCCATTGGCAACATGATATAACTTAAAGTTACTGTCCTTGGTGACTTTAATTACCATATGGACAACTTGCTTGATCGAGACTCCATGAATTTACTGGATCAGATGGCTAGCGCTTGTCTTACACAAATTGTCCAGGGCTCCTCACACACAGCCGGTTATTTGCATGATGGCATTTTTAATGATAATCCACAGCTCCATTGGGTAGCCTCTCACCATCTGGCATGGTCCAACCATAGGCAATTATGTTTGAGATAAATGGCCCATTCAAAGCAGCAAATCCCTACCCACATACTAGTAATATCACTTGTCGCCTATGGAACACTATAGATGCTTGTCAGCTTAATGCATCTCTTATGGAATCAATACTGGTCTGCCCTGACTTAGATACTGCCGCTCATAATTGCCATCAATACTTATATGCACCACTAACCCCACTAGCTCCATCAAAAAAATCCAAAAGCCATAAGACTAACCCCTCTGAACCCAGGTTCAGCAAGGATCTTAGACGGAAAAAGCCAGAATGTAGGAGGACAGAGCGTAAATGGAGACTCAACCACAAACCAGAAGACAAAGAGGTATATAAAGCCAATTTACAGTCCTATAAAAGTATGATTTTAACTGAGAAAAATAATTACTTAGTTTTTTTTTTCCCTCATATGAACTCCGTAGCTACTGCCGCCTCTCGCCCTGTCCCGCCACTGGCGCAAATAGCTTTTGGTGGATACTTAGTCTCAGCTGATATATTCTCAACAGGGAATGCCCGTTTATACTTAACTTGAGCTGACCCAGAGGTGTTAATCATTGGAAAATGTCCTAGATCCAGATGTAACCAATAGTAATCCATAATCTATAATCTACACTCTACTCGGGGAGGGGGGGGGATAATCCAACCAATTCCAGAACAGCCCGACATCAGTCCTGCCCCTGGAAACATTTACCCTCTAGTCTATGGCTCGATTATATTTAACAGAATTCCACCAAGCATTCCAACTAGGGGGCGTTTCCTGTCGCCACAACAGGCAAATCTCCCTCCTTGCCAACAACATCAAATAAAACACCAATTTTTAATGGGACTCAGACTGAGGTCGTATCCCACCCGGCATAGCAACCACACCAAAAAAAATAAGAGTTGGGCTTACTTCCATATCTACACCCAGGACCCTGGAGATGGTCTTACCGACATCCAGCCAAAATTTGTGTATTCTGGGACAGGACATAAATATATGGACATCATCCACACTCTGAAAACCGCACCTCTTGCAGTTTGATGCGCCTCCACCCTTCAGTTTGGAGACCTTAAGAGGAGTCCAGTATATCATATGGAAAGTGAAGAAATGATTTCTTCTTAGTGCAGCAGATTTAATCACTGAATAAAGCATATCAATGGATACTTGCCATAACTCCTTACATTCTTCGCCTGGCAAGTAATTCTCCCAGATCCGGTACGGCTTATCCATTCTTCTTTCTGCTGCAGCCAGAAGATAAGTATAGCAAAGGGCAACTTCTTTCTCCCTCTGTGATTGATTTTACAGATTGTTTTCCATATCATCAGCCAGACTACATGACCAACTTTGAGATTTACACCATGACAAAAGCTGGTAGTACTTAAATTTGGACAGAGTTCCAGCTGTGGTTTGATTCCAGGACTCCCAAGGGAGACATTTGCTGTCCACTACCAGATCCCCCCATACTAAGACTCCTGCAGCTTTTAGTGGGTAAGCTAGGGCGTCTAAAAGGCACTCTGGCATTCCAGGAGAATCCCACACCGGAGCCCATTCGCTGTAGTAAGGAAGCCCCAGACAAACTCGACAATCTGACCAAAGCTTGGCCGCCATTCCCAGTATTTTCAGACGAACCTTTTTGTAAAATTTGGGAGAGCCAAATTTATACATAAAACCAGATTCTCCTACCCCCTCCAACATGGCTTTAAACATAATACCAATCAGAGAATCATCCGGGGTATGCAATAACATCCGAGCATTTTTTAGTTGATAAGCCCAACAGTAAAGCTGAAAGTCAGGTAGATCCAAGCCTCCCTGTGTGATTTTGCGCCTGAGTTTTTTCCAGGACAGTCTAATCCCTTTTCCAGCCCAAATAAGGATCTCAGCTTTTGGAAATTCCAACGGTATATTATTAAAAAGATAAGTATACTTTGGGAGAACACACATATTAATCAGATTAACTCGATCGTATTGCGATAGTTATATGTTCTGTCATCTTTTTAAGAGAATCTCAACTTCCCTTTAAACTCTATCTAGATTCACCTTTAGAATTTTCCTGGGGTCTTGAGTTATTGTAATTTCAAGGTATCTAAGTTCTGTCTTGTATACTTTCCCCTGATTAGCAATGTTCCAGCTCATAACCTTTGTTTTTTCTTTATCTTTATTTATCTCATATCCTGAGAACTTCCCGAAAATATCAGATTCATTTACAAGCTCACGCAAGGTTGTATCTACACAAGCTGAGAACAGAACTATATCATTAGCATAAATTGCCAATTTTCTAACAAACCTACCCACTTTAAACGGGACGATCTTTTCATTTAACCTTAAACTCTGAGCGAAAGGCTCCGGATAGATATCAAATAAAATGGGGGACAATGGACATCCCTGCCTTGTTCCATGTTCTACATTAACCGGCGGGGATAGGCTACCATTAACTAAGATGTGAGAAACGTGTTGAAGTATAAAACATTTTAAATACCTCTCTAAAACCCGAGTTAAAGCCCATAACATTCAAGGTCCTGTCTAGAAAATGCCAGTTTACACAGTCAAAAGCTTTGGCCGCCTCAACTGTGATTATTGACAAAGGGCGACCCATTGATGTTGCCATGTCCACTGAACCAATCAGAGTATAAACCAAATCTGACATTTGCCTACCCGGAAGAAAACCCTTATATAATTTTACAAAGCTGTTTATTCAAGATCCTCGCAAATACCTTATAGTCCACGTTTAGTAATGAGTTTGGGCGGTATGATTGACATTCCAAAGGGTCCTTATCGGGCTTCAAGATCAGAGTAATAACTGTGTCAGACCATGAGTCAGGTAATGGACAGGAGCCCATTAATATTTCATTAAACAACTTTATCCAGACCGGGATAATTTCATCTTGCAACATGTGATAGACCTCGATCGGAATTGTATCTGGGCCTGCAGCTTTCCCCTTTTTAGCCAGGTTTAACACTTCCAATATCTCTCTCCCTGATATATCTAGAGAGAGAAATTCTTGACTTGCCTCTGTTAACTGCGGCAATAGTTTCTCCTTGAGCCAGCTATCTGTGAGCTCATCCACCCCATGGAGATCTTCATGATATATATCTTGAAAGAACCCTGTAAAAACCTGTTCTATTTCGTCTTTTTCCCCCGTCAATTGTGCACCCATCTTGATCTTACTGATATACATATTGGCTCTATCATACCTTGACTTCATGGCAAGAAGCTTGCCAACGTTCTCCCCTTGATCGAACACCCTCATTTTGCTTAACTCCCATTTTTGGTGCAAAATTTCTTTTGTTTTAAGTTTCAATTTTAGTTGGCACTCCTCCACTTTCTTTACCCACTGCTCTGTCCCCTGATCTTTGGGGGTCTCAGCTTCAGCCCTCGCTATCTGCAGTTCTAAGTTGGCCAATTCTTCCCTCTCTAACCTAGCCCACGCTGAGACTGCCCCTTTTATTATCCCTCTCAACCATGCCTTGAAGGCATCCCAAACAATATACAATGGGGCAGACCCAAGATTATTCTGGAAGAATATTTCAGATTCAGACTTCAAAAAGCTTTGCGTAGAAGATAGTAGGAGAAACCTACTATTCAGTGTCCACCTTCTTAAAGAGAAATCCGGAGGAAAATCTCATTTAAAAACCATAGCACCATGATCCGATAGGTGAATGGGCATGTATTTGATTAAAAGGACCCTATGTATGTCCGCATGCTCTATAAATACATAATCTAATCTGGAATAATGAGAGTTCTTTTTACTATAAAAGGAATACTCCTTAACCTCACCATGCTTTTTTCTCCATACATCACATAAGTTGAAACTTTTTAAGATGTTCAGGAGATGCGCTTTTACATGGGGGGCTGCTATCTGAGTGCGAGGGGAGGACCTGTCTAACCTATTATCTAAGAGTACATTAAAATCTCCGGCCAGGATCAGAGGTGCTTCAAAGTCGACAAGAGCCAAACAGAGAGCTTTCAGAGGGGAGATACCATCCTCATTAGGCCCATAGAAGCTAACCAGGGTCTGTTTAACCCCCTAAACTTAATCTTGTCAATGACCCAACGTCCTCTGCAATCTACCTGGGACTTAGTTACCTCCACTCCAGAGTTTCTTTTTCGAATTATTGCAGTCCCTTTAGAACAACATTGCTGATCCGAAGCTACAGTTATGTCCACCCATTTATATTTACCAAATAGTGCCTTGCACTCTGCTTGAATGAGGTGAGTCTCCTGAAGCAAAAGGATCAAAGGGGACATGGCGGCCAGCTAGATGCCGGTCGCGAGTCATGATAGCCTCCACCGCTGGGATGCGGCACTGATTTGTACTTTTATTTTGTTCCCCCCCTCACCGTATTGTCTGCCGCTGAGGTGCAGTTTGCCTAGACCAGGACCGGAGAGCGCTGGTAACCGCGAGCCTGTGTACACCGCCGCCAAGGTCTGCTGCCATCCCTTTCACGGGCAACTTGTTGACAAGTTGCCCGTGAAAGGAGCACCATTGAATGCCAAGCGCTGCGTCGCTGAATTCGTTTTTCAACAAAGGGCGGCATGAGCTGCAAACTAATTGGGACTAGCGTGAAAGCGTAAACGAGCACATTGAGCAAAAATCACGCGCTGTTCAGATAAAGTCTGACTACTGCTGCGGAGCCCCTCCGGTTCTGGAGCTTTAAGACTCCCTCCATCCCCCGTGCATGAGAATAATTTAAAGCCAGATGCATTTCCTGGCCCCAAAGAGAAATTGTTGTTGAAGACAAGATTCATCCTGCCCTGAGGAGATTTGGGAATTCATATAACCCGAACTCGAAACGCGTCGGCATTATGAGATTTGAATCATAATTAGATTGCGTAACACCTAGATATTTGTACTAGCAACCTATTAGGTGTTAGAAACTTGTTTTTCTAATTGTTGGATTTAAACCCCCCAAAAAAAAGTTGAACTCGAAAATACAGATGGTTAACAACTTTTTTGTGACATGTTTATAATTGTGAATGTTTCAATATTGATGTATCGTGTTATGTATGTGTAATTTTATCATTAATCTTAGCGGAGATTTTTGTATGATATATAACAAATTGTGTTTTGTAATTTTCAAATCAAAACGATTTTCTGTGAAATTGATAGTGTGGTTCTGATGTGGCCCCAATAAGTATCGATGAACTTTTTTCTATGAAAATAAAAATAAAATAGGCAAAAGTCATTGCCTTGAGAGACATAATTAATTTGGTCTTTCTTGATCGTTATCTCGATCTTAAATGAATGGAGGTGTTGGTATATTTTCTCTCTACTGACTTTGGGTCCTACCTCCCTCCTTCCCCTTTTGGACCAAACCCCTCCTATTTTTTTTTATCCCCGGGTGAGAGCGGGTGTGCGTGGAGACCGCGGAGACCGCCGGAGACTCATACAGCTCGTGAGACATGGGCGGTCTCCGGCCACCCGTGCCTCACTTCAGCGTTTCCGTTTATTTATGTCTCCCCTCGGACCCGCTCAGGGCGTTTTGCGGTGTGGGTTTTTCGCTCGACATGCAGGGGAGTGCCCCTGAGGACTACGCCTCCCCCCTTGCTCCCGATGTCTCTGAGCTGCCGTGGAGCAGCCATAAGGTTGGTTAGGAGGGGAGGACCTCGCAGGGGTGGAAAGGGAGACAGAAGGGGTGTACATGAGGCAAGCGGGGGTGAAGACTGTGTAAAAATAGTGCAAACCTTTTTTGTTTTTTTTGTTTAGAAAAAGCTGCTGAAAAGTTTGTTTCCAGAAGCAGGCTGGATTTGACTCTGAGCGCCCTATATTTGAGCCACATATACAGGGAAAGAAAGTATCTTAGACCACTGCATTGAATTTTTATTAGTTACATCAGTCTTTTCTCCTGTTTATTTTGACGTTTGAAAAGCAGGCTGTCACGGTTAATAGAGTCGTAGGGGCTCTGGTGGAGCTTTTCCATGCTCGGTGCAGCATACGTGAGGGTGATATTCTCTACAGCTTGGGCTTGCTCAGGTTTGCCGCCTATATTAAAACTAGTACGGGCAAGTTTGGGTCAAAGCAGGGCCCCTATTTATAGCTAGGTATAGGCCCACTCAGACTGACAAGACTAAGAGAGTGTCCCTCTTCTGATTCCTCTGTTTACCTTTTGGAGTGTCGGAATCAATCTTCAAAATTAAGATATGTTCCACACCTCTACTCCATGAAGGTAGCTGGCCTACAATCTGTTCAACAGCTGGGTGTACCACAAGCCGTGAAGGATGTAGTAGAGGTACATTTATATACAGCAAATTCTGACATCTCAGCCTGTCTGGGTCCTACTACCACCTCTAGTGTCATCCCTAGTGGCACCACCTCTCCCTCTATCTCATATACTGAGTCGTCTCGGGGGAGAAGGTATAAATTAAGATCACGCAATTTTCTGGGGGACGGACCAGGCAATACAGCAACAGTGAGTCACAGAGCGAGATCAAGGTGAAGCCAGACAAAAAGCCAAACAGGTAGTGAACAAAGCTAACAAACCAGTTAATAAACCTGTCAAGCTTACGCCTGCAAAGTGCCAAAAGAAAACAAAGAACTTAGCCCCCATAAAAGTTGTCCCTTCACTCCGGTCCTATTTCATGGCTAATTCTCAGGGCAACCCCGACCCCGTTAGACGGGGGGGTACTAGTGTCACAGCAGAGGAAAGTAGAGAGGTGGTGGACTCTTCTATCATATTCTCTAATCGTTTTGCACCTTTGAGTACTATGCCTCTATTGAGTTGGGAGGAAAGGCAAGAAGAACCTGAGGCGGTAGGGCCTGCTCCATTGGAAGAGGGACTCCAAAGTGCAGAAATGGTTCATGGGCTATTAAAACGGTTGACTCTGGAAATGGGGGTCTGCTTCTCTATCTCAGAAGTGAATAAAAAAAAAAATACTAGAAACCTGTACTGGCCTAGAAGAAAATCTCCTGGCACTCACTCACAGGATGGATGACCTTGAACAAAAAGTAGGGAGCCTCGGGCAGGAGGCTAAGGACAACGCCCAAGAGATATTGAGATTAAAAGATAGAGAGCAGGACATGGCAGACAGATTGGAGAGGCTGGAAAATATGTCCAGGAGGAACAACTTTAGGATTTTAGACCTAAAAGAAGGTTTGGAAGGTGATAATCTAAAAGCCTATGTCATTAATATTCTGACTAATGCCTTCCCACAGATTGCATCTGCCCCAGTCTGGGAGGCAGAACTACAGTGAATCCACAGAGACCCCTTCAGGTTAAATCCAGCTCGGAAAAAATCCAGAAATATCTTGGTCTACATACAGTCTTACACTCAGTTACTGAGGGCAGCTCTTAAACTTAAGTCTATTCAGGTGCAAAGCTCCTCCTTTAGAATCCGTTCGGATATCTCCCGGGTAACAGAGGACAGGAGATGCGAGCTGGGGAAACAGATGGATGCGTTAAAGGATTTAGGGGCCCAGGTGCAGTTGCGGTTCCCAGCCTTCTTAAAAGTAGTCCTTGCAGATAAAATGCATAACTTCAGATTCCCTGAGGAGGAAGACAGCTTTTTGGCACAACATAAAGCAGCCGTTTAAGGTGGGGCGTTAGTGAATCAGCATCCAACTTTTTTGCTTTAACACTTTATTAGATGCACAGAAGCTAGGGGTTCTAGGCTCAAATAGGAAATACTTATTGCCGGTAGGTAGTATGGGAGGGTTCCCGTGGGTTTTGGGGGAAGCTGGGGGGTGTTGGGGTGTTTTGGGAGTTTTCACGTTGTTTGGTGGGGAGCATTTGGAAAAAATAAATATAGATATATATTGTAAAATCATGTGACATTGTAAACTTTAGTAGCTACTGTAGAAGATGGAATCAGATCTATGTTGGGGGATAGGACTACCCAAGTTGGAAATCAACATCTTGAATGTCTCAGCTGGAATGTTACTGGCTTGAGAGTTATTAGAAGACAACGTCTGATTCTTCAGTATTTAAGGACTAGCTCAGCTAAACTCCTTTTGCTTGAGGAGACTTACCTCATGCAAAAATAATTACTTTGTGACGAAAATAGAAGGAGCTATGAACTCCTCTAAGGAATTATTTGCAACAGTTAAGAAACTATCAAAACTACCAGCCCCTCAGAACCCCAATATTAATCAACAGTTTTGCAATAAACTAGCATCTTATTTCCACAACAAAGTCAAATTGCTCTAGGATTCCTTCTTAGACATTAATCCAAAGGTCGATCTAAACAACAGACCACTGAAGAACACCCACAATGCTAGTACTCTATCCCATTTTGGACCTCTGATGGTGGATCAGACGCAGATACTGATGCAGATTAAATCAGTCTCTCCCAAGGACCCATGTCCAGCCAGAATAATCCATCTAGCCCCAGAAGTGATAGCCACATACCTCACGGCCAGGTTCAACAACGTATTTGTTGCTGGATATTTTCCTATAGACTGGAAGAAAGAGTCCATTCTTCCACTGTTAAAAAAAATCAACCTGGATGCCACTGACCCTAATAATTATTGCCCAACACCACTACTACCATTACCCACCAAATTGGTCGAAAAAATCGTTAATCATGAAATAACAACTTTTGTAGTTAATACAAAGATTCTTGATCCTACACAGTTTGGATTTCCTAGTCATCAAAGTACTGAGCTGGAGTTGATCACAGCTACAGAAGAAATTAGGCAGACAGTAGATGGTGGTGGAAATGCGGCTCTGATCCTTTTAGATCTTTCAGCCACATTTGATGTGGTTAATCATGCTGTTCTAATCGATCACCTGGAATGAATTGGGACCAAGGACAATGCTCTTCAGTTTATCGCCTCCTTTTAAGCTGATGTATCCAGACAGTCTCTCTTGGTGAATGTACCTCTCTGCCTTGTGGGGTCCCTCAGGGCTTGTCCCTGAGCCCCACTCTTGTTAATCTTTATATCACCCCACGTGCAGCTCTGATAGGATCATTTGGTTTTTCTTTGGTTTGTACGCGGATGACACATAAATTGTTGTATCTGTCACCGACAATCCCGAAGCCATGGCAGCCCAGTTTCATGACTGTATGTCTCACATTCGGAAATGGATGAGCAGTAACTGCCTAAAACTAAACTCCTCGAAGACTGAGGTCCTGTTCTTTGGCAATAATATTTTTTTAGGTCGGTCAACTGGTGGCCCTAGGGATTGGGGAATCTACCTATCCCCAGTGACAGAGCAAAAAATCTTGGAGTAATCATTGACACAAAACTATCCTTAGAATGACAGATAAATCACATCACCTCAGCATGTTTCTTTATTTTAAAAACACTAAGGAAAGTGTTGCCTTTCATTCCATCCAGTCTACAGAACAATTTTTACATAAGCTACAAACAGTGCAGAATGCCGTAGCACGGTTATTGTTGGGCATTCCAAAACATAAATCCACATCTCAAGCACTGATCCAATTACACTGGCTTCCTATACATAAACAGATTCAGTTTAAGGCACTCAGCATTGCCTTCAGAGCACAAGAAGTCACTGGCCCTGAGTATCTGATACAGCGTTTTCAGCGCTATACCCCGGCACACTCCCTGCATTCATCTACCAGTGGAAGTCTTGTAATCCCTAGATTTAAGAAAACAAACCTGGGAGGGAGAGGATTCATTCTATGTACAGCAAGGCTGTGAAACTCACTTCCAATAGAACTAAAATCTAAGACAAACCTATTGGAATTCAGGACGACTTGGCTCTTTAATAAAAAACTTGATTTTCTCGGGAGCCTTCATCCTGTACATTCTGCTCAGCACCTATATATCCCCGGCTGATTGTCGCGCTTTACAAATTCTATTTCATTCATTCATTAATAACAAGATGATGATGGCACAAACCTTTATATATAACTTGTCTGGGTTTGGTTTGTTAAGCTTTCCTGTGTGATGAAATCCAGTGAGCCCTATAAATCTCGAATCACTTACTAAATTTGAGGTATAAACGTTGAGGTAAGATAATTTCTAGCTAGGCACAACAATTTTGACCTTCAACTTTCTCGGGAAGGTTAAAGATTCGTAAATTGTATTGTCTATTCTAGATTTTTAAATCCAAAATCATTTTAGAGAGAGCAGGAATTTTTTAGACTGATGGTGTCATTTGTATATTTTTTATTTGGGTATCTCTAATTTAAAATCATTATCAGAAACTGCCATATCTAAATTAGCAATATCTTTTTGAATGTGTGTAATAATTTGGCTGATAGTATCAGTGTAATTGGGTACTGCTCTGATTTCTTCCAGTATTTTATCGAGAGATGGTTCTTCAGGTTCAGAAATGTTAGCTTTGTAGGCGGAGGTGAGTTCACCTGCTTCCGTTTATTCTTACTGTGCACAGGTATATTTCCCATCCAAAACAATTATAGGCAAATATATATGAGTCAATGTTAGTAAATATGCATGAAATGGTTAAAATATAACTAAGTCGGTAAAAGAAAGCAGTTACACCTTTAAATAATAATAATTAGGTGAAAAATAATGAAGCAGGCTATTTGTTTTGTCAAGCATTTGTGCTGTCTTCAGGAGAAAGAAAGGGCTGGGCCCGCCACGTCACAGCCACAATCTTTCCTAATGAGGACGTCACCTTCCTGACAGGAAAAGTATGTGAAAAAAGTGTTGCACCAAAGAACAAGCAATGAAGAAGATCTGCCCAATACTACAGCACACGAATGCAGAAAGCAGTTCAGCCAGCGCTGAAGACACTCCCCAAGTGCCAGCAAACAGAAGAATGAAGAAAAAGTCAGTTCATCAGCAAAACAATTGCCGTTAGTAGGCCATCAGGCAAGAGCCTACAGTACTGTCCTCATCTTGGAGAGTGCACACACCGCATGCCCATATTCTACATCTGGTGGATTCTCAGAATACTGTGCCAAATCTCTGCTCATCCGGGTGGAAACCTCCGCATGGCAGTGAATAGCAAACAATTTGACTAACACACTATCAAGAATCCTTCTCACTTGTTTTAGAATTCAATCCAGAAATGCCGCTATGTATGTTGCCATGACCTTAAATAACAAACTTTGAGGATTATTATCGCTTGTTTTTGTATCCAAAATAGAAATGCCCATCCACATGTAACTCATTGAAGCCGAAGTATGACAGAGAAGTAGGCATGTGCCTGTCTAGTTGTTATGGTAGAAGGGAATCCTGAATCTGCAAGGATGGACTCTGTTTTTTTGGGCAAGTCTACCTCCTGTTATAGGGTCAAGACCATAATTTGGGACCTCTGGGAACTGAAACTGTAGGGTCACTCTGTATCATGAATCATGATGTTGTTTTGTGCACTGCACCGGGGAAGAAGGGGTCTGTGCACCTCTTTTTGGTGTCTTGAGTGCATACATTAACTCAAAATATCTCTAAGTAATTCCTGGTTTTCTTGTAGCAGAGCTTGGAATCACAAGGAGGCGATTACTGCTCTGCGTAGAAAATAGCATCATGATGATGTACCATATGCAAACAGATTATAGGCACTGAGAAATGTGTAGCAGTCATTTAATAAATGAGGCACTAATTATTCTATTCATACACTAGGTTAACACTCAGGGAAATCTTTGGGGTCGCAGCCTCCTCTAATTTTCATGCAATAATTATAATGATCATGGTGACAACAACAATGACAATGAAATTACAAATTAAGAAGAACTAGTGATAACTAAATTGGATCTATAGGAACAACAGTGACTGCTTGATACAGTCAATTGGGTCTGATTGGAAAGAATTTCCTGTTGGGATAAGTGTCAGGCAAATATTTGTGGAGATTTGGCACCTATTGCCAGTGCTTGATTGGTAAAAGAATAAGAGCCAACTTGGACCAGAGTTTTGGGCAGAAGCCCAACTCGAAGGTCAGTGTGCTGAACACCAAGGCTTTGAGTCCTGGTACCACCTCATGGCTCATTAATTCACCACCAGACCTTCCCTGCTTCTTTATCTGACACTCGCAGGTTTTTTCATCCCTGATTTCTCCTCTTGTCACTGTTTTTCCATCTTTCTCTTCACCCTTATTTCCCCTTTTCGTGTTTTTCTCTCACTTGCTCTGGATTGAGTCTTTTCAGAAAAAAAGAATCGTCAGTGAGTGCCTTCCAATGAGTATGGGTGGGCCACACCTCCAACCACTCACTCATATCAAGCACTGTATACTCCCAGACTTCAAATGCCATGTTTAAATATTTAATGGAACGGCACATAAATGTCTCGGCTGACATTCTAATGTATGTTCATGTTATACACAGTGTAGTCGGAAGTCTCGCATTATTTACGAATGTTTTTTAAACCGTTAAACCTATGGGGGAAAATGGGGAAAAATTCAATCTAAAACTGCAACCGCGATGCCAATAATGATGAAAACATAACGACTACTCACACTAAAAATACTATAACTAATATTAAAAATCGTAATGTTTTTATAAAAATAATTATAAGGTGCAACTCAAAGCACGTGAAGAAGAGCATCTGTGATACTTATACACGCTGTACGTTTTTTCGGTTCAAAATGTAAACTGCAAGGTGACAGTTAGGCTCGCACTCATGTACAAGAATGGGTCTGGAACATTCTGGAAGCAAACAGTCAGATTGGAGAAGACGTGTGCATTATGGTCGGCTTTACGCGAACATCAGTCTTAGAGGAGGTTACAGACATCTTGCTTTAATGCTAAACCAGCGGCACGCGTCTAATGCTGCCATGACCTGCAGCAGCAGCCAGTCAAACGAATTCTGCAGTTTGGAGATACTTCGACTTTAAAGTACTAATTACAGAAGACCAGTGGGCGTAATTTTGGCACACCATTACTTTTACCATTCCATGAATAATTTGCATACAAAATGCTTTATTTTGGCAATCTATTAAAGAGCTACAGAGTGTTTGTGGCTTATCACATTCATGCAGGAAGTTGAATCCTAGGCCATCTCGTTAAATTCTGTTGATGCATAACAATTTAAAGTATGGCACTGGCTGGTATGACATTTAAAGATTCCTTCGTTTAATTATGTTGCACAAATATCGGGTTGTTTATCCCTGGGAATATAGTCTTTTGAAGTCAAAGTTGGCATGTACACAACAAAAAGAACGTCTTCACTGAACCCTCAAGTGAGCATCCTGGCTGCAAATTGGGGTTCTCACATTTTTTTTATAATTGTTTGTGATAAGAAACATTACAATTTCGAATACATTCTTTGGAATAATTTTCTGTCTCTGTGATGGAAAACGTGCTTCTGAACATTATTTAGAATATAAAAGCTTTGAAAAGGGAGCTGGGAGAGGCATACGGTACTATTTCATTCGTTCTGATATTTTATTTCCCTTTGAGGCTGAAACTGAATATTTTTTTGTTGGAGAAATACTATAAATAGCCATAAAATCTTTCTACTGTAAAAATGTTTCTAAAACAAAAGAACTCACATTCTAGTAGGAGAATCGCTGCTACTTTAATCCAGAAGGACAATTAGCTGAAATAAAATCAAACTGTTTACTTTTTTCCCATATGGTAGAAAATTAAAAACATAAAAAAGAAATATGAAATGCAATATTGACTTGAAGCTCTGTAAGAATACTCTAAAACGTAGTACGCTTTCATGTCTTACGGTGTGCTGGAATTGCTACAGGGCCTGATGCTGCAGACCAAAGGCAGATTAAGGGAAAACGTTTATAAATATGCAAAATTCTCTAGGTGAGGAAATGACATAGTATTCCTTTTGGTGATGGAGAAGGTTCTTCATCATAGCGGAATTTATTTGCACTGCAGCTCAATGAAAAACACTTTGCATGACATCCGTGCACAAACTGCCTGGACAAAAGCATGATTGAGAACAGAAAGCAATGGACGTCCATTCACCAAAATTCCAGGAGTATCGCGGGTGACGACACAAACCCTTTAGCCTCCGACAGCATCACAGGGTTGACCCTTTATCCTATCCTTCCCCTATCAGCAGCACCATGTTTGCACTGACAGTTAGAGGATGGGTTAAGAGTACAATACTGAAAGTAAACTGCCTTAAGATCCCTGTTTACTTTCAAGCCATGACACTGACTTCCTAACCCCTTACACCAGGGTTAATAGGGGTTCTGCCAGGGACCCCGAGCTTCTAGCCGGGGGTAGCAGGTGCTAGCCCTGACTACACCCCAGTGATGATCAATCATGCCAAAAACAAGTATGTGATGGAGCTTTATATAGGCCTTAGATTATTGTTCACCAAATGATATAACGTTGTCTGGTTTTGAGAATGAGTACTAATAACTCAAAAAACTTTCAAGCAATGTAATTATATTTAAATCCACATAATTCATTTTGAATGTGGAAAGCATGGTTTAACTGATCAACGAGGTGTGCCTTGGGTTAGTATAATTAATAATATCCACATATCACTGCCTTACCGTGAATGTGCTAGAACTATTGGATTTACTAGTGTTAGCTTTAGTCTTGGAAGATATGTTTACCCTAAGGGAAGGCTGCCTTTTTGGAATGCAAGGATATTCACAGAAGGAGGAATATGATTTACCTCGATTGTTATAAGTTACAAGTGAATATTGTGTGCCCGGAAGGAAAAATACAAAGAATGTGTCAGATCAGATTTTTATTGAAATATTTGGGAAAATGAAGACTGGTACATTTTAACCAACCATTATTAATGCACTTATTCTGATTATTGAATGGTCCTTATCCTAATGATGAAGCTGGTGTTCTCCTGATACAGTATTACACATTTAATTCCAATAATGCTTGTTATTTCTCTCCGTATTACCTGACTATTATTATTTCATTTAGGATTTTTTCATATTGAATTTGTACTTCTATGCAGCCACCGGATAGTGCTTACAAGCAGTGGAAGGAGACTATACTGTTCAATGAAGGGATACAGCAGCCATCGATATGCACCATCATTTAACATTTTCCCTGGGGCATGAAGGGAGTATGAAGTGGCAAGTGTAGCGACAGAGGTCCCAGGGTAGGTGCGTAGCCCTTAACAAAACTTTACGTTGATTCACATTGAAATGTCCTTTTGATGACGACAAGGTAACATTTTGTTGAATCTGAGATAACACATTTGTTGTATATATTGCATCTATTTTATATCCCTGAGGAAGTCTCGGCGTTGATGCCAGATGAAACACGTGTTGGCTAGATGTTTTGAAAAAGGAAGGAAAATAAAAGAACAGATCTCGGAAACAACATGCAAGACTCTACGTGGGTTCCTTGATTTTGCTCACAAAGATGTAACAGTGACATTTGGGGCTTTCCCCATAATTATAGGGGCATTTGTATGACTACTCTTCCAATTTGATTAGAGCAGATTGAGTATACTTTGCATTTATAGAGCATGATTTTCCTGTGTTTTTGCACCGGCATAAACGCTGGCCACCAACATTCTACTTAAAACTATGAGTAGTTATCTTTGAGTCTGAGGTGAAGGGAAACAGCCTTTACAACACAGGCCTTACCACGCCTGACCTTTTTCCATGCATCATTTACAAGCAAAATTGTACCACACCTATGCTTTTTCCACGCATCATTCACAGCGCAAAAGAGCATAGGGTGGTAGGAGTTTTTAGGGTGTGGGGTTGGTAAGGGTATTTTGTAGTAAGGGTGTTTTTAGAGTTTAGCAGTTGGTAGGGGTATAGGGTGGTAGGGGAAGTTTAGGGTTGAGAGGTGGACAGGGGTGGTAAGGGTAATTTACAGTTTTGGGGTGGGTAGGGGTATAGAATGGTAAGGGAATTTTTAGGGTTTAGGGATGGGGAAGGTCATGGGATGATAAGGGTATTTTTAGGGCTTAGTGGTGGATAGGAATATAGGGTGGTAAGGGTATTTTAAGGATTGGTGTTGGGTATGGGTATGTTATGTTATTGGAGCTTATAACACACACAGATAGTCCAAGGAGTGTCCCAGTGCGAGCCTTGAGAGGGGAAAAGGGGCAGATTTAAACAAAGAGAAGTGTCTTTGGTCTTTTTTTTGAGAGATAGACATACTGGGTGCTGCGAAGAGCCAGAGGAAGCGAGTGCCATGCCGTAGGAGCCCTGAAACCATGGGAACTGCCCCCAATCTCGTAAGCTGGAAGCGAGGGATGTGGGCCAAGAGTTGAGATGATGAACCGAGGTGTCTGGTGGGGGTGTAGAACAGGAAACTCTTCCTTAAGTAGATAGGGCCGAAGGCATGTAGGGCACGATGGTCCAGGGTCAGGGCTTTAAACTTGACTTGTTCGACCACAGACAGCCAATGAAGTGAATGCAGATTCTGGCTATTGCTGCTTCTCATTGGTATGTTAAAAAGAAACCTCACCACAGCATTGTAGACAAGCTGCAGTCAATTGAGTCGATAACCCAGAGGGCCAACATACAAGGCGTAAGCATAATTGATCCACAAGAGTTTCAGGGCCCGAGTAACCATTTTCTTGGCTGCCCTGGGGAGGAGCGGGAGAAATTTCCTGAGGGTTTTAAGTATCCCAAAGAAATTCCCCTGCTAGCTTCTTAATCTGGGTCGAAAAAGAAAGATTGTCTTCGATCCACACTTCAAGATTCTTAGCGGGTTGCCCTGTCGAGACAGGCATAGGTAATTCGGCTGGCCATAGTGCTTCCCTGAACTGAGGGGAAATGGTCCCATGAAGGAGGATTTCCGATTTCTCCTCGTTACAGTTAAGCTGCGCTGAGGAAAGCCATTGAAAGACTGCTAACAGACAATTTCTGGCCAAGGACGTGCAACACTCTGATTTTCCCCAGGTAAACAGAAGCTGAGTGTCATCAGTGTACGCTATAATTTTGACTCCCAGCTCTTCAGCCAAGTGAATCAGAGGGGTGACGTATAAATTAAAAAGAAGATGGCTCAAAAAGGACCCCTGTGGCACCCCAGTAGTCACCATCTGAGGTGAGGAAGAGAACGGGGGGGGCCACACCTGTTGTGTGTGACCCTCCAAAAATGATTTCAGCCAACTTAGGCAGCACCTGAAATTGCCATATCTGCAAGGCCGGTTAGCAGCAGAGAATGGGGAACAGTGTCAAATGCTGCTGAGGGGTTTCACAAAATTAGAGCTGCTCTACCACCCGAGTCCAGGCACTCCAGAATGGCTTCAGAAACTTCCACCAGGGCCGATTCGGTACTATAAGAGGCTCTGAACCTTGATTGGGCTGTATGGAGTAGGCCGGAGCCCTCGATGAAGTCAGTAAGTTGTTTGTTACAACAGTTTTGCACACTTTCACCACACTTGGAAGAAGGGAGATGGGGTGATAACTAATTGGGTACAGCGGATCCAGTGACGTTTTTTTTAAAAGTGGCAAAATCTTGGCCTGTTTCCATGCTAAAGGAACACAAGCCTCCTGGAGGGACAAATTGTTGAGTCTATTAACTTTGGGGTTCACTATCTCTGTGACCGAAGCCAAAAGCCTGGCTGAAGAGAGATCAGATGAGGAGCCTGATTTCAAGGCCTTAAGGACCCTTAGTGACTCAGGCAGATCGATGGGTGCGAAGAACGTCAGGGAAGGAGAGTCAACATGCGGCACCTCAGGGGGCAAGAACCTGATCGTAGAGTGGTTGCCTAGAGTGAAAGAAGCTTGGATGGAACAAATGTTCTCAATAATGAAATGTAAGAGGCCTCGTACCAGGCGTTCAAAGAAGGAAGTGTGATGGATTCAGCTCTAGGGGCCATAAAGCTCTGGACAATGGAAAACATATTCTTTGGAGTTGTTCTTGGCTAGATCAATGCGATTCGCATAGTAAAGGCTTTTGGCCTGGGCTATAGAGGTATAATGCATCTTCTGGGCTTTCCTGAGAGTCAGCTTCACCAAGGGGCAATAGTCCTGCCACCAGCAGCGTTCTAATTTTTTGCAATGTTGCTTCTGCGTTAGCTCAGGCGAGAACCACTGCTTAGAAGGAGAATCCCTGAACCGTTTAAGGAGGGACGTAGAAGAGAGGAGATCCACCACGTGCCTGATCCAGCTAGAGAAGTGTTCAAAAGCTCCCTCCACATCATCTGAGGGGACTGGCCTTGACTCAGCCAGAACATGGCTGAAGTCAACAGGTCAATTTTGGCAGTGGCCTGGCATTGCCAGGCCTGGCCTTAAAGGATGTTGCCATTCGGAGTCCAGGAAAAGTAGGACAAGAAATGGTCGGACCATGGCACCCGAAGAGGATCCTCAACCATAATAGGGAAGTTGGAGCAAATAGGATCAAGGATATGGCCACCTGAAGGAGTTGGTGCCCTGACCCATTGAGTAAGCTGGGCAAGGCTTAGTGAGTCTAAGAATTCCCGGGTATCCCCTACATCTGCCTGGTCCAATTGAAAATTAAGATCAACCATAGTATGTAAAACGTAAAGCGCAGGGAATAATAACATCCTCCAAATTTTTGAGAAAGGTAAGGATATTTTTGGGTTTGGGGTGAGTTTGAGGCAAGGGGTGGTAACGGTATTTTAGGGTTTAGGGGTGAGTAGAAGTATAGGGTCGTAAGGGTATTTTTAGGGTTTAGAGTTGGGTAGGGGCAAGGGTGGTAAGGGTATTTCAGTGTTTAGGGGCGGGTAGGGGTATAGGATGGTAAGTGGATTTCTAGCCTTTAGGGGTGGGTATGGGGCTCAGGTAGTAAGGGTATTTCATGGTTTATGGGTGGTAAGGGTATAGGGTGGTAAGGGTATTATTAGGGTTATGGGGAGGGCAGTGGCAAGGAGGAGATAGGCATTTTTAGGGTTTAGGAGTGGGCGGGAGATTGGGTTGTAAAGGTGTTTTAGGGTTTATGGGTTGGTAGTGCTGTAGGTTGATAAGAATATTTTAGGGATTACGGGTAGGTAAAGGCATATGGTAATAATGAATGAATTTGTATTGTTTAGGGATGGGTAGGGGTATGGGTTGGTAAGGATAATTAATAAAGTGGGGTTTGGGGTGGTGTCCCCAGTATAAAAAGACATTGAATGTATTTATTGTAAGAAAAAACAAGTGGCAGGGGTTGGGGTGTCTTCCCCCCAAAAGTATATATATATATTATTCAGGGTGGAATTCTTGCCACTGTATAACATCATGTATTTTCTACATAATTTCAGCTGCAGTTGGATAGTATCTATATGGATACAACTGTTGTTTTATGGTAATAAGCATGCATATATGCCTGTACTGATGAATTGTACACCAAGCCAAGATGGTGTTGCTATGTTTTTTTTTAAAAGTCCTTCCTCTATGATCATAACAATGATGAATGTATTTAATAATATGTCCATTTCCAGCGCACCTGATACGGACGAAGGTGACTGCCAAAACACGTTTGTTTACTGCATGGAACCACGGAGTGAGTATCTACTACACGGGTACACCCCCGTGAAAGAAGCACCAGGCGGCAGGTGCACGGGCAAAGGTGCGGACAGGAGCTTTGTTCTATATATAAATATCTCTCTCGATCCCTCTATATATACATATATATATATATATATATTCACTGAAAAAACCATAGGTTTCAGGCCTTATATAGTTAGGAATTAGCGTTTTAGGGGTGTTATAGTTAGCTGGACATTTCACTCATACAAAACCATTGAAATTGCTCCTATATAGTTAGTTGTACTAACTATATTTCGCGCACCCGCAATCCACTGCTGATGATGTCACATCTTACATCATTCATGACATGGTCAGTGACATCACTGATGACATCTCAAATGACATCACTGATGACATCACTGATGACATCATCCAGTGAATGTGGTTTGCTTCGTTATTTAAATATGCATTATGTATATAGCAATTTGCATTGAAGAATGAGTGGATATATAAACATAAATATTTGGATGGAGTATTTAGTAGCAGTATAATTGACTGTTTACTTTAACAATTTACAGTGTCTCACTAAATTTAGTGGATAGTGACTAAACTGTGTGAATATCTGCATCAGTTTGTCAGTTGTTGTGTAAACTGGTTCTCCAGTTGGTTACTAGGTATGTGAAAGTCTATATTAGTTATTGATTAGTTAACTGAGTATTTGTATGGGAGAGTGAATGTGTGTGTGGTTCGGTGGGGGGGTGTGTGACTGCCCAAAGATGTGTGAGTAATTGATTCAGTAGATATATGAAGTTAAAACTACATGTTCTAACAGTTGTTTGGGTGAGTGAATATCTTTATGGGTGTGGTGATGAGCAAATATATTTCTCAATTGTACATGTCCAACAAAGTAGAAAAATAAAAGGCAGTGTATGTGTCAGTTGTTGTATATAAATAAGTATACATAAGACTCAATGATTGTGTGAGTGACTATATGGATAACTGTATACTTGTAATAATGAATTTATAATGCACTAAGTATGACTTACTATCTAAATGAATAGATGAAGTGGTTTTTGTATAAATGTGTAGCTAAGAAAGTATGTAAGTATGATCCATTGTTTGCATAACTGAGTTAGATAACTTCATATGTGAATAGGTTGTGTGCTGGTGTGTAATGTTGACGCAAAATAGGGGTCCCAGTGAAAAAGTATCAAAATAACATGAGCGAGCACATTGAGAATATTTTGGAGAAATAATTTGCAGACAAAGCCTTCCACACACTGTTATTTAATCACAATGTGCCTATTCACATTACATATACTAAATTGATAACACAATTGTAATAGTGCCCCAGGGAAAGGAATGGTAAAGAATGGTGATGTGTAAGGAAAAAGGGAGATGTGCAAGGTAGATCAAAGTGCAAACAATGGTATCATTACCTATTTCATAAACAAATGATACACCTGGCTTCAGAGCACTGAGCCAGTAACATGAGGGAGCAACTAATGTTCTATAATTAAAGGAAAACCATGCTAGCAACACTAATATTTATTATTTAAAATAGAGGTTGCGCCAACTGGTGTATGATAGTAGCTGTCGATGTTTCGACCCCAGCACTACAGTGGTAGGTGTACGTCGCACCTTAAAGGGGGGTCTTCATCAGGACAGAGAGAAGAAGCTCAGGGGAACTGGTTTCTCATGGAAAGTTGGGCTGTTGAGCTCACAACATGTACAGGAGAACGAGGAAGGGGTACATCAGAGTATCCAAGATAAATTCCAGAGATCAGTATAGTAAGGGAACCACAAATTCATTAAGAGATTCCGTGTGTTGCCAGACTGGTCATCGAAGTTCTAACTACACATAAAAATCCTTTCGGCGTATTTTTAATGTCATCTTAGGACCGGAATTTTTTTTCTCATTGTTCAATTGTCAATTGCAGCGGAGTCTGCAATTAGTCCCGTAGTATTCGTGCTCTAACTTCACAAAGACACTTCCGGTATAGTCTTGTTGTAATTCAAAACCGGAGAAGAGAAGAGAGGCACATCTCAGCCGGCAAATTCGTGACCTTAGAAGCGCCAAACAAGTCAGAGTCCCCGATTCGTATCTCGCCTGATCGCCTGATCAGGCGAGATACGAATCGGGGACTCTGACTTGTTTGGACTCTTTTTCACTGGGACCCCTATTTTGTATCATATAGCACCCAGGTCCCTAGTGACTTTATTGGGTAAACCCCCCATATTTAATCTATTGTTCATTGACAGCATGTATGAGTGAATCTACAGGTAAGTGATTAGATGTGTATATACATCTAGGAATCTCTGAATGGGCTTTTAGATACTTGTATTGCTGTGTCAACGGATTCAAATATGATACTCTGTATTTTACAAAGAGTGATGAAAGATTTTACTAGTGTATGAAAAGGTGTATGTGATTGTCACATGGATGATGTCATCAGTGATGTCATTTGAGATGTTTTCAGTGATGTCACTGACCATGTCATGAATGATGTAACATGTGACATCATCAGCAGTGGATTGCGGGTGCGTGAAATATAGTTAGTACAACTAACTATTCAGGAGCAATTTCAATGGTTTTGTATGAGTGAAATGTCCAGCTAACTATAACACCCCTAAAACTTATAGTTTTTTGAGTGAATTTCAAAGGTTTTTTAAATGCTAATTCCTAACTATATAAGCCCTGAAACCTATGGGACCCTCAGTATTCAAGGGGACTTAATCCCCCAACTTAAAACGCGCCATGAGGTGCAGTTGCACAGTGGTGAAGGGCAGGGCCTAATGAAACATGTGTGAAAACACGCCCTGTGGCGCGCTTTAAGTTGGGAAATTAAGTCCCCTTGAATCCTGAGGGTCTCTGGGGGCCAACTAGCCCACCAGGTACCTTCAGTAAGTTCAACAGAGTTGCATTGCAGAGATGTGAAAAAAGGGCCATGGTCTTGGACCACCTCTCTGCAACGCAGCTCTGTGGTTCTTACTGTAGGTACCTGGTGGGCTAGTTGCGCCAAAGGGACCCTCAGGATTCAAGGGGACTTAATCCCTCAACTTAAAACGCGTCACAGGTCGTGTTTGCACACTTGTTACATCAGGCCCCACCCCATCCCTTCACCACTGTGCAAACTGGCCCTCTGGCAAGTTGTAAGTTGGGGGATTAAGTCCCCTTGAATCTGATGGTCCCTTGGGTCCAACGAGCCCACCAGGTAGTCAAGCTATCCTGGCTGAAGACGGCTGATAGCCAGATACCGGTCCTAGGATGCTTGATTCTGGTCCAGGAAAGACATGGCTTTGGCAGATCGGGCTGGACTGTTCCCATTAGGCACAGGGTCAAGGCTGATTTGCATATGGCCATGTCTGAACTGGGGTGGTGTGGAGTGCAAAAAAAACGATGGATTGAGGCCCAGATCTCCGTACTGGGGTGAATTTATGACATTGTTCTGCATTCTGTCCATCAATTGTTGTTTTTGCATTTGTCACCCCGAGTGGGATGGGTATGCTCAGACGTGAGTCCCATGCTCTCCACACAACTGGAGTCAAGCTATCCAGGCTGATGAAGGCTGATAGCCAGAAACCGGTCCTTGGATGCTTGATTCCGGTCCAGGAAAGACATGTCTTGGCAGTTCGGGCTGGACTGTTCCCATGAGGCACAGGGTCAAGGCTGATTTGCATATAGCCATGTCTAACCTGGGGTGGTGTGGAGTGCAAAAAAACGATGGATTTAGGCCCAGATCTCTGTACTGGGGTGAATGTATGACATTGTTCTGCATTCTGTCCATCAATTGTTGTTTTTGCATTTGTCATCCCGAGTGGGATGGGTATGCTCAGACGTGTGTCCCATGCTCTCCACACCACTGGAGTCAAGCTATCCAGGCTGATGAAGGCTGATAGCCAGAAACCGGTCCTTGGATGCTTGATTCCGGTCCAGGAAAGACATGTCTTGGCAGTTCTGACTGGACTGTTCCCATGAGGCACAGGGTCAAGGCTGATTTGCATATAGCCATGTCTGACCTGGGGTGGTGTGGAGTGCAAAAAAGTGATGGATTTAGGCCCAGATCTCTGTACTGGGGTCAATGTATGACATTGTTCTGCATTCTGTCCATCAATTGTTGTTTTTGCATCTGAAAAAATAATTTACCATGTCAATGCTGCTGAGTGGGTAAGTGCAGTCGTTATTGCTAAAAACAAAAATGGAAAAATACGTTTGTGTGCGGATTTACGCTCTGTGAACAAAAACATTCTAGTTGATTGCTATCCCCTGCCAAAGATAAATGAATTAATTTCCACTTTGTGTGGGGCTGTCGTTTTCAGCAACTGTGACCTAAGAGCTGCGTATCATCAAGTCATGCTCAAGAAAGAATTTCAAGCTCTTTGCACTTTTATCACACCCTTTGAAGTTCTTAAATATTAACGGTTGACGTTCGATCTTGCATCAGCGGCAAGCGTGTTCCAAAAGTTATTGTTCACCTTGTTTAAGGGTGTACACAGCATTTTAGCTTTCCAGGATGATATCCTTATTTTTGCCAAAGGTATTTGTGAACCCAACTGCATCTTGGACAAAGTTTTAAAACATTTGTCTAATCAAGACATGACTGTGTCAAAGAACAAGTGTAAATCTTTGAATGAAAATCAACTGTTCGAAATAGGTATGTCTTAAACTTCGGTCGCTTTCACCTCCAGAGTTCTAACCTCAACGGAGAGGAAGCAAAGCACTATAGCGAGAGAAGCACTTGCTTGCGCGTGGGCCATTTCAAAATTTAAAACCTATGTTTTGGGTACATCTTTTAATTTGTGCACAAATCACAAACCTCTTATTTATTTACTAGGGGATAAAGGAACTTCTTGTGCCTCCTCCAGACTTATCAGAATTTTGTCCAAATTACAGGAATATAACTTTGATGTCATGTATATTCCTGGAGTTACAAACTATAGAGCTGATTGTCTATCCAGGTAACATACTCCATTGGAAGGAACTCCAGATATTGACTTGTTTGAGAATGAATGCATTGCAGCAAACATGGATGTTGTACAGCTGTGCAAGAGTACGATCTCAGAAACAGAGTGGCTCACTGCTTGCAATTAGGATGCTATTTTGAAAGAAGTAAAGTGTTTCGTTCAACAGGGTTGGCCCTATAATAGAAATCTCAAAGGTAACTTATTTGTGTTTTGGCAGCTAGCTGATCAGTTTACTGTACAAAATGACATTCTTATGAGAGCTCAGAAAAGTGTGGTTTCCAGTCAGCTTAGAGCTAAAATTCTAGAGTTAAGCCATAAAGGTCATTTAGGGGCTACTTCTACCAAGAAAACCCTAAGATGTTATTTCTGGTGGCTTTAAATGGACTGAAAAAATGTGTAAGCAATTGTCAAGAGTGCATTCTATCCAATAAACATTGAAGGGCTCAGGATACTTTGGTAACAACACCCTTACCTCAAGGTGCCTGGCGTAAGATAGCACTTGTCTTAGCCAGTCCCGTTGGGTCTTTGCCCTTTGATAACAAGTATGTGATTGTTGTCATAGATTATTTCTTGAAGTGTATATATTATGACTTTGTGTAAGAAACATCCACCCAAGAAGTCAATAGATTCTTGAACAAAATCTTTGCTCTGGAGAGGTATCTGGAGGAACTCTTTACAAATAATGTTGTATATATAAACTGCGAAGCGTGGCTAGGTTACACCTTGCGCAAGCCAATATTCAAGTAACAAAATAATCACATTTCATAACAGATTGCTGTCCCACGTCCCAAAACAAATCCTCTGTGTAAAACACAGTGAATAAGCAATAAACAAGTTATTGTTCCTGAGCAAACGACAGATAATAAGTTAGAATAGATCAATTCATAAATAAACAGTCCAAATGTGCATCCAGATTTTTGAGATTCAAAAATTAAATTCACTTTTATTTTATTTTTTCTTTTGTTCGCATCACAATTGCAGAGATTTCAAACAGTGATTCTTGTTGATGAGTTGATTAACATCGCCCTGTGTAAAGTGTAATGGGAACTGGTTGTCCATGATTGGTATGTTTGCCTTTCTAGTAAAGTCCCTATTAAAGTGCACTATGTGTGCCAGGGCTGGTAATGCAAATGCTACTAGTGGGAGTGCAAATTGCAAAAAACACAGTTGATGGACAGAATGTAGAACAATGTCATACATTCACCCCAGTACAAAGATCTGGGTCTAAATCCATCATTTTTTTGCACTCCACACCACCCTGGGTTAGACACTGGCTATATGCAAATCAGCTCTGACCCTGTGCCTCATGGGAACAATCCAGTCCGAACTACCAAGCCATGTCTTTCCCAGACCGGAATCAAGCATCCAAGGACCGGTTTCTGGCTATCAGCCTTCATCAGCCTGGATAGCTTGACTCCAGTGGTGTGGAGAGCCTGGGACTCACGTCTGAGCATACCCAGCCCACTTGGGGTGAAAATTACAAAAAACACAGTTGATGGACAGAATGTAGAACAATGTCATACATTCACCCCAGTACAAAGATCTGGGCCTAAATCCATCATTTTTTTGCACTCCACACCACCCTGGGTTAGACACTGGCTATATGCAAATCAGCTATGACCCTGTGCCTCATGGGAACAGTCCAGTCCGAACTACCAAGCCATGTCTTTCCCAGACCGGAATCAAGCATCCAAGGACCGGTTTCTGGCTATCAGCCTTCATCAGCCTGGATAGCTTGACTCCAGTGGTGTGGAGAGCCTGGGACTCACGTCTGAGCATACCCAGCCCACTCGAGGTGAAAATTGCAAAAAACACAGTTGATGGACAGAATGTAGAACAATGTCATACATTCACCCCAGTACAAAGATCTGTGCCTAAATCCATCATTTTTTTGCACTCCACACCACCCTGGGTTAGACACTGGCTATATGCAAATCAGCTCTGACCCTGTGCCTCATGGGAACAGTCCAGTCCGAACTACCAAGCCATGTCTTTCCGAGACCGGAATCAAGCATCCAAGGACCGGTTTCTGGCTATCAGCCTTTATCAGCCTGGATAGCTTGACTCCAGTGGTGTGGAGAGCCTGGGACTCACGTCTGAGCATACCCAGCCCACTCGGGGTGAAAATTGCACAAAACACAGTTGATGGACAGAATGTAGAACAATGTCATACATTCACCCCTGTACAAAGATCTGGGCCTAAATCCATCATTTTTTTGCACTCCACACCACCCTGGGTTAGACACTGGCTATATGCAAATCAGCTCTGACCCTGTGCCTCATGGGAACAGTCCAGTCCGAACTACCAAGCCATGTCTTTCCCAGACCCGAATCAAGCATCCAAGAACCGGTTTCTGGCTATCAGCCTTCATCAGCCTGGATAGCTTTACTCCAGTGGTGTGGAGAGCCTGGGACTCACGTCTGAGCATACCCAGCCCACTCGGGGTGAAAATTGCAAAAAACACAGTTGATGGACAGAATGTAGAACAATGTCATACATTGACCCCAGTACAAAGATCTAGGCCTAAATCCATCCTTTTTTTGCACTCCACACCACCCTGGGTTTGACACTGGCTATATGCAAATCAGCTCTGACCCTGTGCCTCATGGAAACAGTCCAGTCCGAACTACCAAGCCATGTCTTTCCCAGACCGGAATCAAGCATCCAAGGACCGGTTTCTGGCTATCAGCCTTCATCAGCCTGGATAGCTTCTCTAAAAAAGAGACCTGCTTTTTATTAGTATTCCCTCTTGTTTCAGGACCGGACGAGTCAGATGAAGATGATGTCTCTGAAAAAGTTTCATACCTATTCCGTGAACGTCCTTGGTAATTATATAAGGCCCCCCTGGATTCCGCCAGCGAGTAGTAATCGTCCTTCAGAAACGGATAGGCTTTTTCAAGAGTGAAGGCTTTAGAATCCCTTTCATACTGGGTGGTTTTACTGTTTATAGCAGTGTCTTTAAAGGACAAAATCTCTTTCTCGATTTTTTCTAGGAGTGCTTTGGCATCAGGAACCAACTGGCTCTCTTGGATACTTCTAGTGACTTCCTCAATTTCTTCTAGTTCTTTTTTACACAGACGTTGTGCTGTCTCAATCGTATGAACCATAAGGTCCCTGCTGCATTTGGTATTTATGCAACTAAAACCCTTTTTGTATTCTGTGTCTTCCGTAAAAATTACTGGCACATTTTTCACCTGTAGCCCCCAAGGGATGGTGCCACCCTTCAGGTGCCTCAGAAGAAAATGGCCGTGCAGCTCAGTTCGAATATGTTTCTTACTTATAAAATAGTGCTGACCATACAGAAATTATAATAACTCCGTATTTAGAGTAACAAATCAACTTTAATTAAAGATTTGTTTGGTATTATTTATTTATACCCTTTTAATTCATTTGTTTTTTAGTTAGAAAATAGTTCAGACAAAAAGACATACCTTATACATACAATTGTTCAAAAAAAAGAGAGAAGGGGGAAAAAAAAGAAGAACAAGCTTCAAATGACTGTACTTAATCACAACAACATTTACATAAAACATAAATCCACAACTATGCACATTTGCACAATTATTTGTATACCAACACAAATACTCATTAACAGTTGATTTCCAATCCAAAGAATCAAGGAAAATCAAGAAGAAATCAGATGGAGAAAAGATACATCAATATCATGCACAGTATAAATAAGGCTGAAATGCTTAATCAAACTTTCAGTCATTAAGGGAGCAATTTAATCCCAGATCTTTAAACGGTGCTTGTCTCCATTTGGCCGACGCGTTTCGAACTCGCTAAGGTAATTTGCGTGTTCTCATCAGGGCTTATTGAATTTTCCTGCATAATTTTGTGCAAAAAATAAATGAAAAACGAAAATTTGTATCACTTCCTCTAAAATAGTGAATAGCCTCATTTTATCGCTCAAATATATACATTGAGAGCAAGGGGATTACCTTACTGGGGTAGTCACAATTAGCTGGGGTTCAATTATTTTGTGACGTTCTCGCCGTGGTGTCTGGAAGAGGAAAGACCTCATCAATACAGTGTTCCAAAAGAGAGCGGGTTGTCTGATGCCAACTTAATGTGCACCCTTACCTTGAATCTTGTCTGTATGCTCCCTTCTTAAAATCCAAACTCGGTAGACATTCAATGTGATTTAGTGAAGATTTCCCAAATGGCCAAGGGTCCCGTTTATGAGCCTAGAAAAATTGGTAAAGGAGAGCTGTAACTCGTCCTCGTTGTATAATGAGGTGCTGCTAGCATCCTTGACTGGCAATAATATACCTGTGCTCCGGGGCTCAGCGGAAATATTCTCAAAATAATTGAACCCCAGCTAATTGCGACTACCCCAGTAAGGTAATCCCCTTGCTCTCAATGTATATATTTGAGCGATAAAATGAGGCTATTCACTATTTTAGAGGAAGTGATAAAAATTTTCGGTTTTCATTTATTTTTTGCACAAAATTATGCAGGAAAATTCAATAAGCCCTGATGAGAACACGCATATTACCTTAGCGAGTTCGAAACGCGTCGGCCAAATGGAGACAAGCACCGTTTAAAGATCTGGGATTAAATTGCTCCCTTAATGACTGAAAGTTTGATTAAGCATTTCAGCCTTATTTATACTGTGCATGATATAGATTTATCTTTTCTCCATCTGATTTCTTCTTGATTTTCCTTGATTCTTTGGATTGGAAATCAACTGTTAATCAGTATTTGTGTCGGTACACAAATAATTGTGCAAATGTGCATAGTTGTGGATTTATGTTTTATGTAAATGTTGTTGTGATTAAGTACAGTCATTTGAAGTTTGTTCTTCTTTTTTTTCCCCCCTTCTCTCTTTTTTTTGGAATAATTGTATGTATAAGGTATGTCTTTTCGTCTGAACTATTTTCTAACTAAAAAACAAATGAATTAAAAGGGTATAAATAAATAATACCAAACAAATTTTTAATTAAAGTTGATTTGTTACTCTAAATACGGAGTTATTATAATTTCTGTATGGTCAGCACTATTTTTCTCTAAGAATTTACATAGGGTCCAGCTGTCCTTACTCCCCAGGACCTATCTGCCTGTATACAAAAGTTTAGGGCGGGTGCATACCCGCGAGAGTGATAAGGGCGCTTAAAGTAGCGTGTGTTCTTAATTCACTGTGATTTGATCAAGTGGAGGGACGCTCCTGTCCCTTCAAGGTATGTCCGATAAAGACACCTTGTCGTTCTCTGAAAATCATATTCAGTCTCTAATAGCCTCAGCTCCATTTTCTAATATCGCTCTGAGTACTTCCGCGCAGCAACAGAATGAATCTGATAAATTAATCAGATTAAGTAAGAAACATATTCGAACTGAGCTGCACGGCCATTTTCTTCTGAGGCACCTGAAGGGTGGCACCATCCCTTGGGGGCTACAGGTGAAAAATGTGCCAGTAATTTTTACGGAAGACACAGAATACAAAAAGGGTTTCAGTTGCATAAATACCAAATGCAGCAGGGACCTTATGGTTCATACGATTGAGACAGCACAACGTCTGTGTAAAAAAGAACTAGAAGAAATTGAGGAAGTCACTAGAAGTATCCAAGAGAGCCAGTTGGTTCCTGATGCCAAAGCACTCCTAGAAAAAATCGAGAAAGAGATTTTGTCCTTTAAAGACACTGCTATAAACAGTAAAACCACCCAGTACGAAAGGGATTCTAAAGCCTTCACTCTTGAAAAAGCCTATCCGTTTCTGAAGGACGATTACTACTCGCAGGCGGAATCCAGGGGGGCCTTATATAATTACCAAGGACGTTCACGGAATAGGTATAAAACTTTTTCAGAGACATCATCTTCATCTGACTCGTCCGGTCCTGAAACAAGAGGGAATACTAATAAAAAGCAGGTCTCTTTTTTAGAGAAGGGCCAGCAAGGCAAACCCAGACAAAAGATACCATGGGAGATGCGTACCCGGAAAAACTCCTACAAATTATAGAGGCTCCTTCAACAATAGTAACAGCAGATGAGGAATCTGTGCTCAACTTAGGATTAAAATTTGTTCCGAATACACGAACAGACTTTACTAAAACAAAAATGGAAATGATTGCCTTCTGTCGTAAAATCAGACTGAAGGCCTTCTTTCACAATCAGCCACCAATAAATAATTATGAAACAACTGGGCTGAAGAATAAGTCCACATTTATCCCTAATCAGAATATCCCGAAACAGATTTATGCTTTTGAGCAAGTAGTACTATCCTCAATAAACAAGCTTGAGAAAAAGAATATGTACGTCAAGCCAAATCTAAGCAGAGGCCAGTTGGCAGCATTAAAAGGTCTCAGTGAGGACCGCACAATTATAGTTAAACCTGCCGATAAGGGCGGAGCCACTGTTTTGTGGCCCAGGGATAAATATCTGAAAGAAGGTGAATCCCAGGTAAACAACCATACCTGGTACAGAAAATTAACTGTGGACCCAACAAAAGAAATTCAATCAAAAATAGCTGACTTGATACAAAAGGGATGCAACAGTGGGTATGTAGGCGTGAAAGAAAGGGACTTTCTTGTGAAGAAATTCCCCCGCATACCATTGTTGTATCTGCTTCCCAAGATACACAAAAATCCTGCCGAGCCCCCTGGAAGACCGATTGTCTCGGGATGTGACTCGTGCTTGGAACCTCTCTCGAAGTACGTTGACTATTTCTTGAAGCCTTTTGTGAATACTGTAAAGTCGTATTTACAAGATACCACTGACTTTTTGGTCAAAATTGAAAACATGGAGTTCAATCCTTCTACTGAGATCATGGTCACGATGGACGTGACATCACTATATACGCAAATCCCACAAAGTGAAGCACTGAGGTCATGGAGTTATACCTTGATAAAAGAACAAGACCCCACAGGGTCCCTACGTCCTTCATTTTAGAACTCGCTGAATTAACACTGAAGAAAAATTATTTTCGCTTCAATGACGAGTTCTTTTTACAAACCAAGGGGACAGCCATGGGCTGTCCTTATGCGCCGGAGATGGCCATACTGTTTATGGCAGAATACGAGAACAAGTTTGTGGAGAACAACAATCCCTACAAGAAGCATATAAAACAGTGGCTCAGATATATTGATGACGTGTGGCTCCTGTGGCAGGGGAGCCACACTGAATTGACAGAATTCCATCAGTGGCTGAATAATAAGCATCAGGACATCAAATTTTCACTGGAACAGAGTAACTCAAAAATGACATTTTTAGATGTCGAAATAAGATGTAGTGACGGTTGCCTAAAATCTTCCCTTTTCAGAAAAGAGACGGACAGAAATACCATCCTCCACCATCAGAGCGCACATCCCAGAAATTTGAGGACTAACTTACCATACGGGCAGCTACTCCGCATCAGGAGAAACTGCTCAGATATGAAAGATTATGATTTGCACTCAAAAAAATTTTGTGAAGAGATGATCACCAGAGGATACCCCAAAAAATTGTTGAAACATGCCTGCAAGAGGGCACGCCACACTCCACGTGAGTGCCTTCTTGAACGGAGAATCAAACAGGAACTGGATAAGATGGTTTGTGTCACAACATTTGGCCCCCATGCCCATCAGATACGACAAACCATTCTTAAAAATTGGCATTTGTTAGAAGAACTTGAATGCCCATTTCCAAAACCCATTTTTGCTTTAAAAAAAAACAGAAGCATAGGCCAACAAATTGTTCGTGCTGATGTAATGATAGAGAAACCTAAACATGATTTATTATCAGTATGGGGTTTAAAACAGATCACAAACAAATGCGCATGCGCGGTCGCCCGCGCATGCGCATTTCTCGGGAGAAATGCGCATGCGCGGCCGCCCCCGCATGCTCATTGGTATCCAGTAAAGGACGCTATTCAAAGAGGGAGCCCCGGACGAGCCCCGGACAAGGTAAGTGCTTTAAAATTGTTTTATTCAGGGTAGTTGCTTAAATAATGTATGTAGGGGAGAGCGGGAGGGAGGTGCGTAGTGGGGCTACGCGGAGTGCGGGAGTGGGCGTAGCTTCTCGCCCAATCCACGTAGCTCCGCGGACCCCCACTACGCCCACTACGCCCAGGGTTAGTTCTTGCCCACCGTGCCCTTCATGGCACTGGCCCATCCTATCTGCAAAAGCGTTTTACCTTCAACGTGCCCTCAAGACCGTTAAGATCGGCATCCCTCCAACTAGCAATGGTTCCCCGATTTCAGTTCCAGAGGTTGGGAGGCAGGTCTCTGACTCGGAGGGCTGCAGCAGCATGGAATGCACTTCCCTTGGCTCTACGCAGCATTGAAGATCTGTCTGCGTTTAAGAAAAATCTCAAAATTTATCTTTTCATCTGCAAGTTTCCTGCTCCCCTCAAGTCATCTCGCCGGGACACTCATGAGTAGCCGTGCGTGTTACAAATTCAATTAACATAACATAACATTAACATAACATCTTTTTGTGAAGGTGGTTTTTGCATTGTGTGTTTAGAAACCGCGCTTTTATAAGTGGCTGTTTTTTTTATCTAACAATTATGTGTGTCTCTGCCTGGTTGTGGATTGACTGTCTGGATTTGAATGTGATAGGATCTGGGGAATGTTTTAACCCAGGGGATGAGGAGAAACAGCCACGGGCTGACCTACATCTGGAGTTTAGGGGGAGGAGTAGCCCTTGGAGGTAAAGAGGTCTGGGCTGCTGCCATAAAACAATGGCTCCATCTCCTGCTGAGTGATTGAGGATTCAGACCCCTAGACCCTGGAGTGGATCATCTCGTTCCTCGCCGGAAGAACACAGAGAGCCCGCCTCCCCCCGTTTCGATCCGAGGCCACCGAAGTCATCTGCGGCGTCCCGCAAGGATCTTCACTCAGCCCCACCCTCTTCAATGTCTACATGAGACCTCTTGCTGCCATCGCACACCAACACAACCTCAACATCATCTCCTACGCCGACGACACCCAGCTGATCCTCTCCCTCACCAGAGACCCAGACACCGCCAGAACCAGCCTACACGAAGGGATGAAAGACGTCGCCGAGTGGATGAAGAACAGCCGCCTGAAACTGAACTCAGACAAGACGGAAGTCCTCATCCTGGGACCATCACCCTCCGCCTGGGACGACTCCTGGTGGCCCCCAGCCCTGGGCACCGCTCCCAAGCCAACAGACCACGCACGCAACCTAGGCTTCATCCTGGACTCCTCCCTCTCGATGACCAGACAAGTCTACGCCGTCTCCTCATCATGCTTCCACACCCTTCGCATGCTTCGCAAGATCTTCTGATGGATCCCGACCGAAACCAGGAAGACGGTTCCCCAGGCCCTCGTCACCAGCCGACAGGACTACGGAAACACCCTCTACGCCGGAACCACAGCCAAGCTACAGAAAAGACTCCAATGCATCCAGAACGCCTCCGCCCGACTTATCCTGGACATCCCCCGACGCAGCCACATCTCCGGCCACCTGAGGGACCTGCACTGGCTCCCTGTCAACAAGAGGATCACGTTCAGGCTCCTCACCCACGCACACAAGTCTCTCCACGACCTGGCCCCAAGTACCTCAACGACCGCCTGACCTTCTACATGCCCACCCGCCAGCTACAGTCCACCAGCCTCGCCCTTGCCGCCGTACCACGCATCCGAAGAGCCACCGTCGGAGGCAGATCCTTCTCCTACCTGGCGGCCAAGACATGGAACTCCCTCCCCATCCACCTTCGGCTGACCCAGGACCACCTCGCCTTCAGGAGACAATTCAAGACCTGGCTGTTCGAGCAGTAGCGGACCCCCTCCCCCAAGCGCCTTGAGACCCTTCCGGGTGAGTAGTGCACTATACAAGTGGTATGATTGATTGATTGATTGACCCCCCACTATCAAAGGAAGAAGGTATCACTGGCAAGGAGACACCCAGAATTGGTTTGGACAGGGGTCAGTGCCCCTGAACACAAAGACTGCAAAGACATTAGGTGTATAACTATGAGAGCTGAAACCCCTGAATGTTGGACTGATTAAGACTGAAAAGGATTGAAAACTACTTTGTGATCAAGAGGAACCTCTGCCAAAGAAAGAACAACTGAAGAGACTGAAGAAAAGGAATGACTCTTGCTGTGTGTTCTGGGGCTGGCCTGCAGTTTGCTGATCTAACTAAGGACTAAGCATGAGCGCAAAATCCGCTCCGATCGCGGATTTTGCGGATTTTCTGTGAATCCGCGATCCGCGAACTCTCGCGGATTTACCGAAAATCCGCAATCCGCGATCGGAGCGGATTTTGCGGTCAAAAGTTCAGGCGAGCCTAATTAACGATGGCGCCGGCAAGCTGCCAGCGCCATCCTGCAATAGTTACTTAATTAGCTTCAACAGGAAGCTCTAATAGATAAGATACAGCAGGGGCTCGAGCGCCTGCTTTATTTTAACAGTTGGAGCTTCCTGTTGAAGCTAATTAAGTAACTATTGCAGGATGGCGCTGGCAGCTTGCCGGCGCCATCGTAAATTATTTCAACGGTGGTGTCTTTACTCTTCTTGAATAAATATGAAGGGCAGGGTTCATTCGGGCACGACGGTCCTGGCACAAAAAAATAAACCTCAACAGGAAACACTTGCAGATATCAATAAAGCATGTGCCCTAGTTGAAGCTTAAATTCAGTGACTCATTCATCAGCCCAAAAATTAATCTGCTGCTCTGATCGGTCTCTGCCCTTTTATACACACAAGAGGCATGCTCGCATGGACGCCCCGTCCGTTTGGCCCCGCCCACACACTCGAGGTGTGCACCGTCTTCCCGCCATTTACCCACTATGATGGACATTTCACTCAAGGGACCCCTGCGCACTTCGGCGCGATTGCATAGTAACACACACTTGGTCGCTGGAACTAGTTGAAGCGCAAATGCAGTGACTCATTCATCAGCCCAAAAAAAATCGTGAGCGTTGGGAGGCTGGGCAGATGTGCCTTCTTCCCAAATATACCATCGATAATCCGCTGTGATGCTGCTCTGATCGGTCTCTGACCTTTTAGACACACAAGAGGCATGTGCGCTCGCGTGGAAGCCCCGTCCGTTTGGCCCCGCCCACACACTCGATGAAGCCCCGCCCCCAAATCCGCAAATCCGCTAAATCCGCGGATTTTGCGGATCCACGATCCGTGGATCCGCTTAATCCGCGAATCGTGGATCCGCAAAATCCGCCCATGCTTACTAAGGACAGGCTAAGGCACTTTGCTGTGTGTTGTGCTCCCCTGCTTGAAAGGACTTTGCTGTGTGCTGTGTCCTGAAGTAACTTGTTCCCAAGGGCACGAGAAGAGCTGGCTCCCTGTTGTGGAAACTCAGGAACATAAAAGTTTCCAAGTTTGCCTCAACAACACTGTGTGCATGTGCTTTTTGCAGCAGCAGTGCTTAATTTGAGCAGGAGCTTTCAGGTGCTCACCACCTGCACTTCTTTCACAGGGCAGGGGCTACAATTTCTGACCCTGCAGGTGGTGGTCTCAATATTAATTGTTCAAATTCAAAATAAAAAGAATATCATACATTGCATGGTTTCTGGCTGGTAAATGTTCATAGACAGGCCAGCATATGCCTGTCCAGGCAGGCATGATTTTGTATCATCAAGTTAGTGATGATGTCATCTCGCCGATCACAAATCTAAGAAGTCATCGACAAACTATGTCTTGCATTCTATTCCCAGAGTCTGCTGCTCCATGCCACTGCCTGAGCCTAAGCCTCCCATTGGACAATTGTAGCTGGGGGCTGGTTCAAGACGGAGTTGAGGCAATGAAGCTGCGAGAGTGCATTTGGAAATTGGGAGTGAGGGCTCTTGAGGAAGAATAAACAAAAGTAAGTGTGGACTTTCCACTTGCTGTGTAGCCAGAGTAGCATATCCTGCAGCCCTTCATTGCTGCTATCCTCAACGTGCTTGATGCGGCAGTGGCCCAACACATCTTTTGTGTGCCATGGCGTCACCTGTAGAATCTGTGCACTGCACCCCAGCATGGCAATTACTGAGAGTGTGTGAGTCCAGTAGGCAACACAGCCATACTTACCGGCATTGGCAGCATTACGGCTGGGGACAATGCCTGTGCTGTAGCAGGCAGGGTCACAGCAAGCTGAGCAGCGGATGCCAATGCCGTCGCCATCCCTGGACCTATTAATTACAAGCAGCACTAGTAGTTACATCACCTGCTGTGCTCGAGCAGCTACCTGTTCTGCAAATAACTCAGTTATACTGCACTGATTGATGTATGCAAAAAAATATTTTTTATTTGGTGTACATTTTGATTTTGCACTCGGTGTAGGTAAGAAAGTAAAACACATGTCATCTTCCTCTTCTTTAGGAAAGACAACAGGAAAACGCAGAGTTCAAAATAGCAGGGACTTGTACAGGCTGATGACAGGGGGCACAGGCAGCAGCAGTGTTATAGATGAGAGAGAGAGCAGGAGTAAAGAGGAGAAAGAAACAACAGTAGACGAGAGAGATAAGATGGAGCTAAGTAGAAGAAAAGGAGAGCAAATCAGATACAAAGAGAAAGCAGCCATGATGTGAAGAAGAGAGCATTAAGAAGAGAGAAGATAGAATTTGTGTACTTCTCCCCTGGGGCGGAAGCCAGGGATCTCTGCTCTCTTTGCACTTTGGATTTATTGCACGCTATTGATTTGAGAATAGCGCCTTTTTAAAAACTTGTAAATATTTTAAACAGTACTTTCCTAAATATCGCCCCTACCTCGGCGCAAGATTAGCGTCGCTCCGAGGTTCTTAACTCGCTCTCCCTGCCCACAGCGCAGCCGCTTTCCAGGCGCTGACACCTGACTCGACCCACCTCAGCCGCCATCTTGCTGGGAGGTAGGGTTGCGGTGTAGTTGTTGGACCCTCCCGCCCTCCCAGGATACTTAAAGGGTGTGTATTAACTCCCCGCGACATTCGTGTACTTCTCCCCTGAGGCGGAAGCCGGGGGATCTCTGCTCTCTTTGCACATTGGATTTATTGCACGCTATAGATTTGAGAATAGCGCCTTTTTAAAAACTTGTACACATTTTAAACAGTACTTTCTTAAATATCGCCCCTACCTCGGCGCGAGATTAGCGTCGCTCCGAGGTTCTTAACCCGCTCTCCCTGCCCACAGCGCAGCCGTTTTCCAGGCGCTGACACCTGACTCGACCCACCTCAGCCACCATCTTGCTGGGAGGTAGGGTTGCGGTGTAGTTGTTGGACCCTCCCGCCCTCCTCCAACCCTGTCCTATACATGTATAAAAGCACAAGACATTTTCGTCCGCGCAGCGGGCGCGCCGGCGGCGAGCCGGGGGCGCGCCAAAGGCAAGCCCGTCTGCGCTCGTCCGCGCCGGGACCGTGCCTAGGGCCACGACCCCTGGCCTGGCTCTCACCAAACAAAATTTGGTCTACTCCCGCACCTCCCTGATGGAACTCCGACCTCTGCCTGTTCCAGGCTGTATAATACGTGACCCAACACTAGCTTTAAACAAAGTAACCACGCTTTGTCCACATTGTAACAGCGCGATACCAACAAACAATCTCAAGACTCACGTTAAACTACAAACTAATTTTAGTGATGCAACCATTGTTATGGCTCTTATTAATGCGCGCTCATTGTGCAAACATAGTCAGGAAATAGCGGACCTCATTACTGACTTTAACCTAGACATTCTTTTTATTACGGAAACTTGGACCGACGATTCGTCTGACCCTGACCTAGTGATTGCAGCACCTAGAGGATATAAAGTCTATCGACAGGACAGAGTAAGGAAAAGAGGAGGTGGGCTGGCCATTATAGCTAGGGAACGGTTCGCAGTCAGAACCTCACCCATTCCTACCACGTCATGTGAAGCCCTGCAGTTTGGAATTAAGCTCAGTGCTCTTTGCAATTTTAAGGGGGTACTTTTATACCGTCCCCCAGGAATAAAGACAGGCTTTCTGGCTAATTTAAGCATGATATTGGAATCACTAGCCACTGAAGAATCCTTTACGGTCTTGGGTGACCTGAATTTTCATTTAGAACAAAACAACCATAAGGACACCTCCGCTCTTATTACAGATATGGAGACACTGGGGCTAAGACAATTGGTCGCCTCTGCTACCCATTTGGCGGGACATACCTTAGATGGTATATTTTCCAATGTTGAGGGTCTGCATGTATCAGATATTCTACCGATGCCGTGGATCGATCATTATGCTATATTTAGTAAAATGACAATTAAGGCACTCTCGAGTAAGAAAGTTACTCCCTCCGGCCTAGGCTCCTTTAAAGCCTGGAAGAACATAAATCAGCTAGATCTAAAAACACAGCTGGACAGTACGCGACCGCTGGTGTCCACCGAACCTAATACGGCAACACGACAATTCCAGGACTGGCTAGGCCAAGCTACTAATCTTTTAGTTACCATCAAGTCTATTTCTAAGAACAGATCTACACCGACTGCTCCCTGGTACACTGATGAATTAAGAACGCAAAAACAACACAATAGGAATAGGGAAAGGCATTGGAGAACAACGTATGACACAGTGAGCAGGATCCGTTACAAAGAATCATTGGCTGTCTATAAAGCAATGATTGTAAAGGCAAAAAAGTCATTTTACTCAGAACAAATTGAGAAAGCCAAATACTCTAGCAAACAACTATATGAGATTACCAAAACTCTGTCTGGCAACGCTCCCGATCTTACCCCGCCCTCATCACAAGTACTGTGTGACGCTCTAGCTAATTTCTTTTTTTCTAAAGTGGATGACATCTACCAAGCCTTCACCTCTAATTCCACTATGACGAACTCCTCTCTTCCCAGTACACATCCGGCAATTGCCTTTAGTAGGATCAAAGCTCTTACAATCGACCATATAAGGACCATTGTTTCCACAATTAAAACAGGATCTGCACTTGACCCCTGTCCTTTCTCAGTCCTCCCACCAGTGATGGACTCTATTATTCCGGTCATCACACAAGTATGTAATACCATATTGAGCTCCGGGATATATCCCAACTCTCTAAAAAATACTTTGTTGAAACCTCTTTTAAAGAAACCAAGCCTGGACAAAAATGAACTAAAGAATTACAGGCCAATAGCAAGCCTCCCTTTTATAGCCAAAGTGGCTGAGAAGGCTATGAATTCACAATTATCGGAGCACATCGAGAAACACCGACTGCTGGACGATACACAATTCGGTTTCCGAAAGTATCACGGTACCGAAACGGCCTTAATCAAAGCCGCAGACGATGTTAGAGCAATTTGGGACCAGGGCGGAACAGCAGTTTTGGTACTGCTGGATCAATCAGCAGCCTTCGACATGGTCGACCATAAGATCATTGTCGACCGTGTCGGAAAGATGGGCATTTGCCATACTGCAAGAGATTTGCTCGCTTCTTTTCTTGCAGATAGAACTCAGGCTGTCACCCTGGGGCCTTACCAATCTGCAAAGCTCTCGTTGCCGTGTGGGGTTCCTCAAGGCTCATCCCTCAGTCTGACCCTATTTAATATCTACGTGTCGGACCTTGCTAATGTTATCAAAGCACATGGGATGAGCCTAACTTCCTATGCGGACGATACGCAATTGGTATTGGCCATCAAAGGTGACGGAGGTGAGGTGGCACAGCGCTTCCAAAATGGAATGCTGGAAATTGGCGAGTGGATGGCAACAAATTGCCTGAAGCTCAACTCCGAAAAAACTGTGGTAGTCATTTTCGGACCTCCATCACCAGTTTGGTCATCATCATGGTGGCCACCTACTTTTGGAGCACTCCAAAGTCCAGCAGCCAAGGTCAGGAACTTGGGAGTCACCTTTGATGAGGGTCTCAACTTCATGGATCACGCGAACAAAGTAGCAACTACAGCCCACTACAAGCTACGTATGATTAGGAAAATCAGTCCGTTCCTGCCAGCGGCAGCCACTAAAACACTGGTCAGCTCTTTGGTCTTATCGTCCGTTGACTATTGTAACGGCCTATTCTCAAATGCTCAGGTTAGGGTCACGACAAAGCTACAGGCAATACAAAATGCCGCAGCATGTTTGCTTTCTGGAACACCTAAATTTGCGGCAATATCAGATAACATCAAAAAATATCACTGGTTGACGATCCGGAACAGGATCAAGTTTAAATCACTTTGTATAGTGTACAAGACACTCAACGATCAAGGACCGCACTTTCTCAAGGACCAGCTGGTACCTTATCAACCTTCCAGACAGCTTCGCTCCTCCACTCTTAACCAGTTAGTGATTCCACGTTCCAAAACAGTGTCCTGGGGCGACCGCCGCTTTTTGGTTGCGGCACCCAAATTATTGAACACCTTGCCTCAAGACATCAGGCTAAGCCCTTCACTTCTCCAGTTCCGCAAGAGATTAAAGACATGGCTTTTTAATCAATAGCTTCCATTAAAAAATCCTTTGGAACATCTAATACTAAGCTGAAGTTATGCGAATTTGTCTAGCACCGAGACGCCTGCGGGTATTTGTTCGCGCTTTATAAATGGCAATAAATAAATAAATAAATGAAAGCATGTAGAAGACAGGACAGTGGAAAGAAAGTAGACAAATGATAAAACGGAGACACAGCTAATCACTGCTAGAAGAGTGATCATAAAGAGCCAAGATCGAGGGGAGAGGGAACAGAGCATGGATAAAAGTGAAGAGAAAAAAGGGCAGGGTTAGAATGAATAGAGGGAAAATCAGAAATGCAGGGAATAAGGTAACACAATAGGTGTGACAAAGATGATAGAAAACAATTAGAGAGGTGAGAAGATAGACTCTTAGAGCAAAGACGTAGCGGACAGACAATAGATCAAGGTTAGAAGATAGAGACTGAGGCAGTTAGAGGGTTGAAAGTGGGTCTCACTGGAGGAAGAAGTGAGCTGTGGCCTCCTTGGCAAAATTTTCTGCACCTGCACTTCTTTTTTTTACAAATTAAGCACTGTTGCAGCCTGAGACCTTCGTAAGAACTACTCCGTGATCGTGTGCACCCAGAGTCCAAGTGAGTCTCAGCGACGCTGTGTGCATGTGCTTCGTGCAGCCTGAGACCTTCATGAGGATTGCCCTGTGATTGTGTGCAGACGGAGTCCAAGTAAGGCTCAGCAACGCTGTGTGTGTGTGCGCTGTGCAGCCTGAGACCTTCATGATGATTGTCTTGTGATTGTGTGCACCCCGAGCTCAAGTGAGTCTCAGTGATGCTGTGTGCGTTTGCCCTTTGGCAGCCTGAGACCTTCGAGAGAATTTGTCCTGTGACTGTGTGTCCGGGAGCAGTCTTGTTCTCTTCTTCGATCGACAGCGTGTCCAGAAGAGCTGCGATCATCATTGCCATTGGTCCAGACCGGCATCCCAGAGGAGCTGTGGGAATTCACTGCCACCGGCCCGAGCCTGCCTTTGCCAAAGAGAAAACTCGATCCATCACCGTCGGAGGTCCGAGTTCCACTGCCCAAGATCAACAAAGTCGCATCAGAGGCCCAAGCTGTGAGGAGAGGAGAGGAGAGTGAGACCGTACCCCCCAGGTAACACTCAGTGAGGGTGCGTGTGTCGCTGCCTGGGGCGGGCTGCAGGCTATGAGAGAAATGCTCTCGCCCTTTCTCCTCTTTACAGAGCGAGCCTCCGCTCAAGTCCGTATCGCAGCCCGTACTTGCCGAGGAGTGGCAGTACCAGGGCCAGAGTGAGGAGCTGCACTTTGTTTTCCATCGTAACAATTTTGGGGGCAAATTTTGGCAGTAGCTGACCGCGAGTGAGTAAGAGTGGCATGGAGACCGTCCAGAGCACCGCAATCAATGCTGGAGTACATTATTTTTGGCATTACGAACTGCCTGATTGTTGGATTACGAATTGCATTACATTTGCATTACAAACTGCCTGATTGTTGCATTATAAATTGCATTATTTTTGCATTACGAACTTCTTGATTGTTGCATTACAAATTGCATTCTTTTTGCATTATGACTGAACTGCCCGATTGCTGCATTACGAATTGCATTATTTTTGCATTACGAACTGCCTGATTGTTGCATTATGAATTGCATTATTTTTGCATTACAAGCTGCCTGATTGTTGCATTACACATTGCATTATTTTGGCATTACGAACTGCCTGATTGTTGCATTACGAACTGCATTATTTTTATATTACGAAGTGCCTGATTCTTGCATTACGAACTGCATAGCATTGCAATAGGACTGCATTGGATCATTGAAAATTGCTCACTAATACTGAAGGAACCTACAAGGGCTTGCTGGCCTAGTAACCGGCAAGGTGAAATATTACAAATACACATATGTTGGATTTTTATTGTGTGGTCTCATCGTATATCTTTTTTTATAAACATATAATTGTTTTTTTATGAAACTCGTGAGGAGTCCATTTGTGGTGTCATTACTGGGTTACTGAGAGCGTGGTTACAAATACTTTACACATTTGCCTTGGAGATAGGCCTGGCTGCTCGTGCCAAGTTACCGAGGGGGTGAGCAGGGGCTATCTGAGAAAGTGTCCTGGCTTAGAAGCAAGGGTCACTATTTGGACTAAGGTAACTACCTCAGCCGTCTAGAGACCCTCAGTTCTAACAACCCTTCCGACCTGATCCGTCTTGGAATGCCACAGCTAAATCCGTATCTGTCCCTGCTCCAAATGTATCACCATGTAGCACAAAACGTAATACTCTCCCTTCAATTGCACTGTGATCCTGTATCAACACATCCTGAGTGTGACCCTCAAGCTCCCCAAACCTGTTCCATGGTAGACGGTAGCTCCTCCTGGTAGAATCAGCTAAAGACTTCTCAACCAGACCAATGACTCTCACTCCCCCCGCACCCAAATGTCTGCAGGCAACGGTGTCTTGTTGTCCTGTGCTCCAGGTGACACTCTGCGGTGCCATTGCGAACATGATAATGAATATGTTATATCATTGTTTATACCCGCACAGGCTTAGCCTTGAAAACAATGTTCAAATACAAGCAACAAAGCATAAGCTGTCTCAGCAGATGCAAAACTCTCAAGTCTCCCACCCTCTGTCTTTTCACCAACTCCACCACTGTCATGTTGTCCATGTTAAACATCACTATTCTCTTAACCAGTGCATCCCTCCACACAGGCAAACAATATTGGGAAAGAATTCCAGTATGGCAATGCTCCGCTCCTGTTGCAACCAGTGTTGTGGCCACTTCTATGCACACCACCATCCATCCCAAAACAGACCAAACCCATGGTCCCCCGCTGCATCCGAAAAAATCTGTATCTTCCAAAATGTGCTCTCCTCTAGAAACATCATAGAAACTCCACCGAACTCATCTAAGAAGGTCTTCCAAATACAAAGGTCAGCCCTTACTGCCAAAAAAAACTCACCCTGTGATGAGACAACACATGCCCTGACATTGCCATGCCCACACGCCTGCAAAAAATCTATCCCCCTCTCACCTCTCTGCATGCAAAATTCAAGAAACCCAACAACTTCTGCAACCTCCTCAACTCACCACCACTCTCCACCGAACTCATCTTAGAAGGACTTCCAAATACAAAGGTCAGACCTTACTGCCAAAAAAAACCTCACCCTGTGATGAGACAACACATACCCTGACATTGCCATGCCCACACGCCTGCAAAAAATCTATCCCCCTCTCACCTCTCTGCATGCAAAATTCAAGAAACCCAACAACTTCTGCAACCTCCTCAACTCATCCGTCCAAAGAACAAACTTAGCATCTTAAACAAAGCACACAAAATGGAGCAGCCCATGGACAAAACCCTGTCCATGTAAATGGCACCCCCAAATTGCATGCCCTGTAACGGGGAAGTACTCTATATGTATTGCATGAGCCAGAATGCAGGCTCAATGTCACATTTCATGAACTCCTTACCCTGCCCACACTGCCTCACCAACCGGAAAGCATCATCCACTGAGGTATATACTACTTTAATGCCCTCAGTTACAATTAAATCATTGACTGAAACTTCCTCAGCTCATGACAAATTATGTATCATTATGAACTCACCTGCTCCCTTCTTGGGCACTGCCCCTAGTGATTATATAATCAAGTAATCCAGAGGCCAATCATAAAACGGAGCTGTGGTTGTCCATTCCTCAATTTCCTTCTGCAACTTCGCAGCCACCACCCTCAGGACTTCCTTAGCTGATTGTAAGTTGTCTGCCCACTTACGATGCTTAGGGCCCTGGTAACCCACATGAAACCCCTCTTTGGACCCTCACTCCAATTTCAACACTGCCTCCCTCTCTGTGTATACCACTAGCCACAAGAGCATACTTTCCACTTTACTGGTTGTAGGAGCCCTTTGACCAGTCTGGGTCCTGCTGTCCCCTTCTGTTGATTGTCCTTCATTGCTCTGCAGTACTGGCCAGTGTGAAACATTGCATCATAGGGTGTCTCCCCCGCATTTCAAACACTTATGCTTAAACTTACAGGAGTGTCTTGAGCAGAAACACTTATTGAAGTTTAAACAAGCCCTGACAGTGGGTCCCGTTGGCTTTGGCACATATCCTGTCCATTGTTGAGCTGGATGGGGCTGTAAGCACAGGTATGTGATAAGGAGGCTGCTTGTCATATGTGTAGACACCGTGGACTGTACAGATTACATCCATTGCATCCACTTCAAGTCAACCTCACCCCATGGCTTATCTGCTCACCCTTGCCCTGCACTCCTCATCATAGCCAAGCCTTGCATACTCCCCAAAGTGCATCTGCACCATCCTAATGAGATCCACATACTTGCAAATTGCAATGGCCCTGTCCACATGTTTTTCACAATATATGCTGGAATAGATAAAAAATGTTGACATCCAGTATTTCATATTTATGGGCACCCTCAGTATTCTTGTTAGCCCCCATTTTACTTCCTTGGATCAGTCCTTAGCCTGAATATCTCTGTGTAGTAATTCAAAAACATCCACATACTCATGCTTCCAAATCCTGTTTTGAGTTTTATCCGAAATGTGGGACCCCAGGGGCATTTTCAGACCCATGTAAGGGAGCCTCTTCTAATGTGTCTCCTTCTCTTTGACCACATAGCCCACCCTTATTCTGCATCCATTTGTTTGTCATCTGACTGCTAACTTTTCCCTACTTTAACCTTGTCAATGCCCGCCTCCTTTGGCATTGAATGCACTTTTGCTTCCCGTTTTCCTTTTACCCCACTCCATCAATGATACCATACCTAACCCCCACCGATTTGCAAGCCTTTTTCCCATACTCTGTCTCCTTTGCATTCGAAACTGGCCACCGGTCCACTTTAACTGAAGGTACGTCACCACCATTTCTTTGATTTTTGGACGTCTGCTGCTCACCCGATCCTTTTTACCTGTGATGCTTCCCTTGTCTGCAAATGACCTCTGAAAGACACCAACTGCACTTTCTGTTGCCTCAGTTCGCCCCAGTGTTCGCACCTCCATCTCCCCTACATCTTCATCATCACACAGCTCACCTTGCTCCCACTCACCACTGCCCCATCATCATCCAACTTCAATTCATCCTCTCTATCACCCTCCTTACACACAGCTCGATACACCACATCACCACTCTTTTTCACTGGTACGCTGCTCCCCAGCACAGCACTTCACTCCCAACTGGTGCCACATGACCAAGCCCTTAGCATAGGGATGGCTGCGACAGACCCACCATCCTGGGCACCTGGTTCAACACACCAGTCCTGAGCAAGTTGGTTGGCCCTGCAGCAAAGAGGGTGCGCAGGGCAGCCCTCACCTCATTATTCTGTGCCTCTATCATACCTCCGCTGCCTTCCTGCCTGCAACCTTTTCATTAAATAAAACACCCTCCCTGGTGGTGCTCAGGAGTCAGGAGAGACTGAACAAGCCTCTCCTGGCTCCTTTATAACTAAACTAAAACCCACCCATTCCCCCAAACCTACCTCTCCCCTGCCTGACCTAGCTCCTGCACAAATTGTCCTGGGATAAGACTAGTCTGTGACTGTCTCTTCCCTTCGGGGCCCTTCATTCTAATCCGGATAACAGCTGCTTCCCCATGAAGGGAGCAAAAAACACAGTTGATGGACAGAATGTAGAACAATGTCATACATTCACCCCAGTACAAGGATCTGGGCCTAAATCCATCGTTTTTTTGCACTCCACACCACCCTGGGTTAGACACTGGCTATATGCAAATCAGCTCTGACCCTGTGCCTCATGGGAACAGTCCAGTCCGAACTACCAAGCCATGTCTTTCCCAGACCGGAATCAAGCATCCAAGGACCGGTTTCTGGCTATCAGCCTTCATCAGCCTGGATAGCTTGACTCCAGTGGTGTGGAGAGCCTGGGACTCACGTCTGAGCATACCCAGCCCACTCGGGGTGAAAATTGCAAAAAACACAGTTGATGGACAGAATGTAGAACAATGTCATACATTCACCCCAGTACAAGGATCTGGGCCTAAATCCATCGTTTTTTTGCACTCCACACCACCCTGGGTTAGACACTGGCTATATGTAAATCAGCTCTGACCCTGTGCCTCATGGGAACAGTCCAGTCCGAACTACCAAGCCATGTCTTTCCCAGACCGGAATCAAGCATCCAAGGACCGGTTTCTGGCTATCAGCCTTCATCAGCCTGGATAGCTTGACTCCAGTGGTGTGGAGAGCCTGGGACTCACGTCTGAGCATACCCAGCCCACTCGGGGTGAAAATTACAAAAAACACAGTAGATGGACAGAATGTAGAACAATGTCATACATTCACCCCAGTACAAGGATCTGGGCCTAAATCCATCGTTTTTTTTGCACTCCACACCACCCTGGGTTAGACACTGGCTATATGCAAATCAGCTCTGACCCTGTGCCTCATGGGAACAGTCCAGTCCGAACTACCAAGCCATGTCTTTCCCAGACCGGAATTAAGCATCCAAGGACCGGTTTCTGGCTATCAGCCTTCATCAGCCTGGATAGCTTGACTCCAGTGGTGTGGAGAGCCTGGGACTCACGTCTGAGCATACCCAGCCCACTCGGGGTGAAAATTGCAAAAAACACAGTTGATGGACAGAATGTAGAACAATGTCATACATTCACCCCAGTACAAGGATCTGGGCCTAAATCCATCGTTTTTTTGCCCTCCACACCACCTTGGGTTAGACACTGGCTATATGCAAATCAGCTCTGACCCTGTGCCTCATGGGAACAGTCCAGTCCGAACTACCAAGCCATGTCTTTCCCAGACCCGAATCAAGCATCCAAGGACCGGTTTCTGGCTATCAGCCTTCATCAGCCTGGATAGCTTGACTCCAGTGGTGTGGAGAGCCTGGGATTCACGTCTGAGCATACCCAGCCCACTCAGGGTGAAAATTGCAAAAAACACAGTTGATGGACAGAATGTAGAACAATGTCATACATTCACCCCAGTACAAGGATCTGGGCCTAAATCCATAATTTTTTGCACTCCACACCACCCTGGGTTAGACACTGGCTATATGCAAATCCGCTCTGACCCTGTGCCTCATGGGAACAGTCCAGTCCGAACTACCAAGCCATGTCTTTCCCAGACCGGAATCAAGCATCCAAGGACCGGTTTCTGGCTATGAGCCTTCATCAGCCTGGATAGCTTGACTCCAGTGGTGTGGAGAGCCTGGGACTCATGTCTGAGCATACCCAGCCCACTCGGGGTGAAAATTGCAAAAACACCAGTGTCTAACCCAGGGTGGTGTGGAGTGCAAAAAAACGATGGATTTAGGCCCAGATCCTTGTACTGGGGTGAATGTATGACATTGTTCTACATTCTGTCCATCAACTGTGTTTTTTGCAATTATCACCCCGAGTGGGCTGGGTATGCTCAGACGTGAGTCCCAGGCTCTCCACACCACTGGAGTCAAGCTATCCAGGCTGATGAACGCTGATAGCCAGAAACCGGTCCTTGGATTCTTGATTCCGGTCCGGGAAAGACATGGCTTGGTAGTTCGGACTGGACTGTTCCCATGAGGCACAGGGTCAGAGCTGATTTGCATATAGCCAGTGTCTAACCCAGGGTGGTGTGGAGTGCAAAAAAAGATGGATTTAGGCCCAGATCCTTGTACTGGGGTGAATGTATGACATTGTTCTACATTCTGTCCATCAACTGTGTTTTTTGCAATTATCACCCCGAGTGGGCTGGATATGCTCAGACGTGAGTCGCAGGCTCTCCACACCACTGGAGTCAAGCTATCCAGGCTGATGAAGGCTGATAGCCAGAAACCGGTCCTTGGATGCTTGATTCCGGTCTGGGAAAGACATGGCTTGGTAGTTCGGACTGGACTGTTCCCATGAGGCACAAGGACAGAGCTGATTTGCATATAGCCAGTGTCTAACCCAGGGTGGTGTGGAGTGCAAAAAAACGATGGATTTAGGCCCAGATCCTTGTACTGGGGTGAATGTATGACATTGTTCTACATTCTGTCCATCAACTGTGTTTTTTGCAATTATCACCCCGAGTGGGCTGGGTATGCTCAGACGTGAGTCCCAGGCTCTCCACACCACTGGAGTCAAGCTATCCAGGCTGATGAAGGCTGATAGCCAGAAACCGGTACTTGGATGCTTGATTCCGGTCTGGGAAAGACATGGCTTGGTAGTTCGGACTGGACTGTTCCCATGAGGCACAGGGTCAGAGCTGATTTGCATATAGCCAGTGTCTAACCCAGGGTGGTGTGGAGTGCAAAAAAACGATGGATTTAGGCCCAGATCCTTGTACTGGGGTGAATGTATGACATTGTTCTACATTCTGTCCATCAACTGTGTTTTTTGCAATTATCACCCCGAGTGGGCTGGGTATGCTCAGACGTGAGTCCCAGGCTCTCCACACCACTGGAGTCAAGCTATCCAGGCTGATGAAGGCTGATAGCCAGAAACCGGTCCTTGGATGCTTGATTCCGGTCTGGGAAAGACATGGCTTGGTAGTTCGGACTGGACTGTTCCCATGAGGCACAGGGTCAGAGCTGATTTGCATATAGCCAGTGTCTAACCCAGGGTGGTGTGGAGTGCAAAAAAACGATGGATTTAGGCCCAGATCCTTGTACTGGGGTGAATGTATGACATTGTTCTACATTCTGTCCATCAACTGTGTTTTTTGCAATTATCACCCCGAGTGGGCTGGGTATGCTCAGACGTGAGTCCCAGGCTCTCCACACCACTGGAGTCAAGCTATCCAGGCTGATGAAGGCTGATAGCCAGAAACCGGTCCTTGGATGCTTGATTCCGGTCTGTGAAAGACATGGCTTGGTAGTTCGGACTGGACTGTTCCCATGAGGCACAGGGTCAGAGCTGATTTGCATATAGCCAGTGTCTAACCCAGGGTGGTGTGGAGTGCAAAAAAACGATGGATTTAGGCCCAGATCCTTGTACTGGGGTGAATGTATGACATTGTTCTACATTCTGTCCATCAACTGTGTTTTTTGCAATTATCTCCCCATGAAGGGAGGCAAAGGTGATATTTCATATTTACTCTCCTATAAACACATACTTGGAAACAAATAAATCAGATTGTCATAAAGCCATGGCATCTCCATATGTCATATCATGCAAAGGCGCAGTAAATAATTATCCTTCATGTGGAATCTTTGATTGCGACATCATGATTTTGTGCAAGTCTGTCTCATGTCTATGCGAGTGTTTTCACATAATTGGTTTTGAATGCAATACTTTACAGTTGTCTTATGTTCATGTTTACTGTGGTGGGTCATCTTGGTTTGGTTCCCAGTCAGTCACAAACATATTCTTGCAGTGCTTCACTATTTCTGATATCCATTAATCTATTTCAAAATATTGAGATCTGCATCAACCGTTATGGCTCTTACATTTCTGAAATTCTGAGCTAAAATGCAAGCAGCACTAGGAAGCCTGAGGCATTATCTCTGCATGATAAATCTGACGAAAACCAGTGTTCTACATGCTTCGTCTAGTGCAGAAGCCGCAGCTTTATTGCTCAATTTATCACACTAGTTTTCTGCCTATGAGGCCCACAAAGGGCAAACAAAGTTTTGATAAATTGAGCAATAACATTGTGATATTCATTTGAAGTCGCCCATGGAGTATACCAGTTCTTAAGTTTTGTTTTCAAATTTCTATATGAAAAATATGGTGCAAAAAAGAATTCATGTTTGTATCGCATGTATACCAGTACATTTCACACCAAGCTCTTTGTACACTGCATTGTTAATGTAGAAGGTAATTAAAGGTGTGGCTAACATAAGTGCAGCTGGTACAGATTTGCGGCGTTCTGTGGTTCTGAGCTGCGTACATAATTGAAAATAGGATTTAATTTTGTAATTCATTTGATAACAGTTTAATTTAAGCTGCGCATTGTGAGGATTATAGGGGTAAAGTGTGGGAAGTTAATACATTTTTACGAGTTTTAATTTGTTTTCTAATTTATAATATTTCTTTAATTTTAATGTAGATGTGGCTTGTGAGTTGTACGGTTTTATTGGGTGGGAAATAAAAAAAAGTACATTTATGTAATAATTAATATTTTTGTTTTTTAATACATTTTAATAAAAAATATTTTTATTTTCTTTATTTTATGTAATATAATATTTTTACATATTTGTCATATGTATTTGACATTATATGTTTTTTTAATGTTTTAATATTAAATATATTTGTGTTTAAATGTTTAACATATTTGGATTTTTTTTATTTATTTTGTTTTTGAAATATTTTTTGTTGTTAATATTTTGTTTGTTTTTAATTCTGTACTGACTGTAGTGAGAATATTAATTGTTACCCATCCGCAATCCAACACTTTCCCTACTGTTGCACTCATTGGAATGGGAATAGTAAAATGTATCCATCCGCAATCCAACACTTTCCCTACTGTTGCATTCACTGGAGTGGAAATAGTAATTTTTATCCCCCCGCTATCCAACACTTTCCCTACTGTTGCTCTCACTGTAGTTGGAATAGTAATTTTTACCTCTCCGCTATCCAACACTTTCCCTACTGTTACACTCAGTAGAGTGGAAATAGTCATTTTTACCTCTCCACTATACAACACTTTCCATACTGTTGCACACATTAGAGTGGAAATAGTATTTTTTATCCCCCCGCTATCCAACACTTTCCCTACTGTTGCTCTCACTGGAGTTGGAATAGTCATTTTTACCTCTCCGCTATCCAACACTTTCCACACTGTTGCACTCAGTGGAGTGGGAATAGTAATTTTTACCCATCCGCTATCCAACACTTTCCCTACTGTTACACTCACTAGAGTGGGAATAGTCATTTTTACCTCTCCACTATACAACACTTTCCATACTGTTCCACTCATTGGAGTGGGAATAGTAATTTTTACACCTCATGCAGTGGGAATAGTAGTTTTTACACCTCTGCTATCCAACACTATCCATAGTGTTGCAGTCATTGGAGTGAGAATAGTAATTTTTACCCCTCCATAATCCAACAATTTCCCTACTATTGCACTGACTGGAGTGGGAATATTAATTTTTACCCCCCCTGCCATCCAACAGTTTCCCTACTGTTACACTGTTTGGAGCGGGAATAGCAAATTGTATCCCATCACTATCCAACACTTTCCCTACTGGAGTGGGAATAGTAATTTTTACACTTCCACTATCCAACACTTTCCCTACTGTGGTACTCACTGAAGTATGAATAGTAATGTTTACCCCTCTGCTATCTAACACTTTCCCTACTGTTACACTCAGTGGAGTGGGAATAGTAATTTTTACCTCTTCGCTATCCAATACTTTCCCTACTGTTGCACCCTTGGAGCAGGAACAGTAATTGTTACCCCTTTGCAATCCAACCCCTTCCCTACTATTGCAGGAGTGGGAAATTTAAGTTTAAAGATCTTGAAATAGTTTAATCTTTTATTTATAATAAAATGTTTTTACTGGATTTTATGTTAGTGGTATATATACAGATATTTATTTGTAAATTAAAAAAAAACTTAAAATGATAACTAAATTTAAATTAATTGTTTTAAAGTAAATATATATATATTAATTATTAAGTATGTGTTTAACTTTTTTTAATTAAGTTTATTTGTTATATTTGTTAAAATGTATATTATATCTACTTAATGTTTTTATATTAATGTAATTATTTAACATGTAATATTTTATTCTATATATATATAAAAATCAATATTGTGTACAACTATATTTTTTACATTGATATTTATATTTCAATATGTTTTTTACTTACCATTATAAATATTGGATGCCGATATTTTTTACAGCAATATTTAAAACTCGATATTGTGGTATGGGGATGTTTTAGGTGTCAATAATATGTCAGTGAACCCCTACCACCCGCAGCGGGTGGACCCGCAGTGGTGGTCAGATAGCCACTGCGAGTACGGTGATCCTATGACCGCTGAACTCGTAATAAGGCCCCAAGAAAGCATGGAGTATTGGAATACCTTATCAAAGTTTGCACCACTTATGCAGTTGTGTCCTCTGCTCTAAGTATGGGCGGATCTAGCGGATCTCGCGTACGCTAATTTGCGTATTTACGGATTTGCAATCCGCAAAATCCGCGAACTCTCGCGGATTTGCGGATTTTTGTGTTTTTTGTGTTCGCGAGCGTTCGCGAGGATTTGTGGACTATTTCGCAATTGCGAACTTACTTTTCGGCTCGCAACGGCCGCGACTACGTTGTTTCTACGTCTGGTTTATTATCACAGGTTCACAGCACCCTCTGTTTCACCACTGCCACCCTCTGGTACACTCATGCCACCCTCTGGTACATCCTCACTGCCACCCATTAGGTTTGTTTATAACTGTAGATTATGGGGGTGAAAAAAAGCAAGCACACCTGCCCTGCTTCAACTGCCATGAATTAATGTGGGGTTGATTAATGTGTCAGTGATTTTGAAACTTCCAGTCTGGCTGGCACCTGCTTCCTTCCTTATCTGTAATTTGCTTTCTGTTGCAGTGAAAGCAAGCACACCTGCCCTTCTTCAACTGCCATGAATTAATTTGGGGGTCATTAATGTGTCAGTAATTATGAAACTTCCAGTCTGGCTCGCACCTGCTTCCTTCCTTATTTGTAATTTCCTTTCTGTTGCAGTGAATTTTTTTTTCACAGGACCTTTATGGTCTACTTGTAGCTATTCTATGAGCCTGCTGTTTGGGTCATAGCAGGGTCATAGAATAGTTGCAAATAGGCAACTGAACTCTGGAGGGGCCCCTCAGGAAGCACTAGAGTGAATGGTTACTAATGTTAAGTTTGAACTTTTGCACCTGCTGATTGCTTTCAGTTTAGCAAAAATCGTTTTTCTGCAATTTCGCACCATTTGCGGGGCGCGAATCCGTGCGAGATCGATTTCGGAAGCCGCGAATACGTGCGAATACACTATTTTTTTTTTGCGGCGTGTATGTTCGCGTGATTTTTTGCATGTTCGCAAGGAGCTTGTAGGGATACGTTTGCGAAGTTACCCTAGCGGTCGTACACGGGCGCGGCCATCTTGTTTGCGTGACGTAATTCCGTTTCCGGCCGCTATGTGTAATCTCACAAAGTGTGCTGCTCGCTAGTACAATTTTGCGCGTGATCGCGAGAAAAATCTCGCGTGAACTTACCCACGCGGTCGTGAACGGGCGCGGCCATCTTGTTTCTCATTCATTGCTATGGTTCTTGGCATGCTTTCTGTATCCTCTCTGAATTTCTGCCATCCTTTGCTTGTTTGAAGTTTTTTTGATCTACTTTTACTTATTATCTATCCCTCTATTTTTCTAGCTCTATATTTTTGTGTTTTCTGCTTCTTTTTGTTAATTTTAAACTACTTTTTTAAACTCTTTCCTTTTCTTCTTCCCTATTCTATTTCTTCTTTATTATTTTACTTCATTTCTGTCCAGACCATGGTAAAGGGAGCCGGGAAGCACCCTGAGAAGGGGAAGGGTCCCGCACCCCGTGCCTGGCTCCCGTGCGGGCGTTTGAGGGGGGAGCTAGTGATGCCACGGGAGATCTTTAGCGCGGAGGAGGTGGCCGCACTCATATTCCACGTCCAGCGCCGCCTCCCCAAGACCATCCTGGGAGGCGGCAAGATCGCAACCGGCTATGGCATCCGGGAGCGCCGGAAGCGGTGGGAGAAGGTGTGCCGGGCCATGTTTAAGCTCTCTGGGGTCCGGCGCACCTATAACCAGGCCACCCACCGCTGTACGGATGTCATGGACCGGGAACGCGACTTGCTGGACGCGCTCGGCGTAGAGGTCCCCGGGCTTGGTGAGTAGTAGTAGCTATTTCTAGCTATTTCATCACTACTCTGTTTTATCCGGCTCTGTTATTTGCAAATCTTTGTTCTTTACCAAGAGCAATAATGCTGCCGATTACTTTGTAGGTAAATTATATTTCAAAATCTTCTATGCATTTCAGGTGCACTGCTCTCCTTCTCAGTAGCCTTGCTTGCTACTATGCTTATTTCGTTTGTATTTTGTGTTCATTTCATTGGCCTGAGAAATTATGTATGAGTGTAGTGTAAAGAACTGCGTAATGCTAGACACTTAGGGTCATATTTTCAATTGCCGGCGCATCCCTGCAAAGTAGCAGGGATGCGGCAGTAATTGTGCGCCATGCCACCACCACCACCCATGGGCCCAAAACGTCAAAGAAGCCTTACGCATCTGTGCCGTAAAGGCGGCGCATTGCTGGAGTTGCGTGCCAACGATGGCGCAGCTCCAGCAATGCTCTGGGGTGCCCTATCTCCCCAATGCTGCATCAAGCCGTACGTCGGCTTCAAGCAGGCGCAGTGTTTCAGTCACGCATCATTGTCCTAAAAGTGACTGATTGACATCTTGTAGATTTCCCTCAGCCACTTTTATGATTCGTTCCTGCGCAGGAACGCCCTCCCCTGCGCCGGAACGCCCCCTGATGGCGCAGGGCTTTACAACGTGATGCATCTCCCATATGCGTAATTTTTTTTTTTATATACGCAGCACCATGGCGCCTCTTTTGTTCTGCCGCTGCATCACAAAAGTCACGCAACAATGGAGGAAAATGAGCCGCAAGGGACTTCTAAATCAGCCCCAACAGACTGAAGTCCAGTACTTCCTTTAGACACATGGCTATAAGAAGAAATAGTGGTGGTGGTCGGTGGATTGATAGTTTGAGTATTCACTGATCTGCAAGCACGATGGACTTTGTCTGTCACTTCGCGTGCTGCGGACTGCTGCCTGCCAGGCCTAGGCAAACCTTTTTAGTAGTCTGTTTAGTGAGTTACATAGGAACTTTCAAAGTCAACGGTCCGCAAATCAGGCAATACGAATAACGTAGTATACCATATGAGATTGGTCAATATATCCTGTGGAGTAGTTGTCTATCTATTTGCTATTTCTCCAAAATATTTTGTTATTGTTCTCTTGAAATGTTTGATTTGGTTGACAAATCTCATCCATGTTTTCTGGTCTTTCTTTCTTTCATGTTGTACATCAGCTCCCCCCAAGGGCAAGAGGACACAGGAGGAGGAGGAGGGTGCTGTTCAGGAGGATGCAGGCCAGGATCGGGCAGGCGAGGGCTCCTTTGCTGGCCCCAGTAAGTTATATTTTTAATATAGAGTACCTATTTTTTCCTAGCGTTCCTCATTTGATTTTTTCTAAATCGTCTTTGATCTTCTTGTAGACTGGATCTAAATTCTTATCCTGCCTCGACTATGACTCCCTGTGGTATTACTAGATTATTCTTATTAGTCTGTCTGTGTAGCTAACTAAGATTGCACATTTGGCAATTCCATTGGACTCCCATTCTAGTCAGCAATAGCTCTATGCACTGAGTGCAGTCCTCTGGGATTGTCCATAATGTATTTTCAAGTCTTCTAAATGTTTATGCTTTGACAATTGCCAACAATAAAAAGGTGAATGACCACCAAGAAAGAATAAGATACTACTTTACTTTTGGTTTGGATAGGAGGACAATCCATTCTACTACTGTTGCAGGGACAAATCTGCACACACCGAACTATGAACACTATATAGTGCATTGTTTATCAATTATAATAGGCGAAGGTAGACTTTCTTTCCACATACCTCAGTGATATCAGACTTTGAAGAACCCCCAATCTCCTTACTGACTAGATAGTGTGGCAGAGTCATTTAGCTCCCAAAGTCACCGATGATTGATCCCCAATGATGATTAGATTATCCAACGCAGGACAAGAGTATGGAGTCACAGTCAAGAAGTGTCAGAGGCACTCATGTTTGCAAAAATTCCAAAACCTTTAGCTCATCCACTCTAGTCTGGAGGACCAAAAACCACAGAGTCTATTTAAGTTTAAAAGCTTTATTAAAACTAAACACATTTATTAAAATCAACTTTGTCATAAAAGTAAACGTTTAACTGAAAATGGAAAAGTGCTTAGTGCTAACGATTAATTGGACACATTTCTTGTGGTCGAGCTGAGCTCTCACCTGGTTTGAACTTGAGCTTGACCCTGATCGTGTTCTTATAAGTCAAGCTTCTGTTAGGAGAAAAAGTGGTGTGTGTTAAAAATAAAAAGCAAGCATTCATCAGTTGTGCCAAAAAGTGCATCAAGACAACAGCCTTCCCTGGAAAAAGGGACATTTTTACTTTAGAGTAGACAGTTACAAATTATTACATTGTATTTCGTTTTTTTAACATTTCTTTATTCCTCCTAGACCAAATATTATATAGTAGTGAGTGGTGTATTCTAACATTCTTAAATGTACTTTGTAGGTGGAACATCTGGTGGCGGGCCAGCGCGGAGGTGGTGGTGTTGGACGCGGACTCTGGGGAGGAGGCGGTGCAAGTGCCGGACGTTCCTGTGAGGGTTCGCACGCTGGTGGCGGGAAGAGGTAAGCTATATATTCCTTACTTATTGAGATTGAAGACTGCATAGTGTGCTTTCTGCACGGGTGTATTATAAATCAACCAGGTAGTAGCCTCCTCTAAATGTACTTCGACTTAGCTGTCATATATCCGGTTATTACGGTGGACACTCCGTACCTCTCTTAATAACTTTAGTTTAGTAGTAGTACGTCATTCATGTGTGGGTGTATCACTGTTCACTCAATAATAAGCAAAGCACCTAAAGTCATCCCATATGTCATCAAATACATCCCATGTGAAGTGATAGATAATCAAATTATTTAGCTTCTTCATTTTCCTTTTCTAGAACTCATTTGCACTGTAGGGTGAAAGGTAAATTAATTAAGCAGTAGCCCTTGTAACAGAGGATTCTCTGTGCCACCCGTAATAGAAAAGTAATAGCTTCACCACCTGCATGTACTGGACCGGTACAGTAACACAAGTCTGTCTCACTCATCATGGTGTGCGTCTGTTTTTCTCGGGTGCAAGTTCACTGCGCTGGCATTCTGCCGGCTTGCATAAGATAACGTACCAATTTTCCTAAACAAGAGAGAAGAAGAAGAAGAATAAGACTGGTGTACTGTCATAGTCGACTGTAATGGAAGTCCATAGTGGTCGTAGAATTTGTTCATTAAACTCCCACTAATGTTAGAGCAAGGATGCAGAAGTGGGAGGTTAGATAGATACTGTCCTCAATAGTTATGTACTGTGCTTTCAATTCGCTACTTGTACTGTGACACAACTTTCGGCTCAATCACTTTGTGTTATTAATGTTAAGGAGCATTGGTTACAGACTATGTCTTTCTTTCTTCATATAGTTGCTCCTTCCAAATCGACATCACGGAGGGAGCAGGCTCGAATGGCCCGGCAACGGAGGCTGGATGATACTGTCGCCGAATATCGGCGGCTGGTGGCCCTGGAGGAGGAGGACACGCAGTCAACCGGTGGAACCACAACATCCTCCACTGGGACAGCTGCATCCTCCTCCGTGCCCCCACGGGCTGCCAGCCAGCGCAGTGCTCCAGCGGTACGGAGCCGGGCTACCAAAGCCAACCTCCACCGCCAAGCAGCAAAAACACCAGCTGCCCCCCACAGGAGTTGCAAGGCACGCCAGCGCCGCTTAGGACTCAGAGTGTCGTACCTGGAGCAGGAGGTCCATAACTATAAGAACTTGGTGGAGGGCCTCCGCTTCGACCATGCCACCCTCCGCAAGGAGTATGATGCCCTGGCTGCAAAATTCACCAGCACCCTCCAGTAGTGGAGTGTCCCTTGCCCTTTTTTTAGAGACTTTTGGGGGGTGGGATTTGGGAGTTGGGTTCTTTTTGGGACTTTCGAAAGACAATCGTTGGGGTTAGGGAGGGTCTTGAGGGAGATTATTTTGTTAGGGCTACATAAATATACTTTTTTAAACTTTATCTGACCATACCTGTTTTTTACTGCTTTTGAGTCTGGTGGGTGGGGGTTTAACAGTAAGTTGTTTTCCTGAAGAGTCCTAGGACTTTAGTAGTACTACCGTCAATCTCTCGTCTAGTCCTAATACTCCATTATATTATCTCCCACCAAAGGCTTATCTTACCTATAATTTGTGTTTGAAATTAGGGCTAGGCCCAGGGCTGGCTCCACGGGAAATGGGGATTAAGGTTGGCAATCCTGGGCGGATGAAATGTCCTCATTGCAGTGGTACTAGTGGTGTGACACATGCCTATGTAAAAAAAGAAAACGAAACCTGGTTTGTCCTTACTGTAGCATTACAACGGTTACGGTACGATAGAGAATATAGCAGGTGACAGTACACTAGAACAGTGCCACAATGTAGCCTAAGAAATGGTAAAGTATTGCAAGTATAACTAGTACTTGCGTTGAATTTATTTGACATTGGCTCCTACTACTACAAGAAATAGTACTGAAGCTGAGTAAGTCTAGAATATATCCTCGTATTCCTTCACCAGCCTGTTGCTATGACCTCATCCTCCCCAGCAAGTGTGTGGAATTATTGATGTCATTTAGTCAGACATCAATCAAAACCACACTGCCCGGGGGAATTGGGTTAGGGTTTGGAAAATGGATGGGAATGGGGGTTTCTTTTTGGGTAGGTTTTGTTGAGAGAAGAAAAAAAAAGCACAGCATGGACAAACAATAATTGAAGATAAAGAAATCTTTGGGTACAAACTAAAGCTAACCACATGCAGTCACACTCATAGAAGAAAACAATGGATACTGTATCTGTATGTTGTTGGAGTTGTCCTGTTGAATTTGGTAAGTAAGTTGCATGCAGCAAACAATTCCTCTTATTAGCGGCACTCCTCCATTCCAGCTGACGCTTCGTCCATCAATGTTGGTGACCACTGACAGAAGACACCCTGTCCACTGCCTGCCTGGCGGATGTTGACTGAAACCCGGCCTGTAATTATTGAACGGAAAACAGGAAGTGCTATTACAATACCACTGATAAATAAATATAAGGTATGTACGCTGTGTGGTGCAAAAAGTCACACTTTGATTTTCCTAATAGACAGTACAATATTTTTGAAATTGCGTACTCTGTCTGAGTCACCTTTTGAAGGATAAATAAGTATGGCCAAATTAATTTAGCGGATCTTTCCCCTCAAGCTAGGTGTACTGTAAACTGTGTTTTAGAACAAAATTAGACCTTCCCAGCAATGCTCCCACCAAGACCCTTACTAAAGCCAGTCGCAAAAATGTAGAAGACCCCCAATCAGATCTCAAAAAACGAGGCCTAGTAAAAAAATGGTGACATAACGTACTTTGAAAGTAAAAGTAGGCCCAAATACCCCCTTACCCACCGTGGATTGTATTCAAACCACTTGCAAGCAAGCAAAAGTATCCATAGCCAGCATCGCTCCAAGAGTGCTCTAAGACCCCAGAACTCAGTTGCAAAAATCTAGAACACCCCGAAACACATGCAATCCTGCTGCTAGGGCTAACCCTAACGAACCCTAAGTTACAAAAAGTGGCAAAAGGCTTTTCATTATGGATTTTGTCCAAACCACTTCTATCCGGTATTAGACCTTCCCAGGAATGCCCCAAGAGACCCGCCAACCCACCCGCAAAAAAGCACGCGACAACACCCCCAAACAGCCAAAAAGCAAAATCTCATACTTACAATATCTCTCGGCCTTCGGTCCAAACGCGCTGTGCAGCTAGGTCATCATCATAACTCCTGTTTTCCACCACGCATTTCCTGAAAAGCAAATGCAATCAAGATTAGACTGTCGCAGCAGTGCTCCGACAGAGACACCAAAACCCACCCACAAACACCAGGAAGCCCCCCAAACAGGCCCCCGAAAACGCTACATTGAGCAAGATGTCAGAAGAAATAGCCCAAAAAAATTCTGCATGGATTTTGTCCAAACCACTTCTATCCGGTATTAGACCTTCCCAGGAATGCCCCAAGAGACCCGCCAACCCACCCGCAAAAAAGCACGCGACAACACCCCCAAACAGCCAAAAAGCTAAATCTCATACTTACAATATCTCTCGGCCTTCGGTCCAAACGCGCTGTGCAGCTAGGTCATCATCATAACTCCTGTTTTCTACCACGGATTTCCTGAAAAGGAAATGCAATCAAGATTAGACTGTCGCAGCAGTGCTCCCAGACCCCAAAAGTCACCCACAAACACCCAGAACCCCGCCAAAGAGCACCTCCAAGGCAAGCAAGTCAGCAAAAACGGCAAGAAATTTCCGCCTCATATTTGGTCCAAAACACTTTTATCCGTTATTAGAGCTTCACAGCAATGGGCCCAGAGCCGTCAACTCACCCGCAAAGAAGTAGAACACCTCCACAAGTGCTGAGTCTTTCTTCATTGGGCGTAATCCAGCCCTCTGCTTTGAGGGAAATAGGAGTCTGGAGGAGGAGGATAGAGGAGCATGTTCTTCTGAACGTGTGAACCTGAGGAATGTAGACTGCGGCACCTTCCAATCAATAAGCAAACAAGTGAAGACAGTTCTGCTGATGGGCTTGTTTTTGTGATTAGGTGATTAAAGTTTGAATTAAATTAACTGTGCAAAACAAAGAAAGACAGACACACAGGAATAAAAGTGAATAAGGACGAAAAAGAAAGTTATTGATTCATTGTCTCATTTTCAGGGCTCGGTGTCAGGGAATAAGAATAAGAGTTCGTCATCATACTCTGCGAATTCAGGGAGGATGAGGTCAGCGTCACCGAACAGAGAACAAATTCCCTCATCTACGTTGCTGTCCTCCTCGTCTTCATGCGGCGTGCTTTCTCGTACTTTGTAATCTGGTGGTATGAGGTGCTGATTCATCTTAATCATTGTTAGCCTCTCCACATTTTTGGGCGAGAGGCGGCTCCGTTTGGGAGTTACAATGCCACCGGCAGCACTGAAAACACGTTCAGAAGACACACTTGCAAGTGGGCAAGACAAGTAGTTTATAGCCAGGTTGGAGAGCTGTGGCCACAATTGTTTTTTCCCATGCCAATACTCCAATGGCTCATCATTAAGAAAGACCTCTGTTGAGTCATTCAGATAGTCCTGCACCATCGACTCAAGGTCCTCAACGGTTCCTCCACTTTGCTTACTTTTTGCTGTGCTTGTGACCTTTTTTCGAGAACCATACCCAAGCCAAGATAGCCAATCCTCTTCAGCAGCCAATGTTACTCTTGTGTGTGGTGCAGATGATCCGGTTGCCGGTGTCTTTAACGGCTGAGAGGTCACTTGTGCCACAGCCACAGGTGCAGAAGTGGATTCTTTTGACTGGGGATGGCCTGCTGATGCTGATGCTGATGTACTGCCTTCTCCTTCAATATCCTGCCGTTCTTTTTCAAACCTCTTGGCTGACCAGGCTAGCCAACGTTTGTACTTTTTAACATCTTCATCAGCAAAAGGAAAGAATGCTTGGCATGCCAGCGCCTTTTTGTAGCGTGGATCCAGAATAGTAGCACAAATGTAATGCTTTTCTGAGTTGATCATTTTTAGACGTTCATCACCACGTAGGCGCTCTAATAATTTCTCCGACAAAACAAAAGGGTCTTTGTTTTTTTCATCTTTTTCTAACTCAGAAGACACCGCCTTCAGTTGGTGCTCCAGCATGCACAACAATGGGATAGCTTTTCCCAAATTACAGTCCTCCTTGCTGACTGCACGCGTGAAGACCTCAAAAGGACGAAGCATTTCTGTCAGGCTTTTAACTATTTCCCAGTGCGCCACATCCATCCTCAGGTCCTTCTGAGCTGTACCCAGTGTTAAGAAATAGTGATCGAGTACCGTATACTGCTCATACAGACGCTCAAGCATGTAGAAGGTTGAGTTCCAACGTATTGCCACCTCCTGGATGAGTGCTTTCACTGGCATTCGACGTTCATGTAGCAGGCTCCTCAGATGCTTCCGGGCCTTAAAAGAATGGCTGAAATGGTTGCACATTTTTCGGCAGGTGGCCATTACCTCGCACGCTGGACTGTCTTTATCACTCAAGAATTTTTGAACTACCAGGTTGATACAGTGCGCCAAACACGGCACTCTGAAATAGTCACCCAGCGCCATGGCCTTAACTACATTGGCGCCATTATCCGTGGAAACATAACCAATCTGGCTTTTTTTGGGGACAGCCAGTGAAAGACCTTTTTGTTAAACTCGTCCAAAATGTTTCGTGCTGTGTGACTTTTCTCCAAGCCAAACATGGCTAGTGTTGCATGTTTCCGAGCAGCTTTAAAAACTTGGTCCGGGTCAACACATGCGTTTAGCTTTGCTTTAACCCCTGAAAAAGAGACCCAGTGTGCAGTGATGCACATGTAATCAGCGCCTGCGCCACTGGTCCACATGTCTGTTGTCAGATGTATAGTGTGAACAGCACTCTTCTGCAAAGCTGCCCCAATCACCTCCAGCACATCTTCATGTAGTGCTGGAACCGCAACTCTGGCAAAATAGAACCGGCTAGGAACCTTCCATTTAGGACAGAGCGCTGCCACTAATTCTAGAAAACCTACCGCTTCTACAAAAGAAAAAGGGAGAAGGTCAACAGCTAGCATTTTAGCCAGCTTAGTGTTATACAGACGTGTCAGTGGGTGGTTGCGTTCATATGGCGCGTCTGAACAAAACATGGTTCTGATGTTGCCCTGGACCAAGCATTTACGGGATGATAATGACTTCTTTGACCCAATTATGCTCGCTGGTGAACTTTTTCACGTTGGTGTCTCACTCGCTCCAACACTCTTAGTGTGCCTCACATGGGGTGTGCTGCTGACAGGGGTACTGGGTGTAAGTGAAGTGTTTGACACGTCTTCTTCCTCCTTGTCATCATCAGATGAAACATCAACGTTTTTTTTACTTCCAATTTGGGCTTCCTTGATCGCCTTTAGGTGCGCAAACCATTGGACAGTGTGCTGTCTCTCAAGATGACCTCTCTGGCCTCCGGTACCATAGTTGGTACCTGACTTACCACGACTAACTGCAAGCTTACAAAGGGTACAAATGGCGAACTTTTCCCTTTTTGGGCAAACAGTGAAGAAGTCCCAAACTGGGGACTCGAAGTGTCTGTGGGGCCTGGAGGAGACGGCAATACTGGTGGTGGTGGTCATGCTGCTAATGCCAGATGAAGTGGAGGATCTGGATTGCCCAACTTTTGTACGTTGTGCACTTTCACCGCCACTAATTAAGGTCGAGGTGGATGGAGGTCCCTTCTTGTGAGAAAGAAATATGGAAGCGGTACGAGTTGGTGTACTACTTAACTCTAATGATTGTGGTGTTTCCACTGCCTCCTCGTCGACAACATCATCATCATCACGCTCAGCAGCTTTTCCGGCTAGGGTCAAAATGTCTGTTTGCTGCATGCCCGCTGGGGCTGCAGTGACCTTTATGATGACTGGGTCGTCGTTGTCAGAGTCTTCATCAGCAGCAGTATCCGCCACTTCTTGTTGAGCCTCATCATCACACTCCATAACTCTGAGACTTTGGACGAGCTTCCTTTTACGCTTAACTACCTTTGTCAGATCATGTGCCTCACTCTCAGACGGCAGTGGTGCTGGTTCCCAATTTTGATCCGTATCATCAGAAGGAGGTGTGCTTGAAGAAGATGTAGACACCACCCTTGATCTCTTCCTTGCTAGGGGTGTGGAAGACAATGAATGATCATCAGGAGGAGTGTCTTCCTCAAATGATACCTCGCCTTGATTGTCGATTTCCTGATGTGCCCCTACTTCGGGAGGAACAACTATTGTGGGCACTTGTGACCCTCCATGCACCTCTGCTTGCGCATCTCCTTGCGCTGCCTCTCCTTCCACATGTACTTGGGCTTGTACTTGCACATGTGGTTTTTGTTGTGGCTGTGGTTGTTCAACACTCGTCAGATGAGTTACAACAACCTGCGTTGATTGAGGGACATTGCTGCTACTTTCTTGTGATGAGCCAACATCACTGGTCGATGGTGATTGAACAACTAGACTAAGTGCCTCTGCAGCAGTGAAGGGCTTGGACTTAAGTTGGCGTGGTGGTGGTGGTGGCACTGAGTCCAATGGAGCGGGGGTGCTGCTCCCAGCTTGGTCCCCAGCAGATCCCGCTGCTGCTGCAGGCATACTTTTTTTTTTACTCCCAAAAAAAGGGGCGGCCGGCACACCAGTCTCCTTGGTAACTTGCTTCTTCTGCTCCTTACTGGCAACTTTCTTGCTAGAGGAGCTACGGGTAACTTTTTTTGGGGCCATCTTCTTCAGAGCAGGTCAGAACAGCAGGCAGCAGTTGCACGAGTTGCAGAGTTGTCTGTGTCCAGACATGACGTCGCGTGACGTTATGCTGCACACACACACCGCTGCAGGACTTCTTCCTGGCACTGGTGGTTCTCTTGAGTCTTGTGCACCTAAAAGCAATGGAAGACAGAGGAACATCAGTTCAGTTATACACCCCAAAAAATCGAAAAACACAGAAAAAACAGCACAATCCCATGCCATCCATGATGTTTACATTCAAGACACCCCACAGAAAGACTAGGCCCATGCAACACTCACTACCCCTGGGCATAATGGATGAAAAGTAGGCAAAATAAGTGCAGGCCTCAGACACTGCCTCTCTTCAAAATGGCCCCTTGCACCCCAAGCACATGTTGCCTGTACCAGCCAGCACTCAAGATGGCCACCACCACCACCCACATGGCCAGTCCACATCAACAGTACACCCCAACAAAAATGAAAAACACCCAAAAATCACCACAATCCAATGCCATCCAGGATGTTTACATTAAAGAGAGTGAGACCCCACAGGCACACTCAGTCCATGCACCACTACCCCTGGGCAAAAGGCCACACCAGCAGCCCCAAAAAAACGACAAAAAACACAAAAAACAGCACAATCCCAGCCCATCCATGGCCTCAATGGTGTTTAAATTCAAGAGGACACCCCACAGAAAGACTAGGCCCATGCAACACTCACCACCCCTGGGCAAAGGGCCCCATGAGCAGCCCCAAAAAATGACAAAAAACACAAAATTCAGCACAATCCCAGCCCATCCATGGCCTCAATGGTGTTTAAATTCAAGAAGACACCCCACAGAAAGACTAGGCCCATGCAACACTCACTACCCCTGGGGATAATGGATGAAAAGTAGGCAAAATAAGTGCAGGCCTCAGACACTGCCTCTCTTCAAAATGGCCCCTTGCACCCCAAGCACATGTTGCCTGTACCAGCCAGCACTCAAGATGGCCACCACCACCACCACCCACATGGCCAGTCCACATCAACAGTACACCCCAAAAAAACAGAAAAACACCCAAAATCACCACAATCCAATGCCATCCAGGATGTTTACATTAAAGAGAGTGAGACCACACCACAGGCACACTCAGTCCATGCACCACTACCCCTGGGCAAAAGGCCACACCAGCAGCCCCAAAAAACGACAAAAAACACAAAAAACAGCACAATCCCAGCCCATCCATGGCCTCAATGGTGTTTAAATTCAACAAGACACCCCACAGAAAGACTAGGCCCATGCAACACTCACCACCCCTGGGCAAAGGGCCCCACCAGCAGCCCCAAAAAATGACAAAAACCACAAAATTCAGCACAATCCCAGCCCATCCATGGCCTCAATGGTGTTTAAATTCAAGAAGACACCCCACAGAAAGACTAGGACCATGCAACACTCACTACCCCTGGGGATAATGGATGAAAAGTAGGCAAAATAAGTGCAGGCCTTCGACACTGCCTCTCTTCAAAATGGCCCCTTGCACCCCAAGCACATGTTGCCTGTACCGCCAGCACTCAAGATGGCCACCACCACCACCACCCACATGGCCAGTCCACATCAACAGTACACCCCAAAAAAACTGAAAAACACCCAAAAAATCACCACAATCCAATGCCATCCAGGATGTTTACATTAAAGAGAGTGAGACCACACCACAGGCACACTCAGTCCATGCACCACGACCCCTGGGTAAAAGGCCACACCAGCAGCCCCAAAAAACGACAAAAAACACAAAAATCAGCACAATCCCAGCCCATCCATGGCCTCAATGATGTTTAAATTCAAGAAGACACCCCACAGAAAGACTAGGCCCATGCAACACTCACTACCCCTGGGCATAATGGATGAAAAGTAGGCAAAATAAGTGCAGGCCTCAGACACTGCCTCTCTTCAAAATGGCCCCTTGCACCCCAAGCACATGTTGCCTGTACCAGCCAGCACTCAAGATGGCCACCACCACCACCACCCACATGGCCAGTCCACATCAACAGTACACCCCAAAAAAACAGAAAAACACCCAAAAATCACCACAATCCAATGCCATCCAGGATGTTTACATTAAAGAGAGTGAGACCACACCACAGGCAACCTCAGTCCATGCACCACTACCCCTGGGCAAAAGGCCACACCAGCAGCCCCAAAAAAACGACAAAAAACACAAAAATCAGCACAATCCCAGCCCATCCATGGCCTCAATGATGTTTAAATTCAAGAAGACACCCCACAGAAAGACTAGGCCCATGCAACACTCACCACCCCTGGGCCAAGGGCCCCACCAGCAGCCCCAAAAAAACAACAAAAACAACAAAAATCAGCACAATCCCAGCCCATCCATGGCCTCAATGGTGTTTAAATTCAACAAAACAGTTGTATCATGCACCCATAACCAACCCTGGTCCTACTGGATACTGTGGCTACCCACAATATATTTTATTTAATGTTCTGAAAAAGTTCCAAAATTGTAGTTGCAGCAACTGTAATGCCCCAAACAAACTTACGTGTGAAAGTTGATTTCTAATCCAAAAGTGATCCAAAGAAAGTCAAAAAGGCCTCAAATCCAAATATCCAGCAGCACCCACAAAAAGTAATCCTTCCAGGTCAAGGTCCAAATGAAAGTGACCAGCACATGAAGAAAGCACTGGGAGGAGCCTGCTGGACAGGAACAGGAAGTTGGAGACTGTGGGGCACTTCCTTCCCCCCCTCCAAAAATGGACTCCTTGCAAAAAAAAAGGCCGTGCAAATGTCAACCTGAGGATGATTCTGATAAAAATCATAATTTTCTGAAGGTTTATCCTGTTTGCTGGTGGATTTCTTGTGCAGAATTGCAAAATCTCTATTTCGCGAGTGCGAGATTGTTCCTGTCCGCCGCAACTACGTGTTCGCAATTGCGAACTCTCGCGAGGCGTGCTGTGCAAGGTGGCAAGCCGCGATTACGTATTCGCGGGCGCCAAACTCCCGCGGGATCCCGCAGCAAGATCCAAAATGGCGCAGCACTCGCAAAATATGATCGAGAAAAACAACTCGGCAAACGCTTAATGACGGAAAGTGAACGCCGTGCACCACGCCGCGCGCCGCAATATTGTATCACCAAGCAAAAAATCCGCCGCGAGCGAATTCACGGATTTTTGACAAATTCGCGAGAGTTCGCGGATTGCGAATTTGCCGAAAATCCGAAAAATCCGCGAGCGGAACGGATTTTACGCCCATGCTTACTCTGCTCTCATTGTTAAGGAGCCCCTTACACAACCTATAGAGGGCATTAGCAACTGTTAATATGTAATCTGTAAAATAGGGTGAAAATCATAGCGGAATTATATATATATATAAATGTATATTCACTGAAAAAACCATACGTTTCAGGCATGTTATAGTTAGGAATTAGCATTTAAAAAATCTAAGAAATTCACTGAAAAACATAGGTTTCAGGGGCGTTAAAGTTAGCTGGACATTTCACTCATACAAAACCATGGAAATTCCCCCGTTATAGTTAGTTCAGCTAACTATAACTCAGGCGCCAGCAATGCACTGCTGATGACCTCACATATTACATCACTCATGACATAGTCAGTGACATCACTCATGACATCACTCATGACATCTCAAATGACATTACTATTGGCAACACTGATGACATAATCCAGTGAATGTGTGTTTTTCTGAAAATTAAATATGTTTTATATATGTATATCTCAAGTTCGATGGAAGAATAAATGGATATAAAAGTGTCTAAATGGATTCATTATATAACTGACTGATTAAGTGTATCTTAGTGAATACATTGGTTAGAGAGTAATGTTTAAATATGTAAATATCTGTATCAGTCTCTCACTTTGTGTATAAGTGGCTGCATGGGTTGGTGAGTAGCTACATGAGTGTCTATATGGGCTGTTAGTTGTTTTTTTTAGTATGAGTGTCTGAGTGTCTGTATGGTTCAGTGGGGGGGTATTACTTAGTGCATACATGCATGAATGAGTGAGTGACTATTTCTATGTGTTGAAGACAGTATATGTGCAGGACTGTATGGGTGGATGAGTGTGTGTATGGGTGTGTTAGTGAGTGAATGACTGTCTCAATAGTGTCTTGATGAGTAACTACATATGCTTTAAACTAGTATATTGGTGTATATAAGTGAGTATATGTGAGAGATTGGAAGAGTTCCTGTATGAATAAGTATGTGTTTCTGTAAGTGATTGTTCAAAAGAGTAAGTATGTGTAAGTTTACTGGAGGTACCTGGCCCTCTCTGTTGGGGGTGGGCACCCCGGGACACTGCAAGAGCCGGCCCTGGGGGGTGGCGGTCCCCAGGGCCATCAAGGGCTCCAGGAGGGGGGCCGCATGGCCCCCCTCCAAACATTTTCAAAGCCCCGGGGGGGTGGTGGTCCCTGGGGCTTGGGGTCCATAACTGACCCCCAAATTAAAAAACTTAGTGCCCCGGGGCGTGTAGGAGGGGCTCAAGCTCCCCTCACAGGTTTATTTCATTAAGAAAAGCCCCCGGGTGACGGTTCCGGGGCAGCAGGGGACCGTGTGCCCACACTACACAATAATTTATTTTAAGCCCTGGGGGTGGTGGTCCCCGGGTTTGGGGGGGCTTGGATGCCCCCATGTTAAACTTTTTTGCCGCGGCGGTGGTGGTCCCCAGGGCTGCGGGGGACCCTGAGCCCCCACATATACTTTCATAAAGTAAATAAACTAGTGTCCCGGCACTCATATGGTTTTGTTAAATAATTGTCATTAATCTAGACACAATAGTCAAAATAACATTTGCCACAGAGATAGGTTGTTCAAAAAGCAGTGTATATTTGTTTTCAAAAACAGGTATTTACAAGAATTCAAAATAGACTTTTGACTTTACTTTCAGAGTAGGATAAAAAATGAGGATATATTATGTCAGAATTATGCAATAGTCATGATCCTGGACTTGTTTCTGATGTCCTCATTTTCTTGACCCGCACACTCGACAGCCGACACGTGTTTCGTCACGACAAGTGACTTTCTCAAGGCTGCGGAAATAACAGTATTAGTTCTCAAATGTTTAAATGGTACTTGTTTTTAACAGAGATGTGTATAATATGAATCCTCTATTTATGTGAGAAAGAATTTTTATCCTACCACCATGACCCAGTCGTGGTGAAAGAAAACAAAAGATTTTTTAAGATTTTAAAAGTGTGATAGAAGACAAAAAACGGTCATGCAGAAATAAAGGTGAATACAATGTTGACATATATAGTGAATTGTTAGCTATAACAAGTTTAATAGACCAAAGAAACCATATCCTCACCATGTCTGAGATTTAATCTCGTTAAACATGAATATAACTTGTGATCTGATCGAAGTCCTCCTAATGAGAAAACCAACACCAAGAGAAAGAGAGAGAGAAGATTGGATGTGAGTTAGAAGAGTATCAAGTAGGGAAAGAAGAGAGGAAGTATACAGAACTAACCTTATACTTATTTGTTCAAAAGAGGAAAGGGAACGCACATCAATGTTGCCAAAGTTCCCATATGTAGACGATTGTCCCAATGATCCGTGCTCTGAGCGAAATTGGTCATAAAATCTGAAAGGAGTTTGATATTAAGGTTCCGAGCTGCAGAGGAGAGCGTAAAAAGCAGAGTCTTCCTATTACCAACAACGTGATGAGCATCATTTTGAACCATTGCCACACGTTGTTGGTGATAGGAAGACTGTATCGAGTGTGCGGGTCAAGAAAATGAGGACATCAGAAACAAGTCCAGGATCATGACTGTTGCATAATTCTGACATAATACATCCTCATTTTTTATCCTACTTTGGTGTATCAAGAAAGTAAAGTCAAAAGTCTATTTTGAATTCTTGTAAATACCTGTTTTTGAAAACAAATATACACTGCTTTTTGAACAACCTATCTCTGTGGCAAGTGTTATTTTGACTATTGTGATTCATCTTATAGTTGTCTAGATTAATGACAATTATTTAACAAAACCATATGAGTGCCGGGACACTAGTTTATTTATACTGTCTCTCATGGTTAATGCTTTGCAGAAACCTGAGTATTGTAAACATCCAGGTAGTAGGGTGTTTTGTATCCCTAGTGGCACCGCCCTTGAACCAAATGTGTTTGTTGTAAACACTGTGTCAACATTATAAGGTAACCTGATCTGATTATACATTTTGTGGATGTGCGCCCCGTTCATCACATTACTACCAGAGATCTTTTTTGTCAATATACTTTCATAAAGCCCTGGGGGTGGGGGTCAACAGGACTTGGGGGGCCTTTGAGCCCCCCACCCATGTATTTAGAAGCCCCGGGGGTGGCGGTCCCTGGGGCTGGGGGGGCTCAGAGCTCCCCATAATTTAGAAAAGCCCCGGGGCTGGCGGTCCCTGGGGCTGGGGGGCCCAGAGGGACTTGGCCTCCCCGGGGGCTAATTAGCAACAAAGCGCTTCATATTCTTTTTTTCACGGCGGGATGCGCGGATCCTATGCGCATCCCGTGATTTATTTTTAAAATAAAGGTTTTTGGGGCCCTGGGGGTCCTTGTGGGACCTTCTAAGCAGGCCTAGGTGGTCAGGGTGTTTCTACCCTGCCCCCTTTTTGCTTTTTGCGCACTTTTTGGCGTTATTGTGCCTCGGTTCTGAGGCACAAGATGGCTGCCAACACTTCCTGGTTTGGAGTATTGAAAGCCAATTAGCATAAAACTTGTGCTCGGGAGGGTCCGCGGATCCACCGCGGCCATAGATATCACTATATTTATTTCTTAATTTGTCAAAAACTACTGAATGGATTTATACCATTTTTAAAAAGGTCACTTTCTGAGCCAAGCAGAACCTTATTGCCAAATTTGATGTAATTCCGTTCAGCAGTTTTTGCTATAACACTGTCTAAAGTTTCCTATGGGAAAATTATTTTTTCACCACTATTTTTTAAATTTCTCAGGAACTACTGAACGGATTTACACCATTTAATAAAAAGTGCACTTTTTGAACCAAGAGCTACCTTTTTGAAAAATTTGGTGTAATTCTGTTCAGCAGTTCAGACTGTAGCCGTGTCTAAAATTTCCTATGGGAAATAACATGGCGAAAACACGTTTTGGGACCCCCCTTTTTTCTCTGCCGCCTCTTGACGAATCACCCCCAAACTTTCAGGATAGGAGCAGACTAGAGCGTCCCACGAATTTTGAAAATTTCGCGAAGATCGTCAATCGGCGCCGAAGATAAGGGAATAGAATGTGGTGGATTTCCAATGAAAAAAATAAAATAAAGATATATATATATAAACATGGGAGTAATAGGGAGCTATTACGTTACTACGGCATTGACCATGTACCTGCTAATCCCAGAGGTGGAGACAGACTACTCCGTCTCCGTAGGCTTGAATCCAGATTCATTATTGATCTACAAACCAAGCACCCAATGGGACTAAATATAGGTGAGGAATTGACAGTACACCTGGGTAAATGAACAACATAATCCATTGACTCATCTCCCTTAGCTGGGATCTTGTCTGATAAATTCCTGATACGATATATACCCCTTACAGTATGACCTCTGCATTTCTTTCGATTCCTTTGTCTCTTTATTCCAATTTTCGCAAAAATAAATTCCGGTTCTAATTGTTGTTGTACTTTAGCACTTTAGTAAATAATTCACATCGATTTGTGGTGACTAGAATAACAAATGAAATAGAACGATGTTATTCGAACCAATACATGAATCAGAATGTGTACATTTACAGATTTATTGCTTTCTGTAGAGTATGAATTTATGCACAAATATCATGAATTTGTTTGATCAATTTTAATGTAGATTTACGAACATTATCTGATGTGCTATCTTACATGTTATTCTCCGGATAACATTTTAAATGTTACCGGAGCCACGCCGATCCACGGCTAGATTGTCTGCATCTCCTATGTTTTTGGAAGCCGCTGTGGTAATTGAGCAACAAGAACTATTTCTTTTGGGTTTTACTGCCAGTGCAAAGCCGATCCACGGCGATATACATGAAAGTCTCTGGCAATGGTAATCAGTCTGCAGCATACAAATGACTGTTTTATTGATCTAGTAATGTTATATATGGCAACATTGTTTGGAGAGTATTACGATATGCATTCATTTTACTCTGCATATATATCTTTTGTTAATATGTATGGTCCAATATGGCTGCCATAGTTAACCCAATTTTTGAACACTGTAAGAAACACCAGAAATAACGCTAAAACTCGATGGTGTATGTATTTATAGTCCACCTTTTGTTTCTATGATATGCTTCAAATAAGCGTCATTGACTTAATGCCGGCGACACTGAAGAAGGACTATTGTCCGAAACGCGTCTGTTTTCTTCGTTGCCGTGTGAGAAATAAAAACACCTTTTGCCAAACCTGGAGTGCTTTTCCTCTTTCCAGGACGGGAGGGAGTTTAGGAGCTTCTATATATATATATATATATATATATATATATATATATATATATATATATATATATATATATATATATATATATATATATATATATATATATATATTTATTTAAAATTAAATAATCGGGCTGTTTTCCACCAAGAAGTTACAAGGGACATCAAAGATATTCAAAATGTCATTATAGATCCCTCTCCTGTTGTAAATAATGGGGCTGTTTTCCACCAAGAAGTTACAAGGGACATCAAAAGATATTCAAAATGTCATTATAGATCCCTCTCCTGTTGGTTGCCCAGGTTCCGGAGTAAACACCAATTTATTCCATTTAGTGGAGCATCTAAAGGACACGGGGCATCTGAAGTGCCTTGCTACATTTTTACATGCTCTCCTTAATAAGGATTACTTTCACAAGCTCACCATCAAAGAATGTTGTAAAGCAGATTGTATTACAAAACTGGAGGATCTTCTATCACATTTGTTTGTGCATTTTAACAGTAGCAAAGTAAAAATATTCTCCTTCTACTAGAAATCCATCATGGGGGGGAAAGCCAACCAACTACTCCCATAGCCTCCCAGAACTAACATCCATTGCATGTTCTTGTTTTCACTACTTTTCAGCTGTGGGAAAGATAACAAATATTTTTTCCTTTTTATGTTCAAAATCTATGACTTTCTAAAAGAATGGTAATTTTGGTGCTTTCAGCAGAAGTGTACAGAGGCACTTACATCCACTCTGGATGTGTCACATTAACAATGATGTCAGTAGGAGTTTCCAGGCAAGGCAATCTTTAATGAGTGGAGTCGGAGTGGGTGAAAGCAGCAGTGTACTGCAGGCAGAATTATTCTGCCAGGATCTCTGTGGCTAGGAGCCCACACTTAGGACACTAGGGCAAGCTTGCCAGCTCTCTCAAGTTCTGTTAGCTCTACCAGGCACTAAGAAGAGTTGTAGCAGGGTTCCTCAATCTCTTTACTGACTACAATTGGGAAAACATGGTTCAGATAACCTGGGAAATATCTGGAGAAAAAAGTGGATCAGAATTCCTTCATCCCAGAACGAATGCAGGCCTTTACTGAAACAATACCAGTGATTATAAATCAAACGACATGCCCTCTCAGGTTGACATAGGTTATGACATGGCAACATTACTGGTAGCCAAAGATGCATACTTTGTGTATCACAGTGTGGTGTTTGTAATGTAATATTTGTGCTCACTCACAGAAAACTAATTCAGGATGTCTCTATAGACTGTAAGTTTTAAACCTTTTCTGCCAATGCCATCCACAGCACCACATGACTTTCTGTCTTATCTTTCAAATGTAGGACATTGAATTCAGCACTATAAAATCTTTCAAAGGAATTTTGTTTTTAAACCTATTTAACAAGGACGTAAAGGCTATAATGAAGCTATTTGAGGAGATGTATTCTTATGGGGGGAACCTCAAAAGACTAGTTTGGTCTGATGTCCTCACAAGATATGCTAAGGAATATGCACAAATGTTGCAGAAACAAAAGTGTAAAATGATTGCTAATGCATGTTCGTATTTAACATGAGTGTTTTGTGTTCTCATTAGATACCCTATTGAAAGCCATTCAAGCTAAAAGTATTCATCTTCTCCACTTGGCTGTTGAAAGCTTGCTTGCAGTATGATGCCCATGAAGGGGAAATTCTTCCTAAACAATTGTCTTATTGTGTGGCACATACCTGCATTTGCAATGCATTGCGTCATAAATATGAAATCAATATTCGTCATATTTTATCTTGTTAGATTGGATTGGACACAAATTGCTACCAAGTGGTCTTGCCTTTTGTGAAGATATTTTGCATGTGCTTTTGGGTAAGTTAACAAAAACAGCTCAAACTCCAATCTCAAACACCAATTAACATGGTAATTTGATACATGTAGTGTGCCTGCTGAACTGCTGAATTGTTTAGCAGATATAGTTTATGAGCAGTTAAAGCAGAATATCTAAAAGTATCTATTGTCAAGATGAAAATGACTGGAAGAAAATAGGGGCATGTTCACACAAAATGTTGGTAGGAAATTAATAATTAGATAACCATAATTATGGACATTTTGCAGATGATACTGATTCAGCACACAGTGATGATGGGTGGAGATAAATATGGTCATTTTAAAAACAGAGTTCTCTGTTGTCCCTTTGATGATGTACATCTTTAGAGAGCTGAACATGTTCTATGCTACTGTGGATTATACAATAGCTTTCAAGGTAAATATGACCTCCTGTACAAAGGTGTTCTGCAGCTGCAAAGCCTGTGCTTGCAATTGCAAAACAACTTTTTACAATGTATCATAGCCCTCTTACAAGTCAGAAAAGTCTTTCCAACCTGTACAAAGGCTTTTGCAACCCATTATAAATTGTAAACAGAAGGGCGCTTGAAAGTGGTATCCCCATGTTCTTTTGGAGTCACAAAGGAATGAATGAATGCTATGCAACTATATTGCAGGACCACATCTTTGATCAGATACCAACACCTCAAAGAGAGTAGAATCCATACTAATATTATAAAGAGAGAGCCCAAATTTTTGAGGCGGGTAATCTCAGTAACCACAGCACCAATCACAACACCCAATGCAGCGTTGGAAAGGGCAGTTGCAGCAGAAGGACATAGGCTATGCAGACGGCCACCATATAGATTTTTTTAAAATTGTTTTTATTAACTTTTTAAGAAACAGTGGTGTTCATCACAATCATACAGTGCAAGACATACAATTGTACCGTAGGACACCATATACATTTAAAAGGTAAAAGAACCGTGCCAGCAAAGTAGTCCCTTGTGGGCGTGTCTGCGTTGAGCTGTGGGCTTGGGCTGGGGGCATGACTAATGCTGGAGGCGTGTAGTACGGCCATCACATCGTGGGCTGTGGGCGTGTGCTGGGGGCGTGACAAATGCTGGGGGCGTGTGTCCGCCCCTCATGCCATGTGAGTCGCATATACAAGCGCCAATTACGTTGCTGCATAGCATCAGGGGGCACGCTGGGGGCGTGACACGCTGGGGGCGTGAGAAACGCTGGGGGCGTGTGTCCGGCCTTCATTCCATGTGAATGCAATTGCACCACATCAAGGGCACGCTGGGGGCGTGAGAAACGCTGGGGCGTGTGCTACGTTCCGCCCTTCATGCCATGTGGGTCGTACATTAATCAGAAGATCGTCTGCTGTGGCCGTGTGCTGGGGGCATAACAAACGCAGTCAGCTGGAGGCCTGGTAGTAACATTACTGCAGCCTCCCCTGCGCGCTGTTACTGAACTCTCTCATTCAACGAAATTAGACGCGCCTGCTACCATCAACCAGGGCTCTAGCCGGGCTCAGGCAGCGGATCAGTACACTACTTACATGCACCTGATAACATCAACCAGGGCTGCAGCTTGGCCTTAAGCGGGGGAACACGCGCCTGCTAACATCAAACAGGCCTGCATCTGGGCCTCAAACGGGGGAACACGCAAATGAGCGTGTCTGCGGCGACAATTACTGCAGCCTCTTCTACTCGCTGTCACTGAACTCTCTCATTAAACGGATTTACCCGCGGCAGATAACTCTCTCATTCATCGGCATTACACGCGCCTGCTAACATCAACCAGGGCTGTAGCCGGGCTCAGGCGGCGGATCACTACACCAATTACACGCGCCTGTTAACATCAACCAGGGCTGCATCTGGACCTTCTCTGTCCCTATTCTAATGAATCAAAAAATGTTGTCCACCTCGAGATTTTAAAATAAATTGCCCTTGCCAAATACACACACTACACACATTCTATTTCATACCCGGACAACATCGGGCTGCTAGTTTGATTATAAAAATGAAAGCTGTTTTTGTGGTGGAACAGCTTCTCCTTTGGGAATCATGTCAGCTGGCATCAGGTGGAGCAGCATTGATTTAATAGGCCACTTTCTGCACTTCCCCCCACACCCACCCTCCCACATGTTTCCAATTTATTTTTATTTTTTTATAGCAGCACTTTTAATTTAATGGATAAAATCTCCTGAAAAATAAAGATTTGCCCTTCTGAAAAGCAAATGCAAGGATGATGGTTCTACTGATCTTTGCAGGCCACCAACATTACAATAAAAGCCATTTTAAAAGCTGTTGCAAATTGTGACCTCTCTTCTTTATATTCATGCGGTAGGTCATTGTGTGACTTTCTTTGAATGGGCATTTTATGATGTGACTTATTAAAGCATTGGTTGCCTCACAAAATAAGTGTCAGGTCTCAAAAAATTAGTGCCCAATATTCCTGTTTATACATAGGGCTCCTGCATTCTTCCCTCCTCTCCAACAGATAAGAATATCTTTGCTTTATTCATAACTTTGTATTACATTTTGTGACCAAATGGGCCACAATTAAATATGCAAATATTCCATTAAAGTCAGAGTCACATGTAAGAAATGGTTACATTTAATATTGTTGGAAATTTTTATCGTTATTGCTATATGATTAATGCATTTTATAACTACATAAGGCAGAAGAGAATAAGTATTTATGAAACTTGAAATTTACAATGTCAATAATATCATTATTTAATATGACTTTTTGGTGGATTTCTATAATGGCTAGTTACTGTTACGTCTGAATGCTCCATTTATTACTTATGCACTTTGGAAAAGGTCAGGACAGGTAAGCAATTTTGCATCTAGTAACAGCAAGATAGGTATTATTTCTGGTTTTCAAGACATATCAGATTTCGTTGCAAAGGAGGCACTATGGGCTGATTGTTCACAATGAGTTTCGGCCTCCCAGTGTTCTTTTGTGAAAATGTTGCCTTAGCCGAGGTGTTTTTCAAGATTACTACGTCTGATGCTTCATATTATTGATGTCTGCAATGCTCACGTGCCCTTTAGACACAAAATGGTTGGAGATTGTCTTGTATGACACACTAGACTACCCTTTAAGCTGTCCTTCCACAGCAGTGACCCTTGCATATCTATTCCCTTTCACAGCTACATCATGGGTATACCAGAGACAATTGCAGTTCCTTCTCAGTCACCATATAAATGCTGGGCTGAGCCACATACAAATTTATATCAATTTAATAGGACACTTTCGGAGATCAACACACACTCGACCTTGTATCCAGAGGAAAATAACTCACCAGATAGCTTCTGACTGTTTAGAAACACAAGGCCTTTTGTTAAACCTTGGACATTCCAAGATATTATTAACCGGAAAAAGATTATTGTAAAACTTCCAAAATCACTTTCAAAAGTCCCTTGGTGAAAAGTGGAAAATACTGACAGTGTTTGTGTCGAGAACAAGTATGTTTACCAATGATATAATGTGACTTTTCTTTGACTGTACCTCATAAATATATGTCTGAGCCTGAGGTTCATAGTTTACTGAATTACTCATTGTACTAATTTGGCAGGTTTCTTGAATTTAAAGTGGGGAGAGCCCATTACTCCAACTACTCATTCCTAATCAACCTGTGCTTGCCGTCTGGCAATATGTCTTCTGTGGAGGACTAAGGGATTCAAGAGTGCTTTTTAATGGATATGTGTCTCTCTTCTTCGCTGTAAGTCATTTTAGTAATGATTCAAAATTCAACAGCCGGACTTAAAATTGGCTAAACCTGGGCCCGATTAGGATGGCGGGCAGATATAAGTAACCCTTTCATAAATGGGACTGACCGACTAGCCTCTGGCGGTCCCTTCAGAGAGATTACGATACGACCGCCTGCAAGGCGGTTGCACTGCGTATTCCTTACTTTGCGGTGAGTGCTGCAGGCTGCAGCACCCGCCGCAATGCAAAAAATGCACCCTTTACATATCCCTGCACTACGTGGCAGGCACCATACGGTGCCTGCCACATGGTGAAGGGATATGCAGGGGGCCACCATAGGTGCCCCCCAACGCCCAAAATCAAGGGCCAGGGGGGAACATGGGCCCGCTACGGGCCCCCAATGTCCCTTTCCACCAGCCTCTTCATGGTTGGTGAACCTCCAGAAAACAGCCTCCGGGGAGGGACATCAGATTCTCTACAGGTGTGCGAGGTAGGCACCACCACCATTGTAGGGATTATGGCAGTCTCTGACGAATGGCGGGATGCATGGCGGTTGGTCTTCCCGATCGCCAACACACTGCCTGCCATTGTAATATGATGAACAGGAAACGTGAGAACAATGGCGGTGAGACCCCCACCGACGTGCTGTTGGTGGTGGTCTCACCGCCATCGTAATCGCCCCCCTAGTTGTCAATCATATGCAAATTGCCTTTGTTTTTTTGATGGGCCTATTTTTTATGTAAGCCTCATATCTCTTGCTCCCTATTCTCATTAGAATGAAAATAATCGGGCTATTTAAGAGGAGCACTGTGAGATTGGGAAAATGTGGTCTACTGAAGACAGTGCTAAAATTCACGCAGGAGGGTCAGATGCTGAAAATAGAGAATGCATAAGAGTGGGGTGGACAGCTATCATGCCTGTTTTGTGCAGTCTCAGCCCAAAAAAAACCAGGGCTAATCCTAACCATTACATTGTGTTATTTTAGTACAATTTAAATTAAGGGAATAATCAACCCTTACTTAACTCCGACACTAGCACTAGGGCTAAACGTACATTTATTTAGACACTATTAAATTCAATAAATGTAGTAATCTCTCTTAAACTAAACTTATGCTAACCATAATCATTTATTAAAAAAATATAATTGAATAGCAGTAAACACACATTATTAATGCATCCCTTATGCCAACCCTAACGCTTAAATAAAGACAAATATTTTAAATTAATTAAATATTTACATTTTACATAGGCTTACTGTTAATTAATTGGCATTCCATTACCTAGCCAAAATACAAAAACGACACCTAAATAATAATTAATTGAGATAAAATAAAATAAATAGTTACCCTTATCTAACCCTATTATTAACAGAACCCTTTTATTTGCAAGAAATTAAATGAATGTAAATGAATTTCTTAAACCTAAGATTAGCCAAACCCTTAGATGACTAAATCTAGTCTTTTTAATTTCATTATTTGTCATAAACCTATCTGTAGCACTAAACATACTCTTAATTTTCCGCAATGTTAATAAACTAAAATGAATAACCATTTTTATTTTTTAAATATAATAAAGAATAAATGAATAAGAATAATGGAGAATTTCAAGCAACTCTTCCAGGTAATTGAATTAACTTACTTTCCTCATCAATGCAGTGATAAACTTTGTAGTGTTGACCTTTGTAGTTGCTACATCCATTTAATGGTGTCAATTTAGTATCACTTGGAAATAGGGAACACACCATTAAGATTAAAGTAACATTTAATCTAGAACAACAAAGATAAAGAAGGTAAACAAATTATGTTTAAAAAAAAAAAAAAAACCTTATCTGGAACATTCTGGTGATCCTGTACAACTATGCACCATCATTGAATTTCAAGAAATTGCCTGAAGTTGTGAATGTTTTGTACATTTCCTAAAATATCTTTCACTGATGTTGAGGGTCAGATTTTTCAAAGTGTTGTGCTGCCCTTGCATCACGCAAGTAAACACAAGGGCAATGCCACACTAAAGTCACATTTACCAAGTGGCGACCAGCAGAGGTAAGAGCGGTGGATGGGCCGGGGCTCGGCAGGGGTCGGCTAAGTTGGCATACGATGGGAGAAATAAAAATGAAATAAAAAATAAATAAAACCACTTCACATGCGCTCACCACATCGCCGACTCAGGATACGGGGAGCGCAAGTTAAGTCGTTTTATTTATTTTCTAATTTTACTTTTCTTCTTCTGTCGTATGTCGACTTACCAGCCCCACCCTTCTTAAATGTGCAGACCACCGCTGCAGTTACCAAGCTACGCAAGGTCATGTTTTTTGCATGGCCCTGCAGTGCTTGTTACATCTGGAGTATGCAAGCCAGTGCAAGTCGCTGCCTTGCATTAATCTACCCCAGGGTGGCATTCAAACGGTGGAGGTGCGTGTACCCACACATCCACCCATGGATTCTGGTGCATTCCCAGATTTACCATGAGTGATGAATTTGGGAATACATCAAAATGCTGCACCTTCCCAGGGAGGCATAGGAAGGAGAAATATCTTTTCTTTTCCTTGTTTTTCCTCTTTCTACGTGTGCTGCATTCTCAGAGGGCTCAGGGGGTTGTTTTTGTTAAGGATGGTGTCCCCTACTGATCAAAACAATCCTGACTGCAATGCAGGCATCTTTGCACCATGATGCAAGAGTGCCTGTGCTGACTCTAAGCAGGCAAATGAGCGCCAGCACAAGGAGGGAGAGGACAGACATGCACCACATAATGTTAAATATAGAAAATTCCTGCTCTCCCACTTTCAGCAAGAGCAGCAAAGTGTCTTGCTGCGTTGATTGAAAAAAAAACAAATGGGGGCGTTTTGCCTGGGGTGCGCGTGGGGGTGTAAGGATGGCCAAAATCAAAGTTTTCTCCCAATTATTCCCCAATTTTCACAGTACACTTCCAAATTTAGTGGTTAAGGATATCACTTATGGTAATGCTATATAGCCATTTTCGCCATGATTACGGGGCACGATGTAAATCAGGCCCAATGGACCTAATATACCTTAAAATCTTCCTGGGTATATTTATATATCTATTAATTTTGAGGCTTATAATAAGCCCATAATTTTCGAATAATCTGAAAATGTTACCTAGCCATGCACATCAAGACAATACCATTGGATGTGAATGGGAGGCTTCCAGCTCTGCGAACACTGTTCCCGTAGGCCCAGTACAAACAAGGGCCATGTTTTTTTATAATCAGGATGTAAATTTGCTATACTCTTCAATACCTCAGCCCATTCTTTGTAAGCGCTTTTTGATACCCATAGAAAGGAATAATGATACATTTTCATTTTTTCAATCGTTTAACACACACCAGATTTTACGGTCACCAGAGGCATACTATGAACTTCAACTGCCCAACCTCCAAAAGGAAGGCCCAGAAATATCCAATTTGCACACACATTTTGTTTTTTTAGTGTCTTTCTTCAGAAAGGAAGGATACAGCCAGGAACCAATAGAATTGAAAGGCATGCGAGGAAATCCCCAACGGAAATGCACTCTCTAGTTCTCCTTTGAGGGAAATCATGTATCCATTTTCCATTAATTTGTGCTCGCGTGTTTGCGTTCATGTGGGCAGTAAAATGGCTCCGGTAGACCACAATTGAAAGCAAGGTGTATGAAATTACAAGGCTCGTTCACTAGCATTCCAATTCTAATGCACAATGGAATATTGCATGCGATAACCTATGATGAAGGTTCATACTGAGTGCAATTAAATGACTAATTAATGCTACAGATTACACTGATATGCGAGAATAACCTTTATGATTCATATGAACCTTATTAGCATATTATATATATATATATTCATAGGCACGATGATGGACAAGAATTTGATATAATGTATAGCCACGTATGAACATGATGAAACTGAGAAATAGTAAATTAATTACGGAAATCGACGTTTCTAATTATATTTGTAGAAATAACTTCACGTTGGAAGCTATGAACTGTGCTGAAGCGTACTGTTACGGCATTTTCGAGTTTTTTTGTTAAATCTAGGACGCTATGCCCTATTTCTTTGTTAATAATAATATCAAATGAGGTGATGTGCACTTTAAAGTGGTCTTGCTTGGAATCAGAACAACAGTTATTGTTGATTGTTTAAAATGTCACACTAGTATGCCAAACAATCAAGCAAGGATAAATCATTCATGCACATGGTAAAACAAGCGTTAGTGACGCACATACAATAAAATGTAAAAAAAAAAAAAAAAAAAAAAAATGGATACATAAAAAATTATGCAGAGTTTACTAGTTTGTTAACATGATCAGAGAGGCCTAGCTATCATCTTTTCACTATGCACATTCAGATAAGATATGCATCTTTAGTTGCCTGGCGCCTGCTACTAAACTATTTGTTTAAACTCAAAATAGTTGGTCATAAGCAAAAAAAAAATGAGCATAACATTTTTTTTTCAACATTCTCTTACTTGGAACTGCTGGCGCTAAAAAGCGTATACTTTTGTGCTAGTCCCTCATTCTTCTTGCCACACAAATTTAAATTCTGGCACAAATAGAGTTTGCACTCCAAGATTTTCACCGGGGAACACATGCCACGAAGTACGTACCAGGCTCTCTTTCCCAACTTGTGCCCCAGAACAGGCCAGGACATTGTGTCCAATTAAAGAAAAGAATCCTCTGTCCTCAGTGCAGGCTAACTTACGCTGGGGGACAGAGCATCAGTTAATTGGTAAGGATGGAGCCACGGGTTTGTAGAGAGCCACCCGGCCTCTCACCTACATTGTAGCAACACACACACACGCACGCCTTCACCCTCGGGACGGGCACACCCCTAGGTATATATTAAAAGCGCGGAAGACCGCTCGGGGTCTTTCCGGCATACCACCTAACCTGTGTGTGTGTGTCCAATCTTTGTGCAATCCACGCCACGTGCGAGGCCCAGACCTCGCGCACTACACTGGCGTCGAGGCCGGTTCCGCCCCCGCGCGTGCCTGGCCGACCAGAGGAGCTGCCTGCTCCGTTGCCTGCTGGTGACTGCTCAGCGTCTTCGTGGCCGCGGAGCTCGTCCGCCGGCCTGCTGCCTGTGCTCGAGTCGGCTCCCCGCCCACGCGCCTCCGAGGTCGGAGCGCGTTCAGCTGGCGGGAGCCGCCTGGTGAGTTGGTTCACCCCCCCCTGTGGCCCTGTCCGGCGCCCCCGCGCTGTGTGCGCTGTTGTCTGGGGGCTCGCCCCGCGGTGCTCTCAGCGCGAGCGCGCTTCCTGTGGCGCGCTGCCCCGGCGGGGGAGGGGCGAAGAGGGGAGACGCTGCACATCAGCCCCGAGGCCCTGCCGGACGGTGCCTCCTACGCCTGCCCTGCTCTCCGCTCCTGTGCGCGGCGCCCTGCTCCGTGGGATCGTCCTACCCTGGCCCTGGGAGCTGGAGTCTACTCTGGTTCCAGCAGAGTCCGAGGCAATAATCCAGGCACGGTCCGGTTCTTCTGCCGTCTGCTCCCCGCTCCGTGGTCACAACCGGCTCAGGTCCCGGTGGGGGGAAGGGTCACGGCTAAGGCTCTCAGAGGATCTAGCGTACCAGCACTGGCTCTTCCAAGCAAACAAGCACTGGCTCATCCAAGTACTTCCTTTCTGGGGATCCACCAGCAAAGTGACTAGGCCATCTCAGCCCCACTGTCCTGCCCCATCCTACCTCTGTTCCACGCTGCGCGGCCCGCACAGGTGGGGAGTGATCCAAGGAAGGGGCCTCCATCATGAACGACGCCGCCGCAGGGGGTGCGCCCACGTGGACGGCCGCACATGCCGCTACGCCACGCCCGACTCCGCGGCGCGGAGCAGCCACTCACATAGTCAGCCATGCCCACACTGGGGTGGCCCCGCTTCCACCATTCAGCGAGACTGCTGACCCAGCAACTGCGGCGCCACGATGGAAGGCGTGGCTGGGGCGCTTGAACCTCTACTTTAAGGGGACCAGAGAAACCGACAGCACCGTGAAGAGATCGCTCTTACTCCTGTATGGCGGCCCAGAAATTTACGACCTTTTCGAATCTCTCCCAAACACCGGTGAGGACGATGACTATGACGCGGCGGTGACCGCGCTGAATGCCCACTTTGACCCCCAGGTCAACACCGACTATGAAAAGTTCAAGTTTAAACGGGCGAAACTGCCTCGAAACTGCTTCGGAAGCTCATCCTCAGACAACCGGGCATCACGTTGGATGCCATCCTTGTCCTCGCTCGCTCCCATGAGCTGTCAGACTCCAGAGCAGACGAGATGGAACTGGCGCTCCGGTCCCCCATTGCCCAGCAAGCGGCACCAAAAATGGCGCCCATCAAGGAAGAGACCGTTGACGCCATACAAAGGAGACCGGCGGGCAGAAGAAATCGACAGTGGCAATCCCGGGACGCCCAGTGTGCCTACTGCGGGGGAGATCATGCGGCGACCGCTGTGTGCAACGCGAAAGGAAAGACGTGCTCAAAGTGCGGCAGACTCAACCACTTTGCTGCGGTGTGCCAGGGAGGACGGTACAGGCCCAATGCACAGAGGTCGCGAGGCGGACATGGGTCTCGGTCAATGGCGTCCAGAGTGAGGCAACTGTCGCTTGAGCGGGAACGCCCGCCCCCGGACACGCAGGCCCAAGACCGGAAGCCATACTATGAAGACGAGGAGGACGACGAGGTCTATGTAGTCTCCTATGTCAGCCGGGTAGCCACCCGGAAGAGGCCGCCGCCTATGTGCACGATATCAGTGGAAGGCTCAGAAATCAGAGCACTCATCGACACAGGCGCCTCCGTGAACGTCATGGACTCGGACCAGTATGAACAAATGTCGCCTAAACCCACTCTGACCCCGACGAACGCTCGAATATACACGTATGGGGGCACTGAACCCATGCCGTTGCGTGGCGTCATCAGCACCATCATTCGAAATGGGGAATACACGACTGAAACCCGGTTCCACGTGACGGAAGGGAAGAAAGGGACACTACTCAGCTGCAACACAGCGGAAGACCTGGGGTTGGTCTTCTTCGCCAACCAAGTTCACCAATCATACGCCGACTCCATGCTTGAAGAGTTCCCGGCGCTCTTTAGTGGCCTTGGAAAGCTCAAAGGCAGGAAAATCAAACTACACATAGACACCTCCATCCGTCCCGTCGCTTTGCGTCACCGAAGAGTGCCTTTTAACCTCCGCGCTCAGGTCGAAGAGGAGCTGAAGAAGCTCGAAGACCTCGATGTCATCGAGAAGGTGTCGGGACCGACTCCGTGGGTGTCTCCACTGGTGGTTGCCCCGAAGCCCAAGCAGCCTGGTGCCATCAGGCTGTGCGTCGACATGAGGCTGCCAAACACTGCCGTGAAAAGGGAGCGCCACATCACGCCCACCATGGACGACATCGTCGCCGACCTCAATGGGGCGAAATGGTTCTCTAAACTTGATCTCAACGCGGGCTACCACCAGTTGGAACTTGATCAGGGCAGCCGATACATCACGACCTTCTCCACCCATGTCGGGCTCCGGAGATACAAGAGGTTAAGCTTTGGAGTGTCATCGGCGGCCGAAGTGTTTCAGAATGCAATAAAGGAAGTTCTGTCCGGGCTGAGTGGGGTCATCAACTTGAGCGACGACATTCTGATCTACTCGAACACGCTGGAGGAACACCATGCACATCTGAGGGCCACCCTACAAAGATTACAGGAACATGGACTAACCCTCCACAGGAAAAAGTGCTCGTTCTACCAAGAAGCGGTGGATTTCTTCGGCTACCGATTCACGCGCGAAGGGCTCCGAGTTGACCCAAAGAAGGCGGAAGCTATCCAGAATGCCAGCACGCCCAGAAACCCCACCGAGGTGAGGAGTTTCCTCGGGATGGCCACGTACTGTGGCCGATTTATACCCAACTTGGCCGACCTGGCCGAGCCCCTCCGCACACTCACTAGACAGGACCATGAATGGGAATGGACTGGCGCAGCAAACCAAGCTTTCCAGGAAATCAAGGCGAGCCTTCTGGACAAGGCCACGATGGCTTACTTCCAACCACACAGGAAGACCGAACTAGTCATGGACGCCAGCCCCGTAGGCCTCGGCGCTGTTCTACTGCAGGAATATGGCCAGAATGACTGGAAACCTGTCGCATATGCGAGTAAGGCTCTCACGGATACTGAAACGCGGTATGCTCAAATCGAGCGAGAAGCACTAGCCATCAAGTGGGCCTGCCAACACTTTCACTTGTATCTCTGCGGCCAACCCTTCACCGTTGTGACCGACCACAAGCCACTCCTGCCCCTGTTCACCGGATCCTCCAGGCTTGCCCCACCGCGGATTGAACGATGGGCCGTCCAGCTGCAAGGCTACAATTTCACCCTGGTCTTCCGACCCGGCGCCCATAATCCAGCGGACTATCTGTCCAGGCATCCTGATGTCACCAGAAAAGCAATCCCACTGGCGGATAGTCCATTGGTGGAGGAGTTCGTCCACATGGTGTCCGTGGCTGCCTGCCCGGAGACCCTCACCCTGCAGGAGATTGGAAGAGCCACCACTGAAGATGAGACTCTGACCCGCGTCAAGAATGCCCTGGACACTGGAAGCTGGACTAGGTTTCTGGAAGGAGCTCAAGGACTTCGTCCGGAGATTAGCCATGCCCGACAACAGCTATGGCAGATCCGCCATGAATTGAGCGTCGGCGATGAAGGCGTTATACTGAGAGGGCATCTCATTGTGGTGCCAGCAAGCCTCCAACAACAGACCCTCGTGATCGCTCACACGGGCCACCAAGGAACAGCCAAGACGAAGGCCAGACTACGCAACAAAGTATGGTTCCCAGCCATGGATCGCATGGTGGATGAAATGGTGCGCTCCTGTCATGCCTGCACCATCACGGGGTCGGATCCCACCCCAGCCCCAGTCATCACTGAAGAAGCGGCGACAACACCCTGGACCCAGCTGAGCATAGACTTCGGGAGCTTCCCAGATGGTCGACACACGCTGGTCGTCGTGGATTCTTTTTCGAAATTCCCCGTCGTGGAACTGCTCTCCTCCACAGCATTTGGACCAGTCAAGAAAGCGTTGGACCACGTCTTTGCCGCTATGGGACTCCCGGAGGAGGTGAAGTCGGACAACGGACCCCCTTTTCAAGGGCGAGAGTTCCAAACATACCTGGAGGGCCTCGGGATAAAACACCGCAAGATCACACCGCTGTGGCCGCAAGCAAACGGCGAAGTGGAGAGGCTCATGCGGACTCTCAACAGGGCGCTCCGCATCGCCGTCAACGATGGTAAAGACCCGGAAGCTGCGCTAGACCAGTTCCTGAGTGCATACCGACAGACCCCGCATAGCACCACCCACTGCGCACCGGCGCATGTCCTGTTCAAAAGAGCACCAAGAGGCAACATCCCTGCGTCCTCGATATGGACCCCGGAAGAGAGAGATGGTGATGCCATCCAGGCACGGAGGACTCTCACGAATCAGAAAGCAAGCGAAAAGAGACATGCAAGACACCCAGGGTTGCGTGAAGGGGACATCGTCGTGGTACAAGATCGGCACCCTGGGTGGAAGTTTAGAACCCCGTTTGAACCAGAGCGATGGATCGTGGAGAAAATTCAAGGAACAATGGTGACGGCCCGCCTCGGCCAACAGACTGTCACACGGAATGTATCGTGTTTCAAACGAATAGGAGTGCCGGATGGCACTCCCCAGGAGGCCGACAAATCCATCGATGTCGGCACAGATGGTCCGGATGATGGAAGAACGGGGGCCCAAAACTCCGTGCCCCTCCCGAGCCGTGACCAGCCAGGAGAAGACAGGCGTCACCTTGGTGTGCCCCGAAGTGAAACAACTGGGCGTACTTCCTCCTCCCGAGATGAAACAACAACCCCGGCTGGGGCTGTTGAGTCTCCTGCCCGGTCCAACCACAGATACCACCTGCGGCCCAATCCTGGGCCAAGTCAAAGACTCCGAGACTTTATGTGCACTTCCCCTTAGCCTTTGTGTTTGGATAGTTTACATGTGAACTAAATTGAAGGAGGGATGTAGAGAGCCACCCGGCCTCTCACCTACATTGTAGCAACACACACACACGCACGCCTTCACCCTCGGGACGGGCACGCCCCGAGGTATATATTAAAAGCGCGGAAGACCGCTCGGGGTCTTTCCGGCATACCACCTAACCTGTGTGTGTGTGTCCAATCTTTGTGCAATCCACGCCACGTGCGAGGCCCAGACCTCGCGCACTACAGGGTTGAAATTGCATCGCTGTCGTTCACTTGAAGCGGACCTGGCCTCATTTTCAAGAGGGGGGAGGGATCCATTCACAGGCATGTGCAGTGTGTAATAAATAGCACCTGACTGCAATAGGAATCCAAAGGGGAACCTGGACCCCTGTGTCACACTTCCAAGAGCCACCTCATTGGGTGCGGGGTGAAACAGGCTCTGAAGCACCTCATACGTTGCAGAGTCAGTGCATCTTGAGCCACCTTCTTTAATTCCTGTTCTCACCTCTGTAATAATGTGTAGGCCAAGTTGTTCCTTAATTCGCATGTGTCCATGATACTATGCAAATGAGGAAATGCAGATCACAGAAACATTATCGTGGAAAACAATATTGTTAAAAAAATATGACATCACAAGTATCTTTTACCACAATATTGTGATCCTGTACTCAAAAATATGGGAAAAAACGTTGACATTAATATTATCCAAAAATATACGGAAGTATTGATTTTTTAATACAAATGGAGTTTAGAGTACCAAATGTAAAATATGTTATACAAATTGAATATAATGTAATTTAAATAAATTCCACTAATTGTTAATACTATATATAAAGATATGCTTATATAAACACACATGTATATATATAAAATTCAAACACCCCTTTCCCCTCCCCCCTCCTCAAAGATGTGGGATTTATTTGAGTATCTGATTTTTTAGTTTTTTTGATTACTGTATTGGGTCTTGGATTCTGGATGAAATATATTTCCAATAATAAAAACCCATTGAGCAAATAATTTGATTCACATGACAAGATATAATGTTTGGGTCACGATTCGAACAGTGTTTTTGATAGGACATGTGAATTCGGTTAAAATAAATATATATTTTACCACTAGATTGTATATAATATGTATAGTCAAATATTTGCGATTAGTTTCATTCTTCGATTTTTTTCATGTTAAGTATGATCTTTTCTTTTTCCTTTTTCCTTTTTCGTATACAACATTAGTCACATTTTACAAATGTACATATGAGCACAATTAATGGGGATATTATCATTTTTGTATATATATATATATAGTATATATATAATTGTATATAGGTCTAGATATTTATGACATATTGTAAATTCAGAACATTTTGGGGATTTTTAATAAGTATTTTAGACAGTTGCTCGTGGGTTCTATTGGTGGAATTGTCACTTAAAGATTTACATCATGTGCCCAAGTGGACCAAAGCTTTCAATGCTCAACATTATCTGGTTGCTGGTATAAAATTAATTTGCATTAGTCATTTTATATAACCTGCATTCATGCAGCAATAACTATGCACCAGTCACTTTATTAGTGTACATTTTGGATATCTGCATTCAGGCAGTCAAGATATGTGAAGTTACCAACTAAGAGATTCGTGCAAAGAGTTGAACAAAAAAAAGTAGATTTTATAAAAAAAAAAAAAAGCAACAATGTACATTTTTTTGTTTTAATTGACTCTATGACGCAATACAATTGTGACAAACAGATTTGATTTGTTTCACTCACTGTATTATTTTCTCCTGTTATGTTGTATCCAAACTAATTACAACGAGAAATGCCGTCTGTTTGTTCATCTACAATCTAGCACTCGTTTCTATGGTCATGTTCTATGTCACGTGATGTTCGACAGGAGGTGTGGCCCTTAGGAAGTGTCAGGAAAAAAGCATATAAAATAACAGGTTGACTGGTTCAGCGGTGTGTGAACAAGAGTACATGGTACTCGAAACGCGTCATCTGAAAAGGTTTGAATAAACATCTTGCCTGATAACGCTGGGTCTGCTTTCTTCTTTCGCTGCGCCGACGGCGTGGAGGTTCGAGGATTTTGCTCTATACATATATATATATATATATATATTTATTCACTGAAAAAAACACAGGTTTCAGGGATGTTCTAGTTAGGAGTTAACATTTAAAAAACCTTTGAAATGCACTGGAAGAAACACAGGTTTCAGGGACATTATAGTTAAGCTGACATTTCACTCGTACAAAACCAGAAAAATTCAGCCTTTATAGTTAGGTGAGCTAACAATAACACATGCCCCCGCAATGCCCTGCTGATGACATCACATATTACATCACTCATGACATGGTCAGTGACATCACTTATGACATCACTGATGATATCTAAAATGACATCACTGACGACATCATCCACTTCATATCTGGTGCACCACCACACACCCTAATATAACCTGTCATACACCCACTCAAAAATACAGACTACCATTCCCAAAACCACAGACACACCAATACCAGTTAGTACATACCCGCTCACTGATTCATAGGTCAACACACACATCCACTCACTCACCCATACAGTCACTCATACACGCAGTCACTCATCAATACAACCACTGATATATGCATTCATACACCCATACAGACACTCACTCACCGCCGCCCACCCATAGAGTTACTCAAGCACCTAGTCAGTGACCCAAAGAATCAATCACACTGCCATTTACTCACCTATACAGTTATACACACACCACTTCACTTATACAGATAATAACACATACTTATTCTCTTCTACAATCACTTACACAAACACACACTCATCCATACAGCCACTCTCACAATCACTCACTCTCACATATAGTCACTTATATACTCTAACACTCACATATACTGCCTTTCGCACATGTAGTTACTCACACATATACCACTGAAACATCCATTTACCAACACAGCCATACGCCCATACAGCCCCTCACAGTTGCACTCATACAACCAGGGATTCACCCAATCATACATCAATGCAGGGAGTCATGCACCCCTCACCCACCCACACAGACACTCAGGCACTCATACAGGTACTCAGACAACTAATCAATAACCCATATAGACACTCATGTACCTACTCACCAGCCCATGCAGCCACTTACACACCAACTGACAGACTGATAAACACATTCACACAGATTAGTCACTCACCCATGCATTCACTAAGACACATTTTATCATTCACTTATTCAGTCAGTCAGTCACCCACTAAATCATCAATACAGACACTCATACATCCACTCATTCTTTATTACACCTTGGTGTATATGTATGTATATGAACAAGGGCGGTTACGCCCGAAACGCGTCAGTGCTGTTTTAACTACCATTCGTATGCTGCAGTAAAAGAAACTGTTACCTGAATTGTGGTCTGTCTCTGTCTTCACTTCGCCGGTCCGAGGGGATTGGAAGTAGCGACTGGGAGCTTCATTTTATATATATATATATCCCACAGCAGAGCGATGCAAAGCAAAGCATTAGCCTTACCCCAGTCTCCAATGACGGCAATGCACAGCGGGGGGGGGGGTGGATCACTGTGTATACACCAGAGCTGAATTCTTTCACACAAAACAGCATGCCGTGGACATCAATTGTTTCAAAAGTGGTCTTTTAATCCAAAAGGCTTGACAAAACTCTACACTCTATGCGTTTCGCGGTAAACCCCTTTTTCACGAGTAACCTTGTCAATTTCTGAATTGTTTAAATAAACACACCATGTGACCTTCAATAGCGTTAACACAATGAAAAGACTTTTCATTACCAGTCGAGTTACCTCACTCAATAAAGCTATTTTCACAACTCAATGTACTACCACAGATCAAAAAACAATGTCATCTTATTTACAAGTGTAAACAAATAATTGCTGAGTGCAGTGCGAAAAGGAATCTTAATAACTCTAGGCACGGGTGGAGTGAACACACCATAACTTTATTGTTCCATCTCAGCGCACACAGTGGTGTTGCAGATTCGGTTCGAAATGGGCTCACAAACACGAATTGCTGGGGTTAACCCTTCCCAAGCTGGATCGGGTAGGGTATGTGAGAAATAGAGCCTCTGCTTAAAAACTGGCAAGTATAGCCCAAGTGGGCAAGTGGGCAGTATCAATTGTTACATGACTGACTACTTGTAAGAGTGAATCAATCCCAAACCCCACTGATTGTTATCGCAAGAGCAGCAGCCAAGCCCAAGTGGGCAATGAAAATGACTAACTACTCATGAGTGTGGGGGTGGGTAGTCACTGACATAACTTGTTTTTCCATCACGGTGGTGTCAAGGATTCTATTTGTCTCTGACCCATCTGTTAACAATAAAATGACTAATCAAGCCCAAGTGGGCAATGTCAGTTATGGAATAACTGACTACTCATACGGGGAAAGGGGAAAGGGGAAAGGGTCCGAGTATTGTGATGCCCCAATGGGTGAATGCATTAGTGAATTACGCCCCAGTGGGCATTCAGTGTCGGAACAACAGGTTCAGTCCCTGCAACCCAGGAAAGATATTATAACTGCAATGCGATCTTCCTCAGCGATGCAAGTTACACGAAATCTATAAGAGAACAGAAAGTATTTTACATATATCTTACTCATCACCATAAGAAAACATTATAAAAACAAATTGAGATACATAAACATAGTGAAATATATACAAAAGGTTGTTTGGGCAGCACTCACAATATCACCAATAGTTCCAGGGGGAGACATGGCGAATATACATTACTCATTTATGAAAATTGGTGCTAAACATGTTACAGAGGAGATTAAAATTAAGTTATATTGAATGCAGTCATATTGGATCCAGAACAAGGTACCTATCTACAAGGGAGGCATAATTTAACTTAGAACAGTTGATAGTTACCCTACGTGAAGAGACAATTCTTCATCACAGTTGTGCCCAACTGGCGCCAATGCCTGATATTGAATAATTAACTTTGATTCGAGGCGTCTGAGATCTTGTACATAATTACCTCCTCTTTCATTGACACCAATCATATCTAAAACACAAAAGGTCAGTAGATTGACACTCTGATTGTGGTATGTCTGAAAATGCCTGGCCACTGAGTACTGCCTATCACCATTTTTAATAGCACGAAGATGCTCTAATACGCGTTTTTTAGCTTTGTGTATTGTGCTACCAATAAATGTTTTCTCACAAGGGCTGCTTAGGGCATACACAGCATGGTCAGTATTGCATGACAAACGTTTGTCAATTTTTAATGGCTTGCAGTTGGGGGACGGACTACACTCTTTGCAGTTCTTGCTGTACTTACATACCTTGCAAATGTGGTAGATGTAAAAGCCTTGTATGCCTAAAGACTTCAAAATCGGTGATTCTAAGGCTCTGCGGAGAGTGCCCTTAAGAGATTTAGCTTTCCTAAACGTCATTTGTGGAACGTCTCTGTTCATAACACTTAACAACAATAAGAAAAAGAAGAGGGGGTTCTAGGGAACTTTTGAAGACCTGATGTGGATATATTCCCCAAACAAATTTTATCACACAACTAAAATATCCACGGGTCTAGTCAAACTTACAGCTACACTAGGGTTAAAGGTACGTGTCCCTGTTCAGAATCACCAGTACACACACCTGGGCAATCCTTTCAGGAGGACGGATTCCCATCACTCACCAAGGTGACATTCTTCATCATCTGGGTCTCCTCCTAGCGAGAAGCTAGTGGTGCCAAGGGCTACAACCCTTACAATATGAAGGGGAGCTCACGGATGTTTTTACAAATATTTATTGCGCAAGGGTGTTTTACTAAGGAGTGATGGACGCAGTGCACAACAATGAAAAGGGTGAGTTAAAAGTGAACAGAAGGAGAAAACAATTTTAATGGGTATCTCCTAATGCCCAGATTAAAAACAGTGCAACAATAGTTTTAACATCATAACTGTCAGAAATAAGAGTAAAGGCAGGTATACATGTTTCAGCCACTTGCATTAAATTAATCCTTGGCTTTCTTCAGGACCATACAAAAAGTATATTGCTACTGAGTAAAATGTGCCATGAGTGAAAAACTAAATAATAAAAACAGGGTTGGAACAAATACAACCTTGTAACCTGTATCAGTAGGTTTTCATATTCTCATCTGTATATGGAATGCTGATATCATCGGTATAATGTGAGGAAGACACCTCACCTCACATGGCCAGAGCTCAGGAAAATGAGGCCCCACTCTAACCGTCGGTACCTCTGGCTTGTTCAGAGTCCAAGTGGGTAATGATAGTTATCTCAGTATATACATATATATATATATATATATATATACATATATATATATATATATGTATATATATATATATATATACATATATATATATATATATATATATATATATATATATATATATATATATATATATATATATATATATATATATATATATCGCAAACAAACTCCTTCATGGAAAGAGGGAAGGCCACACTTGAAGAGGTTGGCGGAAGCGCTTTAATGTACTGCCCACACAGAGAAAATTCTGACACCCGTAGTGGCGGATGCATTTCGGCGATGTCTGCCTCTTCAGCGCCGGGTGGAAAAGTGTTCTGAGGGAGGGGATTGAGTGAAGGTTAAATGTCCAGCCTTCCCCTCATTCACGGACTGCAGCCACTCCCACCTCGATAATGTCACGTGCATATACTTCCTGTGGTCAGCCGGAGCCCCAGCGCCTACAGGTCCCAGAATGCAGCAGCAGGATTCTGGTAAGTATCGCACACGAAGTGGGGATGTCAATAAAGCTGCAATGTCAGTGAATAGCCCCCACACAGTTCAAAACACACCTGGGCAGCGGCGCTTCCTTGAGTCCCCAAACCGCTTCAACCACTTGTCATCGGAATCCTTTCTGGCGGGGACCCGGTGAATACCAAGCCCGACGTGCTGCACAGTGGCATCATCACCGTCGTACTTCTTCCAATGATTAATGGTGAGCTCCGCAAATCCCGATATCCCGGAGTAGAAACAACTGCAAGCAGTGTCCAGCAGAAACAGAGCCTCTTGAGGAAGCGGGAGCCTTTCATGCGTGTCGCTGGTGACCACGCGGAAATGTATCGCAAACAAACTCCTTCATGGAAAGAGGAAAGGCCACACTTGAGGAGGTTGGCGGAAGCGCTTTAATGTACTGCCCACACAGAGAAAATTCTGACACCCGTAGTGGCGGATGCATTTCGGCGATGTCTGCCTCTTCAGCGCCGGGTGGAAAAGTGTTCTGAGGGAGGGGATTAAGTGAAGGTTAAATGTCCAGCCTTCCCCTCATTCACGGACTGCAGCCACTCCCACCTCGATAATGTCACGTGCATATACTTCCTGTGGTCAGCCGGAGCCCCAGCGCCTACAGGTCCCAGAATGCAGCAGCAGGATTCTGGTAAGTATCGCACACGAAGTGGGGATGTCAATAAAGCTGCAATGTCAGTGAATAGCCCCCACACAGTTCAAAACACACCTGGGCAGCGGCGCTTCCTTGAGTCCCCAAACCGCTTCAACCACTTGTCATCGGAATCCTTTCTGGCGGGGACCCGGTGAATACCAAGCCCGACGTGCTGCACAGTGGCATCATCACCGTCGTACTTCTTCCAATGATTAATGGTGAGCTCTGCAAATCCCGATATCCCGGAGTAGAAACAACTGCAAGCAGTGTCCAGCAGAAACAGAGCCTCTTGAGGAAGCGGGAGCCTTTCATGCGTGTCGCTGGTGAACACGCGGAAATGTATCGCAAACAAACTCCTTCATGGAAAGAGGAAAGGCCACACTTGAGGAGGTTGGCGGAAGCGCTTTAATGTACTGCCCACACAGAGAAAATTCTGACACCCGTAGTGGCGGATGCATTTCGGCGATGTCTGCCTCTTCAGCGCCGGGTGGAAAAGTGTTCTGAGGGAGGGGATTGAGTGAAGGTTAAATGTCCAGCCTTCCCCTCATTCACGGACTGCAGCCACTCCCACCTCGATAATGTCACGTGCATATACTTCCTGTGGTCAGCCGGAGCCCCAGCGCCTACAGGTCCCAGAATGCAGCAGCAGGATTCTGGTAAGTATCGCACACGAAGTGGGGATGTCAATAAAGCTGCAATGTCAGTGAATAGCCCCCACACAGTTCAAAACACACCTGGGCAGCGGCGCTTCCTTGAGTCCCCAAACCGCTTCAACCACTTGTTATCGGAATCCTTTCTGGCGGGGACCCGGTGAATACCAAGCCCGACGTGCTGCACAGTGGCATCATCACCATCGTACTTCTTCCAATGATTAATGGTGAGCTCTGCAAATCCCGATATCCCGGAGTAGAAACAACTGCAAGCAGTGTCCAGCAGAAAGAGAGCCTCTTGAGGAAGCGGGAGCCTTTCATGCGTGTCGCTGGTGAACACGCGGAAATGTATCGCAAACAAACTCCTTCATGGAAAGAGGAAAGGCCACACTTGAGGAGGTTGGTGGAAGCGCTTTAATGTACTGCCCACACAGAGAAAATTCTGACACCCGTAGTGGCGGATGCATTTCGGCGATGTCTGCCTCTTCAGCGCCGGGTGGGAAAGTGTTCTGAGGGAGGGGATTGAGTGAAGGTTAAATGTCCAGCCTTCCCCTCATTCACGGACTGCAGCCACTCCCACCTTGATAATGTCACGTGCATATACTTCCTGTGGTCAGCCGGAGCCCCAGCGCCTACAGGTCCCAGAATGCAGCAGCAGGATTCTGGTAAGTATCGCACACGAAGTGGGGATGTCAATAAAGCTGCAATGTCAGTGAATAGCCCCCACACAGTTCAAAACACACCTGGGCAGCGGCGCTTCCTTGAGTCCCCAAACTGCTTCAACCACTTGTCATCGGAATCCTTTCTGGCGGGGACCCGGTGAATACCAAGCCCGACGTGCTGCACAGTGGCATCATCACCGTCGTACTTCTTCCAATGATTAATGGTGAGCTCTGCAAATCCCGATATCCCGGAGTAGAAACAACTGCAAGCAGTGTCCAGCAGAAACAGAGCCTCTTGAGGAAGCGGGAGCCTTTCATGCGTGTCGCTGGTGACCACGCGGAAATGTATCGCAAACAAACTCCTTCATGGAAAGAGGAAAGGCCACACTTGAGGAGGTTGGCAGAAGCGCTTTAATGTACTGCCCACACAGAGAAAATTCTGCCACCCGTAGTGGCGGATGCATTTCGGCGATGTCTGCCTCTTCAGCGCCGGGTGGAAAAGTGTTCTGAGGGAGGGGATTGAGTGAAGGTTAAATGTCCAGCCTTCCCCTCATTCACGGACTGCAGCCACTCCCACCTCGATAATGTCACGTGCATATACTTCCTGTGGTCAGCCGGAGCCCCAGCGCCTACAGGTCCCAGAATGCAGCAGCAGGATTCTGGTAAGTATCGCACACGAACTGGGGATGTCAATAAAGCTGCAATGTCAGTGAATAGCCCCCACACAGTTCAAAACACACCTGGGCAGCGGCGCTTCCTTGAGTCCCCAAACCGCTTCAACCACTTGTCATCGGAATCCTTTCTGGCGGGGACCCGGTGAATACCAAGCCCGATGTGCTGCACAGTGGCATCATCACCGTCGTACTTCTTCCAATGATTAATGGTGAGCTCTGCAAATCCCGATATCCCGGAGTAGAAACAACTGCAAGCAGTGTCCAGCAGAAACAGAGCCTCTTGAGGAAGCGGGAGCCTTTCATGCGTGTCGCTGGTGACCACGCGGAAATGTATCGCAAACAAACTCCTTCATGGAAAGAGGAAAGGCCACACTTGAGGAGGTTGGCGGAAGCGCTTTAATGTACTGCCCACACAGAGAAAATTCTGACACCCGTAGGGGCGGATGCATTTCGGCGATGTCTGCCTCTTCAGCGCCGGGAGGAAAAGTGTTCTGAGGGAGGGGATTGAGTGAAGGTTAAATGTCCAGCCTTCCCCTCATTCACGAACTGCAGCCGCTCCCACCTCCATAATGTCACGTGCATATACTTCCTGTGGTCAGCCGGGGCCCCAGCGCCTACAGGTCCCAGAATGCAGCAGCAGGATTCTGGTAAGTATCGCACACGAAGTTGGGATGTCAATAAAGCTGCAATGTCAGTGAATAGCCCCCACACAGTTCAAAACACACCTGGGCAGCGGCGCTTCCTTGAGTCCCCAAACCGCTTCAACCACTTGTCATCGGAATCCTTTCTGGCGGGGACCCGGTGAATACCAAGCCCGACGTGCTGCACAGTGGCATCATCACCGTCGTACTTCTTCCAATGATTAATGGTGAGCTCTGCAAATCCTGATATCCCGGAGTAGAAACAACTGCAAGCAGTGTCCAGCAGAAATAGAGCCTCTTGAGGAGCGGGAGCCTTTCATGCGTGTCGCTGGTGACCACGCGGAAATGTATCGCAAACAAACTCCTTCATGGAAAGGGGAAAGGCCACACTTGAGGAGGTTGGCGGAAGCGCTTTAATGTACTGCCCACACAGAGAAAATTCTGACACCCGTAGTGGCGGATGCATTTCGGCGATGTCTGCCTCTTCAGCGCCGGGTGGAAAAGTGTTCTGAGGGAGGGGATTGAGTGAAGGTTAAATGTCCAGCCTTCCCCTCATTCACGGACTGCAGCCACTCCCACCTCGATAATGTCACGTGCATATACTTCCTGTGGTCAGCCGGAGCCCCAGCGCCTACAGGTCCCAGAATGCAGCAGCAGGATTCTGGTAAGTATCGCACACGAAGTGGGGATGTCAATAAAGCTGCAATGTCAGTGAATGTATATGTATATATATATATATATACATGCATTACCTACTGGCAGTCGCCAGTAGGTAGTTATAGTTCGGACCTATTTTCCATAGGAAATTCGCAACATTCTATTCCCAATAACTTTGTCGCCATTGACGAATGTTCAAGAAATTTTCAAAACGTATGGCCCGCTCTGGTCCGCTCCTATCTTGAAAGTTTTGGGGTGATTCGTCAAGCGAGGGCCGAGAAAAAAGGGGGGTCCTAAAAGGGGTTCTCCTCATGCAATTTTAAGTAGCAAATTTTAGCTACAGCCTGAACTGCTGAATGGAATTACTCCAAATTTGGCAAAGAGGTAGCCCTTTGTTCAGAAAGGTGCCTTTTTGTTAAATGGTGTAAATCTGTTCAGTAGTTGCTGAGAAAATCAAAAGTAAAAACACATATATATCTATGGCCGCAGTGGATCCGGACACCCTGCGTGCACCTTGCGCGCACCCTCCCGATCACGAGCTGCATGCTAATTGGCTGTGAACACTCCAAACCAGGAAGTGTTGGCAGCCATTTTGTGCCTCGGTAGAACAGAGGCAGAAGAAATCAGTGCAACAAGTGTGCAAAACACGAAACACCCTGACCCACCAGGCCTGCTTAGGGGGTCCAACAAGGACACCCAGGGGCAAAAACAAAAATGAAGCGCAGGCTCCCGTGCTTCTTTATTAATTAGCCCCCGGGAGGGCCAAATCCTGGGGGCAAAAAATATATAATGTAATGGGAGGTCCAGAGGGGCCCCCCAGCCCAGGGGACGGCCACCCCCCGGGGCTACAAAACACTTGGGTGGGGGGCTCAAAGGCACCCCCAAGTCCCGGGGACCGCCACCCCCGGGGTTTTATAATAATATATGAGGGGGCTCACGGCCCCCCCACAGCCCCTCGGACCACCACCCCCCCAGGGCTTCATTTTGCATATATATATATATTTTTTAAATGTTTGGGGGGGCCCACGCCTTGGGAACTGCCACCTCCATGGGGCACAAAATAGTCAAATTGGGGGGTCCGTGACGGACCCCCAGCCCCGGGTTCCACCACCCAGGGGGCTTTGTAAATTGTGGGAGCCTCCTGGAGCCTTGTCGTGGCCCTGGAGACCACCACCCCCCAGGGCCGGCTCCTGCAGTGTCCCGGGGTGCCTACCCCCAGGACACTGCAGTTTGCTAAGGCAGGGCGGGAGTCTCGTGGCTCCCACCCTGCCATAGCAAACTTGGTTTGGATTTTGAAAGAGATAGCAGGGAAACCTGCTCTCTCTCTTTCAAAATGCAAACCCGATTGCTTTTCCCCATGTGGAAAATCAATGCTGGCTCCTGAAGGACATGGGGACAGTGGGGGCATTGGGGCTCCCCCCATGGCCCCAAACGTTGTATATAGGCCCCAGTGGATGGGGTCCCCGGGGAGAATATAAATTAGTGATAGAAGCTAAAAATAGTATTTCGTTAAAATTAGGAGTCGCGCATCCAGGGTAGCGCTTAGCGCGGCCCCCTGGTGTGAACGCATTGGGTGCGCAACTCCAGATCGTCCCCATGGTATGAACGCGTGGGGTGCATGAATCCAAAATGTGCAAAGTGCGTGACTCCAAGCAAAAAATAAGTAATATTTTTCAAATATACATCAAACTTATGTGTTTCGATCTTAGGTGGCTCTAAAAATAGCCCTTGTGTTTTTTGAGAGATTTTGGTATCTATAAGTAAGTACCTATGCAGAGTCTAAAGTTGATGAGGAAGACTCTGTTAAGCTCATCTGTAAAATGTACCCCATCTCTCCTATATGTGCAATCCATACTAGAATGCAGATCAATCTGTGGACAAAATTGATTGGACCAGTTCCATTTCTGTCTTTGGCATATGTTAGAATAGACAAAGGCAGTTTGGGGGAAAAGTGATATCAATTCTCCAAAGGTGTCCTTCATAAGCATTTCCAGACCTACCCCAGTCAAAGTGCCTAGGTCATTGCCACCACAGTGCACAATTATGAGGTCAGGGTATTGGAGATGCAAAAAGAATTTAACCAATGGCATCAATTGGTGCCACTTTAATCCTCTGTCCAATCCATGTAATGTCTACATTTGGCAAAGCTAGGTCTTTGTCAATACCTAGCTCCAGAAAATATAGCTGTGTCCCACAATGCACACTCTAAGCATCTTGAAGGGAGGTCTGGATGCACTCAGAAGGTGTCTGTATGTGAAATGGACAGTTTGAAAACTAAGATTTTTCTAAAATGGTGGATAAGATGCAGTTTAAAAAAAAAGAGAAATGATTGGCTGTTTGAGAACATTATAGACTGAAAAATAGGGTGCATGATTCTGTGTTTTAAAAGCATGTTTCTTATTAATGAAAACTGTTTTAAATGAACATTACATAGGATAAGCTGATATTTTGAAAAGTCAAGCACACTTGCTGTTTGGATTTGCAACAATATGTGCTGAACTTGCGCACACTTGCTGTTTGGATTTGCAACAAAATGTGCTTAACTTGTGATCTGTGTGTTCAGTTGAGTGCTCCATGAACTGTTACTATGGTAACAGTCATTGAGCAGAATGGGGGTAGGGTTGAAAGGTATGTCAATTGGAAAGGGTTGAAATGAAAGTCCAACCTATCCTGTGGTCAAGTTTTAGTAATAATAGAAGCCAGTCATTGCTCATTCATTCGCAGAATGAGTCAGGCATTCACACTAGAGTGCAGTAGTGAAATATGTAGAGTGTGTGCAGTCACCTTACACCTTCCAGACTAGTGAGTCTGTTTTGCTAAAGTGCAAGGAATAGTGTTGCTTGTCTAGAATCACACTGTGAGTCTGTGTGCATTTGGGCAACCATTGTGACAGAAGCAATTGATTACTTCATGTCTTTACTGACACATAACTGCTTAAAAACCTATCACTCCCCTTGCATTTCTCTAGTGACCCATTTAGCACCATGTACTAATCCATTCACTGCAGCAAAACCCAACCATTTATAAAGTCACCCAGGCATTCTCCTTGCAGTAATCTAATCATTCAGTCAGTACCCAAGTTTTCATGCAGTAATCCAGGCCTTACAACATGGAGTGCTACAAACCTCTGTCCAATGTGCATGCAATCCTTTAATCACCTATACACTTATCTTACACACCTTTGTTTCCCCACGTAGTATCCATACTCTCCTGCAAAGACTTTTCTGCGCTGCGCCATTTTCGATCTTTCTGCATGATCGCGCGAGACTTTTCGACCATGAGTACGTCATTGCGTGATCGCGCAAGACTTTTTGACTGCGAGTACGTCATAGCGTCCCGCCATCTTGCACTGTGAGACGCTCAGAACGCGAATACGTCATAAGGGCCCGCGATCACGCATCGCAAGAGTGAACAATTGCGAACACGTAGATGCGCCGCGCAGCTGACTTCCGGCGGGAGATTTGAACTTCTTGCTTTCCCGAAATAGCAAAAATTGCAATTCTGCCCAAGAAATCTATCGCTGGCAGCATAAACCTTCTGAAATTGATGATCAGATTGACATTTGGCTGCACTTTTTTGTGCAAGGAGTGCATTTTTGGGTGGTTGGGAGGAAAGAAGTGCCCCAGAGTCTCCAACTTCCTGTTCCTGTCCAGCAGGCTCCTCCCAGTGCTTTGTCCATGTCCTGGTCACTTTCATTTGGAGCTGGAAGTAATACTCTTTGTGGCTGCTACTGGATATTTGTATTTGAGGACTTTTTGTTTGGATCACTTTTGGAGTTGAGATTTTACAAGTAAGTTGGTATTGTTTGTTTGGGGCATTGCAGTTGCTGCAACTACAATTTATAGACTTTTTCACAACTTAAAAAAAAAAAATTAAATATATTGTAGGTAGCCACAGTATCTAGTAGGCCCAGAGTTAGTCATGGGTGCATGATACAACTGTTTCTGTGAGTTTTGTTGAACTTAAATATCATTTACGGCATGGATGGCATGGAATTGAATAGCTCACTGTTATTATATCTATGTGGATGTTTTTTCTAATTTTGGGGTGCGTGTTAAAGCCACACTAGCCAGTAGGCCATGGGGTAGTCAGTGGTGCATGGGCCATGTTTTTCTGTGGGGTCTCTTGAATTTGAACATCATTTAGGGCATGGATGGCATTGGATTGGGGTGGATTTTGTGTGTATTTCGTTTTTTTGGGTGCTGCTGGGGCCTGGTCTAGGGCATGGCCATGTGGGTGGGGGACATTTTGAGGCCTGGTCCAGTGCCTGGCCATGTGGGTGAGGGGTCTAGGGGCCATTTTGAAGCCAGGCAGTTTGCTTTGTGCCATAGGCCTGTGCCCAGTCTGCCTTGCTTTCATCCATTATGCCCAGGGGTAGTCAGTGGTGCATGAGCCAAATCGTTCTGTGTGTTCTCTTGATTTTAAACATAATTTAGGGCATGGATGCCATTGGATTGGGGTGATTTGTGTGTGTATTTTGGTTTTTTGGGTGTTGTTGGGGCCTGGTCCAGGGCATGGCCATGTGGGTGGGGGCCATTTTGAGGCCTAGTCCAGGGCCTGGCCATGTGGGTGGGGGGTCTAGGGGCCATTCTGAAGCCAGGCAGTGTGCTTTGTGCCATAGGCCTGCGCCCAGTCTGCCTTGCTTTCATCCATTATGCCCAGAGGTACTCAGTGGTGCATGGGCCAAGTCTTTCTGTGTGTTCTCTTAATTTTAAACATCATTTAGGGCATAGATGCCATTGGATTGGGGTGATTTTTGTGTGTATTTAGATTTGTGAGTGCCGCAGAGGCAGCCTCTCTAATTGCTCTTTCACCATCGACCAGTGATGTTGGCGTTGACTCATCGCAAAGTTGCATCCAATCAACGCAGGGTGTAACTCATCTGACGAATGTTCAACTACAGCCGCAACGACAACCACAGGTGCAACAAGGAGCGGCGCAAGGAGAGGTGCAAGGGGAGGCACAATGGGAGGCGCAAGGAGTGGCACTAGGAGAGGCATAAGGAGTGGCACAATGAGTGGCGCAAGGAGTGGCGCAAGGAGTGGCATAAGTAGATGCGCAAGTAGAGGCGCAAGTAGAGGCGCATGGAGAGGCACAACTGCCCACAATGCTTGTTCCTCCAGAAGTAGGGGCACATCAGGAAATCGAGATTCAAGCGGAGGTATGATCCGAGCAAGCCACTCCTCCTGATAATCCATTGTCTTCCAGATCCCCAGCAAGAAAAAGGTCAAGGAGGGCTAGTACAAGTTTTTCTTCAAGCCCCCTTCCTTCTGATGATCTAGATCTTGATTGGCACCAACCAATGCAGTCTGAGAGGGAGGCACGCCATGAGCCGACAAAGCTAGCTAAAAGGAAGGTTCCCGCAAGGCTTTCACTTATGGGTGATGACGAAGAATAAGTAGAAGTGGTGTATTCTGCTGCTGATGAACAGTCTGACGATGAGGACCCAATCATCACAGTCGTCACTCCAGCTCCAGCGGGCATACAGCAGACAGACATTTTTACCCTATCCAAAAATGCTGCTGTGCGGGATGTGTGTGGCGTGGCACCACTGGTGGTACCACCACCAACACAGGTAACTACTACACCAACATGACCTACAGCTTCCATATTTTCTCGTCAGAAGGGACCTCCATTCAGCTCGAGCTCCATTACCTCAAGTAGTGGTGCTGTAAGTGCACAACAGAGTCAAATTCAGCCATGCCCATACTCCACTTCATCTGGCATTGAAAGTAGCACCTCCACCACCACCAGAAATCTCAACTCTCCAGTTTGGGACTTCTTAAGTATTAGCAAAAAGACTGAAAACCTAGTCATTTGTTCGATTTGTAAACAAGTAGTTAGTCGGGGTAAGTTTGGTACCAACTATGGTACCAGAGGCCAGAGAGTTCATCTAAAAAAACACCACATTATCCAGTGGAAGGCGCACCTAAGTAACATCCGGAAAGCCAAAAGTACAAATCCAAATGTAGAGATTGATATTGCATCTGATGACGAGGAGGAGCTGATCATGCAGGGGGGAGATGAACAACCGAGAGACATTTTTTCTGGTACACACAGTACCCCTGGCAGCAGCACTGCAGTGGTAGCGCCCACACCCTACTCTACCCCAGCAACATCAAGGAGGCACAGTAGTCTGGTAGAGACACCAATGCGAAAAAGTACATCAATGAGCCTAACTGGGTTGAAGAGGTCTGGATCCTCCTCATCACATATGAAAACGGTCCAGACCACCATTAACAGCATGTTTTGGTCGGAGGCGCCATTTGAACACAACCACCCAACGGCACGTCTTTATAATGCAATGCTGGCTAAAATGTTAGCGCTGAACCTTCTCCCTTTTTCTTTCGTGGAAAGGGTGGGTTTTCTAGAATTTGTGGCAACAGTCTGCCCTAAATGGAAGGTTCCTAGCTGGTAATATTTTGCCAGAGTTGCGGTTCCAGCACTACATCAAGATGTGCTGTAGAAGGGCAGCTTTGCAGAAGACTGCTGTTCACACTATCCACCTGACAACAGGCATGTGGACCAGTTGCCAAGCCATTGATTACATGTGCATCACTGCACACTGGGTCTCTTTTGCTGGGATTAGAGACAAGATATCTACAGGTGTTGGCAGTGCAACAATTCTTAAAGCCAGTCGGAAACATGCAACAGTAGCCATGTTTGCCATGGAGAAATCTCATACTGCAGTAAACATTTTGGAGGCGTTTACCAGTAAGGTCTTTAAATGGCTGCATCCAAGAAAGCGCATGATTGGTTATGTTTCCACGGATAATGGCAGTAATATAGTTAGGGCCATGAATGATGGTGGCTATTTCAGAGTGCCGTGTTTGGCGCACAGTATTAACATTGTTGTTCAAGATTTCTTAAAAAAAGAAAACAAAGTCAGCAAGTTACTGACCACCTGCCGAACAATCTGCACACATTTCAGCCATTCTTTTAAGGTCCGGAAGCAGCTGAGGATCATTCAACGTGTCAGTAGAGTGGCAGTCAGAGGAATCATCCAGGAGGTGGCAACACGTTGGAACTCAACCTTCTACATGCTTGAGCGTCTGTTTGAGCAGTACTTGGTAATCAATGAGTATGTCTTTAACGCACGGGGTGCTTCTATGAAAGACATGAGGCTAGAGGTGGAGGAATGGGACCTAGTTAAAAGCCTGACAGACATGCTTCGTCCTTTTGAGGTCTTTACGCGTGAAGTCAGCAGGGAGGACTGTACTTTGGGCAAAGCTATCCCATTGTTGCGCATGCTAGAGCACCAACTGAAGCCGATGTCTTCAACATTCCAAGATGATGCTGCTAAGCAAGAAGCATATCAGTTGGCGGAGAGCTTATTAACCCGCCTACTTGACAATGCAAGGCTTAAAGGAATACATTGTGAACAACATTACCTTTGTGCCACTATTCTGGATCCACGGTACAAAAAGGCACTGGCCAGCAATACATTTATTCCTTTTACTGAAGCAGATGTTTCAAAGTACAAACATTGGCTAGCTCTTTCAGCCACTCGGTTCGTAAAAGAGAGGCAGGAAATTGAAGAAACCACCACAAGCACTACTGAATCAGCAGGCCATCCGGCATCAAGGTCCACTTCTGTGGCCGATGGCAGTCACTTTCCCTCAGAGCCATTACCGACACCAGCAACCGTATCATCATCATCCTCACCTGTACCAGGCCCAGCCATAATATTGTCGGAAGCGGATTGGATAACTCATCCAGGGTTTGCTCGTTCCAGTGTTGATGCAAAGGCCACAGATGGTACGCAAAGTGGAGCACCCCTGGATGACCTTGAGCGGATGGTGCAGGCCTATCTGGATGACACAACAGAGATCTTCATTGATCACAACCCATTGCTGTATTGGTATGAGAAAAGGGGTCAATGGCCACTGATCACCAAGCTGGCTCTAAATTATTTGTCTTGCCCACTCGCAAGTGTGTCTTCTGGACGTGTTTTCAGTGCTGCTGGTGCCATTGTAACTTCATAAAGGACCCGCCTCTCGCTCAAAAATGTGGAGAGGTTAACAATGATCAAGATGAATCAGCACTTCATACCACCAGATTACAAAATACGTGAATCCACACAGCAAGAAGATGACACCGATTTAGGTGACGGAACTTCTTCTCTGTTAGCTGACCTACTCCCATTTCAATTCACAGAGTTTGAGGACGAACTCTACTTCCCTGACACCTAGGCCTGAAATACTGACTTCCTTTTTTTATATCCTTATTTACTTTTATTCCTGTGTGTCTTTCTTTGTTTTGCGACTTTTACCACAACAAAACTCTAATCACAACAAATCCATCAGCAGCAATGTCTTCGTCTTATTTCCTTATTGAAGGTGCCGCTGTCTGCCTTCCTGAAGTTCACAAGTTCACAACTTAGTCATGCTCCTCTATCCTCCTCCTCCAGACTCCCCCTATCCATTTCCCTCAAGGCAGATGGCTGGATTATGCAGAATCAAGAAACTGTCGCTTCGTAGACGAGTCCCTTCAAAAGAAGTTGGACTGGAATTACTGACTATATGCTGATTGCTGACTGTTACTTCTGAAATTGACACGAGAGGCTGCCCTGTGGGCCTTCACTTTAAGAACAAGAAGATGCGGATAAAAAGTGGAACAGGTAATGAATAATGAGATGGCATGCAGTGGACAACACTGGCTCTGATGAAAGCAATTGCTGTTTGTTTGTTGTGCATGAAATTAATCATATGTGTTCTGTTATTATTTAATCTTTTACACACTAAATGTAACTCAAGTCGACACTGTTTTTACCTTGTTTAATTCAAATTGTACTTCTACTGCATGAGCCACTATGTTGCATTTTTTTAATATGGAAAATGTCCTTGGACTCACTGTATGTAGACTGTGACTGCATGAACAACATTGAGTTTGCCAATATACTATGATGATGATGAGTCTTGATGATCAAAGTTACATAATATCTTTATTCTTTACAGTCACTCACTGGGATGGATGGATCATCATCGTCCGTTCACCAAAGAACTATGGCCATTTCCTGAGTGGCAACAAGTCAACAACAACCACAGCTGAACTACATGTCTGCCTAGTCGTGGTATGGAGTGGTTGAGCCAGTGTAGTGTAATGCCAGAGTCCAGACAGCGGTTCATGTAAAATTGCGGCTATGTGGCTTGCTGTATAAAATTAGATATGCTTTGTCTGTGTCAAAGAGGTATGCTACATGGAGGTTGGTTCACTCAGTGGTGCCTGCCTTGACCGTCTGCATGACCCTGGACTGCTGTGTGCTAATTACTATCATTGAAAAGGAGACTCAGTGTACGCACTTTAGAAATTATGCTTGTATGTAATACTGTTGCCTCTGAAAGTGAAAGTGTTATTTTTGCACTACACACCGTACCTTATATTTTTTCTCCATGGTGTTTTAATACCCCTTCCTATTTTTACATCAATTACAGGCCGGCTTTTACCATGTGCAATGGGAAAAACATTAACTCAGGCTTACCATTAGCAATCCGCATCCGCCAGGGAGGCAGTGGACAGTGTCTCTGGTCACCAAGATTGATCGACGGAGCGTCAGATGGAATGGAGGAGTACCGCGAATAAGAGGAATGGTTGGATGCATGCAACTTCTCAAATTGAACAGGACAACTACAACATACAGTTACAGTATCCTCTTCACTTCTCCTTATCTTTTAAATAATGGTATTTTTGTGAACTTCTATGAGTGCGACTCTGTGCGTTTGCTCTCTGCTTCAAATTCATCCCTACAGCTATTTGATAAGTTTCTTTGCTATTTTTAAAACTAATTTAATGTACTAATAAGTGTTTATTCTCTCTGAGGGCAGATAGGCAAGTGAAATTACATAATTACTGCAGCCCTGTACTGTCAAATTGTTTCTTCATATTTATTAAGTTGTTATTAAGTTGTAGTAAGTACTACTTTTCAGTAACCTAACCATCCATTTAGCAAACAACTTCATGCATACAGTGCACTTCCTTTATGTCCCTTAAAAGATTTATGGATATCTTCGTATCAAAAGATTTGTTTTTCTTCATTTGTTGTTTGTCCATGCTGTGGTTTTTTTCCTCTCTCCACAAAACTTTCTCAAAAACCCCCATTCCCATCCAATTTTCAAACCCTAACCCTCTTCCCCCGGGCTGTATGGTTTTCATTGAGATGTGACGAAATGACAATGTCCTATGTCTCCCCAGAAAGTCTGCACTAGGGGGATGTCCCACACACTTCTTGGGGAGGATAAGGTCAAAGCAAGAGAAAATCAATTTCAAGATTGGTGAAGGAATCCGAGGATATATTCTTATTCTTATTCTGCTTGACACACACCCATGAGTATTTGCAAATCAAATCAGAATTGCATGTGCGCCATCAAGTGGATTGATCATCAACAACATCCTCCTCCTACATGACGAATGCTTACGCTGCTGTGTCCTTCACCTTCAGTACTATTTCTTGTAGTAGCCAATCTCCACGCAACTAGTACTTATATTTTGAATACTTTAGCATTGCTTAGGCTACAATTAATGCACTGTTCTTCTGTACTGTACTATCTATCGTACTGTTCTAATGCTTCGCTCAGGCCACTCAATGTTTAATTTCCTTTTTTTTCATATGCTGCTACTGCCAGTGTGTACCACTACTACTACCACCACAACGATGACATTTCATCCATCCAGCATTCCATAGCCAACCTTAATCGCCATTTGCCATGCAGCCAGCCCTGTGCCTAGCCCTATTCTCAAACACGAATCACAGGTAAGATAAGCATTATGGGGAGGAAGAATAATGGAGTAGGAGGAGAGGAGAGACTGACGGTAGTACTAGTAAAGTAGTAGGACAATTGAATTCACTTAGTCTGTCAGTGGCACTTTGTACAAATGTGGTCGATTAGACAATTTGAATCAACCAGCCAGTTAAGTTTCAGGAAAACAAACGTACAGTTAACCCCCCTGCCTCCCCCACAAAACAGTAAAAAAACGTGGATGCTATGTTTAAGTTAAAAATAAATAATTATTTGAGCCCTAACAAAAATAAACAATCCGACAAGAAGACCCGACCCACCCCCCTCCCTAACCCCAACCAATGTCCATGAAATCAATGCCCCCAGTCCAAAAACCCCAACGCCCAATTCCCACCCCACCAAAATTCTTTAAAAAAGGAGCAAGGGACAGTCTCTCTACTTCCGCTGGCGGTGTCCTTTGGCCAGGTGGTCACGCTGCTCTCTCCAGAGGTCCTTGAGCAGGGCTTTGAGCCTCGCCACCTCCTGCTCAAGGTTGGACACTCGCAGGGTCAATCGGTGCACACGAGCCTTGCACTTGCAGGTACTGTTGGGGCAGCTGTTGTTTTTGCTGCTCAGCGGCAGCGGGTGGCTGCCGGACCACGGCTCCGTATCACTGGAGGTTTGCGTTGACTGTATAACCTAGGGACAGCAGATGAGGATGCAGCTGTCGTGGATGTTGACTGCGACTGCGAATCATCCTCCTCCTCCTGGGCCACCAGCCACCGATATTCGGCGACAATTGCCTCCAGCTTCCGTTGCCAGGCCCGTCTAGCCAACACCTTCCTTGTTAGTTTAAGAGTATCTACATGAAGAAAGAAAAACATATTGTAACCAATGCTCTTTAAGATTCACACAAAATAATTCAGCAGGAAGTTGTGTCACAGTAGCACAAGCAACTTGCAAGCACAGTACATAACCCCCCACTTCGTCGGCCTCTGCTCTAACATTAGAGGGAGTTTCAGGAATTCTACTAGCACTATATGGACTCACTACATTAGACTCATACAGTATACCAGTCTTCTTCTTCTCTCTTGTTTAGCAAAATTGGTACATAAACTTGTGGAAGCCAGCATAATGACAGCGTAGTCGACTTGCACCCGAGAAAAACAGACGCAAGCCATGATGACAGAGACTTGCGTTACTGTTACCAGCTCAGTACATGCAAGTGGTGAAGCTCTTACTTTTCTATTATGGGTGGCACTGGCCATACTCTGTTACAAGGGCTACTGTTTAATTAATTTAACTTTCACCCTGCCCTGGCCCTGACTACTACAAAAGGAAAATGAAGAAGATAAATATTATGATCATCTTTCCCTTCAAAGGATATTTGCTTTCATATGGGATGACTTTAGGTGCTTTGTTTTTGATAGAGTGAACACTGATAGGCCACACATGAATGACAGAGTTGTAAAAAAATTATTAACAGAGGTAGTGAGTGGTCCCCGTAATCGCCGGATATATGCTGTGCTTGCAAACTACTGTTACTAGTCATGGTAGTATTCTGAAAAATTACAACTTCTTTCCTCGGATTTGCTACTCTGGCACGGACGTGCGGTGTTACATGCTCTTCAAAGTAACACTCTTCATCCATTGACCGTCTACTCTGTCTACCTACACCTATGCTATCTATGAGGAAGATACCATCCAGGCATCCATCCATTCAAAGTAAATGTCAATCATTCTTCTTAATGTCTGACTCTCAACTGGACAAACCTTACTTTTTCTCACCCAAAACCAACTTTTTTATTTTATTTTGTAAACCGCCAGCCATGCATCCGTGCTTGAATTGCATTTGAATTTGAACCAAAGTATAAATTGCGCACACATACAGTTTCTGTTTCACCCACCCAGGCAGTCCTCTTTTCTTTCTCCTTCCACCCATCCTTGCTTCAGCCTTTAACCGGCCATGCATCAGATTCCCAGCCACCTCGGGCAGCATTCAAAAACACGTATCATTCTTTGCCAGTCATTAATTTTAACTCGCTCGTCCTTCCTTACACCCTTCTTTCCCTTTTTGTTCATCCCATCCATCAAGTTCATCTCTGATCTGACTTGGCTTCCCGATAAAACTTTCACAGCTGAGTTGCAGTCAAATTTAGAGGAGGCCATTGGTTACTCGTCAACTCCTGCAGCTAATGCTATTGCTAATGAGAAATCAAGGGTGACTGTCTGCTACCTAGTTGACAAAAACTTAGTTCTAAATTTGTAAGTCTTCTTAACAGTAAAGTGTACTTGTACTGTACAACATATACACCCCTGCAGAGAGCCCACTCTGCAATCCTAATAAGTAAGGAATATATTAGCTTACTACTGCCCACCACTACCGTAGCATCCCCCACAGCAGTTCCTGCTGGCTGTGGCACCGCATCTGCCCCTGGAGTGACTACCTCCGCGCTGGCGCCGGCACTGGTGGTTGGCTGTGCCAATGGTGTTACGCCTAGAAAATGCATTTAACATTTTTAGATGCCATATACACCTGGGGGGTGCTGATATAAAACATGAAAGAAAGACACAAACATGAGATGATTGTTGTCAACCAAATCAAACACTTCAAGAATAAAATAACAAATTATTTCGGGGAAACAGACAACAATTGCACTAAATGTATTGACCTATCTGATGTGGTCTACTAGGATATTATTATTGCTTGATTCGCGGACCGTCTACTTGGAAAGTTATGTAACTCACTATACCAACTACAAAAAGGTTCTACTAGGACTGGCAGGCAGCACTCCGCAGCACGCGAAGTGACAGACACAGTCCGTCATGATTGCAGACCACTAAAAAGTTTCCTACTAAATAACCAGTCATAATATACTCAAACTATCAATCCACCACCACTATCTCTTCTTAGTGGCATGAGTACAAAGGAAGGACTGGACTTGAGTCTCTAGTGTCTAGCATTACGCAGTTCTGTAAAGTACACTCATACATAATCACTCAGGCCAAATGAGCACAAAATTGAAAACAAGTAAGCATAGTAGCACCGCCAGTGAGCAGGCGAGCACCTGCAATTACAGAAGCTTTTGAAACATAATTTACCTGCAATGTAATCTCTAGTGTCTAGCATTACGCAGTTCTGTAAAGTACACTCATACATAATCACTCAGGCCAAATGAGCACAAAATTGAAAACAAGTAAGCATAGTAGCACCGCCAGTGAGCAGGCGAGCACCTGCAATTACAGAAGCTTTTGAAACATAATTTACCTGCAATGTAATCTCTAGTGTCTAGCATTACGCAGTTCTGTAAAGTACACTCATACATAATCACTCAGGCCAAATGAGCACAAAATTGAAAACAAGTAAGCATAGTAGCACCGCCAGTGAGCAGGCGAGCACCTGCAATCACAGAAGCTTTTGAAACATAATGTACCTGCAATGTAATCGGCAGCATTCTTTCTCTTCGGAAAAAACAAATATTTGCAATATCATAACACAGAGAGGGAAAAAACAAAGTAGTGATTAAATAGCTACTACTACTCACCAAACCCAGGGATCTCGACGTCAAGCAGGTCGAGCAGGTCTTGTTCCCGTTCCAGGATATTGGACCACCGGTGCGTCGCCTGGTTGTAGGTGCGCCGGACCCCAGACTCCCGATACATGGCCCAGCACACCTTCCCTCATAGCTGGTGACGCTCCCGGAGCCCGTACCCGGTACCGGGCCCGCCACCTGCCGCGACAGTCTTGGGGAGGTGGCGCTGGACAAAGAAAACCAGTGCGGCCACCTCCACCGTGCTGAAGATCTCCCGGGCAGATACTGCCTCCCCCTTAAGCGCCCGCAAGGGAGCCAGCTACGGGGTGCAGGACCCTTCCCCTTCAGATTTTTGCCGGCTCCCTTTGCCATGGTCCTGGACAGTTAAAGGAAAATAAAATAGGAAAGAATAGGGAAAGTAAGTAAAAGAAAAGAGAGTTTGAAGAGTAATTTTAAAGTAACCAAAAATAGAAAAAAAACACAAAATATAGATGTCCAAAAATAAAGAGATAGATAATGAGTAAAAAAGATTTTAAAAAAGTTCAAACAAACAAAAGATTACAAAGATTAAAGGAGGATTGAAAAAGCATGCCCAGAACCATAGCAATGAATGAAAAACAAGATGGCTGCGTCCATTGTGACCACGTGGGTAAGTTCGCGTGATATTTCCCCCGCGAGCACGCAAAAACGGACGCGAACACGCACGTAGGAAATGCACAACATGAGCTTGCAACTAGCGCCCGGAAACGGAAATATGCAACGCGAACAAGATGGCCGCGCCCATGTACGACCGTATGGGTAACTTCGCGGTAGATGCGCTGAAAAAAAACCACGCAAACACGCAAAAATAAAAAAATTCTTGCAAATTTGCTGATTTTGTAGACCTCGAATTCGCATTCGCGCGAATTCGCGTACCACGAATTCGCAAATTTCGCCCATACTTATTCAGCACCATGTACTAATCCATTCACTGTGCCAAAACCCAACCACTTATTCATTTATGTTGGACTCTCTTTGCAGTACTGAAATTACTCTAGTTAAAAGACATATACTTAAGGATTGGCCTAGCCACTAACCCTAGTACAAGTCAATTTCTTTATATACTATACACGCAAACTTGCAAGAAGCTACAAAGTATTAATACACTCTTCAAAATACCCATTTAATACCTATGTAGTGTTGGAATCCCTCTGTCATAGGATCCCATGTGATCTGAAAAAAAGAAGATTTGATTGGTTCATAACATTTCCCACTGTACCAATTAAAGGACTGCAAGCATTTCAATCGTTCTTCTTTGAGCATCTTTGGAGAGATATCTCTGTGATTACCTCCTGTCACTCTCATGCAATTTTTCAATCAATCAATTAGCAATATGTTCTTATTGTAACAGTCTGCCAATACCTAAGCACTAATGGGGCAGATTTACAAGCATCCTGTACCAACAATATGTCACGTTTTGTAACATAGTGATGGCGCAAGACACTCTTTCATATTTACAAGGAGAGGAAAAGGCACTCTGTGTGGCTTTTCTTCTCCATGTAAATACAACCTCATCATACACACCACTTTGCGTTGAAGGGGCGTTCCATAGGTATTGATGTGGGTGTTTGCACACAACACTCATAGAACAAGACACATCTCCAAATTTATCACAAATCATAAATCTGGAAAAGTGTGTGAATGCTGCACCATCCTCCAGTTGGTGTAGCAAGGCACAACAAGGAGAATTGTTTTCATTTCTCATTTTTTATCTTTCAATATATGCTGCATTGCATAGCATACATTGAAGGAGAAAAATGCCTTCACTGCACAAAAACAAACTCTGCATGACACAGATATCCTTGCACCATGGTGCAAGGGTGCATGTTTCACCGCATGGCTGCAGTTTAACCAGCAGTGCAGAGGGAAGCAAAGACTTGCAACATATTTATGTACATATGTTGCATCCCTGTGCTTCGGAAGTACCACAGCACACTGCAGCTAAAGAGCTTACAGTGTCATGCTGCAGCACTTCCTTATAGTTCGGCACTCATACATTCACCATACACTACTTAGGCATTCTTTCAGTCAATTATGCACTATGCATACATTCAAGCAAACTTTCACACACTATTATACAAATATAGCTATTTTTTTAACCAGAGAAGTTAGTTCGGAAAATATTTTTTTTTGTTTTTGGTTTTTATATTTTTTTGTAGTTTTCTAAACAATTTTGTTCTTTTTTGGTCTTTTTTTAAAACAAAAAAAGAAAAAAGGAAGAAAAAACAGGCAACTTCAGGAGTTAACAGCAAAACAAAAGTCTAACAACGATGATTTTATTGCACTGTACACACAAGGTCCACAGACTGCTCTCCATAGCACAGAAGCTGGTTGGACTTTTTGCAGTGCATCTTCAGTTGAGCAACTTCTAGACGTATGTTCGGTCGTGCAGGTGATGCGGAGGTGTCAGATGTACTAGGTACTGCAGTTGGAGGGTTGCCTATAATCTCCTGCACTCCTCCAGAGCCAGATTCACTGGGTGAAGAGTCTTCAAATGTTTGTACATAGAGGCAGTACTGCATGATTATTTCTTCTCAGCACTGCCTCTTGATAGGACTCGTTTACATATTTTACAGGTGACTTTGGTGGCATTCACCTTCTTCTGGCCTTCTGGGAACATAAAAAACTTCTAGATCACCGACGCAGGTCTTTCAGGACGTGGAGGTTCTGGAACAAATTCTCCCTCTGAAGAATGGTCAGAATCTTGTGGTGGCTTCTGTCCTAAAGCCATTATCCTCTGAATTTCCAAAGTCCTACAAAATAAATGATCCAATAAAGTTCTTCTCAGCTGAGAGATGTGTCTCCAAAGAAGCTCAAAGAAAAATGATTGAAATGGGTGGGGTCCTTCAATAGTTACAATGGTAAATGTTATGCACCAATCAAATCTTTTTTTTTCAAGTCACATGGGTAAGTTTGTTACAAGTAGAAATAGATAATTTTTATGAATAGCTTAGATAATGTCTTGCCCTAGTATTAGGGCTGGGCGTAGTTTGCGAAGTTGTGCTACGAGTAGCTACGCAAAGTGCACTTCGCACTACGCGAGCTACACGTAGCACTACGCGAACTGCGTAGTACCCTGTTCGGACTGTGCAAGATTCCAATTTCAATGATTGCACAGTGCGGACAAGCATCCGGCACTGAGTAATCATTGAAAACGGCATCTTGCACAGTGCGAGCTGTAGTTTTCTGCCGCTCGAGTAGATTTTTACTCAAGTGGCAGCTTTCTCCACACGGACTGGTAGTTTTTCATTGCCAGCAGTAGCGAGCATGTGCAACCACTCGCAATGAGAAACCTGACCTCCCTGCGTTGAGAATCTCACTGGGAGGTTAATTTTCCAAGCTCGCGATCAGCAACTTGATGTCGCTGATCGCGAACGAGGAAAAAGTATCGCCGGGATGTCATTTTGCTTCCTCGCGTTCACCAACTTGATGTTGAGGACCACGAGCAAGCAAAAAATGACAGCTGCACTACGCTACGCAATGCGTGTTTGCACTGTGCTACGTGCAGTTTGCATAGTGCAAAGTAGCGCAAACTTTGCAAACTACACGAGCGTAGTGTAGTGCTTTACCCAGGGTTACCTAATCTGTATATTCAAGACATATCCATCATTTTAGCCAATAAAAAATTTCGCGGGAGTTGCGCACCCACCGCGTCCAACACGTATATGACGTCACACGGAAGCACGCAAGTGTCGCGTACACTATTGCGCATGTGTCGTGACGTACCCGGGAGCATTCGTTGCGCATTGGTCACTTACTAATCGCGCACGAAAATACGCACCCGCCGCACACCCTACACAGATTTTTCACAACATTCCTAAAATGTCACTGACCATGTCATGAATGATGTAATATGTGACATCCTCAGCAGTAGATTGCGGATGCGCGAGTTATAGTTAGTAGAACTAACTATAACAGAGGAATTTCAATGGTTTTAAATGAGTGAAATGCCCAGCTAACTTTAACAGCCCTGAAACCTATGGTATTTTTAGGGAATTTCTAAGGTTTTTCAAATACTAATTCCTAACTATAACATGTCTATACACGTGTATATATATATATATATATATATATATATATATATATATATATATATATATATATATATATATATGACATTCTTAATCTTTTTAGAAACACTCAGTCACTTGATGATGTCATCAGTGATGTCATTTTAGATGTCATCAGCGATGTCCTCAGTGATGTCACTGACCATGTCATGAGTGATGTAATATGTGACATCATCAGCAGTGCATTGCGGGGGGGCAAGATATAGTTAGCTAAGCTAACTATAACGGCTGAATTTTTCTGGTTTTGTACGAGTGAAATGTCAGTCTAACTATAACCTGTTTTCTTTTCATTGAATTTCTATGGTTTTCTAAATTCGAATTCCTAGCTATACCTTCCCTGAAACCTGTGGGGTTTTTTCAGTGGATTTCTAAGTTTTCACTATGCCTACATAGGTAGAACATGTACAGAAAGAGGAAGAAAGGAGTAGAAAGAAGCAAGAGAAATGGAAAAAGAGGTGCAGAAGGAGGAAGAAAGGTGCAGAAAAAAGAAAGACAAATGCATAAAGAGGCAACAGAAGTCGTGAATGAGGAAGAAAGGTGGAGAAAAAAGCAAGCGAAGTACAGAAAGAAGTAACAGAGGTGCAGAAAGAGGCAAGAGGGGTGCAGAAAGAGGCAAGAGAAGTGCAGAAAAAAGCAACAGCCATGCAGAAAGAGGCAAGAGAAGTGCCTTACCACCGACTCATACAAAGTAACCTAATCACTAATACTACTCCCAAGATGTATTAAACCTCACTTTTATCTTGAAGGTTCACTATTCAGCGACTGCTCAGAATGTTAGGCCTACCAAATGTGAAACAGCAATCCTAACTATATCACTGTTGTAAGTCTGACCAAGTTTGTGAATGCATGCATGCAAGTTTCTGTGCTTTTACCTTGTGACATGTTACCTAAAAATAAACATGGAAATAGTTGAATACCTGTGTTTCAGCATACTCTGTAAATGTGTGTACAAAAAGGTGCATGTATTTCTTTCTGCTCATAATACAGGGAACATGGGTATCCCATCCTATATTTGAGGGGCTCTATAACACCTACATACATAAAACATGTCTGCCTGTGCAACTGTATGATAGAGCAGAACACCTATTAGAGAAGCTACCCTCTTTTTAAACTACCATCTTCAGATGAATAACATATGAGAATACATGTACAAGTAGACATATACCTTAGTCACGAGAGCACACAGACCTTTAACCTTGACAGCTTGCACTTCCCATTGGAATTTAGAAACAGGCAAGAAAAGTACAATATATGCAAGAGAAATGCAGAAGAAAACAAGAGAGGTACAGAAAGAGCAAGAAATGTGCAGAAAGAGGCGCAATGTGCAAAAAGAGGCAAAAGAACTACAGAAAGAGGCAAGAGAACTGCAGAAAGAGGCAAGAATGTTATATTAATGAGCAAAGAAGGTACAGAAAGATGGAACAGGAGTGTAGACAGAGGCAAGAGTGGTGCAGAAAGAAGCAAGAGGGGTACAGAAAGAGGTACAGAAAGAAACAAGAGCAGCGCAAAAATAACCAACATAGGTGCAGAAAGAGGCAAAAGGGGTGCGGAAAGAGGAAAGAAGGGTGCAGACAGATGCAATAGAGGTGTAGAAAGAGGGATACAGAAAGAGTCAAAAGGGGTGCAGAAATGTGCAAGAGAGGTGCAGAAAGAGGTAAGAGAAGTACAGAAGGAAGCAATAGGGGTGCAGAAAGGGGCTAGAGAGGTTCAGAAAGAGGCAAGAGAAGTGCAGAAAGAGGAAAGAGAAGTGTTGAGGGAGAAAATAAATGCAGAAAGAGGCAACAGATTTGCAGAAAGAGGCTAAAGAGGTGCAGATTCAGGGAACAGGGGTGCAGAAAGAGGGGAAGGGATGCATAAAGAGGTGATAAGGGTGCAGACAGAAGCTAGAGAGCTACAGGAAGATGGTAGAGGGATGCAGAAAGGGCAAGAGGGGTTCTAAAATCTGTAAGAGATGTGCAGGAAGAAGCAAGAGCAGTAGAGAAAGAAACAACAAAGGTGCAGAAAGAGGCAAGAGGGGTGCAGAAAAAGGCAACGAAAATGCAGAAAGAAGCAAAAGAGGTGCAGAAAAAGGCAGAAGGGGTGCAGACAGAGGAAAGAGAGGTGCAGAAGATGATAGAGGGGTGCGGAAAGAGGCAAGAGAACTGCAGAAAGTGGCAAGAGAGGTGCAGAAACAGGCAAGAGAGGTGCCGGAAAAAGGGAAGAAGGGTGCAGAAAGAGGTAAGAGGGGTGCAGAAAGAAGCAAGAGAGGTAGAGAAAGAAGTACGAGAAATTCAGAAATAAACAAAAAAGAGGTCCAGAGGAAGGGTCACGCTCACGAGGGATCATGTCGGCTAGCTAGCGAGCTTGTCAGGAGCTGCTGTCACACCTCTGACAATATGGATTGATCGCGAGTTTGGTTCTACCCGCATGCATGTGGTTTTTAGCCGCATAGGAGCCGACACCTTCTCCGGACCTTATTTAGTCGAACCATAAGGGTCTGTGAGGGTTGAGATTGTGGAGATAGTTTGCTGCAGTGTACAGCGGTCTGCTGTAGTTTGCTCGGCGGTGACAGGGGTTGCTGTAGCCACTGACGCTGCTCACAGCGGGTCAACACTTCCATCGCCTCCTCACTTCACTTCGCCCCAGACTTCAACCCGGACTTCGCCTTGGACCGCGGCAGTCTGCAGCCTGCAGCCGGCGACATTTCTCTTGTTGCCTCACGGTGGGTACAGGTTCGGTTGCTTACGGTTGCTTAAGGTGGGGACTGGATTCGGAGTGGCCCTGCAGCTCTTAGGGCAGCAGGTGCACTCGTCGAGTCCCGAGCTGCACTCTGCATTCGCTCTTTATCTTTAAAATAGGGGAAAGCTGTTGGTACTAGTGGAATTTATGTTTGTGACTCCCAGGAGAGGTGTCAGAAAGGTCGACACATAACCAACTGGGGCACTAGGTTACAACCACAGCACTTATAGAAGGGCAATCACGCAAGGCAGAATAAAAAGGTAAACTTGGGGTATGGCATGACCGCTAACGGTTTACCTCATATGAGTAAGGGGTTAGATGAAAAAGGGGTGGAACTAGGGAGTGAGTACACAAGCCTGATTCTAGAAAAAGGCTTTGCGGGGGAAAAAGAGGGAAATATAGGCAAAGAAGTGGCTTGGGGAAGAAGATATAAACTGAGATCGAACTTCTTCCAGGGAAAGGTAGGGGACTCAAGGTGGAGCTACAAGCAGATCATTCCCTAACCCCCATGCAAGGCAAAACCAGAAGTAAAAACTCTGCTACTAAAACAGGGAGGAATACATCTGCAAAAAAAAAAAAAAAACAAGTAGGCTGTTCAGCCAGCGCCCAGAGTGACACCCTCACTAAGGTCCTATTTTAAGTTAAACCGACAGGTCAACCCGCAGAGCAGCATGGACCCGCCTACCCTAAAGGTGGTACAGACAGAGGTACAGGTAGAGACTGCTTTATAAAACATCAAAACTTTTACCTTACCCTCTCCGACACCAGCTCATACTATCTCGGTCTCAAACAAATACTTACCCCTGAGTGATACTAACTCTGCTATCAATGAGGTATCTGAAAATACATTAAGTTCGAAGGAGATTGATCAGGGTGAGGATACACAACCTATACAACTTAAAGTGGGAGCTAAAGATCTGGATATGACATATTTAAATGTGGTAAAAGACTTACTGAGCCAGCTCTCTGCAGAGATTAAAGAGCATTTTGTTACTTCAGAAAGTAACCAGAAAAAAATTCAAGATACATGTAGTAGCTTGTTGGAGAATTTTAGCAGTATTAACAAAACACCCCGATAACAGCTTGGAACCTGAGTCCTATTGTGGCCCACTATCCATGTGGATCTTGCGTAGTGTGCAAACTGACAAAGATCACTACAACTATTGCCTGATTTTATTTGGACATTGCGACAACATACCAACTGCAACACAACTCATGTGATATACATGATCACATGACCTTGTCAAAGCAGATACATAGGTATGACTTATCGCAAAGTGAAAGTACGCATTGGTGAACACAAGAGTAACATTAATTGTAAACGACCAACGACCAAGATGAGCAGACATTACATTGAAAAAGATCACTCGCCGAGGATCTACAATGGATAGTCCTAGAGACTTTGTACACCAAGACCCATAACGCAGAACATGTCCTATTTGAGAAGGAACAACGTTGGGTGCATCGTTTGAAGACAGACAGCGAGGGACTGAATGATACTATCCCATGGTACATGCTGTAAAAGCATGACACTCGCTGTGAAAACATGTACAAGAGACATGACTACTACAGACTGTATTCAATACGCTGTAGACTCATGTACAAGACATATAGCTACTACAGATTGTACCCAACACGAAGACAAACATAACCCCTTTGATGACTAACACATCCCCTTTTTACCAATATGTGGGTAGCTTCAACTGACTTGCATATTCACTCCCCACAAAATACATCAATGAAAGAATCACCTCATTCAGACCATTATTTAGTGACACTTTAGTAGGTTAATTGCCTCTGTCTTTAACTATGAGAGCAGTCTTATTTGCTTAGAATAGGCATGTAATACAATATGCCAACCAAAGCTGCCAACCAACATGGGTGGATTGGTCCTTTTACCATTTTTACGGCCACCGCTATGTTAATCGTCACTCTACGCGTCCCCGCGTCTACCGGGACGCCACGCAGAGCCTGAACAAGTCAGTGACTTGTCGGTACTGGTAAGCTGTTGACTTACATCTTTTTGAAGTCTCTGACTGAGGAAAGAGATATGGTATGCTAACTCTTGCCCATTTCAGAGCAAGGCATTTTACCGCTCGACGGCATCCTGAAGAATGGAGTAATGACACATTACGAAGGTAATTGTTTGAGCTCATTCATGACCACAAACTCCTACAGATAATTCTTTCCGCTTTCTGTTAACTGCACGAAGCCTCAAAGATTAAAAATTGAAACTACTTGCACTCTAATGATAAATGTTCTGCATGAAGCTTCAAAGAATAAAAATAGAAACTACATGCCCTGATAAACGTGACGGTTCTACTTTGGCACCATAACAATCGTCTGCGGGGCTTTAGTGTAGTGGATAATAACAGAGTTGGCCCCAAAAGGGCGTATACCCTGGCGATTAACCACACGAATGCCACACGAAGAATAAAGGTACTTCCAGCCTCATTACTAGTTAGACCGTTGAAAGCACAATAAAACATGTTTCCACTTACTAGTATACTACCTGCCATATTCAATCATTTTAATTTCAAACTGCAATGCAACCTCGTACGCCTTCTTAAAGGGGACTAACAAGGTGCATTAAGGTTTTTATCTCTATTAATCTACATTTTATGATGCAATAGCATTATTTAAAGATTGGTGATACCAAAGAATATTACATCAGACACATAGGATACATTTTTAAGAACTATGATACTATTTATATCTTTTTGTTGCTTATAATTCCAGATACTACAGATCTGAATTCACAATGCTGGTGGTAAGTTAACAACTATGATTAGGGGCTACAACAAGCTTCCTAATCACTTCGGTCCTGAAGAATTTACAAGAAGGCTGAAACATGTTGACCCAATAGTGCAGTAGACTGCTAACTGGGTCTACAGACGCACCTGTTTGGTTTTTATTTCCTCACATCCCTTTCCTCAAGAATAACATTTTCGTGCAACATTGTGATGTAGAGAACTTTAATTCACAGCACCTGAGCACTTGCACTTTTTTCACTGTTCGTATATTTCAGGACACTACTGGAAAATCAGTTGGTCTACCTCCAGGTGGAGGACAGCATACAGACTATCTAAGAACTCAATGATGATGCTGTAATGTTACACCCTGGCGGAGAATCAAGATATACCGCTCCTGGCCTGTGTACGTTTTATGAGGCGTTTTTATATGGTTCAAACCTGATTTCACAGGCCAAGTGATCCATTCTCAGTCTGATTATTATCAAAGACTTATTGAGCCAGCTCTCTGCAGAGATTAAAGAGTGTTTTGTTACTTCAGAAAGTAACCAGAAAAAATTCAAGATACGTGTAGTAGCTTGGATGAGAATTTAGCGGTATTAATAAAACGCACAGAGGACTTATAAAGTAAAATGTTAGAGCTCCGAAAAGATGTGCAAGATCACAGCCAAGAATTGGATAGGCTTAGATCAAAAGAGAAGGACATATCAGACAGATTATAGAGGATGGAAAATAATTTGAGGAGGAACAATATTCGGATCCTTGATGTTAAGGAGGGTGCAAAAGAAGAGGACATAAAAGCCTTTGTGATAAATATCCTGACTAAATCCTTTCCTCAAATTGCCTCAGCCTCTGTCTGGGATGCAGAAGTCCAGCGAGTCCATTGAGACCCTTTCAGGCTTAATCCTGGTTGTAAATAGCCCAGGAAAATCCTTGTAAATATTATGTTGTATTCCCTCAAAGAAAAAATACTAGGCGCAGCCTTAAAAATAACAGCTATTCAGGCCCAGGAGTGCCCGTTTAAAATAAGATCTGATCTTTCAAGAATTACTGAGGACAGAAGATGGGAGCTAGGTAAAAGGATGGACGCCTTTAGGAAACTGGGAGCACAAGTTCAGCTGAGGTTTCCAGCATACCTTAAAGTGATGAGAGCCAATAAAATGTACAACTTTCACTCCCCGGAGGAGGTAGATGAATTCCTGATAAGCTGTAAGGCAAGCAGTTAGCTGAGTTGCTCTATGAGAATGCGAATAGATTAATAGAGTAAAAGAGTAATATAATTAGATGCAGGGAAGCCAGCATAATAAGGGGGTCATTAGGATGGCGGATTTCCCGCATACTCCGGGCCGGCGGAAGCCACCGCCGGCCCGGAGTATGCGGGAAATCCGCCGAGGAGGCCTGAAAGACCCACCGCCAAATCAGGATGGCTGGTGGGTCTCACAATCCGTCCGCCGCTTTTCCGCCGCGGTCGGAAGGCGACCACGGCGGAAAAGCAATAACATGGCTGGCGGTGTCTATCAGACACCGCCAGCCATATTAGGATGCAGGGTGAGTCATGCTTTTCCGCGGCGGCTTTTCCGCCGTGGAAAAGCATACGGACAGTCACTTTGGGGGCCCGTTGCGGGCCCCCTGGGTGAAGGTTGCGTGGGGGGTGCACATGGGGGGTACCTATGGTACCCCCCTGCCCTTGCGTGCACGAAGCGGCAGGCACCGCGCGGTGCCTGCCGCTTTGTGCATGCAAATGCACACCTTTCGTTTTTTGCATTGCGGCAGATGCTGCTTCAAGCAGCATCCGCCGCAATGTAAAACATACAGGATGTGACCGCCAGGGTGGCGGTCACATCCTAATTGCTATGGAGGGACCGCCGCTGCCCATGCGGACGGTCCCTCCAACTCAGGGGTGGCGGACGGACGCAAGTCCGTTCGCCATCCTAATCGGCCCCTAAATGTTGATATGGAAGGCGGATGTGGGGTTGCAGCTCGAATTGGCGACAGCCAACAAGTAGGCAGGGAGGGTTCCCGGGGGAGGAGGGGGGATGGGACGGGGAGCACATGGGTGGTGGAGGGGTGTATGTTGGGGAACATAGTATTAAAAAAGAAAGAAAATGGAAAAAGTGTGCTCAATTTTTGTAGTCAATCTAATGATGTCGGATAGAAATCCGAATAAAGGAAATGAGCGTTTGGGCATACTATGTTGGAATATAAATGGTCTCAGAGTGAAAAGGAGGCAGAGGTCGGTTATTGAATACCTGAAAAATACCTCTATGAATGTTTTAATGCTTCAAGAGACCCATCTAATGAGGTCAGAGTGTATGGCACTATATAACAAGCAGAATTGGGTAAAAAAGGTTATAGCCACAGACCAACAATGTTGACAATAGTCATTAAAAATAATTTAGGAATAGAATTAGGTAGAACACAGGCAGATACTAAAGGACGGTGGGTTGTTGCAGAGATAAAAATGCGGGGCAGCTCCTATACCCTAGCCAGTTATTATGGGCCAAATGAGGATGAGGTTACTTTTTTGAACAATCTTTGTTCCGCCCTGCTAGAGTTTGAGGCCCTACTGATAATAGGTGGAGATTTCAATCTAGTAATAAATATTGAGCTGGATGAATCTTCCCCTCATACAACTTCCGCGCCCCGTGTAAGAGCATGCCTTTCAGCCATGATCGATAACTTAAATCTATGTGATGTATGGCAAAAAAAATGGGAAATGTGAGGGACTACTCCTTCTTCAGTAAAAAGAATGGTCATTTCTCAAGGATAGACAACATTTTTATGGACTGCCTGGAAGTAGAAAGGGTTAAGAAAGTGGAAAATCTGCCAATACACATATCAGATCATGGTGCAATAGAACTGAGCATGGAGCTCCCCCTACCCCATTGGATAAGAGGTGGACATTAAATAGAAGACTGATGTCACAGACCGAAATAATGGAAAAGATTAAATCAGATGTGGTAGTTTTTTTTTATCAAAATCTAGAATCTGCATCTATCCATGTGGTTTGGGACTCCTTTAAAGCATAGCTGAGAGGTATGCTGAAGAGGGTGACTGAAGGGTGGGTTAAATCAGAAAAAGAGAAGCCAGCTTAATTGGAGGAGCAGTTGAGAACACCTGAAGCAAGATTAACGTCTGGTAAAGTTCAGGGGGAAGATAAAGATAAATTGATGGGTATACTGAAGGATCAGTAGGAATATCAATAAAGGACTAGCTTTGTTGTGTTAGTGAGACTCAGATGGTACGTCTGTGGGCAAACCATTTGGTTTGGTCATGAAGCCCTCACACACCAACCTAGTTGGTGTCATGCTTCATCATCGGGCCCACCGCAGTGACACCGAATGTGTCCCGGGTGTGCTGCGACTCCAGATTACTGAGGAGCTGGTATACTTACTGAGTGTGCAGTAAATAGTGGGTATGAACGTGTAGTTTAAAAGCTATACAGGTGGTCCCAGTTCCCGAGGGTATAAGATACATTTTAATTGCTGGGCCCCTGTTAGCAGATAAAAAGGCTTGCGGACGATGTGGAGTGTATTATGAGCTCCTACGTCCTGTGTGGTCTACATGTTTCAGCCAGGCCTTTTGTTAAAACTGGCTTTCCTCAGGACCAATGAGTATGTGTAAGTGAGAAATAAATAAACTATATTAAGTGATTTAGTGTGTGGTAAAAAGTGTCGCACTCGCTAAGGTGCTGTACATATTAGAGGGGGATTCCCTCTGCTTTACTGTACATAAAACACAGAGACATGAACAGACATACAAGGGAGAACCAATGAGAATGGTATTAAGGTAACACAACATGATGCCGGCTTCTAATGTGCGTGAGCGACCTAGAGCGGCAGTTAGAACGTGGCCATGAGTGTTTTCATGGTTGGAGTGAATTATAGCGGTAAAGGTTATAGCGCAGTGGCGGTGGTGGGCTACACAGCGAAACGAGCATAGCGTGAGGTACAGGTAAGTATTGTACATAATTCCTCACACTTGCTACTTGCTGTTAAAGCCTCCTGGGTCACCTGGCAGGGAGGGGAAGAAGACCCTAAACATTGTAAAAGGCATGAATTAGGACTGAACCTGTGGAGGGAAGATACTGCTTACCCAGAGCGTCGTGGTGGATCAGCATGGTTACTCACGGTATTTCCGATCAGAGTGCTCCTGCGACCTATCGTCCTGCTCCGGTGTCCCGAGTGAGGTTGCATGGCTCGGGCACGGGTTTATATAGCATGTTCTATTGGCTGCACCTGGAGCGGAGAGAGGAGGGTGTGGTCGCGTAGGCCCCTAGTGCGCGTGTGCGGGGAATCAGTGCTGTTCGTATCGCGCATGCGCGGGGATCAGTGCTGTTCGTATCGCGCATGCGCAGGCTGCGGGTGCAGTCACAGTGCGCTTGCGCAATGTGCGCTATGGCGATTCAGTGGACAGCAATGTGGCCAAAGGGTATTGGCCAGTAGCGCAATTGTGGCAAGAGTGAATAAGGGGGTGAATTAAAAGATAGCAACTGATGGGAAAACAAATAAATAAATAAATCACAATGAAGTTTAAAAATAGCTAGCTACAGAGATGGGACAGACCACGAGTCTGAGAGTGAACAAGGATACAAGAAAGGGGTGGCTATTTGGACAGTGCATTCCACGGAATGGAATCGTTAAGCCCCTCTATGTGGGTGGAAAGACGGTAAATCCAACGCTGCTCTTTGGTGAGCAGAGTTTTCTCGTTGCAGTCTGATACTGCAAATTGTTCAATGACTGTCCAAGTGAAGTCATTTGGGGTATGGTTTTGGGTGAGAAAGTGTTGGGTCAGTTTACTGATGTTTTTCCCACAGCGCATGGTGCTTCTGTGTTCAGTCATCCTGGTTCTGACTTTTCTGGTGGTCATGCCGATGTACCTCAAGCCACACCGGCATGTGATGAGGTATATTAGATTGGCTGAATTACAGTTGGTGAATTGTCGTTGTGTCCAGGTTTTGCCGTTTTCCAGGGACAGTGTCTTGGAGGGGGTGGTGAGGTGACAGACACTACAGTTGTAGCACGGTTGGTGGCCTGTTTTCTCTGGTAGCCCCCACGCGTTGAGGATCGTGTTGCCTGTAGGTCGTCGGTTCTTCCTGGGTCTGGTGGATACCAATTGGTCTTTGAGATTCTTGGCTCTTTTATAGGCAAAGCGTGGTGGATCCCACTTTCTGGTGCCCGAATTTATGATCTTCCAGTTTTTGCGGATTATGTTTGATACCTGGTTCGAGGCTGTATTGTAGGTAGTGACGCATGTCACAATGGGCGTTTCTTGTGGTTTGACAAAGGTTTCTAGAAGGGCCTCTCTGTTCTGGTTACGTGCTATTTTGCACGATTTGGAGATGATTCTGGATGGGTAGCCCCGGTCTTCAAGCTTGTGGACTAGGGCTTTTGACTGGTATTTGAAATCCTGGATGTTGCTGCAGTTCCGCCGTATGCGCAGGAAGTGCCCGAACGGTAAATTCTCCCTGAGGGGTCTGGGGTGGAAGCTGTCAAATCGCAGTAATGAATTTCTTGACGTGGGCTTATAGTGGGTGGTTGTGGTTAACCCCCCCTGGTCAGGTCTTATGTTGAGGTCAAGGAAGGCCAGTTCGGTGGAGCTGCTGGTGCAGGTGAACTTGAGGAAGGGGTCACGGTTGTTGATCCATGCTAGGAATTCTTTCAGTGTTTCATCATTGCCTTCCCAGACAATGAAAATGTCGTCGATGTAGCGACGCCAGATTGTGATGTTAGCTGAGTAGGGGTTTGTGGGGGCTTCGATGTGTGTCTGTTCAAAATGGTGGACGTATAGCCCTGCCACGCTGGGGGCAAAAACACTCCCCATAGAGGTTCCATTGGTCTGGAGGAAGAACGTGCCCTCGTATTCAAAGTAATTCTCTTTTAATGCGAGTGAGGCACAGTCCAGGATGAAATGACGTGGAGTGCGATTTTGCCAATCAATCTCCATCAGGAGATCGTGGAGTACCTTTAGGGTGGCGTCCTGAGGAAGGCTTGTATATAAGCTCTCAATGTCTAGTCCGACAAGGAGTCGTTTGTCTGGGTCGAAGCTGACATCTTTGATGATGTTGAGGAGATGTTTTGTATCTTGGATGTAGGATCGAGTTTTTTGAACCAACGGGTTGAGATAGTAGTCGCAGAACCGTGATAGTGGTTCTAGAAGGGATTGGATGCCCGAAACTATGGGTCTGCCGGGTGGTGGAGTAACCCCTTTGTGCACTTTAGGCACGATGTAAAAATAGGGTACTCTGGCATCTTGTGTGTTGAGATATTCAGCCTCCTGGTTGGAGATGTAGTCTGCGTCAGACGCCTCTTTCACAAGTTCATTGATTCTCTTCTGCAGATCTTTAGTGGGGTCTCTCTGTAGTTTTTTGTAATTACGTGGGTCGCTTAGGAGTCTGCGGCATTCAGTGTCGTAATCGCTTTTGTTCATGATCACTATCCCTCCTCCTTTATCCGCTGGTTTTATGATGCGGGTGGTATCATTTTGTAGGTGTTTGACGATCTCCCTATCCCGGTGGGAGAGGTTGTTGAAAGAGTTTTGGGGTTGTAATTTCTCTATCTCAGAGTATACCGCCATCTCGAAGGTGGTGATCTCCACTGGTGTGGTGGCCGGTGGGGGGGTGAAAGTGGACTTAAGTCTCAGGCCAGTTTCATTGATGTTCTCTGTGTCATTGCTGGGTTTCTCCTTGTTTTCAAAGAAAGCTTTCAGCCTCAGTTTCCTGAAGAACTCGGCCAGTTCGACATGGAGTTTAAAGGTGTCTAATCTGGTGGTGGGAACAAAAGACAGTCCTTTATTGAGGACGGTGGTTTCTTCATTAGTCAATGGTGTGTCAGAAAGGCTGAACACCAGGGGGCTGTTGTTTACTGGTGCAGTTATTTGCTGGGTCCTGCTTGTTCCTTGGCTTTGTTCCTTGTGTTGGCACTCACTGGGTCTTCTTCTGGTGCCCACTGTGCCGGTTGTGGTGCCCACTGTACTTGTTGGGGGGGATTCCTTCTCTTGCCGCGGGGTCTGCGGCCTTGGCCTAAAAAAGGATATCTTTGGTTTTGGTTATTTTGGTAGTACGGCATCTGTCCAGGGGGGTATAGTGGTGGGTATCCAAAGTATGGAGGCATGGGTCAAAAGGGTGGTGGTCCAAAGTTTTGAAATTGGGGTGGGCCTTGCCATGGTTGTGCCCGTTGTTGGCCTCTGCGACCTCTCCCTCTGGTATTGTAGGATCCGTTGCTGGAACCACTGGATATGGAACTGCTGTCTCCTGAGCTGTCTGGGCTCTGGCCTTTTGTGGGTGCAGTGTATCCATCATCAGCATAGGGATAGGTTTTCGAGTAGCTGAAGTTTTTAAGGTCCTTTTCAAATTTTTTGATCTTGGTTTGGGTCAGGTACTCTTTATATTCGTTCATTTCACGATTCTGGTCATCTAGCTTCTTTTTGTATCCTGTAAGTGTGGTTTTGAAGTGGGTCTCAGTTGCCTGGATCTCTATGATGACGGCGTCTGACAGGCGTTTAGCAGTTTTAATGATAAGTATGAGCCAATCCCTGGTGCAGTGCCAGGCTATCTGTGCCCAGTCCTTTCTGAAGGTGGCATCGTCGAGGAAAATTCTGGGTGCATTAGTAACCAGGAGGCCTTTAGGGGCTGTGTTGGTACGAAGGTATTGTGCGAGGATAACACCGTGTAGGATAGTGCGTATCCTGTTCCGCTTTTTCTCAGTGAGAGTGTCCCAGTCTGTAGTGTGCGCTATGGTAGTTGCTGTGTTAAAATCTGCCAGGAGCGAGGGGTCGGCGAGGATCTCGCTGACATCATCCTCGGTGAAGGTTAGGCCGGTATTTTCTGCCATATTGTGTGGATAGGTATCTCTCGCAGCTGTGCGCTGCCAAATGTCAGCAAATCAAAAGGGAGAGAGAGGACTAGGTAAGCTAGTCCGGATCCCCTGGTTATATGTAGGAATATCAATAAAGGACTAGCTTTGTTGTGTTAGTGAGACTCAGATGGTACGTCTGTGGGCAAACCATTTGGTTTGGTCATGAAGCCCTCACACACCAACCTAGTTGGTGTCATGCTTCATCATCGGGCCCACCGCAGTGACACCGAATGTGTCCCGGGTGTGCTGCGACTCCAGATTACTGAGGAGCTGGTATACTTACTGAGTGTGCAGTGAATAGTGGGTATGAACGTGTAGTTTAAAAGCTATACAGGTGGTCCCAGTTCCCGAGGGTATAAGATACATTTTAATTGCTGGGCCCCTGTTAGCAGATAAAAAGGCTTGCGGACGATGTGGAGTGTATTATGAGCTCCTACGTCCTGTGTGGTCTACATGTTTCAGCCAGGCCTTTTGTTAAAACTGGCTTTCCTCAGGACCAATGAGTATGTGTAAGTGAGAAATAAATAAACTATATTAAGTGATTTAGTGTGTGGTAAAAAGTGTCGCACTCGCTAAGGTGCTGTACATATTAGAGGGGGATTCCCTCTGCTTTACTGTACATAAAACACAGAGACATGAACAGACATACAAGGGAGAACCAATGAGAATGGTATTAAGGTAACACAACATGATGCCGGCTTCTAATGTGCGTGAGCGACTTAGAGCGGCAGTTAGAACGTGGCCATGAGTGTTTTCATGGTTGGAGTGAATTATAGCGGTAAAGGTTATAGCGCAGTGGCGGTGGTGGGCTACACAGCGAAACGAGCATAGCGTGAGGTACAGGTAAGTATTGTACATAATTCCTCACACTTGCTACTTGCTGTTAAAGCCTCCTGGGTCACCTGGCAGGGAGGGGAAGAAGACCCTAAACATTGTAAAAGGCATGAATTAGGACTGAACCTGTGGAGGGAAGATACTGCTTACCCAGAGCGTCGTGGTGGATCAGCATGGTTACTCACGGTATTTCCGATCAGAGTGCTCCTGCGACCTATCGTCCTGCTCCGGTGTCCCGAGTGAGGTTGCATGGCTCGGGCACGGGTTTATATAGCATGTTCTATTGGCTGCACCTGGAGCGGAGAGAGGAGGGTGTGGTCGCGTAGGCCCCTAGTGCGCGTGTGCGGGGAATCAGTGCTGTTCGTATCGCGCATGCGCGGGGATCAGTGCTGTTCGTATCGCGCATGCGCAGGCTGCGGGTGCAGTCACAGTGCGCTTGCGCAATGTGCGCTATGGCGATTCAGTGGACAGCAATGTGGCCAAAGGGTATGCGCCAGTAGCGCAATTGTGGCAAGAGTGAATAAGGGGGTGAATTAAAAGATAGCAACTGATGGGAAAACAAATAAATCACAATGAAGTTTAAAAATAGCTAGCTACAGAGATGGGACAGACCACGAGTCTGAGAGTGAACAAGGATACAAGAAAGGGGTGGCTATTTGGACAGTGCATTCCACGGAATGGAATCGTTAAGCCCCTCTATGTGGGTGGAAAGACGGTAAATCCAACGCTGCTCTTTGGTGAGCAGAGTTTTCTCGTTGCAGTCTGATACTGCAAATTGTTCAATGACTGTCCAAGTGAAGTCATTTGGGGTATGGTTTTGGGTGAGAAAGTGTTGGGTCAGTTTACTGATGTTTTTCCCACAGCGCATGGTGCTTCTGTGTTCAGTCATCCTGGTTCTGACTTTTCTGGTGGTCATGCCGATGTACCTCAAGCCACACCGGCATGTGATGAGGTATATTAGATTGACTGAATTACAGTTGGTGAATTGTCGTTGTGTCCAGGTTTTGCCGTTTTCCAGGGACAGTGTCTTGGAGGGGGTGGTGAGGTGACAGACACTACAGTTGTAGCACGGTTGGTGGCCTGTTTTCTCTGGTAGCCCCCACGCGTTGAGGATCGTGTTGCCTGTAGGTCGTCGGTTCTTCCTGGGTCTGGTGGATACCAATTGGTCTTTGAGATTCTTGGCTCTTTTATAGGCAAAGCGTGGTGGATCCCACTTTCTGGTGCCCGAATTTATGATCTTCCAGTTTTTGCGGATTATGTTTGATACCTGGTTCGAGGCTGTATTGTAGGTAGTGACGCATGTCACAATGGGCGTTTCTTGTGGTTTGACAAAGGTTTCTAGAAGGGCCTCTCTGTTCTGGTTACGTGCTCTTTTGCACGATTTGGAGATGATTCTGGATGGGTAGCCCCGGTCTTCAAGCTTGTGGACTAGGGCTTTTGACTGGTATTTGAAATCCTGGATGTTGCTGCAGTTCCGCCGTATGCGCAGGAAGTGCCCGAACGGTAAATTCTCCCTGAGGGGTCTGGGGTGGAAGCTGTCAAATCGCAGTAATGAATTCCTTGACGTGGGCTTATAGTGGGTGGTTGTGGTTAACCCCCCCTGGTCAGGTCTTATGTTGAGGTCAAGGAAGGCCAGTTCGGTGGAGATGCTGGTGCAGGTGAACTTGAGGAAGGGGTCACGGTTGTTGATCCATGCTAGGAATTCTTTCAGTGTTTCATCATTGCCTTCCCAGACAATGAAAATGTCCTCGATGTAGCGACGCCAGATTGTGATGTTAGCTGAGTAGGGGTTTGTGGGGGCTTCGATGTGTATCTGTTCAAAATGGTGGACGTATAGCCCTGCCACGCTGGGGGCAAAAACACTCCCCATAGAGGTTCCATTGGTCTGGAGGAAGAACGTGCCCTCGTATTCGAAGTAATTCTCTTTTAATGCGAGTGAGGCACAGTCCAGGATGAAATGACGTGGAGTGCGATTTTGCCAATCAATCTCCATCAGGAGATCGTGGAGTACCTTTAGGGTGGCGTCCTGAGGAAGGCTTGTATATAAGCTCTCAATGTCTAGTCCGACAAGGAGTTGTTTGTCTGGGTCGAAGCTGACATCTTTGATGATGTTGAGGAGATGTTTTGTATCTTGGATGTAGGATCGAGTTTTTTGAACCAACGGGTTGAGATAGTAGTCGCAGAACCGTGATAGTGGTTCTAGAAGGGATTGGATGCCCGAAACTATGGGTCTGCCGGGTGGCGGAGTAACCCCTTTGTGCACTTTAGGCACGATGTAAGAATAGGGTACTCTGGCATCTTGTGTGTTGAGATATTCAGCCTCCTGGTTGGAGATGTAGTCTGCGTCAGACGCCTCTTTCACAAGTTCATTGATTCTCTTCTGCAGATCTTTAGTGGGGTCTCTCTGTAGTTTTTTGTAATTACGTGTGTCGCTTAGGAGTCTGCGGCATTCAGTGTCGTAATCGCTTTTGTTCATGATCACTATCCCTCCTCCTTTATCCGCTGGTTTTATGATGCGGGTGGGATCATTTTGTAGGTGTTTGACGATCTCCCTATCCCGGTGGGAGAGGTTGTTGAAAGAGTTTTGGGGTTGTAATTTCTCTATCTCAGAGTATACCGCCATCTCGAAGGTGGTGATCTCCACTGGTGTGGTGGCCGGTGGGGGGGTGAAAGTGGACTTAAGTCTCAGGCCAGTTTCATTGATGTTCTCTGTGTCATCGCTGGGTTTCTCCTTGTTTTCAAAGAAAGCTTTCAGCCTCAGTTTCCTGAAGAACTCGGCCAGTTCGACATGGAGTTTAAAGGTGTCTAATCTGGTGGTGGGAACAAAAGACAGTCCTTTATTGAGGACGGCGATACGAACAGCACTGATCCCCGCGCATGCGCGATACGAACAGCACTGATTCCCCGCACACGCGCACTAGGGGCCTACGCGACCACACCCTCCTCTCTCCGCTCCAGGTGCAGCCAATAGAACATGCTATATAAACCTGTGTCCGAGCCATGCAACCTCACTCGGGACACCGGAGCAGGACGATAGGTCGCAGGAGCACTCTGATCGGAAATACCGTGAGTAACCATGCTGATCCACCACGACGCTCTGGGTAAGCAGTATCTTCCCTCCACAGGTTCAGTCCTAATTCATGCCTTTTACAATGTTTAGGGTCTTCTTCCCCTCCCTGCCAGGTGACCCAGGAGGCTTTAACAGCAAGTAGCAAGTGTGAGGAATTATGTACAATACTTACCTGTACCTCACGCTATGCTCGTTTCGCTGTGTAGCCCACCACCGCCACTGCGCTATAACCTTTACCGCTATAATTCACTCCAACCATGAAAACACTCATGGCCACGTTCTAACTGCCGCTCTAGGTCGCTCACGCACATTAGAAGCCGGCATCATGTTGTGTTACCTTAATACCATTCTCATTGGTTCTCCCTTGTATGTCTGTTCATGTCTCTGTGTTTTATGTACAGTAAAGCAGAGGGAATCCCCCTCTAACATGTACAGCACCTTAGCGAGTGCGACACTTTTTACCACACACTAAATCACTTAATATAGTTTATTTATTTCTCACTTACACATACTCATTGGTCCTGAGGAAAGCCAGTTTTAACAAAAGGCCTGGCTGAAACATGTAGACCACACAGGACGTAGGAGCTCATAATACACTCCACATCGTCCACAAGCCTTTTTATCTGCTAACAGGGGCCCAGCAATTAAAATTTATCTTATACCCTCGGGAACTGGGACCACCTGTATAGCTTTTAAACTACACGTTCATACCCACTATTCACTGCACACTCAGTAAGTATACCAGCTCCTCAGTAATCTGGAGTCGCAGCACACCCGGGACACATTCGGTGTCACTGCGGTGGGCCCGATGATGAAGCATGACACCAACTAGGTTGGTGTGTGAGGGCTTCATGACCAAACCAAATGGTTTGCCCACAGACGTACCATCTGAGTCTCACTAACACAACAAAGCTAGTCCTTTATTGATATTCCTACATATAACCAGGGGATCCAGACTAGCTTACCTAGTCCTCTCTCTCCCTTTTGATTTGCTGACATTTGGCAGCGCACAGCTGCGAGAGATACCTATCCACACAATATGGCAGAAAATACCGGCCTAACCTTCACCGAGGATGATGTCAGCGAGATCCTCGCCGACCCCTCGCTCCTGGCAGATTTTAACACAGCAACTACCATAGCGCAGACTACAGACTGGGACACTCTCACTGAGAAAAAGCGGAACAGGATACGCACTATCCTACACGGTGTTATCCTCGCACAATACCTTCGTACCAACACAGCCCCTAAAGGCCTCCTGGTTACTAATGCACCCAGAATTTTCCTCGACGATGCCACCTTCAGAAAGGACTGGGCACAGATAGCCTGGCACTGCACCAGGGATTGGCTCATACTTATCATTAAAACTGCTAAACGCCTGTCAGACGCCGTCATCATAGAGATCCAGGCAACTGAGACCCACTTCAAAACCACACTTACAGGATACAAAAAGAAGCTAGATGACCAGAATCGTGAAATGAACGAATATAAAGAGTACCTGACCCAAACCAAGATCAAAAAATTTGAAAAGGACTTTAAAAACTTCAGCTACTCGAAAACCTATCCCTATGCTGATGATGGATACACTGTACCCACAAAAGGCCAGAGCCCAGACAGCTCAGGAGACAGCAGTTCCATATCCAGTGGTTCCAGCAACGGATCCTACAAAACCAGAGTGAGAGGTCGCAGAGGCCAACAACGGGCACAACCATGGCAAGGCCCACCCCAATTTCAAAACTTTGGACCACCACCCTTTGGACCCATGCCTCCATACTTTGGATACCCACCACTATACCCCCCTGGACAGATGCCGTACTACCAAAATAACCAAAACCAAAGATATCCTTTTTTAGGCCAAGGCCGCAGACCCCGCTGCAAGAGAAGGAATCCCCCCCAACAAGTACAGTGGGCACCACAACCGGCACAGTGGGCACCAGAAGAAGACCCAGTGAGTGCCAACACAAGGAACAAAGCCAAGGAACAAGCAGGACCCAGCAAATAACTACACCAGTAAACAACAGCCCCCTGGTGTTCAACCTTTCTGACACACCATTGACTAATGAAGAAACCACCGTCCTCAATAAAGGACTGTCTTTTGTTCCCACCACCAGATTAGACACCTTTAAACTCCATGTCGAACTGGCCGAGTTCTTCAGGAAACTGAGGCTGAAAGCTTTCTTTGAAAACAAGGAGAAACCCAGCGATGACACAGAGAACATCAATGAAACTGGCCTGAGACTTAAGTCCACTTTCACCCCCCCACCGGCCACCACACCAGTGGAGATCACCACCTTCGAGATGGCGGTATACTCTGAGATAGAGAAATTACAACCCCAAAACTCTTTCAACAACCTCTCCCACCGGGATAGGGAGATCGTCAAACACCTACAAAATGATCCCACCCGCATCATAAAACCAGCGGATAAAGGAGGAGGGATAGTGATCATGAACAAAAGCGATTACGACACTGAATGCCGCAGACTCCTAAGCGACACTCGTAATTACAAAAAACTACAGAGAGACCCCACTAAAGATCTGTAGAAGAGAATCAATGAACTTGTGAAAGAGGCGTCTGACGCAGACTACATCTCCAACCAGGAGGCTGAATATCTCAACACACAAGATGCCAGAGTACCCTATTTTTACATCGTGCCTAAAGTGCACAAAGGGGTTACTCCACCACCCGGCAGACCCATAGTTTCGGGCATCCAATCCCTTCTAGAACCACTATCACGGTTCTGCGACTACTATCTCAACCCGTTGGTTCAAAAAACTCGATCCTACATCCAAGATACAAAACATCTCCTCAACATCATCAAAGATGTCAGCTTCGACCCAGACAAACAACTCCTTGTCGGACTAGACATTGAGAGCTTATATACAAGCCTTCCTCAGGACGCCACCCTAAAGGTACTCCACGATCTCCTGATGGAGATTGATTGGCAAAATCGCACTCCACGTCATTTCATCCTGGACTGTGCCTCACTCGCATTAAAAGAGAATTACTTTGAATACGAGGGCACGTTCTTCCTCCAGACCAATGGAACCTCTATGGGGAGTGTTTTTGCCCCCAGCGTGGCAGGGCTATACGTCCACCATTTTGAACAGACACACATCGAAGCCCCCACAAACCCCTACTCAGCTAACATCACAATCTGGCGTCGCTACATCGACGACATTTTCATTGTCTGGGAAGGCAATGATGAAACACTGAAAGAATTCCTAGCATGGATCAACAACCGTGACCCCTTCCTCAAGTTCACCTGCACCAGCAGCTCCACCGAACTGGCCTTCCTTGACCTTAACATAAGACCTGACCAGGGGGGGTTAACCACAACCACCCACTATAAGCCCACGTCAAGGAATTCATTACTGCGATTTGACAGCTTCCACCCCAGACCCCTCAGGGAGAATTTACCGTTCGGGCAGTTCCTGCGCATACGGCGGAACTGCAGCAACATCCAGGATTTCAAATACCAGTCAAAAGCCCTAGTCCACAAGTTTGAAGACCGGGGCTACCCATCCAGAATCATCTCCAAATCGTGCAAAAGAGCACGTAACCAGAACAGAGAGGCCCTTCTAGAAACCTTTGTCAAACCACAAGAAACGCCCATTGTGACATGCGTCACTACCTACAATACAGCCTCGAACCAGGTATCAAACATAATCCGCAAAAACTGGAAGATCATAAATTCGGGCACCAGAAAGTGGGATCCACCACGCTTTGCCTATAAAAGAGCCAAGAATCTCAAAGACCAATTGGTATCCACCAGACCCAGGAAGAACCGACGACCTACAGGCAACACGATCCTCAACGCGTGGGGGCTACCAGAGAAAACAGGCCACCAACCGTGCTACAACTGTAGTGTCTGTCACCTCACCACCCCCTCCAAGACACTGTCCCTGGAAAACGGCAAAACCTGGACACAACGACAATTCACCAACTGTAATTCAGCCAATCTAATATACCTCATCACATGCCGGTGTGGCTTGAGGTACATCGGCATGACCACCAGAAAAGTCAGAACCAGGATGACTGAACACAGAAGCACCATGCGCTGTGGGAAAAACATCAGTAAACTGACCCAACACTTTCTCACCCAAAACCATACCCCAAATGACTTCACTTGGACAGTCATTGAACAATTTGCAGTATCAGACTGCAACGAGAAAACTCTGCTCACCAAAGAGCAGCGTTGGATTTACCGTCTTTCCACCCACATAGAGGGGCTTAACGATTCCATTCCGTGGAATGCACTGTCCAAATAGCCACCCCTTTCTTGTATTCTTGTTCACTCTCAGACTCGTGGTCTGTCCCATCTCTGTAGCTAGCTATTTTTAAACTTCATTGTGATTTATTTATTTATTTGCTTTCCCATCAGTTGCTATCTTTTAATTCACCCCCTTATTCACTCTTGCCACAATTGCGCTACTGGCCAATACCCTTTGGCCACATTGCTGTCCACTGAATCGCCATAGCGCACATTGCGCAAGCGCACTGTGACTGCACCCGCAGCCTGCGCATGCGCGATACGAACAGCACTGATCCCCGCGCATGCGCGATACGAACAGCACTGATTCCCCGCACACGCGCACTAGGGGCCTACGCGACCACACCCTCCTCTCTCCACTCCAGGTGCAGCCAATAGAACATGCTATATAAACCCGTGCCCGAGCCATGCAACCTCACTCGGGACACCGGAGCAGGACGATAGGTCGCAGGAGCACTCTGATCGGAAATACCGTGAGTAACCATGCTGATCCACCACGACGCTCTGGGTAAGCAGTATCTTCCCTCCACAGGTTCAGTCCTAATTCATGCCTTTTACAATGTTTAGGGTCTTCTTCCCCTCCCTGCCAGGTGACCCAGGAGGCTTTAACAGCAAGTAGCAAGTGTGAGGAATTATGTACAATACTTACCTGTACCTCACGCTATGCTCGTTTCGCTGTGTAGCCCACCACCGCCACTGCGCTATAACCTTTACCGCTATAATTCACTCCAACCATGAAAACACTCATGGCCACGTTCTAACTGCCGCTCTAGGTCGCTCATGCACATTAGAAGCCGGCATCATGTTGTGTTACCTTAATACCATTCTCATTGGTTCTCCCTTGTATGTCTGTTCATGTCTCTGTGTTTTATGTGAAGTAAAGCAGAGGGAATCCCCCTCTAACATGTACAGCACCTTAGCGAATGCGACACTTTTTACCACACACTAAATCACTTAATATAGTTTATTTATTTCTCACTTACACATACTCATTGGTCCTGAGGAAAGCCAGTTTTAACAAAAGGCCTGGCTGAAACATGTAGACCACACAGGACGTAGGAGCTCATAATCCACATCGTCCGCAAGCCTTTTTATCTGCTAACAGGGACCCAGCAATTAAAATGTATCTTATACCCTCGGGAACTGGGACCACCTGTATAGCTTTTAAACTACACGTTCATACCCACTATTCACTGCACACTCAGTAAGTATACCAGCTCCTCAGTAATCTGGAGTCGCAGCACACCCGGGACACATTCGGTGTCACTGCGGTGGGCCCGATGATGAAGCATGACACCAACTAGGTTGGTGTGTGAGGGCTTCATGACCAAACCAAATGGTTTGCCCACAGACGTACCATCTGAGTCTCACTAACACAACAAAGCTAGTCCTTTATTGATATTCCTACATATAACCAGGGGATCCGGACTAGCTTACCTAGTCCTCTCTCTCCCTTTTGATTTGCTATACTGAAGGATCAACAACGTGAATATTAGTTAACATTGGAAGGAATTATGCTTCAGAGGTGGGAACCAAGTAGAATGAGAGAATTCGGCCAAGGTGAAGAATGTGGTAAATTGTTAGCTATAAAGAGCAGAATGGACAGGTATCAAAACTGTATAACCAGGATCAGAATAGAAAATGGTGACAAACCTTCTGCTCAGTTCTTGGATAATAAGAGCGAGATTGAGAGGGAATTTTGTAAATTTTTCCAAGAATTGTATAGGGAGGATTTAGATCCAGATACAACAGTTGTAGATCTCTCTCTCAGAGACAGCTTGCTAAAGTGACCCCTGAAGGATTAACACTACTAAATCAAGACATAACAGAGAGTGAAATTATGGAAGCTATCAAGAAAATCAAAAAAGGTAAGGCAGCAGGCCCAGATTTGATCGCAAATGAGATCTACCTGTTGTTGATGGTTGAAATCATTCCAATATGGCTGACATTGTTTAATGAGATTCTGCGGGGTCGCTCTCCATTATCGGACACCTGGAAAGAGGCAAGGCAATCATCACCCTGATCTTAAAACCTGGTAAAGACCCGTCCCAATGCCAATCATATCACCTGATTTCTTTATTGAACTCTGACTACAAAACCTTTACCGGTATCATTAACGCTTGATTAAGTAAAATAGAAGGGGCAATAATACATGACGATCAGAAGTGTTTCCTCCCCCCGGGAGGCAGATGAAGCATCTTGTTATCACTCTAATTGGTGCAATAGATCTGTCAACGGCGGCTAGAGCCCCACCAACAATAATAACACTGGACGCTTCAAAAGCCTTTGATAGTGTTAATTGGTGTTATTTACCAAGTGTATTAGAGGATTTTGGGTTTGATTGCACCTTTAGAGACCTGTTGGAGAAAATATATAGTGAACCACGTGCCCAAATATTAGTAAATGGGAGCCTTTCGGGTCCGATATTAATAGGGCTGGGTACCAGACATGGTTGCCCGCTGTCTCCTACACTCTTTGATTAATACATTGAGCCGTTTGCACAAAGTTTAAGGCTAAATAATGAAATACGGCCCTTTTTAATGAATGATTTTCAAGGAAACTCGCCCTATATGTGGACGACTTAATCCTTTTTACATGTAATGCTAACCAAGCACTACCAAGTTTATTAAAGGAAGTACAGGTCTTTGGCAAACTGTCACGTTATGAGATCAATAATAGTAAACCGGAGATCATGACATGGAACTCTGAAGTACAAGGTTTCAGCGTGTCAAAGGAGATACGGTATTTGGGAATTACCATTACTCAAGAGCTGTCTGATCTCCCTAAAACAAAAATAGCCCGAGTATCTAAAGAAGTCAATATACTGCTAAATACCGCTTACACACTACGGTAGGGTAATTCTTATTAAGATGTGTGTTCTGCCGAAGTTCACTTATCTTTTTAATAATATCCCCTTGACTTTTGACAACATTTTCTTTAAAAAAATTTAGGGTAAGATCTCTTCTTTTGTTTGGGCTACTAAGGGGATCAGATTCTCCTAGAAAAAGCTTAGACGAAAGCTGGCACACGGAGGTTTGAGTCTACCACACCTACAGATTTATTGTTGGGCATACCAACAGCACAACAACAGAATGCTCTTAAATAGGCCGGATGATCATCTGATAGGCCACATGTTCAAGGCAATGTTGCACGAGAGTTCAGCCGAGGGTTTCATGCACAAATTTGGCGCCCCGACATTTTTTTTTAAAGTTCGCCTGAAGGTTTTGCTTGCTGCTGCTAAATTATGGTTTGACTGTCATAGTATTTTAGGTATTCCCTATTACAGCGAGTGGGCACCGGTGTGGGACTCCCCAAGTACTCCGGAATGCTTGAACAACATGTTATCTCAACCTTTGAAAGAGGCAGGGGTGAAGAGGTGGGGCGACAAAGTTAAAGGAAACAGCTGTCTCTCTTGGGATGCTTGGAGCCATCTAACTAAAAACAGTTTATCCAAATTTAAATACTATCAAATATTTACATGGTGTGAACATCAAAACTGGCAATTCCCGGGGGACTGTGCAATGGAAGAGGACCTCCAGGACGTAAACCCAAGGAAGAAGGAAATTGCTCTTTGGTACAATTACTTACTGGAGGCAGCAGACAGGAAACTGGACCCCCCCCCCCCTAAAAGGTCTGGGATGAGTGCTTGCCATATGAAGAGCTCCAAATGTTATGGCAAGTATCTTCGGAAAAATTACACCGTTTAATTAAATCCGCGGCACTAAGAAAGAACCACTTCTTTACCATTAATAGGATATATTGGCAAGATATCCAAAATAAGGGGAGGAGGAGAATCAAGCTGTATAACATGCCATGCCCAAGAGGCAGACGACATCCATACGTTCTTAACCTGTTCAGTGTTGAAGTATTATTGGAAGAATGTGGGTAACACCTTGACTGAGATAGTTGGTAAAGAAATAGAGGTAAGCCTTGTACTAATATTTTTTGGCATAGTACAGCCTTCAGGGGGAGGGGGAGGGGGATATCACTGCTGAACAGAGTAAATTGGTGTTTTATTTGGTTCTCTTGGCAAGGAGAGAAATCTGTAAAAGGTGGCGTCTGGCAGACCCCTCACCCTGGAGGGAATGGTGGAACTCAGTTAGATATTTTAAAGAATTAGATCAAAAGGTTAATGGTCTTAGAAACAGAAAAAAGCATGGTTCCTTTTGGGGATTACTAGTTTATGAGGAACGTGGAGGGTGGGCTGAATCAACCAATGAACAGTCCAATGATTACACCTCTCGGTCAGTCTACGATGTGCATTGTGGGTTTGCCCCCATAGAACATCAGCTGAGATCAGACCCTCTAAGTTATAAGCATTTGGGTTGCTGTCATCGAGAGGATGCTTAAACAATAGTATGGAGGTTATATGAGGACAAAACAAAAGGTGCAGAAAGAGGTAAGGGGGTGCAGAAAAAGGCAACAGAAATGCAGAAAGAAGCAAAAGAGGTGCAGAAAAAGGCAAGAGGGGTGCAGACAGAGGAAAGAGAGGTGCAGGAAGAGGATAGCGGGATGCAGAAAGAGGCGTGAGTGGTGCAGAAATTAGCAAGAGAGGTGCAGAAAGAAGGAAGAGAGGTACAGAAAGAAGCAAGAGGTGTGCAGAAGCAAGCACAAGAGGTGCAGAAAGAGGCAAGAGAACTGCAGAAAGAGGCAAGAGAGGTACAGAAAGAGGCAAGAGAGGTGCCGGAAAAAGGGAAGAAGGGTGCAGAAAGAGGTATAGAAAGAAGTAAGAGAAGTTCAGAAATAACCAAAAAGAGGTCCAGAAAAAGAGGGGTGCAGAAAGAGGCAAGAGAGCTGCATTAACAGGCAGTAGAGGTGCAGAAACAGGCAGGGGAGGTCAGAAAGAGGGAAGGGATACAGAAAGAGGTAAGAAAAGTGCAGAAAGAGGGAAGAAGGGTACCAAAAGAGGTAAGAGGGATGCAAAAAGAAGCAAGAGAAGTACAGAAAGCGGGCAAGAGAAGTGCTGAAAGAAGCAACTGAAGTGTAGAAAGATAAGTGATGAAAGAAACAAGAGGGGTGAAGAAAGAGGCAAATTAAGTACAGAAAGAGGCAAAATAAGTACAGACAGAGGCAAGAGAGGTGCAGAAAGAGGGAAAAGGGGTGCAGAAAGAGATTTTAGGGTGCAGACAGAGGCAAGAGAGGTGCAGAAAGAAGGTAGAGGGATGCAGAAATTTGCAGGAGGTACAGAAAAAAGCAAGAGCAGTGCAGAAATAACCAACAGAGGTACATAAAGAGGCAAGAGGATACAGACTGACGAAAGAGAGGTACAGTATGAGGGTAGAAGGATGCAGAAAGAAGCAAGGGGTGAAGAAATCTGCAAGAGAAGTGCAAAAAGAAACAAGAGAAGTGCAGAAAGAAGCAAAAGAGGTACACAAATAGGCAAGAGAACTGTAGAAAGAGGCAACAGAGGTGCAGAAAGAGGCAAGAGAGATGCAGGAAAAGGGAAGAAGGGTACAGAAAGAGGCAAGAGGGGTGCAGAAAGAAGCAAGAGAGTTGTAGAAAGAAGTAAGGGAAGGTCCGAAATAAGCAAAAAGAGGTACAGAAAAAGCAAGAAGGGGCAGGAATGGTCTAGAGAGATACAGATAGAGGCAATGGGGTGCAGAAAGAGGCAGGAGAGGTGCAGTAACAGGCAGGAGAGGTACCAAAACAGGTAGGAGAGGTGCAGAAAGAGAGAACAGGTGTTCAGAAAGAGGTAAAAGAGGTGCAGAAAGGTATAAGAGAGGTGCAGAAAGAGGTAAGAGAGGTGCAGAAAGGGAAGAAGTATGCTGAAAGAGGCAAGAGGGGTGCAAAAAGCAGCTAGTGAGTTGCAGAAAGAGGCAACAGATGTGCAGAAACAGGCAACAAAGGTGCAGAAACTAGCACGAGAGGTGCCATAAAGGCAAGAGAAGTGCAGAAAGAGGCAAGAGAGGTGCAGAAAAAGGCAAAAGAGGTGCAGAAAGAAGCAATGGCGGTGGCGAAAGAGGCTAGTGAGGTGCAGAAAGAGACAACAAAGGTGCAGAAACAGGCAAGAGAGGCCCCAAAAGAGAAGTGCTGAGAGAAAAAACAGAGGTGTTTAAAGAAGAAAGAGAAGTGATGAAAGAGACAAGAGCGTTGCCGAAAGAAAAAAGAAAAATGCTGAAAAAAGCAAAAGAGCTGCAGAAACATAAGTTACAGAAAGAGGCAAGACAGGTGCAGAACGAGCCAAGAGAGGTGCAGAAAGAGAATGAAGGGTGCAGAAAGAGGCGAGAGGGGTGCAGAAATAACCAACAGAGTTGCAGAACCAGGCAACAAAGGTGCAGATCAGGCAAGAGAGGTGCCAAAACAGTAAAGAGATGTACAGAAAAAGGCAAGAGAAGTTCTGAAAGAAGCAACTGAGGAGTAGAAAGAAGAACGAGAAGTGATGAAAGAGGCAAGAGAGTTGCAGAAAGAAACAAGAGACATTGAGAAAAAAGCAATACATATGCAGAAAGAGGCACGTGAGGTGCAGAAAGAGACAAGAGAGGTACATAAAGTGGCAAGAGGTACAGATTGGAGCAATAGGGGTACGGAAAGAGGCTAGAGGGGTACAGAAACAAGCAAGAGAAGTGCAGAAAGAGGCAAAATAATTACAGAAAGAGACAGGAGAGTTGCAGACAGAAACAAGAGACATGCAAAAAAAGCAAAAGATGTGTATAAAGAGGCACATGAGGTGTAGAAAGAGGCAAGAGAGGTACAGAAAGAGGCAAGAGGTGCAGGTTGAAGCAAAAGGAGTGCTGAAAGAGGCTAGAGGGTGTATAAACAGTCAAGAGGAGTGCAGAAAGAGGCACAATAAGCGCAGAAAGAGACCAGAGAGTTGCAAAAACAAACAAGAGACATGCAGAAAAAAGCAAAAGATGTGTAGAAAGAGGCACATGGGGTGCTGAAAGCGGCAAGAGAGGTGCAGGAAGAGGCAAGATGTGCAGATTGAAGCAATAGGAGTGCAGAAAGAGGCAACAGGGGTGCACACAGAGGCAACAGAGGTGCAGAAAGAGTGAAGGGGTGGTACAAAGAAATACAATAGGGGTGCAGAAATATGCAACAAAGGTTCAGAAATAAGCAAGAGCAGTGCCGAAAGAACCAATAGAGGTGCAGAAAGAAGCAAAAGGGGTGCAGAAAGAAGCAACAGAGGTGTAGAAAGAGGCAAGGGGGGTGCATAAAGAGGCAAGAGAAGTGTAGAAAAAAGCAACAGGCGTGCAGAAAGAGGCACGAGAAGTACAGAAAGATGCAAGAGAGGTGCAGAAACAGGCAGGAGAGGTTCAGAAAGAGGAACAAAGGGTTCAGAAAGAAGCAAGAGAGGTGCGGAAAGAAGCAAGTGAGATGCAGAAAATGCAACAGAAGTGTTGAAACATGCAAGAGAGGTACATAAACAGACAAGAGAAGTGCAGAAAGAGGCAAGAGAAGTGCTGAAAGATGCAACAGAGGTATAGAAAGAATCAAGAGAAATGATGAAAGAGGCAAAAGAGTTGCAGAAAGAAACAAGAGAAGTGCAGCATAAACCAAGAGAAGTGCAAAAAGAGGCAAATGAGGTGCAGAAAGACGCAAGAGAGGTGCAGAAATAGGCAAGAGAGGTGTAGAAAGAGGCAAGAGCTGGTAGAAAGACCGAATAAGGGTACAGAAAGATGCTATAGAGGTACAGAAGGAGGCAAGAGAAGTGCAGAAAGAGGCAAGAGAAGTGCAGAAAGAGGAAAATGAAATGCAGAAAGAGGCAACAGATTTGAAGAAACAGGCAAAAGAGGTGCAGGAAAAGGGTACAGGCATGCAGACAGAGGCAAGAGAGGAGTAGACAGATGGAAAAGGGTATAGATAGAGGCAATAGAGGTGCAGAAAGAGAGCAGAGGGATGTAGAAAGGGCTAGAGGGGTACAGGAATCTGCATGAGAGGTACAGGAATAAGCAAGAGCAGTGCAGAAAGAACCAAGAGAAGTGCAGAAAGAAGCAAAAGTGGTGCAGAAAGAGGCAAGAGAGGTGCAGAAAGAGGCAAGAGAGGAGCAGGAAAAGGGGATGAAGAGTGCAGAAAGAGGCATGAGGGGTGCAGAAAGAGGCAAGTGGGGTACAGAAAGAGGCAAGAGAGGTGCAGTAACAGGCAGGAGAGGTACAGAAACAGGCAGTAGAGGTGCAGAAATAGCTAAGAGAGGTGCAGAAAGAGGCAAGAGAGGTGCAGAAAGAGGCAAGAGAGGTGCTGCTAGAGGGAAAAAGGGTGGCAAAAGAGGGAAGGGGGTACAAAAAGAAGCAAGTGAGATGCAGAAAGAAGCAACAGAGGTGCAGATTCAGGCAAGAGGTGCAGAAACAAGCAAGAGAGTTGCCAAAACAGGCAAGAAAAGTACAGAAAGAGGCAAGAGAAGTACAGAAAGAGGCAAGTGAGTTGCAGAAAGAAACAAGAGACATGTAGTAAAAAGCAAAAGAGCTGCATAAAGAAGCATATGATGTACAGAAAGAGGCAAGACAGGTGCAGAAAGAACATGAGAGGTACAGAAAGAGGAAAGAAGGGTGCAGAAAGAGGCAAGAGGGGTACAGAAAGAAGCAAGTGCAGAAAGAAGCAAGTGAGGTACAGAAAGAGGCAACAGAGGTGCAGAAATAGGCAACAGAGGTGCAGATCGGGGAAGAGAGGTGCAGTAACAGGAAAGAGAAGTACCGAATTAGGCAAGATAAATGCTGAAAGAAGCAACTGAGGTGTAGAAGGAAGAAAGAGAAGTGATGAAAGAGACAAGAGAGTTGCAGAAATAAACAAGAGACATGCAGAAAAAAGCAGAAGATGTGCAGAAAGAGGCCCAGGAGGTGCAGAAAGAGGCAAGAGTAGTGCAGAAAGAGAAAAACGAATTACAGAAAGTGGCAACAGAGTTGCAGAAACAGGCAAAAGAGGTGAAGAAAGAGGGAACAGGGGTGCAGACAGAGCCTAGAGAGGTACAGAAAGAGGCAAAAGGGTAGTTGTGGGTAGAATTTACGTAGTCGCGTTACGTAAAGCTCCGCGAAACGGTAAAAAAACTCCGCGAGCAAGCAAATTTTCTGCGAATTAGCGGAATTGCTTGTTCGGTGTGTTCACGATGCTTTTTACCTGTTTGCGAGCGCTATTTACGTGCTCGGGGAGAAATATCTTGCGAATACGCATTTTGAAAGCGCGAACAAGCAAAAAATTCTGCAAAGCTGCGGATCGCTGACATTTTGGCAATTCGCGTTCTCCGCGGAACTCGAAATTATCCAAATTCTGCAAATTCCATGAGCGGAACGGAATTTACTGCCCAGGCCTAGAAAAGGGGTACAGAAAGAGTTGAATGAATGAAAAATGTATTGTTTGATTAATTAAAACCTTACAATATATATGCAATAATTCTTGATTATAAAATCAGTTATAAAAAACATTTGGACTTCAAGTTTGTTACACTATTTACATATTATGTAAATCCTACATTACATTCTTTCAGTTTTTGGTGTTCTAACTTAACTCTCAGTCGCGTTAGGAACCTTACAAAAGCTGAGTTTAAAATTATATCGTCAGTGTGGAGGCATTTTATCTTCTGGAAAAACACAAAGGAGGTGCCTAATGTTCTCTTCACCAAGTTTGCATAAGTTACAAGTAATTGGACCTCTGTACTCAACCATGGCATTAGATGACATGTGCCCGGAAACGGTCCAAAGCGAGCTTTTATAAATATTTGTTTGAATTTCACAGACCAAGGAATTTTGAGGTACGGTTGCACTTTTACCTTGTTTATAGCCATTCAATAGAGGCCACGCAGGTTTTCTTTTTTAGAAGGTATCTTCATCCAAGAGTAGTGATAAATGCTTTGTTGTACCATTAATGACTTTTTTTAAAGAGTTCAAAGTAATTGGCATTTCCCAGACCGTGTTTACTGAATATTCCTCTAATGATGTAACTAGATATTTCCACGTCTGGACTTTTCAGTTTAAGTTTATTTCCTGCCACAATAATTTGGACACTTGATTTGCAGTATCATCCGTTTTTATCCTTTTCCACACTTTAATAAATGTACCTTTTCGCGCAAGTGCCTGATTGGTCATCCCAAATTCCATTTGTATCTGCGCGGGTGATGCATTATGTGGAATTAAGAAGAGGGCTTTATAGATTTTCGTGACTGCATTGTGATTATGACTGAATCTTTTCCACACAATGCTTCACTTCCATATGTCAAAGTTTGGAGAACCGGGCCTTATGGGTCCAGCGGCGCAGGGCACGCCTAATATCTCCGGGTTCACCTGCCTTGTCAGACAGAGACACGAGACACTCTGTTAGGCGTAGAAAATCAGGGTTATTAGCTGCAGCTAAGCACAGTGGTCCTAGAAGTACATGAGTGGTAAATTCTCAGGAGACTGCCACTTAATTCCGTGGCGCACAATCTATTATAGCGTACAGATTTACAATGCCCACTCCCAAATATACAAAACCGACGAATAGGAATAGTTCGAAAACAAGTTATCGGATGTCAAAAACACACCCTTCTTTCAGACCCCGTGTGCTCTCCTCCCCTTAAGTTAATCAACACTAGTGCCCGTAATTCAATTTGCAGGTGGTAGAACATGTTTGAATGCTTCAAAGGATAGTTTATGTAACAAGAGAATACACGAAGAGAATAGCGAAGGCCAGTCAAATAAGATAAAGTCAGAAAGAATAGTAAGAGCCAAACAGTCGGTCGAGACAGGGATCAATCAGCCTAGACATGGATCAGTGGACTCGGCCAGTCCCTGACATCAGGTTCGTAAACAAGGGCAGGGGGTTTACTCATTAACAGACGAGACACGTAGCAGCTGAACCAAGCAAAAACATCGTGTCCGCCGTGCTGCCTGAGTGAGGCAACACAAAATGGCGGTTAGACACAAAATGGCAACTAGATACAAAGCAAAGCCGAAAGCTACGTAACCTCAGACCCTCCTTTTGCCATACTCAGGCAAAGCACGAAAGACTGATGCTAGTCTGAGTCAATGTCAATGGTCATGCGGTCGTTGAGTTGTTGCTGTAACATCATTCTAATATTCTCTGTTTTCGGTGACACTGGTTTTGGAACGCATACAGTGGCACAAAGTCCACAGATGGCTGGGCCACACTGTAAACAGAGGCAACAAGAAAAGATGATCGCTAGAATCGCTCCTATGAAAGTTAATACTTTCCATCCCCATGTGGACAGCAGGCCCCAAAACCATCCCATCACAGACCAATCTCCAGTATCCTGATGAATGGACTCGGAGATGACATGTAGTTTAGAAATGGCTTGGTATACTGTAGGGGCATTATCAGGAACGTAAACGCAGCAACTAGACCCAATTAATTTACAGACTCCTCCTCTATCTGCAAGGACGATGTCTAAAACCATCCTGTTTTGTAAAGTCATAAGACGATCCGCCTGAAGTTCCGCTGTGAGATTATTCAATGCTCCAGAAGTTATGTTTATGGTAGCATCAACCACTTGGACTAGACTTCTGATGTTTCTGCTATTTACTATTGGACCCCAAAAAGGAAGGAACCCTTTCAGAAAATCTTCTCCCTCTTGTCCAGCTGTGTCTTCATTATTAATAACCCCTCTACTATATCTCTTTCTGTGGTGATCTGCAGGAGCAGTATATGTTGGAGTAAGAAGAAAATCTATATAACATGTTCCTGAGAATTATGTGGGAAGCCATGTATAGGCTCTGTCATGGCAGATAAAATATGTACCTTGAGGTGGTACCAACGGTGAAGAAACAGAGGGTGTGTAAACATATGTATGGGAGCAATTACTCTTTTCCTGCTTATTTTTAGTATTCTGACCATTTATTTGTAAACACAAATTACCTTTATGAGGTATAGTCCAAATCGGTGAAGATCTTTTTTGTTTAATCTTGTCAGTAAGGCTAGTGATATAGCGCGTCACATTCCACCCATCATATGCTTGCTTCTCATCCTTGGGAATTTTACTAATGTCAGCTATTTTTGCAATTGTTACTATTCCCTTTATCAAAGAACCATGGCTAAAATCTACTCCACCATCATAGGATCCACCAGGAGGATATCGAAGTTGATTCTGGTATGCATTAGAAAACATGGCCAGATAAGCCCAAGCAGAACCTTCATATGAAAATGGGAGAACTAGATATAGCATCCCTCTCTGTATTATGAGGCATGAGCCCACAGACCCAACAATCAGTTGTATTTACTACCAATTGGTGCTGATGTAACAATTGGATGAATGAGTTGTTGAGATATTCCGTTCTCCTCATCTGCTCATGGTCTGGAAGTGCATAGAATTTGTGCGGAGAAATAGTGGTAGAAGAAATCAAAGAGACATAAGTAGGGGCAGGAGCTGGCTGCATAATGTGTATGATCCATCCTGCATATGCTAATAAACTGCATAAACTTACTAATATGCATAATGCTACGCCACAACGACTAAATAATAATTTCATATAATGGTTTCTTTTCATCTCTTTAATATCACCCCCTCCCATTTCATTATCCATTATTCTAAAGGCGTTGCTCACAATAATCTTCCTTAATCACTTGGCTGTGATTGTTAGCCGTCCTATGACACTGCAAGTCCTGTTGACCTAGTCACTATTCAGGTCACAGCCTAAGACTCCTACCGTGACCCTGCAACTTGATGGATAAATGGAAAAAGGATTTTTTTTTCTTTTTTAAAATAAAAACGAATTTATAAAACACAAAGTTCAATTGTCCTTGGTCAATGTTTGTCGTAGGTTGTACCGCGTCTTGCCAGGTACAGTTTGATCTTGAAACAAAGTTTTTGGATCTGACGTATTCAGACGCAAGTGCTATGGTACGGCTTCCTGCAAAACGTCGTCGTCTTCTTTTTCAGAATTTGACCAGTCCAGGTGTGCACTACTGAATGGTACAAATCTGGGTACCTTTTCGCATTCACTGTCGCCAACACCTTCTCGGACCCATTGGTCATAAGGTAACGGTAATGGTACCCTTTGGCAGTGCACACCGTGGATCCAGTTCCTTTTCCCCACGACCTTCACTGCTGTACGAGTGGTTAGTACGACTTGTCTCGGCGGCCCCCAACGAGGTTCCAGGTTCTTCTTCCTCTGGAAGTTCTTCAAACAAACCCAGTCCCCAGGTTGAATGGAGTGTCCTGGATCTAAGGAGGCCTCCGGCAAAGCGTTTTGGACCTGTTGACGAATAACACATAATTTAATGGTAAGGTCATGCAGATAGTCAACCAACAATGGGTATGCCTTGGGTCGGGGGACTCCCCAAACATTGGCTGGGCGTCCAAAAACAATTTTGTATGGGCTAAGCACCAAACGAGAATGAACTGTCATTCTTGTTGAAAGGAGTGCCAAAGGCAAGGCATCAGGCCAGGAAAGGCCTGTACTGGCCTGTATCTTTGCCAGTTTAGGCTTGAGGGTGCCATTGTAGCACTCTACCAAACCCGCTGACTGAGGGTGGTTTGCCGAATGGAATTTTTGTCTAATACCAAGACCAACACACACCTTCTGCATAATTTGGCCTACAAATTCACTCCCATTGTCACTCCAGACAATGCGCAGCAAACCAAACCTCGGGAAAAATTCCTTCAAAAGAACTTTGGCAGTGGACAAAGCAGTATTGTCTTTTAGGGGGTAGGCCTCTATCCACCTTGAAAAGGCACAAACCACCACCAAAACATACTTGAGGTTGTTAAAACGTTCCATATGAATATAGTCTATCTGTAAGACCTCAAAGGGATACGTAGGGGGAGCAAAATGACATGCCAGAGTTGGTGTTCCCTTTCCTGGATTGTGCATCAAACATACAATACAATGCTTCACTACATTTTCTGCACATTTGGGTATACCTTCATTCTGCCATACTGGGGCCAGAAGTTTACATATACCCCTTGCATTGATATGGGCTGGTCCATGTGCCATAGTAACTACAGGTAGTACATACGCATCTGGTAACAACCATCGCTGATGCTCCGATAATTCCGTCCAACATCCCATCGTATCCAACATTCCCGTACTCTCTTTCCACTTACTCAATTCTTTCTCAGTCGCTTCCTTCTGAATCAGTTTCACGCTTTTTACTGTGTCTTCACACATACCTCCTTCTGCGACCCATCTTGCGGTGCCCGCAACATACATGTGACTTTCAACATTTTTCGCTGTTTCCTTTGCTACTTCATCCGCAAATGCATTCCCTTGACCCACCTCATCAGTGATCCTCTTATGTGCACTGCACTTCACAATCGCTACTTGAGCAGGCAAAACAAGTGATTCAAGAAGGTCAGTTACCAACTGACCATGCTTTATTTTAGTGCCGTGGGAGGTAAAGAATCCTCTTTCCCTCCACAAACGGCCAAAACTGTGAGCAATGCCAAAAGCATATTGGCTGTCCATATAAATGGTCACTCTCTTGCCTTTCGCCAACACATATGCTCTTGTTACTGCAATTAACTCTGCAGCTTGCGCTGAATTCTGTGTAATGCGTGCAGTTTCTACTACTGTATACAAAGTTGTAACAGCATAAGCTGCTGTCGTCTCACCATTAGGAAGCTTAAAACAAGATCCATCTACCCACAGAGTTCCATCCGGATCCGTAAGCGGTGTATCTTTTAAATAAACTCGACCTTTAGTTTCTTCTTCTGTGCGAAGAAAACAATCATGCTGGTCTTGTACATTTTTCTCATCTAAAACAGGTAACAATGTTGCTGGGTTCAAAACATTACATCTCTTGATATGAATGTGACTAGCTAAAAGCGTCAACTCATATCCAGACAAACGAGCACTCGTTAAATGCTATGTCTTTGTTCTGTTCAAAAGGGTATCTACTGCATGTGGCACCATAACATTAAGAGTATGATCTAACACTAATCCAGCAGATTGACGAATGGAAATCGCCGCTGCTGCTGTTGCTCTGAGACAACCAGGCAATGCCTTAGCTACTGGATCCAAAGTAGCCAAAAAATAGGCACATGGCCTTTGTTTGCCTCCAAATTGTTGTGTCAGAACTGACAACGCGCAACCTTCTCTCTCATGAACATAGAGTGTGAAAGGTTTACTATAGTCTGGAGTACCCAACACCGGAGCAGAACACAAAGTAGTACGTAAATCGGAAAAACTCTTCTGATATTCATCAGTCCAAGGAAGAGGTTGGGGTGTGTCTTTCAAGGTAAGTGCCAACAAAGGTTTGGCCAATAAAGAGAAATTCGGGATCCATTGTCTACAATAAGAGGTAATACCTAAGAAAGCACGTACCTCTCTTTGTGTGGATGGCACAGACATTCGTACAATTGCATGGATACGTTCTGGGGTTAATCGCCTTCCCTCCTTTGACAAGAGATGACCTAAATAGGTAACCTCTTGGCAACAATATTGTAACTTAGAAGGTGACACTTTATGATGTAAGTCAGACAAATGACGCAAAAGCGAAACAGTCGCTTTTTTACAAACATCCTCGGAATCGGCAGCCACTAACAAATCATCCACATATTGTATAAGAGTGGCACCTGGAGGCAAAGAAAAAGTGTCAAGCTGGGATTTCAAAGCCTGACTATAGATGAAGGGACTGTCACAATAGCCTTGAGGTGCACGCTTAAATCGGAAGCTTCGGCCTCCGAGGGAGAAACCAAAGAGATCCCTACTCTCCTCAGCAATAGGAATGCTAAAGAAAGCATTTTTGAGATCAATAACCGAAAACCAAGCTGCCGTAGCAGGGATCATAGTGAGCAAAGCAGTAATATATGGGACAACAGGAAACTGAGGGACAACAATTCTGTTGACCTCTCGGAGATCAATTACGAAACGATACACAGGTGGCTGAGAAGGATCAGTACGTTTAAGAACAGGCAAAACAGGACTATTGCAAACATTTCTCTGGTCTCCTCAACCCCGCCCTTTTGAACCAAGTCGTAAACAATCGCCAACAAAGCTCTCTCACCTTCATTAGAGATCTTGTATTGAGGAATGCGTGGCAACTTAACAGTAATCACATAAGGTGGAATGTGAAGCAAACCAACATCATTCGGACCCGTAGCCCAAAGCGTAGCAGGAAGTGAGCGCAATTCAAATGGCAGCTGGTCTTTAGATACATACATTGGAGAAGTCAATTTATCACCCAAAGTAAGATGTACACCAGAGGGGGAACAATACAATGTAGCATGCAAACGTTTTTACAAATCCAAACCCAATAAATTCTCTCCGCAACCTGTCGTCAAAAGAAGCGGAGCTTCTAAATCATATGGACCAATAGAAATGGGCAAAGGACAAGAAATAGGGTTAGTAACTGGGGCGCCAGAGAATACTACGGAAACATTCGTTAAGCCAGACAAAGGTGCCCCAGGGAGTTTGGAATGTATAATAGAACTACTCATTGCACCAGTATCCAAACGAAATGGTTCTGTAACACCCAATGCTACAACATCAACATAAGGTCCATTCTGATCCACTGGAACTGATACGACTCCTTTACTTTGTCTATGGCTGTCCTAGCTAGTGTGAAAATCAGGATTTTCACTCTCTACATAATAATCGTCATTATAATATTGCGCAGACTGAGATTTCTGCTGATCAAAATAATTCATAGTACGCTGTTCTTGAGACACCGCACCTCTACCTCTAGGTGCTTGTTGAAAACCACCACAACCTCGTGGCACAGATTGTCCACCAATACGTTGCAGTAAAACCAGACAATTAATCTTAAAATGACCTTCCTCTTTACAGTAGGCACATTGATTAGGACCCAACTGCGATCGCGGAACGAACGGTGTAGGTTTCTGCAATAACCTTTGAAACTGGGAAGGCTGTTGCAATTGGGGTTGATCAGAACAAGGGGGATAAGACTGTTGCAAAAGAATCTTCGTTTTCAATTCTTTAGTCTTTTTCTCTGCTTTTTCCTTTTCTTCCTTATCCCTATTCTCATAATATTGAGCAGTAGCTAATATTTGGGCAGTCGACGAAACAGCCCATGAACTCTCTGATTGTTTCAATTTATGTGATAGTTCTGGAAGCAAATTAAAGACAAATTTATCTACAAATAATCGCTGCCCACCTTCAGTACTCATATCCTGACCACTATGGTTGATGAAAGTTTCTTCGAAACGGGTAAAGAAATCGGAGACACTTTCATCTGTCTTTTGCTTGCATGCCGCTAACTTATCCCAGATAACGCGTACAGCAGGCATCATTGTTTTCATGAGAGCTATTATTCTACCAGGTAATTCCGTGATCAAATCACCGGGTTTGGCACCACCTATTTGTCCTGCATCTGCGGCCACTATTGCAGCCCAAGCACCACCTAAAGCTTGATCATGATCTTCTCTATGAATTTTAGCCCATATAGCCTGTGGGACTACATTGCCCATCAGTAAATTAATATCTGCCAAATTCATGATACATGCATCAACAGTCTGAGACAACTCTTTATAATACCCAGCAGGATTCTTACGAGGGTCCGGTAAGGACTGTTTAAGTGCCAACACTTCCGATCTTTTCCAAGGATCATGTACCCATATACGCTGAAAATGAGCTGGAATAGCTGGATTAGCACCTGCTTGAGGAACTTCATCTCTCCATATTGGAGGAACTTCCCGCATAGGATATTGTTTTATTCTACGGCGAACCGCAGGATCAGGTTCAAGAGAATCTTGAGAGAAAAAGGAAGACCTAAAAGTAACAAGCTTTCGAACAGCATGCTCTACATCAGGACCCACAATAAGTCCCTTATCAAATGTATCCCTGATCTCAAACAAACCCTCTGGAGGTAAATCCAAATCCGTATCTCCCCATGCTTTGATAAGAGTATTACACATAACATTAAAGACATATCTCTGCGTAGGCGCATTCCATTGAAGAAAGGTGTCTAAGATATCACGCACACTATACTGTAGACTACTCATAATCCAATTACGAGCGAGAGAATCTAATTTAGTCTGTTCTTCTAGATCTGGAATCTGACTACGAGATTGCCTTCGAGATGAAGCAGGAGAAAAAGAAAGAGGCCCAAGAAATGGTGACAAGAGACCAGAGACAGTATTAACTAATCGTTGTCGAGCTGTAGGTGAATCCGATACTAGAACAGGAGACAATGTATTCTGTACGGTAGGAGAAGAGCAAGTAGCGAGAGAAACTAATGGCAAGGAAGACTGAGGCATAGAAAACTGAGGAACAGAAGCCGGTGGCAAAGGAGGCGGAGGTGGAATCACCGGGAGAGGCAACTGTGCGGGAACCGGAAGAAATGGATTAGCAGCAGGTTGTAATGGGGGTGCATTAGCACCTAATACATAAGGTGGAGGTAATGTCAATAGATGGGACATAAAAGGATCCTCGTCAGGACCTTTACTCTTTGAGGAAGCAGGCAACACAGGATAACACCTATCCATTGCCATACAATGCTGTCGTTCTGAAACTTCAATCAGTTGATCCGTCTCATCATTTTTAAACTGTTGGGCAGCCTGTAATATCGTCATATCTTGTATTTTTTTATCTTTCTTAGTTTGTTTAATTTCTTTCTGTTTGGCTTCCTTATGCCAGAGGCGGAAAGAGTCAAACATTGCCGGCCGGGCTTTTCTTTTAAACTGAATTGCTTCCAAATATTTAATATGTCAGGCTCAAAGCTACCATTTTGTTCCCACTGTAAAACACCATCTTTTTTTGTGTACCGTATCCATGTGTCATTAAAGATAATAGGACCATGACCATGCTTCGAATAGAGCTCATAAGTGGGTGTTCCAACAGGAGGAATCGGACAAGAATCCTGTAGCCGGGAATCCCTAGAACAACCAAAACAACAAAATTTCCTAAACTTACTAAATCCAGGCATTTTGTAACGAACTGGATTTATTCCAAACGTCAAAAGGTTTGAAGACAATATAGTGACAGCACAAACGTACTTACCCCAAATAACAAAAACAAAACAAAGAGTGGGCGCTACCCACGAATACTTAACTAAATATTTTCTTCAGCCAACAGATGTCCGTCTAACGTCTCGCGATACCAATCATCAACAGAGGGCCAAGGCAGGGCGACAGTCAGGGCAGCAGTCGTCAGCAGCCGTCGGAAAGGAGCAGCCGCGCTTCGAAAGACTTTCGGTCCACTTCGACATACAGGGGTTGCTCACGTGGTTCGCTAATCCTCCAGAATTTTCTTGCGAAGCTCATCACGATCTTCGGGCTGAACCACTACCACTGAAGTCGCCCACACATTGGCCGCCAATTGGAGAACCGGGCCTTATGGGTCCAGCGGCGCAGAGCACGCCTAATATCTCTGGGTTCACCTGCCTTGTCAGACAGAGACACTAGACACTCTGTTAGGCAGAGAAAATCAGGTTTATTAGCTGCAGCTAAGCACAGTGGTCCTGGAAGTACACCAGTGGTAAATTCTCAGGAGACTGCCACTTAATTCGGTGGCGCACAATCTATTATAGCGTACAGATTTACAATGCCCACTCCCAAATATACAAAACCGACGAATAGGAATAGTTCGAAAACAAGTTATCGGATGTCAAAAACACACCCTTCTTTCAGACCCCGTGTGCTCTCCTCTCCTTAAGTTAATCAACACTAGTGCCCGTAATTCAATTTGCAGGTGGTAGAACATGTTTGAATGCTTCAAAGGATAGTTTATGTAACAAGAGAATACATGAAGAGAATAGCGAAGGCCAGTCAAATAAGATAAAGTCAGAAAGAATAGTGAGAGCCAAACAGTCAGTCGAGACAGGGATCAATCAGCCTAGACACGGATTAGTGGACTCGGCCAGTCCCTGCCATCAGGTTCGTAAACAAGGGCAGGGGGTTTACTCTTTTACAGACGAGACACGTAGCAGCTGAACCAAGCAAAAACACCGTGTCCGCCGTGCTGCCTGAGTGAGGCAACACAAAATGGCGGTTAGACACAAAATGGCGACTAGATACAAAGCAAAGCCGAAAGCTACGTAACCTCAAGTTGGTAAAGGTTTTGCTGATAATACTTTTAACAATGGACCAAAACTCTGCCCTCCTATGGATTTCTGTATAAGTCTGAATGCCACTAGCAATATTTTAGCTCTCCGTTGTATATCAATCTTGTGTGGTTGAAATGATCCTCGGTCATCCAATAGTACTCCTAAATATCTATATTTATTCACTTGTTCTAGTTGTGAGTTATCCAGAAACCATTTATACTTATGTTTTGACCTTGAGTATTTTTTAATCTCCATAATTTTTGTCTTTGATTCGTTTATCACCATTCTATTTTCTTTAGAGTAGGTTTATATCCTATTTAACAGGTGTTGTATTCCAACCTTTGTTTGACTAAGTAGGATAACATCATCTGCATATAGCAGGTTTGATATTGGAGTATTGGCTAATTTAGGTGGGCAAGCATTCACCTCATCCAGGGCTCCATTAGATCCGCTAAAAATAAATTAAAAAGTGACAGGGCCAGTACACATCCTTGTTTCAAACCTAATGCTGTTGGTATTTTTTCTGATTCAGTTAGGCCATCTCCCATCCGGACCCTGACCCATGTGTCAGTGTAAAAAAGTTGGACTCATTTTCAAAAGGGATAGAGGTATACCTTGATCTATTAACTTCTGCCACAGGAGTAGTGCAGAAAGAGGGGAGAAGGGTGCCGAAAGAGGCGAGAGGGTTGCAAAATGAAGCAAGTGTGGCACTGAAAGAGGCAACAGATCTGCAGAAACAGGCAACAGAGGTGCAGAAACAAGCAAGAGAGGTGCTGAAACAGGTAAGAGAAGTCCAAAAAAACACAAGAGAAGTGCAGAAAGAGGCACAAGCGTTGCAGAAAGAGGCAAGAGAGGTGCAAAAAGAAGCAATAGTGGTGTAGAATGAAGCTAGTCGGGTGCAGAAAGAGGCAAGAGAGGTGCAGAAAGAGGCAAGAGAGGTGCAGGAAAAGGGAAGAAGGGTACATAAAAAGGTAAGAGGGGTGCAGAAATAAGCATGAGCAGTGCAGAAAGAACCAACAGAGGTGCAGAAAGAGGCAAGAGGGGTGCAAAAAGAAACTAGAAAGGTGCAGAAAGATGCAACAGGGGTACAGAAAGAGGCAAGAGGGGTGCAGAAAGAAGCAAGAGAAGTGCAGAAAAAAGCAACAGATGTTCAGAAAGAGGCAAGAGAAGTGCAGAAAGAAGCAAGAGAGGTGCAGAAACAGACGGGAGAGGTTTAGAAATAGGGACGAAGGTTGCAGAAAGCAGTAAGAGAGGTGCAGAAAGAAGCATGTAAGATGCAGAAAAGGCAACAGAAGTGTAGAAAAAGGATAACAGAGAGAGGCAGAAACTGGCAAGAGAAGTGCAGAAAGAGGCAAGATGAGTGCTGAGAGAAGCAACAAAGGTATAGAAAGAAGCAAGAGACAAAAGAGTTACAGAAAGAAACAAGAAAGATGCAGCACAAAGCAAGAGAATTAGAGAAAGAGGCAAATGAGGTGCAGAAAGAGGCAATAGAGGTGCAGAAAGAGGCAATAGAAGTAAGACAGAGGCAAGTGAGGTACAGAAACACGCAAGAGTGATACAGAAAGAAGCAGCATAAACACAGAAAGAGGCAAGAGAAGTGCAGAAAGAGGCATGAAAGGTGCATGCAGAAACAGGCTACAAAGGTACAGGAAGAGGGGTACAGAAAGAAGCAAGAGAGGTTCAGAAAGAAGCAAGAGAAGTGCAGAACGTAGCAAGTGAGGTGTATAAAGAGGAAGGAGAAGTGCACAAAGAGGCAAGAGTGCTGCAGAAAGACACAAGAGGTGCAGCAATATGGAAGAGGGTACAGAAAGAGGCAAGAGAAGTGCAGAAAGAATCAACAGAGGTGCTGAAGAGGCACGAGAGGTACAGAAAGAAGCAAGAGAGCTGCAAAAAAAGGTAGATGCAGAAATTATAACAGATGTGCAGAAAGAGGCAAGAGATGTGAAGTAAAAGGAAGAAAGGTGCCAAAAGAAGCAAGAGAAATACATAAATAGGCAGGAGAGGTGCGAGAGTGGTTTGCACACCATTAGTAGCAATTTAACACCCACATTTAGCAATAAGTAGCAGGTGACATTTCTATGTTTGCAAAGGGCCTTCCATCATGCTGTAACATCTGTCACTGCATTTTTGGTAACATTTGAGCCATTTGAGTTTTTTTTTGTATAATTCTGCAGATTATGCAGCACGTGATGGATTAGGTGGTAAATGCAGAAAATGTATAAGTGTGCGAAAGTCAGTGTAGCCAAACTGTCACATAATTCCAGTCGACCTGCTCATACCTCTGACTAGGTCCAGAAGTGCTCCTCAGTGGTTCCTTCTTTTTTTTGTCTCATTGAATTTATAGTTTAGCTTCTATGGAAATGAGGTAGAGTAAACCCCAGGTTAGCACTCCACAACACAGACTACCGTACCTCATAATTACTCTCCATAACACATAATCCCACTCTACATAATTCCTATACACTAAATACCACATACTTTCTATCCACATATTTTCACTGCACAACATATCACATAATTCCACGACACACAACGTACATCCACTCCACTCCAAAAAACATTAGTAAAAAACATTTTTATTTACAACACCAATAGCTCTAAGCAAATTTGAGACCTATTACATTGCAAATGCTTTTTTAACTAGTAGTTGCATTTACAGAGTGGTGGAGAAAGAGGGCTGGGCCTCCGACCATCTCTCAGGAATTCCGCTGCATAGGACTTACAGAAGGTACCAGGAGGGCATCTTGGCCTCCAAAGTCTTTCAGGAGTAAAGTGAACTTCATACCCAAACCAGTAGTTTGCAGAGTAATGGAGAAAGGGGGCGTAGCCTCCGAAGACCTCTTATCAATCCCACAGTGTAGGATTTACTGGAGGTCACAGAAGGGGTAGTTGGCCCTCAAGAACATCCTTGGGGTCCAACTACCCCTCCTATTACCTCAAGTAAATCCCACACAACAGGATTGGTAAATTCTCATAGCAGGCCGTGCCCCCTTCGCCCACTACTCTGCAATTTTGCTCCCCATATGCTCTTGGATGGGGATTAAAGTGCCCTTCACTTGTGTGAGTCATTAGGGGCCAACTAGCCTACCTGTTACATCCAGTAAGCCCCACAAAGTGGGATTGCTGAGAGGTGGACACAGCCATGCCCCCTTTTTCTACCACTCTGCAAACGTGCCTCCTTACACGCTCTTGGTTGGGAGGTGAAGTCCCCTTGCCTCCTGAGGGTCCCTGGGGGCCAACTAGCCTCTTGTCAACTCTAGCAAGCCACACACCGCTGGATTGCTGAGAGTGGTTAGGGGCCACTCCCCCTTTTTACACCACTCTGCAAACGTGCCTCTTAGCACACTCCTGCTTGGGGGATGAAGTTCACTTTAGTCCGGAAGTCCTCAGGACTCAAGGGGACTGCATCGCCCCACCAGCACTGCCCCAAGAGGCGCGTTTGCCGAGTGGTGTGAAAAGGGGCATGGCCTGCACCACCTCTCAGCAATCCCACTGTGTGGGACTTACTGGAGTTACCTGGTGGGCTAGATGGCCCCTAAGGACCCTCAGTAGCAACAGGGATTTCATCACCGAACCCAGAGCCCCCAGAGCACTTTTGCAGAGTAGTTCAGCAAGGGGGAAGGGCTTCCCGCCCTGTCATAGCAAACTGCAATGTCCCTGGGGTGGGCACCGCAGGATATTGCTGGATCCAGCCCTGTGGGGTTGTGGTCCACAGGGCCAGGAATGGGCCTCATTCCCACGAAGTTTAAAGCCCCGGGGAGGTGGTGGTTCCCGGGGCTGGGGGTCTGCAATGCACCCTGCCCTTAATTTATGTTTGCCCCGGGTGAGGTGGTGGTCCCCGGGGCAGTGTGTGAGTGGGCAGGAGCCCTCCCCCACACTTGTTATTAAAAATTGAAGCCTCAGGAAGTGGGGGCCCCCAGGGTTTGGGTGGGCCAGCGAGGGCCCCCCAACCACTATAAAAAAATGCCCCATGGAGTTGGTGGTCCCCGGGCAGCGTGGGGGCCGCTTGCCCCTGCACATTATTAACAAAGACTCGGGAGGTAGTGTTCCCTGGGGCTGCGGGGGCCCCGTGGGACCCCGCATAACAATTATGCATTACCCCAGGACCTGGCACCCTGCATAACAATTATGCATTGCCCCAGGACCGGGCCCATCCGAGGGCTTAAAAGAAATGAAGAGCAGCAGACCGCACTTCATTCTTTTTTACAATTTTTGTTAGGATTCGCACACCCTACATGAATCCCACCGGAAAAAAAATATGCTTTTTTGGCCCTGGGGGTGTTTATCCAAACTTCTGTAACTTTTTCCTGAAATTCCTCCTGAGGGTTTAAAGTGTCCAAAACACAAATATAAGCGTGGTGAAGCCTTGAGATGATCCTTGGAAGGTTGAAACTACAATTCCCACCATGCACCTAGCCAAAACCATAAAAGTCTACTGGATGTACTCCAGGCTGGGTACTTGTTGAGGGAGATGGTGCAGGGAAGCTCTATCAATCTGTTGCATTCAAGGAGTCCACTCCTTAATCCTTTTAAAGCAAAACAAAGTCCTCAGGGCACAATTCCAAGTGTGCTATGGGAGCAGTCCTCCAAGGAAAAATCCTTTGTGGTGCAGACAAAGGTTCCAGCATCGCAGTCCTTCTTCTTGTAGTTTCAGGCAGCAAATCTGATTTGATCAAGAATCTAGGGTGACAAGTAGGGGGGCACCCCTGTCTTATGAGGTGCAGGGTGCCACCCAAAAGCATGACAGCTACCTCCAAAGTGTGGCATACTTTTGTCACACAAAGCACTGTATTTTAAAATTCAAGTTGGAGATTTTCTTTACTTTGAAATAAGAGCTGGCTAAACCAACCTACTAGTGTGGCTCATTTCTGTTAACACTCCCCCTTCAGCAAATTCCTATCCCGGGCCTGCCATCGGCTGGGGGTACAGGAAGATGGGCTGGGCCTGGCTGGCATTCCCTGAAGTCCTGCTCTCTTTGAAGCCCAGTTTGATTTACCCAGCCCCCTACCTGATCTGTTCTCTGCAGAGCTTGCCTCATCAGATAACCTCTGCTCTTTGCAGGCCACTTATCACCTCATCAAAGATGCTTGGATATGCCTTTTATGGCTGACCACTGAGGAAAGGCTGCTAGAAGGATGGATTATGGCTCACAGAAAAGAAAGCCCTATCACTCACTTTCTGTACTAGCTGTGATAAATTGAAAATGGCATGTTGTTTAATTTATCATTGCCAATCTTTTAAGTCCTTGAATGACATCATTTTCAGCTCCTTCCTAGCAATATTGATACTTAAATATTCTATTCCAAAGTTAGCCTATGGAGCTTATTATCAACATTGGGAAAAGCAAAATTGGTTGTTTTTCCCTCACCATTGCATATAAAACATATTTTATAATGCTCCTGCTTATCGGTACTTGGCACCCCACCCCTGAGGCACTTAGGGGAGATCTTGGGGGTGATTTATATGTAACAATATGGTCATTTACCTTATTACCACTTTGGCTGTACCTTTAATTTCAAAGTCTAATTGGAACATAATCGACTTTTAAAGACTGTCTGCAAGGCAGGGCTGCATTTAAAAATGATAGCAGGCAGCACTATAGTGCACACTCCAGCGCAGGAAACCTGCTGGGCCACTCACTCCCCTTGCCCTATTATATGCTAGGGACTTACAGGGGTCTGGCATTGCCAATTGTAATAACTAATTACTATATACCTTTTTCATCAGAGCACTGGCCCACGGCCTGGTTAGCAGAGCACAGGGCACAGTCAGAGTCAGTTACCACCAGTATCAATCAAAGAATGGTGGTGAACAGGGCAAAAAGGTTGACTATCTCACAGGCACCATGTTTTTACATGCTGGCAACAATACATAAGGGCAGGGAAAATCCCCCAGACAGGCTAAATATTTTGGCCAATAACAATTTATTGAAATATTCATTGATATATCTATGCCTTGCAGACTACTGGACCTCTCGGCTGCCTTCGACACCATCTGCCACCGCACCCTGCACACACGCCTCCACAATGCAGGGGTCTGAGACAAAGCCCTGAACTGGATCACCTCCTTCCCCACCGACAGAATCCAGAGAGTCTGCCTCCCTCCATTCGGATCTGAAGGCCACCAAGATCACCTACGGCGTACCTCAAGGATCATCCCTGAGCCCGACCCTCTTCAACGTCTACATGACACAGCTCGCCAACATCGTCCAATCACATGACCTCAACATAGTCTCGTACGCCGATGACATCCAGCTGATCCTCTCCCTCACCAAAGACCCCGACACCGCCAAAAGCAACTTCCACGCAGGGATGAAGGCCGTCACCGGATTGATGAAGAGCAGTCGCCTGAAACTGAACTTGGTCCTCATCCTCTGCTCCAACCCATCTGCCGGGGATGACTCCTGGTGGCCAGCCACGCTGGGAACGGTGCCAACACCCACCGACCACGCTCACAACCTGGCGTTCATCCTGGACTCTTCTCTGTCAATGACCCAACAAGTCAACGCTGTCTCCTCCTCCTGCTTCAACACCCTCCGTATGCTTCACAAGAACTACAGATAGATCTCCACTGAAACCAGAAGAACGGTCACCCAGGCCCTCATCACCAGCAGGCGGGACTACGGCAACACCCTCTATGCAGGAACCACGGCCAAACTCCAGAAGAGACTCCAACGCATACAAAACGCATCCGCATGCCTTATCCTCGACATCTCCCACCACAGCCACATCAGTGCCCACCTGAAGGACCTGCACTGGCTTCCTGTCAACAAGAGGATCACCTTCAAGCTCCTCACCGACGCTCACAAAGCACTCCATGATGCTGGACCAGCGTACCTCAACAAGCAACTCACCTTCTACACCCTCAACCACCAGCTCTGCTCCGTTGGCCTCGCCCTCGTCACCATTCCACGCATCCACCGAACAACCTCCAGCGGCAGATCCTTCTCCCACCTCACTGCCAAGACATGGAACACCCACCCCATCCTTCTACGACAGACCCAGGACCTGCTGACCTTCAGGAGACTCCTCAAGACTTGGCTGTTTGGTCAGCAGCTGCCCCCCCCCCCCCCCAGTGCCTTGAGACCCTCATGGGTGAATAGCGCGCTCTACAAATGTTTGATTGATTGATTGATTCTTGCTATCCTATGTTTTTTGTATGCCATCATATTGGAGGGTCATCACAGATTTTTTTGTATTACTCAACATCTCAGGCAGAACATATTACACTATATAACCATAGATATAGTTTCATTATACACATGCATAGACCATGAGCTAGGCATCCTGGCTTGTGGATATTTTTTCAGGGATAAGCCATTATTCTTGTATGGTCATTGCATGATGGTATTAGACAAGCTTCAATTCTGAACAACTTCTTTCTATTCAAGGATCAGTGGTACAGGCTGCAGCAGTAGTATTTTGCAAGCCAGCAACCATCACCCCAGTACTCTCAAATGAAGCATCCCCTTTGGGGAAAATCTAAGAGTGAAGCACAACTGAAGCACCCCTGAATTTTTCAGAGCAGAACAGGAGAAAATGATAAACAGATTCATCTTGAGAGGGTATCCCAAAAAAGTGCTGAGAACAGCAGGTAAGAAGGATTGGGATAGACCTAGGGAGAGTATCTTTCAAAAGAGAGCAAACCTCAGAAGCAGCATACAGTGAGACTCATCATGATATTTAGCAGTGAGTAAGCCAGCATACAATGCATGGTGGAAAAACATTGGAATCTAATAAGAGCAGCCCCAGTTATTGGTAATTGGGTGTACCCACATACCTTGGTACCTTACAGGAGGAACAAATCCTTGAGCGATTTGTTGGTACACAGTAACGATGCACCACGGAGTAGAACAGACTCCTGGTTAAAGGAACAACAGGGATTCTTTAAATGCGGAAAATGCAAAGCTTGTCGACACAGTGTGAATAGGAAAACATACATGATACCAACAGGAAAAACAGGGTGAATATAGAAATTTATCATATTTACAAGTGATTTTGTGATGTATGTGTTGCACTGCCAATGTGGATTATGCTATATAGAGAGTAGTGTTTTCCCAGTGAAGAAAAGAGTCCTAGAGCATTTACAAGCTATAAAAAACACTGATCCAAATTACCCCGAAGCAAGACATTAACCCCAAATGCATGCAGGGGTTAATGATGAGTTTTAATTTTTTGGTACTGACAGGATACCAATGAGTCTGAGAGGTAGAGAAACAGAGAAGAAGATGTAAATTCCCGGGAGACCTGAATTCAGATAAAGAGATCCATGTACATATTGGACAGTAACAGAATCAATCTGCTGTCATACCTTTAGGGTGTTTATAGTTGTTAACAGATTATTTTTATGACCTCATTGAGCAGTTATCTTTTAATGTATCTTGTTCTTTTCTGTGAACTGTTGGGTCTATATATACTCTAAGGACTGAAACTCTGTTTTTTTTTTACTGTGTTATATTCATGGAGGTATGCCCTAGCCTTCTTTTCTAATTTGTAGCCCAGGGTAACACTAAGGGTGAGTATTAGAAACATAGGAGTTTAATAAGTAGGGATCATATATTAAGAAGATCAGCCACTGGGCAGAGTTCCTTAGTTTTTATTTTTTAAATTGATTATTGAGCATATCCAATGTGATGAGCAATAATAAGAATACAGGTTTATTCAGATAAGTAGTGCAATCGTAGCACTTATTTGTACTGTAATGGCTCATGCAGGGACAAGATTTGGCCATCTATTCATGTTAATGTGTTGAAAATCATGTTCCATTGAGTATAATCGATTAGTAATCTCCATTTTCTATTGTTATGTTACTTTTGATTTGTTTTCCCTGTGAATCGCTTTGTAAAATTATGATGGCTGTACATGGACAGATATATACAGGTTTTTGCATTTATGCAAATTAACTTTATTAGTTAACTTAGTTGTGTTGGATATTGCCTTGAAATTGTATCATGCAAACTATGTTAACAGTCATATAATGTGAGAAACTTGTGCTGACTTCACATAAGGATCAAAAAGTTGCTCTACTATGTTGATTGTTGTGGAATGTTTCTAAAGGTGATGGAGCACTGGGTTTTTGATTCTGGCCGTGACGAAGATCTTTTCATTTGAAATGTGTTGTCAAAGAAAAATCTTTGTATAAGATACTTCTCGGAGTGCGAGCTTTCCTTGTTACATGGATAGTATGCCACAATTTTCTCCTTTATTATAAATATATATATATATGTAGTGCAATATAATTAATAAAAAGCTGTATTGTGCATTATATTAACCTTTATAACATAATAAATAATTAATTAATATGAAAATACACATACATATATGTATGTGTGGATGTGTATATTCATAGTAACAAAGTAGGCACACACACATCTATATATATATATGTATATATATATATATATATATATATATATATATATATATATATATATACATATATATATATATATATATATAATGTATATATATATTACCTACTGGCAGTCGCCAGTAGGTATATATAGTTAGGAGTTTTCCTCTATGGGATTTTTGAAAATTCTATGTCTAATAACTTTGGCGTTTGTGGACGGAATTGGCTGAAATTTTCAGGAAAATGGAACATTTTGTTTCTGAGCAGCCCCTGAAAATTTGGGGGGGGTTCATCAAGGGGGGGCTGAGAAAAAAAAGGGGGGTCCCAAAACGCGTTTTTCCCATGTTAATTTCCATAGGGCGGTTGGCCTCACTTTTAGCCCGAACGGCTGAATGGATTTGCATGAAACTTGGCAAAATTGTAGGGACTGTTAGCCCGATGTGCCTTTGCTAGGTCTCAATATATGTGCTCCAGTGGATTTTGATAAATGAACGTTCAAAAAAATATATATATCTGTAACAGCGCTCCGGGTAGCGCTCCGGTTCGCGTACTTGACGCGTAACGGAACTTCGCGAAGCAAAGCTGATTGGCTCTCCGGTGTCTGTCAACATTCTAAACAGTCCGGAGCGGCCGCCATCTTGTCTCTCGGTAGGATCGAGAGACAAGAGGAGGCCAAAACAAAGGGGGAAATGACCATAAGGGGGCATAGTAGATCCTCCCTCACCCTCTAGGTTTGATGTGGAGGCTTTAAAAGGGCCCCGCGGGGCAAAAAAAAATTAAAATATATATTGTTTTTTTGCGTGGGGAGCGCCCGGTACGCTTTTGTGCAATGGGCGGTGGTAATCTAAATGATGAGGGGGGGGCAGCGTTCAAAGCACATCAGCATGCATAAACACAAAAATGTTTTTATCTACCACGTACTTGACTTATCTCTAGCTTTATTAATACAATAATCAATAATAAATCTAAATCAATAGGGTTGTCCGTATTCCCAGTCAGTACCCTTCCCCGCCCGCCATGTGCACAAAGACCGCATACATCCCCCATAACGTCAAGGCTAAGTAACTAGAACGTCATAAGGAGTTGCAAGTCGCTCCCATACTGGCGCCATTTTGGTCGAGGCCAGGCAGGTCCAGAGTATAGTTCAATGTCTCCAATAAGTAGCGGCAGGACCAGAATCCCTTTCGGCAGTTCTGGCTTCGTCATTACGAGCACTAGAAAACAAGACATTCTGGGCAATACCACCCTTGACGCAGCCCTTTATTCTACAAGATGGTGTCTTTCAAAAGCCAGGGGTATAGGAGTATGTAACAAGCGAGCCATTTAATTGAAAAACTAAACGTGACAAACGGTTGCAGGATCAGTGAAGGTTGATTTTATAATTGAAAGTATAACAGGATCAGTTACAATAAAATCGTCCATACGCACACCATGGGCGAGTATCAAGGGTAACATTACTTCGAAGCTTTATTAATACAATAATCAATAATGAAAAATCGACATCAATAGGGTTGTCCGTATTCCCAGTCAGTACCCTTCCCCGCCCGCCATGTGCACAAAGACCGCATACATCCCCCATAACGTCAAGGCTAAGTAACTAGAACGTCATAAGGAGTTGCAAGTCGCCACCATACTGGCGCCATTTTGGTCGAGGCCAGGCAGGTCCAGAGTATAGTTCAATGTCTCCAATAAGTAGCGGCAGGACCAGAATCCCTTTCGGCAGTTCTGGCTTCGCCATTACGAGCACTAGAAAACAAGAAATTCTGGGCAATACCACCCTTGACGCAGCCCTTTATGCTACAAGATGGTGTCTTCCATTCAGAAAATATTGTTGGCAGCATTTTGAAAGGAAAGATAAACGGCCGTTCTCCTAGTGAGTCTCACATTGTTACATTTATGAAGAATGTTGAAGAGTAGTATGTTGAAAATCTGAAGCCATCGTTCTACAAACTCTCAACCAGCCTTGGATGGAAAAATCCTGAAGAATGTACAAACTGAAAACCAGTTTTTGTCTGCATAGCATCAGCAGCAACACTTGAGTCAGCTTTGTGTGAAGCCGCCATCTTGATCCAATCAATACCGTCCCCCTGCACACATTCAGGGACCAGGCCGCATTGCCAGGGCACCGCAAGACGTGTCTTCAGGTCAAACGGATTGTGGGACAAAAAGTTCCGCCGGACCCCGGGAGCCGGCCGCCTATGTCGGGGGCGATCTCAGGCCACACCAGGGCAACAAGACTTGGGGAGGGGGCAGGAGCCAAGCGCCCCCTCCCAGTCCGCGCCACCACACCGCCCCTCGGGGGCCTCCGTCAAGCGGTTCAGGGAGGCACCGCAGGCAGCGGTTCTTCAGATCGGTGCCTCTCACCGGCAAGGCTCCCCTCCGTCAGCAGCGATCGTTGGCGCTGTGGTTGCGGCCGGAGGCCCCGCCTAGTCAACGCCCCGGCCTCTCCATGTCGTAGGCCGCAAGAGTGGGCACAACTCAGCTGGATGGCGGGTGAGACGCTGTAGCCGCAAGAGTAGGCGAAACTCAACCGGCCGAGTGAGGCACTGTGCCGCAAGAGCGGGCGGAAATCAGCTGGCCGAGCGAGGCACTGTGCCGCAAGAGCGGGCGGAACTCAGCTGGCCGAGTGAGGCACTGTGCCGCAAGAGCGGGCGGAACTCAGCTGGCCGAGCGAGGCACTGTGCCGCAAAAGTGGGCGGAACTCAGCTGGCCGAGCGAGGCACTGTGCCGCAACAGTGGGCGCAACTCAGTTGGCCGAGCGAGGCACTGTGCCGCAAGAGCGGGCGTAACTCAGGTGGCCGAGCGAGGCACTGTAGGTCTTCCTCTCACAAAGATGAAAGTCAGAGTGAGGAAACAAGGAGGGGTTTTCATCATTTGGGACAAAAAAATAGTTCTAAACCAATGAAAAGTGTCATTTTTAGGTCACATGACCTAGCCTTACATCATTAGGAAACCAAAAGTGAAATGAACCAATGAAAATTTTTATTAACAAGTCACATGACCTGTTATGCTTACGTTACGCGCTCCGCGCCGCGCCCCGGATCGCTTCCGGGAAGCTGCGCTTCGCGCCTCGCTTCGCGCATCGGGTGCGCTAACGCGGCGCGTCATATGACGCATTACGCGACAACACGATACTACAGTGTTTCTGGATGTTTCAGACTGAAGCTGGCGTCAGCATGAGAGCACCCCGTGGCTACGTCGTGACCGTTCCGCGAGCAATCATGGCAGTCGCTCCCCACCGGAAGTCTGCGGGAGTCGGGGGCCCCGGTGACTCTTGTAGAATCTTCAAGGCTGAGGGGACGCTTTTGGGAATGGGGCCCATGCCCTAACAGTCAAGCGTCCGAGTTCCAGGGTTACCCAGAGCCATCCTTGCAGGCCAGGCCCAAGTCTGTGGAGCCGACCGCCATTTCGAGAGCTCCGTGGCAGCCGCCTGTCGCTGTACCGCAAGAGTGGGTGCAATTCAGCCGGATGGCGGGTGAGACGCTGTAATAGCAAGAGCAGGCGCAACTCAGCTGGCCGAGAGAGGCACTGTGCGGCAAGAGTGGGCGTAACTCAGCTGCCGAGTGAAGCGCTGGGGTGCAGCTGAGAAACTTCCACCTGGGGAGGTGGGGGAGGCTCGTTCGCGCCGCCTCTCCCTTCCAGTGCACCCCATGCCGTCTCCTGGCGCAGGTATATGTGATGGTCGGACCAGGGCACCGCAGGACGTGTCTTCAGGTCAAACAGATTGTGGGACAAGGTCCAGAATGGCAGAGTCACCAAAAGGCTGAAAGTTCTGCCGGACCCCGGGAGCCGGCCGCCTACGTCGAGTGAAGCGCTGGGGTGCAGCTGTGAAACCTCCACCTGGGGAGGTGGGGGAGGCTCGTTCGCGCCGCCTCTCCCTTCCAGTGCACCCCACGCCGTCTCCTGGCGCAGGTATATGTGATGGTCGGACCAGGGCACCGCAGGACGTGTCTTCAGGTCAAACGGATTGTGGGACAGGGTCCAGAATGGAAGAGTCACCAAAAGGCAAAAAGTTCCGCCGGACCCCGGGAGCCGGCCGCCTATGTCGGGGGCGATCTCAAGCCACACCAGGGCAACAAGACTTGGGGAGGGGGCAGGAGCCAAGCGCCCCCTCCGAGTCCGCGCCACCACACCGCCCCTCGGGGGCCTACGTCAAGCGGCTCAGGGAGGCACCGCAGGCAGCGGTTCTTCAGATCAGTGGTCTCACCGGCAAGGCTCCCCTCCGTCAGCAGCGATCGTTGGCGCTGTGGTTGTGGCCAGAGGCCCCGCCTAGTCAACGCCCCGGCCTCTCCATCTCGTAGGCCGCAGAGTAGTCGGGGAGAAATCCCGGGAACGGCAGCATGTATTTGGATCGATGTTGCAGCAGGCTGCCATGTAAATAGTTATTTAATAAAACGTTTTACCCTGTTACTTTGCTGGTGTGTTGTATATATTTATAATATTTGCATAGGGTTTGTCGTTATTTTGGGCGGGGTGGGCGGCGGAGCCGAGCTGTCTTGCAGCCATCATGGCGTCGAGCTCGGTTCCTCTCACTAGTTTCATATTTCTCATGAGGGGTTGTTCCTAATGTTTCTATTTTAGCGAGGTCAAAAAGAGATCCCATTAGTGGCCTACTGATTTTGCTTGATTCCTTTTGTTTTTTCTAACGATTTTTCACTATCTGCAAAGACTAAACAGAGTATTGCGACTCTGTGCTTGTTTGTAAATAGAGAATGAACCAAAGAGAAGCAATTCCAAAACAGTAAATGCTTGGATAACAATCAATCAAATGGAGAGGGAAGCAGGCACAACGGATTACAACGGGGGCAAAGGCCTGCGTTACCTACCCTTCACTATCTGCAAAGAGAGAATACTCCTAAAAGAAAAGAGGGGGGGGCAGCGTTCAAAGCACATCAGCGTGCATAAACACGAAAATGTTTTTACCTACCACGTACTTGACATTTTAAAGCTTTTGATATTTGCTAATAAAAAACCATTGAAATTCACTGAAAAAACCATAGGTTATAGACCATATATAGTTAGGAATTAGCAATTACAAAACCTTGAAAATTCACTGAAAAAACCATGGGTTATAGACCATATATAGTTAGGAATTAGCATTTACAAAACCTTATTTTACTCACACAAAACCATTGAAATTCCATATATAGTTAGTTTCACTAACTATATATCGCGCACCCGCAATCCACTGCTGATGATGTCACATATTACATCATTCATGACATGGTCAGTGACATCACTGATGACATCACTGATGACATCTCAAATGACATCACTGATGAACACTGATGTTCCTCGTTCAACGGCGTTGAACACATTCAAGATTACCGCGTTCTAAATGGACGTTCTTAAGTCACGTGGTTCATGAAAATGAATTACGGCGTGTGATAGGTCTATTTCGTTTGGTGCTCGTAGTACTTTTCATGTGCCCATTGAAAACAGTTTCGAATAATGTGTGTCACTAGGGTGATCGATTACACTCCGTACATTAACATTCTCTAATAGACGCATACCGTTCCTGTTTCTGTGTTTACACACGTGACTAAGACACCACCCATTAGAAACCTTGACGCATACAACTGACCGCATCAAACGAAATAGACCTATCACACGCCGTAATTCATTTTCATGAACCACGTGACTTAAGAACGTCCATTTAGAACGCGGTAATCTTGAATGTGTTCAACGCCGTTGAACGAGGAACATAGAACGCGCGACAAAATTTTTTCTCGGTAAGTCCCGTTACTGGGCCGGACAATCTCAGAGAATGCTTGACAGTGTAACGTACTGATCAGCAAGTTGCATTGCAGAACGATTCTCTTATTCTGTTCTCATTTCTCTGTGCAGACTCGTTTTTTCACCCGCGGTAACTGTCATCGAACGGACAGCCCAGACGTCAGACAAGGTTTGAATTATCCTTAACAATATTCACGTTTGTTCACAATAACACCACTTATTAATATGGTCCATAGGTGTGACCATCACACAACTTGCTTGCACAGCACGCCCATGGACATTAACGAGCACAACCAATGTGTTAGGACATATCGTTTTGAACAGTTTCTTCAGAAATGAAATTATTAATACGTGATCTCTCTCAAAATGCATGTTTATAAATGTTGAAAGCTGAATTTATTACATAATAAGATGTGACAGTGAAGTGAAACTGTACTTGCTTACTTTACAGGAATGTACATGGCCCCTGAGGAAGGGCTACAGCCCGAAATGCATTGGGCCAAATGAGCTAATATGGTATCAGAAAAATATCATGACATAAAGGAAAAGATAAAAACGATAATAAAAACGCAATGAACTTCATATACGTGTATTGAAACATCATTGAACTAAACACAGAGTGCTCTGGGGAGACACTGTTCTCGAGGGAGCAGTGCAATTAAATCAAGAGGTTAATTTTACCATTCCTTCTGCAGTCTAAGCAAAAGTAGACAAAGTACCTTACTTCAAACATATAAGAATAACCCCATGAATGTAGAAAATATTAAACTCTTAATATAAAAAGTAGTTATTAACATGAAAAATATATATATCTATAACAATCAATTCTCATATTTACTATTCAATAAAATAATTAATTATCACTTAGTAAATATGTTTTATTCAGTTAGTCACTGATTATCTTCCCACACTAAGCCCCTACAAACCTAGAGGCCCATACCTAAAATATAACTAAAAACATAAGTATTCCATAATTTATATATTTGAAATCAATTGAATAATTAATTAACAATTAATAAATAATTGGTAATTATTAATACTCAATTATTCCCCCACTCTAGACTCCTAAAAAACTAGCAGCCCACAATTAAAAAATAGGAAAAATAATAAAATATTCCATAAATGACATATTTAAAGCACAATTAAATGATTGATTTACAAATAATAATTAATAGTTCTTTGATTATTACTTAATTGCCTTCCCACCCTATTATCCTACAAAACAAGCTGCCTGCAATTTAGGTATAAGTTAAATAAATCAGTATCCCATAATTTAAATGATAAATCAATTAAATAACTAATTAACAATTAATGAAAAACTGGTAATACATTATTACATAATTATTTTCCTACCCTGGATCCCTACAAACCTAGCAGTCCACAACTAAAATACAAGTAAAACAAATAAATAAATATTCCATAAATTGCATAATTAAAAATCATTTAAATAATTATCTAGCAATTAATCCTTAACTTCCCAAACCTACACCTCTACAAACCCAACAATCCACTACAACATATATATCACTATCTATTAATAATTAAATACAAAATGTAAATTGCTTCAAATTACAAGTTACCTGTTAAAACAAGAATACCATTTATAACACCAATAGTAACATCAAATTAATATATCAACTAAAACACATTAAAATAATCAGAAAGTGTATTTCTAACAATTATAATACTAAAAACAATATTGAAAACATCACTATACTTAAAATTATATTATTCTGGTCAAAGAAATCCGTACATGACTGTATTTTTGTGTCAGTATATTTTATTTCTGAAAAGTATGTATTAATATTTTAAACTTTATATTTTGCCTACATACTGGGAATGCTCCCTGGAGAGATCACATGGTGAAAATGTACAATAACACACTCTATATTATTGAGCGGCCAGCACAAGTGTGTGTAGTCCCTTCTGTAATACTAAAGTGCCCAAGTGACTTGGTGGACTAATCAAGTAACATCTAGTTAGAGGCGGGCATTCATGGAATCCTAGAGCCTTTAATTAGATCATGGCATGTTGTCATCCATATAGTCAGGCCAGTGGAAGATATACTCTGCTTCCCTAGCGTACTATAGCCCATACATTTATAGATATATGTTTAACTGTAGGCTGTAACTCTCAGAGGAGCCACCATGACTCCTGAAGGCACTATTGGATTACTGTGCAGGCACTATGTTCTATGAGCTTGCAGGAGTTTGTTTTTATAAAACAAAAAACACAAATAGTCCTGACATGCTGGGAGTTTTCCCAAAGTATGGGGTGACTTTTGTGTTTTCCCACTGGTCCAAAAACAGGCAGAATGTACATCTAAATGTCTGCCCTAAATAGGGTGGGCATTCTGAGGTACTTAGATCAACTGCTCAATGTCTGAGGGGTTGTCAGTATAAGGTTTCTGACGCACAGCCAGAGAAGTCTCAACCAACACGGAGTAGGTAACTCACCTTTAGAGCCAATCTCTAAATAAGATGCTTGAACTCCATCAAAAGTATGAGTAATAAATGTAAGGACATATGATTGTTTTAATCCCTTCAAGATAGAACTATTAAAGTAGTTTACAACCCGTATTTTTATATAGCCCCAGGGCAGAAAAAGAATTAAAAATAAGAGTCTAATGTTTTACATGGATAAGAAAAATATCAGGGAGGGAGACGGTATTCAGAGAAAAGTGGGGAGTGTGGGATTTTTTTTTAAACTCATGAATGGGCTATACCTGGCCATGTATGACTTTGCTAACCAAAATAAGTTATACTATAGAATATCAAACCATTTATAACCTTTTGATCTTATATGTCGACGCGGAAGGGTGTGCCTTGACATTTAATACTCTACATAAGTGCATTGTGTGCTTTTGAAGAAAATGAGGCTATACTTTGTCTCGAAAGCGTACAACTTGATGTATGTGCCTATTCAAGCATGTATGAATCTTTATGTAGCATAAGTGGCCACTCTTGTTCTTATAAGACTATATTTAACACATAGATTACTGGCATATTATGCCCAACTGTACAACATCCATCTATCTTGGTATGTGAGTCTTCAACAGGGCATGTGGAACATACCAGAGCATAGGAAGTTCTATCTATGTCAGATACATTGATTCTTCAATATGAAGAATTATGGGGTCTATGGTGCTTTTTTAAGTTTATTTTTTTTTATTGAACTGCGAACACATGATAAAGAACAAATGCCAGTGAACCTACAATAACGAAAAAAGATAATACATGAAATAGAATACATAGTAGTGTAGTGCATATGAAACCAATATATATAGTAAATTGGCATAAGAACAATCCAAACTTATTCAAAGAACAATACTCCTAAACATGTAATATCAATAAATAGACATATAAAGACAGAAAGTGTTGATAAACAAGGAGAAAAAGATTAAAGAGAAAAGAGAAAGAAAGAGGGAAAGAGAAGAAACAATAAGTAAAAATTAGCATAATCAAGTAGAGACAAAAAGGCAATAGCTTAAACTTCTTGGCTATTAAACAAAATGCCAATGTTGTGGGATTGGGACCCGTGAACAAGTAGTCGGCGGTCCCACTCAACAGATTAGGATTCAACCGCCATGTAGGGAGTCGGAAACATCACTTTTTTAAAAGTGGCTTGTGCTGCGGCCCGAAAAACGGCCGCAGCACAAGCCACAATTGAAAAGGGATTTTTTTAAACATCCATGCACCGTGTGCCAAGCACCAACACATGTGCCCCCGTGGTCAAATAGCAGAGGCCAAGATGGATGGGGGCCCTGCTAGCCGCCCAAAAAGTCACTTTCCAGCTGCCTGTTCAAGGCAGTCAGAAAGGAATATCCTAATCCTAATGGTGGTGCCTGCACAGTCATAGCCCCCATTGTTGGGAATAGGAATCCGACCTCCATGACAATGGGATCTTTGATTCTGTCGGTGGTGGTCCAACACCCCTCCTCAGCAGTCGACCAACTGCCTTGTAAGGCAGTGGTTGGACCGATGCCCTAGATGGTGGGCGGACTGCCACCAACGGCATGTCATGGTGGTTCGCCCACCATTGGAAAGAGGGCCTAAGTGACCACACATAGAACTGAGCGGTAAGTCAATAATAATTTCAAAAGCATCATATACAACCAAATGTGGTACATAAATAAATTAGGAAGCTTTAAAAAAATAAATCTTCATGACATCACTTGATGTCAATTAATCGCTGCCAAAGATCAGAATTAAGGGTCATATGATGCTACTGCCTGAGATTTCATTTGCAGGGGCATAGCTTGGTCAATAAGACTGGGTGGTGTGAGCTTCAGATCTCACAGCAATCATCTTGCATATCTTGTTAGGATGTATGACATAACAACGCGTGTTATTACAACGCGTGCTGTTACATCGCAGTCGTTACAACGACTGCATGTTACCACGCTATGCCTTTACAATGCACGTCTTTACATCGACTTGCGCTAGGTGGCGTGCTAACATTAAAAAAGTGTAATTTACTATTCCAACTCCAGTCCACTTATCAGTAGGGAAGGTGTTGGGATAGTAAACTACACCATTTTTAATGTTAGCACGCTATCTAGCGCAAGTCGATGTAAAGACTTGCTTTGTAATGGCATAGCGTTGTTACATGCGGTTGTTGTAACGACCGCGATGTAACAGCATTGCGGTGTACTGACCGCGTTGTTAAGGATGTTTCACATCTTGTTAACATACAATATCTGAGAAACTGGGCAAGAGAGAGGCTTAGGGGAAAGTGGGGAATAGTGGAAAAAGAGAGCAGTGCGGATTGTTAGCCTTACTTAAAACAAAATATTTTGTAAAATAACCAACATTTTTTAAGAACTTTAAAACAGAGAGGAGAGAGTTGTATTAGTCTGTGTGTGCATGTAAAAGTCCTTGGTGAAATCGATGAATGAAAGAAGAAAACTTGTAGAGAACAACAAATACTGCCGGGCGCCTAGGCACACACCTCACCTATTGGACAAAAAGCACCTGTTCCCACCTATTTACTACAGAATACGTTTATTAGGGGGGTGTAGCACCCAAAAGACCTACACTAAAGTTATGCCCCTGATCATTTGTTCCAAATATCTTGTGTTGTTATGGTTTGATATGATCTCGTTAGGAAGGTATGAGAAGAGGGAGAAATAAATTCTGCTAACCATGAACTTTTCCTGAACTGATTTCACGTGATCCTTCATAACTCTGTGTTCTGCAAATCTATGATTCCTTTAAAGCACTCTTCGAAATTTGGAGTCCATGAACTGAGTGACAACATTCCAGCTGCTTCCAGTCCATCAAAATATCCCTTTCAACATCCTTTCCTTTCGATGTAATGGAAAGCAATGGACACCAGCTATTGTGGTAATGATGGTGTTTGTATGGAGATCTTTCAACTCAAGTATGATTTCATTACAGGGATGGGGTGTAATTTGCTACTGAAAAGTCTTCATTTTGGTCAGGGTCTACTTCAGAAAGAAATGCAAGAATTGATTTACTGTATTCTCTTCTAGATAATGTTTCCAGTCCAATCTTTGTATGTCTTGGGATAACTCTGCTGCATAGCAAGGACAGCTCCCATGCCAGCAATACCATGCCAGAGAATCCCAGAGCTGTAGCTGTGAGAGGTGTGGCAGGGAGGTCTTGGGGGGACCCAGCCAGTCCTATTATTTCTGGTAAACCCGAAATGCAAGCATGTTTGTACTAGTGCATTCATCCTGCCTTCCCTTTCTCTAACTTTCCTTTGAGGCTGACATCACGATCTGTGTCATTATGAGCCACCGATGCTCAAGAGAGATGAAAAACGCCCGTAGGTAGGCCCCTGATATTGAAAACTAGGGGGGGGCGAATTTTGTGAATATTAGGTGGAACAGGAGAGAAAATGGTGTTACCTGAAAGAAATAATGGCGCATATGAGGAGATTATGGTGGCTGCAGCAAGAAGGGCTGCCTGGTGCATGGACAAGAATTAAGTTGCAAAAGGGATTCATTTCCTTTCATCCAAGTCAGCGTGCTGAGGTGAAATTGTCTCCCTAAAGCTCAGGCCTGTGCTTGGAGATGTGGTAACAAGGGGCCTCATTTATGAAAAGTGACGCATCGCTGCGTGAAAACAGTGATGCGTCACTTTTCACTGCACCCTCCTTGTGAGACCAATGATGCGTCATATTTACAGTATGACGCATCATGGCGCAAGGAGTTACAGATAAGTCAGTATTTCTGACGTATCTGTAAGCGCAAAAGTCACGCATTGCTGAAATGTGTCACAAAAGTGACACAACTCCAGCAATGCGTCCTTTCACATGGGGAAAGCCTCATGTGAAAGGGTCTGCATCAGTCTTACGCCTGCAGTGAGGCAGGCGCAAGATTTTGACGCAACAGCGTCCTAAAAGTGACGCAGTGAAATCTCATAGATTTTACTGCGTCACTATTACGAGGCTTTTTGCGGGGAAACGCCCCCTCTGCATACATTATACCTGACGCAGGTATAATGTAGCGTAGGAGTTTACAAAGTGACGCATCTGCTTAGATGCGTCACTTTGTAAGTAGTGCGCAACAGGAGGCATGTTTTACGCCATCGATGCGGCACAAAAAGTGACGCATCGGAAGCGCAAAACTGACGCAAGGCCTCATAAATGAGGCCCAAGGTCTGTAGTAAGGTTGAGAGTAATGGGAGGCCGTGTTTCTGACTTTCCAGTACTGACTGGAATGTGTTCGTGTAATATGCTAGTTATGTACAAGCACTTTTGAACCCAGCCATTACATGATGGTGTAGGGATTGTACATTATTCGTGACTATACTAGAGGTAAGCACTTCAAGGCAAATAGTCCACCCTCTATCCAAACTGAGGTAAATGCCCCTTCATCACCACTAGTGTTGAAGCAGGGGTTAGTATCAGGCCATGTTCCTGCACAGGTGCTACAGTTTGGATTGTGAGTAGGATACGCTAGTAAAACCAAGTACATGGCTATAAACCCACATAAGGGCTTTAAAAACAACTTCACGCCGAGTAATCAGAGAATAGAACATGCCACTAACTTTACCTATCTGGGCGTACTATTAGACTCCAAATAAGCATGGAAACAGCAAGTCAATTACTCGGTATTACGGTTAGCCCAAGGGACAGGGGCAATCCTTAAGTTTGCCCCCGAGAAAATCCGTGACACCAGCGCTCGGGCTATACAAATGTAAGGTCCAGGCAGCAGCATTGTATGGATCAGAGCTATGGGGCATTTATGACACCAAAAAACTGACAAATAGGGAAAATAAATTTGCGAGGAGAATACTGGGGCTACCCCCATCAAAACCACTAATCCCAGTGTTTCACGACTTAGATATAAAGCGCAAAGGGCACCTTTCAAATCTGCGATCATTGCTCTATGGATACGATTGTGGATAATACCAGAACTAGTAGTATATAGAGAAGGTGTTCGTGAACTATTGGCCATTGACACATGCCCCACCTTCCCTTGGCTAAGATTTGCACGGAAATGGCTAATAGAGCTAGGCCTTGAATTATATTGAACCGACCCACACAGTTTAACATCAAGCTGTAAAGATAAATTGAAGGGAACTTTTTGGCAACATATACTGAATGTATCCACTGTGACCCGAGATTAGGAAGGCTAACAACTCAATTTCTCATCATTAAGACAAGTCTGAGTTGGAGGAGTTTCTTGACAATGTACCTAGCAAGAACTTTGTACCTAAAGTTAAGGTACAATCTCTTACAGACTAAGAGCCATACTGCAAACTGGGGGGGGGGGTGAGGGGCAAGTAAGATTGTTCTTGCACTCTATGCACTACACGCACTTTAGGGCCTACAGAAAACATATCACATATTTTGGTTTTGTTGTCCGGCATATGATAGAGCAAGGAGGAATTGAAGCCGACCACTATGCAATTCACTAGGATTTAGAAAGCACCAAGAGGCACTGAGGGTACTGACAACTAGCTCCGTACCACACGTCATATTTGCCATATCCAGATATTTGTTTATAGTGAGACTGATAAGGAAAAAAGCAGTGCTAAAGCTGTGATGTACCAAGGACCAATATACTTATGACGGCGAAAACATCTTTGAATTGTATAAAACAACCAGACACTGCTCCCTTCCATTGTATTACAAGAAGTTTATTTAATTTTAAAAGAGAACTCACTGGGGTGGTAACAATTCAATTTTATGCGACCAGCTTACTTTGCTTTACAGTGTTTTGAATAATTTTTATTTGAAGCTCTTAACCTTTTTATCCAGGCTATATAATATATGGTTGGTTGTATTTTAGATTGATTTATGAATGATTGTATTACTATGAAACTTTTATGGCCTTTGGCAGAAATAAAGGGGCAGATTTACAAGTCCCTTGCGCCACTTTTGCGTCACTTTTAACATGTCAAAAGTGACGCAAAAGTGGCGCAAGAGGCTTGTAAATCTGCCCCAAAGTATTTAAACGAAATGAATAGGATATACTCCTGCATTCCCAGGTGCTGCAACTGGGAACAAATGCAGGCTGTAGCAGTGCTTAATTTGAACCAGTGGTTACGGTGCTCAACAGCAACACTTAATTGTCAACACCTGAACGTATGACAGCTGCCACATGTTGGCATTGTTTGTTAATTTAGAGATAAGTAGAACAACAGTTGCTTTATTAATATAATATATATTAAACACAATGAATGCCTGCTGCCCAAGCCATTCTTATAGTTTTGGGGGCCTCGAACAGTCTGGATTGTCACACTTGTAGCAGTGTTGGAATTAGTAGTTGTGTAGGTACTGTGAAGCCTGCGCTGGCAGGGGGAATGTGTTGAGTGAGCTGTGGTGGCCTTCTGATGAGGACACTGCCACCTATGTTATTTACAAAATAAGCACTGTTCTGTAGGGTATTGTTTTACTTAAGAATAGTCATGTTTTCAATCCCTGCCTAAGCTGAGTCAGTGAGTAACAACTAACAATGATCCTGAAGTATACACAGTGGGACACCCTACTGCAGTTACACTCTTTACCTGAAGTCAGGTGCGGTAACAATTGATCTTCTGCAGTGAACAAATACAGCAGTTAGGAAAGATGGTTGTCTCATCGCCTCAGCTACATTTGCATAATCTGAACTTTGCAGACCAATGTGTGTCACCTAAAATACACACAAACACACACAGACACATTTAGCACCTGATTCACAAAGGTAAACGTACACATCTGTGTAACTTTATGATTTTTTCAAATTCACAAAGGTATGTTATGAGTAGTAACTTTATGACTGCAGAATATCTGGACTCATAGCAGAGATTCCACACATAAAAAAGATAGTCAGCGAGAAGACTGTCTTCTAACTCTCAGTTACTATTAGTTATTCCACATGATGAGAGAGTAAGAAATAGTGTTAGGGGTCTTTCCTTGCTTGGTCTCAAATTTAGGAATGATCTTCTATTGAGGATCAAATCGATTATATCCCACCTATCTTTCAGAAAGGCTTTAAAATCATTCCTATTCTGTTAATTGCATCTTAGCATTGTTGTGTTATTAATATAAAGGCTGTGTTGTTCTTAGCATCAAGATGCATATGTCGGTGAATGTGAACCTTTTCAAATGTATTCCATTGCAATCCACATACAGGCCACGCAAAGTATGTAAGAAAGTACATTATTAGTTAGGATGGTTAGAAGTCCATCACAAGTAATAAAGTCACAAACCTGTTATGTCGAGGCAAATGTGTCAGCAATTTAAACCTTCGCTCAAGGAGTGGTCACTATAGCATAGAGCAGACAGGCTTAGCTTGGAAAAAATTGTAAATCATGTATAAGTAAAAAAAACTGTTAACAAGTAAAAAACACTACACAATAAAAGTTGAACTTCACTTTATAAAAACAGAGAACATTTTACTAAGCAAATTGCTGCAGCAGAGAAGCGTCATGTGGAAAAAAACTGTTTCTTCAGCCCACTGAAGTTAAGCCTTGACCCATTTGGCTTGGGTGGTTGGTCCTGGTCCTCTAGCAGCTGGAAGTCAGAATTTTTCTAAGACCCACAGCTTTTCAGAGATGATAGTATAAGTCCAGGTAGACACAAGCAAGGGTCAGCGAAGCTCAGGGATGATGTTTAGGGGTCTGGACTCACTCCAGCAGAGGCCACCAATAAGGTCTGGTCTAACTCCAGTTGCAACTGGTCAGGGGGCACTTCAAGAAAAAGTCCTTTTTAGCTTGTTGTGACCCTGTAGCCACACAGAAGGTCAGTCAACTGACCCTTTGAGTCCAGTTCTTTGTCCTGAGTGCAAATGGGAGCGGTCCAGCCCTTACGGTCTCCTGGCAGGTCTTAAACAGCAGTCTTTTTTCTGTTCTTCCATAGGTCCAGAAACTGTTCTGCAGAGGGTGCCTTTGGGTGCCACATTTGTAGCTAGTGTTGGGGGTGACTCCTGGATCCTGCCTAATCAATAGGGTCAACATTCCCAACGCAACCCTACCCGGTTGCAGCAGTTTCTGTTTGCCTTACTGTAAACAAGCTTACAGTGCACCTGTTAGAACTGGGATTCCCTAGTTGGCTGAGGTAGGTACCCTAGGCAAAGTAGGAACCCTCAGTTCCACATCAGGGAAAGGAATTACGCCTTCTCAGATAACCCCTGCTCACCCCCTTGGTAGCTTGGCACGAGCAGCCAGGCTTATCTTCAAGGCAAATGTGTAAAGTATTTGCAACCACGCTCCCAGTGACCCAATGGTGATGCCACAAAAGAACTTCACACAAGTTGCATATAAAAACAAGTATAAGTTTATATGAAAAGATATACGATGAGACCACACGATAAAAATCCAACATATGTGTATTTTTAATATACTTCCTGGCCAGTTATTAGGTCAGCCAGCCCTTGTAAGTTTTGGCGGTACTAATGAGCAATTCTAGGTGGTCTTATGCAGTCCTAATACAAGGCTATGCAGTTCGTAATGCAAGAATCAGGCACTTTGCAATGTAAGACCAATGCAGTTTGCGATGCAAACTAATGCAATGTGTAATACAACAATCAAGCAGTTTATTATGCAGAAATATTGCAATTCGTTGTGCAACAATCAAGTAGTTCATTCTGCAAACGAATGCAAAGCGTAATACAACAATCAGGTAATTTTTTATGCAGAAATAATGTAATTAATAATGCACCAATCAGGTAGTTCGTTCTGCAAACTAATGCAATGCGTAATACAACAATCAAGTACCTCGAAATGCAGAATTAATGCAATGCATAATCCACTCCAGCACCGATCACGGTGCTTCAGACGGTCTCTCTACCCCTCGTACTGACTCGCGGTCAGTTTCCGTCACCATATGCCTCCTTTTTAAAAAAAATTTAAAAATGTTATTAACAGCACAGAAAAATGGAAAAAGATAAACAAAAGATAACTTAAAACACATCATACCATGAAAGAGTCATCTTAAACATAATAAAGCAGAATGGGTGTGTTAACAGATATTTCATAATCATTTTGCATTCAGCAGGAACAATCCGAGAAGAATATTACGGAAGATGCCATACTAACACATTGCATTATCAATTTAAAATAAATTATCAATAGCTCACATTCTAAATAAAGTTACCCCAAATTTTTTCAAATTTGCATAAGGATCGAGCACCTCTAAGCCTGGCCAAAGCCGCCTCCATGCTATGGATTTCGTTGACCAGATACCACCATTCCATTATATGTGGGGGCTAGAGGGAAATCCAAGCACGAGCAATAGTTAGCTTGGTACAGGATAGTAAGATGGTAATTAAGGCCTGTTGAGGAAGAGAAACATCGTGTATGTCTAATAAAATAGATGGAGCCGAGAGAAGGGGTGGTCTAGCCAATTTCAGTTTCAAGGCTTGATACAAAGCAAGCCAAAACTCCTTTAGCACTGAACAAGAGACCAACATATGCTCTATGTTAGCCCCTACGAGATTACATTTGGGGCATTTGGTGCGATCACTGAGTGAGATATTTGCCGACCATTTAAGGATCACTTCAGGAGTATAGTATAACATACAAGTTGTTTTGAATTGTTGCAGCCTAAGGCTTGATGATTGCACCAAATTATTTATATTCGAGAGGGAATGAGCGATCTGATTAGAGTTAATTCGGCTAATTTGGAACAATCATCAGTCCTATATGAAATAAAACAACCATACCCTTCACTAATTAAAGATTTCGTTTTGGATGAATACAAATAATTCCATATATCAGAATCTGCGACCTCGGAAATTTTCATCTTACGTATCAAAAAATCATAAATTTGAATATACTTAAACCTCATTTCCTCGGTCAAATTATATAAATTTTTAAGTGCAGCAAAATCTAAAAAGCCCTGAGCACCATAAAGATCCCCTAATGTAACAATACCATGGACAGACCATGATTTTGCCCAACCATCATTAAAAATCCCAGGGAGACCCGGGTTTCCCCAGGGTGTTAATTTACAATGGAAAAAATAAGTTTTACAGAAAGACAAAATATTAAACCATATCTTTGCAGTATCCCTAGCAGTCTTAAATGTAACCCTTTTAAAATAGTTAGGGTCATTCAGTCTTAACAAAAACATTCTGGCGTCTAGTTTTAACATGATAGTATGATAGAAAAGCTGCGTTTCTGGATTAAGAAAGGAGCGAAGACAACCAATAAAAGTAGCCCAAAAGCATAATTCAAAATCTGGAAAATTAAGCCCCCCGTATCTAAAGAACCTTTAAGTAGCGCCAAAGATCTACGTACCTTCTTTTAGCCCCAAATGAAGCTACTGAACATTCCATCAAGCTTCTTAAAAAAGAAATTAGTGGAGGAGGAGCTTGGCGGGCATCCGTGATGGCCGCGTGAGCACAGCGCTCTCCGGACGCCCGCCACTCCCGGCATAATATCCTGAACATATCCTGATTCTTTGCGAGGATTTGTGTAGAGGACACTGGGCTGATCTTCCTATGGTTTTTGGATTTTGATTCGGACCAGGGGCGCCGAAGATACGACGACTCGAACTTTCGGGGTCCGCCCTGGAGGTGCGCCCGGGTCTGGGTGAGGCACTGTGGCCGTGTCTGAGTTGAACAACAGCGGCTGGGGGATTTGACTTGTGGGTCCCCCTCTTAAGTTTCGGTTTCGATTCTGCCTCGGACTGCGACATCTGGCAGAGGAGTCTGGCCCTTGCTGGGTCCAACGGCACGAGACTGCTGTTGTGCCTTTGGCTTGCTTATTGTCCTTCCGGGCTGGCACACGCCTAGAGGTACCCTAGCCGCTGCTTTCTGGCTACAACGCCTTCCTCCCCTGTGGCCATTTTCACCTGATCGAGTGAGTCCCCTGGGACGCGGTCTCCAACATGGCGGGCAGAGGGGACCGAGAGACTCGGAAGACCAAAACGCCCCTTCGCGGGGGCCCGGTCCAGTCTAACGCCATGGACCGGTACACCCATTCGAAGGGGTCCCCTGGAACCGCCTTGCCTGGCCCGAGTGCAGTTGACCACACTGTGGAGGCGTTGACGGAGCCGTCCTTGCAGGACATCATGGGCGCCATTTCTGGCATGAAGGAAACAATAGGCCAACAGTATGAAGCTTTGGCCCACAAAATCGACACCGTGGCCATTGATGTGAACTTGATTCGGGCCGACCTGTCTAAAACAAATGAGAAGGTGAAGTCATTGGATCTCAAGTCATCCAGCCTCACGACCGACGTCTCGGAGATACAGACGGAGATTGGCAATCTCCGAAGGGTGACCGATTTCATGACCCGGCGCTTGGAGGACTTTGAAAACAGAGCACGTCGTTGTAACGTGCGTGTGGTTGGCGTTCCGGAAAATCCGGACCCGCATTCTGTCGATCTCCTGGTCGAGGACCTGATACAGAACTACCTCTCTCCGTCTGGGTTGAGTAAATTCTTCGCAGTGGAACGTGCCCATCGTGTTCCGGGAGGCCAGGGCAAGCCAGGCGCCCCGCCGAGGCCTATTGTTGCGAAACTCTTTCACTATAGAGACCGGGGCGCTATCCTGCAGGCATCGCGAGTGAAGGGCCCGGTGGCCTTTGAGAATGCCACGGTGAATTTCTACCCGGACTTTTCTCAATTGGTGCAGAAACAGCGTATGGGCTTCCGTGGAGTCAAGAAGCGTCTCCGGGACTTGGGACTACGCTACGCTATGCTTTTTCCAACCAGGCTGCGAGTTGAATACAATGAACGGACCCTTTTCTTTGATCGGCCTGATTCCGTGAATGACTGGCTGGACTCTCTGCCGGACCGACCTCCTGAGACTGAGCCCGCCGAACACCTGGGTGGTGCCGAGGGTGGTATAGGGAGCTGAACTTATTGTCTATGCCCCGGTCTCCGTGCCACGTAACTTCTTCAGGGATTTTATGCCTAAGTGCCTCTATTTTCTGTGTGTTTTCCTCCTTCTTTATCTTGATCGGGGTGGCGGGTGGGACAGGGCCTTTCCTCCTCCGGGGTCTTTTTGTAGAATGGGGGTTCTTGGGCGACAGGCACACTGCATGTTGGGGTGGCTTTTTAGCTTCTTGCAGGTGTGCAGGGTGGGGGGTGTTTTCTTGGTCGTTGGGGGGTGGGTAGATGGGAAGTTTGATGTTTGTGTTTTGTTTTTTCAAGGCGATTCTATCTTGCTAATGGTGTTCTCGATGTCTTGCTCATTGGGGGAGGGTTTCGGCATCACTGTGTGGGATGGGGGTAGTGGGTTGAGGTTTATTTTGTGGAATGTCAATGGTCTGGGGGATCGTATAAAACGGGGTGTGGTGTTGCGATGTCTACGACGTTTGTCTCCTGATATTGTCTTTCTGCAGGAGACTCATCTAGTGGGCAATACTTGTCGTGCAATGAACAGGTGGGGCTATCGCCTCGTTGCACATTCGGGGTTTACCACGGGTTCCAGGGGGGTGGGTATCCTTGTCCGGGCTTCCCTCCCCCTGGCAATTGATGATGTGATTCTTGATGATCGGGGGCGCTACGCCGTCCTCGTGGGACGCTATGAGGGTCGGACCATTTCCCTGTTTACCGTTTATGTGCCCCCCGGTCTACAGACCTCTACCTTTTCCGATTTGGGCCGAGTGTTGTTGAGCCTCCCAGATAGTACGCTTTTCATTGCAGGTGATTTTAACTCTGTGTTCTCCGGTCTGCATGATCGTCACCCCCCTAGGGACACTCCTTCGGCCCAACAATGGCTGGGTGGGTTCCTGGATACTTTTGGTTTAGTGGATTGTTGGAGACTTATGCACCCTACTCAGCTTCAATACACTTTCCATTCCGGGGCCCATGGGAGTCTGTCTAGACTGGATTATTTCCTGATGCCTGCGGCGCAGTCGTCTGCTGTTCGGGAGATTAGACACCTCCCCCGGGGCATCTCCGACCATTCTCCGCTTTGGCTTTGTTTTGAGGTGGGGGTGGAGGCGGCGGGCCGGGTAGCTCCCATTAACCCATGGTATCTGACCTCCCCCGAGACCCGTGGTCTCTTGATCAAGTCGTTGGACAATTATTTTTTAGACAACGAGGGGTCCGTCTCCTCTGCGGTGTCCCTATGGGAGGCCTTTAAGACAGTGATCCGCGGGCAGGCCCTTTCCCTTATTGCTGAATCCAAAAAGGCGAGAAATCGGGAGGTGGTGGAACTCGAGAGGGAAATTGTTGGGATAGAAGCTGACTTGGAATCGGCTGTAACTCCACGCCTTGGCTCTGAAACAATTTGCGTATAGGTCTCTGGTTACGGACGCGGCTAAAATGATGTTTCGGGAGCAACAGGGTCGTTTGTATGATGTGGGGGACAAGGCGGGTAAATTGCTGGCGTGGTTGGACAAGAAGGAGAGGGCGAATCGTGTGGTGCCGGTGATTCAGACCCTGAATGGTGTGAGAGTGACTGACCCGGTGGGAATAGTGGACTGTTTTGCGGACTATTTACGTGTGGTTTATTCCCCTGTGTCTGACCGGGATGTGGATGACTCTCGCCTCTTGTTGCGTGATATAGCTCTGCCCTGTGTCTCCGATTTGGACCGAGTCTCTTTGGACTCCCCTTTTTCCACGGACGAGATAGCGACTGCCATTCGCTCACTCCGTTCGGGCAAGGCTTTGGGCCCGAATGGATTGCCGATTGAGTTGTACAAGCTCAGTCCTGACAGAGTAGCGCCCTATCTTCGTACCATGTTTTTGGAGTCCCGGGAGCGGGGTATTCTCCCATATGATCAGCGTCTGGCTACGATCGTTGTTATTCCTAAGGAAGGTAAACCCCGGGACCTTTGTTCGTCTTATAGGCCCATCTCCCTGTTGAATGTTGAGCCCAAGGTTCTGGCTAAGCTCCTGGCTACCCGCCTCCTGACGGTTATTAGCAGTTTGATTCATCCAGACCAATCCGGATTTATCCCGCATCGTAACACGGCTCTTAATCTGCGTCGTCTCCACGGTGCCATTGCGAGGGCGGGGCTTCTGACGGAGCCGGCCATTTTGGCTTCGCTGGATGCCTCGATGGCCTTTGATACGATAGAGTGGCCCTATCTTTGGGCGACTCTTGAGAAGTTTGGTTTCGGTCCTGGGTTTATTGGTTGGGTGAAGTTGTTATACGCCGAACCCTTGGCGCAGGTTGTGGTTAACGGTCGGGTTTCTGTTCCCTTTGGCCTTGGTAGGGGGACCAGACAGGGGTGCCCCTTGTCTCCTCTACTTTTTGCTCTTGCTTTGGAGCCGTTAGCTGCGTGGCTTCGATGGGAACCTTCACTCAAAGGGATCCGTTGGTCACCGGATTTTGAGGATCGCGTCTCGCTTTACGCGGATGACATTCTTCTTTATCTTACTTCCCCGCGCAAATCTTTAAATGTCCTATTTGACGTTCTCACTTCGTTTGGCGCTAACTCTGGTCTGGTTATTAATTGGGCTAAATCCTGTGTGTATGTTCTTTCAGGTGTTCTGCCCCCGTTGCCGGATAGATTTCCTATCCAGGTTGTCCAGTCCGGCTTCAAATATTTGGGGATCTTTATTACGCTGGACTCCTCACTCAGGTTTGAATGTAATCTCCTCCCCCCGCTTCTTAGACTGAGACTGGATGTGGCCCGCTGGCGTAAGTTACCCCTGTCTCCTCTGGGCAGGGCTGCCCTTTTCAAAATGATGTCTTTGCCACGATTCCTATACGCACTTCAGAATTCCTATGACGACGTTCCCGCTACCTATTTCCGAGAGATTGAGAGTCTCCAAAGGCAATTGATTTGGGACGGGCGTCCACGTATCGCCCTTGCGAAACTTACCATCCCTTGGTATGACGGGGGCATGGCGCTCCCTGATATCAAAAGATATTACTGGGCTACCCAACTGTCTGCCATTAACCACGCAATGTATTCCCCGGGTCGGGATCCGGCCTTTGAAATGGATAGACTCCAGCTACCGGGAGGGGACTTTAATAGAGCGCTTTATTCCAAGTCGGCTGGGCGCCATCTTACGGGCCCGTCCAGGATTGCAGTCAGTGTGTGGCGCGCCGCGAATGTGAGTCTGGGATGGGAGAATCGGCTGACACTGGCGACTCCGCTTTATGCTTCTGAGCGTTTGGGATGTCTCTGGTCTACTAAGGGCTTTGACCGCTGGGATATGATTGGAATAAGTAGAGTGGGAGATGTCTGTGTGAACGGTAGAGTGAAGTCCTTCGAGGCCCTTCGGGCCGAATATGACTTGAGTGATAGGGAATTTTTTCGGTATCTGCAGGTTCGCCATGCCCTGGCCTCTGTTCTGACTCCTGGTGTGGCCCTCCCCGAGTCCTCCCCCCTCGAGGATCGCATTCTGGATGGCCATCTTCCCGATAGCACTATCTCCCTGATTTACAAGAAGCTGATTAATAATCGCGCCGACTTACTTGTCCGACTTAGGGAGGTTTGGGTCGGCGACGGGCTGGAATTAGATGACGAGGATTGGCAGTCGGCACTCTCTTCTCCGAAAGAGGTCGCCATCCCTGCCCGTCTCCGTTTGGTTCAGCTTAAGATCCTCCACCGGGTGTATGTTACGGGTCCGCGTCTGGTTGTGATGGGTTTTTCCCCGGACGGTCTATGCAAACGCGGATGTGGGATGAGTGCTACATTTCTGCATATTATTTGGGAGTGCCCGGGGGTGGCGGCCTACTGGACTGATGTGCTTGCGGTGATGACTGTTGTGACTGGGATTGCCCTACTGCCTGAGGTCCGACGATGCCTGTTGAATGTGTGGGAACCCACCGACTATTCTGTGGCCCAGACCAGATGGGCGACCTTGTGATACATGGTTGCAAAGCGGGACATTGCGCAACTCTGGGGCGCATCTAGACCTCCTGATGTCTCGGCATGGGAGGACAACATGGACTGGTCCATGTTCCGCGAGAAGACAGTCTATGTAGCTAGGGGCAGACCCAGGGCGTGGACGAAGATTTGGGGTCAGTGGAACGAATATCGGGGGAATATTTGTACTCCTCCCCTGGTTGACGCACCCGATGTTACCCTGTCTCCCTAGGCTGGTGTTTCCGAAATTTTATGCTGTTCTATGATTTGCCTATCCTCCCCGCTGTCCCCCCTCCCACCTTGCCGAGTCCCATCGATTGTGATCTCGTTTCTCTGATTAGTGAGTTTCCCCTCCGCCTTCTGGGCTGACTTTGATTAGTATGCATTCGCCTTTTTGTAGTTCGTTGGTTTTTGTGTGTATATAACAGAAAATGGTTATGTCCTGTTCTATCTTTCGAGTTACATTTGGTATCTGCTTTATGCCTGACCACGGGATTGATCGTATGTTTTTTACATTGTGCCTTGATTTTAGCGGCCGGCCCGTGTGGTTGTAGGCCCATCCTTGTTACCCTTATTTGATTACTCAATAAAAGTTTTTAACCAAAAAAAAAAAAAGAAATTAGTTAGAGCTAACGATATAGATCGAAAAAAATAAAGACATTTCGGAAGTATTTTTATTTTGATCAGGTTGATTCTGCTTATAATGTTTAAGAGGAGTTTGTGCCATTTTTTAAGTAACAGAGCTGTTGATCTCATTAAAACATCGTAATTTATTGCAATTATGTAACTAATTTTGGAAGAGATTTTAACCCCTAAGTAGTTGGCGGTTTTACAAATTCCAGATACCGTAGCCGGTAATTTATAATTGGCAACTATTTGTGTTTTATTTATGTTAAGCTTGTATCCTGAAACAGTGCTGAATCTATCAGCCTCAACAGTTATACCCGCCAACGCCTCTATAACATTAGTAGAGTATATAGCAATATCATACGCATATGCGGTAATTTCCAACATATGCGGGCCAGATCTAAATGGAATTATTCGAGCCTGCGACTGTAGAGCAGAAAGAAAAGGTTCCATTGGTAAGGCAAACAGTAGGGGTGACACCCGGCACCCCTGCCTAGTGCCCCGAGAAATAGCAAAAGTAGATGAAGACAGGCCTCCAACACTGATCTGGTGTAAACCACAGTGCAGCTCCACCCTCTGGCTCTGGTACTACCACTCTTTGGCACTTACAGGCCATGATACGAGCTGGAACAGAGGCTCACGCTAGCAGAAGGGGATAGGCCGAGAGCGTCTCTTTCCAAACCCCGCACCCTGCCCCAGGCACCGACAAATGTTACATGGGGGGTGCGACCTCGCTCTCCTCTCTGCCTCTCGCGACTTGGGCCTCCGATGCGACTTGGTTGATTCCGGGTTGATGACGATAACAATGATCTCAGGCTGCAACAGGGCACGTACACACAGTGTTGCTGAGACTCACATGGACTCCTGGTGCCCCCAATCACAGGGCAATTCTTCTGAGGGTCTCAGGCTGCCAAAAAGTACATGCACAGAGCGCGCTGAGACACACTTGAACTTATGGTGCCAACTATCACAGAGCAACTCTTCTGAGGGCCTCAGGCTGCAAAGAGCACACTCACACAGGGTCGCTGGGACACACTTGAACTTCTGGTGCCCATGATCACAGGACAATCCTCATGAAGGGACCAGGCTGTATAAAGCACACTCACACAGCGTCATGGAGACTCGCTTGAACTCCAGACGCCCACGATCACAGGGCATGGCAGGGCACGGCTTACGAAGGCCTCAGGCTGGTAAAAGCACACGCACACAGCGTCGCTGAGACACTTCCAGAAACTTTTGTGTTCCAGAGTTTCCAGCTCACCTCGGGCCATTGGGGTTAAGTTACTTCAGGACACAGTACAGCAAGGTCCTTTCAAGCAGGGGGATACAGCACACAGCAAAGCCCCTTTAGCCTTTTCCTTGGTTAAAACAGCAAACTGCAGGCCAGCCCCACAACACACAGCAAGGGTCAGTTTTTTCCTTCAGTCTCTTCAGTTGTTTCTTCCTTGGCAAAGGTTCCTCTAGACCACAAAGTAGTTTCAATCCTTTTCAGTCTTAAACAATCCAATTTCTGTTCAGACTTGATCAGATCCATTCCAACTTTCAGGGGGTTCAGCTCTCACAGTTATACCCCTAAATGTCTTTGAAGTCTTTGTGTTCAGGGGGGCACTGACCCCTGTCCAAACCACTTCTGGGTGTCTCCCTGCCAGAGACACCTCTTCCTTTGATAGTGGGGGTCTGGATCCTTAATCACTCAGCAGGGGATGGAGCCATTGTTTTATGGCTGCAGACCAGGCATCTTCATCCCTAGGGGCTACTCCTCCCCCTACACTACAGATGAAGGCCAGCTTGTTGTTGTCTCACCTCATCCCCTTGATCAAGACATTCCCCAGATCCTATCACTTTCAGATCCAGACAGTCAATCCATAACCAGGCAGAGACACACAGTAATGTTAGATCACAAACACCCAGCCATTTCTAAAAAAAATGTGGTTTCTAAACACAATGCAAAAACCACCTTCACAAAAAGGTGTGTTATTGAATTGTGAATTCAAGCATACTAAACTTCACCTCTCCATCTTAAGCCTTTGGGAAGATAGGCTGGAAACATATTAAACAGCCTCCCCATTCTGTCCTATGGGCAAAATGGCCTTTCAACTGTGAAAGACGAAATTGAGATTATTTCACTGTCAGGACATGGTACATACCTCAGTACATGTCCTACCTTTCATATGCACTGCACCCTGCCTACGGGGTACCTTGGATATACCATAGGGGTGTCTGATGTGCATAAAAAGGGAAGGGTAAGGCCTGGCAAGTGGGTGCACTTGTGAGGACAACATGCCAGTTTAACAAACTGCGCACATGCACTGCAGTGGCAGGCCTGGGTTCTCATTTTAAGGCTACTTGTGTGGGTGGCACAATTAGTGCTGCAGGCCCACTAGTAGCATTTGCATTACCACCCCTGGCACACATGGTGCACTTTACTAGTAAGGCAAACATACCTATCATGGACAACCAATTACCATTACATATTATACAGGGAGCACTTGCACTTTGACACTGATCAAGTTCAAGAAGTCTTTATTCGATTAGTTCATCATAAAAGACATAAAATACATATACATATAAAACAGTTAAAACAAGTATTAAATCATTGACAAGCTAATCAGCTTCTTGTACAAATATACAAAACTTTACATATGGACTCGTGTAGAACCATACATCAACAGGTTACTGGAAACTAAGCAGTCACCATTTGGTTATTTTTAATGAGCCTACTTCTAAGCACCCAGGCCCACCCGAGAAATTTAGCAACCCCCACAACAATAAGGGGATCCAGGTTGGTTTTTAGCAATCTAGTTGCTTCCACAGCCAATCTGGTTCCTAGCTGCCTACATACTGGTCTTAGCCATTTGGCTCTGGGGGCAGAGTATAAAGGGCACACATACAAAAAATGGTTCAGGCTTTCCCCAATACCTTGGCAATTAGGACAAAAACCCGACCTTTCTGTTCCCCATTTTTTAGTGAACTCCCCTATGGGAAGTGTCCCACATCTAAATTGGAAAAATAGTTTACGATCCAAGGGTTTAGTTATAGTGTCCCAGTACCCCTCTAACTTGGGTGTGTCCTTATGTACAATGAACAGACCAGTGAGACTGCTCGAGTTCGTTTCCAAGTACATATTGTTGGTCACCCTATCCCAATAGCATTTTTTAAGATCCTTTTTGGAGGGGAAATTGGCTGACTCAGGCGAGGACCACAGATCGCCATAACCCAAAGCTAATAAGGTAGTCTTAAGGTCTCTAAACCATCCAATATTTGAGGCTCCAGGGCTGTTCTTAACCTCCAAACATGCTTCTGCATAATGGTGGAGTTCTGGCGTTGTCCACATACGACGCCAGAATGTTAAAGGACGGAGTCTTGCTTGGTCCACCACCGAGTGACACCCTAGGTCGTAAAGAAGGGGGGTTATTGGAGTCGACTGTGGCAGACCTGTGGACAATCTAAGGAATTTGTTTTGGACATGTTTTAATGGATCCAAATTACTACCGCCCCATAGTTCCGCACCATACAGGATTGATGAAAGAACCTTACCACCATAGATCTTAATAAGCGGAGACATTGGCCTCGTAAATGACCCTTTATGCTCTTTAATCAGTGCTCCACCCAGCTGTTGATGTTTCATGGTCATGAGCTCGATCTGGTGGGTCCAACTCAAGGTGTCACTAAAGGTGACACCCAGGTAGGTGAAGTGCTTTGTTTGTTCCAGGGGGGTATCCCCCATGGAAACCCTGGCATTTATTTGTTTGCGTCCCCTTAAAACCATAAATTTGGTTTTGGAGACGTTCACCTCCAGCTCATGTTCGCTGCAGAAACTCTCGAACCTTGACAGTGCATTCTGCAAACCCTGTCTGGTTCGTGAAATTAGGAGAGTATCATCAGCGAACATAAGCAGGGGGATTCTCATGCCAGCCAAACTTGGGGCATCCGTGGGAAAGTTGTCATAGTACTTAGTAACTCTATTAATATATAGAGAAAACAAGGTGGGTGCCAGAACACAACCTTGTCTGACACCTTTGGCCACTGGAAAATTCTCTGTCACCTCACCCGGTTTACCCCATCGCACAAATGCAAATGTCTGTGCGTGAAGGTTCGCTATAAGACGCACCAAAATGGGAGGCATGCCCATATCTAATAGGCAATTCCATAACCCGGCCCTCGGGACAAGGTCAAACGCAGACCGAAGGTCCACGAAGGCCGCATATAGGTTGCCTTTGCCCAAGGTGACCGTCTTCCAATACAGAAGCATGAAACGAAACGCCTGATCCAGGGTACTCACATGGGGTCTGAACCCAGCTTGGAAAGGAGTAAGAATGTTATATTCCTCTATCCAAGCCTGGACCCTTGACAGAACAAGACGGGTTATGATCTTCTGGACTGCGTCAATTAGACTGATCGGCCGGTAGTTCGAAGGAACCGACCGATCACCCTTCTTAAAGATAGGCAGTATTTCGGCGCCTGCCCAGGAGTCAGGAACCCTGGCGCCCAAGACCAGCGCATTTACCAATCGCACCAGGTACGGTACCCATAAGTCTTGATCTTGTTGAAATAGGTCCGCTGGAATACAGTCCGGACCAGGCGCTTTACCCCTGGGGATGGCATTCAAGACTGATTCTACTTCTTTGGCCGAGAACACAAGTGTATCAGTAGTTATTGGCCAACTAATGGAATCTTGCGTAATGCCATGACAACTAAATTGTTCCTCAAAGTAAGACACCCATTTCTGTTGTTCAATGGATGCAGGACTTGGGCGGTCATCCTGAGACTGACCCCACCTAAGGAGGTGCCAGAACTGTTGTAAATTCCTAGAGCCACAAGCCTCAGCTAATAGGCTCCAGCGCTCATCGTCCCATGCGGCTTTAGCCCGACGTTTGGCTACATTATACGCCTTCCTGCTAATTTTAATTAGAGCTGGGTTCTTTAATTTTAAGGCCTTAAACAAAGACGAATGGGACTCTCGACAAGCTTCGTTGAACCAGTTTACGGGTTTCTTAACCTTCCCCCTACCCTTGTTAACAACAAATTTAACAAACAGAGTTTTTAGAGATAGAAACAAGCTAGCGTGAATGTCTGTGATTTTTGAGATCGTCATTTCCTGGTTTTCACACTTATCAATTTCCATTAAGGAGTTTGATACCAGGGTTCTGATCTTTACGCGTGCTTCCACGTCTACAGAAACCTTTGGCCAGCGCACCCTCCTCATGTCATTTGTTAGAACCACGGCCTCTTGTACAGAATTAGGCTGACATTCAATCGGCCCTGCAAAACTAAAGTCCTTCAATTCCGCTATGAGTGGTTCGTGGTCGCTTTCTGGTCGTGGCTTCACTATCATGTCCTGAACTAAGTGCCACATTTTGATGTCAACTAGGATATAATCAATGCGACTGCAATGTGAGACACATTGACCCAGCCTGGGTAGTTGACCCAGAGCTTGCGCCTACACAAATAGCTTCACTGGAAGACAGGGGGGTGGGTACCAAAGCTGGTATATCTGGCTCTCCTCTATAAACAATACAGCCCTCCTCAAATTGAAGAAATTGGTCATCCGGACTTTCGGCAACATTTGAAAGGATACCCGGGACATCTCCCCCCCTCAAACACTCAGGGTTAGGTTCATCAGCCCTTGTCGAAAGTGCTGGTCAATCATTAGTCGACAACCATGATAGTGGATCATATAGATTTCTCAAAGGAATATTCCAAAGCTCTTTGGGCTGGGTAAACCTATTGGAATAGAGGTGTGCTGGGAAGAGACTTGGGGGCTGTTGTATCTGTGTAAAGGCAGGTGTTATAGGAACCGGTGGATACAAGGACTTATTGGGGAGTGGTAGATCCAGTATGACTGGGGGACCTCTGGGCTTGGTATTAATCTTAGCCCAACCCGGCGTCTGTACAGGACAGTTATAGTTAGATTGCATATAGGAACGATACTGCGCCTCAGGATTAAATTGGAATCCATGAAAATTAGGGGTAAAATTGGTCCATTTAAGGAGGCTATTGTTGTTTTTATTATTATTAGCAGGAGGATGATCTGAAAGATTTATCAGGGTCTCGGGGTAAAAATAGGTGAGGTTCCTCGTAGAAATCCCTCCCTCATTACTTCCCACATACCAATCAGAGATATGGGATACTACTTTATGGTCCCTAAAGTTAATAATTACTATATCCCCCTCTATATCCTTGGGACGAACCCCTACCCACCGACATCTTCTGACTGTAACAATATCCCCATTAAGATGAGAGGGAAGGGGTCTATTGGTTTTCAGCCAAAAGATGACTTTGTTTTTTAAACTTTCGTTATTTTCCCTATCCCCTTCCGCGACTGGTGGCACTCCCGTCATAACAATAACATAATTCGTAGAATCTGGGGGCAGATCTACATTTTTCTTGTGGGGAAGGGGTCTGTTAATTTTGCCAGGGGAGTTAGCGATGTTACCCATCCCATTCCTTGACTGTGGCACTACTCCCTTTGCTGTTGATTTATTGGCTACCACCCTAGGATTTGCTTTGATACTACTGGCCGCTGTAAGGGGTTTAGCAGCCAGGGCCAATGCTTTGTTTGTTGTAGTGACAGTGACAGTGTTGGCTGCACTTTTAGTTTGTTTGCTAATAGAACTGGTTATATTGCCAACACCTTGGGATGAACCAGAAGGTTTGTTAGGTGGACCCATGACTTTGTCCAAGCTAGAGGAGTGTGTAGGCTCAATGATCGCCAGCAGGCGATCCAATTTGTCACCCAATGTCCTAACACGCTCCAACACAGGTAGCATAAATGATTTAATAAGCTTCTCAATATTAGCATAGGACACCTCATTAACCCCTTCGCTAGCCAACTCAGGGGTTACCAAAACCTGTATATCTGGAACCAGTGGCACTGCATTGGATGGAAACACCAACTCAGTGTTTGATTTGGGTAGAGTTGGTGAAGGTGGCTGGCCACTGTGACCTTTCCTTTTTACCCCACCCTTCCTCCTTCTTTTCCTCGGTGGGGAGTGCACAACTCTTTTGGCCTCATCAGGCTTAGATCTACTGTTACAAATACTCTTTGGCGGTATACACTCGCCTGGATCTATACAAACCAATGAAAGGTTGGGCAACATAGGACAAGGATCCGAATCAATAATATTGATAAAGGGGATGTTTGTTTCCACAAAACTAGAGTGATCAACTGGCGGGCAGACTAAGTGATCACCGCTGGTAGCACTGACACAGGGCGGGGAAATAACTGGAAACCTAAATATTCTAGGGGTTTGGTTGATGTCAGTAGCATCGGCCTCAATTGAGCTCAACCCGTGGGCAGCCATCTCATGGGTAGAACTTAAAACTGACTGTGATGGCAATGAGATTTTCTTTAACTGCTCAATTGAATGTCGACGCTCTGCTCTTCTCTCTGCTAGGAGTAGGTCCATATCTACCTCTTTAGTAGATTTTTTAAAAAATGTATCTAGTGGACCAAGAACAGAGGTGCCTACACCAGGGGGGGCAGAATGACTCATAACTAAATCTGACACGTTAGACTTCCACAACCCAATAATACAAACTTAAAATTCTACAAATAAAACAAAAAAAAAAGGTAAAAGTAAAAGAAGAAAATACAATAAAGTGATCAGAGACACAGAGCGCCTGAACAAGATGAAAATGACGTGGCCCAGCCCGGCCTCCTCCGGCCCCGGACGGCCACAGACGGTCCCGCCCTTGTCCCGGGCTTCTCCCGGGACGCTCCCGCTAGCGGGAACTGGCCTTCCCTTTTGTAGATAGACCGTAGGTTTGTAGGCGGGGCGTGGTGGACAAGGAGAGCGGCCAGGTGTTGGTGGGCGGGCGCGGTATGCAGAGGCTTCTGGTCCTTGAAGTCCTGCTCCGCGCGCTCGCAGCCCTGGTCCGGTCCACGCGTTCACAAACCTGCACCCTGGTGACACTGGTGCGCAGCGGGACCCGCGAAGCGGGTTCCGCAAGTTGTAGGTAGAAAATAGGGATCCAGAAGTGCCCTCAAGCCTCGGCAGCAAACAGCAACAGTCTCCGGTGAAAAGCGTCCCACAGCGGCTTCTTTACTCAGCCCTTTAATAGAAATGCAGGCGGGGCGTGGTGGACAGGGAGAGCGGCCAGGTGTTGGTGGGCGGGCGCGGTATGCAGAGGCTTCTGGTCCTTGAAGTCCTGCTCCGCGCGCTCGCAGCCCTGGTCTGGTCCACGCGTTCACAAACCTGCACCCTGGTGACACTGGTGCGCAGCGGGACCCGCGAAGCGGGTTCCGCAAGTTGTAGGTAGAAAATAGGGATCCAGAAGTGCCCTCAAGCCTCGGCAGCAAACAGCAACAGTCTCCGGTGAAAAGCGTCCCACAGCGGCTTCTTTACTCAGCCCTTTAATAGAAATGCAGGCGGGGCGTGGTGGACAGGGAGAGCGGCCAGGTGTTGGTGGGCGGGCGCGGTATGCAGAGGCTTCTGGTCCTTGAAGTCCTGCTCCGCGCGCTCGCAGCCCTGGTCCGGTCCACGCGTTCACAAACCTGCACCCTGGTGACACTGGTGCGCAGCGGGACCCGCGAAGCGGGTTCCGCAAGTTGTAGGTAGAAAATAGGGATCCAGAAGTGCCCTCAAGCCTCGGCAGCAAACAGCAACAGTCTCCGGTGAAAAGCGTCCCACAGCGGCTTCTTTACTCAGCCCTTTAATAGAAATGCAGGCGGGGCGTGGTGGACAGGGAGAGCGGCCAGGTGTTGATGGGCGGGCGCGATATGCAGAGGCTTCTGGTCCTTGAAGTCCTGCTCCGCGCGCTCGCAGCCCTGGTCCGGTCCACGCGTTCACAAACCTGCACCCTGGTGACACTGGTGCGCAGCGGGACCCGCGAAGCGGGTTCCGCAAGTTGTAGGTAGAAAATAGGGATCCAGAAGTGCCCTCAAGCCTCGGCAGCAAACAGCAACAGTCTCCGGTGAAAAGCGTCCCACAGCGGCTTCTTTACTCAGCCCTTTAATAGAAATGCAGGCGGGGCGTGGTGGACAGGGAGAGCGGCCAGGTGTTGGTGGGCGGGCGCGGTATGCAGAGGCTTCTGGTCCTTGAAGTCCTGCTCCGCGCGCTCGCAGCCCTGGTCCGGTCCACGCGTTCACAAACCTGCACCCTGGTGACACTGGTGCGCAGCGGGACCCGCGAAGCGGGTACCGCAAGTTGTAGGTAGAAAATAGGGATCCAGAAGTGCCCTCAAGCCTCGGCACCAAACAGCAACAGTCTCCGGTGAAAAGCGTCCCACAGCGGCTTCTTTACTCAGCCCTTTAATAGAAATGCAGGCGGGCGTGGTGGACAGGGAGAGCGGCCAGGTGTTGGTGGGCGGGCGCGGTATGCAGAGGCTTCTGGTCCTTGAAGTCCTGCTCCGCGCGCTCGCAGCCCTGGTCCGGTCCACGCGTTCACAAACCTGCACCCTGGTGACACTGGTGCGCAGCGGGACCTGCGAAGCGGGTTCCGCAAGTTGTAGGTAGAAAATAGGGATCCAGAAGTGCCCTCAAGCCTCGGCAGCAAACAGCAACAGTCTCTGGTGATCAGCAGTGGCAAAGTGCCCAAAGCATCTAAGTTGGCAACACCATGTCAGGAAAAAAGTCTAGGGGGACAGCAAAAGGTTTGGTGAACTTTAGCCAAAAAGGGCCAAGTCCAACAGCACCTTCCTCCCAAAATCAAGAAAGGGGAATCCTTTCTACCTTATGCAGAGCCTGTGTGCCCACCAGTGATGTGGCTAGGGGACTGAGCAGTCCCCTACGCCGTGGGCACTCAAAACTGGTTGTGGGGTTGGTCCCCCAGCCAACCTGGCTGAGGAAGCAAAGGTTTACCTTCTCTAGCTCTCATCTCATATTTACTTGTGAGAAGGCAACTCCTTTACAGGTTAATAAAGTTCATGCATCCTCCTTAACTGGTTTTCATGCAAGGGGACGAAAACCACGCCTCTCACACCAGGTCAATGTCCCTGCCCTGGAAGCCGTATTACCACCACATTAAGGTCAAGCACTAGCTGGTCTTCAGGATGGAAAAAGGTAACTTTCTAAATGTACTTTTAATAAATCCATGCCATTACAGAGATAGAAAATGCAAATGAAGATCAGTCTTGGTCCCATCCAAGAAGCAGAAGAGTAGCCAGTATGTCATGGACTGTAGTGCAAGAAGGAAATTTGCCCCTCTGGCTGCTGTTTGAATTAAAAAATAAAGCAATATTCAGAGTTTAGTGGGACACTCAGGCATTTGGGCACCGGAGCCACTGCACCTGCTGCACCAATGGAAGCTACACCACTGCCAGACCATACTGCCAGACCACATCCTCTTTCAATAGAAACACAACCAGTCGCTGGCTGCTGTTTTGCCTCGTTGGCCTTCATCAGCGAGGTGCAGCCATTGGGAACAGAAAGCTTCAAAATCGAGGTGTGGGCTTCAGTACTAAATTTGAGGTGGTGGTTACTGGTGGCCACCACCAGTACTTAATTGTCAACACTGGCACTTATTAGAGTCTGCCACACGGTGTCACAGTTTGTCTAAATTCGAGGTGAACATGACAACAGTTGTTATTAATTCAATACGCATTAAAAATGACTAATACCTGCTGCTCAAACCCTTCTTATAGCTTTGGGGAGCCTGGAAAAGTTAGAATTGTCACACTTGTAGGGTGTGATGGTTAGTACTTGTGCTGGTTGTGTCACTGGTGGATCTGGCAAGTCCAAAGGGTGTTGCAAACTGCAGTGGTCTCCTGATGAGGACCCTGGCTCCTACGTTTTTTTTTTATAAATTAAGCATTGGGTGCATACCATTGTGAAGGCCTGGTCATTGGGGCAACTACGTCACAAAACAACACCACGACGGTGCAGAAGCAAATTAATTTGTGGCTTCAGTAAAGACTAATGCAGCTGTAATCAGACCACAGCTACTCCCAAATTAAATATTATTTGTGTGCTTTTAAAATTCACTATATTTTATCATTTCAAAAATATGTAATTCTGGAATTAATTTTTGTTCTGAAAAAATATGTAATTCTGGAATTAAAAGCCCAAACCATTTGTGATTTTGTTGACCTCACTGGGGGCCATGGTCCATAAAATATACACACCTCGCAGCGAGCCTGAAGGAAGTCATGTTTTAGACACGCCTTGTGAGAATCTAAGAGATGTGGGATGTTTTTTGAAGCACTGTTCAGGTTTGATTATTTTGATGCCAATTAGCCTCACTTTCTTCTGATTGGTATGCAAATAACTGAAAACTGACAAGCCCATACTAGCTTTTAAACTAATGGACGAATCCACAATGCAGATAACTGAGCAGTGCTTTGGAATTAGCAGTTTGCCTCCCACTGTCGGCTGAGCCATACCGTTCAACATGAAAGTGGCCTAATGATCAGTTCATAGCGCTCTGAAGTGACTAAGTTGGTGACTATAGCATATAAAACTCCAACTTAAAAAATTGAGGGGCAGATTTACAAGCCCCTTGCACCGGCATTGTGTCACTTTTTTTGATGCAACAGCGGCACAAAGAATGTGGCCAATTTACAACGTGACGCCCTGATTCACATTATACCTGCCCAGTGATAATGTATGCAGGCTGGGCGATTCCACGCAAAAAAAGTGTAGAACTGACGCAGTAAAATTTACAACATTTCACTGCGTCATTCTACGCCTTCACTGCGTCAAAATCCCTGCACCTGCTCAGACCAGGCGTAAGGAATGACACAGGGCTTTTTGTATGAGACTCACCTGTTGTGGCACATTGCTGAAGCTGCGTCACTTTCATGAACAACTCTAGCAATGAATCACTTTTGTGCCAACACATACTTCAGTATTTCTGACGCATCTGTTAATCTGGCGCCATGGAGCACCTTATTGTAAATACAGCGCATCCATGGTGGCACATGGACATTTGGTACTGTCGCAAGGAAACTGACATAAGTTCCTTGTAAATCTGCCACATAGTGCTCTTGCCTTGGCATTGAAATGAGCGCAGTTAGGACACCACGCAGGCATCATTCGCCAGGAAGCTCGGTAATGCAACATTTTTAAGCGGAGGTTTAACTTCTCCATTTAAAATGTCTTTCCTGTCCTGCAGAGGACCAGGTGAAAGCAAATGAACTGGAATTTGAACAGTTCGAGATTTAGGGCTCGGGAAAGAAGACACCAGCCACCATGTTAAATACCACAGAAGTGCCCTAATAACTTATGTGCTCGTCTGAACACTTTGACGAGTGCCCTCTTTTGTTACAGTCCCTCACAAAAAGAAAGTCTCAACTCAATGGAACAGTGAGTGGGAATACATTTTCTTTCGTTCTTGGTTGCCGTATTTAATTACCGTTTATAGTGGAAGGAAATTAGTTCCTGGAAAGGATACTTGTATTGTATTAGATTTCCGCTTTCCGTTCACATGAATTAATGCTGACAATTATCCAGTAGGAAAGTACTCACACGTTAGAGTTAATATGACCGTTATACTTATTTCTTTTGACAGTTATTGAAATGTAATCATCTGATCACGGCTCTTTAAAAACAAATCCATGCCTTGCTCAGTAGTTAAGTTTGTCTTTTTATCATCCTGCAAATTATAAAACAATATACTTTAATAGCCGCAACGATTAGTTTCATTGTTCGTTCTGCTACTGTCATCTAGTGGTAATCTTGAGTAATTTCATCCGACGGGAAAAGCAGGCTTTATTTTCAACAAGTCAATTCGAAGAAAACAAGCTAAATCTCTAAACTATAGCCTGTTTGATTCGCGCATGCACTGATTTCAATTAAATTCACTTAAAACAACCTGTGTTAGAATACTGCATGTTTGACGGGACTTGCTGCTCTTATGGTAGCAGGCGTCAATCTATGAATGTCATATCGCTGGTGAGACATGTGGGACTGCCAATTAAGTAATCATTAGGTTACAATAATTAAAGCAGTTATTTTCCCTCATACCATAGTCATAGTCATAATTATTGTACAGTTAAAAAAACCTTTACACTAAAGCAAAAGCTTAAAAATATCAAATACTGTTAAAAAAGCCTTTTCAAGTTCAAGTGGCAATAAAGTGCTAAAATCTGCTAGAAATTGTCCCTGGTGAGGTTTGTTACAGCCGGCTCTTTGCAGCAGTTAGTGTCCTGAAGTGTTGCAGTCTTGAAAAAATATTGCGCAATTCAGTCGGACATCTGGTTGGAAGGTTCAGGGAGTCCATGTCTAAAAAGCAAGTTTTGAGGCTGGGTGTCTGCTGCTGTTGCTCTGTCCTTCCCCTTTTTAGACTACGAGTTTGATATGCTCCAGTTTATAAGGTGCAAGCAGTGCTTAAAGTCTGAGGGGTGCAGGTCATAAGTAGTTTTGCACCTCCTCAGCCTGAATGTTCCAATAGCTTTTGGTCCAGGTAGATCATGGGTACTCACAAACATTTTCCTGCTGGCCGCAAAGTTTGGTCTATGGTGTGACCGAGGGCCGCACTGATGACAGAGGGTGGTGTGGGGGGTGTAAAGTGGGTGTAGGGGAAGCACAACATGTATATCTAGTGGCTGTCTTTAAAAATGAAGGTGTTCTAAAGTTAAGGGCCTACGGCCAGATTCATGAAACGAAAATCGGCTCGCAAAGGGCCAGATTCTCAGAATCTGTCCCTTTGCGAGCGCAATTTTTGCATTTGGGATTCATCATCCCAAATGTAAAAATCACTATTACAGAATTCGCATTTTAGCGGGGAATTGCATTTAAGGAATCTCTATTTGAGATTCCTTAAATGAAATTCATTAACCAATTTTAAATTGCGAATTCGCAATATTTGGCCGCTATTTACCACGAAGTCAGACTTCGTGGTAAATAGCGAAAAAAATAGAAAAAAGCACTTTAGTGCATTATTCTCTGTTGCATGTTACACACACACATGTCATTTGGACATGTGTGTGCGCAACACCTGCGTAATGTTGCATTTCAGGGGTGCTACAGGGTGTCCTTTGGACACCCCTGGCACCCTTGAAAATCGCATCCTTATTTGCGATTAGCAAATTGCTAATCGCAAATAAGGAATAACTCCCCATTCATTCCTATGGCCAGGCCAGGCCCATAGGAATGAATAGGGAGTTATTCCTTATTTGCGATTAGCAATTTGCTAATCGCAAATAAGGATGCGATTTCAAGGGTGCCAGGGGTGTCCAAAGGACACCCTGTAGCACCCCTGAAATGCAACATTACACAGGTGTTGCGCACACACATGTCCAAAGGAATGCCCATAGGAATGAATGGGGAGTTATTCCTTATTTGCGATTATCAATTTGCTAATCGCAAATAAGGAAGATGTAGGAATCGCAATATTTATTGCAATTCCTACATGAATCCCGTTTTGCAAGTCCTTAATAGCGATTCCTTATGAATCGCTTTTAAAGACTCGCAAAACGGGTCTTTGATGAATCTAGCTGCTAGTTACTTCCTTTCCTTAACTGCGAATTAACCTTTAAATAAGTTCTTGCTGTATATTTAACATTTTGTTTTTCATGTTAGTGCTGAATCGAGTAAACAGCAGCCAGTGCTGCTGCTGCCCAGGGGACCACATGTAAAGGTCAGGAGGGCAGCATGCGGCCCCCGGGCCATACTTTAAGTATCACTGAGGTAGATGTTCCACATACTACTAGTACCTGCTGCGCCTAGTTTGGTAGCTGATATTTTGAGGTATTTGATGGTTTTTATGTTGAGTTGGCAATTCTGTGGATTCAGGCTGGTGATTACTGCCTGCCAGCATGTGCGTGTGCCTAGACTGATAAAGTTGGTGCGAAGTAGTAGTTTCCTTTGCAGTAAGAGCTGAGAGAAGATACATTGGACGTGTATTAAGGTTTCTGAGACTATATAGCCGGCAGGTAGTATCATGGATGGCAGAGCCGCACCAGGCCGGATGGTGGTCCAAGAAATTCACCCCCGCCATTCTTAGTGCCAACAGCCTGTGTTTAATCCAAAGTGGATTTGTTGGTTATTAGGTCAGTTGTTTTTTTCCCACATACGTTTTAATCTCTGGATACGCTGAAAACCTATTTAATTTACTACCTGGTAGGATGACGATCCAAGTCATGCTATAAAGGTATTCTTTCTAAAAAAACAAAAACAAAAAGAAGGATTGGCTGAAGTTAGGGAATGGTCAAAATAAAAACACATAGGCCTAGTCACAAAAGTAAACCATACACAATGAGTATATTAACATGTGTCATTTTATTCCTTCACTTTTGAGTAAGTTTCCTGCGTTTTACTATTCACCACTTAAAAGTGTAAAGTTACTCAAAAGTGTAAATTTACTAGTATGTCTCTACCCCCCACAATCCCAAAACAGGAGTGTTGACAAATTTACGAGTGTAAAGCTACTACTGCTAAAAAAAAGAAGCAGTAGTAAGTTTCGCACATGTTCAACCACTGATACTGCAACACACTCAAATAAAAAATAATGGTGGCAAGGATTTAAAATAGAACACCATAGGAAATCATCTTAGAGTGAACTCTTTTTACTTTTTCAATAGATAACTACAATTAATTTAATGTTAAAAATGCAATCATAATTAACAATAAATATTATTTTATGATAAAGTATTTTAATAACATTTAAATGTAAAAATAAATGCACCTTTAATTTATAAATCAAATATTTAAATACATTGAAATTAGTTCTACACAAAACATGTAAGTTTCAATACATAAAATTTGTACATGTAAATGTATTACTTTAGGTGGGATTTTTATTGTTTTAATACATCTAAAAATAATGTTCATTTAATGTATTATTTAAATCAGTTAGATATTTAATTTAAATTTAAGCTACTGATGCTGTGATATAGCATTTTTTGTTCTACATTCAAAATAACTATATAAAATTAATTTACATTAATGTTTAACTTCAAAATATTTTACTATTATTGTAAAGTTTAACAAACTTTTTAAAATATTCCTATACTTTTCGAATAAGAGATATCCACATTGGCTCTTGTTACACTTTCAAACAGAAGTGTTGGAATTTCTAAATTCACCACCCGGGCTTGCACTCCATATAGGGAAGCTAATTTACCATGAGCGGGCAATTGGATGAACTCAACTCTAGATTGACATTTCTGGAGTTTAGCACATCATAACCTGCCATTTGTTTGTAAATTAATTCCTTTTTTTAGAAAGATTCACTCGAACATCCTAAATAACTATTTTGGCAATAAAATCAGCCAGACTTTCCTAACTAAAATGTGAATTTTATATTGCTCTAAAAAATTGTGCAAATCTCCCTGTATTAGCATGTCTGGAAAAGTAATTAATAGATGATGAGAATGGATGTTCTGACTTCAATTTGGAGAAAAAAACTCAAGCCCTCATTATGACTGACCCCTGAAAAATGGGCTAATTATCAAACCTTTTAAAACCGATACCACAGAAATCAGAATTTATCAGGTGCAATAATTAACCACTTTTAGATATTCTGCTCCTTTAAAATGGGACACAACTCATGGATTTTGAGAACCAACATCTGTATGGACTGGTTTTAGCTGACCATTTTCTTCCAAGAATTTATTGTGTTCAAATATTTTATTGCATTTGAATAAAAATAAGTACAGTTACAAAACTGCAGTGGTACATAAATATCAGAAATTGATGCATGCAAGCAAGATGTTAAAAAGAGTTACATGACAAACAGTACCTGAACTGGGGTGAAAAAGGTAAAAGTTGACATATAAAAAATGATTATGTAAATATCTTGACAAATAGCAGGTACTTGAACTTCGTTGAATAGTAAATATGATCCCAAAGAAGATGGGCCAGATAAAAGACCATCAAATAGCGCAGTAAGGTCATGTATGGCAGAATGTGTATCACTTGATAAATAGAGTACATCAGCAAGGAAGAAGAAATTAGAAGGGAAGGAGAAAGAATAGAAGAGTAGGAGGAAAGAATGTTAGGGTGGAGGAGGGTACAATGGGACATCTGTCAAATATATCATGGCAAAGACAAGAGAGGACCCAAAAGGATTTTGAGCTACCAAGCCCCGAGCAGACACATCCATATAGTTATCCAAAGAATGCCATATATTACTAGTGATTGGAGGTGCATATAGTTTCCTTTCAATAGTAGTATGAGCTCCTCGAAGATATGACACACAAGAGCACTAAGTAAGGTATGATAAAAGACGGAAGGATTTCCATTCTGTGAATATAATCTTGACTGCAATCGATAAGAGAAAATCTAGTAGCTCCAAATCTATATTATCAAGAGGTAAAGGGGTAACTGTAGCCCATAGACCCAGCATAATCATAAGAAGGGAGAGAGTTATAGGTTTATTCAAGATTATAGACACATGTTTCTGTATAGAGCCCCAAAAAGAGTCTAATAGTGTGCATTCAAAGAACATATGTTGATGGACGCCTGGTTATGAATTGCAATTCCAACATAGATCACTATCCCATAATTTCAGTTTGTGTTAGTGAGCAGGAGTCCAAAGTATGAGATTAATTGTGAAGAATTTAGACTAAATCAATGAAAGAGCAATTTTGTTATGCAGGGATCATTTCCCAATCAATTGCCAGGTATCATCAGAAATATGTGTAAAAGTATCCTCTTCAAAATGGTGAGACCATTTAACACAAGTAATTGTGGATTGTGAAGACTGAGGAGCAGATAAAAATGTATAACGTTTGGAAGTAATATGGCCCAAGTGTAACCACATAGCAAGAAGTGAGACAATAACCTAATCTGTAGAGAGCGTTACCTTAGAAAGATTGACTTATAGTTTTAAGAAGGTATAAAAATACATGTTACTGAAATTATGTTTTTAGTTAAAAAAGGGTAGAGGGTCATGATTAGTATCATAAAGGTCCTTCACTAATCTAATACCTTTGGCAGCCCACTGAGAGGCAGTATGAAGTTCAATATCATTAGAAAGCTTTGGATTAAGCCATAAAGATGTCCATCTTGATTTATAAATGGGTTTTGAAAGTCTTCTATCAAAGTATTTTAAAGCATTAACCGTATCTAATATAATACGTTGAGAGTGGGCTATTGTTCATTTCGAGCTTGTAAGAAGGGAGAGAGTGCTAAAGGAAGAGCACAAGTCTCTTTCTATATGTACCCTTAGAGTTATGTAGTGAGATTCTGGTAAGAATCAAATTGCACCTTGAGACACTAGGAAGGATATTTGGTATACATTCCAATCCATAATATTACAACCTCTCAATGTAGAGGGGTTCCTAAGGTATTTATAGGAAATTCTAACTCTCGTGTTGCTTGTAGTGAACATATCAATTTCATTAAAAAAAGATGATGAAAGTTTTATTGGGAGCATAGAAGACAGGAAAATAATTATTGGCGTTATTATAATTTTAAGAGTTTGCAGCCTACCCCACGGCAAAATATATTTAGGTGACCAGGAAGACAAGAGATCTCTAATTTTATTCATTTTGTGGGATTCGTTATAATGCACAGTATCTGTAAGATCTCTACAAAACCAGGTCCCCAGATGTTTAATGTGTGTGGATTGGCATTTAATGCCTGAATCTCCTAAGTGGGAGGGAAGACACAATGGATTCAGGGGGAACACTTCAGTTTTCTCTTTATTAAGGGTATAGCCTGAGACAACAGAAAACTCACGAATAATTTTAAAAATAGAAGGCATGGTTGATTCAATGTCTTGTGAAAAAATAAGGACATTGTCTGCATAAACTACCGTTTTAAGGGGCTTATTAGGATAGCGGATTTTCCGCATCCTCTGGGCCGGCGGAAGCCACCACCGGCCCGGAGGATGGGGAAAATCCGCTGCGGACCCACCAAAGACCCACCGCCACATTAGGATGGCTGGTGGGTCCTGGTTTCCGTACGCTGCTTTTCCGCCACGGTTGGCTTACAACCGCGGTGGAAAAGCTCTAATGTAGTGTAGTTCCTATTTTCCCAATAGGCTCTGCGCATTGGAATAATACCTACAGCAGTAAAGGCCTAGGCCAGACGTTAACTAGGTCTACTACTGTCGATACTAGACTTAAGTTTTGGGTTTGCCAGCGTAGCTCAGAGTTCGCTAGAAACTTTCTCGAATGTTCAAGGAGGAATTAACTTACCTGATTAGACAAGAAGGGATTTAGTTTCTGACAACCATAGAACATGACAACTTTGCTCTCCCCTAATCAAGAGTCAATCTCCAGAGTCGTGTGAGCACAAGGCAATTATTTTACTCAGTCAGTACGTGCATTCTTAGTCTCATCAGAATGTAGAGAAAAGGAAGAGAGACGGGCGTGTTCAATAAAAAGGTGTTATTTATTGATCAGTCTCTTTTCTCATACATGAGAAATGGATCGATATTATTGCAATACTTATAGCTAAGTAAAGTGCATACATTAAAAGCAATAGTATAAAATAATACTGTAAAAACATTGATATGGTTTCTGAGCCATATGATGTTTCAAATGATTAAAATATATTTACATACACATATACATTTGACTAAACGTACTCAACTGGTGTTTCTAAATACGCCTACCCCGTGTACCTGACCTAAGTCTAATGCGTGGGCGGGAATAGAAAGTTACAGTTTAAGTTAAGTTTGTTTTTGCCAAGTGAATAACTAAAGAATTCTCTGTGAGGGGTTATTCAGTTCTGTACCTGGAATTTAGGATGAATGAGGAATGGTATCTCTTTCTCTGCTCTCGATATTCCAGGCTGCCTGCGAGGGCTGCCCGAAAGCGCCGGTGCTGGGTCTCTCGGCTTGAGATAGCAGCGCGTCTCTCAGCGCGTCAGGAAGGCGGGGCTGCTGCCAGCGGGGTCTGCTTCTGCTCTTGGCTTCGGCAAGTATGGCTGCTCCGTCTTGTCACCACGCGTGTGTTTGCATAGGGCAAGATCGGCAATATTTATACCTTAAAGGTGCCGAGATTGACGTAAGGATGGACATAGATACGTCAATAAAGATGTCATACGACTTTCTCGTTAGCACATTCTTTACTAAAGTTCTCGGTGAAATCAAAACAATGGCCGCAGGGTTTTTCCCAGGTTGTCATAGGTTTGATTTGTTATGAGAACGTCGTATGCCTTATCAGGGGCTGGAGGAATGTCGCTTGTCTAATTAGATCTCAAGCGTTATGACCTAATCAGATAACACGTTCCTGTGCCGTAGTGTGACTGCGTCAGATAACGGTATCTGCATCATGGGGGCTGTTCTTGCCTCATGGGCTGACTGTTAGTTAACTTGATAGTTAGTTTAACCAGAATAGGGTCAGGAATAGGGGGATCGATTCAGAACCTATAGGAATACATGACACCCACTCCACGCTAACTATGGTCATATTTACTAATCTATGCATAGTATAACATAGTACAACATACTATAGAGTATAGTGTATACCTTACCACCCCAAAATACATAAATGCATTTCGAAATTTTCAAATATACTGAAAAATTGCAGTCATATATATTGTATGCACTCAAGCTATGAATTAAATGCAAAAGTAAACACGCATTTGTATGCATTATTGCTTATTTGGTATATGAGAAATACACATGAAATGGCTCTTAATATGGCTATACAGAAAGGAAGTCCGAGACCATTTCATCACATAATGAAATATTTTTGAACATCCCAGCGGGCAACTAAAGTTTATAAAGTATCTAAAAATAGAAATCTTAGTTCTCTAGGAATAGTTTCTTACTTTAAGCAGAAGATCAGTGTCCTGGAAAAAATATGGGAAAATATTTTAGGGGGTTGCTGAAAATTGCTGTCCGCGAACTGGATTGTAATTGTTCATGTGACTTTATTTTTAAAGTTGAAGGCCGAATTCAGGGAACGCCGTGTGCGAGTTTACTCAAAAGTCTCTATTTCTGTTCTGGAGAGAACATCATATCATTCAGGCTTTCGAAAAAACTGTCAACAGCTTCATGGGAAAGTTCCACTAAGTCGGGAATAGGTGTAACCATGCATTCATGCTCATGATTGTCTCCATTGACATTCTGATTTGCATCACTGACAGAAGGTCGTACCTGTTCGATGCTGCTTTCATCTTGAACTTCACTACTCTTCAATCGTAGTGGTGAAGATTCCAGGAATGCCGTCATCAGGATTGGCAGCCTTTGAGGGCAGCACAAAGCGTGAACCTTGGTAGGAACCAACAGTGTATCTGCATCCACTGGCGCATCCGATTGTAGCGTCAGACAGGTGTCTAACACGCATTCTTCTCCGCATAGCAGACACCTTAGTACAGGTAAAACACACCTTTGCCACATTGGTCGAAATGATAGAAACCAAGTCATGTTCAGGTCTCTAAGCCGGGAGAGTCCCAGGATTTTTGATATCCGGTCCCGGTATCCAATGGCTAGGATCGTCTCTTCCATTGTCGCGAGAGTTTGATCTGTGACATGGGTTGCCATAACGAAAAATAAGGACTAGGAATAGGATTCCTGCAATTAGTCCCAGGATCAGGGGAAGTCCGCCAAAAATCGAATGGACGAAATCTGGAAAAATACCCAGTATGGCTTTGAATGGTGTTAATGCCATCGAAAATACTGTCTTAAATACCCCTGAGATCCCATTGGTATCAGAAATATTTAAGATTTCGCTCAGGATTTCCGCGAAATGTACGGGGGAATTAGTTGATAATAATGTATGTATCTCTGCAGTCGTCCTTGCGACTTGTAGATCATACGTTTCTTTTGATGACGAGAGCCTTGTAGGCGTCTGAAGAAGCACTGTTTTCATTCTGCTTAAAGTATCTATTCGAATAGAAGTAATTTTCAAATTGGGCCATGCCCTTGCCTCCCTGTCTGGAAAGGAGCTGGGGAACAAAGAACGTCCACAGCACTTGACCTTCGCCGTCGTAGTGACTAGATAAGGAGTCCCGGGCCTAAGACTACAACATCTGCGGTCTACAATAAGAATGTAACTCCCATTATAGAGTCTTTGAAAGAATGGTTCTATTTCAGTTGCAGGTGCGCCTTGCTGGTGACATGAAAGGTTGTATGAATTCCCTTCACAGGCTCCGTGCAAACTAATACCGTTACACAGAAGCGTGCCGCTTAGTGATATAGCACAATTGTTGCCACTAAGAAACACTTTCTGTCCTTTATTACTGACACATGCATGTGAATAGGGTAGGTTCCAAGTTGTTTTAAGGTACCCCTTTCCCAATTTCTCGTACATGCCAGCCTGTATATATTTTTGGCAGTATTGAAACCTGAAGGTTGAGATTGGAATATTTATGATTCCGTGTATTATCCATTCACTGACAGGTCGTTCTGACATTGTCATTGGTAATCTTTCTAGTTTTTCAATGCTCAAGATTGTATAATCAGCACCCTTTTGCGCCATACCGATTTGTCTATCAGTAAGGTTAAAGATTTGGAATAGTGACGTTGTGTTGATTAAACGCCAAGGCACATAGCCTGAACGCAAATTTTGTAACGTCCAGCCAAGTTGTACAATAGAACGCAATTGTGACTGACCATGTTGTAATAACAGTAAGTCTTGCGATAATATATCGATTGCTGAAGACACAATGCTGTCCAATGAAAAAATTCTGGAGGACAGAGTCATTAACCCATTGTCCACTACAGAAAGTGATTTTTCCAAATTGATACGGTCAATTTCCCGTATTCTCTCTGCTGTTTCAATTTGAGTAACCTTCCAGGCCTCATTGTATGCTGCATATACAGAGGCTGCTATGAAACGCTTTTGACGCTGTTTGCGTGGTCCCAGAATGAAATCACGCAAGTCAGCACCATCAGTAAGTAAAGTTAGGTGTTGCTTAATTTCAGGCAGTGTGGAAGTTTGAAGCCATTGAAGGCATAATTTGCCCACACTGTAGGTTGTTATTATCCCTGGGTGATGTCTTTGGGGATATCTAGGGTCTGGCCTGGTCATTTTGAACCCCTGTGTTTTATTCAGGAATCTGTCTTGACAGTTATTTGTATCTATTGGCCAGATCAACCATTGTTTCCAATCAGGATGTGTTCTGTTTTGGTTTAATATATGGTTTACGTCTATCTCTTCATCTGTATCAGAGCTATTGCTAGACATTATTGGTTTTGGAATAGACGGTTTATTTAAATCTTTGATTTTGGCTAAGCCAAGACAGGTGGTTTGTTGAACAGTGTCATTTAAAAATATCATTTGTTCTGGGATCATGCAGGCTCTAAACAAAGCTTCTAAACCCTGTACTTGCCATTCTTTTGTACCCCAAACACTTTTTAAATCAACATTATTGTCCCAATAATCAAATCCAAAAGTATTCATTTTTTCAAAGAATGAATCTGAATATATCAATTTTGTGTTGGTTATCATAGTTTTCATCCCTGTCTTGTTTGACAATTTAAAATAAAATGTTTCAGCATTACTTGTGTTAAAACCTGAAAAATATGAATATTTGTCATACACGGTTCTAGAGCTCCCTTTTGGAGGTGTAGCACAATGTTCCCATTGATTATAATTCAAAACATTTCTAGGTTGTGCAGATTTATGTAAAAAATGGTTACCATAATGGTTATAGCAGTACATACTATCATAATTTGTAGAACCTTGCAAATAATCATGTTTTGTAAATTTAGCAGACATTACTAAATCAGACATCATATTATTAATGCTTTCGAAGTCCCAATCATCAGCAAATGAGTTTGGTTTTGCAAAATCACTCAAGGAGATCTTGATTTGGTGTGGATATTTCAGGATCTCGACCGGACCATAAATTTCATAGTCAGTGTTGTCCCAGGCTACCCCACCAGGTATCGGATTGGCTGTGAAGTTGGCTGAAGAAAGTTCTGGAGAAAGTTCTCTTTTCTCGACGTGTGAAGATGTGTGTGGTTTGAGGACCAAGTTGATGTTCTGACTTGCTGTGTCCATTTTAGCATATTTTCCCTCAATGAAGCGTCCCAAAGTAAATACCATGATGAGCCAAAGTATGAGGATAAATGCACCAAAACCCACCCAAAATTCAATCCATGGAGAAATCAGATATGTTTCTTTCAGTTGTTTCAAAAGTTCCTTAGCTTTGTCTTTAAAGGATTTTGATGATGGCTGTGTCTTTGATTCACTGAAGCCGTCAGAGGAATCATCGAAGTTGATGAAGTAACCGGATGCAGTTCTGTCAATTGTTCCAATTGGTTCAGGATTTTTGTTTCTTGCATTTTCACTTGGTACTTCAGTATAGATTGGTGTGTCTCTGCTAAATGTCTTTATTTGGGTTTTCAGAGGTCTGAGTTCTATTGCATTGTTGCATAGTCCTTCTTGTTCTTCTGCAGGCGTTTCGAATGTGATGAGCCTTTTTGATAGGACCTCTGTACTGGTAGCAAACCTTGGTGTTCTGCTACTTATTGGGAGTCCACTTGGCCTACCGTTTGTTATCGGCCACATGTTGTGGTTTTACCAGGTCGATGGATACAACTCGGTTCTCCTTTTTTCCAGCAAGTGGCGGTAGTACAACTGATCTTGTCCCGTTGACAGACAAGACAGGAACTGCTTTTCTGTAAGAAGGCCCAAATTCCTTCTTTACCGCGATCTTCTCCCTGACTAGATCCCCGACTTTTGGAATCCAGACAGGTCTTGCTGGGACAGGTGGTGATTCTTCAGTGGTTGTTGGCTGTTGTTTCAACTGTATGTTGCTCAGGTCTTTTCTTGTTTTGTTTAAGTCCTGCAAAATAGCCAAACGGTCTTTGACATCAAAGGTTTTTTCTTTCACCACTGAAGTCTGACTATCAAGGTCAGAGATCATCATCCTAGTTCCAAATAATAATTCGTACGGACTGAATCCCTTCAGAGAATTTCTTGGCAAGTTATTTAGACTACGTTGGACACTTATTAGATGTTTGACCCACCCAGCTCCCGAACCTAATATCCTTTCCATTATAGATTGCTTTCTGCCTTGGTTTTTTCTTTACACCATCCCGTACCCTCAGGAAGGAAGTGAGAAGATTCCCGCTGGACTGTGCTCATTTGGCCATGTTTCCCCCCAGGCTGGTATGCCTGAGTGAAAACAATGGTCAAACGTAACATGCTCTTAGCGTATATGCCATTTAGACTCGCAAATCTTGTATAATAGTCCGGACGTCAGCCGAGTGCTGGTGATCTACATTATAAGTGGAAACTAGCCTGTATATGTTAATCGCAAGCCATTCTTTTTGCTGGTAATATTATCTGCCTTGATACGACGAGGTATTAAACTGCTTCTCTCCCCACTGCGATCTCTGTTGCAGTTTGGGCAGTTTTTTACAAACATGGTGTAATGCAGGCTCATGCCTGGCCACCAGTACCGTGATTGTAATTCTTCCAGAGAATCTTTTAATTTAAGGTGTCTGAGACCCTCGCCCATGTGTGCGTCTGCGATTAACAAGTTTCTCCTGTCCATGTTTGGAATCACTCTATCCCCCACTCCAGGGATTCGAGCAAAAGGGACGGAGTTTGCATCGATTATGTATGTATAATTGAGTGGATAGTTGATCTGTAGTGCTGAGCAGTCGCCTTTTGATGACGTTTTCACCGCCAGCAATGTTTCACCGTCAATGTATTTTAATGTACGCTTTTTTCGAACTACGGGAGCCGATTTAGTGGCTGCCGCTGCGGCTGTTTCAGCCAATGAATTCCCTACAACGTGAACGCCATCACGTTGATGACTCAGTGAGTGAGTCACGTGAGTCTTTGGTAGTTCTTTTTGTAAAAGAGCTATTTGTTCCCAGAGCAGTCTCTGCTTTATTGGTGCATCTGTGTCATCTTTGTAACCGTTCTGAATCCATGTCTGCAAATCGCTGTTATATGATTTGAAGCAGTAATATGAATCTGACACTATAAGTGTCGGGAATTCGCGATCCGCATTATCTAGCGCCATTTTCAAAGCTATTATTTCAGTTTGTTTTTCTGAATTAGTTTCTACCGAGTGTGATTTTGTTAATAGAGGTCTCAGTTTACCTCCGCGCCACACTTCTTTTGTAATCTCACATGTGGGGTTGTATGCTTGTTCTCCCCAAACGGAGGGTTGAGCATGTCCGTCTGTATAGATTACACAGGCGTAATGTCGTAGAGGCAGAATGTCGATTGGCAGAGGATATGTTTTTTTATATTCTAGATTTTCCATTTCTTCTAGTTCTGGATCAAAGAAGTAGTATACTTTGTCCGTTGTGATTGAATTTACCCATTGTAACCATTCTGGATCCAATGTTGTTGATGGTAAATTACACGGTGTTGTTAATGCCTCAAAGGCTGATTCAGCTGTTCTAACTGTGATATGTCTACCGTCAGCTATGTCTTTTTCTCTAGCTATTGTGGTTTGAACTGCGCGAATGATTTTTTCTTTGTTGCTGAATCTCTGTTCAGCTTTTGTGTACAAGTGTGATTTGAATGCAATTGGTACCTTTTCTCCCTCATTAGAGGTCAGGTATGTGAATCCGCATCTCCCTGGGATGACTCGAATCACAAGATTGCGTGTGTTATCACGTGTTTCTAATTTTGTTTTAATTAGCATGTCTGTTTGTAAGGATCTCAAAATTTCTGTGTGTGTTTGAGTCCAACTGGATCTTTTAAAGTCTGGTTTGATTAGATCATAAAGGGGTTTGACCCTTTCTGCGTAATTTGCAATGTATGTTCTTCCGAAATTTAGGAAACCTAGAATTGACTGTAGGTTTTTTAGTGTTTTAGGAGCTTGGATTACGGCACATTTCTCTAGGAAATTGTCTGCCAGGCTTTTGCCTTCACTTGATAACTCATATCCTAAGAATAGGACCGTCAGATGGGCAATTCTGGATTTTTTGAAATTGAATTTGTAACCCTCTGCAGCGAACCCAAGTATTATGGTGTTCACCCTTTTCAAGTGAGTCTCCAAGTCATCATCTGTTAAGTAAATGTCATCGACATAGGATAATGCTTCATCATCATATAGTTGTAGTAATTCTGTTACTCTCGCTGAGAATACCCCCGGGCTGTTCTTGTACCCCTGGGCTAACCGACAGAATTGTTTTTGAGTGCCATTTACTGAGAATGCAGTTAAATATCTGCTCTCTGGTGCTATGTTTTGACAAAAGAATCCATTGGAGATGTCCAAGGTTGTTTTGTATTTTTTGCGCACTATGTTATTCATTAGTGCAGCACTGTGTGAGTTTTGCACTGCAAAAGTTTTGCAACATGTGTTAAGGTGTCGGTAATCCAAAACTAGACGATATGAATTGTCTGGTTTGGAGACCGGAAACAAAGGATTGTTCATTTGTGAGGTGCAAGTTTCAATCACCCCCTGGTATTCTAGCTGATCTAGTATTTCATTTACCTGTTTTTTAGCTTCTTGCTTAATTGGGTACTGCCTTTGTGCAGTAGGTTGTGATTTTAACTGGATTTTGTGAGGAGGAGAATCCTCATCCCATCCTACATGATTTTTATATAAAGCAGGTGCTAAGGCCACTGCCCACTTTCTAGCAAGTGTGTATTTTTTATGAATCGGGATTTGATTCGAGAAGGCAGGCATAATTACTTCTTCGCCATGAGGGCACTCCCTGACAAACTCTGGTGGCCAGTCTTTTTCAGCTAGAAGGATATCATAGCCCTTGGAGAGATTATCCCAAAATAGTCCCCTTATTTTCCTAGTCTTATCTCCCTCTATACGTAATGTTATCTCGTATATCTTGTGGGGTTTGCTAACTCTGGTGTCTGCAGTTTCCACTTGAAGATATTCATTCGTGTCCACTGTCTCCAGATGATTCATAAGGACTTTGCGAGCTATGCTCACCTCTGCTGCGCTGTCTAGCATTGTCTGAGCCCACTCTCCGTTTTTCAGTTGTGTCCTCAGTATTCTCGGCATTGTTAACTACCTTGATACTGGCTACCTTCTTTTTTGGAAATTGTAATTTCTTTTTTAGCTGAGCAGGTTCCTTGTCTTTGGACTTGGCGTGCTCTTCTGATCGTCCTCTTCTTTCCGATTTCTGCGAGGAAGTCTGAAAAGATTGAGAGGGACGTGTATCAATGTCTTGATATCTATCAGGTTTTTTAATATTATCCCTATTTCTAAGGTTATATCTATTCCCAGAGGGGTCACTCTGCGGTGACCTCTGTCTTTGGTTTGGAGATTTCTCTCTTCGCCTGGGAGACCTCCCTCGGGACTGGAATTTCTTTTCTTTAGGATTGGATTGTTTGTTTCCATCCCAGTTCTTTTTTGGTGAATTATTATTAAAAAATATTTTTTCTGGACTTGTAGTCAGTTGCGGTTTTACTGGTATTCCACCTAGACTATCTCTGCCTAGTTCTTCATAGGATTTTTCTATGATTCTGGCAATTTCAGCTGGTTGGTCTGCTATATCTGTCTCTTTTAACCTCTGGCGGATCGCCACGTTTGCTGCTTCACCTTTTATGTTGGCTAATAATATAGCCGAGACCTGCTTGAAGTCTTTTAGTAATTTCATACCAAGAGTTAAAGCAGGTTCTGGACCGTATTCATCTTGAAATTGTTTTAGCACATCTGGTATTACCGAAATGGATGGAACACCGTGCGTTTTTGTGTAGATGGAAGCAAAGACTGTACCCCAAGTGTCACAGTCCTCAATGTGTGGTGCGATTCCCATTGGGAGACATATAGTCAGAATCCTGTGTTTTTCTAATGGGGTGGTGTCAGGAAACACTGCCTCTATTTGGGTAATTTTCTGTGCCAACCAGAATGGTATTTGTTCCCGTTTAGCCGGAACTTTACCTAGGCAGGATTGGATGTTCTGTGGTGTAATTTTATTTGTGTTCCCCTGGTGAGGGGTCAGCTGTGGAAGTTTAATCGCTGGCTGAATTGTTGAAGTCCGCATTACATACTGAACTAATTGTCTATGAATTTTTAGTAGTTGTTTTAGCTGTATTAACAGCTCTGCTGCAGGCATTCTTTCGATGTCTGGATGTGGTGTGTATCCGGCTAAGACCGGCCACGTTGCTCCTGGTCTTCCTAAAGGACCGAGCCTTGTAATGTGATTGTTATGTATTAGGGCGCCATCAAATAAGAGCAAATGCTCTTGGAATTTGAGTGGTACTTCCACCTCCTCGAAAGGAGTGTACTCATTAGGAGGTTCCTCTACTTTGTAATAGTGGAAGTACTTTGTTACAGCATTAGCTGCTGGAAAATGTATCCATGAATAGTATACCTCTGTCTGCCGATATTCGTGTGCCTCGATTACGAATATGACTGTGCCACCTCTAGGTGTCAGTCCATTTTCTATAAGTTTTAAGGTTATAGATCTCCTTTTAATGACCGGAATGAGTGTTATATTCGGGTCTGCTGCTTGCATGGTAGCATCAGCATCTGCGAGTTCAGTTGCTAATCTAACTGCCTCTCTTTCTTCATCACTTTCTGACATTTTACAGACAGGATGGTATTATAGCTGTTTGCAGATCAGGTTTCTTATGGAAACAGAGATTAGATGCACAATATTTTGGAACAGTGTATCCTTCAACGTTGACTATACCAAGAACCATACATAGGAGTTCCCTCCTGCGAGGTTTTGGAGGATATAACCTTTCACCCACTCCAGACGTCTTTGGAGTATAATGGGAAAAGGGGTCTGAGTGAGAAAGCACGATTGAGTTACTCTAAATGTCTTACGTTAGTTTTATCGCCCTTTCCAAACGCGTTGGGCGCCATGTAGTGTAGTTCCTATTTTCCCAATAGGCTCTGCGCATTGGAATAATACCTACAGCAGTAAAGGCCTAGGCCAGACGTTAACTAGGTCTACTACTGTCGATACTAGACTTAAGTTTTGGGTTTGCCAGCGTAGCTCAGAGTTCGCTAGAAACTTTCTCGAATGTTCAAGGAGGAATTAACTTCCCTGATTAGACAAGAAGGGATTTAGTTTCTGACAACCATAGAACATGACAACTTTGCTCTCCCCTAATCAAGAGTCAATCTCCAGAGTCGTGTGAGCACAAGGCAATTATTTTACTCAGTCAGTACGTGCATTCTTAGTCTCATCAGAATGTAGAGAAAAGGAAGAGAGACGGGCGTGTTCAATAAAAAGGTGTTATTTATTGATCAGTCTCTTTTCTCATACATGAGAAATGGATCAATATTATTGCAATACTTATAGCTAAGTAAAGTGCATACATTAAAAGCAATAGTATAAAATAATACTGTAAAAACATTGATATGGTTTCTGAGCCATATGATGTTTCAAATGATTAAAATATATTTACATATACATTTGACTAAACGTACTCAACTGGTGTTTCTAAATACGCCTACCCCGTGTACCTGACCTAAGTCTAATGCGTGGGCGGGAATAGAAAGTTACAGTTTAAGTTAAGTTTGTTTTTGCCAAGTGAATAACTAAAGAATTCTCTGTGAGGGGTTATTCAGTTCTGTACCTGGAATTTAGGATGAATGAGGAATGGTATCTCTTTCTCTGCTCTCGATATTCCAGGCTGCCTGCGAGGGCTGCCCGAAAGCGCCGGTGCTGGGTCTCTCGGCTTGAGATAGCAGCGCGTCTCTCAGCGCGTCAGGAAGGCGGGGCTGCTGCCAGCGGGGTCTGCTTCTGCTCTCGGCTTCGGCAAGTATGGCTGCTCCGTCTTGTCACCACGCGTGTGTTTGCATAGGGCAAGATCGGCAATATTTATACCTTAAAGGTGCCCAGATTGACGTAAGGATGGACATAGATACGTCAATAAAGATGTCATACGACTTGCTCGTTAGCACATTCTTTACTAAAGTTCTCGGTGAAATCAAAACAATGGCCGCAGGGTTTTTCCCAGGTTGTCATAGGTTTGATTTGTTATGAGAACGTCGTATGCCTTATCAGGGGCTGGAGGAATGTCGCTTGTCTAATTAGATCTCAAGCGTTATGACCTAATCAGATAACACGTTCCTGTGCCGTAGTGTGACTGCGTCAGATAACGGTATCTGCATCATGGGGGCTGTTCTTGCCTCATGGGCTGACTGTTAGTTAACTTGATAGTTAGTTTAACCAGAATAGGGTCAGGAATAGGGGGATCGATTCAGAACCTATAGGAATACATGACACTAATATGGTGACGGTGTCTCTCAGACACCGTCAGCCAGATTAGGATGGGATGTGAAACATGCTTTTCCGCGGCGGCTTTTCCGCCGTGGAAAAGCATGTGGAACTTCACTGTGGGGGCCTGTTGCGGGCACCCTAGGTGAAGGGGGCGTGGGGGGTGCACATGGGGGGTACCTATGGTACCCCCCTGCATTTGTATGCGGAAAAAGGCAGGCACCGCGCGGTGCCTGCCTCTTTCTGCATACAAATGCAACACCTGCATTTTTGACATTGCTGCGGGTGCAGCTTGAAGCCGCACCCACCGCAATGTTAGTAATAGAGGATGTGACCGCCAGGGTGGCGGTCACATCCTAATCACACAGGAGGGAACGCCGCAGCCCATGCGGTCGTTCCCTCCTCCTCAGTGATCGCGGACGGACGAAAGTCCGTCCGCGATCATAATCGGCCCCTAAGTTTGTGTGATCCAAACTGGAACCTTTTGATGTCAGGATTCAAATTAAGCAAGCGAAGAAGTGGATCAATGGGAAGGAAAAAGAGTGAAAGAGAAAATAGGCATCCTTGTCTTATTACTTGATGAAGGACAAAATAAGAGGACGTTGTACCAGTAATTCTGATATTAGCCTTAAGTTGCACATAAAGGGCCTTGGCCATATTAATAAAATAAGTGCCAACATTGTGTGACTCTAAAACTAAATGTAAAAAAGGCCAAGATACCATGTCAAATGTCTTTTCGGCATGAAGGGCGATCGTCGCAGATGGTAGTGAAGAGAGTTTTGCTTTTTCTAGAATGTGACAGAAAGTGCAAACATTGTCCCTAGTAAGCCTTTCCTTAACAAAACCTGACCGTGAGTCATGAATGAGGTTGGGAATGTGAATTTCTAATCTATTTGCTAAAATCTTTGCAAATATTTTTGCTTCCATATTCAAAAAGGAAATGGGACAGAAGTTCTTTGGATCGGAATGGTCTTTGCGCTCCTTAGGAATAACTACAATAGTCGCCTCTGCAGCCATACCCGAAACTTTGCCCAACAACACATAATGATCACAAATCTTCTTTATATACATAACAATCAAGGAAGTAAGCATTTTAGAAAAAGCAATAGGATAACTGTCTGGGCCAGGAGTGTTCCCAGAAAGAGTATCCTTAATTGCCTGAATAATCTCTTCAACTTCAATTGGTATACCCAGTGTGTCTTTTTCGTCATCCGAAATAGTTGAAATCGGAAGAGAGTTAAGGAATGTTGGCAAATTAGCTTAGAACACTGTGTTTGTGGGGTACATCTTTTTTTATAAAAATCTCTAAAAATGTCAAGAATATCTGGGTGTGAAATTTTTCCAACCATTTTTGTCAGTATTTAAGAGTAGCCGCTAGCAATTTGCCGGCTCTATTACATAACAATAATTGTAGAGAGTTCTGAGTGTGCACTACAATTTAAGCTCTTTTGGTAACTATAGAATTAAAAGAATATTTCAATTGTTTAATATCTTGCAGGAGAGATTTGTTGTTAGTGTGTCTGTAAAGTGCTTCTTTTTGTTAAATTTTATCACCTAAAGAATGGAGAGAGTACCTGATATCACCATTTCTTTTGGACATTTTGTTTAAATAATGTAACCTCTTATAGTACATTTAAAAGCATCCCAAAGTATTATTGGGGAATCTACTGATAGTTTGTTTTCTTTAAAGAAATGAGACATCTCATTATTAGGTCTGTGTTTTTATGCCAATTACGCAACCCTTTTGTTTCTATAAGGCTAAGAATAGATAATGAAACTGCTGCGTGATCAGACACTACTATTGGGTGAATCTTGACATTTGTTGTATTTTGTAGAAGGGAGGCATCAACAAGAAGATAGTCGATATGAGAGAAGCTTGAGTGAGGTGAGGAGAAGAACGTAAAAACGCTGCTCATAGGATTATGGAGTCTCAAGGCATCCAGGAGCTGATGAGAAGAACACATACTAATCAATTGTTTGTGTGCCCTGGGAGGTATACATTTATATGCAAAGTGCCTGTCTAAAATAGGATTGAGTGGAAGATTAAAATCTCCTCCAACAAATTCTTGGGACTGTTTTGATAAAGAGGGTCACTTTCTGTTGACGTACACCAAACATCCACGTTTGAAAACACACCCCGGGATATATCGTAGAGTAACCCTCCTCTATGCATGTTAATCGGCCGCTACAGGAATGATTCTTATGGTTGACACGGCAGCTTCCGCTTTGATAATATTGGCTACAGCGCTTCACCAGCACTTTATTATTTAAATCCAGCACAATCATGTTACAGGAAAGATTCTTACGGTTGACACGGCAGCCGCCGCTTTTGATAATTTTGGTTACAGCGCTTCACCAGCACGTTATTATTCAAATCCAGCACAATCATGTCTTATTTAGTCATTCGATGCACGTATTTTTCACCTTTTTCTTAAGATTAGTTTTGGTTACTCTTTAAGCGTAATACTGTGGACTGTATGATTAATAGTCTTCTGTTTCCATTTTATTTTTTAGAGCTTTGTTTAGTGACCCCTGATGAAGGGTCATTTTCCGCCCCAAAATGCACTGGGTTCTTGAATATGCCATGGTTTGAAATTGATGGGTCACATGGATTGAGTCATATTTTTCCTGATGTCCAGAAAGTACATTAAAACATTCAAAAGTGGAACCATGAACTTGCTTTAAGAGTGTTAATTTCTTGGAAACTCAGCTTGAACCGGTTGATAACATACTTTTGTTATTGGAATCGTGCTCCTGCCAGCAGGAAGAGTGGGTCCACCTGCACACTTGTTTGTATTTGTTACGTTGACGCCACCAGACAGGGCGCACTGGCTAGTGAAGCACAATTGTGTGAAAAGTTTTGAAAAAGTTTGATTTGATTCTACCGGTTTAAACCTGAGTGCACGTTGGCAACATTTTTGTAAAGTCAGCATAACCTCATATGTCAGGCAGGACAAACATTACGACCTACATATTTCATTTGGACTCCTCTGGTTTTAACTACTGAGGAGACTTCAGAAGGAGGCAAGCCACTACAAATAATAATTAATAAAAGCAGTTGGCTCCAGGATGGAGAACAGGAAATTGGAGATAAAACTAGCCAGAATGCTGTTGTAAGATGAAGTGTACATTTCAACATGCTGTAAATCGCGATCTTGTAAAAAACATTGGCATCCTATGACTTCTGTTGCCAACACACTGATGAAAAATTGTTGTGATGTTCTGGGTTTGAAGAGATCTGCTCTACTTTAAAATGGCATGTAAAAGTTTGCACACACTAGTGTTCACTGGGAACAATAGATCACTTAAAGAGGCTACAGCTACCAATGCTGCAGAATGGACTATTTAAAGATCAACTTGGGGAAAACGAAGATTACAGCCTTTGGAAAGCCTGAGAAACAACTAAAGTGGGAAATCGATGGGGAAAGGGCTGAGTAAGGGACCACATACGTATACTTAGGACCAACAATACACAAAAAACCGACACAGGCACCTCACATTTCCACAATACAAAAAAAGGAAAACCTTATTGTAAAACACTACAAATATTATTTAAAATCTATGGTGGACGTGCAATTGACAAATTATTAAAAGTCATTAATAGCAAACAATCCTCACCTTATTATATGACACCATTGACTTCATAAATGAAGCAGTCAAGTATCTGAATGTAACCTACATGAACAGGATTAGATCACTACTGAATTCATGCACTTCAACTTCCCAGCTCTCATTAACATTATGGTTTTCTTTAGTCAATGCCCTCTATAGATACATGTTCTTAGATGCATCAGTGAAGCAATGCTTCTTTATCTGTTGGACTTAAAGATCAATGCAGCAGTTACTATAAACTCAAGTTTCAATCCAACGGAATTTCCTCTTTAGCTCCTCCCACTCAGGGAGTTTTCTGTCCATCTCGGTATATACATTTTTATCCCGTGTCCACAGGACCACTTCTTTTCTCATCCCACTGGTCTGAAAATTGTCTTTTAGTGCACCAATAGACGTTACATCTGAAATAATATTTACTGAAGAAAAAAAATGGGTCACAATTACAAGTATTTTAGTTTTTAAAAAATCAACCTTTTGCTAATTGTTGCTAGAGCTTTTTCACCAATTCCTTTTAGCAAAATACTGTGGAATGCACTGGTTTGCACTGGTATGCCCTCTATTTTTCAAATTGTTCTCAGAAGGGGGATACCCCCCACACACCTTTGTTAAAACAGTTGGGCTTCCTTGCTTTGCTTACTCGCCATGTGAAATTCAAAAACAGGATGTTCTGCTGCACAACTTTTCACCAGCCACATTTGCATAAGCATTGTTTATTTTGGTGAGGACTCACTTCACATACATAAGGAAGGAAACTAGTAACAAGGACAAAGTGGTCATGTTAGAATCTAACACTGACTCTGTTCAATAAAACATATTTAGATTTTTGAAATGGTGACTGGCTTTCTGGCTGCCAGCTTTGAAATCCATAAGTATGCTTCTCAATATCCTTAGTCATGACTATAACTTGGTACAGTTTGGACCCATTGTGAGAAGTTGGCCTGGCATATGCTGTCCACTATTCTAGTGGGCACCTTGCACCAGTCCAAACGACCCTTATTTATGGTAGGTTTAAAGACAACCTATCTAGAAAGCTATCCTAGTGGTAGCTGTGGAGAGCAGTGTTCAGGCTAAGTCTTGAAGGAATGTAAAGCAGCTTGTTTTACCAGTCTATAATCTCGTGAATGACCAAATGAAAGAGAACCACACCAGGTATATATATAAAATATATGTATTTAATCTAAACACATCCCTCTAGTCTCTTTATGAGGCTAGAGGCAAAAGTACATACAGTAAAAATATTTAGCACACAGCAAATTAGCACAATATATGATTAGCCCTAGGGGCGTCACAAACCATATACTAAGTAAGTGGTATAAAAACCGATACGCTATGTAAGATGCCAGTATATCCAATAAGTCGGTTCCCACCGCCATGTTAGCACACGATTAGCTTTTCATTAAGCTGTAACCTGAGATTGTTATTTAGCCTCTTACTGTTTGATTCAGAGCTTCATCGTTGACCACTTGAATGTAGAGAGATGTAAGTTTCGCTTTTTTTACGTTTTTCACGTTGGTTACCTTGCTTCACGGTACACTTGGTGCACCTTATTACTAACTGCCCGCAGCGTTCACTGCTATTTGCATGAGAGTACAGTTACAGCATGGTTACTGTGATGGTTCATCTCGATTGTTATCTTATGATTTGTTTACTTGTGACATGTTAGCATATACACATGAATTGTGGTTATATCCTATGATTTGATTTTAGAGCTCCCTGAAAAAGGGTGTGCGAGCCCGAAATGCAGCGGAGCTTTGTGGAAATACATATGATATGCTAAAAATATGATAACACTATTCATGATATGATGAAAATATCAAAATACGAAGTTTGAGACAAAGAATAAATATCAAATGACACGTCTATCCAGGTGTGGAGTCTTCTTCAAGAGAACCTATGGTGTGCCCAAACCCAGGGATGCATTCACTTCTCATGTATGCACAACTTTATCAATGATGAATACGTAATAGGACGGTTACGTAGCCTGACGGAGCACCCTACCTTACCCAGCTATCCTCATAGTATCCTACCTAACCATAGCTGTGCACCTCCGCCATTTTTAAAATAAAAACCACAACAGACATAGAGACAAGGCCTAGGGCCTGTAGAATGGCTGGGGCAACCAGGAACCACCCAAGGTAGTGACGCAGGAGACCCCTGGGGACGCGTGCAGTGTCTTAACACAGCAGCGAATCACCATTGATTTCTATGGAGGAAGTTGTGATTAGAATTTTAAAGATTAGGGACACTTAGGAGTGGACTTGGAGCAAACCCCTTTAGAACTAGACAGTTCAAGAGTCAAGACCCAAGGAGCACCGGAGTACTTGTGTTACCTCACCCAGGGGAGCCGGGTGCATAGGTGTCTTTTCGTGTCAGGTTTCGTCGTCGTTTCCTATGGCGAGCTGTGAGAAACTGCTGCAGGCGTCCAAGTGGAAAGTGTCCGGATGGATCCAAAGGTTGATCTGAGATCTGAAGAACCTGAAAGCAGAGGGGACAGAGTGTGGGTCACTAGCCAGTGACAAGGTAGGCGATGAGCAGATGCCCACCGATGTCGGGTGATTTCAGGTGAAGAAGGTGAAGCTTGACTCTTCAGCCACGAGGACCAGGAGGTGTCGACAACAACCAGGATCTGGATTGGAGCTGTCCCACATCAGATATCGGGTGCTGCAGTGTTGGTATCCAGATTGGACCCAACAAGCCTTGGCAACAGCAACCCATGCAGAATGCAAATATTGGCTTCGGGGCAGACCAGCAAGGACTGAGAGACTCACTCTTTGGAGGGGAGTCAGGGCATGTGTGGAGCAACCAGGAACGCCCAAAAACCAAAAGAGTTACCTTCATGGGGACCCACCAGTTGACAGACCAGGGATCGTAAAGGGGCCTCAAGCAGAAATCTAGAAGCAGGCCCATGGAACACTCGTGGAGTGTGGGTCCACAATCTTTGGTGCAGATGGTGTTCAGGGCTTGGACTACGAGTCGCCCAATGCACAACTTCAGGAAAGCTCGGGAAGTAGGTGTACTAGCAAATGTGCATGGTGTCCAGGAGTTCCGGTTCCACATCTCTCGTGATGGCTGTGGGTCTCAGCTTTGCTAGGATCTCGGGTCAGCCCCAGAGATGTCTGGAAGTCTGTGTTCTGTGTCACAAATCCTTTGGGATCTGGTGGGAACCATGGAAATTCAGACTGGCAAGATGCTTCTTTGGTGCCTGTTTGAACAGGGGAGTCACTCCTTGACCCCAAGGGAGATTCTAGTTGAAATAGAATGTCGAAGTTCCAGGATATATGTTGCAGAGTTTCGTTCAGGTATAATCTTAAGTCTTAAGAACTGGGTTCCTATACTTATACTAAGTTTAGGGGTTGGACTTACTCTACGGTCCCACCTAGGGGAGGACCCGGGGTGGGGGTGGTTACACCCCTTCCCCTTTGTCCAGTTTCACGCCAGAGCAGGGGCTGAGTGCCCCTGCAACCGGTTTGAAACTGGGGTATGCACAGGGACTCCAAGTGTGCCCCCAGCACTGTATGAAAAGCATTCTATGAATGCACCCACCCAGCTCCAATACACTAAAGCCTGTCTGGGCAGTGGTTACACCTCTCTGTGACAGGAATCCTATTGTCCAGGCCTCCCCTGCTGGAGTTTAATCCAGCAGCAGGAGATCTGACTCGTGTCTGTGGCTGCAGCATCCATTTTGTGATGCTGAGGCTCTTTTAAACTATTACCGGTCAGGTGAGTGTGCACATGTCTTCTCCCTCTAGAAGGGTGGAATTCTACCCCCGCCGCCAGAACTGGCAGGGGTGGTAGGATTCCAAAGTGTTTGACACCAAACACGAAATGTTTCTATGCAGCCATTCCAAAGTTAGCATTTACTGCGAGCTTATAATGCACTTAAGAGTATGTGGTATGGCTGCATCACAAAACACCTTCAGAGAATAGATTCTGAAAGCTGCAAAGGGGCTCAGCTCATTATTGGGCACCCACTCACACAAACCCATGCACTCTGCCTTCAGGATTGATAAGGCCTGCCATAGGAGTGACTTATAGGTTTATTTGTGTCAGTGATTAAAGGTATAGATAGGTAACCTATATCTTGGTAAGGGGTGCATGCACCACCTTACCCAGACTGCAGTAGCAGACCTGTGGTGCCATTTTGGAAGGCTTCCCAGGGGTGGCATAATACATGCTTCAGCCCGTGGTAGTCCTCTGGGGTACCTATGCCCTTGGTACCTAAGGTACCATATACTAGGGACTCAAGGGTAACCCAGTAACCAATCTGGAGTGTACCTAAAGTACATGCAATCGATTTAGAGAGGAACCAGTTAGGCTGGGGCCCTGATAGCAGGGCCCCAGCCAGTTTAAAGTAAAAAAAACAGTCAAACACCAGCAAAAAGTGGGAGTGACCATAGTAAGCAGATTCTACTCTCCTACACAACCCCCCACCGCCCCAACGCAGGGACATTAAACTAACCTTGACCAGTTAAGTCTTCATGTTCTAAGTGGAAATATCTGGAGAGTCCATCTGCATTGGCATGGTTATTCCCAGGTCTATGTTCCACTGTATAGTCCTTCCCTTGTAGGGAAATGGACCACCTCAAAAGTTTGGGGTTTACACCCTTCATTTGTTTTAGCAATAAGAGGGGCTTATGGTCAGTCTGAAAAGTGAAGTGAGTGCCAAACAAGTATGGCTCAGCTTCTTCAGAGCGCAAACCACAGCAAAGGCCCCCCTCTCAATAGCTGACTAACGTTTCTCTCTAGGGGTCAGCCTTCTGCTAATAAAAGCTACTGGCTGGTCCTGACCTTCATCATTCAATTGTGACAGCACAGCCCCGACCCTCAACTCAGATGCATCTGTTTGGACAATGAATTCTCTGGAGTAGTTAGGACTTTGCAGAATTGGTGCAGTGCACATGGCCTGCTTCAGGTCATCAAATACCTTTTGACAGCTTACTGTCCACTGAACTTTCTTAGGCATCCTTTTAGAAGTTAAGTCATTCAGGGGTGTCACAATGGACCCATACCCCATGACAAATCCCCTGTAGTACCCAGTCAGGCCCAATAAAGCTCTGACCTGAGTCTGGGTAGCTGGAGCAACCCATTCCATTATAGTTTGGATTTTGCTCTGCAATGGTTGAACCTGGCCTCCACCTACAAGGGGGCCCAAGTACACAACCTGACTCTGCCCTATCTGGCACTAAGTAGCCTTGATAGTTAGGCCTGCCTTTTGCAGGGCCTCCAATAAATTTCTCAGGTGTACCAGGTGATCCTCCCAGGTGGAGCTAAAGACAGCAATATCATCAAGATATGCTGCACTATAGTCTTCCAGGCCTGTTAGGACTTTGTTCACCAACCTTTGAAAAGTGGCAGGTGCATTCTACAGACCAAAGGGCATTACCACAAATTGATAGTGCCCACTAGGGGTTGAGAATGCTGTCTTTGGCTTTGCATCATCAGCTAATCTGATCTGCCAGTAGCCCGCTGTAAGATCAAATGTGCTCAGAAATTTGGCAGAGGCCATCATGTCTATAAGCTCATCTGCTCTTGGAATTGGATGGGCATCAGTCCTAGTGACTTCATTGAGACCCCTGTAGTCAACACAAAACCTCATCTCTCTCTTACCACCCTGTGTGTGAGATTTGGGTACCAAGACTACTGGACTAACCCAAGGGCTATCTGAGGATTTAATAACTCCCAAATCCAACCTTTTCTGGACTTCAGTCCTGATACAGTCCCTGACATGATGAGGTTGCCCGTAAATCTTATTTTTAACAGGCAGACTGTCCACAGTGGCCACTTCATGAGTGCACCAGGTGGTCTGACTTGGAGTCAGGGAAAACATATGTCTGAACTGATAGAGAACTTGTCTGCAATCAGTTTCCTGCTGGTCAGTGAGGCTGCCTGCCAAGGCTACACCGGTGTACAGTCATAATATCGAGTCAATTATTTCGACTGGACAGAATATCGAGTAAAAAATATAGAATGGACATAATATCGACTAGACATAATATAGACAACAAAAATATCGACTAGAGAAAATTAATATCGAATAGAATGGACATAATATCGAATCAAAAATATAGAATGGACATAATATCGACTAGACATAATATAGACAACAAAAATATCGAATTTAAGGTAAGTTAATAATAATTTTTATTTTTTGTGTAATATAAGTCTGTAGCGGGTTGTGGGTTTATAGGGGAATAGGGTGGGAAGTAATTTAATTCTAATTAATTAAATATGTTAATTTATTTATTGATATATATTTAGAATTAATTGTTAATTAATTATTAATTGGTAATTAATTAAAATATAATTGGTAATTAATTATAATTGATTAATTGATAAATATTTTAATTTTAGTAATTTATTTTCTGTAGCGGGTTGTGGGTTTATAGGGGAATAGGGTGGGAAGTAATTTAATTATAATTAATTAAATATGTTAATTTATTTATTGATAATAATTTAGAATTAATTGTTAATTAATTATTAATTGGTAATTAATTAAAATATAATTGGTAATTAATTATAATTGATTAATTGATAAATATTTTAATTTTAGTAATTTATTTTCTGTAGCGGGTTGTGGGTTTATAGGGGAATAGGGTGGGAAGTAATTTATTTATAATTAATTAAATATGTTAATTTATTTATTGATATTTTTTAAAAATTAATTGTTAATTAATTATTAATTGGTAATTAATTAAAATATAATTGGTAATTAATTATAATTGATTAATTGATAAATATTTTAATTTTAGGGTTCAGGGTCAGTTTTCAGTTTTTGGGTAAAGGGGTATTTTTAGGGTTCAGGGTCAGTTTTCAGTTTTTGGGTAAAGGGGTATTTTTAGGGTTCAGGGTCAGTTTTCAGTTTTTGGGGTAAAGGGGTATTTTTAGGGTTCAGGGTCAGTTTTCAGTTTGTAGGTAAAGGGGTATTTTTAGGGTTCAGGGTCAGTTTTCAGTTTTTGGGTAAAGGGGTATTTTTAGGGTTCAGGGTCAGTTTTCAGTTTTTGGGTAAAGGGGTATTTTTTAGGGTTCAGGGTCAGTTTTCAGTTTTTGGGGTAAAGGGGTATTTTTAGGGTTCAGGGTCAGTTTTCAGTTTGTAGGTAAAGGGGTATTTTTAGGGTTCAGGGTCAGTTTTCAGTTTTTGGGTAAAGGGGTATTTTTAGGGTTCAGGGTCAGTTTTCAGTTTTTGGGGTAAAGGGGTATTTTTAGGGTTCAGGGTCAGTTTTCAGTTTGTAGGTAAAGGGGTATTTTTAGGGTTCAGGGTCAGTTTTCAGTTTTTGGGTAAAGGGGTATTTTTAGGGTTCAGGGTCAGTTTTCAGTTTTTGGGGTAAAGGGGTATTTTTAGGGTTCAGGGTCAGTTTTCAGTTTGTAGGTAAAGGGGTTTTTTTAGGGTTCAGGGTCAGTTTTCAGTTTTTGGGTAAAGGGGTATTTTTAGGGTTCAGGGTCAGTTTTCAGTTTTCGGGTAAAGGGGTATTTTTAGGGTTCAGGGTCAGTTTTCAGTTTATGGGTAAAGGGGTATTTTTAGGGTTCAGGGTCAGTTTTGGGTTTTTGGGGTACAGGGGTACTTTGTAAAAATAAAGTAAAATTACATTTAAATTACATTTATTTAATAAAATTAAATTATATTAAATTATATTATAATATTTTTTATTAATTTATATTCAAAAAATTATTATATACTTACCAATACTTATGTTGTAATGGTATGCGTTGTAAAGGTATATGCGTTGTAAAATCTTGCGTTGTAAATGTATGCGTTGTAAAAGTTTTTGCGTTGTAAAAGTTTTGTTGTAATGGTAGGCGTTGTAAAAGTATGCGTTGTAACGTCATACATCCCTGGAGTGGGAATAGTAATTTTAACCTCTACGCTATCCAGCGCTTTCCCTACTGTTGCACCCACTGGAGTGGGAGTAGTAAATTTTACCTCTACGCTATCCAACACTTTTGCTAATGTTGAACTCACTATAGTTGTAACAATAAATTTTAAACATTTTCTAAAATGTTATATATGTTTATTTAATAATATGTTTAAATATATATATATATATATATATATATATATATATATATATATATATATATATATATATGTGTGTGTGTAATTTTTGGTGATGTAATTTTTTTAATTAGATAAATTATTTATTAAAATTATATTTTTTTAATAATTATTTCTAAGTTTATATTAAATATATTTATTACTATATTAGTTTTAACTTACTTTTAAGACATTTTAAAAAATCGATATTTTGACAGTCTATATTTTTGTAAGTCGATATTTTGGAGTCGATATTTTGGTACTTACCTGTTTGAAGATAGGGAGTCGATATTTTGTCAATCGATATTTTTGACTCGATATTTGTGTATCTCGATATTTGTGTCGTCGATATTATGTCAGTGATCCGGCTACACCAGCAACTGACCCATCATCAGGGTTCTGTGAGAGCAGGTCTGGGAAAGGGTCACTCTCTTCCTCCTGTCCTTCATCAGTAACCATGAGCAAGCCCATGTCTGCCCTGTCAACATATGGTTTCAGTCTGTTGAGTTCCAAGATCTACCAAATAGGTAACCTCTCCCTTCTGTTCAACAATAGTGTGGGGTCCACTCCACTTGTCTTGGAGAGCTGCTGGGGCCACAGGCTCCAGCACCCATACTTTCTGTCCTGGCTGGTAAACAGTCAGTACAGCCTTTTGGTCATGCCAGGCTTTCTGTAATTCCTGGCTAGCCTCAAGGTTTTTAGATGCCTTTTTCAAGTGCTCAGCCATCCTGGAGCGGAGACCAAGTACATAGTCCACTGTGTCCTGTTTAGGGGGTTTGAGAGGTAACTCCCATCCCTCCTTCACCAGACATTAAGGTCCTCTTACAGGATGCCCAAACAGAAGTTCAAAAGGGCTGTAGCCAACCCCCTTCTGAGGAACGTCCCTGTATGCAAACTAAAGGCAGGGTAGCAGGATGTCCCATCTCCGCCTGAGCTTTTCTGGGAGACCCTTAATCATACCCTTTAAGGTTTTGTTGAATCTTTCAACTAAACCATTGCACTGTGGGTGATAGGGTGTGGTGAATGTGTAGTTCACTCCACACTCCTTCCACATTGCAGTCAAGTAAATGGATATAGAGTTTGCATCTCTGTTAGATACTACCTCCTTAGGGAAACCCCCTCTTGAGAACACTCCCAAGAGGGCACTTGCCACGACAGGTGCTGTAGTGGTCCTAAGGGGTATAGCTTCTACCTAGTGGCATGGTCTACCACCACTAGGATAAACCTGTGCCCAGATGCTGTCTGAGGATCCATTGGTCCAACAATGTCAATCCCCACTCTTTCAAAAGGAACCGCCACCACAGGTAGTGGTATCAAAGGGGCCTTTGTAGTGCCACCTGATTTGCCACTGGCTTGAAAGGTGACAAAGGAGCGTCAAAACTCCTTTGAGTCTTCAGACATGTGGGGCCAGTGAAAGTGAGGGACAATTCTGTCTTGTTCTGGCCCAGTGGTCCTGCTAAAGGAATGTCATGGGCTAGTGTCAATAGGAAGCCCCTGAACTTCAAAGGTATAACCAACCTCCTGGCTGCACCAGACTTGGGGTCTCTACTCTCTGAGTACAGTAGTCCATCATCCAAATAAATCTTGTGGGTGCCACTAGCATTCCCAGCAGCCTCAGCAGCATCTTGCTGTCTGAGGGGTTCAAGAGAAGGGTAGCTCAGCTGCTCCTGACTCAGATCTGCCCTGGAATGGCCCCGGTCCCCAAGAATTCAACCTTATCAGGCTCAAGCTCCTCTGGGACAGTTCCTTCTTCAGGAGCACAACCATCTCCCTCAAGAGACTGATCATCACTCTGAGTCAGGGGGGGGGGGCACTGCCTTAACCCTACTGCTCCTTTTCTTGGAAGGCACCTAGTCCATTATTACAGGATCCAGTGCCTGTTCAGTGTTAGACTTTTTGACCTGTGACCTAATCACAGCAAGTACATATGCTGAGATCCCTAACATTTCTGCATGAGTCCTAAACTCCACTTCAGACCAGGCTGAAGTCTCTAAATCATTGCCAAGCAAGCATTCAACAGGGAGGTCTGCACTTACCACAACCTTTTTGAGGCCAGTTACCCCTCCCCAGGAGAAATTAACAACTGCCAGGGCATGGTTGGTACTGACATTGCTAGCATTGGTCACTTGGTAAAGTTCACCAAGTATGATCTGTCCAGGGTCCACAAAGTCTTATGTCACTTGCTCCTCTGTCCATGTTGGCCAAAGCCTCTTTTCCATTTATCAAAAGACATTGTCTGTACTTGCCCAGGTTACTGGAACTCACAGAGGAGGACCTATCCATGCCTCCATCACAGACTAGCACAGCCTGAGTTGGAGCTCTGACTAGGCCAGAGCCCATCTCAGTACCCAGGTTTTACTCTACTACACCCTTCTGCTAAGTACCACCACCTGAAGCTGAACTAGGGGGAACAGTTGCCTTAGGGGCAATGGTGGCTGGAATTGCATCCTTCTTGGTGCAATCACTTGTCCAATGGCTATTCTGTTTACAGACTTTACACCATGGTTTCTTTTGGCCTTTTCCTTTCTTAGAAGATTGGGAATCCCCACCATTAGAAGCTGTTTGGGGCCTTGTGAAGACTTCTGGTCTTTACCTTTCTCCCCACTCTTATTATGATCTTGCTTCTTTTGGTCACCACCTTGGTTCTGTACCTTGTGCTTCATCCTGGTTCTGACCCATTTGTCTGCCTTCTTTCCCAATTCTTGGAGCGAGGTCAGAACAGAGTCTACCAGGTGCTGATGCAACAGCTGATTCTGACAGTTATTAAGGATCTGCTCCCTCATGATCAAGTCATACAATCCTGTGTAATCACACACTTTACTGCCCAGTAACCAGCCCTCCAGAGCCTTAGTAGCACAATCAACAAAGTCAACCCAGTCCTGAGTCTGTGTCTTCTGGATATCTCTGAACTTTATTCTATACTGCTCAGTGGTTAGGCCAAACCCATCTATAGAGCCAGGGCCGGACTGTCGGTAGTGGGCACCAGGCAATCCCCCAGTGCGCCGCACGGGTGGGGGACGGTTTTGGGCCCCTGGGGGTCCGTATTTGTTACAGGGCCATTTTTGCAGCATAGCTGCAAAATTAGCCCTGTAACAAAATCGGCTGAAAATCGGCCCTGGCAAAGAGCTCGGCGGCACCTCCAACCCCGCGGGGGCGGCCGAGCACTTTGCCAGGGTCTGTTTTGGTTCCCAGTCCGGCCCTGATTAGAGCACTCTTCAGAGCTTTGTAATCATCAGCATCCTCTTCTCTTACAGTGAGGAGCTTATCTCTACCTTTGTCTGCAAAGGAGAGCCACAAAATTGCTGCCCACTGCTACTCTTGGGGACCTTTTGTACTTTGCAGGCCCTTTCCAGTGCAGTTATGCATTTGTTGATGTCACCCTCACACTGGTAGGGAGGGACAATCTTGTATATGTTTCTATGGTCATAAGACCTTTCCCTACCACTATGGAAGTTGCTGCCACCATGGGGCTCTAGCCCCACCTTTTTTTTTTTAGCTTTTGCAAGCTCTAGGGACTCCCTTTTTAAGGCTACTCTCTGTCTCATTCTCAGTTGAGCTTCATCAAGTCTCAGCTGTTTCTCTCTCTTCTCTGAGGAGGTATCCCTCCTGTGAGAAGAGACAGAAGTCCCTACAGATGTGTCAGAATGATCAGATTCCACTGAAGGTAATCTGGGTCTTCTAGGCACACCCCCAACTCTTCCTGGTGGGACAAAGAGAGGGCCTCTTTGACCTTCTTCATCTCCAGTAGGAGCTGAATTGTCCAGGTCGTGGTCATTGTCACCTTCCTGGTCTGTATCAGAGGTCCTGTTGGTTTGAACCACTGGGCCCTTCTTCCTTTGCTGTCCCCACCCCACTGCCTACCCTTTCAGGCTCTGAGACCTGTCTAAAGTCATCAAGCAGCAATGCCTCTATGAGGCGTTGGGTGTTGGGATTTTGTCCTGGCTTCAATTTCCTCATAGCACACAGAGCCCTAAACTCTTGAAAATGGAATGTGTCATATTTGGATGTCTGTTCTTGACTGACATCTGGCAGAGACCCATTAGGTCCTACCCTTGAATTCATGACTAGTGAGGTGTATGTACTACCTACACTACCTGTTTACCTACTAAACCTCTCTTGAGTTGTAGAAAGGGTGTTCTTAAGCACTTGATACACAACTCTAAGTTCAGTAGAACTGACTGTATTTCAGCCTGTATTATATGTACCTCGGGTACCTTTAGTGGTTTTCAAATGATCACACACTTGAGATTATCTGGTAAAACAATGGCAAGCTGGAATCCCACACGCTGCACACCAATGTGAGAAGTTGGCCTGGCATATGCTGTCTACTATTCTAGTGGGCACCTTGCACCAGTTCAAACGACCCTTATTGATGGCAGGTTTAAAGACAGCCTATATAGAAAGCTATACTAGTGGTAGCTGTGGCGAGCAGCCTTCAGGCTAAGTCTTGAAGGAATGTAAAGCAGCTTGTTTTACCAGTCTATAATCTCGTGAATGACCAAATGAAAGGAGAACCGCACCAAGTATACATATAAAATATATGTATTTAATCCAAACACATCCCACTAGTCTCTTTATGAGACTCGAGGCAAAAGTTCATACAGTAAACTTATTTAGCACACAGCAAATTAGCACAATATATGATTAGCCCTAGAGGCGTCACAAACCATATACTAAGTAAGTGGTATAAGGACCACGACAGACATAGAGACAGGGCCTAGGGCTTGTAGAACCGCTGGGGCACCCAGGAACCACTCAAGGTAGTGACGAAGGAGACCCACGGGGGACGCGTGTGGTGTCGAAACACAGCCGCGAATCACCATTGACTTCTATGGAGAAAGTTGCGATTAGAATTTTAAAGATTAGGGACACTTAGGAGTGGACTTGGAGCAAAGCCCTTTAGAACTAGACAGTTTGAGAGTCAAAACCCACGAGAGCACCGGAGTACTCGTGTTACCTCACCCAGGGAAGCCGTGTGCATAGGTGTCTTTTTGTGTCGGGTTTCGTCGTTGTTTCCTGTGGCGAGCTGCGAGAAAGTTCTGCAGGCATCCAAGTGGAAAGTGTCCGGATGGATCCATGGATGGATCCGAGATCTGAAGAACCTGAAAGCAGAGGGGACAGAGTCTGGGTCACTAGCCAGTAACCAGGGAGGCGATGAGCAGATGCCCACCGATGTCAGGTGATTTCTGGTGAAGAAGGTGAAGCTTGACTCTTCAGCCACTAGGACCAGGAAGCCTTGATGACAACCAGGAGCTGGATTCAAGCTGTTCCATATTGGATGTCGAGTGCTGCGGTGTCGGTATCCGGATTGGACCCAACAAGCATTGGCAACAGCAACCCATGCAGAATGCAAAGATTGGATTCGGGGCAGTCCAGCAAGGTCTGAGGGACTCACCCTTTGGAGGGGAGTCAGGGCACATCTGGAGCAACCAGGGAAGCCCAAGAAACAAAAGAGTTACCTTCGTGGGGATCCACCAGTTAACGGACCAGGGATCGCAAAGGGGCCTCAAGCAGAAATGCTAGAAGCGGGCCCACGGAACACTCGTGGAGTGTAGGCCCACAATCTTTGCATCATTGCAGCATTGTGATGCTGGGGCTCTTTTAAACTATTAGCGGTCAAGTAAGTGGGCACATGTCTTCTCCCTCTAGAAGGGTGAAATTCTACCCCCGCCACCAGAACTGGTGAGGGGTAGGATTCCAAAGTGTTTGACACCAAAACGACATGTTTCCATGCAGCCATTCCAAAGTTAGCATTTACCGAGAGGTTATAATGTACTGAAGAGTATATGGTCTGGCTGCATCACAGAACAGCTTCAGAGAATAGATTCTGAAAGCTGCAGAGGGGCTTAGCTCATGCTTGGGCATACTCTCACACAAAACCAAGCACTCTGCCTTCAGGATTGATGAGGCCTGCCATAGGTTTATATGTGTCAGTGATTAAAAGTAGATATAGTTAACCTATATCTTAGTAAGGGGTGCAGGCACCAACTTACCTAGGCTGCCGTAGCAGTCCTGTTGTGCCATTTTGGAAGGCTTCACAAGGGGTGATGTAATACATGCTTAAGCCCCTGGTAGGCCTCTGAGGTACCTTTGCCCTTGGTACCTAAGGCACCATATACTAGGGACTCACAAGGGTAACCCAGTACCCAATCTGGAGTGTACTTAAAGTACATGCAATCCAATTAGAGAGGCTGGGGTCCTGAATACAGGGCCCCGGCCAGACTAAATTAAAAAAACACTGAAACACCAGCAAAATGTGGGGGTAACCATAGTAAGCAGATCCTACTCTCCTACACCCATTTGGATACATCCCTCCTTTTTCTGACTTCTGTATGTGTAATTTAAGTACATGGAATCATCACAAGAATTTGACATGCACCTTAATTCTGTGTATATTCTATGTATTGCTTGCACCGTTTATGGAGTTTAGGAAATGTCACTATAATATTTTGATTGTTCTTGCTCCATTGAAATTCTTTTATTAGCCTGGAGTCCTATTCTTACTGCCAACACTCGTGAATGAATATGAATAAATATAACAAGTCTAGAGAGCTAACTTAGCCCAAGGGCATCAAGGCGCTAACCGCAGAGCAATGTGCAGGCAGGAGAAGACACACTCTGACCAACATCTAAGGGAACAGCCAGGTCTTTAAAATCTTTCGAAAGAGCGTGTGTGATTGCTGCACCGCAATTTCATCAGGTAGGCAATTCCACAGTTTAGCTGCAGCAAATGAAAAGGCTCTCCTGCCCCATCTCATCCTTTTGAACCTGGGAAAGATACAAGATGTTTGCTTGCTGACCTGAGTTTCCTAGTGAGAGCATAGTGTTGAAATAAAGCTTTAATGCCCTCTGAACCCAGGCCATAGTAGGCATTGTGAGTGAGGCAGAGGGTTTTAAACATAATTCTGCCCTCCATGGGGAGCTAGTGCAGAGAGAGAAGAGAACGCGAGACTGAGTGATATTTAGGCAACTCCTTCACCAGCCTTTCAGCGGCATTCTGCATTAGTTGAAGGCGACACAGCTGTCCTTTGTGAATGCCCAAATAAAGGGCATTACAATAGTCCAATTTGGACAGTATTAGCGCAACAACAACTTGTTTGCGTGCAGCAAATGAAAGGAACTGCAAGATTTTCCTTATGAGCGTAATTTGCCCAAAGCAGGTAGCCACCGTCCTGGAGACCTGCATCAGTGAAAACTGATGCATTTTCCCAAAGTTTCTGCAACACTTGCAACGGAATATTCAGAAGAATACAGATGTGTAGAAAAGCTAAGAAATGTAGTTAAACGATTTTGAATCTCTGCATAGTTTAGCAAAGTGAGTATCCACCACTTTTACATACAACTTCATCACTCTTCTGAAAAACCCTTAGTGTGAACCTGGCCTGCCTCTAAGCTTAGAAAGGCAAGCACCAGTGCATAATCTACACACATGCATGTTTCATGCCTTTTCAAGTGTTTCATTCTTTTCACTCATATAAAATGTACAACTTTTTCCTGACTTAAAAAATATTTGTGAACTGAGCACTATAGGGCATATTCACAAACAGGCTTTTATTGTACATTTAGTAGTACTACAGTAGTCCTACTAGCATACTTCAAAATGATATTCACAAACCTACAAGCCTCAGACTCACTTATCTTTTTCTTTGCAATGATCTACGCCCTGACCGCAGCGTCTCCACACATGTAAGTATACATTTTAGTAGGAAATGTGGCAGGGACAGAGAGAAGAATTGCTGGAAAGTGGGGAATACTTACTACTAAAAGGGAGAAGTTAACAGAGGAGTAAAGAGAAGTTAAGGGAGGGTTAAGGAGGCATTTAGGGAGGGGTGTGCATACATCCACAAGAGCAAGCCCATTCCAATTCACAAACTGCATATGTAAAGTTACAACAGCCAAAATGGATCCACAACAATCGTAATTATAACATTAACTTGAGCTATAAAAATAGAACTTTTTTTAATCTTATTTTACCATAGTGTCATAAAGTTTTTGAAATAAAAAAAGAATATAACCTACATGTTTATTAAAATATAATTAGATCACTTTTACTTAATTCAATGCATCACTTGGAATAATTATTATTAAATATTTTTAAAACGATATTTTTTTTACTTTCAATAGGAATTTTACTTCAGAAGGACAAAGAAACACATAGAAGCATTAAAAACACAATCCTATAATTTGGCAACATGTCCCCATACAGAATCATGAAATTCTTCAGACACGTATTACAAGGCTTCCTAAGAATACAGTTTAGTTAAGCCTCCTAAGGTGTCATGGAGTTTCTGTAGATATTGAACCTGGGTAAGTACACCTGAAAATGAGATTTACTTCTGCGAAACAATACAACACCCACTTATACAAGTGTGTGGTTAAAAGACAGCTGTATCTTACACAATAATACATGCCTCTAATTCTATTGCAGTGTCTGTGTGCATTCTTTTTTCCATACATATCAGTGTGTTCTAACGCGGAGCCAGTCGCTGAATTAACAATACCTCATAACACATCAGACCTAGGCCAGGTGTAAGTAAAGTAAATAGCTTTATAGTTCGGTTAGTTTAACCCATAACAGTGGTACATGTAAACATTCATAAAATCTATAATTTACTCATGACGTAATTCATCAACCAATCACTATATAAAAGCCACGGTACACAGACATAATATCGACTCCAAAATATCGTTTGGACAGAATATCGAGTTGAAAATATCGTTTGGAGAAAATATCGACTGGACAGAATATAGACAGCCAAAATATCGTTTTTAAGGTAAGTGAAGTAATATCGTTTTTAAGATAAGTGACGTAATATCGATTTTTATTTTTAGGGTTCAGGGTCAGTTTTGGGTTTTTGGGTAAAGGGGTATTTTTTGGGTTCAGGGACAGTTTTGGGTTTTTGGGTAAAGGGGTATTTTTAGGGTTCAGGGTCAGTTTTCAGTTTTTGGGTAAAGGGGTATTTTTAGGGTTCAGGGTCAGTTTTCAGTTTTTGGGTAAAGGGGTATTTTTAGGGTTCAGGGTCAGTTTTCAGTTTTTGGGTAAAGGGGTATTTTTAGGGTTTAGGGTCAGTTTTCAGTTTTTGGGTAAAGGGGTATTTTTAGGGTTCAGGGTCAGTTTTCAGTTTTTGGGTAAAGGGGTATTTTTAGGGTTCAGGGTCAGTTTTCAGTTTTTGGGTATTATTTTATTATATTTTATTACTATATATATATGTTTAATAAATATGAAATAATTTTTTTTTTATTTAACTTTCATTAATTATTTATTTATCATAAGTTAATTTAAGTAATTTTAAGTATATTTTAGTAATTAATTATTAATATTAATTTAATTTAACACTGTTTCTAGTAAATACGATATTTTTTACAACTATATTTTTGTTAACGATATTTTAAACTCGATATTTTTGTACTTACCTGTTTGTAGATAGAAACTCGATATTTTGACTGTCGATATTTTCTCAACGATATTTTTGAAGGTCGATATTCTCTCCGTCGATATTCTTTCAGTGATCCAAAAGCCACGTATTGTCTTCTAAAATTTTGAGATAAAAAAGTCTTTCTGCTTAAAAAAGACCTTATATAACAGCTCCTCTACATGTCCTTATTTCTCTGGCAATAAAGTATTTTCTTAATAAATTGACCCGTACTGAGTGTAAGTACACTTTACACCCACCCACCACAGGCGTCACCGGTCAGGTGACCTTGTTAATAAAAGGGGTCGGGCGCACGTGCCCTGGGCCAGTTGTAGTATCATACTAACAGCATCCGTGTCCATGATTTTAGTATTATGTGGGCCTGGGGGCCCACGATTCCACAGGCCCCTGGTTGACTGATTTCTACTGCCCCCAACCCTGGTCCCATCCCGCAACCCTCCCTCTCCAACGAGCAAGCAATGGCCTGGCAACCTGGCACCCATGGAGACTAGGTGCGCAGAAGTGGAAGGGACGTTGCACCCTTTCCCTTCTCCCCCATCTTCACCGACAGTGGGCCAGGAGAGCAGGAGTGCAGCCTGATCTGCTATAGTGACACAGAGGAGCCACACACAGGAGCGGTGAGTCAGAGGCAAAGAGGTGAGGCGGTTGGGGAGGTTGAATCCCAAAAGGCTGGGATCTCAAGGGAAGAGGAGGTCAGGTGTATCAGATGAGCGATAGCAGGAGGAGCTGGTGGGGCAGTTAAATCAAGGAACGAGGTGCATCAGAGTGCATGCCCCGGGTATCTAGTGGAAGCGGTCCAGCTAGGTCTATGTGCGGTTGTGCAATCCAAACCCCCTGATCCTCCTCCACACCCTAAACCCAGTCGCAAGCAAAGCCAGCAGTAAAAATCCTGCCAATAACAAGTGTCAAGCAAAAATGTCAGAAACGCTTGAAATGCCAGGAAAGGTACACTTCATGAGCCACCAACAGCAGGCACCAAAAAAATCAATTACAAATAAAACAACTAAAATAGGAGAATCATGCAACACACAAAGGAGCCCCCTTATATCGCCGATATTAACTTTATTTGGGAAAGCAGACACAAGTGGTAAAGAGGGCGTAAGCTCCAAATATTCTTTCCTTAAAGATCCTGGAGCTGCAATCTATTCAATGCCTGGAGACATAATAGGCCTTTTAACCCTACTGGCCTCTCAGAGAGTAAAGCAGAGTCAAAAACCACAAGAGGAGCAAACAGAAACATTACATGACCAAGTGCACAACAATGACCAAGATTTGAAAGGGATAAGTTGTCCAATTAATAATGGATGGATCCAATAAAGCAGACAATGGTTAGACAAACCAAAAAAATCATAATTACAAAAGCCCAGATTCACACTGCAGAACCCACAGATTCCGCAACCAACATAAGGAACAGAATTAACACCGATGTGAAAGAAAGGAGTGAGACAATGCTCTCACCACAACACAAACCATATGAAAGCAACGAAGAAAAGGATATAAGCATAAAATTCCCAAAAGTAATATACATATTGATGAGGCAAAGCCTTCACACTCTACACCTATAGTTATCCCAAAACGGAAAGTCACCTAGGGTTCAAAAGCTGTGGTACAGGCACTTCAGGATGACTTGGAAAATTCCTGTTTGATTGACCCTCTCAATCAATTATGATTTCTTACAGGCCATGAAAGCTAAAATGGATAATCAGGAGAATTAAGTTAAAGAAAAGAAGAGAAAAAATGGTCACAATATGACAACAGAAAATGATGTGGAGATGTTTGATAAATGTCCCAACAATAACAATGATACGTTTGTTCAAACTTCCTTTGATACCTCTTTTAACTTCCTTCAACCACACTCAAATACTTTGCAAAATTTTAACCAAAATATTAGATTAAGCACTGGATCAAAAACAGCACAAGGGCAGCCGACCAGTGGTCTGGGTGGTCAGTCTGGGCTTTTCATCTCATTACTACACACTTTACAAGCCTCAACAGAGGCACTTACAATACAATCTGACAAACTGAATATTCAAATAGATCTAATGAATATTATAGCTTCCTATATTACAGGCATTAACACCAAGCTGGAAAAATTAACAGATCTAATAAGAGTTCAATTGATCCACTCACAACTGCAACCATCCTGCGCATGTAGCCCAATAATTGATATATTAATCCCCCATCCAGTGATAATGGAAGAGATAATAAGCACCAAAAAGAAATTCTGGCTAATAATCTTCCCTCTAGATGTTGATCAGAAGAAAATCCCAAATATAACACAAAGCACCAAGGGGAACCTGCTGACCATTGTCAGCCCATGGTAGAAGTGAGAGAACCTAAAAATAAAACGCAAGAAACAAGAAGGAAAACACTGGAAGAGGCCCAGCAGCCTCCAGCTGGAAGATCAAACACGGACGAGTCTAAAACGAGAAACCAAATGAGAAGATAAAAAAAACTTGAAAGAAAAGCAAGGAACAAAACACAACAGTTGTTAAAACAACAGGTACCCACAGTATACCCCATAATCGGAACAACACGGGATGGCTGGACCAAGCATGGCCTATCTAAGACTCTCACAAGTATATGGCATCCAGAGCAAGCCAAATGAACTGGGAAATGGAGAAGGTAGACATATCAGAAGAGTTAAGTTCAAGCAAAGACTCAGAGCCACAATCCCTGTCCATAGAAGCCTCGGTTAGTCTGACAAAGACTGTCATATTTGAAGAAACTGCCCAAACAGTAGCGAAAGACACAAGAAACACACCAGTCAGAGAGGAAAACACCAATGCAACATCAATAATCCAACAGGGAATAGCTAGGAAAAGTGAAACAGGAGTAACACAGCAAAGCCCACCATCTAGGGATAACACTGCCACATACTGAGGCACAGGACTATCACCCTGGTAGAAAAGTAACAAGCAACAGCCAAGATATTACTTCGAAAAGATCAAATGGCGGATCTAGCCAGCAAGCCTTTCCAACAAAAATACAAAAACCAGTGCCCAGAAGACAGAGTTTCACAGCCAAGCACAGAACGTAACACACAATCAGAAAGAGATTCAACAGGCAGATCTGCCTGAAGAAGGTAGGCCATCAGTCACTGTAATAATGGAGGACACAACACTTCAAGAAAATCACAGGCTTACTCTCCAAATTCACAAGAAGTTAAACCTGTCAGAATGTACTAGGCAATCACACTCAAACTGAATGAATTCCCCCTTGTACAAACATCCAAAACAGCTAATAATGCTAACAACAGAATACAAATCACAGGGGCAGCACAGTATCCTCAACAGAGGGAAGATTTTAAAACTGAAAGCAGAAATTCAAGGGATAAAACACATAGAATCCTCAAACCTTTTATCAGCAGAATTCAGTCCAGCAGAAGACCCACAAGGGACACACCCTCACTACTTGGCAAACAGAAGAAACAGTGCTCCTCATCTTGAACTTTACATAACAATTTGAAGCATGGGGCATAAAACTATCTAAACCCACTACATCCAGTTACCCCTGACCCTTAACCTAGAAATCATTTCATATACCAAAGGAATCATCAAAAGCACTCCAGGAAAAACTGTGGTGTACTCAGTGCTGCAGAATGCCCAAGGAAGAAGTTTAAATACTTTCAATAGGGCGTAATGTACGAATACGGATACAAGACAAAGCATTGACGTTGGATTACAGCCACCCTTGATGCAAACAAGGGAGACTGACCTGGTGAAAGTTCAGCAAGTAACCCAGAGAGATATGATTTACGCCTGCTCTCATGGAACAAAGCTAGAGCAAACAATTGCTAGAAGAAGGCACGCCATCTCAGGACTGGGATTTGTACGACATAATAGCCCTACCAAAAGATATGGGCACTGGACAACTTACCAAAGGGGGGCTTTAGCCATGACAGTGTGGTAGTAGCAAAAAACGAGTGATATGGGTGTCCAAAAGGGGGACTAGCATTTTAAGTGTCCATAGCCTTAAACATCAAATCTGAGCAGTTAAACTCCCTTGACCCTAGACAGCAACAAATCACTTTAACTCACTGGAGTACCTACAAATCAAATCTTGTGGTGTTGATTAACATATACGTTCACCCAAAAGTTAGGATAAAAAAGACCTCAACTCCTTATGTATTATAACAATCTCAAACATAAGCCTCACGCACGCATACTGGGACATAGTTCTGACAGGAGACTTGAACTCCAACTTAATGCACACACCAGAAGAAGGGTTAAAAACAATTGACAGACAACATACACTGGAATGTTCACTTGCAATACCAACTATCAATAACGGCTTCAGAGTATCTGGGAATGGGAGTGATAAATGGCAGAACGACGGAAGACACCCCTCCAAAATGCACCTACCACAGAGTTAAGGCACAATGCATGCTAGACTTCACAGTTGTCTCATTACCATTAATGCCATTTTTATCGCAGTTCTTAATTGAATTCACCACCCTGAGCGATTACTCCTATCAACATATACATTTTAGCTTAAGCCCCCAAAGCACAGTGCCACCCCAAAAATGTCCAGCAGTGTAAATTCAATCAATCTAAAGCAACTGAAGTGGACAAATGACACAATCCATCACCTACATAGCACAACAAAGGAACTAACAATGGAAAGTTGAAATGAGAAAACCAATATATTAGATGCCTGGACAGAATTCACAGCAAAGCTGACATCACTGAAAAGCAGCCAGTAAACTGAGTGTAAATAGGACATATATAATTTACATCAGGGGGGTTGACCACTAGAATGTATCCAGCCGGATACTACATCCCTACAAGTTTTTAATGAAATGAAATGAAACATAACAGCGACGTTTGACCGCAACTCTCGCCTGGACTCCTCTGCCACAGGAGTTTCTTGGAGGGATTTTCCGGCTGGCTGCCATGGGACCGTGAGGACCGTGCGGGGCTTCTGTGAACCGTGCAAGGGTGTCACTGGGGAACTGCCAGCAGACTCACAGCCAAGTCACTCATGTAGCCTCCGAGGGTGGTGTCAAGGTCTGGATGGCCTCGTCGTCTGAACTCGGGTGCTGCTTCTTCCTCTGCCAATCTTGTGGGTGACCAGTCTTCAGCCGTAACCTTTGTGCTTCCTGCGCCTGACGTGGAGCGGCGGTCAACACATCTCTCCCACTTGGACCCCTCCATCGAGGCCCTTGTCCCCTGGACTGCCACATGACTGCGTGGGCTGTGCGGGATGTTGCGCAGGCCACGCTTAGGGTAGCTGCAGAACTCTCGACAGGGCCACGGTCTTGTGTAGTCCCCAAGGGCGGATCTCCCAATGGCCGGGTGTGCTCGACCACGGCAGGCTTTGGGTGAACTGGGGTGTACAGACTGTTCCTGGGTGATTCGGCTCCCTGAGCTCCGGTTGTTCTGGGTGTGTGGATTTACTTGGCTGGTGTAATGCTCCTTGGTGATGATGCACCTGGACGGTGGTAACAAGATGGTAGTTTGCTTCAGTGGGCAGACAGGCGGCGATCTTCTGTTGGGGTGACTTGAGGGAGTGAGAAGGACTTGAGGGACTTCGTGGCACTGCTCCGTTGTCTGCAGGCAGGTGCACTACGAGGTGTGATGCTATTAATACCAAGCAGCCGGTGACAGGTGAGAGGATGGTCGAACTGCGAAGCGTGGAGCTGGGACGCAGACTGCGCTGCAAGGGCTTACAGTAGGTCCTCCCGCGGAGCTGTCTCCAGTGACGTCTCTGCACCCCGGTGGCTGGCTTGTGTGGATGAACACCTTCCTCAGTTCTGATGCGAGTCCTTGGTCCTGTTGCTCTTCTCCGTTCCATCTTGCGTGCCTGTGTTAGTTGTCTGCCCTGTGGCTTCATGCCACTGTTCTTTCCTCCTTTGTGGAATGACATCGTGCCACACTCTTCTCCTTCTTCTGACCAGGCTCTTCTTTGGATGTGGTGTCCTGCCACCTGTCTCATGTTGCTCCACAAGGACATTTCACTGGCCGCATCTCTCTTGTGACGGTATTCCTTTTCTGTTGCGGCCCACTGCAGGCCTGTCCTGATGGTAGGACTTGCGTGTACCTCTTGGGGACTTCCCGGGTCACCATCCCCTCCTCAGGTATTTCACAGGGTCCCTCTTCTCTTCGCTCAAGGAGCTTCATCCTTGCTCCGTCTTGGCAGCTGCTCCCTTCTGTATTCCTGTATTCCTGTGCGCTCGTCCAGACTGCTCACTCTGCGTGAAGGGCTCCTTGCTTGCTGTACACAGTGACGTCCGGTCACGTGTTGCTGCGCTGTTGGAGTTTCTGTTTGCCGTGGCGGCATGCCATGTGTGGTGTGCGACTCCTCTCTTGCTATCTTGGGTCTCTGCCGACTCCGTCTTGAGGCAGTGTGAGGGAGGACACTCTGTGTTTCCTTCAGCCCACTGCGGGGCTTTGCTGAGGCAGTGGAGATGTAGGGGATCTCCTTTCAGCAGTGCTTCTTCATGGAGATGTCAGCCATCTTCCGGGCGCCTGACTGGACAGTCAGAGCATGCCTCTCGCGCTCTTCTTGGGCGTTCTCTCCTCGCTTGCGGTGGTGGCCATTCACCACTGGGTTGGGTGGCGCACACTTCTCGCCAACTCAGTCTGTGGACAGTCCCTGGGGCTTTGGCGCGTGTCGTGATCTGGGGGTGCTGGTGGCGTACTGGCTGCGCAGTGGGACTGGCCGTCCTTTCCTGTGCTGTGTTGATGTATTTAAATCCCTAGCAGCCTCTGCAGTTTGGCGGCTGTGAATTTCATTTGGGTTTTAACAGTCAATAGTCCCTTTTCCCTTCTACAGGATAGGTGGCTCTTGTGTGGTTGCTCACCCTTGCAGAGACGAAGCAGTCCTTTGTCTCTGTGTGCCTGTTTTTCGAGCTTGGCAGGGGTAGTTGCAGGGTGTAGCAAAGTGTCTTTCGGCTTTCACTGGAGGGTGCTCTGTATGCTTGCGCTAGTTCCAATTGGTCACTTTGTCATGCGGGTGAGCCAAACAGCAGCCGTCTCGGTGTGGCTGGGTGTTTTCATCTCTCTAGTGTCTTGTGACAGAGGCTCGGGGTTTGCATATTGCTTCATGTTATTGTCACACGCGGCAACCCCTGTTCCTTGGTGGCTACCGACCTTCCAAGCACCGGATATTGCTGGCTCTTCAGGGGGAGTCCCTGTGAGTGGCGCGATGTTGCTCCATGGCTACTAGGTTGCAGTGTGGTTCCGCCTTTGCTGCTGAGGTCGGTGCTGGGTTTGTATCCAAGCCTGCGGCAGCTGACGTGTCCTCAGCTCATTGTGGACTGCATTTTTCTTTCATAGGTGTGAGGCGCAGAGCGGAGGGGGCTGCTTTCCCTCGCCTCACTGTATTGCTCGGCGCCGAGCAGGAGAGCCAGGTAGGTCACTGCTTGGTTGATCTTCCGGATGCCAGGGACGGCCACAGGGGCTAATGCATGGCTGTGTGATGCTGGCACGTGGCGCCATTTACGTGCAGGGAGAGACGGCCACCGATGTGACAAGTGATGTCGGGGGATGCAGGTACCTTTTATGACCCCCCTTGGGGTCACCAACTCCGACGTGGTAGGCTTGCCTGTGCTTTATCCCTTGTTAGAATAGGTGTGCAGCTGTCCCAGGCCACTAGGTCGTGTTGCAGATGCTCCAGCCATCACTCTCTGGAGTCACCGGGATCCAGTGTGGAGGCCGAAACTGATCCTGCCGGCACGGCAGGGTGAAAACCCCTCACTTCCTCAGTGGTGCGATGCAGTGTGGCAAACCGCCACTGGGGGCACTGCAGCTATTGCCTGAGTGTCGCGGTAGGGAGGTCATGAGTTGGAGCGCACTTGACACGTCAGGCCATGGCACCGCGCTGTTGTCTCCTCATGCCCTGGGGAGGGGAGAAGTGCAGAGGTGAATGCTGGTTTGCGTGCTTGTGTCCATGTCTGGCCAGCGTTTCTCCTTTCTCCTTTCCTTTTTTTTTCTTTTGAGCGGGGTGAGCCAGTCCGTAGTGCCGACCTTGAGGCACCAATGTTAGCCCTTCTGACTGCTGGGTGAACCGAACGCGATGCGCAGGGAGCTGTTCCCTCACGCACTGTGTCTGCTCAGTGACTGCCGTGTCCTGCAGGTCTCTGGGCAGTAGGGGATACAGTCTTGAAAATGCCAGTTAGTACTCATGCCTTCTAGGAATCCTCTAGTCTGTCCCATGCACTTCTCCTATCATCCATCCAGCACAATCTACTGATCCTATCAGTCCGCCAATACCTAACCACTTATAAAGTCACCATGTACTCTGTGTGCAGCACAGTAATCATTCTAGTTACTAGGTACGTACTTATTGAAACGTCTAGCCAGTAACACAAGTACAGGTACAATATTCTGTGCAGTATGCATGCACACCTCTAACCGGCTACGTACTATTGGTACACTCTACTACATACCCAGTTAGTACCCATGCACTCTAGGAATCCTCCTGTCTGTCCCATGCACTTCTCCAATCACCCCTCCAGTACTATCAACTTATGCTATCATTCCGCCAATACCTAAGCACTTATAGACTCAACCTGCTCCCAACTTGCACCACTCTAAGTATCCAGTCACTATCTATGTACTTGAAAAGTGTCTCAAGCATTAACACATGCAGTGCTACATTCAAAGGTGCATGATCTATGCAGTCCCCCAACCCCCCACTCCACTGATACACTTCTGCAATTACCCAAGTACTAGCCATGCAGTCCAACAATGACACTGTCACTCTCCGTCCATTCCTTCAATCATCCTGTCAGAACCATGTTCTTATCTAATTACAATAGGACCACCGAGGGAGTGGATCTAATTTGCAACATACATATATATATATATTCACTGAAAAAACCATAGGTTATAGACCATATATAGTTAGGAATTAGCATTTACAAAACCTTGAAAATTCACTGAAAAAACCATAGGTTATAGACCATATATAGTTAGGAATTAGCATTTAAAAAACCTTATTTTACTCACACAAAACCATTGAAATTCCATATATAGTTAGTTGCACTAACTATATATCGCGCACCCGCAATCCACTGCTGATCATGTCACATATTACATCATTCATGACATGGTCAGTGACATCACTGATGACATCACTGATGACATCTCAAATGACATCACTGATGACATCACTGATGACAACATCCAGTGACTGTATGTTTCTGTAAAGTTAAAATATGTCTTACATATTGAAGAATGAGTGGATGTATAAGTGTCTGGATGAAGGATTTAGTAGGTGCGTGACTGACTGTATGAGTGAGTGATTAAATGTGTCTCACTGAATGCATGGGTTAGTGACTAAACTGTCTTAATTTGTGCATCATTATGTCTGTTGTGATGTAAACTGCTGCATGTGTTGATCATTAGCTATACGAGAGGCTATATGTGTTATTAATTGGTTGCCCAAGTATTTCTATGGGAGATTGAGTTTGTGTGGGGGTGGCTGGAAGGTGTGTGACTCTATGCATAGATGTGTGAGCAGTTTATTCACTAGGTGTATGAGTTCAAGAGTGCATGTGGAAACAGCTACATGGGCAGTTGACTGTGTGCATGAGTGTATTGATGAGTGAATGGATATCTCAATGCTACATGTCATAGTAAGTACATATGTAAAACACAGTACATGTGAGAGTTGGCATATATAAATAACTGTGCATGAGAGCCACTGAATGAGTGAGTGGTTGTATCGATCATTGTGAACTTGTATCAGGGATTGTATAAGAGAGTAAATATGTGTTAGTATATGTTTCAATAAGTAAGGTGTGTTTAACTATATAGTTGAAGAAATGGAGGTGAGATTGTTTCTTTGCATGACTGACTGGGTGTGTGAGTAACTCCATGGATGAGTGGCAGTGTGTGAGTGTCTGTATACACTGAGTGTATCTAAGGTTATATTAGAGTCTGAAGAGGTTTATCGTATTAGCACAAGAATGATGTCAAATGAGATGTCATCAGTGATGTCATCAGTGATGTCACTGACCATGTCATGAATGATGTAATATGTGACATGATCAGCAGTGGATTGCGGGTGCGCGATATATAGTTAGTGCAACTAACTATATATGGAATTTCAATGGTTTTGTGTGAGTAAAATAAGGTTTTTTAAATGCTAATTCCTAACTATATATGGTCTATAACCTATGGTTTTTTCAGTGAATTTTCAAGGTTTTGTAAATGCTAATTCCTAACTATATATGGTCTATAACCTATGGTTTTTTCAGTGAATTTCAATGGTTTTTTAATAGCAAATATCATAAGCTGTCGAATGTCAAGTACGTGGTAAGTGAAAACATTTTCGTGTTTATGCACACTGATCTGCTTTGAATGGTGCCCCCCCCCCTCATTTCTATTAGGAGTACTCTCTCTTTGCAGATAGTGAAAGGTAGTTAACGCAGGCCTTTGCCCCCGTTGTAATCCGTCGTGCCTGCTTCTCTCTCCATTTGATTGATTGTTATCCAAGTATTTACTATTTTAGAATTAGTTCTCTTTGGTTCATTCTCTATTTACAAACAAACACAGAGTCGCAATACTCTGTTTAGTCTTTGCAGATAACGAAAAATCGTGTAAAAAAAAAGAAAAGGAATCGAGCAAAATCAGTAGGCCACTAATGGGATCTCTTTTTGACCTCGCTAAAATAGAAACATTAGGAACAACCCCTCATGACAAATACAAAACTAGTGAGATGAACTGAACTCCACACAATGATGGCTGCAAAACAGCTCGGCTCCGCCACCCACCCCGCCCAAAATAACGATAAAGAGCGGCTGCCATGATTGGTTGCGGAATGGCCACGACGGAGCTACGAAATGGTGCTGCTCTCATGCTAACCCCAGCTTCAGTCTGAAACATCCAGAAACACTGTAGACTACCAATTCGATCAGTTCCGGTAGCGCCCCAATGTAACCCGGTAGAGAAGAACTAGCCCTCCCCTCTTTGACTGATGGTTCTTGTTGCCTGTCCCTTCTGTTGTCATTTAACAGAACTATTTAGCCTGCTGAAAGGGGTTGTGTTTCGACCGCTGGTTGGTGGAGACATTTTGACTATATTCTGGACCTGCGTTGTCGCGTAATGCGTCATATGACGCGCCGCGTTAGCGCATCCGGAAGTCATCCGGGGCGCGCAGCGCGTAACGTAAGCATAACAAGTCATGTGACTTGTTAATAAAACTTTTCATTGGTTCATTTTACTTTTCTTATTCTAATGATGAAAGCCTTGGTCATATCACCTAAAAATTACGCTTTTAATTACTTCCGAACATTATTTTTTCTTAAATATATGTTATAATGTTCCAGGCTAATGTACTTTCCCGGAAATTTTACAACTGTCCTGCAAGTAAAATATATTCTTTTTTCGAGAAAAAGAGCGTTTCTTCGTCCCATGACGGAGCCGTTGAGCAAAAGAGGGTCGACCTGCTGTCTTAGTCGCCGATACGCCTGAATATGAGATTCTTATCGATCACTTTATGTTGCAGGAATAGAAAACACAACAGCCCTTGACCATTTATCTTTACTGCGTTCCTTCGTATTATACCTTTTACCCTTCATGTAATTGGTCTGCTTTATTTCACTTGCCTTTTAATGATTCTAAAACAGTGACTATTATTAAAAACTTTACCAATGTATATACTACTACCATGTTTTCTTTTAAAAACCTTTATTGTGAAAATTTCATTATACAAATACGAGCCTATAACCACGTGGGCCTGCCACGGAGCAAACTGTAATCGTATATGATGAATAGACATTTACACTGTAGAGGAACGTAACGGGCGGGCCATTAGGTTGCAAGAACTAAGGTGTCTAACAGTTACGGAATCGGTGGACGTACATTTTATAATTAAAATACGACAGGGCCAGTTACAATAAAATTATCTAGATATACATTTGCGGGCAAGTACCATGGGTGACGTTAATTCGAACTTTCAACAGTACAGTAATCAATAACACATCAGAACTTAATATCAATAGGGATGTCGAAATATTCAATCAATTCTCGTCCCCGCCCGCCATGTGCTTCAAAACTGCATACGTATCTCGTGATTTCAAGGTTCTGCAACCAGTACACAACAAGGAGTTACGAGTCCCATTTATTCTGGCGCCATTTTGGGCGAGGACGGGCAGGTCCAGGATATAGTCAAAATGTCTCTACCAACCATCGACTATGATGATGTTCATATGCTGTATTTATTAGAGTAACACTCATCTGTCCACATGAAATTAATTTACCACAATCTAAACATGTCATTTTAATCTTTCCAAAGTTCTTCTAAATATTTGGGACCGTTTCCCTTGCCTCTGAAGCTCTCAGTGCCACTTCTTTGATGAATGTACTAGCAGGTCAGGGGTTCTCCTCCAAATCTCTCTTTTATGCAGCACTATAATTAATTGGTGCCACCTCTCCATATGACGATGCATGGTATAGTTACCACAACTATATTTTTTTTCGGTTCCTCTGGAGCGTTCATCGTGGCAGATGAAGCGTGTAACGTACCGGGCATTTACCTTTTTTTGCATGTACAGGAAAGGAAAAAAAAATCGAGCGTCCAAGTTCTAAGGTGTCCCAGGGCCATTTTAGTGGACCAGGCCCAAATCCAAAGAACAGGCCGCCATTTTGAGAGTCCTCTTGCAGCCGCCTGTCGCTGTAGCATCAAGAGCAGCCGAAACTCAGCTGAATGGCAACTGAAACGGTAAATGGGCGCCCCACTACATTTCAGCATTGTAGGATGACCACACCAGTACAGCAACTTGCTAGACATCACCTCGGTGCCATCCGGATCTCGGCGCCCCACTGCAGATGAAGAGCCTCTCAACTATGAAACCACCACGGTGACATCCGGATCTTGGCGCGTTGTGCTGCCTTCGGCCTATTCGCACATCGGTCCGCTACTGACGCCATCTCACAGGCTAATGGGGTGACCCACGCCGAGTTTCAGCATTGTAGGATGACCACACCAACTTGCTAGACATCACCTCGGTGCCATCCGAATCTTGGCATCTCAACGCCTAGTGGTATCTTCCATACAGAAAATATTGTTACGCTGCCTTTGCCCCCATTCGCACATCAGTCCGCAACTTAGACATCACCTCGGTGCCATCCGGATCTTGGCATCTCAGCGCCTTGTGGTGTCAGTCAGAAAATATTGTTGCGCTGCCTTTGGCCCCATTCGCACATCAGTCCGCTACTGACACCATCTCACAGGCCAATAGGGCGCCCCACGCCGACTTTTACCATTGTACGATGGCCACACCAGTGGCACAACTTGCTAGACATCACCTCGGTGCCATCCGAATCTTGGCATCTCAACGCCTAGTGGTATCTTCCATACAGAAAATCTTGTTACGCTACCTTTGGCCCCATTCGCACATCGGTCCGCAACTTAGACATCACCTCGGTGCCATCCGGATCTTGGCATCTCAGCGCCTTGTGGTGTCTTCTACTCCGAAAATATTGTAGAAAATATTGTTGCGCTGCCTTTGGCCCCATTCACACATCAGTCCGCTACTGACACCATCTCACAGGCCAACAGGGCGCCCCACGCCGACTTTTACCATTGTACGATGGCCACACCAGTGCCACAACTTGCTAGACACCACCTCGGTGCCATCCGGATCTTGGCATCTCAGCGCCTTGTGGTGTCTTCAAATCAGAAAATATTGTTGCGCTGCCTTTGGCCCCATTTGCACATCGGTCCGCTACTGACGCCATCTCACAGGCCAACGGGGCGCCCCACGCCGACTTTCAACATTGTAGGATGGCCACAGAAGTGCGACAACTTACTAGACACCACCTCGGTGCCATCCGGATCTTGGCATCTCAGCGCCTTGTGGTGTCTTCTATTCAGAAAATATTGTTGCGCTGCCTTTGGCCCCATTCGCACATCGGTCCGCTACTGACGCCATCTCACAGGCCAACGGGGCGCCCCACGCCGACTTTCAGCATTGTAGGATGGCCACACCAGTGCGCCTTACTAGACACCACCTCGGTGCCATCCGGATCTTGGCATCTCAGCGCCTTGTGGTGTCTTCTATTCAGAAAATATTGTTGCGCTGCCTTTGGCCCCATTCGCACATCGGTCCGCTACTGACGCCATCTCACAGGCCAACGGGGCGCCCCACGCCGACTTTCAACATTGTAGGATGGCCACACCAGTGCGGCAACTTACTAGACACCACCTCGGTGCCATCCGGATCTTGGCGCGTTGTGCTGCCTTCGGCCTATTCGCACATCGGTCCGCTACTGACGCAAACTCACAGGCCAACGGGGCGCCCCACGCCGACTTTCAGCATTGTTGGATGGCCACACCAGTGCGGCAACTTACTAGACACCACCTCGGTGCCATCCGGATCTTGGCGCGTTGTGCTGCCTTCGGCCTATTCGCACATCGGTCCGCTACTGACGCAAACTCACAGGCCAACGGGGCGCCCCACGCTGACTTTCAGCATTGTTGGATGGCCACACCAGTGCGGCAACTTACTAGACACCACCTCGGTGCCATCCGGATCGTGGCGCGTTGTGCTGCCTTCGGCCTATTCGCACATCGGTCCGCTACTGACGCAAACTCACAGGCCAACGGGGCGCCCCACGCCGACTTTCAGCATTGTAGGATGGCCACACCAGTGCTGCAACTTGCTGGACACCACCTCGGTGCCATCCGGATCTTGGCGCATTGTGTTGCCTTCGGCCTATTCGCACATCGGTCCGCTACTGACGCCGCCTCACGTGCCAACGGGGCGCCCCACGCCGACTTTCAGCATTGTAGGATGGCCACACCAGTGCTGCAACTTGCTGGACACCACCTCGGTGCCATCCGGATCTTGGCGCGTTGTGTTGCCTTCGGCCTATTCGCACATCGGTCCGCTACTGACGCCGCCTCACGTGCCAACGGGGCGCCCCACGCCGACTTTCAGCATTGTAGGATGGCCACACCAGTGCTGCAACTTGCTGGACACCACCTCGGTGCCATCCGGATCTTGGCGCGTTGTGTTGCCTTCGGCCTATTCGCACATCGGTCCGCTACTGACACCGCCTCACGTGCCAATGGGGCGCCCCACGCCGACTTTCAGCATTGTAGGATGGCCACACCAGTGCTGCAACTTGCTGGACACCACCTCGGTGCCATCCGGATCTTGGCGCGTTGTGTTGCCTTCGGCCTATTCGCACATCGGTCCGCTACTGACGCCGCCTCACGTGCCAACGTATTTTCTCCGCATTTTACACCCTATACCGCATAACAGGTCATGTGACTTGTTTATAAAACTTTTCATTGGTTCATTTTACTTTTGGTTTCCTAATGATGGAAGGCTTGATCATGTGACCTAAAAACAACACTTTTCATTGGATGAAAACTTTTTTTTTTTCCCAAACGATGAAAGCCCCACCTTGTTTCTGGATGTTTCAGACTGAAGCTGGCGTCAGCATGAGAGCACCACCATCTCGTAGCTCAGTCGTGGTCATTCCGCGAGCAATCATGGCAGCCGCTCCCCACCAGAAGCCTGCAGGAGTCGGAGCCCCCAAAACTTTTGATGAATTCTCAAGGCGGAGGGGACGCTTTCGAGAATGGGGTCCAAGACCTAGCAGACAAGCGTCCGATTTCCAAGGTGTCCCAGGGCCATTTCAGTGGACCAGGCCCAAAAAGGAAACAGCCTGCCGCCATTTTGAGAGTCCTGTGACAGCCGCCTATCGCTGCACCGCAAGAGTGGGCGCAACTCAGCTGAATTGCGGCTTTTGACACAGTGGACCAAAAACGGACGGAATGGCAACTGAAACGGTAAAGGGGCGCCCCACTACAACAGATGACACTCCACCTGGAGAGGCCCGTTCACGCCGCCTCCCCCGGGGCGCTCCACGCCGTTATTCGGAGCAGCATTGTAGGATACCAAAACCAGTGCGGCAACTTACTGGACATCACCTTGGTGCCATCGTTCTGCTGCCTTGGAACTATTCGCGCAACAGTTTGCTACTGATGACCCACCCCCCGCGACGCCCCATGCCGTTATTTGCTGGGTGGCAACTTACTAGACATCACTTTCGTGTCATCTAGATTTCGGCGCGTTCTGCTGCCTTGGAACTATTCGCACAACAGTTTGCTACTGATGACCCACCCCCCGCGACGCCCCACGCCGGAAATCTGGACGTTGTGCTGCGTTGGGACTATTCGCACAGCCGACCGCTACTTCGTTGTTTTTCCCTAAAAATGTTTATATGTTATTACTATTTTTGTTTTCTTGTATATATTTATAAATTATTAAAGTTTTATAATCTTACTACTTTGTCGGAGTGCTATATATTTTTAATGTGACACATAATTGTAAAAACTTTGATGTACAAACAGTCATCCCTGGAATCTTCCGCTTCAGGCTCGGTCCCCTCCCCAATCACAATACAGGATGGTTTTCAGATAATAGCAACGCTTCTGCTGTGACGGATCTCATCGAGTGTGGGCCTTGATCTACTATAACTCCTTTGAAGAGGGGTGATTCTTTACAGCTGTGGCCATAAACTACGTCTGCCTGACAATCGGACACAGAGGAAAAGGAGTGTCAGAGGGTGCGGTAGTGAATAGGGCGAAAGGGAGGTGTCGGGCGGGCACAGGGTGTGATTCTCAGGGAACAGCAGCGCAGATGGGGGAGGTTTATTACCCATGCATAAGACAGAGAGCGGGGGTGACCACTGCCTGGGGGAGATGCTTGCGAGGGTGGGGAGCCATGCTAAGGATCGACAGCGTGCACAGAGTGGGTCTGGTCAAGGCATCTAAAATGGCTGCCGTGCGCGACAAAAGTGTGGCATTTGAAAAAAGACAAGATGGCGCAGACAATGTTTTTCAACACTTCCTGATTTCCTTCGAATCGAACGTTAACAGACGTTGGGGCATATTACCAAAGTTAAGCGATATTTATCCCTAACGATGCTTAGCAACGATTTTTTTACCGTCAGAAATTATCGCAGATAAACCTTGCTATTATCAAGGTTTATCGGAAATACGATAAAAAACGACCGCAATGCATTAATATCGCTGAAAACTCAGCGATATTCATGCATTACCGAGCTAATGCTCTTAGCCATGTTATCCACCTCCCATTGGATAACATGGCTAAGAACTGCTCAGGGCAGGTGGTAGCTTTTGGAGATATTCGCCCTTATCTCGAATATTTCCAAAAGTTGATAATAGGAGATAGCGATGTTAGCGACTGTTTCCAGTCGCTAACATCTTGGCATGCCCACTTTGCATGTCATTAGTGATAAATATCACTCACATGCAAAGTGGGGCCCAAGATGGTCGCTATCTTCTACTAGCCGTCGCTAACTGGTGTTAGCAACAGCTAGGTAATACACATATAATTTTATCTCCGCGAAGCGGAGCGCTGTTACAGATATATATCTTGTTTCTGAACGTTAATTTCTCAAAATGCACTGAAGCACATATATTGAGACCTAGCAAAGGCACATCGGGCTACCAGTCCCTACAATTTTGCCAAGTTTCGTGCAAATCCATTCAGCTGTTCGATCCTACCGAGAGACAAGATGGCGGCCGCTACGGACTGTTTGGAATGTTTACAGACACCGGAGAGCCAATCAGCTTCGCTTCGCAAAGCTCCGTAACGCGAAAAGTACGCGAAGCGGTGCGCTGTTACAGATATATACCTTTTTTTGAACGTTAATTTCTCAAAATCCACTGGAGCACATATATTGAGATCTAGCAAAGGCACATCGGGCTACCAGTCCCTACAATTTTGCCAAGTTTCGTGCAAATCCATTCAGCTGTTCGATTATTATTATTTTTATTTTTTTTTGCCCCGCGGGGCCCTTTTAAAACCTCCACATCAAACCTAGGGGGTGAGCGACAATGTACTATGCCCCCTTATGGTCATTTGCCCCTTCGCTTTGGCCTCCTCTTGTCCCTCGATCCTACCGAGAGACAAGATGGCGGCCGCTACGGACTGTTTGGAATGTTGACAGACGCCGGAGAACCAATCAGCTTCGCTTCACAAACCTCCGTTGCGCGAAAAGTACGCGTAGCGGAGCGCTGCCCGGTCCGCTGTTACAGATATATATCTTTTTTTAAACGTTAATTTCTCAAAATCCACTGTAGCACATATATTGAGACCTACAAAAGGCACATCGGGCTACCAGTCCCTACAATTTTGCCAAGTTTCGTGCAAATCCATTCAGCCGTTCGGGCTAAAAGTGAGGCCAACCGCCCTATGGAAAACTCAATGTTAAAAACACGTTTTGGGACCCCCCTTTTTTCTCGGCCCCCACTGGACGAACCCCCCCCAAATTTTCAAGGGCTGCTCAGAAACAAAATGTGCCATTTTCCTGAAAATTTCAGCCAATTCCGTCCACAAACGCCAAAGTTATTAGACATAGAATTTTCAAAAAACCCATAGAGAAAAAATCCTAACTATATATACCTACTGGCGACCGCCAGTAGGTAATATATATATATATATATATATATATATATATATATATATATATATATATATATATATATATATATACATATATATATATATATATATATATATATATTTATATACATATATCTATATATATATAAATATATATATATATATATATATATATATATATATATATATATATATATATATATATCACCATCCGCCCTCCAAAGTTGTGAAAGGAAGGAGCCACTCGCAGGGATTTAGCAGGTGAGGTACTTTTTAATGGAAACTGAGGCAGCTGGGCATTATGCATTTCGGTAGTAAAACCTTCCTCAGACACCCTTCACTGCCGCTCCTCATGTCCGTAGTGCCCTGTTGCAATGTTTGTGGCTTGAAATAAATCCATTTGAAAACGCCCTCCCAGTCATGTGGTCAACCGCTTAGTTGCAGCCAATGTTAAAACTCCAACTCCCAGAAGGCTGTGTTACTGGAAAGCGTGTTGTGGGAAACCAAAGTCAATTCTTTTTGTTTGTAGGGCGTTTGCAAAACAGGGCACACTTGATGAAGCGCTTTTTTAATGCCTGGACCCCCCCGGGTCCCCGCTGAACGTTCCAACCTCCAAAAACGCCATTCCTTTGGGTTATGAGTTGGCGAGATTGCACCAAACTCACCCGTGAAGTCACGGGCTGCCTTTTGCGCAGTGTCCCTTGGCTATAGCGCCGAGTAGGTGAGCTGCCTGGATGCCCATACCTGAGCTTACTCCGTTTTGCCAGGAAAGCAGGCAGCCTCTTGACGGAACGGCGGCTCCTTAACGTGTCTTCTGGCCGGCACGAAATATCACCATCCGCCCTCCAAAGTTGTGAAAGGAAGGAGCCACTCGCAGGGATTTAGCAGGTGAGGTACTTTTTAATGGAAACTGAGGCAGCTGGGCATTATGCATTTCGGTAGTAAAACCTTCCTCAGACACCCTTCACTGCCGCTCCTCATGTCCGTAGTGCCCTGTTGCAATGTTTGTGGCTTGAAATAAATCCATTTGAAAACGCCCTCCCAGTCATGTGGTCAACCGCTTAGTTGCAGCCAATGTTAAAACTCCAACTCCCAGAAGGCTGTGTTACTGGAAAGCGTGTTGTGGGAAACCAAAGTCAATTCTTTTTGTTTGTAGGGCGTTTGCAAAACAGGGCACACTTGATGAAGCGCTTTTTTAATGCCTGGACCCCCCCGGGTCCCCGCTGAACGTTCCAACCTCCAAAAACGCCATTCCTTTGGGTTATGAGTTGGCGAGATTGCACCAAACTCACCCGTGAAGTCACGGGCTGCCTTTTGCGCAGTGTCCCTTGGCTATAGCGCCGAGTAGGTGAGCTGCCTGGATGCCCATACCTGAGCTTACTCCGTTTTGCCAGGAAAGCAGGCAGCCTCTTGACGGAACGGCGGCTCCTTAACGTGTCTTCTGGCCGGCACGAAATATCACCATCCGCCCTCCAAAGTTGTGAAAGGAAGGAGCCACTCGCAGGGATTTAGCAGGTGAGGTACTTTTTAATGGAAACTGAGGCAGCTGGGCATTATGCATTTCGGTAGTAAAACCTTCCTCAGACACCCTTCACTGCCGCTCCTCATGTCCGTAGTGCCCTGTTGCAATGTTTGTGGCTTGAAATAAATCCATTTGAAAACGCCCTCCCAGTCATGTGGTCAACCGCTTAGTTGTAGCCAATGTTAAAACTCCAACTCCCAGAAGGCTGTGTTACTGGAAAGCGTGTTGTGGGAAACCAAAGTCAATTCTTTTTGTTTGTAGGGCGTTTGCAAAACAGGGCACACTTGATGAAGCGCTTTTTTAATGCCTGGACCCCCCCGGGTCCCCGCTGAACGTTCCAACCTCCAAAAACGCCATTCCTTTGGGTTATGAGTTGGCGAGATTGCACCAAACTCACCCGTGAAGTCATATATAAGTCAATATATATATATATTTCCAAATGCAAATGCGACGAAAGGGACCCCAGCCTAGCGGGTCGGGCGTGTAGGCAACATCACCGCTAAATTATAGCATAAGAAAGTCACGCAATGTAGACAGCGTGAAAGCAAGCCCTCGAGCTAAACGTCAAATGAAAGATTTTATTCCTCAGACAGACAAAGCAGACAAAGCATAACGGATTTCAACCCCATGCGGGTCTCAGTCATATGCAAATATGAGGGTTAGCTACACCTGGGTTATATTTGTAAAGTTTATCAACACAAAGGAAGGACTACGAAATACAAATCACTTTTCAACAGCACTGTACTTGTAATTTTCAGCACATCAGACCAGGTAACAGTTTTTATGTTCAGTACCCTTCCAAATATCATGCTAATGCACTCTATCTCGACAATGTTAGGGTTTTTGGATTCTGGTCTGTAATCAATGTTAGTTACTTGGACTCCAATGGCCATAATGCTTTGCAGCTGATTTCAAAAGCATAGTGACATCCTTCACTGTGAGCCATTTAATTATGCCTTGGTAAGTATAAATGAAACAAAAATGCCTCCTTCTTGCCTCAGAGGGATCCAATTCCATGTAGTGCTGGGTGGCAATATATCTCAATTTGCTCCCTCGTGCCTTTGTTGTTCACGATCTCCATGCAACTGCCTGTCATTGTTTCAGTTTGGAAGTACAAGCGTTCAATAACCCTCGCAGACCCCAGGCTGTCTCTAAAATGTTTGAGAAATCTCCAGCCCGCAGGCCTCCTCAGAAATACATGGCAGAGCCTCCTGTGTTTTCAAAGTGGCTCCATCCTGGCAAAATCCTTCTTGTCACATAAAGAGTAGCCGGCAGGCATCCCCTGCTCAACATTTCCAAATGCAAGTGTGACAAAAGAGAGCCCAGCCTAGCGGGTCAGGGCGTGTAGGCAACATCACTTCCAAAGTATACCATAAGAAAGTTACGCAATGTAGACAGCATGAAAGCAAGCCCTCCAGCCAAACATCAAGTGAAAGGCTGGAGGGCTTGCTTTCGCGCTGCCTGCATTGCTTGACTTTCTTATGGTATCTCCTCCATTTGAGTGGAGGAGCATCACAAAGAAAAGCCCTAGGCCAGAGCTGAAAAATAAAATGGTGATAAAGTTTATTTATGAAAATTTTGTTTTTCAGCAACCGACCAGTCCCAAACTGAGGGACTGATTACGATGCGGTTGTAGGCACATCCATGGTGCTGGCGGAAAATGTCCTTTTCCGCACTCCCTCGGTGGTCCTCACGACCGCCGTATTACAATGGGCAAACATGACCCATTTTCCGTCCACTGCGGAGTTATGTGATCTGCCAGATTTCCTACTGCAATGGAGGTGGAGGGAGCCAGTAGAGAAACACTACCGTGCGGTATGACGTTCCGACCCCCGGACAAATCACGATGCCCCAAACTGCCCATCACACTGCAGAGGAGAATCCAGCCACCCGGAGACAGCTGAAGCACTTCTGCGGAAAGCAAAACTACAATCCCCATCACCACCGCGTGGTCCTGACCGCTATGGATCCAGCTCTTCAAGCCCTTCTGTTGCTCTACCCCATCCACTACCAGCAAATAAGACGTTGCCGCGATCAACACCACAGGTACATAAAAACACAACTTTGCATACAACCACAACACGCAACTCCTGTGCTAAAATACGGTTCCTGTCCACATCAGACACTCTGGTGGGGACAGGAACATATCCCCCAGTGTACTCACACATGTCCTGCGTGCTGGAAATCCACACGTCCGCATCCGGACACCCATCAACCGCAAAATCACTGCAATGTCCTAGCAGCAGTGAAGACGTGAGAAAACATGCAAACAATGAATTAGGCAGGGCCGGTGACAGGCATGGGCAGTCTGGCCTGATTCACAGGGCTCCCTCCACCTTCACCATACCCACAGTACATTTCTCACGCCCATTTGGCCACATGCTGTGTGCCTCCCCTGTGCCCCCCTGCACAATTTATCAGCCAGGTGTGGCTAGACCTCACACCTCAAACACCAAAGGAAAAGGTAGATTGACTGGGAAGATGGGGGTGAAAATGAACACCCTGCACAGATGGTCAGGGGCAGGACAACACTCCTCCTCACACCTACCTTCCACTCGTGTGAATAAAACTGAGTATAATTAAGAAATAAAGACTCACACTGCTTATGAACAACCATTGAACTATTCACACTGCTTGTCAAGTCCCTCAGAAAGATCCCAAACTGACACTCTGCTACATACACATACCATTGGTCAGCAGCAATGGAGGACAATAAATGTGCTAGCCCAAAGTGAAGTGGACAGTGCTAGAAAGCCATGGAGCAAGCCACATAGCATGTTAACATCACATGCAAGAGGAGGAACATATCACACTACCCTTAGGCCCTCAAATCAGACATGGGTAGAACAGTGAGTGAAATTAAACCACTGTGACCTCTGAGCAACAACTCAGGGCTTCATTAATGCCAGCAATACATGGGCACAGGAATGATAGGACGTGTCAGAAGTCCTATAGTGACCAGCCACACATCTGTGTCAACTTACTTGACATGTGTATGCCAACAACACAACACACAAGGCTCATTGTCACACACCCTGACTGTCACACACAAGTAGAACCTTCACACATGCCCCTCATCTACCCACCTCACACCTGCCACATCCAACACCTGTGAGAAAAACACATAATGTTGCAAATGATGTCCTGTGAGTTTACTGATAACCAATCACACACCCTGTGGTGCATCTACAACTGTCAGACTCACACTCAGGGATTCCTGAACCAATGCTGACCCAAAAACAAATATTGTAATTGTAATTGTAATTGTAAGCATACTTATAGAGCACAGCTGTCACCCAAAGGGTATCCTGGCGCTTCAACCATAAACATTACCTACAGATGTTAAACTACGTTGCTCTCGGGAAGAGGTAACTTTTGAGATCCTTTTTAAAAGACAAGAGATCCTGCTTGCACCTTAGAGACATCGGTAAGGAATTCCATAGTTTGGCGACCGTAAAGCTGAAAGAGCGGCCACCCATCCTCCACCCTTTTTATCCTGGGGACTGTGACCAGGAATGTCGAAGAGGATCTCAAAGGTCTGGTGGTAGAGTACCAGGAGAACAGATCTTGCAACATCACTGGACCCAGCCCGTGCAGAGCTCTGAAAACCAGACAGGAGGATTTAAAGCAGATCCGTTTTTGAACAGGAAGCCAATGAAGATCCGAGGCGCAAGAGAGGACGAGGCAGACCGTGGTCGTGAAAGAGCCAGTTTAGCTGCCATATTCTGCACCCGCTGCAGCTTCGCGACCAAGGTGTTGGGGGCCCCCAGAAGCAGTGCGTTGCAGAAGTCTAATCTACGGAGGATAATACTACGCACTGCTTCCGTCCTTGCCGAGGGGGGAAGTAGCGGAAGAATTTTCCGTAACGTACGGAGCAGTAGCATGCAAGTCGCCGTGGTTTTATAAACTAAGGCATCCAGCTAAAGGCAAGGCCCGAACAGGACGCCTAGGTTGCGGGCTGATCCTGCCGCTGCTACGGTGCCTAGAGTAGAGAAAGGCCAGAACCCCTCGGGTAAAGGACGGGGCATTCGGTCCAGTGAGCAATGGAGAACTTCAGTCTTTACTCCATTGAACTGGAGCGAGTTCTGGCGCAACCAGTCCGCCGTTACAGTCATGCAGCGGTGAAAGGATTCCATAGAAACCGCTTCCCTGCCCTCAAAAGAAAAAATACGTTGAGTGTCATCGGTATAGTTGATGACAGAAATGCCAAATGACTTCATCAAACTTATTAGAGGGCGGAGATATAAGTTAAAAAGAATCGGGCTGATTGCAGAGCCCTGCGGTACACCCTGATTCACATCTTTTATGACTGATCGGAAAGGCGGCAAGGCCACAGATTGCTGCCTATTACAGAGGTATGAAGCCAGCCAGTCCAGGGCTAGGCCGGTCACCCCGGACTCCCGGAGCCTGCCAAGTAACACCGCATGGTCAACCGTATCGAACGCGGCCGACATGTCGAGTAGCACCAGAAACGCCGCTCCTCCCATGTCGACGAGCGAACGCAGGTCGTCCAAAACGGCCACTAAAGCAGACTCCGTGCCGTGGGCCGGCCTGAATCCAAATTGGGCCACGTCCAGGACGTCGTTGGTTTCAAAGAAGCTGGACAGGACCCTAGTGAACAATTTCTCTAAGATTTTTACCAAGAAAGGTAAGAGCGAAATGGGCCTATAATTGGCCAGGCACAGCGGGTCCAAGGTGGCCTTCTTTAGCAGAGGAGTAACCACTGCCAGTTTCCAGCTATCAGGGACCGTGGCCGTGACAAGGGACTGGCAGCAGATGGAATGGAGCAGCAGAAATAGCTCCCCCTGAAACAGCTTCCAGAACTTATGTGGCAATGGGTCTAAAGGGGAGCCAGATGAAACGCCATTGGCCAGCAAGCAGAAATCCTCCAAAGAAGGAGTAGGAAAGCAGGTCAGCCGAGGCTGTACTGCCTCCTCCTCAAGGGCCTCCCGAGTCGCTATGCTGACCGGTTCCAAAGAACAAGAGACGAGGGGGCTGGTCGAATTGGAGGCCGAAAGTCCATTCAGGATGATTTTTATTTTATCCTCAAACGCCAAGGCTAGGGAGTCACATAGCTTCTGAGGAGCCGGAATGGCGGATGTAGCGCAGGCTGGGTTGGAGAGATTCTTAACTAATTTGTTACCTGCTTTAGCCAGGGTATCCTCTAAGAACTTGGCTTTAGCCACCCTAATCTGTACTTTATAGTCCTGGAGGGATTTTTTATAGAGCAGCTTATCTGCTTCCAGATAGTGCCTTCTCCAGACCCGCTCCGCCTGTTTACAGTGAAGTCTCTGCTGGAAAAGATCACTAGAGAACCAGGGAGTGGCTTTTGACGGCTTATCTTTCACCCTGCGCAGTGGAATTACCTTGTCGAGCGACTCAAGGATCTGCTGGCAGAGAGTGGAATAACTCTCCTCCACATTCTGACCCAAGGAAAAGACCCCAGGCAGTAACGTGGGTAAGTTAGAGCCCTTCAATAGCCGAGACCATTGCCTGCTAAGTTTAGGCCTGCCCGGGACGCTATTACTCAGCGAACCAGCTGGTAAAAGGATGGAAAAATGGATCAGTGCATGATCTGTCCAGCATTGAGCCGCTACCTCCTTGATCGAGACTAGCGATTCAACTGCAAAGATCATAGCCAAAGTATGACCTTTTACATGGAATGGGGCAGACACAAGCTGGGTGAAGTGAAGATTATTGCATGCTTGACAGAATTCTCGATATGCAGAATCATAAGGACCACTGGGCCATAGATTAAAGTCGCCCAAGATTAAAAACCTGGCGTGAGAATTAGATAGATCGTAGATCAGATCTATCAGATCTTGAAGAGATGATATGACACTGGCAGGAGGATGATAACAAAGTAGCCCCGCAACCAGTGTTCCACTCTGATCTTTCAGAGAGAAGCCCATGAGCTCAAAGCCCATGACCAGTTTAACTTCAAGATGTAAGAGCGTTAGTGAGTCCTTAAAATGAAGCCCACTCCACCGCCCCTCCCAGTGGCTCGCGGGATGTGCCTGATTGAATAACCCGACGGGCAAGCCCAGCCGAGCTCCACACTACTCTCCGCTCTAGTCCAAGTTTCAGTCAGAAGCATAATATCCAACTGCAATGATTCAATGAGAAGGGCCGTCTCTGCATGATGTTTGCAGAGCGAATGGACATTAAGTAGTCCGCAATTTACACTCACCGGGGGGACCGCCGGGAAGGCCGGTTGTTTACCCATACTAGGGTGTTGGTTCACCAGGCAAAGTTCCTTCCTGGAGTACACCGGGCAAGTTGGAGCAGCGTGTCCAGCGCTGAGCGCGTCTGGAGCGCGAAGGGGCGCAAATGGGCTTACCTCTGGCGCACCTCCAGCGCCCCGCCGGCGTGCCCGCTGCATGCCCACGCTGCGCGCTTGCCTGTGCATTTCCTTATATAGTGTGCCGCGCGGGAGTCCCGCGAGTGAAGCCACTGGACCCACTCAAAGATGGTGCCTAAAGTCGGCCCGAGTCGAAGCACACCCCCCTAAGATGGCGGCCAAAACGCCGCAAGCAGTTCCCAATGAAGCCCTGAGATCTAACTAAGCCCCGCAAATGCGGGTGGGTCTACAATTACAGTGCAAGTAAGTGCCTGACTATATACCCCCTAAATACAGCGACAAGCGCCTACAAACAAAGTGGTAGCGCGATTCACAATTGCGGTTAAAAAGTTAAAATATAGGCAGCTACAGCGCAGAGGAGCGCGCGAGTAATAAGTGCATGTAGGTCTACCTGAAGCAGAAAAGGGAGAGGTTTAAATACCCTTTCCAGTGCGCGGGAGTCCTGCGAGTGAAGCCACTGGACCCACTCAAAGATGGCGCCTAAAGTCGGCCCGAGTCGAAGCACACCCACCTAAGATGGCGGCCAAAACGCCGCAAGCAGTTCCCAATGAAGCCCTGAGATCTAACTAAGCCCCGCAAATGCGGGTGGGTCTACAATTACAGTGCAAGTAAGTGCCTGACTATATATCCCCTAAATACAGCTACGAGCGCATACAAATATCAAAACACAAATGTTGCAAACAATATCCACAGAAGTCCAACAAGACCAGCCATTTGCAGCCAAACAGTGGAAAGGCAATGTGACCCTAGACAAAACAGGAATACACAACATTGTCACTCAGGACCAATGTGCAGACACCATACCCCAACACAAACAAGAATTGCCTCTTCAAAAAGAAATCACGAATAATAACTGGGATACACACCATACCAGTCATTAAGTGAACATGGTGTCATAGTGTACCGCAAGCATGCACATGCACAAACCTAACAAGTACAGGCCAAAAATAGGAGGACAAACCACTCAAAACAAGTTCATGAATCCTCATTGCTGCATGTGACATACACACAAGAAATGCCCACTACACATGCAACACACATATGAATGTATCACAATGCACAAACTACTCACACAGAATGTCATGCAAACAGAACATCACACACACATTGCACCTGTCATTAGAAGGAGCCAACACAGGCCAAACACTGCATACATCCACAAGAAAAACACAACAGATGCACATACCAATACATCACATAGCAAACTCAGCTGGACATCAGGGGGATGCACACCAAGCAAATGCAAGGCAACATATACTGACAGCACTGCATGCACACCAAGCAGTGAATGCACAACTACAAAGCAGTAGCACACGTATCGGAGTGCCCCACCATGAACTCCCACAACACAAATCATCAAAGCACAAGGATAACATCACACTCAGGAAGGGCAGCAGTACCTCAGCAAACACACACAAAGTTTAGCCTTCACCCATAGATGCACAACCCAGGGAAACCCAGATGCAAACAACATGACTAGAGGACTGTGCACATGAGCAACCAATCTGCAAATTAGTAGAAGAAAATAACATGAAACTAATTGTGAAACTGTCCTGAGTGGCACATTGGTCCTGTACACAGATCATCCTTCCACAGTATAGTGTCACACTATGAAATAGTGGGGACGTTCACACACTGGCAAGGCATTGGGTGGAAGACATGAGACTGAAGTGGTGTGTAAATCAGTATTGGACAGGTGAGGAGTGTACAGTGCAAAAACACATAGAGGAGTACTTCACAATGTGTAAGCATCAGAAGCACCTATAGTGTATGGTATGACTACTCATACCACATACCATACTGGAGCCAAAAAGGGCCAAGTGACAGCAATGCATGAGAAAAATCACAAACAAGATCAGTGTGGCTGAGCAGGTCAGCACAGTGAGCACAAACAGAAACAAGTCACATAGCTGATCAACAAAACACAACACAGACTTTGCAGTCACAAACTCTGCATACTCACAACTGGCAGCAACAACAAGTAGGTGTCCCCTAGGAGTGCAAGGACACACCGACATACTGCACAGTGCTCAACCTATAAATCCTGCATGTGCCCACAATCTGAAGCACATGTCTGACAATTTAAACAAACAGGCACTCATTATCTGGGTCATACATGTGTATAGTTGGAATTGCAGGGGTACACACACATCAACACTACTGACAATGACAGGCCAGTCACACTGTATGACTACTCAAGTGCACACATTCAAATGTACCCATGTGACTATGAACACAGGCACACACAAGATAACTACACACAAACACTGCTGTGCACACATCAAGAAAGAGCCCACAGAAATGCCGGACCCTGGCCACCCGCAAGTAATCCTGGGGATAGCATTCACCTCTGTTCTGGTATTGCATCCTGACATGACATGTGTACAATTTTGCAAACCTGAGCACAGAATGATTAGGAGAAGAGTAGACCATCACAAACAAACATCATTGCACCCTTAAGCCTCAGACTGAAGAAGAAAAACAGTGCCTGTAACCTCTGGAAACCTCTGAAAAAGTCAAACAAACAATTGGCAATGTTAAAGTGGCATACAGAGCATGTGTCACATGTACTGCTACCCACGCATAAAACATTTTATTTAGAGGACATTGACAAATCAGACAACAGGAGTAACAGTCTTTATTTCATATTACCCAGATAGGCATCAAAAGTATAAAACAGCAAGACCATTGGCCAGTACAAAATCAAAGTATGTACATTTGTACATGAGAAACTGCACAGGGAATGGGCATCCAAAGTGACAAACAGCAAGGCTATTGGCCAGTACAAATTCAATGTATGTACATGTGTGCATGAAAAACTGCACAGGGAATGGGCATCCAAAGTGACAAACAGCAAGGCCATTGACCAGTACAAATTCAAAGAGTGTACATGTGCGCATGAGAAACTGCAGGGGGAATAGGGATCCAAAGTGACAAATAGCAAGGCCATTGGCCAGTCCATAGTTCCGATATGCACATGTGTGCATGAGAAACTGCACAGGGAATGGGCATCCAAAGTGACAAACAGCAAGGCCATTGGCCAGTACAAATTCAATGTATGTACATGTGTGCATGAGAAACAGCACAGGGAATGGGCATCCAAAGTGACAAACAGCAAGGTCATTGGCCAGTACAAATTCAAAGTATGTACGTGTGTGCATGAGAAGCTGCACAGGGAATGGCCATCCAAAGTGACAAACAGCAAGGCCATTGGCCAGTCCATAGTTCCGGTGTGCACATGTGTGCATGAGAAACTGCACACAGAATTGGTAACACCTTCCACTGCCACGGTAGTCACCCCAGCTCAGGGGATACAAATGGGCAGCCAAGCATCGCTGTGGGAGAGATGGTGTTGGGAGGTGACTTTCCCTCAAATTTGGCTGTTAGTTGAACTGGGAGGTGGCTGATTGTTACGGCCAGTTGGAGGACTGGACCTGGGAGAGAGAGGACCAGCTGAGGTAGAGGCATCAGTGGCTTTTGGAGCCTGAGGGCTGCTTGGACCGGGTGGTGTGGTGGCACGGGGAGGCGGAGACATGCTGCCGTGAGAAACAGTGTGTGAGGGTTGAATGTTGAGGGCTGGGTCTCAACTTCTTGGATATTCAATAGCCCACAATTGTCTTTGCCAGAGTGGGAAGTGAGGTGGGCACAACAGCCTCTCTCTCTACCAAAGGTGTATCAGGTGAAGGTGGCTCTTCCCATGGGGAATTGCTGGATCTAGTGGTACGCTTGTGGTGGCATTGCCTTTTCCCCTCCATCCCCTGTTGTCCAGGTAAACCCCCCACTTTGGCCTCCTGTCCCAGCTTTACAGGGGTGTTGGTGGGAGTTGACATTGTGGGTAAATCTGCCTTAGAGAAGTGTTTGTGCTGATTCGTTGCAGGCACCAGGTTCACATCAGACAGGGCAACTGTTTGCTTGTCTTTGGGAGCAGGTGTGGGGATGGGAGTGTCTTTGGATGGGGGTGATTTGGATGAATGTGAGGTTGAGGCCTGCTTCTTGGCCTGATGCCCCTGAGGGTCATATGATGGGTTTTCTATCTTTGCGATCCTGTGTGCCTGTTTTGTGTTGTAGCGATGGTGTCTGTGGTCTGGGTCGCTAGGAGTGCTGCTGTGGTGTGCTGCGTGTGGAGTACTTGGTGACTGAGGGCTATGGCATGTGGGCACTCTCGTCAGGTGGTGCCACCGGCAGGGTGGTTGCTGAAGGGACTGGAGCCGGACTGGGAGCCTGTGCCTGCTGAATTTCTGCCATCACTGTGGAGGACAAAGACTGGACAGTTTGGTGTAACCCACCACGTCAAAATGAATGCCCTCCATGAAGGCAACTACCTGTGCCAACTATCCTGGAAGGCATTCAGGAGAGCAGCCGGACCCTCAGAGAGCTGGAGCAAAAGGTCCACCTCCTCCACAGTGAGGGCAGCAGGGGAGAAAGGGGAAGGAGCAGCGGTGCCTGGGGGGAAGGAGACTACCCATCCTAGGGCAGTGGGCACACACAGCACTTGTGGTTGCATCCTGAAGGTTGGGCACTTGACGATGTGTGGTGGAAGAAGAGGCAGATTTCGAACTGCCTGTGCCCGCCAACATCAAGGAGTCACTGCTGGAGTCTGATGATGTTGAGGTTTGTGTTTCCGGGTGTGATTCATCAGGGCACTCCTGTCCCCCTCCAAGGCGCTGGTCATATCAGTGAGCTCATGTGTAGCAGTCGTGCCAGAAACTTCCCCACTGGTGTCGGTCCCCTGTCCTTCCGTGCTCTCTGTAGATGCTGCCAGAGACGACAGAGACCTGGGTTCAGTTTAGTGCTTTACTCACAAACATCATATGGAAGCAAAGCACAAAACTAGAAAATGATGCCCCCATGTTGCCCTCCACCATGTGCAGTCAGCATGTGCAACATTTAGCGATCATCAGAAGATGCTTGGAAACATGCATAGTTGACATCAATGCCCCATGTGATGTTGACACAGCCAAATAGCCGGCCCGTGCCTCCTTGTAACCTAACATACTAATCTCTGTGAGCATACCTACATGCCTGTAGGTGAGATACATATCCATCCCCACATGTTGCCTCTGTCCCATGTGGAGTCACTTTAAGGGAACACTACAGATACAGACTCCCAAATGTCCTTTTGCAATTGCCATGAGCTCCTACTATCCACCATGTTGTGCTTAGAAGCACAACTACAGTTACACATTGGTGTCAGCTGTGCAGTTGTAACACATTTTAAGTTGTGCACAACACACATCTATAAATGCACACTAACATGATGCTCACTGCTGTTCACTGCCAGGTGATGTCTATGACACTCATACTGCAGCATATGTCACAAGGCCACCTCTCATCTTGCAATGTCAAGGGCCATTATATTAAACACATGAGAAACTGCATGTTGCAAAAATGCATAACAACTTCACTCAACACAGAGGCCACTTAGAAGCCACTGCATCACACTAGAGATATCACAGCGCTCGGCACTGGCTCAGGGTTGGGATTCATGCAGTCACTCACACCCAAAGTCACACTTTGCAGAATACTCACCCCCAACTTGCTGCTGCTGGGCCCTCAAGCGTCCATCCTGCTCTGGCTGTATCACTGCCAAGGTGCCATTAGTGGTGTCCTGCGCGCCCACCTGCCACTCCGAGGGATCACCCCCAGCGTCAACTCTGCCACGTTTTTGCTCAGCCGGCAGATGTCATCCCATCTCTTGTGACAGTATGTGTGCCTTCTGTTGAAGACACCCAGAGCCCGCACCTTGTGTGCAATGGCCCTCCATATGGCCATAAGCTGGTGGACCTTAAGCTGCAGGCATAGGAGACAAGAAGAGGACATTTCTGTGACACTGTGTTATGTAGCACTGAGTGTCAGTACAGGAGCATGAAAAAACATAGCACATCAATACATAAATGTTGAGCAGAGTCCATAGAGCATGACACGCAGTACACTTGCATTGGATAATCTCATAGAAATGTATACATCTATGATGATGGACACAGTACCTGGCCATCTCATACACATGCCGAGAGCCAGCACAGAAACCAATGTGGAGAAGACCCTCATCTGTGATGTAGTATGTGAGTGAGCAATACACACAATACATTTGAAATGATGTGTCGGGGCAGAATCACTGTATCCAACACTATACACCCCTCAATGTCCTTGGCCAGTGAATGGCTTCCTGTGTCATGGAGGTCAAATTTAGGGCAATGAAATTACATTCTCACACTCTTCTCACAAGGTGCAGGCCTGTCTTGTGCAATCCTCAGGCCCAAGATAGCTCATTGAGAAATAGGGTGGCGGACAACACATATGTTTCACCCAGTCCATTTACTGATGGTTCCTTGTAACATTGGGCAGTTTCTGTGCAGGCCAGGGGGACTCACAATGAGGTTAAATGTGGGCCATCAGAAAATTCACGTGCATGTACAATATGAGAGGACAAACAGTGCCTACACATGCGAGACAGAACACATAATGAAAACAATGGAAGAATGATATCTACAATTTACATTTATCTGATCTGTCCTAGGCTAATTACCACCAAGAGTGTTACACACAGGCATTTTACTCCTGTGCATAATGCACACATACCCATATGGGCAATATGAAAACTTCACACACATCCTTCAGTTCCCTCTGGACGAAATGCATTGGTAATGTCACAAATGAACATGTGAAAACCTCATGGACTGTGACATCACATAGCACAGGCAATGTTTTTTCATACTTTGACTCTGCAAACCAACGGTGTTACTGTATGGCTGCAAAAACACTGCATGTCCCTCCGATCCTTCAATGCTGTCATGGATCTGTAGAAAGAAGGCTATACACCCCTGTGACATGAAGTCAGCATGCTAGGCACTGTATCACACATTTACATTACCCAGTCTCAGACTGACGTTTGTATTTTTCTTGCTGAAGAAGGGCTGTAGAAATGTCCATGATGCCATCCTCCCCAAATACTCAAGTGCAATTGTTATTGCGCCATGTATGGAGCATAGTATATGGAAAATAAGGATGCATGCACATTAACTTGCAATCACAGGCACATACTACTGCAGACTAATATCATGTGAGCTCTCTGAGCTCTCTCAAATGTTCACTCTGTAACACTTACCAGTACATCTGGTGCACCAAATAGCCTCCCATACTGTGAAAGCACTTCATCCACCAGGACCTCCAGCTCCTCTGTGGTGAAGTGACGGGCCCTGATGTTCTCAGTTCTCGCCATCACTGGGTCCAGGAGACAGAAACAGCAGCAGTTGGTGGTGAAGAATGGCAGGCAGCAGTACCTGGATGCAACTGAAATGTGCGGCTCTCTGACAGACATATATAGCCCTTTGGGGTTGTTTCAGTGGTACTCAGCTGCAGCAATTGGTGTTCCTAGTCAGCATGTTTCAAATCTAACCAATGACCGGGACCGCGTTTGGTGGTGCATGCCTACCACGGGTTTCAAAATTGTGTGGCACGACCGCGATCGCAGTTCCAACTGGCTGCAATGGCATGGGCATTCGCGGTGTTACACCGTGGGGACCAGGCAGTCGCTACCGCAATCATGCATCTTTCAATTGTACCCAATGACCTGGCCCGCCATAGCAGAGCACGCCCATTGCAGGTTTCAAATGTGTAATTCACGACCGCGATCACAGTTCTCATTGGCTGTGAGGCATGGGCATTGGCGGTGTCACACCACGGGGCCCAGGAGGTCGCTTCCGCAATCGTGCATCTTTCAATTGTACCCAATGACCGGGCCCACGGTACCAGAGCATGGCCACCACAAGTTTCAAATGTGTAATTCACGACGCGATCGCGGTTCCCATTGACTGTGAGGCATGGGCATTGGCAGTGTCGCACCGCAGGGCCCAGGTGGTCGCTACCGCGAATTGCCATTTTTCAATTGTGGCCAACGACTGTGATTGCGGTGGCGGAGCACGCATATGGCATCTATGGACACATCATGATGTAGCAGCAATGGCAATGTCCACTTCTCATCATGGAACACTAGACACTTACAATGAATTATGTCACCTCATAGCTAAATGCTATGCTAGTGTGACATTGAAGTCACTGATGACTACACATGTCATGTCAGTGCACAGGATTACATGCCCTGGCATGTACTTCCTCACGTGTCACATATGGTATTTGTGTGCATATACACAGATCTGTTCTGTTATTGACTCTCATATTTGTGCACATGTCAATGTGGGAGATGGCTAATCAACTCACAGTAATGCTGGACTCGCTACATAATGTGCCTATTTAACTGTGTAGATTGCTGAGTTCATTTTGATAGTTCATCTGCTTACACACACCGTGCTCATTGTTTTGAAAACGTGTGCTCTGTGCGACTTAAGCAAGAAGGTGTGGCAGTTACAGCAGCTACTTAGAAGAAAGCAGTGTTGCTGTTTCAAACATGTGCTGTGTCAACTACTCTCAAGGCTGGTGACACAAGATGACGTAATGTACCATTTTCCATTTACATACTCAGAATCTGTTTTGGAAGTACTCAGTATGTACATACTGAATACATGTTCTACTTCAGATCAATGTGTCTCTGCATGTGAGTTGTGCATTAAGCTGTTGTTTCAGTCCAGTCATTGTTGGCGCTGTATCAGTCAAGACGTAAGAAGTTGGACACATTGCATAGGGGAATTGAAATGACATGTGTCCACTTTCATTTTATGTAGGAGACGACCAAATGTGCATCGGCCATTCACACTACTGGTGGACAGGGAGGATGAGTACATCATAAGGACATTCTGTTTGGATCACCTGACTCTTCAAGACCTATGTGGTCAGTTGGAGCCCCATCTGAGGCCTCACAGAATCTGACTGCTTTGACACCAACAGTTAAGGTGATGGCATCCCTGCATTTCTTTGGAACAGGTTTGTTCCAGTACAGTGGCCAGCGAAGGTGGGATGTCTCAACAAATGCTTCATGATGCTACGTGATGTCTTGTCTGCAATGGTGACATACAAGGACAACTATATCCATTTTCCCAAAAGACATGAATTGGCAGCTGTGAAGGGTGATTTTTATGACCTTGCCATCATACCGAATGTTGATGGCACCATTGACTGCACACATGTTGGCCTGGTTCCACCACAGGCACGCGAGCACATATACAGGAGCAGGAAGCATTTCCATTCCATTAATGTGCAAGTGGTATGCCAAGCGGATATGATTATCTCCCATGTCTGTGCCAGATTTCCAGGATCAGCACATGACTCCTACATACTGCGCAACAGGTTTATACCACAGTTGATCGCAAATGTGCATCCGGAGCGTGTATGGCTTGTTGGTGAGTACGCAGAGTCAAGTACTGTGTTGTATGTGTGACATGCTGTTCTCTGCTACTGTTTATATTACAAAATGTGTCTGTGTATATCACACCTAGGTGGCTCTACGTATCCCAACTGGCCTTGGTTGCTGAGCCCACTGAGGAATCCCAGGATCCCGGGTGAAGTCAGCTACAATGATGCACATGGGTGGACACGTCGGGCGGTGGAGCGTATTTTTGGGCTTCTGAAATCGAGATTTCAGTGTCTGGACAAGAGCGGAGGTGCACTACTCTACACGCCCCAAAAGGTGTGTCAGATCATAATTGCATGCTGCATGCTCCACAACCTGGCCTTTGACAAAGAAATCCCCCTGCTCCTGGATGCGTCAACACCTCATCAACAACTACTTCTCTTGAGTGTGAGTGACATTGTACAACAGTGCCATTGTTTGTTGTCTTAGATGGTAGTGACAATGCCTAAAAGAGCTTTTTGACTGTTGGCTGTTGTTGGCTCTGTGCTAATGGCTGATGTGTGTGACACAGGGTATTTATGACCAGCTACATAATGTCTATGTTGATGTTGTTTCTCATTGTTATGTGTGCTGCTTTGTGTACGTTGATGACTAGTGGTGTGTTCTAGCTGTGATGGCATAATCTGACAAGTAAATGTCATTCTCTTGTGTCTTTCTAGGTGCCTTCACCCTCTCAATACCTCGTCACAATCAGAACTTGTGATACATTTGAATCTGAGTTGACATTGTACATACTGAGATAAACATGGAGCTGACACAAAGACATAGGTGTGTAAAGAGTGTTTATTTACAATGAGTATTTGTGACAGAAAAGTGATTATTTAGAAAATGGTGCTCAGTGAATTTCTGAGATGACAGTGATGGTAAATGAGACAATAGACTAGTTACCACATTGATGTAGTCACACAGTCCAACAGACACCTGCCATCAACATGGTAATGTGGGTAAGGATAGTCAACAAAGTCAATGTCAAGGGGAACAGAGGTGCCATCATAGCTGGCTCGGCGACTACCGTTTGGAATATGCATTGCCACGTGATACTCCCCTGATGTTTCTCGGATGGCCCGTGTGCGCTTGGCAGGGGTCCACTGCTGAGGGCTCAGTGGTGTCTGAGGAGTCATTTTGTTGCAGTTCACCCTCTCTGTGGCCTCAGCTGAGGTGGTGGGAGTATCAGCATGTGGGCCACTGGAGGGGGCCTGAGCTGTCCTTTGGGCCACATGTCTGTCCCTCAGCACACCCACTAGCTGGCCGATGAGGTCCACAATTTGGCCCATACACATGTCCATGGACCTCAGTAGCAGGTGGAGCTCATGCACTTCTTCCACAACCTGGCCCATTTGTCCCTGGGTCTGCTCATATGCCCCAAGGGCTATGGCGATGGTGGCCAGGGCTTCGGTCCCAGTGTCCTCTTGTTTTTGTCCCCCAGTTGCCCTCCCACCTGCCCTGCTGACCCTGACCTGTGGCGTTGGCACTCAAAGCATCCGCAAACTCTCCCTGCCCTCCTCTGATTGTGTGGTGGTGTTGGTAACCACTGAGGCAGGGAGAGTGTTGCAGGCAGCTGTGGTGATGATGGTGGTTGAGGCCGCACAGGTTGTTGCTGCAGGGGTCAATGCTGTTGTTGTTGCTGTGGTGGTGGCGCTGGTGGGGACAATGGGTGCCTGGGACGTGGTACGCCCTGGCAGTCCGGATGGTCCAGGTTGTTGCTCCTCATCAGAGTAACATATGGAGTCTGCATCCAAGAGTTCATGTTCCGGGGGGAGTCTGGCTCTGCAGGTCGGTGTTGCTTTCTGCAGCAGTTGCTTGTGGGTCTCCTATTGAACAGAGGTGAAACGGTCATTGAATTGCACTCCACAAGCGTGGTGTTAGTCTTTTCGATGTTACATGTGATACATCGGATGTATGACGTTACAACGCATGCTTTTACCACGCATGCTTTTACAACACGGTTTTTACAATGCATACCATTACAACGCATAGCGCTTTGGGGTGCTGGATAGAGAATAGTTTAATTTACTATTCCAACTCCAGTCCCCGTGTACACTAGGGAAGGTGTTGGATAGTAAATTAAATCTATTCCCTATCCTAGAGCGCCCCCCAGCGCAATGCGTTGTAAGGGTTTTCGTTGTAAAACCTGCGTTGTAATAGCACTGTGTGGTAAAAGTTGCGTTGTAAAGGATGTTTCCCGATACACCACACACTTTACATTTCAATCACTTGATATGGCTTCAAGGTACTGAGCATAATGACATGATGTTGAGGTACATACATTACTTGTCCATGGTGTGACATGTAAATGGTAACCATGTGCCACGTACAGATTCTGTGATTACAAGGACATTTCGTCATCTAACGACTTGTGGCACATCAACTTTATGTCATGCGTCTTTTTGGTTTGCGCTGCATGGAATCTGTTTAATCTGAGCAAGAACTAGCCATTGGAATGTTATACATACCTTTTTCATATCATATACTTTACTTTGTTTTTACACTTGACCATACATGGTTTGTGTTCATATAGGCCTACAAGCTCTGACACCATGGCACTTACACATAGCATTATGTGCTGTGCATGATTGGGCCCTGAATTTCTTCAACATGTGACTTGATGAGTCAAAGTTTGATTTCAGTGACAGTTACGTATGCTTAGCTGCCTGCACAATGGCTGTGGCTTTTGGATCTATGCCAAGTTGGATAGCATGTGAGGGCTGGTGTGGTCATATGGCTCCATGCTTTTTGAGAAGAATGGCAGGTGCATGCACTGTCTACTTACCTGTTCTGTGACACAGTGGAGGGAAATTGCTGCCACGTGGTTATGAGTGGGAGGGGTGCGCCTTCCTGCTGGGCTGTGGGACAAGGGTGCCTGGTGGGAGTTGTAGTGCTCGCTTCCCACCCACAATCACCCCTCCCTGTTAAGATGACTACCTACCTGTGAAGTGGAGCAGAGGAAGGGAATAGGTTACACATGGCTCTTGGATAGGGGGAATGTTCCATCCTGCTCAGGGGTGAGACAAGAGAGCATAAGATGGCTACCTACCACTAAGTTTGAAGAGAGCAATGCAATGTCTGCCACATGGTTGTGGGTGTGGGGGGAGTGTTCCCTCTTGCTGAGCTGTGGGAAAAGGGGGTCTGGTAGGAGTTGTGATGCTGGATTCCCACCCATAAAAACCCCTCCCTGTTGAGATGGCTACCTACCTGTTAGCTTGATGAGTGCAATGAAGTGGCTGCCACATGGTTCTGGCTGGGGGAGTACTCCAGGGAGTACTCCATCCTGCACAGGGGTGAGACAAGAGAGCATAAGAGGGCTACATACCTGTAAGTTTGAGTAGTGCAATGAAATGGCTGCCACCTGGTTCTGGCTGGGGGAGTGTTGCATCCTGCTCAGGGGTGAGACCAGAGAACATAAGATGGCCACCTACCTGTAAGTTTGAGGAGTGCAATGAAATACCTGTTATGTTATGTTATGTTATTAAAAATTTATAAAGCGCGCGTACGCCCAGGGGCTTCTTGGCGGGGTTGTGGGTGTGGAGGGAGTGCTCCATCTTGCTGACCTGTGGGACAAGGAGGCCTGGTGGAAGTTGTAGAGCTGGCTTCCCACCCACAAACACCCCTTCCTGGTAAGATATCTACCTACCTGTGAAGTGGAGCAGAGGAAGGGAATAGGTTACACATGATTCTTGGATGGGGGAGTGTTCCATTCTGCTCAGGGGTGAGACAAGAGAGCATTAGATGGCTGCCTACCTTTAAGTTTAAAGAGAGCAATGCAATGGCTGCCACATGGTTGTGGGTATGGGGAGTTCTCCATCCTGCTGAGCTGTGGGACAAGGGGGGAGGGGCTGGTGGAATTTGTAGTGCTGGCTTCCTACCCACAAACACCCCTCCCTGTTAAGATGGCTACCTACCTGTATGTTTGAGAAGTGCAATGAAATGGCTGCCACATGGTAGTGGATGTGGGGGGAGTGCTCCATCTTGCTCAGCTGTGGGACAGGGGGGCCTAGTGGGAGTGGCAGTGTTGGCGTCCTACCCACAAACACCCTTCCCTGTTAAGATGGCTACCTACCAGTAAGTTTGAGGAGTACAATGAAATGGCTGCCACATGGTTGTGGGTGTGGGGAGTGCCCCATCTTGCTCAGCTGTGGGACAAAGGGGCCTGGTGGGAGTTGTAGTGCTGGATGCCTTACGCATGCCCCTCCTGGGAATGTTGCTAGCTACCTTTGAGGTGATTCACGGGGAGTAAGTGTTAGATCTGTGGTACATGTGTTGGGAAGAGTGTGTTGTACATAAGTCCATTTGGGCCTAGGAAGTGTAGCTTTGTAGCTGTGCAAGACAGTACATAGCAGTGTAAAAGGAGACATTTTTTGTAACTTACCAGCCTCCACTCCCTCGGCTATTCCTGTGAGACTCTCTGGATGCAGTATGGCAAGCACCTTTTCTCCCATTCAGTGAAAGTTAGTGGTGGAATGGGAGGGCCACCGCCAGTCCTCTGAGCCAGCTCATGGTTCTTGTCAGCACGTTCTTTCACCCTGGTCTTGATGTCATGCCACCTCCTCCTGATTTCCTTCTGGGTGCGTGGGATGGTCAGTACTACAATGACTTCGTTGACTTTTCTTGCCCACATTTGATTTTCTGTAATTACTGGTGTCTGTTGGACCATGCTTCCAAACAAATGTGGTTCTACTCTGATTATCTCATCAACCATCACTGACAACTCAGTCTCATTGAATTTGGGCATCTTCTTCAGTGACATGGTGGGTGATGTGCAAATGTGGGTAAAGTGCAGTTGTGAAGGTGGTGGTGGTGATGTGTGTGGTGTGTGTATGGTTGTGATGCTGTGATGTGGGCTGATTTGCCTCTCCTTTGTGCTGTGGGGTTGGGCCCTTCAGTTGTGGAGTTGTGCAAAGGATTCTGGTCAGGGAAGGGGCTGGTTTTATACTCAGCTATGTGGGTGGGTCAAAAAGGAGTATTTATGTCAGGTGTGTTGTGTGGGTTGACCTTGGATTTCTATTTTTTTGTTGCCATGGGGATGTGTCACTGGGGTGTGTTAGATGTTTTTTGAGGCTGAGCCAGATTTATGGCCACACTTGGTAGCTTTTTTGTGTATTTGCTTGCGACTGCCATTACTCTTCCTTAGCGAATGCGGCTGTCGGAAAAAAACAGCCCTTCTGCCGACTCTCCCATTCATCAATTGTTGCGTTTGCGGAAGAAGCAACTGATCGTTCTGCTGTCATGCCATTGTATCCTAATTTGAGGTGCGGTCCATCCACTGGTTGAATGGCAGTTTGGGGTCTGTCCGCAGCAAATCTGACCGCTGTGGATGGATTTTCACCTGCTCCAGGCGGTCCCAGCGAAGTTTCGTGTGATCCGTCCACCGCGGACAGATTTTTCTAGTGGTTCATCATAATTAGAGCCCCCGGTTTTATGATATTTATTTTTTTAACATTTCCATCTGTATTTATCCATATTTATTTTATGGCCATTTTTTCTGTATTTATCCGTATGTATTTTCTGTTTTACGTATAAATGTAGTTGTAAAACTACATTTCCGTATTTATTTCAATCATAGACGCACACTCATACCTTGATGTTAGTCATGTTTTAGCTATTTAAGTTGCCAAATATTACTTAACAGTACATCTATTGGCAAATATTAGCACTCGGCAACAAATGTATATTGATACATGCAGTTATTTTAAGAAATTTCACCCTGTTTTTTAATTTCCCATGATGTCTGTGTGCTCGACTGTTTGTCTATAATTCATAAAAGACAGCATGAACAGTCACTTAAAAGAAGCACATTTTCTGTCATTATCCACTTTTAAAAATAAATGCAGTCAAAAATCACATTGTTTTCTGTTTGTATTCATCTGTAAAAATCCGTAAAACCGGAAAACAGGGAGCCTTAATCATAATTTGACCGCCGGTTTTCCCGCGGTAGCTGCGGACGGTTAATTTCCGCTACCACGGCGGTTGTAATGCTTTTCCGAATGCAATCCTAGTTGACCCCTGAGTGTCAGAATGGGGCGGGGTCATTGCTGCTGAATGGCAGCAGAGAGTTATGCGCTTAAGTTTAAAATGCACATGCCTCTTTGGATGGCTGTCCTGCAACAGCCAGCCAGACATGCACATTTTAAACCTCTCTAACTCAACTGTCCAAGACTTCTGAGTTAGAGAAAGCCGTCCTTTAGTGCTCTTAAGAGTGTTAGGAGAGCCTGCTCCCTCCAATCCTGGTGTTTCTCTCATGCTGGTTAGAACAGCACCAGGATTGATTAGGGGAGTTGGCTGGGTCGCGCATTAGAGCCTGCCTCGAAGAGAAAAGACCGATTGAGGAGGACGTTGTGTCACACAGGAAGGTAAGTATATTTTATAAAAAAAACAAATCTGTGCCACCCGCTCACCACCTTCAGTAAATGCCAGCTGACACTGATATGTCTTTATATATATATATGTATGTGTGTGTAAATATATTACCTGCTGGCGGTCACTAGTAGGTAGTTATAGTTACAACCTTGTTTCCATAGGAAAAGCATTTTTTGATTTGCTAATAACTTTGGCATTATTTGATGAATCTTTGTGAAATTCTCCCAACAGAAAGTCTATCCAGGTCAGCTCCTATCCTAAAAGTTTGGGGGTGATTCGTCAAGCAGGGGCTGAGAAAAAAGGGGGGTCCCAAAACACGTTTGCCTCATGTTAATTTCCGTAGGACATTTTGCGACGAGCTACAGCCCGAACTGCTGAACGGAATTTCCCCAATTTTAGCAGAAAGGTAGAGCTTGGTTCAGAAAGCAATCTTATTTTAAAATGGTTTAAATCCGTTTATTTTTGAGAAATTGAAAAAATTAGAGTGAAAAAATCAATTTCCCATAGGAAACTTTGTGCAAGGCTACAGCCGAAACTACTGAACGGAATTTCCCCAAATTTGGCATCAGTTCAGTAGTTGCTGAGAAATTAGAAAAATAAATTTTTTTATTTCTGGGCAGAGCCTAAGTCCTGTGCACGAGCTTCACCGTGATTGGCTGCCAACACTCCAAACCAGGAAGTGTTGGCAGCGATCTTGTGACTCGATAGAAGCGAGTCACCAGAAAACAGAGAAACAAAGGTATAAAACAAGAGAAGGGGTAGAGTAAAATCACCCTGACCCCCCTAGACATGCTTAGTGGGTCTCAGAAGGACCCCTAGGGCCAAAGAAAGCATTTTTATCAAAATAAAAAAATCGGCACAATTTACGTTGGGGTCGCGGGTTCCTGCGTTTTATTTTAATGAGACCCCGGGGTGGGCTAGGTCTCGGGGGAATAAAAAAAAAGAAATAGTGAGGGCTCGCTGGGACTGCGGGGGCCCGCTGGGGTCCCCGCAGTCCAGGGACTTCACTCATGTTGGGAGGAGTGTTGCGAGGCCCCTCTCCCAGAGCCCTCCGTGTGCTGATAACTTTTGGCGTCGTATTTGATCAACTCCTATCTTGAAAGTTTAGGGGTGATTGGTAAAGGAGGGGGAGCTGAGAAAAAATGGGGGTCCCAAAACGTGTTTTCTCAATGCATTTTCCATAGGAAACTTTAGACAAGGCTACAGGTCAAACTGTGAAACGGAATTACGCCACATTTGGCAGGGTGGAAGGTCTTGGTCCAGAAAGGGTGCTTTTGTAGAAATTGTGTAAATCCGTTCAGTAGTTTTTGAGATATTAAAGGAAAAATATATTTATGTAACTGGTCGGTGCCTAACTCCCGAGAACGAGCTTGCCTCTGATTGGCCACTAACACTTCAAACCAGGAAGTGTTAGCAGCCATCTTGTGCCTTGCGTCAAGTGAAAATATAAAAGAAAGGTCCTGGGGGCTTTCACTGTGTAGTGATGATATGGAAGCAGTGAAGGTTTAAGATTGATTAACAATAAAGGAGAAACAGGTGAGCGGCAGGCAGCACGACTTCCACTCTATGTCACCAGTAGGAAGATAACCCTTTCACGCTCCATCTGCCCAACATCACCACTTCGCAGCTATGCCTTTAGAAGCCAGTCCGCCGGCACGCAGCTCTCTACCTTTGCGAGCTAGTACGCTGCTGTGCCTTTACGCCTGCGAGCTACTATGCTGCTGTTCCTTTGGGAGCGGACGGCACGTAGTTCTGCCTCTGTGAGTCGAGCCCAAGGGCCGCAGTTGTCCCTCTGCGAGCCTGGGTGCGAACTGTTCATAAGTCACGTTATAAAAGCATTGAAAAGCCATTTTGTGATTCAGTCCTTCAGCTGGCATCTGTCTGAGGCATGTCTGAAAATGTACCGGAGCTCTGTCTGTGAGAGATACCCCTTTCATGCTGTGTCTCCCCACATTAGAAGGTAATCCACCCTCTTCCCACATCCCCCGCATACCCCCAACAACCTTCTTAAGCCCACAAGTGTCCCTCTGCGAGCCATTAGTACGAAGATGCTTGTGAGGTTGGACAAATAAGAATCTTAGTCATGTATGGATTTACATATAAAAAATGTATTCAAACAAAACAACAACAAATACAACTATGTACAGCCATGGCGTGTCATCGCTGAACTATATGTGAATCACAGCCCGCAAGAAGAAAAGAAAGATAAGATGGTGCGTCATGCGTCCAGCAAAGGAGAAAGAGTAAGAAAGAAAGAGTGAGAGAGAGAGAGGGAGAAAGAATGAAAGAAAGAAAAAGTGAGAGAGAGAGGAAGACAGAGAAAGATAGCGAAAGAGTGTGATAGAAGGAAGACAGAAACAGTGTGCGAGAGAGGAAGAGAGAAAGCAAAAGAGCAAAAGAGTGAGAGAGAAGAAGAGAGAGTGAAAGAGTGAGAAAGGAAAAGGGAAAGAGTGAGAGAGGAAGAGAGACAAAGAGAGAAAGAGTGAGAGAGAGAGGAACACAAAGAGAGAAAGAGTGAGAGAGAAAGAAAGAAAGAGTAAGATACAAGGAAGAGAGAAAGAGAGAAACAGTGTGAGAGAGAGGGAGTGAGAGGAAGAGAGTGAGAAAGAGTGAGAGAGGAAGAGATAAAGAAAGAATGAGAGCAAGGAAGAGATAGAGAAAGAGAGAAAGGAAGAGATGGAGAGGGAGCTAATCGCAAATAAGGAAGAGATTTCAAGGGTGCCAAGGGTGTCCAAAGGACACCCTGTAGCACCCCTGAAATGAAAATGTAGACTGATGTTGCGCACACACATGTCCAAAGGACATGTGTGTGTGTAACATACAACTTAGAAAAATGCACTAAAGTGCATTTTTCTAAGTTTTCGCTATTTACCACGAAGTTACGCTTCGCGGTAAATAGCGGCCCCATATTGCGAATTCGCAATTTCAAAAAGGTTCATGAATAGCATTTAAAAAATCTCTACTTGAGATTCCTTAAATGCGATTCTTCGCAATATAGCGATTTCTACTATAGCGATTTTTGCATTTGGGATGATGAATCACAAATGCAAAAATTGCGCTCGCAAAGGGCCATATTCTCAGAATCTGGCCCTTTGCGAGCCGATTTTAGTATGATGAATCTGGCCGATAGAGTACAATTCCCTCTGTTCTAAATCATGAGTCAATTTAAATTGTGAGCTCTGCTGACCACAGTGTAGGTGTATGGAACAAAAGATGAAACAGTTATGGAATACTCTGAGGAAATCTTGGATCTTCTGAGCACAGTTGTAAAGTACGGTATTCTGAAGCTAGAATCTGAACTGGTCTGCCATCATATCATCCACCTTTTCCAGTGGGTTACAGCTGTGGAAAACAACAAGCTTCCAAACTTGTCTCCCACACACTCATGGGAGTTCTTTTTGCTTTTTTCATCTGGAACAATTCAATAGTATCTCCTATCAGTTCTTTTGAATGTAGAGGGTGTATAGGATAATGTTCATAAATGTCTTCTTTTCTTGAATTGTCCACTTTTTCTATTTCTCCACTTGGAATGTGTGTTTCATCTTCTAAAGTAATTTCTTTTTCTTCTACATTTACAATTGTATAGTAAATATTGTTTTGCACCAGATATAATGTAGCCTTTTGAACTTTAGTGACTAACTCTTGTCATATTTTCTGAATGTTTGTGTGTACACCATTAACAAGAATGACTACAGGTTCAGTATCCTCTCTTTCTACACCAACAGTTTCAACATTTTTCTTAAAATCTAAAGGTAAATACACAACTCTTCCTTTTAAACCTCTTTGTAGATCTGTTGGAGGCAGCTTACCTGTTTTAGGTTGCATACGAATTATAGCCTGAAAAGGGTGCAAAGATTGCAAGAGGATGGCCTCATATCATATGTATTTAAATCTGTAAGTTTAGGAGATATAGAAACTAATTCTAAGTTATTATGGACAGCTCTAGCTGGCATTTTGTTTTCTTCTAATGTATTGTAACAATATTTACAAATACATTGTACAGTACGTAACTCAAAACGACCTTCCACAAATAGATAAGCAGCAAATTATTTCTGCTTATCATTGTTTTCCGTTTCACTTTTCAAAAACACATCTAAATTTCTAGTTTGAATTTCATAATGAGTACGTCAAGAACAAATACAAACATACTTGGAATTTTCAACAGAAACTACTTTAAACTTTGTTATTTCTTTTTCAAACTTCATATCAGTACTATCTTCTATCTCTTCTTCAACACGTACACTCTTATTTTCTGTACACTCCTCTTGACCAGCAAAGAAACGTAACTCTATATCATCACAAACTTGTTTTACATCCAGTACTGAACCATGCAAAAGAGCTGTACTAATTTCATTTAGACATAATGCAGAAGTTTTCACGTAGTATAATCTTCTAACTAACTTTCGCATTTCGGAATGATGTACTGCTAACATTGTTAAATGATGAGAACGACTTTGACACACTTTCCTAGAAAGACAAGCCAGAGAATGACCTTGCAACCTTGTATTTTTTCTCACTTTGGAAGGATCTATTTCTTGTAATATCATAGGGCCATATGTATCAAGCAAAATTGCGATTGCAAATGCCGAAATTCACAGAAATTTGGCGTTTGCGATCGAAATTTAGCTTTGTGGTAGGTATGAGGCAAATCTGCGTGCAAAATAAGGAATCGCAACATTTGTGATTCCTTATTTTGCAATTGCATTTCAGGAATCGCAAATTTTGCGATTCCTTAAATGCAATGTAAGAAGCACCAAAAAAGTGCAATTTGGCCTTAAGGAATCGCAAATTACCACCAACTTCAAGTTGGTGGTAATTTGCGATTTCTTTGAAAAATGCACTTTTTTGCATTTTTCAAAGTGCAATGGGAAGCAGGGCATGTATGTGCGCCACATGTGCACCCATGCTTATTTCAGGGGTGCAACAGGGTGTCCTTTTGACACCCTTGAAATTGCATTCTCAATTTGCGATTCGCTAATTGCAAATCGCAAATTGAGAATATCTTCCCATTTATTCCTATAGGCCTCTAGGCACATTGGAATGAATGGGGAGGTATTCCTTATTGCGAATCACAATTTGAGATTCGCAATTAAGGAATAGGTAGGAATCGCAAAATGTATTGCAAATACTACATACATAGCATTTTGCGATTCTCAAATAGCAATTCGCAAAAAATCGCTATTTGAGAATCGCAAATGCTGATTTTGATACATATGGCCCTTAATCTTCTGTTTTACAGTTTTTTTCTATATTGTCTTAGGAAATTTAGTAAAATATCAATAGATTGTTGACGTATACTACAAATACTACTATAATTCCTTATAAACACTGGAGCCTGGGTACGTCTCCTTGATGAGATGTCATCAGTGATGTCACTGACCATGTCATGAATGATGTAATATGTGACATCATCAGCAGAGCATTGCGGGGGCCGAGTTATAGTTAGCTAAACTAACTATAACGGCGGAATTTCAATGGTTTTGTATGAGTCAAATGTCCAACTAACTATAACGTCCCTGAAACCTATGTTTTTTTTCATTGAATTTATATATGTATATATATATATATATACTCACACACACACACACACACACACACATACATATATATCTATATATATATAGTTCAACCAAGTACGGGTCCTTCCAAGATCCAGCCAGTTGTCGGGTGGTGCATCAGCCGGCAGGAGCCCCAAGGCGGTTTTGTAAATATTCCAAAGTTTTATCAAAGTAACGATGCACACTTGGATGTTATTTGCATAAACACCAAGGTTTATTCTGTAAACCGCTATGCGTTTCGACACAAAACGTGTCTTGATCACACAAATAATACAGAGTATCCCAGACGTGCATAAAAAAACAATCAATGAACATGGAAGAGGCACTTTTGCCTCCTACTTCTTACGTCATCTCTGCAGACATCTTAAAACGGTACATTTTACTAACACATTGTTGAATCTTGGTTGTAAATATGTATACAATATAACTGAAATTATATATATAACTGATTGTACCTGAAATGGGAGCTGTGTCATTACACTCTCCGACACATTTTGATACCATGAACATAGTGTTTCACTTTACAATATCCATATGTCATAGCGTCCTGCATTTGACATCCCCTATGTCTTAACATTTTCGTACAGTATATGTTAAAATTATACCAAATCGGAGCTTAAATTTGTACAACTTAACACGCATATTACCCGTATTACAAGTCTATTCAGAAGCAGCGACCTGTCAGCCTACATTCTTTTACCACGCATGGAGACTATGTATAGGTATCGGTAATTACCCATTACTACGGAGGCTTTACTCCGCATAGCATCACTTCGCAAGCGTTATAACGCATGCGATGTAACAACGTGTAGCCTTTACTACGCAAAGTTGTTACATCTCATGCGTTGTAATTACACATGCATCGTCATGGGTAAACAATGGCGGATCAGGAGGCGACGATTACACAGGAAGGTGCGCGATGACTGCAGACAACTTACTCCTCCCAGGGAGCGACGCTGAAGGTGCGCATAGCGAGCAGTGACCCAGGCAGTGGGAGGTGACAGGCAGCAGCGGTGTTCCCGCAGCACCCATTTCTCTAACTGCTGGTGCAATCTTGTTCAAGATGTGTTCCGTCACCAGCACAGCTCCGGCTTGTGCAAGAGAGGATGGTGCATAGAATAACAGAACCTCTTAAGAGAGCTTGGCCCATTTCACAATATCAGTACTGCCATCCCTTGCTCTGTGCTATAGCACGTGACATGCCAACCACCAGAAGTGAGGGCACTAGTGAAAGAGGCGCTGTGTAGCCTCACCACGAGCGGCGGTAGTGTTCCTGCAGCACCTGTTTCTCTATCCGCTGGTGCAATCTTGTTCAAGATGTGTCCCGTCACCAGCACAGCTCCTGCTTGTGCAAGAGAGGATGGTGCACAGAATAACAGAACCTCTTAAGTGAGCTTGGCCCATTTCACAATATCAGTACTGCCATCCCTTGCTCTGTGCTATAGCACGTGACATGCCAACCACCAGAAGTGAGGGCACTAGTGAAAGAGGCGCTGTGTAGCCTCACCACAGGCTTCAATGGGAGCTGGGCCTCGAAATCACGCATAGGTTTCTGCAACTACAAGGAGGATGTCAGGAGAGGTAAGCCGGGGGGCCTTGTCCTAGGGGGAGGGTCATGCAGGGGGAAGTTTTTTAGGTTTTGAGGTAGTGTGGTTGTGTTTGTGTAGTGTAGAGTAGTGTATTTGGGTTGAGTGTAGTGTCGGGGTCACGAAGGGTAGTGTTTGGGAGTAGGGACAGGAATGGGGGTAGTGGCAGTGTCATGCTGGGGTAGTGTTTTAGGTTTTAGGGTAGTATAGTTGACTTTGTATAGTGTAGAATAGTGTATTTGGGATTAGGGTAGTGTTGGGGGGTCGTGCAGGGTAGTGTTTGGAAGCAGGGACAGGACTGGGGTTAGGGGCAGGGTCGTGCTGGGGGTAGAGTTTTAGGTTTTAGGGTAGTGTAGTTGTGTTTGTGTAGTGTAGAGTAGTGTATTTGGGTTTAGGGTAGTGTCGGGGTTGTGAAGGGTAGTGTTTGGGAGTAGGGACAGGACAGAGGTAGGGGCAGGGTTGTGCTGGGGGTAGTGTTTTAGGTTTTAGGGTAGTGTAGTTGTGTTTGTGTAGAGTAGTATATTTGGGTTTAGGGTAGTGTCTGAGGGGTCGTGCAGGGTAGAGTTTGTGAGTAGGGACAGGGTTATGGGTAGGGACAGGATTGTGCTCGGGTAGTGTTTTAGGTTTTAGGATAGTGTAGTTGTGTTTGTGTCATGTAGAGTAGTGTTTTAGGGTTTAGGGTAGTGTTGGGGTGTCATGCAGGGTAATGTTTGGATGTAAGGACAGGACTGGGGGTCGGGGGAGGGTTGTGCAGGGGGTAGTGTTTTAGGGTTTAGGGTAGTGTTGTGGTGTTGTGTAGTGTAGGGTAGTGTTTTAGGGTAGTGTTGGGGGTCATGCAGGGCAGTGTTTGAGTGTAGGGAGCAGGCTGCGGAAGGTCGTGCAGGGGGTAGTGATTTAGGGTTTAGGGTAGTGTTGTGGTATTTGTGTAGTGTACTGTAGGGTACTGTAGTGTTTGGGTAGTGTTTCAGAATTTGTTTTGTGTAGGGTAGTGTATTTGTATTTAGTATTTAGTGTAGTGTTAGGGTAAATGTCTGTTTTGATTACTATTCAAAAGGGAGTCGTGATGGACAGAGTATCTGAATTAAGCAGAACACTCCTACCCAGTCAAAAGATCAGGGCTTGATCCATCGCCGTTTTTTAGCTCACTGCACCATCCCAGTTCAGAACCTGGCTACATGCAAATTAGTCTGACCCTGGCCCAGTGCATCATGGGAACAGGGCAGACCAAACTACCAAGCCAATTCTTTACTGGAAAGGAAACAAGCTTCCGGGGACCGGTTTCTGGCATTACAGCCGTCTTCGGCCCGGCTTGCTTGAATCCTGATGGTGCAGTGAGCAAGGGACTCACATCTGAGCATACCCTGCCACACTTGTGGTGGCCAAAACGATTCAAAAGGGGGTGGTGATGGACAGAGTATCTGAATTAAGCAGAACACTACTACCCAGTCAAAAGATCAGGGCTTGATCCATCACCGTTTTTTAGCTCACTGCACCATCCCAGTTCAGAACCTGGCTACATGCAAATTAGTCTGACCCTGGCCCAGTGCATCATGGGAACAGGGCAGACCAAACTACCAAGCCAATTCTTTACTGGAAAGGAAACAAGCTTCCGGGGACCGGTTTCTGGCATTACAGCCGTCTTCGGCCCGGCTTGCTTGAATCCTGATGGTGCAGTGAGCAAGGGACTCACATCTGAGCATACCCTTCCACACTTGTGGTGGCCAAAACGATTCAAAAGGGGGTGGTGATGGACAGAGTATCTGAATTAAGCAGAACACTCCTACCCAGTCAAAAGATCAGGGCTTGATCCATCACCGTTTTTTAGCTCACTGCACCATCCCAGTTCAGAACCTGGCTACATGCAAATTAGTCTGACCCTGGCCCAGTGCATCATGGGAACAGGGCAGACCAAACTACCAAACCAATTCTTTACTGGAAAGGAAACAAGCTTCCGGGGACCGGTTTCTGGCATTACAGACGTCTTCGGCCCGGCTTGCTTGAATCCTGATGGTGCAGTGAGCAAGGGACTCACATCTGAGCATACCCTTCCACACTTGTGGTGGCCAAAACGATTCAAAAGGGGGTGGTGATGGACAGAGTATCTGAATTAAGCAGAACACTCCTACCCAGTCAAAAGATCAGGGCTTGATCCATCACCGTTTTTTAGCTCACTGCACCATCCCACTTCAGAACCTGGATACATGCAAATTAGTCTGACCCTGGCCCAGTGCATCATGGGAACAGGGCAGACCAAACTACCAAGCCAATTCTTTACTGGAAAGGAAACAAGCTTCCGGGGACCGGTTTCTGGCATTACAGCCGTCTTCGGCCCGGCTTGCTTGAATCCTGATGGTGCAGTGAGCAAGGGACTCACATCTGAGCATACCCTTCCACACTTGTGGTGGCCAAAACGATTCAAAAGGGGGTGGTGATGAACAGAGTATCTGAATTAAGCAGAACACTCCTACCCAGTCAAAAGATCAGGGCTTGATCCATCACCGTTTTTTAGCTCACTGCACCATCCCAGTTCAGAACCTGGCTACATGCAAATTGGTCTGACCCTGGCCCAGTGCATCATGGGAACAGGGCAGACCAAACTACCAAGCCAATTCTTTACTGGAAAGGAAACAAGCTTCCGGGGACCGGTTTCTGGCATTACAGCCGTCTTCAGCCCGGCTTGCTTGAATCCTGATGGTGCAGTGAGCAAGGGACTCACATCTGAGCATACCCTTCCACACTTGTGGTGGCCAAAACGATTCAAAAGGGGGTGGTGATGGACAGAGTATCTGAATTAAGCAGAACACTCCTACCCAGTCAAAAGATCAGGGCTTGATCCATCACCGTTTTTTAGCTCACTGTACCATCCCAGTTCAGAACCTGGCTACATGCAAATTATACTGACCCTGGCCCAGTGCATCATGGGAACAGGGCAGACCAAACTACCAAGCCAATTCTTTACTGGAAAGGAAACAAGCTTCCGGGGACCGGTTTCTGGCATTACAGCCGTCTTCGGCCCGGCTTGCTTGAATCCTGATGGTGCAGTGAGCAAGGGACTCACATCTGAGCATACCCTTCCACACTTGTGGTGGCCAAAACGATTCAAAAGGGGGTGGTGATGGACAGAGTATCTGAATTAAGCAGAACACTCCTACCCAGTCAAAAGATCAGGGCTTGATCCATCACCGTTTTTTAGCTCACTGCACCATCCCAGTTCAGAACCTGGCTACATGCAAATTAGTCTGACCCTGGCCCAGTGCATCATGGGAACAGGGCAGACCAAACTACCAAACCAATTCTTTACTGGAAAGGAAACAAGCTTCCGGGGACCGGTTTCTGGCATTACAGACGTCTTCGGCCCGGCTTGCTTGAATCCTGATGGTGCAGTGAGCAAGGGACTCACATCTGAGCATACCCTTCCACACTTGTGGTGGCCAAAACGATTCAAAAGGGGGTGGTGATGGACAGAGTATCTGAATTAAGCAGAACACTCCTACCCAGTCAAAAGATCAGGGCTTGATCCATCACCGTTTTTTAGCTCACTGCACCATCCCACTTCAGAACCTGGATACATGCAAATTAGTCTGACCCTGGCCCAGTGCATCATGGGAACAGGGCAGACCAAACTACCAAGCCAATTCTTTACTGGAAAGGAAACAAGCTTCCGGGGACCGGTTTCTGGCATTACAGCCGTCTTCGGCCCGGCTTGCTTGAATCCTGATGGTGCAGTGAGCAAGGGACTCACATCTGAGCATACCCTTCCACACTTGTGGTGGCCAAAACGATTCAAAAGGGGGTGGTGATGAACAGAGTATCTGAATTAAGCAGAACACTCCTACCCAGTCAAAAGATCAGGGCTTGATCCATCACCGTTTTTTAGCTCACTGCACCATCCCAGTTCAGAACCTGGCTACATGCAAATTGGTCTGACCCTGGCCCAGTGCATCATGGGAACAGGGCAGACCAAACTACCAAGCCAATTCTTTACTGGAAAGGAAACAAGCTTCCGGGGACCGGTTTCTGGCATTACAGCCGTCTTCGGCCCGGCTTGCTTGAATCCTGATGGTGCAGTGAGCAAGGGACTCACATCTGAGCATACCCTTCCACACTTGTGGTGGCCAAAACGATTCAAAAGGGGGTGGTGATGGACAGAGTATCTGAATTAAGCAGAACACTCCTACCCAGTCAAAAGATCAGGGCTTGATCCATCACCGTTTTTTAGCTCACTGCACCATCCCAGTTCAGAACCTGGCTACATGCAAATTAGTCCGACCCTGGCCCAGTGCATCATGGGAACAAGGCAAGTTTTCAGTTTACATACATTAACATTGGCAAGTAAAGTAAGGGAGGCCTCTTCCTCCGTTTATAATACCACAAAAGTGTATCACCAAACACAAAACATTCATTTATTTATTCAATGAAACTTTATTTTGGCTATTACAGCCATAAAAGCCCATAAAGAATTTACAAACACGTAGAATTCAAATCGCAAGGGTAATCAATTATCACGTGCAAAGGTAGATGATACACAAAGGGTTATAAAAACACATTTAGGGAAGTTGGCTGATAAAAATCATCACTATGGGAAATTTGATTATTTAAAAATAACATTAAAAATATAATTTAACATATGAATATTAAAAACAATAAAGGATTCATATCAATGATATATCTAAAGCCCATCATCAACTAACAGCCATTTAAGCAGGTATTACTATATTTCACAATAGTTAATCGACAGGTACCTACAGATGGCGAATAATAGCAGGTGTTATAGATTCTCATATCAATTTTTAAGCAGATGCCTTCGTTTTCACCACATTGCAAATAAGAATTTAGAAATAGCAATGACAAAAACCGGGTTAGTATCTGTTTTTAGAATCCTGAAAAATTCTATGTAACTTCTAATACCCAGGTTCCTGCAAAGTTGAATCACCCACTTCGATCTAGGCCTCTTATAGGCCAAGCAGAAGAACACCACATGAATCACAGTTTCTTTCCTCCACTAGGCACCCGGGGCAAGGGCGGCCAATAGCACCAGCCCACTTATTAGTTAAGGCATAGGGTGGGAGCGTCCCATATCTAAATTGCAAAAACTGCTTTTTTGATAGTGGTTGTATAGAATCTAACACCCACTCAAATTTATATTGATACTTAATATCCAGGAACCCATAGGTTAAACTGGAAGGATTAGCCATCTGTAAGATATGTGTCAATTTGTTTACCTTCAGAGCACTAGTTTGAGATCTTTTTGAAATCGCTGAGCATGTCTTTGCAGGTGCAGTCAATAAATCCTCCCTCCCCATTGCTTGAAATGAGTCCCTAATAAAGGACAGCCAAGGGATTCTCCCAGCCCCAAAGGAAGACAGTACCACTTATAATTCCTCCCTGTAGTGACCCAACTCTGGCGTCCTCCACAGCCGTCGCCAATACAGCAGTGGGCACGAAGAGATTAGGTCCGTGATCGGGAGGATATCCAAGTCCATCCTTAGTGGTACTAGGGTTGTGTTTTTAGGCAGGCTTCTGTCTGATGAAATTATTTTCTGTTATTGTGAGGACATTTGCTACGCTATGCCCCCACAATTCTGCCCCATACAAAGCGGCTCCCCTTGCTTGGACTTTGTAAATTTCAACTGACGGGCTTATAACTTTTAGGGCGCAGCTCTTATGATATTTTTGGATCCCCCCCCGACAGCCTGTATTAGCTTTAGGTTGGCGTATTAGCTTTAGGTGGCAAAACATTCTAATAATTATAGATAAAAAGTGCACATATGTTGCTGACTCATCTCTTATCTTAAAGGAAGTACAAACAACCTCCTGGTGAAGAAAAGGGTAGGGAACCCGTGATGTGTCCATAAAAGTGAAGGTGAAGGGTCCCTTCCTTTCCTCCTGTGAAAACAATCGAGATACAACACATAATTAAAAACAAGTTACATAAAACCAATATCACAATATATTACAACAAAATATTCATCACAGTTGAAAAGAAATCAATGGCAGAGACCATTAGTCATCATGTAAATGAATGGCTGACTCTTTATCCAAATGATGCCCTCCCGGGAACCTAGTCTCGAGTTCAATAATCTATTTGGATTCTTTCTTCCTAAGAGCTAGTTCCCTGTTGCCTCCTCTTTTGCTCAGATTTACCTGCTCAATTGCAAAAAATCTAAGCAGTGAGTTATTGGATTGATGTTTTTCCTGAAAATGACAGGCAATAGGGTAATGTGGGTCTAGATTAGTGTTAGCCCGCAGATGTTCCTGGACACGTTTTTTCACCATACACGTGGTACTCCCCACATACCATAGTTTGCTGAACATTAATTTATGCAGAGTCTTGCTGATAATTTTGTCTTAATCACAATTGATAACAATCTTATACAGGTATACATGCTTACACTAACCTGCGGAGTATGGGGCGCAGATCCCTATACATAGTCTGCATGCGTGGTAAAAGAATGCAGACTGACAGGTCGCTGCTTCTAAATAGACTTGTAATGAGGGTAATATGCATGTTCAGTTGTACAAATTTAAGCTCCGAATTGGTATTATTTTAACAAATACTGTGTGCAAATGTTAAGACACAGGGAATATCAAATGCAGGACGCTATGACATATAGATATTATAAATTGAAACACTATGTTCATGGTATCAAAATGTTATCAATGTGTCGGAGAGGGTAATGACACAACTCCCATTTCAGGTACAATTGGTTATATATATCATTGCAGTTATATTGTATACATATTTACAACCAACATTCAACAATGTGTTAGTAAAATGTACAGTTTTAAGATGGCGGCCGCAGATGACGTAAAAAGTAGGAGGCAAAAGTGCCTCTTCTATGTTCATTGATTGTTTATTTATGCATGTCCGGGATACTCTGTATTATTTGTGTGATCAAGACACTTTTTGTGTCGAAATGCGTAGCGGTTTACAGAATAAACCTTGGTGTTTATGCAAATAACATCCTAGTGTGCATCGTTACTTTGATAAAACTTTGGAATATATATATATATGTAGATATATGTATTACCTACTGGCGATCGCCAGTAGGTAGTTATAGTTAGGACCTATATTCCTGGGAAAATCGCAACATTCTATTGCCAATAACTTTGGTGTCGATTGATGAATCCTCTTGAAATTTTCCAAACTTTTGACCAGCTCAGTTCTGCTCCTGCCCTGAAACTTTGGGGGTGATTGGTGAAGCGAGGGCCTAAAAAAAGGGGGGCCCCAAACAGCGTTTTCACCATGCAATTTCTCATAGCACCTTTAGCCACGGCTACAGCCCGAACGGCTGAACGGAATTACACCAAATTTGGCAGAGAGGTAGTCCTCAGTTCCAACTTGTGCCTCTGGCATATCTGGTGTCAATCTGTTCAGTAGTTTCTTTGAAAATTACGGTTAAAGTCATTTATATATCTATGGGCGCAGGGTATCCGCGGATTGTGCAAGGATTGGCCTCATAGGATAAGCCCATCGTTCCGATCACGCGCTCAATTCTAATTGGCTGTCAAGTGGTTGTAAACATTCGAAACCAGGAACTGTTGGCAGCCATTTTGTGCCTCGGTAGAAGCGAGGGTGTAGAAGTCTGTGAAATATGTTGGCAAAACGTGAACAAGGGCAGTTTAGACACATGGTTCTGTTGGGTCAGAACAATTACTTTGAAGGAAAGTCATTAAATGCAAAAAAAAAGGCTCTCTGATACAAGTCCGACCTTGGAGAAATGAAAGCAGTAGAAGAAATGTCATGGTCTGCAGAACAACAACGTCATCTAAGGAGATCACAATTGAAACCAGAACATGGGTGTGTACAAAATTCAGTGCTTATTCGAAAGGGTGTTACAATCGCATAGTAAGCATTGTGGGAGTCAGTAGCTTAGTGCATAACATGGAGGTAAAGGTATCTGCATGCACATGACTGTAGACCAACAACAGGGTGCATCATGTTTATGACGTTAGTTTTTGGAGATAAGGATGGACTATTACAGTTGAGTGTACACCTCGCAGAAAATGAAGAATGCACCATTATTTACAATAGACCCATTTGTTTACCTATCTCCTCATGCTCATTTAGACCAACTGTTACAGAAATACCAGGATCCTAATAGGAACATTAGGAATCCTTGGTTTAGAATCATTATCTGGCCAATGTGAATACCTGTATATATCTGTACATAAGAAACTAACTGCACTGTATATTTTGTGATCAACTGAGCACACTTCACAAAAAGTCACTTCATTTCGACAGTCACAACATGCATTGAATGTTATCTATGAATTATTATAATTCGGATACTAAATGTTTGTACTTTATAATATAATCAATTGATCACACAATCTTAAGTCTTAGAGCATTCATTTCTCTAAGGTCGGACTTGCATCAGAGAGCCTTTTTGTTTGCATTAAATGACTTTCCTTCAAAGTAATTGTTCTGACCCAACAGAACCATTTTTTACTTAAACCACTAATGCCCAGTGTTAGAACCTGAGATGCCAGGTCACCTAGGGTAGCCTGGCCTAGGGGTAAGACATGCAATTCTAGAGGCACAAGTGTGAAGGTTGCAGACCACCCAGCAGTAAATCCACGCAATAGCACTTAAAAAGGACACTACACCAAATTGTTAGGAAAATATGTACTGGTTTATAAAAATAATATACTCTGCTCTTCGGTTTCAAAATATACAGTTTAAGCACTTTAGTTTGTCATGGAAGCATTAACTCCACTTTTACGTTCTAAAACATATTAACAACCAGCATTTCAGGACAATACCTTTAGTCAGACCTCTTAATCAAAACTGTTAAGTAACACTTGTATTCTAATTGCTCAGGAATACATTTACTACACTCTACTTTACTCTTCAGCAACTTCCCATCACAGTATTACTTTAAAAGAAGCAAAATTAGCACTTATGTTTAAACAGGTAGGCAATATTCATCACATTGATAACCCTATAATTCCCCTTCTTGGTTTGATAAAGAGGGATTGGTTAAAATCACTTAAATCAGCTTTCAAATAAGCCCAGTTAGGGATTCCTCAAGGACGCTGCACTCTTGAAGACAGAGTCTATGTTCACTCACTTATGAGGTCTCAATCTATGCCACCAGTTACTCTTGTGGAAGTCACTTCCCCCACGTGTTTACCTCCTTACTTGCATTCAAGGTGATGCTGTATTCATCCTGCGCCAGAAGGAGGGGGAATAACGAAAGGGGGGGGGCAAGGAGCCGAGGCTGAAGAGGCTCTCTCGCCTCAGAAGACTCCTCCGTGCTTCCCAGCTCAGGCCGACTCTTCAGTGAGGCTCTTGCTCGGTAGTTAACAGAGGCAGACACCACGATGCCCCCCAAGCCCCTACCGGGCCTCTTAACTCCCCCTCCCTGCTCGGGCCAGCTCCTCAGTGTGGCGCTCGAGCAGGAGGAGAAGGCAGATCACTCAGCAATCGGAAGAAACCCCCGGCGCCTCTCCTCAGCCGCTGGTCGGCGAAGACACTCCTTTTGCGGGCATGCGCGGAAGCGCTCGCTCATGCCGCCGCCCACTGCGTCTACTCGAAGAAAGGACGCTTCACACGCCGATCTCAGCCGGCGCCGCCTCCCAGAGACCGGCGGTTCCACAGGGCCTGCGCGAAGGAGCAGTGTCTCCTCACTAGAGGTCGCGCTCTCGCGTCAGTGCCTCCCCTCGCTCTCCTCACCCGCTGGGACCAGGAAAATCACCGCAGGGCTGCGCCTATGTCCAGCGGTAGCCTCGCTTCCTCTCCTCACGTTACCAGCGAAGTCAGCGCTATTCCGGCACTGCTCTACAAGCGCTGGCTTGGGGGTCAATTTACCCAGCCTCTCTCTGCTTCCGCCCCTCCGAAGGATGGCTCCTCTCCGCAGCAGGTCTCTGCCCCAGCCAGTAAGTGATGAACTTGGGAGGAGGGGGGGGAGAAAGGTTCTGCCACCAAGGAAAGTCACGGCAGCCGGTGGCAGGATACAGATGGCTACTGCCACTGGGTGGGGGGTCACAAGATTTACCCCTACCTCTACTGAACACTGCTCAAGAAGAGCCTCTCTCTGCTGGGCAGAGGACTGCGCACCGCAGCACTGCAGTCTCCTTCTCCTTTGACACCCCGCTATTCCTAAGCTAGGGGTTAGTCAGGCGCCCAGGGTCTCCCTTAATCTTCCACAGCGGGGACAAGACAAGAACCCCACAGGAGAGGTAGAGAAGTGGAATAATTAGGCTGCTTCCCAGTCCAGGAGTTCAACCCTTACACTAGTCTCCCCCCACCTGCCAGGATAGCCTGTCCTCCAGCTGACTCTCTTAGGTAGACAAAATGGCTGCCCCGCATTCCGCCTTATATAGGCTGCCCCTCAGTGGTCCAGAAAGGACCAGAAGGTTCTGGAACGCCCTATACTGGTCTATGGGCAAGTTCTGGGTTTGGCAGTTAAGGCAGTTGGTAACCACCATTTTGTGTGGTTCCAACTTTTCCTATCAGAACAGGCCTCTGGGCCTGAGGTGAAAGACTAGGAGGGACAAAAGAACACCTATCCCCTTGGCCAACACCTAAAAAAACTAGTGGACACAAAAATTATTAAGGGTATGAGGGGCAAAAAGGGGACAAAATAAATAATAAATTGGAGGGACTACGAAAAAAAAACAGACAGGTCTAACACGCGTCCCCCCCAGCTGAAAGTGGGGAGAACTACCCAACCCCTTGGGAGTCCTCATCACTAAGGCGGAAATACCTGGAGAGACCGTCTGCATTGGCGTGGTCCACTCCAGGCCGATGCTCCACCCGGAAGTCCATTCCCTGTAGGGAGATGGACCACCTCAACAGCTTGGGATTTTCCCCCTTCATTTGCATCAGCCAACGAAGGGGTCGGTGGTCAGTCTGAACCAGGAAGTGCGAGCCAAAGAGGTATGGCCGCAGCTTCTTCAGAGCCCACACCACCGCAAAAGCTTCCCTCTCAATTGCACTCCACTTCTGTTCCCGGGGAAGCAGTCTCCTGGATAAGAAGACTACAGGCTGATCCAGGCCCTCTTCATTTAGTTGCGATAACACTGCCCCAATGCCATGTTCTGATGCATCTGTTTGGACAATGAACTCCTTGGAGAAGTCTGGGGCCCTCAGGACCGGTGCTACACACATTGCCTGCTTCAACTTTTCAAAGGCTTGTTGACAAGCCTTCGTCCAAACTACCCTTCGAGGTTGTTTCTTGGAGGTGAGCTCCGTGAGGGGCGCTACTATAGTGCCATACCCCTTCACAAAGTGACGGTAGTAGCCTGTGAGGCCCAGGAAAGCTCGGACCTCAGTCTGTGTCTTGGGGGGTTCCCAGGCCATGATTGCCTCAATCTTTGCCTGCAGGGGCTGCACTGACCCCCTACCCACCAAGTGTCCAAGGTACACAACCGACCCCTGCCCAATCTGGCATTTGCTGGCCTTGATTGTCAATCCAGCCTTTTTCAGAGCCTGGAGAACTGCTTGCAAATGTTGCAAATGGTCCTCCCAACTGCTACTGAAGACAGCAATGTCATCCAGGTAGGCAGCAGAGAAACTCTCCATTCCAGAGAGGACCTGGTTCACCAGCCGCTGAAATGTGGCAGGGGCGTTCTTGAGCCCAAAGGGCATCACACAGAACTGGAAGTGTCCCTCAGGCGTGGAGAAGGCTGACCTTTTCCTTGCTCCATCTGTCAAGGAGATCTGCCAGTACCCTGAAGTGAGGTCAAAGGTACTCAGATATTGGGCAGCTCCTAGCCGGTCAATTAATTCATCCGCCCTAGGGATCGGAAGAGCATCAGTCTTTGTAACTGAGTTCAGTCCTCGGTAATCCACACAGAACCTCAGTTCGGGTGTGGTGCCTGGTGGTGCGGCTTTTGGCACTAGCACCACCGGACTGGACCAATGGCTGTTGGAAGGTTCTATCACTCCTGGCTCTAGCATCTTGGCAACCTCGCCATGGATGCTAGCCTTCACTTTGTCTGACAGCCTGTAGGTCTTTGACTTCACTGGAGGGCTGTCTCCTGTGTCCACATCATGGGTACACAGGTGGGTTCTTCCCGGGACAAGGGAGAACAGCGAAGAGTACTGCTCCAATACCTGGCGGCAATCCTCTCGTTGCTCAGGAGTTAGGGATGGGGAGAGAATCACTCCCTCCACCGACCCATCCTTCTCTTGGGATGAAAAGAGATCCGGGAGAGGCTCGCTTTCTGCTTCCTCTTCCCCATCAGTCACCATCATTAAAATGACCTCGGGCCTGTGACCAGCTGTGGTTGGTGGATCTAAAGGCCCTACAATGTCGATGCCCACCCTCTCAAAGGGTGTGCTAACGACTGGAAGTGGTTCCAGGGGAGCCTTCAGCTTCACCCCTGTTTTCCCACTGGCCTGGCAGGATACACATGTCCGACAGTAAGTGTTGGACGCCACTTTCATCTGAGGCCAGTAAAAGTGGAGGACAAGCCGTGCAAAGGTCTTGTCCTGGCCTAAGTGTCCTGCCAGTGGTATTGCATGAGCCAATTCCAGCAGAAAGGCTCGGTATTGTTGCGGGACTACCAAGGCCCTTGATGAACCAGGTAAGGGTACCTTGGGTTCACTGTAGAGGAGTCCATCCTCCCAGTAAATATGGTGGTGTCCCGTAGCATCACCTGCTGCCTGGGCTTCAGCCTGACGCCTCAGTCCCTCAAGGGTAGGGCACTCCCTCTGCCCCTTACAGAATTCCTCTCTGGTAGGTCCTCCCTCCACATGCCACTCTGCAGGGATGGGTAAATCCTCCAGAGAGTCTACTTCCCCCTCCATGGACTCCTGGCCCACCACTGCAGGTGGCCGATCTGTCACATGGGGCGTGGAAGCCGAAGCAGGCTCTTCCTGTCTCCGGGTCTGTCCCTTTTTGGCAGCGGGTTGGGCCATTGTTCCAGGCTCCAACCCAGGCGAACTCCCTCTCCGGGCAGTCGCAGACCGTGTGCTTACACAGGCCCAGTCAGGTGTACCCAGCATCGCAGAATGCGTCCGGTATTCCACCTCTCTCCAAGTGTTGTGCTCCATGTCATTCCCCAACAGACAATCAACTGGCACGGCAGGGCTTACGGCAACTCGAAGTGAACCTGCAACCCCCTCCCACTCAAAGGGAACCTCAGCCACTGGATAGTGGCCCATTCTGCCATCAGCCATCGCGGCGGGGTGGAGTACATGGGGAACCACCTGCTCTGGAGACACCAGTTGACTCCTCACCATAGTCATACTGGCTCCTGTATCTCTCAGAGCCTCCCCTCCCTGGCCATTGATGGTGACCCATTGCCCATACTTTGTAGTATTTGGGGGCACCTGGATCTTTGGAACCATCTCCCGCTCTCCCAGGGACACTAAGGTGACACCCGCCCACTCACCCCCCTTATCTAAGGGCAACTCCTCCCCGAGCGCTACACTAGCTACTCCCGGTGACTTTCCTCCGGTGGGAGGGGGTGGTCTCTTTGGGCATCTGACATCTCCCTTATAATGTCCAACACCACCACACTCAAAACAGTGGAGAACCCTTGGCTGCTGGCTTTGGCCAGGATTAGGGTTTCTGGGCGGGTTTGCCTTAGGGGTGAAACCTGCTCCCTTACCTTGGAAATTATTTTGGGGACCTTTGGAGAACTCCTTCTTTTTATCTCCCCCCTCCTTCTTCTGGGGGGCGCCCTGTCCGGCTTTTTGAGAATCCCCTCCAGTCCCCTTTGAGGACACCCGGGTACTCGCCCAAGTGTCCGCCTCCTCTGCAAGCTTCCGGGGATTGGTCAGCTTGCTGTCCACCAGGTGTTGGCGCAGCTCGGGAAAACATTTCTCGAGGAGGTGTTCTTTCAAAAATAGATTGTACAGCCCCTCATAATCTTTCACCTCGCTGCCCTTGACACAACCCTCCAAAGCTTTCTTGGCGTAGTCTAAGAAGTCTACCCAATTCTGGGTACTCAGTTTGTGACTTCCCCTGAATTTCTGGCTGTACCTTTCAGGGGTAAGTCCAAACTTCTTCACCAGTGCCACCTTCATTGTAGGGTAGTGGGTTTGCTCATCCTGCTCCAGAGCCAACAAGGTGTCTCTGCCAGCAGGTGGCATGTATTTATACAGCCCACCCCCCCAGTGAGTTTCTAAGATCCCGTGAGCCCTTAGAGAAACTTCGTAGGCGGCCAGCCATTTGGCAATGTCATCGCCTGGGGTGTAACTAGCGATGACATCTTTGGGTAAATAGGGTCTGGGTTCCCTGGTGTTCACTTTATTTTCGCTGCCACCATTATCTGGATTGGGAGACCTTTGTATTAAGGCTTGTAGGTCCATCTCTTTGATGGTTCGCTCATTGGCTAACCTCCTGTCCTCCCTTTCCATATCCATCCTAGCTAATTCCAACTTCATTCTCCTCTCCTCCCTCCTATCTTCTAGCTCGGCGTCAGTTAAACCCCTCTCTGAGACGCTGCTGCTCGCCCTCGAAGGTGTCCTGGGACCTGTCAGCAGATTCCCCCTTCCAGCTTGGTACAACATTGCAATCTCAAGGACAGTGTCCCTGTCACTCCCTTCGGAATCTGGTTCTTCCACTAAATGAGCTTCCACCCATGCCCTTATACTTGTCAGCAACTCGCCTTTCTTGGCACCTTTGTTAAAGAATACCCCTTGTTGCTGACACCATTCTCTGAGTTGGGTCACAGTATTGGATTCTAGCTCTTTAAAATTCAATTCCATCTTTCACTATGGAATAAAATTAACACACAGGAGAAAACCAAGAAGTGACCTGAGGTTAACCTCCACCCACCACCAGAAATAAATTTGGAAAAACAAAATTCAAATTAGGAGGGCCGCAAGGAGAAAACTCCTGGTGTAGGTCAGTGTATTGCGTTGAATTACTAATGAGTAGCTGCAACCAAGTCAGAATCCCACCGCTAGGCACCAAATGTTAGAACCTGAGATGCCAGGTCACCTAGGGTAGCCTGGCCTAGGGGTAAGACATGCAATTCTAGAGGCACAAGTGTGAAGGTTGCAGACCACCCAGCAGTAAATCCACGCAATAGCACTTAAAAAGGACACTACACCAAATTGTTAGGAAAATATGTACTGGTTTATAAAAATAATATACTTTGCTCTTCGGTTTCAAAATATACAGTTTAAGCACTTTAGTTTGTCATGGAAGCATTAACTCCACTTTTACGTTCTAAAACATATTAACAACCAGCATTTCAGGACAATACCTTTAGTCAGACCTCTTAATCAAAACTGTTAAGTAACACTTGTATTCTAATTGCTCAGGAATACATTTACTACACTCTACTTTACTCTTCAGCAACTTCCCATCACAGTATTACTTTAAAAGAAGCAAAATTAGCACTTATGTTTAAACAGGTAGGCAATATTCATCACACTGATAACCCTATAATTCCCCTTCTTGGTTTGATAAAGAGGGATTGGTTAAAATCACTTAAATCAGCTTTCAAATAAGCCCAGTTAGGGATTCCTCAAGGACGCTGCACTCTTGAAGACAGAGTCTATGTTCACTCACTTATGAGGTCTCAATCTATGCCACCAGTTACTCTTGTGGAAGTCACTTCCCCCACGTGTTTACCTCCTTACTTGCATTCAAGGTGATGCTGTATTCATCCTGCGCCAGAAGGAGGGGGAATAACGAAAGGGGGGGGGGCCAAGGAGCCGAGGCTGAAGAGGCTCTCTCACCTCAGAAGACTCCTCCGTGCTTCCCAGCTCAGGCCGACTCTTCAGTGAGGCTCTTGCTCGGTAGTTAACAGAGGCAGACACCATGATGCCCCCCAGGCCCCTACCGGGCCTCTTGACTCCCCCTCCCTGCTCGGGCCAGCTCCTCAGTGTGGCGCTCGAGCAGGAGGAGAAGGCAGATCACTCAGCAATCGGAAGAAGCCCCCGGCGCCTCTCCTCAGCCGCTGGTCGGCGAAGACACTCCTTTTGCGGGCATGCGCGGAAGCGCTCGCTGATGCCGCCGCCCACTGCGTCTACTCGAAGAAAGGACGCTTTACACGCCGATCTCAGCCGGCGCCGCCTCCCAGAGACCGGCGGTTCCACAGGGCCTGCGCGAAGGAGCAGTGTCTCCTCACTAGAGGTCGCGCACTCGCGTCAGCGCCTCCCCTCGCTCTCCTCACCCGCTGGGACCAGGAAAATGACCGCAGGGCTGCGCCTACATCCAGCGATAGCCTCGCTTCCTCTCCTCACGTTACCAGCGAAGTCAGCGCTATTCCGGCACTGCTCTACAAGCGCTGGCTTGGGGGTCAATTTACCCAGCCTCTCTCTGCTTCCGCCCCTCCGAAGGATGGCTCCTCTCCACAGCAGGTCTCTGCCCCAGCCAGTAAGTGATGAATTTGGGAGGAGGGGGGGGGAGAAAGGTTCTGCCACCAAGGAAAGTCACGGCAGCCGGTGGCAGGATACAGATGGCTACTGCCACTGGGGGGGGGTCACAAGATTTACCCCTACCTCTACTGAACACTGCTCAAGAAGAGCCTCTCTCTGCTGGGCAGAGGACTGCGCACCGCAGCACTGCAGTCTCCTTCTCCTTTGACACCCCGCTATTCCTAAGCTAGGGGTTAGTCAGGCGCCCAGGGTCTCCCTTAATCTTCCACAGCGGGGACAAGACAAGAAACCCACAGGAGAGGTAGAGAAGTGGAATAATTAGGCTGCTTCCCAGTCCAGGAGTTCAACCCTTACACTAGTCTCCCCCCACCTGCCAGGATAGCCTGTCCTCCAGCTGACTCTCTTAGGTAGACAAAATGGCTGCCCCGCATTCCGCCTTATATAGGCTGCCCCTCAGTGGTCCAGAAAGGACCAGAAGGTTCTGGAACGCCCTATACTGGTCTATGGGCAAGTTCTGGGTTTGGCAGTTAAGGCAGTTGGTAACCACCATTTTGTGTGGTTCCAACTTTTCCTATCAGAACAGGCCTCTGGGCCTGAGGTGAAAGACTAGGAGGGACAAAAGAACACCTATCCCCTTGGCCAACACCTAAAAAAACTAGTGGACACAAAAATTATTAAGGGTATGAGGGGCAAAAAGGGGACAAAATAAATAATAAATTGGAGGGACTACGAAAAAAAAACAGACAGGTCTAACACGCGTCCCCCCCAGCTGAAAGTGGGGAGAACTACCCAACCCCTTGGGAGTCCTCATCACTAAGGCGGAAATACCTGGAGAGACCGTCTGCATTGGCGTGGTCCACTCCAGGCCGATGTTCCACCCGGAAGTCCATTCCCTGTAGGGAGATGGACCACCTCAACAGCTTGGGATTTTCCCCCTTCATTTGCATCAGCCAACGAAGGGGTCGGTGGTCAGTCTGAACCAGGAAGTGCGAGCCAAAGAGGTATGGCCGCAGCTTCTTCAGAGCCCACACCACCGCAAAAGCTTCCCTCTCAATTGCACTCCACTTCTGTTCCCGGGGAAGCAGTCTCCTGGATAAGAAGACTACAGGCTGATCCAGGCCCTCTTCATTTAGTTGCGATAACACTGCCCCAATGCCATGTTCTGATGCATCTGTTTGGACAATGAACTCCTTGGAGAAGTCTGGGGCCCTCAGGACCGGTGCTACACACATTGCCTGCTTCAACTTTTCAAAGGCTTGCTGACAAGCCTTCGTCCAAACTACCCTTCGAGGTTGTTTCTTGGAGGTGAGCTCCGTGAGGGGCGCTACTATAGTGCCATACCCCTTCACAAAGTGACGGTAGTAGCCTGTGAGGCCCAGGAAAGCTCGGACCTCAGTCTGTGTCTTGGGGGGTTCCCAGGCCATGATTGCCTCAATCTTTGCCTGCAGGGGATGCACTGACCCCCTACCCACCAAGTGTCCAAGGTACACAACCGACCCCTGCCCAATCTGGCATTTGCTGGCCTTGATTGTCAATCCAGCCTTTTTCAGAGCCTGTAGAACTGCTTGCAAATGTTTCAAATGGTCCTCCCAACTGCTACTGAAGACAGCAATGTCATCCAGGTAGGCAGCAGAGAAACTCTCCATTCCAGAGAGGACCTGGTTCACCAGCCGCTGAAATGTGGCAGGGGCGTTCTTGAGCCCAAAGGGCATCACACAGAACTGGAAGTGTCCCTCAGGCGTGGAGAAGGCTGACCTTTCCCTTGCTCCATCTGTCAAGGAGATCTGCCAGTACCCTGAAGTGAGGTCAAAGGTACTCAGATATTGGGCAGCTCCTAGCCGGTCAATTAATTCATCCGCCCTAGGGATCGGATGAGCATCAGTCTTTATAACTGAGTTCAGTCCTCGGTAATCCACACAGAACCTCAGTTCGGGTGTGGTGCCTGGTGGTGCGGCTTTTGGCACTAGCACCACCGGACTGGACCAAGGGCTGTTGGAAGGTTCTATCACTCCTAGCTCTAGCATCTTGGCAACCTCGCCATGGATGCTAGCCTTCACTTTGTCTGACAGCCTGTAGGTCTTTGACTTCACTGGAGGGCTGTCTCCTGTGTCCACATCATGGGTACACAGGTGGGTTCTTCCCGGGACAAGGGAGAACAGCGAAGAGTACTGCTCCAATACCTGGCGGCAATCCTCTCGTTGCTCAGGAGTTAGGGATGGGGAGAGAATCACTCCCTCCACCGACCCATCCTTCTCTTGGGATGAAAAGAGATCCGGGAGAGGCTCGCTTTCTGCTTCCTCTTCCCCATCAGTCACCATCATTAAAATGACCTCGGGCCTGTGACCAGCTGTGGTTGGTGGATCTAAAGGCCCTACAATGTCGATGCCCACCCTCTCAAAGGGTGTGCTAACGACTGGAAGTGGTTCCAGGGAAGCCTTCAGTTTCACCCCTGTTTTCCCACTGGCCTGGCAGGATACACATGTCCGACAGTAAGTGTTGGACGCCACTTTCATCTGAGGCCAGTAAAAGTGGAGGACAAGCCGTGCAAAGGTCTTGTCCTGGCCTAAGTGTCCTGCCAGTGGTATTGCATGAGCCAATTCCAGCAGAAAGGCTCGGTATTGTTGCGGGACTACCAAGGCCCTTGATGAACCAGGTAAGGGTACCTTGGGTTCACTGTAGAGGAGTCCATCCTCCCAGTAAATATGGTGGTGTCCCGTAGCATCACCTGCTGCCTGGGCTTCAGCCTGACGCCTCAGTCCCTCAAGGGTAGGGCACTCCCTCTGCCCCTTACAGAATTCCTCTCTGGTAGGTCCTCCCTCCACCTGCCACTCAGCAGGGATGGGTAAATCCTCCAGAGAGTCTACTTCCCCCTCGATGGACTCCTGGCCCACCACTGCAGGTGGCCGATCCGTCACATGGGGCGTGGAAGCCGAAGCAGGCTCTTCCTGTCTCCGGGTCTGTCCCTTTTTGGCAGCGGGTTGGGCCATTGTTCCAGGCTCCAACCCAGGCGAACTCCCTCTCCGGGCAGTCGCAGACCGTGTGCTTACACAGGCCCAGTCAGGTGTACCCAGCATCGCAGAATGCGTCCGGTATTCCACCTCTCTCCAAGTGTTGTGCTCCATGTCATTCCCCAACAGACAATCAACTGGCACGGCAGGGCTTACGGCAACTCGAAGTGAACCTGCAACCCCCTCCCACTCAAAGGGAACCTCAGCCACTGGATAGTGGCCCATTCTGCCGTCAGCCATCGCGGCGGGGTGGAGTACATGGGGAACCACCTGCTCTGGAGACACCAGTTGACTCCTCACCATAGTCATACTGGCTCCTGTATCTCTCAGAGCCTCCCCTCCCTGGCCATTGATGGTGACCCATTGCCCATACTTTGTAGTATTTGGGGGTACCTGGATCTTTGGAACCATCTCCCGCTCTCCCAGGGACACTAAGGTGACACCCGCCCACTCACCCCCCTTATCTAAGGGCAACTCCTCCCCGAGCGCTACACTAGCTACTCCCGGTGACTTTCCTCCGGTGGGAGGGGGTGGTCTCTTTGGGCATCTGACATCTCCCTTATAATGTCCAACACCACCCCACTCAAAACAGTGGAGAACCCTTGGCTGCTGGCTTTGGCCAGGATTAGGGTTTCTGGGCGGGTTTGCCTTAGGGGTGAAACCTGCTCCCTTACCTTGGAAATTATTTTGGGGACCTTTGGAGAACTCCTTCTTTTTATCTCCCCCCTCCTTCTTCTGGGGGGCGCCCTGTCCGGCTTTTTGAGAATCCCCTCTAGTCCCCTTTGAGGACACCCGGGTACTCGCCCAAGTGTCCGCCTCCTCTGCAAGCTTCCGGGGATTGGTCAGCTTGCTGTCCACCAGGTGTTGGCGCAGCTCGGGAAAACATTTCTCGAGGAGGTGTTCTTTCAAAAATAGATTGTACAGCCCCTCATAATCTTTCACCTCGCTGCCCTTGACCCAACCCTCCAAAGCTTTCTTGGCGTAGTCTAAGAAGTCTACCCAATTCTGGGTACTCAGTTTGTGACTTCCCCTGAATTTCTGTCTGTACCTTTCAGGGGTAAGTCCAAACTTCTTCACCAGTGCCACCTTCATTGTAGGGTAGTGGGTTTGCTCATCCTGCTCCAGAGCCAACAAGGTGTCTCTGCCAGCAGGTGGCATGTATTTATACAGCCCACCCCCCCAGTGAGTTTCTAAGATCCCGTGAGCCCTTAGAGAAACTTCGTAGGCGGCCAGCCATTTGGCAATGTCATCGCCTGGGGTGTAACTAGCGATGACATCTTTGGGTAAATACAGTCTGGGTTCCCTGGTGTTCACTTTATTTTCGCTGCCACCATTATCTGGATTGGGAGACCTTTGTATTAAGGCTTGTAGGTCCATCTCTTTGATGGTTCGCTCATGGGCTAACCTCCTGTCCTCCCTTTCCATATCCATCCTAGCTAATTCCAACTTCATTCTCCTCTCCTCCCTCCTATCTTCTAGCTCGGCGTCAGTTAAACCCCTCTCTGAGACGCTGCTGCTCGCCCTCGAAGGTGTCCTGGGACCTGTCAGCAGATTCCCCCTTCCAGCTTGGTTCAACATTGCAATCTCAAGGACAGTGTCCCTGTCACTCCCTTCGGTATCTGGTTCTTCCACTAAATGAGCTTCCACCCATGCCCTTATACTTGTCAGCAACTCGCCTTTCTTGGCACCTTTGTTAAAGAATACCCCTTGTTGCTGACACCATTCTCTGAGTTGGGTCACAGTATTGGATTCTAGCTCTTTAAAATTCAATTCCATCTTTCACTATGGAATAAAATTAACACACAGGAGAAAACCAAGAAGTGCAAAAAGTCAAAGGGAAATCCCTGGAGTGTAACAGTTAGCCACTGGTATCAATACCCACACGGTTACACCATAGCCCCTGGATTACAGGTTGCTATAGATCACCGTCAGAAGAGAAGAGATTTGTATAATGATTTCCACAAAGAAAAACATTTGTTAACAATCTAGATTTTTTTATTAAAATAAAGCAATAGTTTACAATAAAAATGCATACATTTAAAATTTCAAAGGAACTTTCCCTGAAAAATAAAAGTTAATCAGCAAAATATCAGTGAACAATATAAAACTATAAAGCATATGAGTACATTCACATTACATTGTATATCATAAACACAAAATTTTTTTGTTACTACAGACAACACATGTAATAAAGAAAAGAGAAGAGACCCCTTTAAAACTGTGGCACTTTGATGTTTCTACCACTATTGATTCCTAGATCCACTAGCAAAAAATGGCATGAATACTATAACACACATGCGACAATAATACATGTACATCCGGTGTGTTTTGAGCTAAAAGTGGATTCTCTCGTATGGGAATGCGTCGACGCGTTTCGGTGCTTTGCACTTGGTACTGTGGCACCTTCCTCAGGACTTCTTAGTAGGGGTTTTCCGTACAAGAAAGACTTCACTTTCCCTGTATAAGGGGCAAAATAATATCATATCAGAATCTATTTTCCCTGGATTCATATTCATATTCTCTATAGACTCAGGATATATTTATGTTAACACTCAACAATAGCCAGTTATATGAGCATTTCCAATTTTCCCTTGATGTGGGTACCGTCTGCAATTGCTCTTGAGATTGGGAAACTTTACAGTTAATTAATATAACAGCGATATACAGTTAATGTTTCCGTTAATCTTGTTGGAAATTATATGCAACGTTTCGTGTCCTTGTTAACATTCAACAATAGCCAATTATATGGGCATCTCCAAATTTCCCTTGATGTGGGTAGCATCTGCAATTGCTCTTCAAATATTGATCATATGTGGAAATCATTATTGAGAAAGGACTCCAACATAAGTAGTGGGGAATGAAAGATATATGTATATATACTGGACAATATCGACAACCTCACCTAAATATAGGCAAAAGGATATCACTCCATTCCTTTATCGGTGGATACTGGGCGCCAATTGCGTCGTTCCAGGCAAATCACTATGGGATCACTGGCTGTATTTGGCCTGAAGGTAGATATGACAGGTACTTAAAGAAGGGCTCAAAGGTTGTTCTACACTATAGGGTAATAGCTAATAGTCACTCGTTACCTCTATGTATTCTTTAGAGCTTCTATAGGTGGTGTTCCTCTATCTTCAGAATTCGTCTGGTCTTTTTCTTTTTTCTTTTTATTTTAAAACCCGGTATCTAATTGGAGAGAGGTAATATGTTTCTATTCCTCTATGGTACACGTATTTGACAATTTTGTATGATTGGTTAGCATTTGTTCTTACCTTCAATGGTTTTAAAACTCGCTTCGAACGGGCATATATTAGGGGCCTCGCCGGAACTGGATATGTTCTGGTGGGGTCAAAAGAGCATATAGTTGGTGGAATAAAAAATCTCTATCATTAGATTCGTTATTTATTTATTTAAACCGTTCACGGTTCTAGGCGGTAGTATTATTTATTTGCGAGATTTAATGCATATGTCTATTAATCCAGTCCCACCTGTTGCTTATTTAGAATAGGGCTCAAAGATTATCTTAAGGCGCGTCTTGAGGCGCGTCTTGGCCATGGGCTTCTTAAACTAGCCACGGTGCGCCCTCTCTTTTAAGACTAAAAAGGAAACAAAGAGCGCCAGCTTGTATTTTACCACAGTTTTGTTTTCCCCCATAATATGCTGCATATAAGAGTACTGTTTTTGCTTGTTAAAACTGGAAGACTGCTATGCTTCCCGGTGCCGTGATTAGCAGGCGCCCGTTACACGCGCTGCAAAAAACCCTTCTCCCTCCTTAATCTTCACATTCCCTCTGGGACTCTAGTTCTTACCTTTACGCTTGTGGCGCCGTGTTTCTGCCTCGTTTGATCTGCACTCTGGCGTGTATACCGCGAGCGCGGCTATTTATGTTTAGTTAATCTCAGAAAATGACTAACAGCTGGTTGTTTTACTCGCGGGGGAGGCGTGGTCTATGTGTGCGGTGTCGCCATCTTGGAGTGGTGCCCGTTTTTGCTATATGCCCATTATGTTAAGTATATGGTGTCCCCGCATTCTTTTAATCGATGGGTTAGATGCCCACATTTGGGTCTACATCTTATTTCGATATATCCAATTCAGGACCCTCTTTATTTTAACGAAATATATTTTCTTTTATCCGACCCCTGTTTTTATCGAGTTGGGTTGCGCTATCCTAGTATAATACTGCCGCGTTAGATGTTATACATCATACGGTTCTTAAATATTTTGACTATTTACTTGCGAAAGATGTTCTCTTCCTGCGTTTGGCAATGGTAATTACCACTGGTCTAATGTTGTAGTAGTGACAGTTGCGCTGTGATTTAGAATTGGCTAAGTTTTTTTACGGTGAGAAAATAACCGTTGTTCCATAATTTTGTTGACAAGCGTAAACAAGGTTTAGTGCATGTGACTGTATACCCTCCATATTCATTCTTATTAAAACGAACCGCACTGTAGTTTCTTCTGATCTCAAACCGGTTGCTACAGTTGCCCGATGTATAATGGTAGTTACCTAAGCTGGTCCTAGATGTTTTATTTTTATGTAAATTTTAATTATTGTGGTACATTACCTTCTTGGTTGTTCTGATCTCAACCGTGATTACTGAAGTTGCCTGGTATATAGTGGTAACTGACCACGCTCTATGCATGAAATTTATCTTTATCTATGCCCTGTCTTTCCTATTATGTTGATCCTATTTCATATTGGTCATTTGCAAAGGAGATCTGTTTTTTCACATCAGATGAGGGCTTCCCATTCTTCCCTCGAATTGAGGCCTTTTTTAATGGTATTGAACTTAACCATGTACCACTGTTCTTGCTGTTTACGTCTAGTGGTACTATCACCTAGCCTGGTTAGCTCCTTTATCCGTTCTATAATGATCCACCTAAGATCTTTTTCATTGTGGCCTTTTTCTTTCCAATGAGCTACCAGGGGGGCATTTTCCTTATTGTTTTTGATCGCAGATTTCTGTTCGCCGATCCTTACTCTTACCTCCCTGCCTGTTTCCCCAATATAGGCTTGTTCACATGGGCACAGTATCATGTATATTGCGTTTTTTGTTCGGCAGTTATTTAGTGTGGTGATATCATGCGTAGCACCATTGTGTACCACTTTCTTGGTCACTACGCAAAGGTCACATATACTGCAATTACCACATTTGTTATTTCCCACTGCTCTGTTGCCAGTGAGTGTGGTCTGATTTTCTACCACATCGTCCCTGTACGTATGTACTAGGTTAGATCGCAGGTTTTTGTTTTTTCTATACGCAAACAGCGGACGCTCTAAGACACTCGTGTCTGGTCCGTTGTTGAGAATTTTCCAATTGTGATTGATTATATTTTTTACTTGATTGGTTATAGAGGAATGTTGACTGACCATTACTATTTTATCTTGTACGTTCTTTTTCTCTTTTTTAGTTAGTAGACTTTCCCTATCATAGTAGCGAGCCCGCTTGAAAGAATGCTCAATTAATTTCCTGGGGTATCCACGTTCCCTGAACTTCTTTTTCATATCACCAGCATTCTTATGAAAATCTGCTAGATCTGTACAATTTCTTCTCAAGCGAAGAAATTCCCCAAACGGTATTGAGTCTTTTTGACTCTTGGGGTGGTAACTACGGTAGTGAAGGATGGTGTTACGATCTGATTCCTTTTTGTAGAGCTCTACTTTGAGTTGTTTATCCTCACTTTTAATACAAATATCCAAGAAATTTACCTTTGTTTTGCTGTATGTCGCTGTAAATTTGAGGTTTGGATCTCCCAAATTCAGCCATGACAGGAATTCTTCTAGTGACTCTGTATTTCCCAGCCAGATAAAAAATATGTCGTCAATGAAGCGAGCCCAGTTTCGAATATTCTCGAAAAATGGACTCACTTCATTGTATATGTGCTTGTTCTCAAACAAGCTGACATATATACAGGCCAAGCTCGGCGCGCAAGTTGCGCCCATACTGGTCCCTTTCTTCTGAATATACAGGTCTTTCTTGAAAAGGAAAATGTTGTTGAGGAGTACCATGGAGACACATTCAACGATAAATTGTTTATTTCCTCCTATAATCTCCGTATCTTCTAAAAGACTGCTGACTGCTGTGATGGTATCTTGTTGAGGTATATTTGTATAGAGTGACTCTACATCGAGAGTCACCATATATTCATTGTCCTCGTCAAAATGGATCCCTTCAATCTTTGAGATCATATCTGCGGTATCGCGGATGTAGGACTTCTGTTTTTCAACCAGAGGTTTTAAAAATCTATCGGCGTACTGGCTCAATGGTTCCAGTAGCGAGTCTATTGAGGCTACTATTGGTCTTAGAGGCGGATCAGTGAGACTTTTGTGGACTTTCGGTAGTCCATACATGGCGGGAGTTTTTGGATTTGGATTGTTTAAAAATTTCCATTCGTCTTCAGTGATACTGCCTTCCTCTAGGGTGATTTGGAGCAGAGTTTCAACATCTTTTTTAAGTTTGTACAATCTAGATTGATGGACCCTGTTGTAGTGCTCTTCGTTTGCTAGGAGGCACCCTACTCTGCGTTCATAGTCAGTAGTGTCAAACACCACGACTCCTCCCCCCTTGTCAGCGGGCTTTATTGTGATACTTGTGTCTGCGGACAAGGAGTTGATGGCTTCCCTTTGTTCCTTGTTAACATTCTGCTCTTGGTAATGTTTTTTTTCCAGTAAGATGCCTATCTCTAGTTTTACCATGGATTCGAAGATCTCAAGATTTTTGTCCACCATACCAAGGCTGGGGGTGAATGTAGACTTAGCTCGCAAGCCCGAGTCTGTTGGTGACTCTCTGGTGGGTCTATTTTCAAAGAACCTGCGTAATCTAATTTTCCGGAAGAACGCTCTAAGGTCTTTCTCAAGTTGGAACCTATTTATGCCTGCAGTTGGGACAAAATTAAAACCCATACCTAACACCTGTTTTTCTGTATTGGTAAGGGTTCTCTGGGATAGATTAATAATAGGTGTTTTTTCTATCGCCAGTATATTTTGTTCCTCGTCCGCTTGTATTCCTGAGGGGCCGGGTTCTGTTGATAGTCTTGTTCCTGTTCTCTCTGAACGGGTCTCTTGGAATATTGGCCTCTCCCTCTGCCACGGAAGTTCCCACGACCTCTCTGTGGGCGTTGATCTAAAAAAGGAGTTTCATATTCTCTATTGGATCCTGCATATTCCTCCTCTTCTCTTCAGTGTTCCTCCTCCTCTAGGCTACTCTCAGATGTACCTGAAAAGTGTACGTGTCTGGGTCTTCTAGGTTGAAATCTAGTTTGGAATCTGGGTTTAGTATTCTCATTTCTGAGATTGTCAGGTTTTTCAGTGTAATAATCTTTTTGTAGAAAGGGGTAGACTACTTCTTGGCTAAATTTAGCGATATCTTTCCTTAGTTTTTGCGTTTTACGGTTGGTTAAATATTCGCAATACCCTCTCATGTCATTATTTATTTCCTCTAGTCTCTTCTTAACATCCTCAACTACATTATTTTCTAAGAGTGCTTTTTCTAATTCCTCCATTTCTTTGATTTCTATTAGGACCGTGGCCTGTGCTGTTTCGATGATAAGTAGCATAAGGTCTCTGCTACATCGGTTGCAAATAAATGTCCATGTTTCCAAAAATTTTTGATTGTCCACGAACAGACCGGGTTCATTCCGGATTTGCAACCCTATTGGTATTTTGCCTGCCCTAACATACTGAGTCATGAAGTCAGCATGTAACTCAGTCCTGATGATTTTCTTTTTCAGGTTGATAAGCTGATTCCACTTTTCCCCCCCATTGGGAATAACTGTGATGTTACTATTGCCTCTATTAGAGCTTAATATTTTATTTAATTGTTCTTCACTAAAGCCGAAGATCTTTAGTGTATCCATTTTATGATTGGATAGAGACTATTGGGTTTTATTTGGATAGGAAAAACTGAAATAGTCACCATGAAAAACCTAAACTCTCCAGCACAAGGCCGTACTTAGCAGATTTCAAAAGAGAGATTACCCCACTGTCGCCAGGGAACAGGGCACAAAGGACAAAAAGTCAAAGGGAAATCCCTGGAGTGTAACAGTTAGCCACTGGTATCAATACCCACACGGTTACACCATAGCCCCTGGATTACAGGTTGCTATAGATCACCGTCAGAAGAGAAGAGATTTGTATAATGATTTCCACAAAGAAAAACATTTGTTAACAATCTAGATTTTTTTATTAAAATAAAGCAATAGTTTACAATAAAAATGCATACATTTAAAATTTCAAAGGAACTTTCCCTGAAAAATAAAAGTTAATCAGCAAAATATCAGTGAACAATATAAAACTATAAAGCATATGAGTACATTCACATTACATTGTATATCATAAACACAAAAAAATTTTGTTACTACAGACAACACATGTAATAAAGAAAAGAGAAGAGACCCCTTTAAAACGGTGGCACTTTGATGTTTCTACCACTATTGATTCCTAGATCCACTAGCAAAAAATGGCATGAATACTATAACACACATGCGACAATAATACATGTACATCCGGTGTGTTTTGAGCTAAAAGTGGATTCTCTCGTATGGGAATGCGTCGACGCGTTTCGGTGCTTTGCACTTGGTACTGTGGCACCTTCCTCAGGACTTCTTAGTAGGGGTTTTCCGTACAAGAAAGACTTCACTTTCCCTGTATAAGGGGCAAAATAATATCATATCAGAATCTATTTTCCCTGGATTCATATTCATATTCTCTATAGACTCAGGATATATTTATGTTAACACTCAACAATAGCCAGTTATATGAGCATTTCCAATTTTCCCTTGATGTGGGTACCGTCTGCAATTGCTCTTGAGATTGGGAAACTTTACAGTTAATTAATATAACAGCGATATACAGTTAATGTTTCCGTTAATCTTGTTGGAAATTATATGCAACGTTTCGTGTCCTTGTTAACATTCAACAATAGCCAATTATATGGGCATCTCCAAATTTCCCTTGATGTGGGTACCATCTGCAATTGCTCTTCAAATATTGATCATATGTGGAAATCATTATTGAGAAAGGACTCCAACATAAGTAGTGGGGAATGAAAGATATATGTATATATACTGGACAATATCGACAACCTCACCTAAATATAGGCAAAAGGATATCACTCCATTCCTTTATCGGTGGATACTGGGCGCCAATTGCGTCGTTCCAGGCAAATCACTATGGGATCACTGGCTGTATTTGGCCTGAAGGTAGATATGACAGGTACTTAAAGAAGGGCTCAAAGGTTGTTCTACACTATAGGGTAATAGCTAATAGTCACTCGTTACCTCTATGTATTCTTTAGAGCTTCTATAGGTGGTGTTCCTCTATCTTCAGAATTCGTCTGGTCTTTTTCTTTTTTCTTTTTATTTTAAAACCCGGTATCTAATTGGAGAGAGGTAATATGTTTCTATTCCTCTATGGTACACGTATTTGACAATTTTGTATGATTGGTTAGCATTTGTTCTTACCTTCAATGGTTTTAAAACTCGCTTCGAACGGGCATATATTAGGGGCCTCGCCAGAACTGGATATGTTCTGGTGGGGTCAAAAGAGCATATAGTTGGTGGAATAAAAAATCTCTATCATTAGATTCGTTATTTATTTATTTAAACCGTTCACGGTTCTAGGCGGTAGTATTATTTATTTGCGAGATTTAATGCATATGTCTATTAATCCAGTCCCACCTGTTGCTTATTTAGAATAGGGCTCAAAGATTATCTTAAGGCGCGTCTTGAGGCGCGTCTTGGCCATGGGCTTCTTAAACTAGCCACGGTGCGCCCTCTCTTTTAAGACTAAAAAGGAAACAAAGAGCGCCAGCTTGTATTTTACCACAGTTTTGTTTTCCCCCATAATATGCTGCATATAAGAGTACTGTTTTTGCTTGTTAAAACTGGAAGACTGCTATGCTTCCCGGTGCCGTGATTAGCAGGCGCCCGTTACACGCGCTGCAAAAAACCCTTCTCCCTCCTTAATCTTCACATTCCCTCTGGGACTCTAGTTCTTACCTTTACGCTTGTGGCGCCGTGTTTCTGCCTCGTTCGATCTGCACTCTGGCGTGTATACCGCGAGCGCGGCTATTTATGTTTAGTTAATCTCAGAAAATGACTAACAGCTGGTTGTTTTACTCGCGGGGGAGGCGTGGTCTATGTGTGCGGTGTCGCCATCTTGGAGTGGTGCCCGTTTTTGCTATATGCCCATTATGTTAAGTATATGGTGTCCCCGCATTCTTTTAATCGATGGGTTAGATGCCCACATTTGGGTCTACATCTTATTTCGATATATCCAATTCAGGACCCTCTTTATTTTAACGAAATATATTTTCTTTTATCCGACCCCTGTTTTTATCGAGTTGGGTTGCGCTATCCTAGTATAATACTGCCGCGTTAGATGTTATACATCATACGGTTCTTAAATATTTTGACTATTTACTTGCGAAAGATGTTCTCTTCCTGCGTTTGGCAATGGTAATTACCACTGGTCTAATGTTGTAGTAGTGACAGTTGCGCTGTGATTTAGAATTGGCTAAGTTTTTTTACGGTGAGAAAATAACCGTTGTTCCATAATTTTGTTGACAAGCGTAAACAAGGTTTAGTGCATGTGACTGTATACCCTCCATATTCATTCTTATTAAAACGAACCGCACTGTAGTTTCTTCTGATCTCAAACCGGTTGCTACAGTTGCCCGATGTATAATGGTAGTTACCTAAGCTGGTCCTAGATGTTTTATTTTTATGTAAATTTTAATTATTGTGGTACATTACCTTCTTGGTTGTTCTGATCTCAACCGTGATTACTGAAGTTGCCTGGTATATAGTGGTAACTGACCACGCTCTATGCATGAAATTTATCTTTATCTATGCCCTGTCTTTCCTATTATGTTGATCCTATTTCATATTGGTCATTTGCAAAGGAGATCTGTTTTTTCACATCAGATGAGGGCTTCCCATTCTTCCCTCGAATTGAGGCCTTTTTTAATGGTATTGAACTTAACCATGTACCACTGTTCTTGCTGTTTACGTCTAGTGGTACTATCACCTAGCCTGGTTAGCTCCTTTATCCGTTCTATAATGATCCACCTAAGATCTTTTTCATTGTGGCCTTTTTCTTTCCAATGAGCTACCAGGGGGGCATTTTCCTTATTGTTTTTGATCGCAGATTTATGTTCGCCGATCCTTACTCTTACCTCCCTGCCTGTTTCCCCAATATAGGCTTGTTCACATGGGCACAGTATCATGTATATTGCGTTTTTTGTTCGGCAGTTATTTAGTGTGCTGATATCATGCGTAGCACCATTGTGTACCACTTTCTTGGTCACTACGCAAAGGTCACATATACTGCAATTACCACATTTGTTATTTCCCACTGCTCTGTTGCCAGTGAGTGTGGTCTGATTTTCTACCACATCGTCCCTGTACGTATGTACTAGGTTAGATCGCAGGTTTTTGTTTTTTCTATACGCAAACAGCGGACGCTCTAAGACACTCGTGTCTGGTCCGTTGTTGAGAATTTTCCAATTGTGATTGATTATATTTTTTACTTGATTGGTTATAGAGGAATGTTGACTGACCATTACTATTTTATCTTGTACGTTCTTTTTCTCTTTTTTAGTTAGTAGACTTTCCCTATCATAGTAGCGAGCCCGCTTGAAAGAATGCTCAATTAATTTCCTGGGGTATCCACGTTCCCTGAACTTCTTTTTCATATCACCAGCATGCTTATGAAAATCTGCTAGATCTGTACAATTTCTTCTCAAGCGAAGAAATTCCCCAAACGGTATTGAGTCTTTTTGACTCTTGGGGTGGTAACTACGGTAGTGAAGGATGGTGTTACGATCTGATTCCTTTTTGTAGAGCTCTACTTTGAGTTGTTTATCCTCACTTTTAATACAAATATCCAAGAAATTTACCTTTGTTTTGCTGTATGTCGCTGTAAATTTGAGGTTTGGATCTCCCAAATTCAGCCATGACAGGAATTCTTCTAGTGACTCTGTATTTCCCAGCCAGATAAAAAATATGTCGTCAATGAAGCGAGCCCAGTTTCGAATATTCTCGAAAAATGGACTCACTTCATTGTATATGTGCTTGTTCTCAAACAAGCTGACATATATACAGGCCAAGCTCGGCGCGCAAGTTGCGCCCATACTGGTCCCTTTCTTCTGAATATACAGGTCTTTCTTGAAAAGGAAAATGTTGTTGAGGAGTACCATGGAGACACATTCAACGATAAATTGTTTATTTCCTCCTATAATCTCCGTATCTTCTAAAAGACTGCTGACTGCTGTGATGGTATCTTGTTGAGGTATATTTGTATAGAGTGACTCTACATCGAGAGTCACCATATATTCATTGTCCTCGTCAAAATGGATCCCTTCAATCTTTGAGATCATATCTGCGGTATCGCGGATGTAGGACTTCTGTTTTTCAACCAGAGGTTTTAAAAATCTATCGGCGTACTGGCTCAATGGTTCCAGTAGCGAGTCTATTGAGGCTACTATTGGTTTTAGAGGCGGATCAGTGAGACTTTTGTGGACTTTCGGTAGTCCATACATGGCGGGAGTTTTTGGATTTGGATTGTTTAAAAATTAAAAATAGGTAACTACCATTATACATCGGGCAACTGTAGCAACCGGTTTGAGATCAGAAGAAACTACAGTGCGGTTCGTTTTAATAAGAATGAATATGGAGGGTATACAGTCACATGCACTAAACCTTGTTTACGCTTGTCAACAAAATTATGGAACAACGGTTATTTTCTCACCGTAAAAAAACTTAGCCAATTCTAAATCACAGCGCAACTGTCACTACTACAACATTAGACCAGTGGTAATTACCATTGCCAAACGCAGGAAGAGAACATCTTTCGCAAGTAAATAGTCAAAATATTTAAGAACCGTATGATGTATAACATCTAACGCGGCAGTATTATACTAGGATAGCGCAACCCAACTCGATAAAAACAGGGGTCGGATAAAAGAAAAAAATATATTTCGTTAAAATAAAGAGGGTCCTGAATTGGATATATCGAAATAAGATGTAGACCCAAATGTGGGCATCTAACCCATCGATTAAAAGAATGCGGGGACACCATATACTTAACATAATGGGCATATAGCAAAAACGGGCACCACTCCAAGATGGCGACACCGCACACATAGACCACGCCTCCCCCGCGAGTAAAACAACCAGCTGTTAGTCATTTTCTGAGATTAACTAAACATAAATAGCCGCGCTCGCGGTATACACGCCAGAGTGCAGATCGAACGAGGCAGAAACACGGCGCCACAAGCGTAAAGGTAAGAACTAGAGTCCCAGAGGGAATGTGAAGATTAAGGAGGGAGAAGGGTTTTTTGCAGCGCGTGTAACGGGCGCCTGCTAATCACGGCACCGGGAAGCATAGCAGTCTTCCAGTTTTAACAAGCAAAAACAGTACTCTTATATGCAGCATATTATGGGGGAAAACAAAACTGTGGTAAAATACAAGCTGGCGCTCTTTGTTTCCTTTTTAGTCTTAAAAGAGAGGGCGCACCGTGGCTAGTTTAAGAAGCCCATGGCCAAGACGCGCCTCAAGACGCGCCTTAAGATAATCTTTGAGCCCTATTCTAAATAAGCAACAGGTGGGACTGGATTAATAGACATATGCATTAAATCTCGCAAATAAATAATACTACCGCCTAGAACCGTGAACGGTTTAAATAAATAAATAACGAATCTAATGATAGAGATTTTTTATTCCACCAACTATATGCTCTTTTGACCCCACCAGAACATATCCAGTTCCGGCGAGGCCCCTAATATATGCCCGTTCGAAGCGAGTTTTAAAACCATTGAAGGTAAGAACAAATGCTAACCAATCATACAAAATTGTCAAATACGTGTACCATAGAGGAATAGAAACATATTACCTCTCTCCAATTAGATACCGGGTTTTAAAATAAAAAGAAAAAAGAAAAAGACCAGACGAATTCTGAAGATAGAGGAACACCACCTATAGAAGCTCTAAAGAATACATAGAGGTAACGAGTGACTATTAGCTATTACCCTATAGTGTAGAACAACCTTTGAGCCCTTCTTTAAGTACCTGTCATATCTACCTTCAGGCCAAATACAGCCAGTGATCCCATAGTGATTTGCCTGGAACGACGCAATTGGCGCCCAGTATCCACCGATAAAGGAATGGAGTGATATCCTTTTGCCTATATTTAGGTGAGGTTGTCGATATTGTCCAGTATATATACATATATCTTTCATTCCCCACTACTTATGTTGGAGTCCTTTCTCAATAATGATTTCCACATATGATCAATATTTGAAGAGCAATTGCAGATGGTACCCACATCAAGGGAAATTTGGAGATGCCCATATAATTGGCTATTGTTGAATGTTAACAAGGACACGAAACGTTGCATATAATTTCCAACAAGATTAACGGAAACATTAACTGTATATCGCTGTTATATTAATTAACTGTAAAGTTTCCCAATCTCAAGAGCAATTGCAGACGGTACCCACATCAAGGGAAAATTGGAAATGCTCATATAACTGGCTATTGTTGAGTGTTAACATAAATATATCCTGAGTCTATAGAGAATATGAATATGAATCCAGGGAAAATAGATTCTGATATGATATTATTTTGCCCCTTATACAGGGAAAGTGAAGTCTTTCTTGTACGGAAAACCCCTACTAAGAAGTCCTGAGGAAGGTGCCACAGTACCAAGTGCAAAGCACCGAAACGCGTCGACGCATTCCCATACGAGAGAATCCACTTTTACCTCAAAACACACCGGATGTACATGTATTATTGTCGCATGTGTGTTATAGTATTCATGCCATTTTTTGCTAGTGGATCTAGGAATCAATAGTGGTAGAAACATCAAAGTGCCACCGTTTTAAAGGGGTCTCTTCTCTTTTCTTTATTACATGTGTTGTCTGTAGTAACAAAAATTTTTTGTGTTTATGATATACAATGTAATGTGAATGTACTCATATGCTTTATAGTTTTATATTGTTCACTGATATTTTGCTGATTAACTTTTATTTTTCAGGGAAAGTTCCTTTGAAATTTTAAATGTATGCATTTTTATTGTAAACTATTGCTTTATTTTAATAAAAAAATCTAGATTGTTAACAAATGTTTTTCTTTGTGGAAATCATTATACAAATCTCTTCTCTTCTGACGGTGATCTATAGCAACCTGTAATCCAGGGGCTATGGTGTAACCGTGTGGGTATTGATACCAGTGGCTAACTGTTACACTCCAGGGATTTCCCTTTGACTTTTTGTCCTTTGTGCCCTGTTCCCTGGCGACAGTGGGGTAATCTCTCTTTTGAAATCAGAAAACCAAGAAGTGACCTGAGGTTAACCTCCACCCACCACCAGAAATAAATTTGGAAAAACAAAATTCAAATTAGGAGGGCCGCAAGGAGAAAACTCCTGGTGTAGGTCAGTGTATTGCGTTGAATTACTAATGAGTAGCTGCAACCAAGTCAGAATCCCACCGCTAGGCACCAAATGTTAGAACCTGAGATGCCAGGTCACCTAGGGTAGCCTGGCCTAGGGGTAAGACATGCAATTCTAGAGGCACAAGTGTGAAGGTTGCAGACCACCCAGCAGTAAATCCACGCAATAGCACTTAAAAAGGACACTACACCAAATTGTTAGGAAAATATGTACTGGTTTATAAAAATAATATACTCTGCTCTTCGGTTTCAAAATATACAGTTTAAGCACTTTAGTTTGTCATGGAAGCATTAACTCCACTTTTACGTTCTAAAACATATTAACAACCAGCATTTCAGGACAATACCTTTAGTCAGACCTCTTAATCAAAACTGTTAAGTAACACTTGTATTCTAATTGCTCAGGAATACATTTACTACACTCTACTTTACTCTTCAGCAACTTCCCATCACAGTATTACTTTAAAAGAAGCAAAATTAGCACTTATGTTTAAACAGGTAGGCAATATTCATCACATTGATAACCCTATAATTCCCCTTCTTGGTTTGATAAAGAGGGATTGGTTAAAATCACTTAAATCAGCTTTCAAATAAGCCCAGTTAGGGATTCCTCAAGGACGCTGCACTCTTGAAGACAGAGTCTATGTTCACTCACTTATGAGGTCTCAATCTATGCCACCAGTTACTCTTGTGGAAGTCACTTCCCCCACGTGTTTACCTCCTTACTTGCATTCAAGGTGATGCTGTATTCATCCTGTGCCAGAAGGAGGGGGAATAACGAAAGGGGGGGTCCAAGGAGCCAAGGCTGAAGAGGCTCTTTCGCCTCAGAAGACTCCTCCGTGCTTCCCAGCTCAGGCCGACTCTTCAGTGAGGCTCTTGCTCGGTAGTTAACAGAGGCAGACACCACGATGCCCCCCAGGCCCCTACCGGGCCTCTTAACTCCCCCTCCCTGCTCGGGCCAGCTCCTCAGTGTGGCGCTCGAGCAGGAGGAGAAGGCAGATCACTCAGCAATCGGAAGAAGCCCCCGGCGCCTCTCCTCAGCCGCTGGTCGGCGAAGACACTCCTTTTGCGGGCATGCGCGGAAGCGCTCGCTGATGCCGCCGCCCACTGCGTCTACTCGAAGAAAGGACGCTTCACACGCCGATCTCAGCCGGCGCCGCCTCCCAGAGACCGGCGGTTCCACAGGGCCTGCGCGAAGGAGCAGTGTCTCCTCACTAGAGGTCGCGCACTCGCGTCAGCGCCTCCCCTCGCTCTCCTCACCCGCTGGGACCAGGAAAATCACCGCAGGGCTGCGCCTACGTCCAGCGATAGCCTCGCTTCCTCTCCTCACGTTACCAGCGAAGTCAGCGCTATTCCGGCACTGCTCTACAAGCGCTGGCTTGGGGGTCAATTTACCCAGCCTCTCTCTGCTTCCGCCCCTCCGAAGGATGGCTCCTCTCCACAGCAGGTCTCTGCCCCAGCCAGTAAGTGATGAACTTGGGAGGAGGGGGGGGGGAGAAAGGTTCTGCCACCAAGGAAAGTCACGGCAGCCGGTGGCAGGATACAGATGGCTACTGCCACTGGGGGGGGGGGGGGTCACAAGATTTACCCCTACCTCTACTGAACACTGCTCAAGAAGAGCCTCTCTCTGCTGGGCAGAGGACTGCACACCGCAGCACTGCAGTCTCCTTCTCCTTTGACACCCCGCTATTCCTAAGCTAGGGGTTAGTCAGGCGCCCAGGGTCTCCCTTAATCTTCCACAGCGGGGACAAGACAAGAAACCCACAGGAGAGGTAGAGAAGTGGAATAATTAGGCTGCTTCCCAGTCCAGGAGTTCAACCCTTACACTAGTCTCCCCCCACCTGCCAGGATAGCCTGTCCTCCAGCTGACTCTCTTAGGTAGACAAAATGGCTGCCCCGCATTCCGCCTTATATAGGCTGCCCCTCAGTGGTCCAGAAAGGACCAGAAGGTTCTGGAACGCCCTATACTGGTCTATGGGCAAGTTCTGGGTTTGGCAGTTAAGGCAGTTGGTAACCACCATTTTGTGTGGTTCCAACTTTTCCTATCAGAACAGGCCTCTGGGCCTGAGGTGAAAGACTAGGAGGGACAAAAGAACACCTATCCCCTTGGCCAACACCTAAAAAAACTAGTGGACACAAAAATTATTAAGGGTATGAGGGGCAAAAAGGGGACAAAATAAATAATAAATTGGAGGGACTACGAAAAAAAACCAGACAGGTCTAACACCCAGGTTCTGAGGGACACAGGGTTACCCCTTTGGTTTAACTGTAGTTTAGACACACCCTGACCCCCTAGGCCTGCTCAGGTGGTGACATAGGGCAAAAATAGTAAGAACATTTTTTTACAAAAAAATGTCGTGAGATGCACGTATGATCTGCGTATTTGGTCCCTGAAAAAAACAAAGCATGTATTTTTGTGATATATATCAAGCTTATGTGTATAGATGTTGGGTATTTCTACAAAGAGCCCTTCTGTTCATTGACAGACTTTAGTAATTAAAAGTAAGTACCGATGCAGAGTCTAAAGTTCATGAGGAAGACTCGGTTTCCTTCATCTGTAAAATGTACACTATCTCTTTAATAGATGCCATGCATATTGAAACACAGATTGTTGTGGTATATGGACAATATTCTGTAGTCTTGTAGAAAAGTAGAAAGATTTATTCACATGTTTATTCACTTATCTGCGCAGATCAGGTGTTCCAGTCTTCCCCTATCTCGACGACTGGTTGTTGAAGGCGGGCTCGCCCCAGACAGTCGTCTCCCATCTCCAGACTACGGTCGACCTCTTGCACCTGCTGGGGTTGTCCATCAATGTGCCGAAGTCGCACCTGTGCCCCTCTCAGAAGCTCCTCTTCATCGGAGCAGTTCTGGACTTGGCGCAGTTTTGGGTTTTTCACTCTGAACAGTGGGTTCGGGATTTTTAGGCTCAGATTCTGATCTTTCAGCTTTTATCCCGGGTTTCGGTCAGGTTGACGCTGCGGCTCCTGGGGCTGAAGGCCTTCTGCATCCTAGTGGTGCATCACACAAGGTGGCATGTGAATAAATATAAACATAGGCCACGCACTTTGCCTCCCATAATACACAAATTGCAGGGGGTGGTGGTTCCCGGGGCTTGAGGGGGGTCGTTGAAGCCCATGTACTTGTAATGTTGTAGGGGGGGGTTGGACGCGAAAGTGGTGCAAGGGGGCTGTAAATCTGGTACACAGTGTTTTGTTTTACTTTGCTTTCCTTTCTGTGATGTAGAAGATCCTGGGTAAATATTACGGTTTTTGTACAGCCAGTAACTTTTAACCCTACCCCCAAATGGCTTTCTGCCTGTTACTACAGTAACAGTTCATGGAACACTTACGAGAGCACAGAGGTTAAAAGTTCACCACACTATGTTGCTAATGAGTTAGCCTCAGAATTATACTTCAAATTATAAATATCATTTCTATTGATGACTGCTACCCCCACAAAAAAAACAGACGTATGTACTTTATTTATTAACTTTTATTAAAACAATAACTGGAACTATAACTAAAAGATAACAATACAATAAATAACTAGATCTTTAACTAACAAAATAATATAATAAACAACATATAATATGGACTCCAAAAGAAGTATTGTAGTTAATCTGAAAAACAAAAAACAAAATTTGTGTTTAAAATTAGATTGATGTGACTAAATGAGGTCAAACATTACAATGCAAAGTAACACTTGACGATATTTATATTTTTTTAAAATGTTTGCAGTGTGCCTGAAATACTTCAACTGGCATTGTACATACAGACTTTGGTCCACCCTTTTTTATCAATTTTTGCAGTTTGAGATATAAGATCCTACCTCTGTTATTCATCTCCTACTTTCTCCTTTCAAATTCTCTTGTAAAGACCTTACCAACAATTAAAGGGAACATTTTCTGAATATTTTTAATAAAGCACAATGCATACCGTACTTATTGAATGTTTTGAAATTAATTTTCACAAGTCTTAAAAAAGGTGGATGCAAGAAAAGTTACTTGCCGCATATGCAAGCCTGCTTTCAAGAGGAGACCCCAATAAAGAGGACTGGTGTGGAACTGCAAGTATGCGGAAGCACTTGCAGACTAAGAATCCGGTCAACTTTGCAAGGGAAGAGTTAAGGAGATTGAGAGAGGCTCCTCCTGCCTCATGAGGAGGCCCAAGTAACAGTGGAGCAACACCGTCAACCTCTACTGCACAGCCTAATATTCGTCCCCAATTTGGAACCCTTTAAGAAAAAAAGTAAGAAGGTTGGGAGCTCTGTATGCCATCCTAATACCTAATCATCCTTTAGTTATACAGAGATCTACCCTGTATCAGGCCTATCCATACAAGTGTGAATTTGAGATTATCTGCCACCCGAAAACCCCTCAAGTACTTATATCAGTTACTTTTTAACTTCGTCGAGTAGTCGTATTGTGGGTATTTACCTTAAAGTTGTCCGTTAAAAATTTGTGAATCTCTCTGGCTTCATACAACTAGTTCATGCCATATTTGAGACATCGGTGAAATGAACTGGAACAGGAGGATATACTTTCTTCATTGTTGGTAACTTGCTGCTGACTTATGTAACATTGTGGTCACTGAAAAAAAAAGGTAAAAATATATATGTTGTACATATGTCCAAGCTTAATTTTAATGTTTATATAAACAATTTGTCTCAATAGGATCGGGGATGAAAAGTAATCATCAGAGGTTTTATTTGGACAGCAAAATAGGAAATAGTATTGCATTATACAAATGTTAGGCCGAGATTGGTCACTCACTTCATTCACAAACTCCTGGGCTTGATCTGATAGAACCCTTTTTGGACTTCTATGATCTAGAAATTCAGAAATAAATAGCAAGGAAAATTACAAGAAAAGTAAAAAAAAAAAACATTTTTAATTTGTATCTAAAGGCTGAAAACGTGTAACAAGCATTTAAATGAGAAATAGGTCTCAGAAAGAAACGTCTATAAGACTATCACAATGCAGATTTATATTTTATAAAAATATTTATAGAAGCAAAAAAATTATAACTAATACATTGTTCAATTTTAAATCACATATTTGGGCAATAAAATCGGGAGGAGATGCTTTTTTTACTTTTGGTTGATTTCAGAATGCCTACGAATTCTAGTAAAACATGACAATAACGCAGTTATCCGTCTGCAAACACATTAAATACACAAATGCTTATCTCAGAATGGTTTTCGATCATGAAATGATGAAGACAAACCTGATAACTCCATTAGGTCATTGCAATTTTCGGCTGATAACATATGGAGAGCAGTCAGTGGATCTGGTGTGTCGAGTTGTTCACCACATCGTGGTAAAGTGTATGGGCAGGACAGCTTGTGGCGACCAGTACGGCTCATGGTTGAGATATGTGTATAATGAGATAGAACAGGGGGCAAATGAAGTTTAAGGTTATTAAAAAACATGGAGAGCGTGTTAAAATACAACATTGACCAATCAATTACATGTGAAGTGCATGGGGAGGAAGCAGCACGTGATGCACTACTTAAAAAATTATATGCTGCAGGATTAAGTGATTTGCCCAGAAACATCGCCTACCAAGGCAAAATATTTAAGTTATAAGAGCTGGAAACCGTGCTAAAATACACTTTTGCCGAAAACATTGCTTTTGCAATGCATGGGGCACGTGACGCACTACTTACACGAGAAAAACAACATCGCATTCACTTGAACAGCACGTGGCACACTGCTGTAGGAGCGGCCACGTGGCGCTTTGCAAATTAAACAAACACACCAGGATTAAGTGATTTGCACAGAAACAAAATTTACGAAGACAACTTTAACAATATAAAAAGCAGGAAAGCGTGCTTAAAAACAGAATTGCCAAATCGAACATAAATTTGCATTTACGCGATATTTAAAGATTGTTCAGATTAATTAAGTTAATTACTCTTAAAAAAAAGTGCTCACCTACGAAGAAGTGGATACGAAAACTCTCAATAGCTGTGACTGCGGAATAGGAAAAGTTCAGGAAGGTTGGCAGCTTATAAATGCTTTGCAGAAGGATGATTGGTTGAGCATGATGTCACTGGGATGTCACTGGGATGTCACTGGGTGTATGATCTGTGATTGGGCATGTTTTAATTGAGCATGCGCAAATAAAATGAAATACGTTAGGGGTACATAGCCAGACGGTGGGACGTATTTTGGGCATGCGTAACATCAACACGTATTCGCGGTCTCCTCAGGGGGTCCCGCATGGTCTCCCAGGGCCCCTCTTTTTTTGGGAAAAATTGGCAGGGTGCGCATATGATAACGATATTTTTTTTAAAAAAAGACGTGGCCTTCCGCGCGTCTTTGGTGATTTGCATTGTTTCAACCGTTTAGAGCAGATGCAGCAGTGCTGTATCTAGGATCCACCACTGAGTAAAAAAAGGTAACGTTAACACTATTTACCTGCTAAGTGAATCTCTACCCATAGGATAACAGTGATGTACTTTTTGAGAAAGTTAAAGAAAATTATTAAAATAATAACCTCATATAATCTGTTGTCTTAATATTTATATTAAATATATATAAATAAGTTTTTCAACATTGAAAAAATCGCGGAAGTCGCGCACACACCGCATCTGTTATGTATATGACGTCACGCGCTACCGCGCGTCTGTCATGCCTCGTTATACGTACATCTCGCGTATGCGCAAGGTGTCACGCACAAGTCGTATAGCAACCGCGTGGGAAAAGTTGTACCCGTCGCACACCCTTCGCAGATCCTAGACAGCGACCCTAAAATGGCGGACACGTTTCGCGCAGTAAATGAGTAGGGTTTTCGTAGGGTGCGCAACTGCAAAATAAAAATAATTTAAGTATATTATATGTAATATAAATTAATGAAAAAAAATATTTTTATGTAAAAAAAATAATAAAAAATGTGTGATGTAATTTAAAATATAACATCTAAAAAAAAATATTAAAAAAATGTAGTTAGAAAATATAAAAAACAATAAAAATATTTACAAATTAGCATTTAAGAAATCTTTGAAATTCACTGATATAACCATAGGTTTCAGACATGTTATAGTTAGGAATTAGCATTGAAAAACCTTTGAAATTCACTGAAAAAAAACATAGGTTTCAGACATGTTATAGTTAGGAATTAGCATTTAAAAAACCTTTGAAATTCACTGAAAAAACCATAGGTTTCAGATAAGTTAGTTAGGAATTAGCATTTAAAAAACCTTAGAAATTCACTGAAAAAAACATAGGTTTTAAGGGTAGTATAGTTAGCTACACATTTCACTCATATAAAACCATTGAAATTCCCCTGTTATAGTTAGTTGTACTAACTATAACTCGTGCGCCCGCAATCCATTGCTGATGATGTCACATATTACATCATTCATGACATGGTCAGTGACATCACTGATGACATCACTAATGACATCTCAAATGACATCACTGATGATATCATCCATGTAACAAGCTGATACACCTGATCATACAGTAGCATAATCTTTTAACACACATTATAAAATATGAAGTACCATATTTGAAACATTGACACACCAGTACAAGTTTCTAAAAACCTACTCAGTGATTCCTACATGTACACACACGTCTAAACACTTACGTATAGATTCACTCATACATGCTAACAAAGATCAATAAAACACTATTAAATATACTTATATACCTACATCAACATTACACACCAGCACATATCCTATTCCTTTATGCAGACATCCTACTCACGTATGCAAACATTTGATTATACTTATATTTACTAAGCTACTCACTTACACAAACACCACTTTATTTATTCATATAGATAGTAACTCATACTTAGTGTATTATAAAATCAGTATTACAAGTATACAGTTATCCATACATCAATCATACAATCACTGAGTATTCTGTATACTTATTTATATACAATAACTGTCACATACACTGCCTTTTATATTTTTAGTTTGTAGGACATATATCATTGAGAAATATATTTACTCATCACCACACCCATAAAGAGATTCACTCACCCAAACAACTGTTTCCACATACAGTCTTAACCTCATATACTTACTAAATCAACTATTTACACATTTTTCCACAGTCACACACGTCCCACCCAACCACACACACATTCATTCACTATCCCATACAAGTACTCATTTAACTAATTAAAAACTAATGTAGACTTTCACATAGGTAGTAACCAACTTATGTAGTAGTTTACACAACAAGAGATAGACTGATACAGGTATTCATACAGTTTAATCACTATCCCATATATTTAGTGAGACACTTAAAATTCCTCACTTAGACAGTCAATCACATTGGTACTAAATCCTCCATTCACACACTTATACATCCACTCAGTCTTCAAGGCAGATTGCTATATATATATAATACATATTTAAATAACGAACCAAACCACTTTCACTGGATGATGTCATCAGTGATGTCATTTGAGATGTCATCAGTGATGTCATCCGTGATGTCACTGACCATGTCATGAATGATGTAATATGTGACATCATCAGCAGTGGATTGCGGGCGCGTGAGGTATAGTTAGTACAACTAACTATAACGGGCAAATTTCAATGGTTTTATACAAGTGAAATGTGTAGCTATCTATAACATCCTTAAAACGTATGGTTTTTACAGTGAATTTCTAAGGTTTTTTTAAATGCTAATTCCTAACTATAACTTATCTGATACCTCTGTTTTTTTCAGTGAATGTATATATATATGTATATATATATATATATTACCAAATGCAATTCTCTTGTGATCTTCAAACACTTTTTATCGGGTGCCTCCATTAGTGTGGCAGTGGGTGCACGTATTTAACATTTCCAACAACAACGCTCCAATAGGAACATTCAGGAGCACACAGTAGATTCCACAGCCCCTTTATTGTGCCAAACAGAAGCGTTTCGGTGCAAATTCAGTTTTTTCAATGCTTGTCTCCACCGGGAGACTGACATTATAAGTTCTTTCATTTATTTAACAAAACACACTTGTTAACGCCTAAACCGCCGTGGGAATTCCGCCGCAATGCGAGCATTCTAAAAGGTGGGGGGGCTGCGACGGCTGCTGGCCATTCGCAGCATCAGGGAGGGATTGCTCCCGTCGGCTGTTGGCCGACGGGAGCATGGAAGAGGTAAAATAAATGATAGAAGTGATAATATATGACCCCTGGTCTTCTTGTGCCATAGTCATTGCAATTCACCTTCAGGAGAGCATACTCCATGAAAGATGCTCTAGTGTGTAGTAGTCATGAAACACTTCCATCGGGAACATGGCTGCAACAAAGCCACGGTGTCCGCAAATGGCAACATGGTAAAAACATGAGTGAGTACTTAACACCTTTTAGCACCAAACCTGTTGAAATAAAAGGAGCATATAACTGCAAAACTGAATTAGCAGTATATGTCCTTAAATGTATATGTACGAAGCAAAATTCTGCAAGTACATTGCCGCATTCTTCAGCATCTCAGAGCAGTTAAAAACAAAGACTGTTCATATCTTGCAGCAAGACATGTACAAGATATGTATAACAATGAGGCAAATGCTCTTACATACTTTCTTGTAGATGCCATTCTAAAATCCCCCAGAGGAATAGAACAAGAAAAACAGTTGAGACAATTAGAATGTAAATATATTGTTAATCTCAATACAAAATTCCCAAATGGGTTGAATGTTGAAGAAGAACTATATGCGTTTCTATAATTCAGCTGCATTGTAAACTTTCTTGTCAATGGAACTTTAACCTTTTATCTCTTTTCAAGTATACACTATCAGGATTTAATTTGAGGTTGCATATATGTATGTATCGATCAAAGTTAATGATATTGGTCCAAGAATAGGGTTTAATTAAATTGGTCAAAAGGAGTGCATCGCCATTTATGTTGCTATGAAAAAATGATAGTTGAAAGTGCATGACAGATGTAATAAGTCCAAATAGCATAATCCAAATGTTCATTGTTATAGAATATTTAGTCTTAGGAACCATTGATTAGACAAGACCAAAATCTAAGATATGACCACTGAACATTCAAGCGAAAATAAGTTATGAGATGTTATCAGTTAGAATTCAGGGTGTATGCACACGTTAAATATAAGCAAGATGTTTCAGAATTAATGTATTTGTTTAAAAACAACAGAGCAATCGTGGTACAGCTAATGAAATTAATTATTGACTAGAGAAATAGCTTGGAAATGAGTTTGTGAATTATTTTCATAGTTTGTTAAACTTTAAATGTTTATTTTTTGTCAAGCTGAGTCATATATTTATTTCTGGTGAGAAATGTGTTCCGCAGAGTCTTTCTTTTGGGTAGAGATGTGTAGAGGTATTTAAACGGCACTTAATGGCCGCGCCTGTGTGAGCAAGGTCACTGTGCTAACCGAAAATAGTAACAGCAGAGTGGTAAAACAAAGTTAATTTTGGAAGAATTGTGGTCTGTGCCTGGTAGACTTTGGCTCAATAAGAAAGGGTCAGGCACTTGAGACTGTGAGAAAATTCTTGTTTTTTCATCAGGATACACAAAAACAGGATGCGTTTCGGTTGTAGACCGCCTCACTGCATTGCACAATTTCATAGGCAGTTAAATAATCTCAATATGCATCATGTGGAATGAACATAGTAAAAACACTTTGCCAGTTAATTCACCTTTTCTACATTTTTAATGGGAGGAAAACCATGATTTTCTTCCCATTCTTTCCATTCTTTCCTGAGCTGCACACTCTCTGGACACTCGGTCTGATATCTGCTCTTCCCCAGCAGCTCCGCTGTGCCTTGCTCTGCCGCTGAGCCCGCCTTGCAGGGCTCAAGATTGCGCTGGTGCCCGGTACTCTTTTTGTCCCTGTATTTTCATTGTATCTTTATGCTGTTTCATTACTGCCTCCCTTCCTCCTGTTGCCCTGTATGAAGTAGATTTCCATCTCTTTATCTCAATTTTCACTTCAATTGTGCGCCCCTGCTGACTGTTGCTTGCTTCTTCCCTATTGTGCTCTCCCGTTCCAACCGAATTCCTGGGCCCCCCACCCCGCTCCTGCCTCCCAGCTACACGTCCCACCCCCCTCCCCTACTTAATGGCGACCGCGTGCAACCGGCGTGCCTAAGGCAAGCCCGTCTCCGACCATCCGTGACCCGACTGCGACCGGTGGCAGGAACCCTGGCCCTCCTCGGCCCCACCTCTATGACTTATCAACCCATCACGCACTCTACCCCAGAAGACACGCTGACTGCGCAAGATCCTCACCCAACACCACCCAAGGGCAGTTCTCGTGCCGAACCTGCCACAGAACCTTCACCATCGACAAAGCTCCCACTACCGCCGAAGGCCCGCATGATGCACGCACCACCGAAACTATGACTTGCATCCTCCTCAACGTGCGCTCCCTGCACTGACACACCATCGAAATCTGGGAACTGATCGAGACCCTCTCGCCTGACATCGCCTTTTTCATGTAAACCTGCACCAATGCCACCACCTGCCCCGACATTGCCACTGCCATCCCTGACGGCTACAAGATCCAGAGAAGGGACCGCCTGCACAACCCAGGAGGAGGACTCGCCACGGCACACGAGACCCCCCTCCGACTCTCCACATCCAGCACGAGTGACCCCCACTCCAACACCTTCACTTCCAGATCCAGACCAGTCCCAGGACCACACTATGCAGCATTCTCATCTACAGACCGCAAGGACCTCGCACCCAACCCACAACTACCATTGCCAAGCTCGCTGCACCCCATGCTATCAGCTCCAAAGACTACATTCTACTCGGATACCCGAACTTCCACCTCAACAACTGCAGCAATACCAACTCCCACAATCTCCTCAACAACCTCACCAACCTAGGACTGAAGCAGCTCGTCAAAACACGCCCACCCACAAGCAGGTCACAGCCTCGACCTCATCTTCGCGGAAGGAACAAACATCCACTTCAGCCACACCACCCAGCCCCACTGGACGGACCAACACTGCATCCACTTCATCTTCAACACCTCCACCGCACTCAAGCCCGCCCCGCACCTGCCACTACAGAAGTGGAGCAAGGTCACAGAGGAACACCTCAACACTACCCTCCGTCAAAACTCCCCAGCTCCACGACCGACACCAACGCTGCAGTGAGGGAATTCAACTGCTGGATCTCCTGCTGCACCGACAAGCTTGCACCCCTCTGCCACCTCACCAAACAATGCTCTCTGAAGGCTGCCTGGTTCACCACAGAACTTCAAGAAGCCAGATGCTCCTGCAAACGCCTAGAAAAAACCTGGCGAAACCAGAAAACCTCGGAAGCACGGAACAACCACAGGAGAACCCTGAAGGAATACAACCAGGGCATAAGAGACACCAAACAGACCTTCATAAGAGACAAAGTTCATACCAACGTGACCAACGCCAAGGAATTGTTTAATGGCATACAGCAGTTCGCAAAACCCACCAGTGAAGTCACGGACATCACACCTTCCCATGAACTCTGCGACAAGCTCAGCTCCTACTTCCATCTGAAGATCAAGGTCCTCCACAACAACTTCAGTGAACCAGTATCGGATACCACCCCCCTACCCACTGCCGACCATTGCAACTTGGAATCCCTCTACCGTTAAACTCATCACCACCACCTTGAAGAAAACTCACTAAGGAGCCCCAATGGACCCCAGCCCACCGCACGTATTCCACAGGACTGCCGCCAACCACAGCACCAAGACCACCCTCCTCGCCACCACTGACAACATCCGCATACTACTCGACCAGGGGCACACTGCGGCCCTCATACTTCTAGACCTCTCTGCAGCTTTCGACACTGTTTCTCAATGCACACTCGCAGCCAGACTTCGCAATGCAGGAATACAAGGAGTCGCCCTTGACTGGATCCAATCCTTCCTCTCCAGCAGAACCCAGAGGATTCGACTCCCTCCCTTCCTCTCCGAACCCAAGGAAATCAACTGCAGAGTACCCCAGGGATCATCACTCAGCCACATGCTCTTCAACATCTACATGGCCCCCCTCACTGCCATTGTTAGACAGCATGAGCTCAGAATCGTATCCTACATCGAAAACACCCAGCTCACCCTCTCACTCACGAAGAATCCCAAAAACACCAGACTCTGCTTCGAGGAAGGAATGAAGAACGTGGCAGTCTGGATGAAAGACAGCTGCTTGAAGCTCAACTCAGAGAAGACCAAGGTCCTCATCCTCAGAACCTACACCTCTGCCTGGTACAACACCGGGTGGCCCTCTCCCCTCAGGAACCCACCCACCCCTACAGACCACGCTCGGAACCTCATCATCATCCTTGACTCCTCCATCTCCATGAACCACCAGATCAACGCTGTAGCATCCACCAGTTTCAACTGCCTGCGCATCCTCCATAAGACCTTCAAATGGATCCCCCTGACTGCAGAAGGACCATCATCCATGCACTCATAACCAGCAGACTGGACTACGGCAACCCCAGAATCAACAAGACCCTTCTACACAAACTCCAGACCATCCAGAAAGCCACAGCCAGAATTGTCCTCGGGACACTGCATCACAAGCACATGATCCAACACCTAAGAGTCCTCCACTGGCTTCCCATCGAGAAGAGTATCACCTTCAAACTCCTCACCCATGCCTCAACAACACCGGGCCCAAATACCTCAAGAAAGAGTATCCTTCCACATACCCAATAGGAACCTCTGCTCCGCTGACCTCGCCCTGGCAGAAGTCTCCCGTATTGGCAGAAACAGAACTGGTGGAAGAGCTTTCTCCTACATTGCAGCCAAGATCTAGAATGAGGTCACTGTGGACATCAGATGACCCTGCACATTCTATACACACACCCTGATTTATTGATTGAATTTGCTGTGACTTGGCGGGAGCTATGACACCTTCCGCCAAGTGAGCACAAACTGTAAGTCTGATCCCAGTGGGTGGGAGCAGAAACACTGTTCCAGCTTGCTAGCAGCTGATTTTTCATCTGCAAACAATTAATGAAGAAACTGTACCAACACTAAGAGAGCAGCATTTTTGTCTGCTCCGTGTGTGGGTGCAATGCTGGCTCCCGCTGGAGGCAGGGAGCTGACAGGGACCGCAGGAGCATTGAGGCTCCCCCTGCAGTCCCCAGTGCTGCACACTGGAGCATCAAGAGGCAGGGCCCCAGGGGATGGGGTCCCATTTTCCCCTGGTCCTGTCCTGATGAAAGCATAGTCACTAGTTCTCCCTTTAAATTACTATGAGTATGAAAATCAACAAATCACCTGAAAGCTCTGGTCAGTTTGGCCCTGCCCTCTACTCCTTAGAAGAATGCAAAGGTCTTCCGGTCTTTTGCCAGTATGATGGACAGCTTACCAAAAGGCCCCCAGGGAATTTCCCACTGATTTTAGTAATGCATTCTTGATGCAAAAGAATCTGAGGGCATCTCACCAAACTAAGAAGCACTTACTTCATATAGTTAAGAGGAAGGACCCTTGTATGGTGGCAATTTACTTGTTTGTAAAGATAAAGAGGAATAATCAAATTGCCAAAACACACACAAAGTCACAGGACCCAATTCCTTGCTGTACATTACGCAGCTGTAGTGTAGAATATGCCCTAGACATTTACCCAGTGAGATAGCACTTATTAGTTAACCAGTACAAAGTACTCCAAGGGGGTAGACATTTTAAGCAAATCTATGGACTCTGGTTGGCTAAAGCAGCAGGTGAGGTTCTGTTCTGGCCCAGTTACTCACACATCTGCTGATACACCCACACAGACACTTAGACACCCAGTCACACACCCATTTATCCCCTTTTACATCTACCCTCATATCCACACAGCCGCACACCCATACAATCACTCACACACCCACAAAACCACTCACACACCAACTCACAGACCAGACCGTTAATCCCACACCCACTCAGACACCCACATAACTACTCAGAAACCTACTCTGAGACCCATACAGCCACTCACACACCCACAAAACTACTCACGAGTTCAATCACACACCCATACAGCCACTCACATACCCACTTACAGATCCATACAGCCTTTCACACAGCCACTCACACAGCCATACAGCCAATCACACACCCATGCACAGAACCATACAGCCACTCACAAACTCATTCATACACCCACATAGCTATTCCCACCCACAGACCCATACAGCCACTCACACACCTACTCACCAACTCATAAATCCACTCATTCACTCACACGCTCTCAAAACTATGCACACACCCACTCATATACGCATACATACACCCACACATCCTTTCACAAACCCAAATAGCCACTTACACACCCATTCACATACTGATACTGAAGTACCATATAAATAACATAAAGGGCTATACCTACCAATAGCCCCAATCCCATTACCAAATAATGAGTCAGTTGGCAGTGAAGAAAGTTCAATCATTTATTAAGCAAAAATACTCTATAGAGGAGCCTCTCCAACCCTCACCTATCAGGTGCGCGGAGAAGACTGTTTTCTCGCATTCAAACATGAGGTTATATACTTTTCAGTTCAACACACATAATCACTGTAAAAGGAAAAACACCAGTTGGCCTTCGAACTCCAGGAAAGGACCAAATATGGCACACATGATTAGTTCAAAGCTTAACTATTAATTACTGGGAAGGTCAGGAGGGGTGACTCCCTTTCGTCTTTGTGCCCGGGAGTGTAGGCACAGCGCCTCCAGGAATGCGCTTATCGCACCCAAAGCCAAATGCGACCTTGAGTCTCAGGACAGTCGAGTAAACAGCCTACGATCAGCTGCTCCCAGTAATTCAGATGAACTGGGGCTTGACAACTGCCGCAGACTAACACGTTATCACAGCCCGTGTTCGATCATAGGTTCGGAAAATGGTGTCTGTATGGTTCTCGGCCTACTCTGTTAGCAATAGATACGCAAGGAGCAAATAAACGTTTCCCCCCCTGCAAGCTCATATATACATATATATTTCAAGCAAAAGAGGGTACGTATAGATACATCAGGCTAACATAATATAGGTCTGATGCTTCTTATGTATGGGAAATCTATTTTTTATCCCTCAATACAACCACTCACAGACCATACAGTAAATCCCACACCCACTCAGACACCCACATAACCACTCAGAAACCTACTCAGAGACCCATACACCCACTCACACACCAGCAAAACTACTCACAAGTTCAATCACACACCCATACAGCCACTCACATACCTACTTACAGATCCATACAGCAATTCATACAGCCACTCACACACCCATATAGCCAATCAAACACCTATGCACAGACGCATACAGCCACTCACAAACTCATTCACACACCCACATAGCTATTCCCACTCCCACCCACAAACCCATACAGCCACTCACACACCTACTCACAAATCCACTCATGCACTCACACGCTCTCAAAACTACGCACACAGCCCCTTGTAACCCCTTACAGACACCCACACACCCTTTCACAAAGCCATAGAGCCACTTACTCAGCCATTCACATACCCATACAACCACTCAGAAACCCACTCACAGACCATACTGTCAATCCCACACCCACTCAGACACCCCCATAACCACTCAGAAACCTACTCAGAGAACCATAGAGCCATTAACACACCCGTGAGGGTTTCAGTTTACAGTTAGGAAACATAAAATGTAAAAAACCTTTGAAATTTACAAAAAAACAAAGGTAAAAGTAAATGTTGTTTCTGAGAAATTCACCTAACTATAATGTTACCTTTTTTGTAATCTTTCTTTTAGATTTACCACATAAACAATATAAAGCAGAGGCTCATCAAAGCAGCATAATACAGCATTGTAGACTGGGGCAGTGACCACAGCAGCAGAGCTTGTGAGGGAAACATACCTTCTCAGGACCCAGTGCCCATAATCCTAGGAGGCAACAGAAGGGAGGGACCAGAGAGGGAGGGGAATGGCCATGGTAGGCAGGGTGTAGGTATAGGAGAGGGCGGGATGGTGGGGGGGCACAGAGAAGGCCATGGGGACCAAGTGCCCTTCCACCCAACGGTAACTGCAGGGACAGCAGAAACAATGGAAACAGCAGTGGTGGCCTCTGTCTCAGACACCTTGACCATGCATCAGGTCATCTCAGGCTCCCGACCCCCACCCCATCATGACATATCCTCAAGGAACAGGGCCCAAACCTGAAGATAGATGTCCAGTTTATCACTGAGTAAGTAAATGATCGGTTCATAGGACGCCACTGTAAAAATTTCCACCAGCCATTACACATGTGTAGGTATGTGCTGGTGCTGGAGGCTGCACAGCTTAACCAACATCAATGCTGTGAGCAGAAACTTGTGCTCATGCCGAGATAGCTGGGGTACAGCCCCAAGAACCTGTAAAAGCACAGTGGGGCGGGAGAGTGGGAAGGGGAAAGGGAAAGTGCAGCACAGCGTTGCCTGGACTTCCAACAAGAGCCCTGGGAGGTGAGGGGCTGCTGAGCATCTTGGTCAAGTAGCAGCAGCACAGGAAGGACTTTGACAGTGGTGTTCAAGATGGAAACAGAAGTGGGGAACCAAAAAAAGGTATGCTTTCACCTCTTTTTCTTCATTTCTGCCAACCCGAGTTTGGAGGATTCCCGCCACAGTTGCCTCACTGGAAAGGCACATCATAATCAGCGCAGGTGGGACACCCTCTGACAGCTACTTCTGCCTATAATGCTGTTGATGTGGGAGGAAGATTCTGGTGGAGATGGTGGGACTCCGATGGTCTTCCCTCCAAGGACCTGCCAAAATCTAAATACAGCGGGCGGATCGCCAAGCCGGCGGGTGAGAAAACCATTGGGAAAGCGATGGCGGGACCAGATCTACAGGTACAAAAGGGGGTGGTGACGGACGGAGCATCTGAATCAATCAAACACTCACACCCAGTCAAAAGATCTGGGTTTAATCCATCACCGTTCTTTAGCCCACTCTGCCACCCCAGTTCAGACATGGCTATATGCAAATCAGTCTGACCCTGTGCCTCATGGGAACAGTCCAGCCCGAACTGCCAAGCCATGTCTAGCCTGGACCGGAAACAAGCTTCCGAGGACCGGTTTCTGGCATTCCAGCCGTTTAGAATGGGAATTATGTTACCACCCCTGGGGCCCAATTTGACCTGTTCAAGTACGGTCCATTTTAGATGTTCAGGTGAGTGATTCTCTTTAATGCAGTGTTCTACTAGAGGTGCTCCCTGTTTTGCTCGTTGCTGTGTTTGCCCAATGTAGATTAGGTCACATGGACACGTGATGCAGTACACCACGTTTGTGGTATTGCAGTTCGTGTGTGATTTAAGTTTTACACGTAGATGTTTGTGGACAAATTCTTTGGTTTGTATCGTAGATGGACATGCCTTACAGTTGCCACATCTAAAATGGCCTATGACTGGCGGAAGGTTCCACATGGAAGTAATTGTAGGTCCATGGTCACTATCCAGAAACGAACTTACGACGTGGTCTCTGATGTTCCTGGCCTTTTTAAACGAATGCAAAGGTAGATTCTTGAGGGCAAGATCGTCTGAAATCAAATGCCAATATTTATTGACCACTTTCTTGATCGCATTGCTCTGAGTCGAGAAAGTTGTTACGCAGATCAAACGTTTCTCATTGCTCATTGTGCAATCCTTGTCCTGTAACAAGACCTCTCTGGGATTAAACCATGCTCTTTTTCTGGCTCTTTTGATCAAGCGTCTGGGGTAGCCATGTTCTATCAGTCGTTCCATCAAATCACCAGACTGTGCCATGTAATCGTCTTTTTTGCTGCAGTTACGATGGATTCGCAAAAATTGTCCGAAAGGCAAAGTATCCCTCAGGCCTCGGGGATGATGGCTGGAGTACTGCAGTAGGGAATTCCTCTCTATAGGCTTTCTATACAGAGTAGTGTGGAGAGCCCCATCCTCAGCAATGACTGAAATATCCAAGAAATTTATAGTTTCCTTATCAAAGGTGATCGTGAATTGGATGTCCTGTGATCTCCTGTTAAGCCAAATGAAGAAATCTGTTATTTCAGTTTCAGTTCCAGACCATATTAAGAGTATATCATCGATATACCTGACCCATAGTTGTATGTTGGATCTGAAGGGATTAATGTCATTCAATACAAATGTTTCCTCGTATGTGGACATGAAGATTATGGCCAGGTCTGGGGCAAAGGCTGCCCCCATTGCCACGCCTTTGGTCTGTAGGTAGAACTGTTTCTGGAATAGAAAAAAGTTTCGCATCATGGCGATTTTGAGCAATAGGATAATGAATGACGTGGGGACCCGAACAGGTGCTTCTCTTTTGTTCAGGGCCAGTGTGGCTACCACTGGTGCCTCCTCCTGGGGTATACTGGTATATAGCGACACAATGTCGCACGTGGCCAACAATTCATGATTTTGATCAAAAGGACGTCCGTCAATCATATTGATCGTGTGTGTGGTATCACGAAGGTAGGTGGCTGTTCCTTCTGCCAGCGGTTTTAAGAAAAAATCAACGTATCTGCATAATGGTTCTAAAATTGAGCCGCAGCCGGACACGATCGGTCGTCCCGGGGGCTTCTGAAGATCTTTATGGACTTTCGGTAAAGTATATATTGTAGGAATCCTTGGATTTTTTTGATTAAGATACTGGAATTCTTGTTCCGACAGGAAACCTTGTTCCAGGCCCTCTTGTGTGACTCTAAGTATCTCAATCGCCATGTCTTTAGATGGGTCAGCCGGTAGTTTTTTGTAGCTAATCCCATCTTCCAATTGTCGCATGATCTCTCCGGTGTAGTCATCTACTCCCTGGATAACAATGGCGCCACCCTTGTCGGCAGGTTTCACTACCAAAGTCTTATTGTCTCTGAGAGATGACAGTGCAAGTTTCTCGGCTCTGCTGATGTTGTATTTCACAAAATTCTTTTCGTCTAAAATCTTCCTCACATCGCGTAATTCAAGGCTTTCATATGCCAAAATACATTGGCTCATGGCATAGGTAGAAGGGACGAAAGTCGAGGGTATTCTTAAGCCTGTTACTGAGGAGCTTGAATCCAGTGGCAAAGTGAGCAAGGGACTCACGTCTGAGCATACCCTGCCACACTTATGGCGGCCAAAAGCGGTACAAAAGGGGGTGGTGATGGACGGAGCATCTGAATCAATCAAACACTCACACCCAGTCAAAAGATCTGGGTTTAATCCATCACCTTTCTTTAGCCCACTCTGCCACCCCAGTTCAGACATGGCTGTATGCAAATCAGTCTGACCCTGTGCCTCATGGGAACAGTCCAGCCCGAACTGCCAAGCCATGTCTTCCCTGGACCGGAAACAAGCTTCCGAGGACCGATTTCTGGCATTCCAGCCGTCTTCAGCCCGGCTTGCTTGAATCCAGTGGCAAAGTGAGCAAGGGACTCATGTCTGAGCATACCCTGCCACACTTATGGCGGCCAAAAGCGGTACAAAATCTACCAACATCTTTTCAGTCCTTTAGTTCTATCAGAATCTACAAGGTGGATCCACCACACCCCGCTGTATATTGTCAAACTGTGCCAGGTAAAGCGCCATGCCATAGTGTTCCACCAAGGGGAGACCCTGCCACCATTCTTTCTTTGAGCAATCAATTTGGAAAGGGCTAATTGTGGTTGTGCAGTGCTCCATGTGAAACTTTTGATGAGGCGATCCACGAAGCAAAGGTGAGTGACCGGGACCTGGAAGGGCAACAATCCCAGCTCTACATAAATCTGGGAGAGTGATCATCCAGACCACCAGGACATGCCCCAAAAGAAAAAATTGAGGTGCGTCTACTTTGCAAAGTCTGCTTTAGTCTGCTCCATCAGGGGTTTGAGATCATCCATTGTCGTGCACTCCAACCCCTGTTCACCAGGTTCTTAAGGTGGGTCAGGATCCAGCAGAATTGGCATCCCAGATCGCTGCCACTATCGTAGAGGACGCAAGAGGAAGGGCCTCGCTCTTCTCCCAGTTGACCTTGTAGCCTTCTATCTGTGCAAAATGATTCAAAAGACCAAAGAGGGTGGGAATAGAATGGGTGAGATCCATGAGTGTGAGCAAAATGCCATCCGCATAAAGGAGGCGAGAGGAGGGACCACCCGGAGTCGGAACACCCACTATCCCTGGTGATTGGCGCACGGCTGCAGCCAAGGGTCCCAGGGCGAGGAGGAAGATGAGCGCAAAGATAGGGCAACACTGACTTTTATTAAGGTCCAAGCTTGCCTTGTCCAGCAAGTCTGATCCATGGAGTGCCATGTGTAAAGTCGAGTCAGGTCACGGATAGATGCCTCCACGGAGGCAAGCTACTCCACCCAGCTCCTGTTGTGAAGGGCCGGATCCCAGATGAGCTGACCCCTAAGTGTAGCCTTTGCCACCACCCAAAGCATCCACAAGAACCCCAATCAAACCTTTGTTGTCATCCAGATACGTTGCAAGGTGGGACTGCAGAAGCCTCTTCCGTTCAGGCATCCGTTAGAAGGAATGTGTTAAACCTCTAATGCTTACAGACCGGACATACTAAGCTGATGACAAGCAAAAGTCAAATCAGGCTTCAACCAATATGCACAGGAGGGTGCGAGAACAAGAAATAGTCCAGCCAGGAATGGGGTCATGTACCGGTGACAGTTGGATGTAGGACGTATTGGTCGGATGGTGTGAGCACCAAACATCCAATATACCATGGTCATCCCATTGGTCAGACATGAGGACCATACCCAGGTTTGCCGCCCTGTCAAAGGGACCTGCATGGTCCAGGACTGGATCCAGGGCCATATTCAATTCCTCCAGAACCAGAGGGGTGGAGCCCACTTGAGTACACTGTTGAGGCAGAGGAGGAAAGTCATCTTGGACCCTATTGGACTATAGCTGGAACCCCCATACAGGACCAAGTCTAGGAACTTCTTCATCTTGATGTAAGGAATTAGGCCATGGACATTCCAAGACAGAGCCATCAGGGGTGCCGACACCAAAGACATTGGATCACTGATGAAAGGGGACGCAGAGAGAAGGAGATAAGGGGTGGACTGGGGTCAGGCAGTCCACAAATACAGGGGGGACATGGGGTGGGGAGGGAGGAGGGAGGAGAGAGAGAGCGGAGTAAGAAAAAGTGTGGAAATGGGGGATGGGGAAGCGGAGGAAAGCACCGGCCAAAGAGGGATGATTTGTAAAATATGGAAAAGGGAGTTCAGTAGGGACAGCAGAAACAAGCAATACAGCATAAGTACCACTGGGTTGTGGTGACATTTGAGAGCTATGCACCCTTACCGCCTTGCTCGGTCTGAGTTAGCCCATGTTGCAGAGCTTGATAACTATTCAAGGGCATCCACATGTTTTCAACCTGGTGACACTACCTGCCCAGGTACTCACCGCTCTAGTAGGTAACAACTCAGGTTACCTGATTAAAGCTCTTTTTTGCGACTTAGGCAAAGAGATCATTTTATTTTCTGAGACAAGCATAGCTGCATGGGACAGGATATATATATATATATATATATAAATAAATATATATATATATTACCTACTGGCGGTCGCCAGTAGGTAGATATAGTTAGGATTGATTTCCATAGGGAAATCGCAACATTCTATTTGGAATAACTTTGGCGCCGGTTGAGGAATCAGCCTGAATTTTTCAGCAACTTTGCCTCGCGGCTCTCCGCTCCTTCCCTGAAAGTTTGGGGGGGATTCGTCAAGCGGGGGTCGAGATAAAAGGGGGGTCCCAAAACGTGTTTTCCCCATGTTAATTTCCATAGGGCGGTCTGTTGCACTTTTAGCTCGAACGGCTGAATTGATTTTCACCAAACTTGGCAAAATTGTAGGGACTGGTAGCCCGATGTGCCTTTGCTATGTCTCAAGATATGTGCTCCAGAGGATTTTGAGTAATTTAGGTTCCAAAAAATGTATGTACCTGTAAGCGCGCCCCGGTGCGCGTACTGGGGAGCGCTCCGGGCGCGCCACGCGACCTGCGCACGGGAAGCTGATTGGCTCTCGGGTGTCTATAAACATTCGAAACAGTCCGCAGCGGCCGCCATCTTGTGTCTCGGTACGATCGAGACACAAGAGGTGGCAAAAAACAAAGGGGGAAATTACCAAAAGGGGGCAGGGTACACCCCCCCCTGACCCCCTAGGTTTGATGTGGGGGCCATAAAAGGGTCCCTCGGGTAAAAACAATTTTTTTTATTTTTTTCGATTTTCGCGGGGGGAGCGCCCGGTACGCGTACCGGGGAGCGTACTTTGGTGAAAAATTGTGAAAATAATAGTGTAAAATAATCATTTTGAGTGATTACAGGTAGGGTAGCTCTGAAAAGAGCTTTTGGGTTCTGTGGTTTTTTTACGTACCTACAAGTATGTCCCACACACACCCACACGCACACAACCCCACACCCCCACACCCACACACTCCCCACACACACCTCACACACACACACCTCCACCCACACCCAAACACCCCACACCCCCACACCGACACCTTACACATCCACACCCACAACCACACATCCCACACACCCAGACACACACACACACCTCACCCCCCCAAGACACACACACGCACACACAGATACCTCACAGACACACCTCACACATCCCACACACCTCCCCCCCACACACACACACACACCTCACAGACACATCCACACATCCCACACATACACACAGATCCTATACAAATACTCCCCACACCTACACACACCCCACACACACCCACACTTCCACCTACACCGAAACACCCCACACACCCACACCCACACACACACTTTACACACCCACATCCCCACCCACACCCACATACCCCACACAGATATACACCTCATCCCCCCAGACACACACACACACATACACACCTCACAGACACACCCCGCACATCCCCCACACACACCTCCCCCACCCCCACACATGGGGAAAACTCAGTGAAACACTAAAATAATAATTTAAAGTGCTTAGAGGTAGGGTATCTCTGAATAGAGTTGTTGTGTTGTGTGGGTGATTTAAGTACCAACATGTAGGTACCAATGCAGAGTCTTAAATTCTATGTACACCGTTTACTCTGTAGATAATTTGCATGTTGTTATAGAAGTTATTGTGGTATATGGAATCCATACCATAGTCTGTCAGGAAAACATAAAGAACATGGAGGCAGGAGATGAAAAAGAGATGTCAAATACACATTGGAGATAATATAGTGGGAGAAAGGAAGTATCTATGAGCAAAATACTATGTAAAACCAAAAAGTTGCACAGTATACTATAAGTTTGACTTTACATTATAATCAATTTGGTAGTAGTTTAAGATTTACATATAAAAATGAATAATGTCTCAAACAATTTTAGAATTATTAAATATAAATTTATTTTTGAGATTCATTTTCAAAATTTGATAGAACGTCTAACATTTGACTGTCCGAAATGTCCTCTTTTTGAGTGAACATAACTTCCAACATTTGACTGTCAGAAACGTCCTCATATTGAATTAACAAATCCACAGATTCTACACATTGTAGAAGTTCATGGTCCCGTGATTCATCCATGAATTCCAAGTCATTGGGTTCAATGATTTCCTCATTGTTCATCTCTAGGACAATTTCAAAGGAAACGTTCTGTTCTCCTTCCATTTTTGTGCTGAAATTTGCATTAAAAAAAATCTGTGGAAATATGGCACTGTTGGGTTTAAGTTCAGACAGGTAGTTTTGATTTTTTAACAGTGAAGTTAACTTTGGGCAATGTATGGTAACAGGCAGGAAGTAGAAATATAAAAAAGTGCGTGTGAAGAAACGTAAGAAATTCATAATTATAGCAGAGAAGCCTAAGTCAATCCATAAATATAACAGAGGAGCCTATCTCTATCTATAACTATAGCAGAGGGTCAGTAAATAACTATCAGAAAACGTTTTTAAAAAATAACTTAAAGTGCCCCTTACAAATTATCAACTTACTTTACAGAGAGGTGAAGAAGACAAAATGCGAAAATCCTTTCAAGATGTCCCTCAGGTAGTTGTAGTCAAAATGGCCGTGTTTCCCTCTCATTTTTCATTTATATTCATGTACATAACCAATCAAATGTCAGGAAAAAAAAATAGAAAATGAAAGTAACATTTTAATTGGTTGTCAATTCTAACACTTCAGATGTGTTTTTGTGAAGTAATTTACCTCAGGGTATTTAGAGAGGTCTACAGGCTAAATGGCTCAATGGAATTCCATTGAATTTGGGAAAATGGTAGGGATTGGTATGTAGTATGAGCTATTCTATATTTGGTGAAAGTGTCTCCAGTGGTTTTTATGTAAATGAACTTTAAAAAATTTTTTAGAGCGCTTCCCGGTGCGCGCCCCGGTACGCGTACCGGCAGCGCTACGGGAGTCCTCCATTTTGTGTTTCGGTAGATTTAAGACAGAAAATGGAGGACAAACAACGTTGGGAATGGGTATAAGGGGGCATCGTAGGCACTCCTTGACCCTCTAGGTTTTCTGAGGGGGTCTTAGGAAGCCCAAATAGGCAAACAAAAAAAGAAATTATTTTTCGCGGAGGGAGCGCCCGGTACGCGCACCAGGAAGCGTACCGGGGAGCGTACTATGGTGAAAAATAGTGAAAAAAGTTAGAAAAAGATAATCATTTGGAGTGATCAGAGATAGGGTAGCCCTGAAAAGTGCTTTTGGGTTCTGTGGCTGATTTAGGTACCTACAAGTAGGAACCAATGCACAGTCTTAAATTCAGGAGGAATATTCTATTCCCCTCATCTTAAAAGTGCACACCATCTTCCCTGTAGATATCTTGCATGTTGTACCGCAAGTTATTATTGTATATTGAACCCATTCCATAGTCTCTCATGTAAGCAGAAACAGATTTATTCACATGTTTCCGTGCTTTCTCAAATTGTGGACAAAATTGATTGGACCACTTCCATTTCTGCCTTTGGCATATATTGGAATATACCAAGGCAGTTTGAGGAAAAAGTGCCATCAATTGATCAAAGGTGTCCTTTATAAGCATTTCCAGACCTACCCCAGTCAAAGTGCCCAAGTCATTTCCTCCACAGTGCACAATTAAAAGGTCAGGGTGTGGCAAATGCAAAAAGGTTTTCACCAATGGTATCAATTGGTGACATTTCAATCCTCTCTGGCCAATCCATTTAATCATCACATTTGGTAAGTCAAGGTTGTGAAAATTTCTGGTAGCTGCATACCTTTGAGCCCAGTGGATATAGCTATGTCCAATAATCCAGACAGAATACATGGTGAGAGGGGATTCTGGTGCAGTCAGATGAAGTGTGGGAAAGAAGTGGCAGTTGGAACAATAGGAGTTTGCAAAAAAAAACTGTGGAGTTTCAGTGCTCTTGAATCACAAGCAATGATTGGTAGAATGAGATAGTTGAAAACTGAAAGTTAGGGTGCATGGTTGTGTTCTGTGTAAGAAGTAATTTGAATGGTTAAAAAAAAGTCATTTAAAGAAACCTTGCACCAGAAAAGCTGGTGTATTCGCAGGTCAAACATCCTTGATGAGGTGATTTGCAACATTGTAGAATAAACTTTTAACCCTGGGAGCTCAGTCAGGAGGGAGTTGCTATGGTAACAGGTAGAAAGGGCTGAGGGGGGGGGAAGGGTGTTGGTTTGAAAATACAGAAGGAAGAGATTTGATTGGTTACCATGAGCAATATGTGTGTAGAATTAGAGGTTTTCCGTGCCTTTATGGTTTGCAGTGTCTGGAGAACATACCTTTTGCTCTGCTAAAGAAATATTGGTGTGTGTATCTGACACTGTTCTGAATCTCCTAAAATATTTGTAAAGGTGAGTTATGATTCATTTAATATACATAGAGACTTGTATACTCTATGGAGAAGATTTGGAAGCAAATTGTGGTTTTTTAATGTTGCTTTGTGTCATGCTTTTTGATAATGCTTGGTAAAAAGTTTTTACTGCATAGAGTAATTGTATTTTGTAAAATTGTGAAGTTTTAGTCGTGACATGGAATGCTTCTACATAGGACCTGTGCTGTGTTTTGTAAATGTGATGTCAAAAACGATTTTGGGAAAAATGAATGGTTTTTACATTTTTTAAAAGGAATAAAGAATGTGTGCATGTTTAATAGAAATACATTTGACTCTTTACAATGCTGTTACCTGTGTTAACTCAGTGAAGAAAGCATATTGAGTTTGTTTGCATAGAGGAATTGTATTTTGTAAAATTGTGAAGCTCCATGTGAAAGCTTTTGCCTCAGTCTTATCCCTGTTGTGAGGCAGATGTTTGTAAATAGGATCTGTGCTATTTTGGGGAAAATGAATGGTTTTTACATTTTTGAGTATAATGTGGCGCAAAGGTTTAAAAAATGACGCATCTACCTACATGCGTCACTTTTTAAATATGGGGAAAAAAGGTACATGTTTGGGTTTTCCTGCGGAGCCTAGGTGGTGAGGCTTGTATCTAAGAGTGCAGTGGACTAGGCTTCCTGAAACATATCCCTGTCTGCATTTTAAGAGACAGGTGTCAATTTGACTCTTTACAATGATGTTACCTGTGTTTTAAATCAGTGTAGGAAGCATATTGAGTTTGTTTGCATAGAGGAATTGTATTTTGTAAAATTTTGAAGCTTCATGTGAAAGCGTTTGCCTCAGTCTTATTCCTGTTGTGAGGCAGGTGCAAGATTTTGCCTCAGTCTTATCCCTGCTGTGAGGCAGATGATTGTTAATAGGATCTGTGCTGTGTTTCCTAAATGTGATGTCAAAAACGATTTTGGGGAAAATAAATGTTTTTTACATTTTTGAGTATAATGTGGCGCAGAGGTTTAAAAAGTGACGCATCTACCTACATGCGTCAATTTTTAAATATGGGGCAAAAAGGTACTTGTTTGGGCTTTCCTGGGGAGCGTAGGTGGTGAGGCTTGTATCTAAGAGTGCAGTGGACTAGGCTTCATGAAGCATATACCTGTCTGCATTCTTAGACGCAGGTGTCAATTTGACTCTTTACAATGATGTTACCTGTGTTTTAAATCAGTGTAGGAAGCATATTGAGTTTGTTTGCATAGAGAAATTGTATTTTGTAAAATTGTGAAGCTCCATGTGAAAGCGATTGCCTCAGTCTTATTCCTGTTGTGAGGCAGGTGCAAGATTTTGCCTCAGTCTTATCTCTGCTGTGAGGCAGATGATTGTATATATGATCTGTGCTGTGTTTCCTAAATGTGATGTCAAAAACGATTTTGGGGAAAATAAATGGTTTTTACATTTTTGAGTATAATGTGGCGCAGAGCTTTAAAAGTGACGCATCTACCTACATGCGTCAATTTTTAAATATGGGGCAAAAAGGTACTTGTTTGGGCTTTCCTGGGGAGCCTAGGTGGTGAGGCTTGTATCTAAGAGTGCAGTGGACTAGGCTTCCTGAAGCTTATCCCTGTCTGCATTCTTAGATATAGGTGTCAATTTGACTCTTTACAATGATGTTACCTGTGTTTTAAATCAGTGTAGGAAGCATATTGAGTTTGTTTGCATAGAGGAATTGTATTTTGTAAAATTGTGAAGCTCCATGAGAAAGCGTTTGCCTCAGTCTTATTCCTGTTGTGAGGCAGGTGCAAGATTTTGCCTCAGTCTTATCCCTGCTGTGAGGCAGATGATTGTTAATAGGATCTGTGCTGTGTTTCCTAAATGTGATGTCAAAAACGATTTTGGGGAAAATAAATGTTTTTTACATTTTTGAGTATAATGTGGCGCAGATGTTTAAAAAGTGACGCATCTACCTACATGCGTCAATTTTTAAATATGGGGCAAAAAGGTACTTGTTTGGGCTTTCCTGGGGAGCGTAGGTGGTGAGGCTTGTGTCTAAGAGTGCAGTGGACTAGGCTTCATGAAGCCTATCTCTGCTGCATTCTTAGACACAGGTGTTTTGAGGCAAAATTCTAATCTTCTAATTTTTTTTTTATTTGAAAAGGAACAAAATGAGGGGTTTCATTTTGCCATAGAAATTTTATATATATATATATATATATTCACTGAAAAAACCATAGGTTTCACACCAGTTATAGTTAGGAATTAGCATTTAAAAAACCTATTAAATTCACTGAAAAAACCATAGGTTTCACACCAGTTATAGTTAGCTGGAAATTTTACTCGCATAAAACTATTGAAATTCCCACGTTATAGTTAGTTGGACTCACTATAACTTGCGCGTGCAATGCACTGCTGATTATTATTATTATTATTATTATTATTACATTTATTAAGCGCGCAGCTACCCGGAGGTTTCCCGGCGCTAAGGCAAATAGAGCAGTATACAGGGTGGAAGGAGCGTCAGGACAGCAGTTTACATATTAAAAAGCCAGGTCTTAATTCCTTTACGGAAAGTCAAGAAGCACATTTCAGAACGCAGAGGGAGGGGTAGGGAGTTCCAAAGAGAAGGTGCCAACAGGGAGAATGAGCGACCTCCCATTTTAGCTCTCTTGACACGCGGTATCCTGAACTTATTCTGGGTAGATGACCTAAGTGTGCGAGGTGGAAGATATTGCTGCACTAGAACAGATAGGTAGTGTGGAGCTTTTCCAGTCATGATCTTGTGCATAAGACATAGTGCCTTGAATTTGACTCTGCTCTCAATTCGCAGCCAGTGTAGTTTACGCATATGAGACGTGGCTGAGGTTCTGGCGGGTAGGTTACAAATAAGGCGAACAGCCATATTTTGTACCACCTGGTACTTCTTAGTTACCTCCTTGCAGGCACCCAGGAGTAGGATGTTACCATAGTCCAGGCGTGAGGTGACAAGAGCCTGGACTACAGTTCTCAGGGTGTCCGCAGGCAGCATCCACGTGATTTTCCTCAGCCACCTGATGATGGTAGTACAGGTGGCTGAGACTTTCACGACGTGTTGCCTGAAGGACAGTTGATTGTCAAGGAGGACCCCAAGATTACGAGCAGTAGTAGTTGGGGTAGGAAGGGGGCCCATCTCCGGCGGCCAATGTTGTGGGCCCCAGAGCGGGGTGTCAGAGCCAAACAGGAGCAGTTCTGTTCTCTCCCCGTTCAGTTTTAATTTGTGCTCAAATATCCATGCTGATATCTGTTTTAGTCCAGCTTGAAGAGAGGAAGAGGGAAAATGTTTGTTGGTGGAGAGTGAGTAGATGACTTGCGTGTCATCGGCATAGGAATAAATAGTGAGACCTGCCTGTTCCGCCAAAAAAGCAAGAGGTCTAACATATAAATTAAAGAAAAGAGGGCTGAGAATAGACCCTAGTGGGACACCGTGATTGGAGGGGAATATTGATGAGACGGATGTAGAAGAAAAAACTTGAAACGTGCGATGACGTCACATATTACATCACTCATGACATGGTCAGTGACATCACTCATGACATCACTGATGACACCATCCAGTGAATGTGTGTCTTTCTGAAAAATAAATATTAGTGAGTAATGTTTAAATATTTAAATATATGTATTAATGTTTCACTTTGTGTATAAGTGGCTGCATGGGTTGGTGAGTAGCTACATGTGTAGGTATATGGGTTATTAGATTTTTTTTATATCAATATGAGTGTCTATATGTTTGGTGGGGGTGTTACTTAGCACATAGCACTTAGCACATAGATGCATGAATGACTGACTCTCTCTTTGTATGTGTTTTGAAGACAGCATATGTGCAGGACTGTATGGGTGGATGAGTGTGTATATGTGTGTGTCAGTGAGTGAATGACTGTCTCACTAGTGTCTTTATCAGTAACTACATATGTTTTAATCTAGTATATGTGAATATTGATGTATATAAGTGAGTATATGTGAGAGTGAGGGATTCTAAGAGTTCCTGTTTAAATTAGTATGTGTTTCTATAAGTGATTGTTTAAGCGAGTAAGTATGTGTAAGTTTCCTTAGAAGTAAAGTGGTAGTGTGTGTATAGCTGTATATGCTAATGAATGGATGTTCAATAGTTTATTTGCATGTGTGAGTATGTGTGTGAGTAACTTTTGGATGCCTGTCAGTGTGTAACAGGATGTATAGATGTATCACTACATATGATGAGTGAGTATATGTATGAGTGACTATATAGAACTGTTGGTGAATGAGTGGATGTATATATAGATGGTGGAATTATTGAATTGGTTGTTGTAACTGGTATGGGTATCTCCATTTTTTTGAAAATTTTAGTTTCTATTTTTGAATATGTGTTTCAAGGGTTACATTACAGTGAAAGGAGGTCTGTCACTCTGTCACAAGGATGGTGTCATCAGTGATGTCATGAGTGATGTCACTGACCATGTCATGAGTGATGTAATATGTGACGTCATCAGCAGTGCATTGCACGCGCAAGTTATAGTGAGTCCAACTAACTATAACGTGGGAATTTCAATGGTTTTATGCGAGTAAAATTTCCAGCTAACTATAACTGGTGTGAAACCTATGGTTTTTTCAGTGAATATATATATATATATATGTATATCTGTGTGTTCAGAGCAAAAACAAAGCAGCTCCACAAGCCCGCTGATCAGTATTCGAGGTATTTATTCACATAACAGAAAGACACCTTTTGAAAACATCCGTGGTCGTCGTCACTTGACCCCTTCCCGGGTCAGACCCCATTTAAAGATACAGAGTGCATACGTGGACACCACAATTCAATGAACAGACATAAAAGAAATATGGCATGTAAACACAAAATAAAAGTAAACCTGTGTGCTCAGTAGCAAGTACATCAGTACAGCATGCATAATTACATGATGACAGAAGCCTCGATTAGTAGGCATAATGGTGTCCTAATATTTTTCCTTGTGCGGGTTAACTCTCTGTCCATTGGGGTGAATGCATAGTTTATGGGGAAGTGCAGACTACAAATAAGGACGTGCTGGTTATAATACCCTATGTAATAAGTGTGGTTTTGGTTGTGCTGTGGTGTTGTCAGTTACATTTGTGCAAGGCAATGGTTTTCTTGAGGAGTGTAGGAGATGCAGAGATTATGGTATAGTGCCAAAATTGTGGGTAAACTGTTGTGGTACAGTTACCATGTATTCTGGTGTTCGCTGTATGTTCTCCTGTGTGTGTTCATTGGTTTAGTGCCAAGGTCTAAGGTGGACAGCATTAGGGTGACTATGGTGTCTATGAGTAGTGAGGTTTGCAGAGGACGTTCTTCCACTCTTGGTGCGCCTAACTTTATAAGAGATGAGTCAGTCCATTGATAAACCCTATCCCAGTGTACCTGTAATGACAAGTTGAAACAATGCAATTAATAACAGCAATGTCACTAGTTTTCATCTGCACAGTTTCTAAATCACTTATTGCATATGTATCCCAGAGGTAAAATGCCAGATATCTATTAGCATAACATCCTGAAACACCAACAATTCTAACAATGTTTAGCTTGAAAGATTCTCAAGGACAATGTTCAAACAAACAGATAAAAACAGTGAAGTTAAGAAGGGGTTTCGAAGTGTGAGGACTCAGGCCTACAATGGGTGGTACAAGCTAAAGCTATTCTATAAGTGGGAGTGTATCTCCTCATCCAAATTGAGCCCTCCTGGGAACTGGGTGCCCGCCTGTAGGATGAAGCAGGATTCTAACCTATGCCAAGCCGCCTGTCGGTTGCCGCCTCTGGGGTTCAGACTCACTGAGTCCAGGCCAAAGTATTTGGCCTGTGACCAATCTCCATCATCTTTGTCAGAAAAGTGTCTGGCTGTGTTGTAGCTATGGTCTTTGTTACTAATGGCCCTCCAGTGTTCTAAAAACAGTTTTTTCACTGGAAATGTCGTACAGCCAATATACCACAGGCGACACAGGCACACAATTGTGTACACTACAAAGTCAGTACTAGAATGAATCATTCTTGGGATCTTCCAATTAGTTTTGACTCTTTCTAAGGTGGCTTCTGTTACATTGCTACTATGTCTACCAGCTTTACAGTTTCTGCACCTGTGGAAACCCTTAGTTTGTTTCAGACAGTTAGTCTCTCTAGTCTGGAGGTGGTTGTGTACGAGAATGTCTCTGAGTGAGGTACTTCTCCTGTAGGTATATATATATTATATATATATATATATATATATATATATATATATATATATATATATATATATATATATATATATATATATATATATATATATATATATATTTATTTATATATGAACACAGGTTTCCACGAACAGCAAAACGGACTCAACTCCAGCCGCTACACCGCCAAGAAACAGGAGACCCAAATTTTTCTGTGAGTAATTTTATTCCGCAACGTATATATACATGTATAATATGAAGTTATAGTTCGATCTGCTTTTCCATAGATGGAACATTTTTTGGTGTGTTAATAACGTTGGCCCCATTTGACAAATCTCCACAAAACCTTTTTTTAAAACAGTTCATCCACCTCAGCTCCTTCCAGGAAAGGTTCAGGGTGACCTGCCCAGTGGGGCTGAGAAAAAAGGACCCCAAACTACAAAATCTGCATGCATTCTTTAAGACAGGTTTTAGCAAAAACTGCCTAACGGAATTATACCAAATTCAGCAGGAAGCTAAATCTTGGTCCACAGATTGGGGGTTTTGTGATTTGGTATAAATAAGTTCAGCAATTTTTGACATAGTGATGGCCCTCAAATGTTCTAAAACTCTTTTTGGCTTTGTGAATTGTACTGCCTATATAAAATTTGTTGCATGGACATCTCAGTCAGTGCACACAGAAATCATAATTACATGTTAGGTTTTGAGGATCTCAAATTTCTGCCAGTCAGAGATAAATTAAATAGTTTTAACATCTTCACTGTATTTACACGTCTTGCATTTGGTGCATCTAAAGAATTGGATTGGTTTTAAATCTTATTGTTAAAATGTTGTGACACACCATGTCTTTTATGGATTTGCTTTTCCTATAGCTACTCTGGGGTAGTTGTCCAGATGTTTGGCAAGAATACCGTCTGTGAGATATGCCAACATTTACGAAAAAGCCTGTTTAACATCATGAGATGTTCTATTGGAAAAGGTGAAATATCTAATGGTAGGAGGTTCTCTGCTTGGTTACTGTTTGCTCACTAATAGGTCCTCCCTTTTAACTCTCACAAATCTATCCAAAGGTTTTTATATATTCTGTGAGGAGGACCCTCTCTTTTGCAATTGTTGTGTCATAGTTATAGTTTATTTGGCAAATGCTTCATTTGAACTGATTTGTCTCCATACTCCAAGTAATTCCCCGTAGGGGATACTCTGACTCAAGTTCGAAGGGAGGCTGCAAGTGGCATGTAACAGGCTGATTTTCTTCTGTGTAAGTTGTTTTTCAACTTATTGTTCTTAACCTCCAGCTGTAAGTCCAGAAATTCAATTTTATATTTGTCAATCGGACTTGTGAACTTCAATTTTAGGGTGTTGGGATTGAGTATATCTACAAAGTGCTTAGCTGAGGATAATAGCCCTTTCAAAACGGAGAAGTTGTCATCTATATACCTCACTCAAAGGATGACAAGATCATCAAAATGATGGGTTTTACTGACCACCTGTTCCTCCCACCAGCCCAGGTATAGACCTGTGTAGCTGGGTGCGCAACAGGCACCCATCGCCGCTCTCTGGGTTTGGCAATAGATTCGGTCAAATAGGAGTAGTTATTGACGAGGCAGTAACACATCATATCTATTAACATCTCTGTGTGTAAACAATAAGAGTGTGTTCGGAATATCCAGAAGTATCTACAGGCTGGAAGGCCTAGATCATGTGGTATGCATGTGTAAAGGCTATTTACATCTAAACAAATGAGATGATAATTTCCTTCTCATGCTATTCCATCAATGATGTGTAAGAAGTACCCAGTGTCTCTAATGTATGAGGATAGATTTTCCACAAAAGAACTAAGTAAGAAATCAACATATTGTGAGGTGTTCTCCAATTAGTCTGCCTGGTGGGGACGTTGTGTAGTTGGGAAGAAAATACAGTGTTGAAAAGCTTGGAAAGTTGCATTTGCATTTAAGAACAGGTATTCTTCCCACTCAAGTAGGCCTTGGTCCTTCCACTCAGTCAATTTATCGTAATAGATCTTGTTCGTCTTCAACACCTCTTTCTTATTAGACAAATTATTTATAGATGTGTCATTCAGTTGTCTGTGGCCTTCCCTTAAATGCATTTCAATAGGAAGTACAACTACATTGCCACCTTTGCCTGATTGCTTTATCACAATGTCATGTATGTTTTTTAGTTCTTTGATGGCTTGATGGTGACGGCTTGCAGATTGCCCCTGTTGGTAGTTGTTTTGTATCTTATTTTCCTCAGTACAACCCTCCTTTCTCAAATATCTCAAAGGCATCGCTAGTCATGGGAGGAACAAATACTGATTTGGGTTTGAAATCACTGGGAAAACTCATGACAGACTCAAAATTCAAGTTGATTCAATTCTGCACAGGGTCTCCTACAATGTCATCTCCTTCTTCCAAAGTGATCAAAGTGTGTGGAAAATTGATGTCACTAATGTGCAGATTGGAAAGCTTAGGTGTAGTAACATTATGTTTGTATTTGTTACATTGTACCTTAAACCATCTTTTCAGTTTGGGTTTCCTAGTGAAATGGAACAGGTCAATGTGACTTTATGTGAAGTCAAGATTGGTTGTAGGACAGAATCTCAATCCTAAAGATAAGATTTTTATCTGTGAGATGCTTAGAGTGTATTGAGATGGATTTACCACATTTCTCTTTAACTCTTTTATTTTGTTGCTGCCCTTGTTCTCATGCTCATTGAGCCGCTGGCGCTTGCTGTTGTGTCTGTACCTCTTCTGTTTTGTCCTCTTCCTCCCTAACCTCATCTTTTTGGAGATCCTCTTGTTGGTTGTGCTTCCAATATTACTAATGTGAAGAGTTGAAATTCTTTAAAAAAATTGCTGTTTACTCCAACCATGTCTCAGGTTACTGAGGCATCACTTTGGTTTGAGTTGCTTCCTTCTTCCGTTTTGATATTAACTGTCATATTGCTGGGCTGTGTATTGTTGCTTGCCACTGCTCCACTTCTGTTGATCGTGCTTTGACCATTTTGACTGGTCTGCCCTTGTTGCTTTAGGTGTATTCTGCTGACTTTCTTATCAAAGGTGAGTATCTGGCCTGTTCATAATCCCTGCAATCTCTATAGAATTTCCTTTGTTTTTATGCTTTGCTTCCTTCTTCTTCTGCTTTGTCAGGTTTTGTGTTTATCAAATTCCTGATTTGTGCACATGTTGGTTCGAAGTGCTGTTATTTTGTCAATTTCTTCCAGCAGTTTATCCCTTTCTCTCCATGTATACTTACTGAAATCTTTAACATCACATTTGAACATTGACGAGTGTTCACAACCCACTCCTCTAACATCTCGGAATCAGGGTCTTGGTAGGTGGGTATGATAAAAATCCTTAATCCCTTCGGGATTCTTTCACCTTCTATGCATTCTATGTATTTTTGTGGCATTTCAGCCTCCAACCATTTAGATTGCTCTTTCTTCAACAATTTGCCTATTTTGTCCCATAGCTGTGTTTTGGATGTTAGTCTATTTCCAATTTTAACAGATTCAGCTCAGCATTGGGATCAAGCTGGGAGTGTTTGAATAAGTATTCTGCTAGTTCCTTCCATTTTGTTTCTCTTTGTCCTGTCATGTTGAAGTCAAGCTGTTAAATTCTGACTTTCTTAACTGAAACTAAATGGCCAATCCTTTGCTGCCCTTGGATGATAGTGAAGCATAAATTACATGCCAACTTTGTCTATGTATGCCCGTATCAATCAAATCCTTCCAGATAGGAGGGCGCATGGCATTCTTGCGCAGCCAGCAATTTCCACGGAAATCTCCAAACTGTTCCTTTTGCACCAATTGCCCAAAAAGGATTGCTATCACACCGGAGTCAGTAGTTATTCTTTTTTAAAGTGCTATAGTTAGCGGGTTTCGGCCATCATGCAACCTTTGTGCCCATGAAGGGCACCATTTTGGAAACGTATTTAAAGTGCATATGTGGAAAGTCATACTAAACATAAAAGACAAACTTCTGAAAGTACTTCATGCTGTACAATCAACCTTCAAATTTATGACTAAGTATACATAATCGGTGTGGATTGCACTAGGTCATCCTAGTCTTAAATACTTTGCTGCAAAAAATGACAAAAGGCTTTGCTATACTTTTCTATCTTGGTGTGCAACTCACTGTGGTAATTCTATGATTAAAATCTGCTGCACAAACAAAACATTTGGCGAGAGCATATTTATGGTGTCAGTGGTGTTGTAGAGGTTTTATGTAAAGGAGCTCCTTTCCATCGAAAAGTTCTTAATTACCCAGGGTTGTCTACTTTCTATTTGGCATAATTTACACAACACTTTAAGCTTAAAAAATGAATGTTTATAACTTGTAAATATATATATATATATATATATATATAATATAAATGTGTTCTATTTATATCTCCAATAACACAATCCTCTTGATCTTGAAGGAAAACTCAGACACTTCTGGGTGTGTGAACATTTGTTTATTGATTGTGAAGCCTTCCCGACTCATGAACAAGGCCATGGCTGAAACGCGTCAGGAAGGCTTCACTATTGGAAACCCAGCTCAGACCGCCGCCACAACTAAAAGCCCCAGAACTCTGGGACTCATGTATTCACACACACACACGCACACACACACAGCACACATGCACACACACATATATATATATATATAAATGTGTGTATATGTTATATATCTATATCATATATACATTTATACACATATACACACATACACACATACATACATATATATATTCACTTAAAAAACCAAAGGTTACAGGGACGTTATAGTTAGGAAATAGAATTTTAAAAAACCTGAGAAATTCACTGTAAGAACCAAAGGTTACAGGGACCATATAGTTAGGCTCGTACAAAAGCATAGAAGTTTAGCAGTTATAGTTACCTGAGCTAACTATGACTTATGCCCCCACAATGCACTGCTTATGACCTCACATATTACATCACTCATGACATGGTCAGTGACATCACTGATAACATCACTGATGCCATCTCAAACTATAACATCCCTATAATCTTTGTCTTCTTCAGTGAATTTGTAAGGTATTTTATAATCTATTTCCCAACTATAACACCCCTGAAAACTTTGATTTTTTAAGTGATTTTCTAAGTTTTTTTTAACTAGTTGCTGCATTTACAGAGTGGTGGAGGAAGGGGTGGGGGCCTTCGAACAGCTCTCAGCAATCCAGCCGTGTGGGACTTACTGAAGTTTAGAGGAGGGGTTCTTGGCCTTCAAAGACCCTCAGCATTCAAGAGGTCTTCTGTCCCCAACCTGTAGTGCACCAGGAGTCACGTTTGAAGAGTGATAGAGAAAGGGGGTGGGGCCTCCGACCAGCTCACAGCAATCCCACTGAATGGAACTTACTGGAGGTGACAGGAAGGATTCTTGGCTCCCAATGATCCTCAGCATTCAAGGGGATGTCATTCCCCAACCAGTAGTGTGTCAGGAGGCGTGTTTGCAGAGTGGTGGAGAAAGGGGGCATGGCCGTCGAAGACTTCAGAGCAATCCCGCTGTGTGGGACCTACTAGAGGTTTAAGTTTAAGTTTAAGTTTAGGAACTTGTATAGCGCACTACTCACCCAGAGGGTCTCAAGGCGCTTTGGGGGAGGGGGTGCATTATTTATCGAATATCCATGTTTTAAGTTCCTTTCTGAAGGAAATGTGGTTCTGAGTAAGGCGGAGGTGAGTGGGGAGAGAATTCCAGGTCTTGGCCGCCAAGTAGGAGAAGGATCTTCCTCCCATGGTGGATCTATGGATGCGCGGAACTGCGGCGAGGGCTTGATTGGAGGATCTTAGTTGGCGGGTGGGTGTGTAGAAGGACAGTCATGTGTTGAGGCATTTGGGTCCTAGTTTGTAGAGGGCCTTGTGTGCGTGGGTGAGGAGACGGAACGTAATTCTCTTGTTGACTGGAAGCCAGTGGAGGTCTTTCAGGTGACCGGTAATGTGGTCTTGGCGAGGGATGTCCAATATGAGTCTGGCTGATGCGTTTTGGATGCGTTGGAGTTTTTTCTGTAATTTGGCTGTGATTCCGGCGTAGAGGGTGTTTCCATAGTCCAGTCGGCTAGTGACCAGTGCGTGGGTGACAGTCTTTCTTGTCTCGGAGGGGATCCAACGGAATATTTTTTGGAGCATACGAAGTACGTTGAAGCAAGAGGAAGAGACGGCGTTGACTTGTCTGGTCATCGAGAGAGAGGAGTCTAGGATGAAGCCTAGGTTACGTGCATGGTCTGTGGGGATGGGTGCTGTGCCCATGGCCACCATGAGTCGTCCCAGGCAGAAGGGGAAGATCCTAGGATGAGGACTTCCGTTTTGTCTGAGTTAAGTTTTAGGCGGCTGCTTTTCATCCATTCGGCTACTTCTTTCATGCCCTCGTGAAGGTTGGTTTTGGCGGTGTTAGGGTCTTTGGTGAGGGAAAGGATCAGCTGGGTGTCGTCAGCGTAAGAGATGATGTTGAGGTTGTGTTGTCGCGCGATGGATGCGAGTGGACTCATGTAAACGTTGAAGAGGGTGGGACTGAGTGATGATCCTTGTGGTACTCCGCAGATGACTTCGCTGGCCTCTGAATTGAATGGGGGAAGTCGGACTCTCTGGGTTCTCCCGGCGAGGAACGAGATGATCCAGTCCAAGGCTTTTCCTTGTATGCCGATGTTGCTGAGGCGTTGAATGAGGGTGCTATGACAGACTGTGTCGAAGGCGGCGGAGAGGTCGAGTAGGATGTGGGCGACTGTTTCTCCGTTGTCCAGTAGTGTTCGGATGTCGTCTGTCGCTGCAATGAGGGCGGTTTCAGTGCTGTGTTTGGCTCGAAAGCCGGACTGTGAGGTGTCGAGGGAGTTGCTGTATTCGAGGAAGGCGGCGAGCTGGCTATTGACGGCTTTCTCAATGACTTTGGCAGGGAATGGGAGGAGGGAGATGGGGCGGTAGTTCTTAAGTTCAGAGGGGTCTGCTGTGGGTTTCTTCAGGAGGGCGCTGAGTTCGGCGTGTTTCCAGCTTTCTGGGAAGATAGCGGAGTAGAAGGAGCAGTTGATGACATCACGGAGATGGGGTACGATGATGGAGTCTGCTTTGTTGAAGATGTGGTGGGGACAGGGGTCGGTTGGCGAACCTGAATGGATGGAGTTCATTAGGCGGATGGTGTCTTCAGTGGTGATTAGGTTCCAGGCGTTAAGGTTGTTAGAGCGCGGTTTAGTTTCGGAGGTGGGTGGAGTGGACTGTTCTTTGGAAATGTTCTCAAAGCTATTATGTATGTCGGCGATTTTGTTGTAGAAGAAGGAGGATAGCGAATCGCAGAGGTCTTGGTAGGGAGTAATGTCGTATGAGGCTGCGGTGGGGTTGGTAAATTCTTTGACGATGTTGAATAGTTCCTTGCTGTTATGGGCGTTGTTGTCGAGTCGATCCTTGAATGCTGATTTCTTGGTGGATCGGATCAATTGGTGGTGTTTGCGGGTGACTGTCTTGAAGGAGGTCAGGTTGTCAGTGGTTGGGGTTTTTCTCCATGTTTTCTCGAGAGTACGGCATAGTTTCTTGGATTTCTTAAGGTCATCGTTGAACCAGGGGGACTTTTTGCTACCCTGTTTGGTTTGGTGGTTTTTCAAGGGTGCTAATTCTTCAACACTGTGAGTGATCCATTGTTTGAGTTTGGTGGCAGCTTGGTTTGGGTCCGATGAGAGGGCAGGAGGGTTTTGGTTGAGCGATGTGAGAAGTTGGTCGGTGGTGATTTTGTTCCAGTTTCTTCGTGGAATAGGTTGTGGGGGGTTGTGGGTCGAGGTGGTTTTGTAGCTGAAGTGAACACAACTATGGTCCGTCCAATGGAGAGTTGTGGTGCGATCGAAGGAGATGTGTTTGCTGGAGGTGAAGATTGGGTCGAGCGTATGTCCGGCTACATGGGTGGGGGTGTCAACAAGTTGTTTGAGTCCGAGATTGGCCAGGTTGTCCAGAAGGGTGGTGGTGTTGCTGTCGTTTTTCTTTTCCAGGTGGAAGTTGAGGTCTCCCAGTAGAATGTAGTTCTCGGAGGCGAGGGCATGTGGGCTGATGAAGTCCGTGATGTCTTCGCTGAATTGTTTACGGGTTCCTGGTGGCCTGTAGATGAGGGTGCCTCTAAGTGTGGTCCTGGGGTCGGTGTGGATCTGGAAGTGGAGGTGTTCGCCGGTTGTAAGGTTATCGTCGAAGCTGGTCGTGATTCTGATGGTGTTCTTATAGACGATGGCGATGCCTCCTCCTAATTGGTTGGTGCTGTCTTTTCGGATGATCTTGTAAGCGTCCGGGATGGCTATGGCGATGTCGGGAGTTGATGATGCGTTCATCCAGGTTTCTGTAAGGAAGGCGATGTCCGGTGAAGCAGTGTCGAGTAGGTCCCAGAGTTCAGTGGCGGGTCTGTGGACTGAGCGGGTGTTCAGCAGGATGCACTTTAGGTGGTTAGAGTCGGAGCTGTGTTTGGAGTTAGTGGGTTTGATGTGGGTCTTGATGCAGGCGAACTTGCAGGAGTGGCAGGTGAAGGGACCGTGGGTACGCTCTGGGCCGGCTTCGTAGCATTGGGGTGAGCGTCCGGGGTTAAGGGCTAGGAGGGTGACTGCGTCATACGTAATGCGGGGGGGGGGTGCGATTTCCGGGGGCCAGGGGATCTGGCGCTGGGCGCGGTCCAGGCGCGGACGGGCGTAGACGGGCTTACCTTTGGCGCAACAGTTGGAAATGGCACTCTTTGCAGGGTTATCCCCAAACTTTTAGCATCTTCCTCCTTTATTTTTCCTGACCTGTGATTGTTGGCTATAGGACTCCGGGCACTTTACCACTGCTGATCAGTGCATAGCACATGCTCTACCTTCTGACATACACTGCACCCTGCCCAGGGGGTACCTTGGGCCTTCCATATGGGTGTCCAATGTATACAGAAATGGAAGGGTTAGGCCTGGCCAGTGGGGACACTGGTCAGGTCAGTATGACAGGTAGCAACTGCACACAAGCACTGCAGTGGCAGGCCTGAGACACCATTTTAGGGCTACTCAGGTATGTGGCACAATCAGTGCTGCAGGCCCACTAGTATCATTTGAATCACCAGCCCTGGCACACTCAGTGCACTTTACTAGGGACCTAGTGGTAAAACAAATATGCCAATCATGGATAACCAATCATAATAACAATTTATACAGACAGCATATGCACTTTAGCACTGGTCATCAGTGGTAAAGTGCCCAGAGTCCTATAGCCAACAACCGCAGGTCAGGAAAAATAAAGGAGGAAGAAGCAAAAAGTTTGGGGATAACCCTGAAAAGAGGGCCATTTCCAACAGTAACAGTTACTTATATATATTGCCACGGTATACTGTTGAAAGTTCGTGGTATACCGTGGTACATTCAAATGATAAGGCACCATGTGATTGGCTAATGGCTGTGTTTACCAAATGTAAAAAGCAGCCATGTCTTTTTCAGTACATTTTGTCTGTGTTCTAGGTTTCGCTGCATTCTAGGTTAAGGCTTTAGGTCTTGGTAAGTACTAGGTTTTATTGCTGGTCCCTACCGATTCCCCCTTTGGTGAAGTGTTAATTGGTAGAGAAATGTATTTATTATTTTCTTTATAAAACACACCACTCTACACTGTACGCTATCACACTCTATGCCACTTCATTTTATGACACTCCAGTGTACACAATACACTGTACACCCTTCCACTCGGTGCTACTTCACTGTCTGCTATTACTGTGTGCAACTTCACTCTACAACACTACGCTCTAAGCTGTTCCTCTATGCCTCTCCCCTTTATGCCTTTTCAGTGTGCACCACTGCACTCTACACTATTCCTCTGTATGCCACTGCACTTTACGCCACTCCACTGTGAGTCACTCCACAATGTACGCCACTCCACTCAATGACAATCCACTGTATGATATTACACTGTACATCAATCCATTCTACAACACTACACTCTACGCCACTCTACTCTATGCCAGCCCACTCTACCATACTACACTCTACCCTTTTGAATTGTATTACTCTACGGGCCAGATTTAGGACGGATTTCTGCATGCGCAAATGGGTTTTAGACCCATTTGCGCATTCAAAAAGCCTGTTGGCCATGTACTAATCCTATTTTGCGAGTCACAAATAATTTGCAACTTGCAAAATAGTGTTTAGCGACACGCTATTAGGAAGTGATGTTCTTTTCCTACTAGCGACCTCAATAGCCATGTAATAATGTTTTGCAATTGCGGTCGCGAAATATTCGCAGTTTACCACCCTTCTCAGAAGGGTGGTAAAGCGCTCACAGACGGGAAAGGGTCCCCAGCAGACCCCTTCCCCTATGGGAATGCATGCACAAACATTTTTTAAGAGCAGGCAGTGCTCCCAGGGACCACTGCCTGTCCTTAAAAAATGAAAATGAAAAGTTTAATTTTTTTAAATGCATCCCGTTTTCTTTTAAGGAAAACGGCCTGCACTAAAAAAAACTGCTCTATTTAAAAGCAGTCCCAAACACTGAGACATGAAAGGAGTGTGGCAGCCTGCTCAGCAACCCCAAATTAAATTTGTTTTTATCTGTACTGATGATGGATGATATCCAGAAACACTTGTCTACAGATTTAGAGCACTAACCTGCACCAACTTTGCTGCTATACACCTGCCAAATTTGAAGCAAGCATGTACCATGAACTGCATTGACCAGAACGCTATGGGGTGAACTGTGCTAGGAGGTGAAGCAGTATGATCCCACCCCTTCATGTTTGAAAAGGCTCCCTTGAGCCATTGAGCTGACGAGCTTGTGGAGATGCACCTGATGCACCTGTTAGATTAGATTAGATTAAAATATTTATAGAGTGCATGGCTGCCTCGGTAACAAGGCGTCCCAGCGCTGGAGCAAGACGAGGTGGAGAGCGAGAACAGGTGTTAGGTCAGGAGTTAGATCTGAGAAAAGAGCCAGGTTTTCACATGATGTCTAAGGGCCATGTGGTCTGGTTCGGCGCGAATGTGAAGAGGAAGAGAGTTCCAGAGAGCGGGTGCCAGTCATCTAAAAGATCGGCCACCGGATCTCGCTTTACGTATACGAGGAGTGCGAGCAAGGCATTGGTTTGCAGATCTCAGCGCGCGCGAAGGAGTGTACAAAGTGCACAGATCATTAAGAATGTCTGGGGCTATTCCTTTCAGTATCTTGTGCATGGTACAGAGCGTCTTAAAACTAACCCACTGTTCGATAGGCAGCTGATGAAGCCGATGAAGAAGGTTAGAGGAATGGCTGAATTTCGGGAGGGCAAAGATGGCACGGGCTGCCGCATTCTGAACCCGCTGCAATCTCTTAATCACGGACCTATTGGAGCTGAGGAAGAGCACATTGCAGTAGTCCAGGCAGGCCAGGATAGAGCCTTGGATAATCAACTGGCGTGTTTGGGCGTCGAAAAATCCCAGATTTGGTTTCAAGCCACGTAATGTCCCAAAGCATTTCCCAGCCACTGATTTAGCATGTATTTCAAAATTCATATCTTTATCCAGTATGACGCCCAAGTTTTTTGCCATGGGTTTAGGGTCAAGGGGCTACCCAGTGTCGAAGGCCATCATTCATTGGTCCATAGATGAGAGTCTCTGCCCACCAGAAGGATTTCAGATTTGGTGGAGTTCAATTGAAGACAATTGGTTGTCATCCAATCTGCAATGACAGAGATATCTTCTCTAAATTTTTGTTTGTCCTGAGTGGAATTTTTGGATAAGGCGATTACCAGCTGGGTGCCGTCGGCGTATGACATCAAAGAAATTCCTCTTGCCTTGGCCATCTTGGTCAGGGGGCTCATATGAATGTTAAAGAGAGTAGGGCTCAGTGCGGAGTCCTGGGGGACCCCACAACAAAGTGGATGGACGTGAGAGGGAACAGGGGGGATGTCACTTGAAACGTACGATCAGACAAGATGGAGGAGAGCCAAGCCAGTGCCGTATTTCCAATTCCTATCTCCTGTGCACCTGTGAGAGGTACTGAGATCTGAAAGGATTGTGGCAGCCTGCTCAGCAACCCCAAATTAAATCTGTTTTTATCTGTACTGATGATGGATGATATCCAGAAAAAGGTGTCTACAGATTGACAGCTCTAACCTGAAACAACGTTATTGGAATATTCCTGCAAAATTTGAACTAAGCATGTACCATGAACTGCATTGACCAGAATGCTATGGGGCGAACTGTGCTGGGAGGTGAAGCAGTGTTCTCTCACCCCTTCCTGTTTGAAAAGACTCCCTGGAGCCATTGAGCTGACGAACTTGTGGAGATGCACCTGTGCGCTTGTGAGAGGTACTGAGACCTGAAAGGATTGTGGCAACCCCAAATTAAATTCCTTTTTTATCTGTACTGATGATGGATAATATCCAGAAACACATGTCTACAAATTTACAGCACCAACCTGCACCAGATTTGGTGGAATACTGCTGCGAAATTTGAAGTAAGCATGTACCATGAACTGCATTGATCAGAATTCTATGGGGTGAACTGTGCTGGGAGGTGAAGCAGTGCGCTCCCACCCTTTCCTCTTTGAAAAGGCTCCCTTGAGCCATTGAGCTGATGAGCTTGTGGAGATGCACCTGTGCGCCTTTGAGAGGTACTGAGACCTTAAAGGATAGTGGCAGCCTGCTCAACAACCCCAAATTAAATTTATTTTTATCTGTATTGATGATGGATGATATCCAGAAACACGTGTCTACAGATTTACAGCACTAACCTGCACCAACTTTGGTGGAATATTCCGGCCAAATTTGAAGTAAGCATGTACCATGAACTGCATTGACCAGAATGCTATGGGGCGAACTGTGCTGGGAGTTGAAGCATTGTGCTCCCCCCCTTCCTGTTTGAAAAGCCTCCCTTGAGCCATTGAGCTGATGAGCTTGAGGAGATGCACCTGTGCGCCTGTGAGAGGTACTGAGACCTGAAATGATTGTGGCAACCCCAAATTAAATTTGTTTTTATATGTGCTGCTGATGGCTAATATCCAGAAACACGTGTCTACAAATTTCCAGCACCATCCTGGACCAAATTTGGTAGAATACTCCTGCGAAATTTGAAGTAAGCATGTACCATGAACTGCGCCTTTGATAGGTACTGAGACCTGAAAGGATAGTGGCAGCCTGCTCAACAACTCCAATTAAATTCATTTTTATCTGTACTGATGATGGATGATATCCAGAAACACGTATCTACAGATTTTTAGCACTAACCTGTACCACCTTTGGTGGAATACTCCTACGAAATTTGAAGTAAGCATGTACCATGAACTGCATTGACCAGAAGTCAATGGGGTGAACTGTGCTGGGAGGTGAAGCAGTGTGCTCCCCCCCTTCCTCTTTGAAATGGCTCCCTTGAGCCATTGAGCTGACGAGCTTGTGGAGATGCACCGGTGCGCTTGTGAGAGGTACTGAGACCTGAAAGGATTGTGGCAACCCCATATTAAATTAGTTTTTATCTGTACTGATGATGGATAATATCCAGAAACATGTGTCTACAAATTTACAGCACCAACATGGAGCAAATTTGGTGGAATACTCCTGCGAAATTTGAAGTAAGCATGTACCATGAACAGCGCCTTTGAGAGGTACTGAGACCGGAAAGGATAGTGGCAGCCTGCTCAACAACCCCAAATTAAATTCATTTTTATCTGTACTGATGATGGATGATATCCAGAAACACGTATCTACAGATTTTTAGCACTGACCTGTACCACCTTTGGTGGAATACTCCTACGATATTTGAAGTAAGCATGTACCATGAACTGCATTGACCACAAGTCTATGGGGCGACTGTGCTGGGAGGTGAAGCAGTGTGCTCCCCCCCTTCCTCTTTGAAATGGCTCCCTTGAGCCATTGAGCTGACGAGCTTGTGGAGATGCACCTGTGCGCTTGTGAGAGCTACTGAGACCTGAAAGGATTGTGGCAACCCCAAATTAAATTCATTTTTATCTGTACTGATGATGGATAATATCCAGAAACACGTGTCTACAAATTTACAGTACTAACCTGCACCAAATTTGGTGGAATACTCCAGCAAAATTTGAAGTAAGCATGTACCATGTACTGCATTGACCAGAATGCTATGGGGCGAACTGTGCTGGGAGGTGAAGCAGTGTGCTCCCACCCCTTCCTGTTTGAAAAGGCTCCCTTGAGCCATTGAGCTGACGAGCTTGTGGAGATGCACCTGTGCGCTTGTGAGAGGTACTGAGACCTGAAAGGATTGTGGCAACCCCAAATTAAATTCTTTTTTATCTGTACTAATGATGGATAATATCCAGAAACACGTGTCTACAAATTTACAGCACCAGCCTGCACCAATTTTTGGTGGAATACTCCTGCGAAATTTGAAGTAAGCATGTACCATGAACTGCACCTTTGAGAGGTACTGAGACCTGAAAGGATAGCAGCAGCCTGCTCAAAAACACCAAATTAAATTAATTTGTATCTGTACTGATGATGGATGATATCCAGAAACATGTGTTTGCAGATTTACAGCCCTAACCTGTATCACCTTTGGTGGAATACTCCTACGAAATTTGAAGTAAGCATGTATCAGGAACTGCATTGACCAGAAGTCTATGGGGCGAACTGTGCTGGGAGGTGAAGCAGTGTGCTCCCCCCTTCCTCTTTGAAGTGCCTCCCTTGAGCCATTGAGCTGACAAGCTTGTGGAGATGCACCTGTGCGCCTGTGAAAGGTACTGAGACCTGAAGGAGGCAGCCTCATCAGCAACCCCAAATTAAACTCGTTTTTTTCTGTACTGATGGAGGATGATATCCAGAATCACGTTTCTACAGATTAACAGCACTAACCTGCACCAACTTTGGTGGAATACTCCTGGGTAATTTGAAGTAAGCATGTACCATGAACTGCATTGACGAGAATTCTATGGGGCAAACTGTGTTGGGAGGTGAACCTGTGTGCTCGCACCCCTTCCTCTTTGAAAAGAATTCTTTGAGCCATTGAGCTGACTAGCTTGTGGAGATTCATCTGTGCGCCTGTGAGAGGTACTGAGACCTGAAAGGATGGTGGCAGCCTGCTCAGTAACCCCAAAATAAATTAGTTTTTATCTGTACTGATGATGGATGATATCCAGAAACACGTGTCTACAGATTTACAGCACTCACCTGCACCAACTTTGGTGGAATACTCCTGCAAAATTTGAAGTAAGCATGTACCATGAACTACATAGACCAAAATTCTTTGGGGCGAACTATGCTGGGAGATGAAGCAGTGTGCTTCCCCCTTCCTCTTTGAAATGGCTCCCTTGAGCTATTGAGCTGACGAGCTTGTGGAGATGCACCTGTGCGCTTGTGAGAGGTACTGAGACCTGAAAGGATTGTGCAAACCCCAAATTAAATTTGTTTTTATCTGTACTGATGATGGATAATATCCAGAAACACGTGTCTACAATTTTACAGCACCAACCTGCACCAAATTTGGTGGAATACTCCTGCGTAATTTGAAGTAAGCATGTACCATGAACTGCATTGATCAGAATTCTATGGGGCGAACTTTGCTGGGAGTGAAGCAGTGTGCTGCCTCCCTTTCCTCTTTGAAAAGGCTCCCTTGAGCCATTGAGCTGACGAGCTTGTGGAGATGCACCTGCGCACCTGTGAGAGGTACCGAGACGTGACAGGATTGCGGCAGCCTGCTCAGCAACCCCAAATTAAATTAGTTTTCATTTGTACTGATGATGGATGATATCCAGAAACACCTTTCTACAGATTTACAGCACTAACCTGCACCAACTTTGGTGGAATACTCCTGCAACATTTGAAGTAAGCATGTACCATGAACTGCATTGACGAGAATACTATGGGGCAAACTGTGTTGGGAGGTAAAGCAGTCTGCTCCCACCCCTTCCTCTTTGAAAAGGATTCCTTGAGCCATTGAGCTGACGAGCTTGTGGAGATTCACCTGTGAGCCTGTGAGAGGAACTGAGACCTGGAAGGATTGTGGCAGCCTGCTCAGCAACCCCAAATAAATTCGTTTTTATCTGTACTGATGATGGATGATATCCAGAAACTCGTGTCTACAGAGTTACAGCACTAACCTGCACCAACTTTGGTGGAATACTCCTGCAAAATTTGAAGTAAGCATGTACCATGAACTGCATTGACCAGAATGCTATGGGGCAAACTGTGCTGGGAGGTGAGGCAGTGTGCTCCCGTTCCTTCCTGTTTGAAAAGGCTCCCTTGAGCCATTGAATTCACGAGCTTGTGGAGATGCACATGTGCGCCTGTGAAAGGTACTGAGACCTGAAAGTGGCAGCCTGCTCAGCAACCCCAAATTAAACTCATTTTTATCTGTACTGATGATGGATGATATCCAGAAACACCTTTCTACAGATTTACAGCACTAACCTGCACCAACTTTGGTGGAATAGTCCTGTAACATTTGAAGTAAGCATGTGCCATGAACTGCATTGACGAGATTTCTTTGGGGCAAGCTGTGTTGGGAGGTGAAGCAGTGTGCTCCCACCCCTTCCTCTTTGAAAAGGATTCCTTGAGCCATTGAGCAGACGAGCTCGTGGAGATTCGCCTGTGCGCCTGTGAGAGGTACTGAGACCTGAAAGGATTGTGGCAGCCTGCTCAGCAACCCCAAAATAAATTAGTTTTTATCTGTACTGATGATGGATGATATTCAGAAACACGTGTCTACAGATTTACAGCACTAACCTGCACCAACTTTGGTGGGATACTCCTGCAAAATTTGAAGTAACCATGTACCATGAACTGCATTGACCAGCATTCTATGGGGTGAACTGTGCTGGGAGGTGAAGCAGTGTGCTCCCCCCTTCCTCTTTGAAATAGCTCCCTTGAGCCATTGAGCTGACGAGCTTGTGGAGATGCACCTGTGCGCTTGTGAGAGGTACTGAGACCTGAAAAGATTGTGCAAACCCCAAATTAAATTTGTTTTTATCTGTACTGATGATGTATAATATCCAGAAACACGTGTGTACAATTTTACAGCACCAACCTGCACCAAATTTGGTGGAATGCTCCTGCGAAATTTGAAGTAAGCATGTACCATGAACTGCATTGATCAGAATTCCATGGGGCGAACTTGGCTGGGAGGTGAAGCAGTGTGCTCCCACCCTTTCTTCTTTGAAAAGGCTCCCTCGAATCATTGAGATGACGAGCTTGTGGAGATGCACCTGCGCGCCTGTGAGAGGTACCGAGACCTGAAACGATTGTGGCAGCCTGCTCAGCAACCCCAAATTAAATGTATTTTATCTGTATTGATGATGGATGATATCCAGAAACACGTCTCTACAGATTTACAGCACTAACCTGCACCAACTTTGGTGGAATACTCTGGCCAAATTTGAAGTGAGCATGTACGATGAACTGCATTGACCAGAATGCTATGGGGCGAACTGTGCTGGGAGTTGAAGCATTGTGCTCCCCCCCTTCCTGTTTGAAAAGCCTCCCTTGAGCCATTGAGCTGATGAGCTTGAGGAGATGCACCTGTGCGCCTGTGAGAGGTACTGAGACCTGAAATGATTGTGGCAACCCCAAATTAAATTTGTTTTTATATGTGGTGATGATGGCTAATATCCAGAAACACGTGTCAACAAATTTCCAGCACCATCCTGGACCAAATTTGGTAGAATACTCCTGCAAAATTTGAAGTAAGCATGTACCATGAACTGCGCCTTTGATAGGTACTGAGACCTGAAAGGATAGTGGCAGCCTGCTCAACAACCCCAAATTAAATGTATTTTTATCTGTACTGATGATGGATGATATCCAGAAACACGTATCTACAGATTTTTAGCACTAACCTGTACCACCTTTGGTGGAATACTCCTACGAAATTTGAAGTAAGCATGTACCATGAACTGCATTGACCAGAAGTCTATGGGGCGAACTGTGCTGGGAGGTGAAGCAGTGTGCTCCCCCCCTTCCTCTTTGAAATGGCTCCCTTGAGCCATTGAGCTGACGAGCTTGTGGAGATGCACCTGTGCGCTCGTGAGAGGTACTGAGACCTGAAAGGATTGTGGCAACCCCATATTAAATTAGTTTTTATCTGTACTGATGATGGATAATATCCAGAAACACGTGTCTACAAATTTACAGCACCAACCTGGACCAAATTTGGTGGAATACTCCTGCGAAATTTGAAGGAAGCATGTACCATGAACAGCGCCTTTGAGAGGTACTGAGACCTGAAAGGATAGTGGCAGCCTGCTCAACAACCCCAAATTAAATTCATTTTTATCTGTACTGATGATGGATGATATCCAGAAACGTGTCTACAGATTTACAGCACTAACCTGCACCAACTTTGGGGGAATACTCCTGCCAAATTTGAAGTAAGCATGTACCATGAACTGCATTGACCAGAATGCTATTGGGAAAACTGTGCTGGGAGGTGAAGCATTGTGCTCCCACCCCTTCCTGTTTGAAAAGCGTCCCATGAGCCATTGAGCTGATGAGCTTGTGCAGATGCACCTAGGCGTCTGTGAGAGGTACTGAGACCTGAAATGATTGTGGCAACCCCAAATTAAATTTGTTTTTATATGTGCTGATGATGGATAATATCCAGAAATACGTGTCTACAAACTTACAGCACCAACCTGCACCAATTTTTGGTGGAATACTCCTGCGAAATTTGAAGTAAGCATGTACCATGAACTGCACCTTTGAGAGGTACTGAGACCTGAAAGGATAGCAGCAGCCTGCTCAAAAACACCAAATTAAATTAATTTGTATCTGTACTGATGATGGATGATATCCAGAAACACGTGTTTGCAGATTTACAGCACTAACCTGTATCACCTTTGGTGGAATACTCCTACGAAATTTGAAGTAAGCATGTATCAGGAACTGCATTGACCAGAAGTCTATGGGGCGAACTGTGCTGGGAGGTTAAGCAGTGTGCTCCCCCCTTCCTCTTTGAAGTGCCTCCCTTGAGCCATTGAGCTGACAAGCTTGTGGAGATGCACCTGTGCGCCTGTGAAAGGTACTGAGACCTGAAAGTGGCAGCCTCATCAGCAACCCCAAATTAAACTCGTTTTTTTCTGTACTGATGGAGGATGATATCCAGAATCACGTTTCTACAGATTAACAGCACTAACCTGCACCAACTTTGGTGGAATACTCCTGGGTAATTTGAAGTAAGCATGTACCATGAACTGCATTGACGAGAATTCTATGGGGCAAACTGTGTTGGGAGGTGAACCTGTGTGCTCGCACCCCTTCCTCTTTGAAAAGAATTCTTTGAGCCATTGAGCTGACTAGCTTGTGGAGATTCATCTGTGCGCCTGTGAGAGGTACTGAGACCTGAAAGGATTGTGGCAGCCTGCTCAGTGTCCCCAAAATAAATTAGTTTTTATCTGTACTGATGATGGATGATATCCAGAAACACGTGTCTACAGATTTACTGCACTCACCTGCACCAACTTTGGTGGAATACTCCTGCAAAATTTGAAGTAAGCATGTACCATGAACTACATTGACCAAAATTCTATGGGGCGAACTATGCTGGGAGATGAAGCAGTGTGCTCCCCCCTTCCTCTTTGAAATGGCTCCCTTGAGCCATTGAGCTGACGAGCTTGTGGAGATGCACCTGTGCGCCTGTGAAAGGTACTGAGACCTGAAAGTGGCAGCCTCATCAGCAACCCCAAATTAAACTCGTTTTTTATCTGTTCTGATGATGGATAATATCCAGAAACGCGTGTCTACAATTTTACAGCACCAACCCGCACCAAATTTGGTGGAATACTCCTGGGTAATTTGAAGTAAGCATGTACCATGAACTGCATTGATCAGAATTCTATGGGGCGAACTTTGCTGTGAGTGAAGCAATGTGCTGCCACCCTTTCCTCTTTGAAAAGGCTCCCTTGAGCCATTTAACTGACAAGCTTGTGGAGATGCACCTGCGCACCTGTGAGAGGTACCAAGACCTGAAAGGATTGTGGCAGCCTGCTCAGCAACCCCAAATTAAATTAGTTTTCATTTGTACTGATGATGGATGATATCCAGAAACACCTTTCTACAGATTTACAGCACTAACCTGCACCAACTTTGGTGGAATACTCCAGCAACATTTAAAGTAAGCATGTACCATGAACTGCATTGACGAGAATACTATGGGGCAAACTGTGTTGGGAGGTAAAGCAGTCTGCTCCCACCCCTTTCTCTTTGAAAAGGATTCCTTGAGCCATTGAGCTGATGAGCTTGTGGAGATTCACCTGTGCGCCTGTGAGAGGTACTGAGACCTGAAAGGATTGTGGCAGCCTGCTCAGCAACCCCAAATAAATTAGTTTTTATCTGTACTGATGATGGATGATATCCAGAAACACGTGTCTACAGATTTACAGCACTAACCTGCACCAACTTTGGTGGAATACTCCTGCAAAATTTGGAGTAAGCATGTACCATGAACTGCATTGACCAGAATGCTATGGGGCAAACTGTGCTGGGAGGTGAGGCAGTGTGCTCCCGTTCCTTCCTGTTTGAAAAGGCTCCCTCGAGCCATTGAATTCACGAGCTTGTGGAGATGCACCTGTGCGCTTGTGAGAGGTACTGAGACCTGAAAGGATTGTGCAAACCCCAAATTAAATTGGTTTTTATCTGTACTGATGATGGATAATATCCAGAAACACGTGTCTACAATTTTACAGCACCAACCCGCACCAAATTTGGTGGAATACTCCTGGGTAATTTGAAGTAAGCATGTACCATGAACTGCATTGATCAGAATTCTATGGGGCGAACTTTGCTGGGAGTGAAGCAGTGTGCTGCCACCCTTTCCTCTTTGAAAAGGCTCCCTTGAGCTATTGAGCTGACAAGCTTGTGGAGATGCACCTGCGCACCTGTGAGAGGTACCGAGACCTGAAAGGATTGTGGCAGCCTGCTCAGCAACCCCAAATTAAATTAGTTTTCATTTGTACTGATGATGGATGATATCCAGAAACAAATTTCTACAGATTTACAGCACTAACCTGCACCAACTTTGGTGGAATACTCCTGCAACATTTGAAGTAAGCATGTACCATGAACTGCATTGACGAGAATACTATGGGGCAAACTGTGCTGGGAGGTGAGGCAGTGTGCTCTCGTTCCTTCGTGTTTGAAAAGGCTCCCTTGAGCCATTGAATTCACGAGCTTGTGGAGATGCACCTGTGCGCTTGTGAGAGGTACTGAGACCTGAAAGGATTGTGCAAACGCCAAATTAAATTGTTTTTTATCTGTACTGATGATGGCTAATATCCAGAAACACGTGTCTACAATTTTACAGCACCAACCCGCACCAAATTTGGTGGAATACTCCTGTGAAATTTGAAGTAAGCATGTACCATGAACTGCACAATCAAAATTCTACGGGGCGAACTGTGCTAGGAGGTGAAGCAGTGTGCTCCCACCCTTTCCTCTTTGAAAAGGCTCCCTTGAGCCATTGAGCTGATAAGCTTGTGGAGATGCACTTGTGCGCCTGTGAGAGGTACCAAGACATGAAAGGATTGTAGCAGCCTGCTTAGCAACCCCAAATTAAATTCATTTTTATCTGTACTGATGAGGGATGATATCCAGAAACACATGTCTACAGATTTACAGCACTAACCTGCACCAACTTTGGTAGAATACTCCTGCGAAATTTGTAGCGTGCATGTACCATGAACTGCATTGAACAGAAGTCTATGGGGCAAACTGTGCTGGGAGGTGAAAAAGAATGCTCCCACCCTTTCCTCTTTGAAAAGGCTCCCTTGAGCCATAGAGCTGACAAGCTTATGGAGATGCACCTGTGCGCCTTTGAGAGGTACTGAGACCTGAAAGGATAGTGGCAGCCTGCTCAACAACCCCAGATTAAATTCATTTTTATCTGTACTGATGATGGATGATATCCAGAAACGTGTCTACAGATTTACAGCACTAACCTGCACCAACTTTGGGGGAATACTCCTGCCAAATTTGAAGTAAGCATGTACCATGAACTGCATTGACCAGAATGCTATTGGGAAAACTGTGCTGGGAGGTGAAGCATTGTGCTCCCACCCCTTCCTGTTTGAAAAGCGTCCCATGAGCCATTGAGCTGATGAGCTTGGGCAGATGCACCTAGGCGTCTGTGAGAGGTACTGAGACCTGAAATTATTGTGGCAACCCCAAATTAAATTTGTTTTTATATGTGCTGATGATGGATAATATCCAGAAATACGTGTCTACAAACTTACAGCACCAACCTGCACCAATTTTTGGTGGAATACTCCTGCGAAATTTGAAGTAAGCATGTACCATGAACTGCACCTTTGAGAGGTACTGAGACCTGAAAGGATAGCAGCAGCCTGCTCAAAAACACCAAATTAAATTAATTTGTATCTGTACTGATGATGGATGATATCCAGAAACACGTGTCTGCAGATTTACAGCACTAACCTGTATCACCTTTGGTGGAATACTCCTACGAAATTTGAAGTAAGCATGTATCAGGAACTGCATTGACCAGAAGTCTATGGGGCGAACTGTGCTTGGAGGTGAAGCAGTGTGCTCCCCCCCTTCCTCTTTGAAGTGCCTCCCTTGAGCCATTGAGCTGACAAGCTTGTGGAGATGCACCTGTGCGCCTGTGAAAGGTACTGAGACCTGAAAGTGGCAGCCTCATCAGCAACCCCAAATTAAACTCGTTTTTTTCTGTACTGATGGAGGATGATATCCAGAATCACGTTTCTACAGATTAACAGCACTAACCTGCACCAACTTTGGTGGAATACTCCTGCAAAATTTGAAGTAAGCATGTACCATTAACTGCATTGACGAGAATTCTATGGGGCAAACTGTGTTGGGAGGTGAACCTGTGTGCTCGCACCCCTTCCTCTTTGAAAAGAATTCTTTGAGCCATTGAGCTGACTAGCTTGCGGAGATTCATCTGTGCGCCTGTGACAGGTACTGAGACCTGAAAGGATTGTGGCAGCCTGCTCAGTAACCCCAAAATAAATTAGTTTTTATCTGTACTGATGATGGATGATATCCAGAAACACGTGTCTACAGATTTACAGCACTCACCTGCACCAACTTTGGTGGAATACTCCTGTAAAATTTGAAGTAAGCATGTACCATGAACTGCATTGACCAAAATTCTATGGGGCGAACTATGCTGGGAGATGAAGCAGTGTGCTCCCCCCTTCCTCTTTGAAATGGCTCCCTTGAGCCATTGAGCTGACGAGCTTGTGGAGATGCACCTGTGTGCTTGTGAGAGGTACTGAGACCTGAAAGGATTGTGCAAACCCCAAATTATTTTTTTTTAATCTGTACTGATGATGGATAATATCCAGAAACACGTGTCTACAATTTTACAGCACCAACCCGCACCAAATTTGGTGGAATACTGCTGGGTAATTTGAAGTAAGCATGTACCATGAACTGCATTGATCACAATTCAATGGGGCAAACTTTGCTGGGAGTGAAGCAGTGTGCTGCCACCCTTTCCTCTTTGAAAAGGCTCCCTTGAGCCATTGAGCTGACAAGCTTGTGGAGATGCACCTGCGCACCTGTGAGAGGTACCAAGACCTGAAAGGATTGTGGCAGCCTGCTCAGCCACCCCAAATTAAATTAGTTTTCATTTGTACTGATGATGGATGAAATCCAGAAACACCTTTCTACAGATTTACAGCACTAACCTGCACCAACTTTGGTGGAATACTCCAGCAACATTTGAAGTAAGCATGTACCATGAACTGCATTGACGAGAATACTATGGGGCAAACTGTGTTGGGAGGTAAAGCAGTCTGCTCCCACCCCTTTCTCTTTGAAAAGGATTCCTTGAGCCATTGAGCTGACGAGCTTGTGGAGATTCACCTGTGCGCCTGTGAGAGGTACTGAGACCTGAAAGGATTGTGGCAGCCTGCTCAGCAACCCCAAATAAATTAGTTTTTATCTGTACTGATGATGGATGATATCCAGAAACACGTGTCTACAGATTTACAGCACTAACCTGCACCAACTTTGGTGGAATACTCCTGCAAAATGTAAAGTAAGCATGTACCATGAACTGCATTGACCAGAATGCTATGGGGCAAACTGTGCTGGGAGGTGAGGCAGTGTGCTCCCGTTCCTTCCTGTTTGAAAAGGCTCCCTCGAGCCATTGAATTCACGAGCTTGTGGAGATGCACCTGTGCGCTTGTGAGAGGTACTGAGACCTGAAAGGATTGTGCAAACCCCAAATTAAATTGGTTTTTATCTGTACTGATGATGGATAATATCCAGAAACACGTGTCTACAATTTTACAGCACCAACCCGCACCAAATTTGGTGGAATACTCCTGGGTAATTTGAAGTAAGCATGTACCATGAACTGCATTGATCAGAATTCTATGGGGCGAACTTTGCTGGGAGTGAAGCAGTGTGCTGCCACCCTTTCCTCTTTGAAAAGGCTCCCTTGAGCCATTGAGCTGACAAGCTTGTGGAGATGCACCTGCGCACCTGTGAGAGGTACCGAGACCTGAAAGGATTGTGGCAGCCTGCTCAGCAACCCCAAATTAAACTAGTTTTCATTTGTACTGATGATGGATGATATCCAGAAACAAATTTCTACAGATTTACAGCACTAACCTGCACCAACTTTGGTGGAATACTCCTGCAACATTTGAAGTAAGCATGTACCATGCACTGCATTGACGAGAATACTATGGGGCAAACTGTGCTGGGAGGTGAGGCAGTGTGCTCCCGTTCCTTCCTGTTTGAAAAGGCTCCCTTGAGCCATTGAATTCACGAGCTTGTGGAGATGCACCTGTGCGCTTGTGAGAGGTACTGAGACCTGAAAGGATTGTGCAAACCCCAAATTAAATTGGTTTTTATCTGTACTGATGATGGATAATATCCAGAAACACGTGTCTACAATTTTACAGCACCAACCCGCACCAAATTTGGTGGAATACTCCTGGGTAATTTGAAGTAAGCATGTACCATGAACAGCATTGATCAGAATTCTATGGGGCAAACTTTGCTGGGAGTGAAGCAGTGTGCTGGCACCCTTTCCTCTTTGAAAAGGCTCCCTTGAGCCATTGAGCTGACAAGCTTGTGGAGATGCACCTGTGAGAGGTACCGAGACCTGAAAGGATTGTGGCATCCTGTTCAGCAACCCCAAATAAATTAGTTTTTATCTGTACTGATGATGGATGATATCCAGAAACATGTGTCTACAGATTTACAGCACTAACCTGCACCAACTTTGGTGGAATACTCCTGCAAAATTTGAAGTAAGCATGTACCATGAACTGCATTGACCAGAATGCTATGGGGCAAACTGCGCTGGGAGGTGAGGCAGTGTGCTCCCGTTCCTTCCTGTTTGAAAAGGCTCCCTTGAGCCATTGAATTCACGAGCTTGTGGAGATGCACATGTGCGCCTGTGAAAGGTACTGAGACCTGAAAGTGGCAGCCTGCTCAGCAACCCCAAATTAAACTCATTTTTATCTGTTCTGATGATGGATGATATCCAGAAACACCTTTCTACAGATTTACAGCACTAACCTGCACCAACTTTGGTGGAATAGTCCTGTAACATTTGAAGTAAGCATGTACCATGAACTGCATTGACGAGATTTCTTTGGGGCAAGCTGTGTTGGGAGGTGAAGCAGTGTGCTCCCACCCCTTCCTCTTTGAAAAGGATTCCTTGAGCCATTGAGCTGACGAGCTTGTGGAGATTCACCTGTGCGCCTGTGAGAGGTACTGAGACCTGAAAGGATTGTGGCAGCCTGCTCAGCAACCCCAAAATAAATTAGTTTTTATCTGTACTGATGATGGATGATATTCAGAAACACATGTCTACAGATTTACAGCACTAACCTGCACCAATTTTGGCGGAATACTCCTGCAAAATTTGAAGTACGCATGTACCATGAACTGCATTGACCAGCATTCTATGGGGCGAACTGTGCTGGGAGGTAAAGCAGTGTGCTCCCCCCTTCCTCTTTGAAATGGCTCCCTTGAGCCATTGAGCTGACGAGCTTGTGGAGATGCACCTGCGCACCTGTGAGAGGTACCGAGACCTGAAAGGATTGTGCAAACCCCAAATTAAATTCGTTTTTATCTGTACTGATGATGGATAATATCCAGAAACAAGTGTCTACGATTTTACAGCACCATCCTGCACCAAATTTGGTGGAATACTCCTACGTAATTTGAAGTAAGCATGTACCATGAACTGCATTGATCAGAATTCTATGGGGCGTACTTTGCTGGGAGGTGAAGCAGTGTGCTGCCACCCTTTCCTCTTTGAAAAGGTTCCCTTGAGCCATTGAGCTGACGAGCTTGTGGAGATGCACCTGCGCACCTGTGAGAGGTACCGAGACCTGAAAGGATTGTTTCAGCCTGCTCAGCAACCCCAAATTAAATTAGTTTTCATCTGTACTGATGATGGATGATATCCAGAAACACCTTTCTACAGATTTACAGCACTAACCTGCACCAACTTTGGTGGAATACTCCTGCAACATTTGAAGTAAGCATGTACCATGAACTGCATTGACGAGAATTCTATGGGGCAAACTATGTTGGGAGGTAAAGCAGTCTGCTCCCATCCCTTCCTCTTTGAAAAGGATTCCTTGAGCCATTGAGCTGACGAGCTTGTGGAGATTCACCTTTGCGCCTGTGAGAGGTACTGAGACCTGAAAGGATTGTGGCAGCCTGCTAGGCAATCCCAAATAAATTAGTTTTTATCTGTACTGATGATGGATGATATCCAGAAACACGTGTCTACTGATTTACAGCACTAACCTGCACCAACTTTGGTGGAATACTACTGCAAAATTTGAAGTAAGCATGTACCATGAACTGAATTTACCAGAATGCTATGGGGCAAACTGTGCTGGGAGGTGAGGCAGTGTGCTCCCATTCCTTCCTGTTTGAAAAGGCTCCCTTGAGCCATTGAGTTCATGAGCTTGTGGAGATGCACATGTGCGCCTGTGAAAGGTACTGGCACCTGAAAGTGGCAGCCTGCTCATCAACCCCAAATTAAACTCATTTTTATCTGTACTGATGATGGATGATATCCAGAAACACCTTTCTACAGATTTACAGCACTAACCTGCACCAACTTTGGTGGAATACTCCTGCAACATTTGAAGTAAGCATGTACCATGAACTGCATTGATGAGATTTCTTTGGGGCAAACTGTGTTGGGAGGTGAAGCGGTGTGCTCCCGCCCCTTCCTCTTTGAAAAGGATTCCTTGAGCCATTGAGCCGAAGAGCTTGTGGAGATTCACCTGTGCGCCTGTGAGAGGTACTGAGACCTGAAAGGATTGTGGCAGCCTGCTCAGCGACCCCAAAATAAATTAGTTTTTATCTGTACTGATGATGGATGATATTCAGAAACACGTGTCTACAATTTTACAGCACCAACCTGCACCAAATTTGGTGGAATGCTCCTGCGAAATTTGAAGTAAGCATGTACCATGAACTGCATTGATCAGAATTCCATGGGACGAACTTGGCTGGGAGGTGAAGCAGTGTGCTCCCACCCTTTCTTCTTTAAAAAGGCTCCCTTGAGTCATTGAGCTGACAAGCTTGTGGAGATGCACCTGAGTGCCTGTGAGAGGTACCGGGACCTGAAACGATTGTGGCAGCCTGCTCAGCAACCCCAAATTAAATTAGTTTTCATCTGTACTGATGATGGATGATATCCAGAAACACGTGTCTACAGATTTACATCACTCACCTGCACCAACTTTGGTGGAATACTCCTGCAAAATTTGAAGTAAGCATGTACCATGAACTGCATTGACCAGAATTCTATGGGGCGAACTATGCTGGGAGGTGAAGCAGTGTGCTCCCCCCTTCCTCTTTGAAATGGCTCCCTTGAGCCATTGAGCTGATTAGCTTGTGGAGATGCACCTGTGCGCTTGTGAGAGGTACTGAGACCTGAAAAGATTGTGCAAACCCCAAATTAAATTTGTTTTTATCTGTACTGATGATGGATAATATCCAGAAACATGTGTCTACGATTTTACAGCACCAACCTGCACCAAATTTGGTGGAATACTCCTGCAAAATTTGAAATAAGCATGTGCCATGAACTGCATTGACCAGAATGCTATGGGGCAAACTGTGCTGGGAGGTGAGGCAGTGTGCTCCAACTCCTTCCTGTTTGAAAAGGCTCCCTTGAGCCATTGAGTTCACAAGCTTGTGGAGATGCACATGTGCGCCTGTGAAAGGTACTGAGACCTGAAAGGATTTTGGCAGCCTGCTCAGCAACCCCAAATCAAACTAATTTTTATCTGTACTGATGATGGATGATATCCAGAAACACGTTCATACAGATTTACAGCTCTAACCTGCACCAACTTTGGTGGAATACTCAAGCAAAATCTGAAGTAAGCATGTACCATGAACTGCATTGACGAGAATTCTATGGGGCAAACTGTGTTGGGAGGTGAAGCAGTGTGCTCCCACCCCTTCCTCTTTGAAAAGGATTCCTTAAGCCATTGAGCTGAGGAGCTTACGGAGATTCACCTTTGCGCCTGTGAGAGGTACTGAGACCTGAAAGGATTTTGGCAGCCTGCTCAGCAACCCCAAAATAAATTCGTTTTTATCTGTACTGATGATGGATGATATCCAGAAACACGTGTCTACAGATTTACAGCACTAACCTGCACTAACTTTGGTGGAATACTACTGCAAAATTTGAAGTATTCATGTACCATGAACTGCATTGACCAGAATTCTATGGGGCGAACTGTGCTGGAAGGTGAAGCAGTGTGCTCCCCCCTTCCTCTTTGAAATGGCTCCCTTGAGCCATTGAGGTGACGAGCTTGTGGAGATGCACCTGTGCGCTTGTGAGAGGTACTGAGACCTGAAAGGATTGTGCAAACTCCAAATTAAATTTGTTTTGATCTGTACTGATGGTGGATAATATCCAGAAACACGTGTCTACAATTTTACAGCACCAACCTGCACCAAATTTGGTGGAATACTCCTGCAAAATTTGAAGTAAGCATGTACCATGAACTGCATTGACCAGAATTCTATGTGACGAACTGTGCTGGGAGGTGAAGTAGTGTGCTCCCAACCCTTCCTCTTTGAAATGGCTCCCTTGAGCCATTGAGCTGACGAGCTTGTGGAGATGCACCTTCGCACCTTTGAGAGGTACCAAGACCTGAAAGGATTGTGGAAGCCTGCTCAGCAACCCCAAATTATATTAGTTTTCATCTTTACTGATGATGGATGATATCCAGAAACACGAGTCTTCAGATTTACAGCACTAACCTGCACCAACTTTGGTGGAATACTCCCGCGAAATTTGAAGTAAGCATGTACCATGAACTGCATTGACCAGAATGCTATGGGGCAAACTGTGCTGGGAGGTGAGGCAGTGTGCTCCCACCCCTTCCTGTTTGAAAAGGCGCCCTTGAGCCATTGAGTTCACAAGCTTGTGGAGATGCACATGTGCGCCTGTGAAATGTACTGAGACCTGAAATTGGCAGCCTGCTCAGCAACCCCAAATTAAACTCGTTTTTATCTGTACTGATGATGGATGATATCCAGAAACACCTTTCTACAGATTTACAGCACTAACCTGCACCAAATTTGGTGGAATAGTCCTGCAAAATTTGAAGTAAGCATGTACCATGAACTGCATTGACCAGAATGCTATGGGGCAAACTGTGCTGGGAGGTGAGGCAGTGTGCTCCCACTTCTTCCTGTTTGAAAAGGCTCCCTTGAGCCATTGAGTTCACGAGCTTGTGGAGATGCACATGTGCGCTTGTGAGAGATACAGAGACCTGAAAGGATTGTGGCAACCCCAATTTAAATACGTTTTTATCTATTCTGATGATGGATAATATCCAGAAACACATGTTTATAAATTTACAGCACCAAACTGCACCAAATTTGGTGGAATACTCCTGCAAAATTTGAAGTAAGCATGTACCATGTACTGCATTGACCAGAATGCTATTAGGGGAACTGTGCTGGGAGGTGAAGCAGTGTGCTCCCACCCCTTTCTGTTTGAAAAGGCTCCCGTGAGCCATTGAGCTGACGAGCTTGTGGAGATTCATCTGTGCGCTTGTGAGAGGTACTGAGACCTGAAAGGATTATGGCAACCCCAAATTAAATTCTTTTTTATTTGTACTGATTATGGATAATATCCAGAAACACGTCTCTACAAATTTACAGCACCAGCCTGCACGAATTTGGTGGAATACTCCTGCAAAATTTGAAGTACGCATGTACCATGAACTACATTGATCCGAATTATATTGGGCGAACTGTGCTGGGAGGTGAAGCAGTGTGCTCCCACCCTTTCCTCTTTGAAAAGGCTCCCTTGAGCCATTGAGCTGACGAGTTGGTGGAGATGCACCTGTGCGCTTGTGAGAGGTACTGAGACCTGAAAGGATTGTGGCAGCCTGCTAGGCAACCCCAAATAAATTAGTTTTTATCTGTACTGATGATGGATGATATCCAGAAACAGGTGTCTACTGATTTACAGCACTAACCTGCACCAACTTTGGTGGAATACTCCTGCAACATTTGAAGTAAGCATGTACCATGAACTGCATTGACGAGATTTCTTTGGGGCAAACTGTGTTGGGAGGTGAAGCAGTGTGCTCCCGCCCCTTCCTCTTTGAAAAGGATTCTTTGAGTCATTGAGCTGACGAGCTTGTGGAGATTCACCTGTGCGCCTGTGAGAGGTACTGAGACCTGAAAGGATTGTGGCAGCCTGCTCAGCAACCCCAAAATAAATTAGTTTTTATCTGTACTGATGATGGATGATATTCAGAAACACGTGTCTACAATTTTACAGCACCAACCTGCACCAAATTTGGTGGAATGCTCCTGCGAAATTTGAAGTAAGCATGCACCATGAACTGCATTGACCAGAATTCTATGGGGCGAACTATGCTGGGAGGGGAAGCATTATGCTCCCACCACTTCCTGTTTGAAAAGCCTCCCTTGAGCCAATGAGATGATGAGCTTGTGGAGATGCACCAGTGCGCCTGTGAGAGGTTCTAAGACCTCAAATGATTGTGGCATCCCCAAATTAAATTTATTTTTATATGTGCCGATGATGGTTAATATCCAGAAATACGTGTCTAGAGATTTACAGCACTAACCTGTACCACCTTTGGTGGAATACTCAAACGAATTTTGAAGTAAGCATGTACAATGAACTGCATTGACCAGAAGTCTATGGGGCGAACTTTGCTGGGAGGTAAAGCAGTGTGCTCCCCCCCTTCCTCTTTGAAATGGCTCCCTTGAGCCATTGAGCTGACGAGCTTGTGGAGATGCACCTGTGTGTTTGTCAGAGGTACTGAGCCCTGAAAGGATTGTGCAAACCCCAAATTAAATTCGTTTTTATCTGTACTGTTGATGGATAATGTCCAGAAACACGTGTCTACAAATTTACAGCACCAACCTGCACCAAATTTGGTGGAATACTCCTGCGAAATTTGAAGTAACCATGTAACATGAACTGCATTGATCAGAATTCTATGGGGCGAACTTTGCTGGGAGGTGAAGCAGTGTGCTCCCACCCTTTCCTCTTTGAAAAGGCTCCCTTGAGCCATTGAGTTGACGAGCTTGTGGAGATTCATCTGTGCACCTGTGAGTGGTACCGAGAACTGAGAGGATTGTGGCAGCCTGCTCAGCAACCCCAATTTAAATTAGTTTTTTTCTGTACTGATGATGGATGATATCGAGAAACACGTGTCTACAGATTTCCAGCATTAAATGCACCGACTTTGGTGAAATACTCCTGCGAAATTTGAAATAAGCATGTACCATGAACTGCATTGACCAGAATGCTATGGGGCAAACTGTGCTAGGAGGTGAGGCAGTGTGCTCCCACCCCTTCCTGTTTGAAAAGGCTCCCTTGAGCCATTGACTTCACGAGCTTGTGGAGATGCACATGTGCGCCTGTGAACGGTACTGAGACCTGAAAGGATTGTGGCAGCCTGCTCAGCAACCCCAAACTAAACTCGTTTTTATCTGTACTGATGATGGATGATATCCAGAAACACATTTCTCCAGATTTACAACACTAACCTGCACCAACTTTGGTGGAATACTCCTGGAAAATTTGAAGTAAGCTTGTACCATGAACTGCATTGACCAGAATTCTATGGGGCAAACTGTGTTGGGAGGTGAAGCAGTGTGCTCCCACCCCTTCCTCTTTGAAAAGGATTCCTTGAGCCATTGAGCTGACGAGCTTATAGAGATTCACATGTGCGACTGTGAGAGGTACTGAGACCTGAAAGGATTGTGACAGCCTGCTCAGCAAACCCCAAATTAAATTTGTTTTTATATGTGCTGATGATGGATAATATCCAGAAACACCTGACTACAGATTTACAGCACTAACCTGCACCTCCTTTGGTGGAATACTACTACTAAATTTGAAGTAAGCATGTACCATGAACTGCATTGAACAGAATTCTATGGGGCGAACTGTGCTGGGAGGTGAAGCTGTGTGCTCCCACCCTTTCCTCTTTGAAAAGGCTCCCTTGAGCCATTGAGCTGACGAGCCTGTGGAGATGCACCTGTGAACCTGTGAGAGGTACAGAGACATGAAAGGATTGTGGCAGCCTGCTTAGCAACCCCCAAAAAAATTATTTTTTATCTGTACTGATGATGGATGATATCCAGAAACACTAGTCTACAAATTTACAGCACTAACCTGCACCAACTTTGATGGAATACTCCTGGCAAATTTGAATTAAGCATGTGCCATGAACTGCATTGACCAGAATGCTATGGGGCAATCTGTGCTGGGAGGTGAAGCAGTGTGCTCCCACCCCTTCCTGTTTAAAAGCCTCCCTGAGCCATTGAGCTGGTGAGCTTGTTGAGATGCACCTGTGCGCCTGTGAGAGGTACTGAGACCTGAAATGATTGTGGCATCCCCAAATTAAATTTATTTTTATATGTGCTGATGATGGTTAATATCCAGAAACACGTGTCTACACATTTACAGCATTAACCTCTACCACCTTTGGTTGGAATACTCCAACGAAATTTGAAGTAAGCATGTACCATGAACTACATTGACCAGAAGTCTATGGGGCGAACTTTGCTTGGAGGTGAATCAGTGTGCTATCCCCCTTCCTCTTTGAAATGGCTCCCTTGAGCCATTGAGCTAACTAGCTTGTGGAGATGCACCTGTGTGCTTGTGAGAGGTACTGAGACCTGAAAGGATTGTGCAAACTTCAAATTAAATATGTTTTTATCTGTACTGATGATGGATAATATCCAGAAACACGTGTCTACAAATTTACAGCACCAACCTGCACCAAATTTGGTGGAATACTCCTGCGAAATAATTTGAAGTACGCATGTACCATGGACTGCATTGATCTGGATTCTATGGGGCGAACTTTGCTGGGAGGTGAATCAGTGTGCTCCCACCCTTTCCTCTTTGAAAAGGCTCCCTTGAGCCATTGAGCTGACGAGCTTGTGGAGATGCACCTGTGCGCCTGTGAGAGGTACTGAGACCTGAAAGGATTGTGGCAGCCTGCTCAGCAACCCCAAATTAAATTAGTTTTCATCTGTACTGATGATGGATGATATCCAGAAACACGTGTCTACAGATTAACAGCACTAACCTGCACCGACTTTGGTGGAATACTCCTGCGAAATTTCAAGTAAGCATCTACCATGAACTGCATTGACCACAATGGTATGGGGCGAACTGTGCTGGGAGGTGGGACAGTGTGCTCCCACCCCTTAATGTTTGAAAAGGCTGCCTTGAGCCATTCAGTTCACGAGCATATGGAGATGCACCTGTGCGCCTGTGAAAGGTACTGAGACCTGAAAGGATTGTGGCAGCCTGCTCAGCAACCCCAAATTAAACTCGTTTTTATCTGTAATGATGATGGATGATATCCAGAAACACGTGTCTACAGATTTACAGCACTAACCTGCACCAACTTTGGTGGAATACTCCTGCAAAATTTGAAGTAAGCATGTAACAATAAACTGCATTGACCAGAATGGTATGGGGCAAACTGTGCTGGGAGGTGAGGTAGTGTGCTCCCACCCCTTCCTGTTTGAAAAGGCTCCCTTGAGCCATTGAGTTCACGAGCTTGTGGAGATGCACCTGTGCGCCTGTGAAAGGTACTGAGACCTGAAAGGATTGTGGCAGCCTGCTCAGCAACCCCAAATTAGACTCGTTTTTATCTGTACTGATGATGGATGATATCCAGAAACACGTGTCTACAGATTTACAGCACTATCCTGCACCCACTTTGGTGGAATACTCCTGAAAAATTTGAAGTAAGCATGTACCATGAACCGCATTGACCAGAATGCTATGGGGCAAACAGTGCTAGGAGGTGACGCAGTGTGCTCCCATGACCTTCCTGTTTGAAAAGGCTCCCATGAGCCTTTGAGCTGATGATCTTGTGGAGATGCAATTGTGCGCCTGTGAGAGGTACTGAGACCTGAAAGGATTGTGGCAGGCTGCTCAGCAACCCCAAATTATATTCATTTTTATCTGTACTGATGATGGATGATATCCAGAAACACATGTCTACAGATTTAGAGCACTAACCTGCACCAAGTTTAGTGGAATACTCCTGCCAAATTTGAAGTAAGCATGTACCATGAATTGAATTGACCAGAATGCTATGGGGCAAACTGTGCTGGGAGGTGAAGCAGTGTGCCCCCATCTCTCCCTGTTTGAAAAGGCTCCCTTGAGCCATTGAGCTGACGAGCTTGTGGAGATCCACCTGTGCGCCTGTGAGAGGTATTGAGACCTGAAAGGATTGTGGCATCCCCAAATTAAATTTGTTTTTATATGTACTGATGATGGATAATATCCAGAAACACATGTCTACAGATTTACAGCACTAACCTGCACCACCTTTGGTGGAATACTCCTACGACATTTGAAGTAAGCATGTACCATGAACTGCATTGACCAGAATTAAATGGGCAAACTGTGCTGGGCGGTGAAGCAGTGTGCTCCCCCTTCCTCTTTGAAAAGGCTTCCTTGAACCATTGAGCTGACGAGCTTATGGAGCTGCAGCTGTTCACCTGTGAGAGATACTGAGAACTGAAAAGATTGTGGCAGCCTGCTCAGCATCCCCAAATTAAATTACTTTCCATCTGTACTGATGTTGGATGATATCCAGAAACACGTGTCTACAGGTTTACAGCACTAACCTGCACCAACTTTGGTAGAATACTCCTGCGAAATTTGAAGTATGCATGTGCCATGAACTGCATTGACCAGAATGCCATGGGGCGAACTGTACTGGGAGGTGAAGCAGTGTGCTCCCACCCCTTCCTGTTTGAAAAGGCTCCCTTGAGCCATAGAGCTGACGAGCTTGTGGAGATGCACCTGTGCGCCTTTGAGAGGTACTGAGACCTGAAAGGATTGTGGCAGCCTGCTCAACAACCCCAAATTAAATTCACTTTTATCTGTACTGATGATTGATGATCTCCAGAAACAGGTGTCTACAGATTTAGAGCACTAACCTGCACCAACTTTGGTGGAATACTCCTGCCAAATTTGAAGTAAGCATGTACCATGAACTGCATTGACCAGAATGCTATGGGGTGAACTGTGCTGGGAGGTGAAGCAGTGTGCTACCCCCCTTCCTCTTTGAAAAGGCTCCCTTGAGCCGATGAGCTGACGAGCTGATGGAGATGTACCTTTGTGAGAGGTACTGAGACCTGAAAAGATTGTGCAAACCCCAAATTATATTCGTTTTTATCTGTACTGATGATGGATGAAATCCAGAAACACGTGTCTACAGATTTACAGCACTAACCTGCACCGACTTTGATGGAATACTCCTGCGAAATTTGAAGTAAGCATCCACCATGAACTGCATAGACCGGAATGCTTTGGGGCAAACTGTGCTGGGAGGTGAGGCAGTGTGCTCCCACCCCTTCCTGTTTGAAAAGGCTCCCTTGAGCCATTGATTTCATGGGCTTGTGGAGATGCACATGTGCGCCTGTGAAAGGTACTGAGACTTGAAAGGATTGTGGCAGACTGCTCAGCAGCCCCAAAGTAAGCTTGTTTTTATCTGTACTGATGATGGATGATATCCAGAAACACGTGTCTACAGATTTACATCACTAACCTGCACCAACTTGGGTGGAATACTCCAGCAAAATTTGAAGCAAGCATGTACCATGAACTCCATTGACCAGAATTCTATGGGGCGAACTGTGCTGGGAGGTGAAGCAGTGTGCTCCCCCCTTCCTCTTTGAAAAGGCTCCCTTGAGCCATTGAGCTGACGAGCTGATGGAGATGCACCTTTGTGAGAGGTACTGAGACCTGAAAAGATTGTGCAAACCCCAAATTAAATTTGGTTTTATCTGTACTGATGATGGATGAAATCCAGAAACATGTGTCTACAGATTTACAGCACTAACCTGCACTGACTTTGATGGAATACTCCTGCGAAATTTGAAGTAAGCATCTACCATGAACAGCATTGACCAGAATGCTATGGGGCGAACTGTGCTGGGAGGTGAGGCATTGTGCTCCCACCCCTTCCTGTTTGAAAAAGCTCCCTTGAGCCATTGAGTTCACAAGCTTGTGGAGATGCACCTGTGCGCCTGTGAAAGGTACTGAGACCTGAAAGGATTGTGGCAGCCTGCTCAGCAACCCCAAATTAAACTCGTTTTTATCTGTACTGATGATGGATGATATCCAGAAACACGTGTCTACAGATTTACAGCACTAACCTGCACCAACTTTGGTGGAATACTCCTGCAAAATTTGAAGTAATCATGTACCTTGAACCGCATTGACCAGAATGCTATGTGGCAAACAGTGCTAGGAGGTGAAGAAAGTGTGCTCCCACCCCTTCCTCTTTGAAAAGGATTCTTTGAGCCATTGAGATAACGAGCTTGTGGAGATTCACCTGTGCACCTGTGAGAGGTACTGAGACCTGCAGGGATTGTGGCAGCCTGCTCAGAAACCCCAAAATAAATTAGTTTGTATCTATACTGGTGATGGATGATATCCAGAAACACGTTTCTACAGTTTCACAGCACTAATCTGCACCACGTTTGGTGGAATACTCCAGCAAAATTACAAGTAAGCATGTACCACGATCTGCATTGACAAGAATGTTATGGGGCAAACTGTGCTGGGAGGTGAAGCAGTGTGCTCCCACCCCTTCCTGTTTGAAAAGGCTCCTTTGAGCCATTGAGCTGATGAGTTTGTGGAGATGCACCTGTGCACCTGTAAGAGGTACTGAGACCTGAAAGGATTGTGGCAGCCTGCTTAGCACACCCCAAATTAAATTTGTTTTTATCTGTACTGATGATGGATGATATCCAGAAACACGTGTCTACAGATTTATAGCACTAACCTGCACCAACTTCGGTGGAATACTCCTGCCAAATTTGAAGTAAGCATGTACCATGAACTGCATTGACCAGAATGCTATGGGGCGAACTGTGCTGGGAGGTGAAGCAGCGTGCTCCCACCCCTTCCTGTTTGAAAAGGCTCCCTTGAGCCATTGAGCTGACAAGCTTGTGGAGATCCACTTGTGCGCCTGTGAGAGGTATTGAGACCTGAAAGGATTGTGGCAACCCCAAATTAAATTTGTTTTTATATGTGCTGATGATGGATAATATCCAGAAACACATGTCTACAAATTTACAGCACCAACCTGCACCAAATTTGGTGGAATACTCCTGCAAAATTTGAAGTAAGCGTGTACCATGTACTGCATTGATCAGAATGCTATGGGGCAAACTGTGCTGGGAGGTGAAGCAGTGTGCTCCCACCCCTTCCTGTTTGAAAAGGCTCCCTTGAGCCATTGAGTTGATGAGCTTTTGGAGATGCGCCTGTTAGAGAGACCTGAAAGGAATATGGCAGCCTGCTCAGCAACCCCAAATTAAATTTGTTTTTATCTGTACTGATGATGGATGATATCCAGAAACATGTGTCTACAAATTTACAGCACTAACCTGCACCAACTTTGTGAAATACTCCTGCGAAATGTGAAGTAAGAATGTAACAATGAAGCGCATTGACCAGAATGCTATGGGGCGAACTGTGCTGGGAGGTGACGCAGTGTGCTATCACCCCTTCCTGTTTGACAAGGCTCCTTTGAGCCATTGAGCTGACGAGCTTGTGGAGATGCACCTGTGCGCCTTTGAAAGGTACTGAGACCTGAAAGGATTGTGGCAACCCCAAATTAAATTTGTTTTTATCTGTACTGATTATGGATAATATCCAGAAACACATGTCTACAAATTTACAGCACCATTCTGAACCAAATTTGGTGAAATACTCCTGCAAAATTTGAAGTAAGCGTGTACCATGTACTGCATTGACCAGAATGCTATGGGGCGAACTGTGCTGGGAGGTGAAGCAGTGTGCTCCCACCCCTTCCTGTTTGAAAAGGCTCCCTTGAGCCATTGAGTTGATGAGCTTTTGGAGATGCGCCTGTGAGAGAGACCTGAAAGAATTATGGCAGCCTGCTCAGCAACCCCAAATTAAATTTGTTTTTATCTGTACTGATGATGGATGATATCCAGAAACATGTATCTACAAATTTACAGCACTAACCTGCTCCAACTTTGGTGAAATACTCCTGCAAAATGTGAAGTAATCATGTACCAATGAACTGCATTGACCAGAATGCTATGGGGCGAACTGTGCTGGGAGGTGACGCAGTGTGCTATCACCCCTTCCTGTTTGAAAAGGCTCCCTTGAGACATGTAGCTGATGAGCTTGTGGAGATGCACCTGTGCGCTTGTGAGAGTTACTGAGACCTGAAAGGATTGTGGCAAACCCAAATTAAATTGGTTTTTATCTGTACTGATGATGGATAATATCCAGAAACACATGTCTTCAAATTTACAGCACCAACCTGCACCAAATTTGGTCGAATACTCCTGCAAAATTTGAAGTAAGCATGTACCATGTACTGCATTGGCCAGAATGCTATGTGGCGAACTGTGCTGGAAGTTGAAGCAGTGTGCTCCCTCCCCTTCCTGTTTGAAAAGGCTCCCTTGAGCCATTGAGCTGACGAGCTTGTGGAGATGCACCTGTGCGCCTGTGAAAGGTACTGAGACCTGAAAGGATTGTGGCAGCATGCCCAGCACCCCCAATTTAAACTCGTTTTTATCTGTACTGATGATGGATGATATCCAGAAACACCTGTCTACAGATTTACAGCACTAACCTGCACCAACTTTGGTGGAATACTCCTGAAAAATTTGAAGTAAGCTTGTACCATGAACTGCATTGACCAAAATTCTGTGGGGCAAACTGTGTTGGGAGGTGAAGCAGTGTGCTCCCACCCCTTCCTCTTTGAAAAGGATTCCTTGAGCCATTAAGCTGACGAGCTTATGAAGATTTACCTGTGCGACTGTGAGAGGTACTGAGACCTGAAAGGAATGTGGCAGCTTGCTCAACAACCCCAAAATAAATTAGTTTTTATCTGTTCTGATGATGGATGATATCCAGAAACACGTGTCTACAAATTTACAGCACTAACCTGCACCAACTTAGGTGGAATACTCCTGCAAAATTTGAAGTAAGCATGTACCATGAACTGCATTGACCAGAATGCTATGGGGCGAACTGTGCTGGGAGGTGAAGCAGTGTGCTCCCCCCCTTTCTCGTTGAAAAGGCTCCCTTGAGCCATTGAGCTGACGAGTTTGTGGAGATGCACCTGTGCGCTTGTGAGAGGTACTGAGACCTGAAAGGATTGTGCAAACCCCAAATTAAGTTTGTTTTTATCTGTACTGATGATGGATAATATCCAGAAACACGTGTCTACAAATTTACAGCACCAACCTGCACCAAATTCGGTGGAATACTCCTGCAAAATAATTTGAAGTAAGCATGTACCATGAACTGCATGGATCAGAATTCCATGGGGCGAACTTTGCTGGGAGGTAAAGCAGTGTGCTCCCAAAGGAATGTGGCAGCCTGCTCAGCAATCCCAACATAAATTCGTTTTTATCTGTACTGATGATGGATGATATCCAGAAACACGTGTCTACAGATTTACAGCACTAACCTGCACCAACTTTGGTGGAATACTCCTGCAAAATTTGAAGTAAGCATGTACCATGAACTGCATTGACCAGATGCTATGGGGCAAACTGTGCAAGGAGGTCAGGAAGTGTGCTCCCACCCCTTCCTGTTTGAAAAGGCTCCCTTGAGCCATTTGCGTTCACGAGCTTGTGGAGATGCACCTGTGTGCCTGAGAAAGGTACTGAGACCTGAAAGGATTGTGGTGGCCTGCTCAGCAACCCCAAATTAAACTCGTTTTTATCTGTACTGATGATGGATGATATCCAGAAACACGTGTCTACAGATTTATAGCACTAACCTGCACCAACTTTGATGGAATACTCCTGCAAAATTTGAAGTAAGCATGTACCATGAACTGCATTGACCAGAATGGTATGGGGCAAACTGTGCTGGGAGGTGAGGCAGTGTGCTCCCACCCCTTCCTGTTTGAAAAGGCTCCCATGAGCCATTGAGATGCCGAGCTTGTGGAGATGCAATTGTGCGCCTGTGAGAGGCCCTGAAACCTGAAAGGATTGTGGCAGGCTGCTCAGCAACCCCAAATTAAATTTGTTTTTATATGTACTGATGATGGATAATATCCAGAAACACGTGTCAACAGATTTACAGCACCATTCTGAACCAAATTTGGTGAAATACTCCTGCAAAATTTGAAGTAAGCGTGTACCATGTACTGCATTGACCAGAATGCTATGGGGCGAACTGTGCTGGGAGGTGAAGCAGTGTGCTCCCACCCCTTCCTGTTTGAAAAGGCTCCCTTGAGCCATTGAGTTGATGAGCTTTTGGAGATGCGCCTGTGAGAGAGACCTGAAAGGATTATGGCAGCCTGCTCAGCAACCCCAAATTAAATTTGTTTTTATCTGTACTGATGATGGATGATATCCAGAAACATGTATCTACAAATTTACAGCACTAACCTGCTCCAACTTTGGTGAAATACTCCTGCAAAATGTGAAGTAATCATGTACCAATTAACTGCATTGACCAGAATGCTATGGGGCGAACTATGCTGGGAGGTGACGCAGTGTGCTATCACCCCTTCCTGTTTGAAAAGGCTCCCTTGAGACATGTAGCTGATGAGCTTGTGGAGATGCACCTGTGCGCTTGTGAGAGTTACTGAGACCTGAAAGGATTGTGGCAACCCCAAATTAAATTAGTTTTTATCTGTACTGATGATGGATAATATCCAGAAACACATGTCTTCAAATTAACAGCACCAACCTGCACCAAATTTGGTCGAATACTCCTGGAAAATTTGAAGTAAGCATGTACCATGTACTGCATTGGCCAGAATGCTATGTGGCGAACTGTGCTGGAAGTTGAAGCAGTGTGCTCCCTCCCCTTCCTGTTTGAAAAGGCTCCCTTGAGCCATTGAGCTGACGAGCTTGTGGAGATGCACCTGTGCGCCTGTGAAAGGTACTGAGACGTGAAAGGATTGTGGCAGCATGCTCAGCACCCCCAATTTAAACTCGTTTTTATCTGTACTGATGATGGATGATATCCAGAAACACCTGTCTACAGATTTACAGCACTAGCCTGCACCAACTTTGGTGGAATACTCCTGAAAAATTTGAAGTAAGCTTGTACCATGAACTGCATTGACCAAAATTCTGTGGGGCAAACTGTGTTGGGAGGTGAAGCAGTGTGCTCCCACCCCTTCCTCTTTGAAAAGGATTCCTTGAGCCATTAAGCTGACGAGCTTATGAAGATTTACCTGTGCGACTGTGAGAGGTACTGAGACCTGAAAGGAATGTGGCAGCTTGCTCAACAACCCCAAAATAAATTAGTTTTTATCTGTTCTGATGATGGATGATATCCAGAAACACGTGTCTACAAATTTACAGCACTAACCTGCACCAACTTAGGTGGAATACTCCTGCAAAATTTGAAGTAAGCATGTACCATGAACTGCATTGACCAGAATGGTATGGGGCAAACTGTGCTGGGAGGTGAGGCAGTGTGCTCCCACCCCTTCCTGTTTGAAAAGGCTCCCATGAGCCATTGAGATGCCGAGCTTGTGGAGATGCAATTGTGCGCCTGTGAGAGGCCCTGAAACCTGAAAGGATTGTGGCAGGCTGCTCAGCAACCCCAAATTAAATTTGTTTTTATATGTACTGATGATGGATAATATCCAGAAACACGTGTCAACAGATTTACAGCACTAACCTGCACCACCTTTGGTGAAATACTCCTACGAAATTTGAAGTAAGCATGTACCATGAACTGCATCGACCAGAATTCAATGGGTGAACTGTGCTGGGAGGTGAAGCATTGTGCTCTCACCCCTTCCTGTTTGAAAAGCCTCCCTTGAGCCATTGAGCTGATGAGCTTGTTGAGATGCACCTGTGCGCCTGTGAGAGTTACTGAGACCTGAAATGATTGTGGCATCCCCACATTAAATTTATTTTATATGTGCCGATGTTGGTTAATATCCAGAAACACGTGTCTACAGTTTACGGCACTAACCTGTACCACCTTTGGCGGAATACTCCAAAGAAATTTAAAGTAAGCATGTTCCATGAACTACATTGACCAGAAGTCTATGGGGTGAACTTTGCTGGGAGGTGAAGCAGTGTGCTACCCCCCTTCCTCTTTGAAATGGCTCCCTTGAGCCATTGAGCTGACTAACTTGTGGATATGCACCTGTGTGCTTGTGAGAGGTACTGAGACCTGAAAGGATTGTGAAAAATACAAATTAAATATGTTTTTATCTGTACTGATGATCGATAATATCTAGAAACACATGTCTACAAATTTACAGCACCATCCTGCTCCAAATTGGGTGGAATACTCCTGCGAAATTTGAAGTAAGCATGTACCATGAACTGCATTGACCAGATGCTATGGGGCAAACTGTGCAAGGAGGTCAGGAAGTGTGCTCCCACCCCTTCCTGTTTGAAAAGGCTCCCTTGAGCCATTTGCGTTCACGAGCTTGTGGAGATGCACCTGTGTGCCTGAGAAAGGTACTGAGACCTGAAAGGATTGTGGTGGCCTGCTCAGCAACCCCAAATTAAACTCGTTTTTATCTGTACTGATGATGGATGATATCCAGAAACACGTGTCTACATATTTATAGCACTAACCTGCACCAACTTTGGTGGAATACTCCTGAAAAATTTGAAATAAGCATGTACCATGAACTGCATTGACCAGAATGCTGTGGGGCGAACTGTGCTGGGAGGTGAAGCAGCGTGCTCCCACCCCTTCCTGTTTGAAAAGGCTCCCTTGAGCCATTGAGCTGACAAGCTTGTGGAGATCCACTTGTGCGCCTGTGAGAGGTATTGAGACCTGAAAGGATTGTGGCAACCCCAAATTAAATTTGTTTTTATATGTGCTGATGATGGATAATATCCAGAAACACATGTCTACAAATTTACAGCACCAACCTGCACCAAATTTGGTGGAATACTCCTGCAAAATTTGAAGTAAGCGTGTACCATGTACTGCATTGATCAGAATGCTATGGGGAAAACTGTGCTGGGAGGTGAAGCAGTGTGCTCCCACCCCTTCCTGTTTGAAAAGGCTCCCTTGAGCCATTGAGTTGATGAGCTTGTGGAGATGCGCCTGTTAGAGAGACCTGAAAGGAATATGGCAGCCTGCTCAGCAACCCCAAATTAAATTTGTTTTTATCTGTACTGATGATGGATGATATCCAGAAACATGTGTCTACAAATTTACAGCACTAACCTGCACCAACTTTGTGAAATACTCCTGCGAAATGTGAAGTAAGAATGTACCAATGAAGCGCATTGACCAGAATGCTATGGGGCGAACTGTGCTGGGAGGTGACGCAGTGTGCTATCACCCCTTCCTGTTTGACAAGGCTCCTTTGAGCCATTGAGCTGACGAGCTTGTGGAGATGCACCTGTGCGCCTTTGAAAGGTACTGAGACCTGAAAGGATTGTGGCAACCCCAAATTAAATTTGTTTTTATCTGTACTGATGATGGATAATATCCAGAAACACATGTCTACAAATTTACAGCACCATTCTGAACCAAATTTGGTGAAATACTCCTGCAAAATTTGAAGTAAGCGTGTACCATGTACTGCATTGACCAGAATGCTATGGGGCGAACTGTGCTGGGAGGTGAAGCAGTGTGCTCCCACCCCTTCCTGTTTGAAAAGGCTCCCTTGAGCCATTGAGTTGATGAGCTTTTGGAGATGCGCCTGTGAGAGAGACCTGAAAGGATTATGGCAGCCTGCTCAGCAACCCCAAATTAAATTTGTTTTTATCTGTACTGATGATGGATGATATCCAGAAACATATATCTACAAATTTACAGCACTAACCTGCTCCAACTTTGGTGAAATACTCCTGCAAAATGTGAAGTAATCATGTACCAATGAACTGCATTGACCAGAATGCTATGGGGCGAACTGTGATGGGAAGTGACGCAGTGTGCTATCACCCCTTCCTGTTTGAAAAGGCTCCCTTGAGACATGTAGCTGATGAGCTTGTGGAGATGCACCTGTGCGCTTGTGAGAGTTACCGAGCCCTGAAAGGATTGTGGCAACCCCAAAATAAATTCGTTTTTATCTATACTGATGATGGATAATATCCAGAAACACATGTCTTCAAATTTACAGCACCAACCTGCACCAAATTTGGTCGAATACTCCTGCAAAATTTGAAGTAAGCATGTACCATGTACTGCATTGGCCAGAATGCTATGTGGCGAACTGTGCTGGAAGTTGAAGCAGTGTGCTCCCTCCCCTTCCTGTTTGAAAAGGCTCCCTTGAGCCATTGAGCTGACGAGCTTGTGGAGATGCACCTGTGCGCCTGTGAAAGGTACTGAGACCTGAAAGGATTGTGGCAGCCTGCTCAGCACCCCCAATTTAAACTCGTTTTTATCTGTACTGATGATGGATGATATCCAGAAACACCTGTCTACAGATTTACAGCACTAACCTGCACCAACTTTGGTGGAATACTCCTGAAAAATTTGAAGTATGCTTGTACCATAAACTGCATTGACCAAAATTCTATGGGGCAAACTTTGTTGGGAGGTGAAGCAGTGTGCTCCCACCCCTTCCTCTTTGAAAAGGATTCCTTGAGCCATTAAGCTGACGAGCTTATGAAGATTTACCTGTGCGACTGTGAGAGGTACTGAGACCTGAAAGGAATGTGGCAGCTTGCTCAACAACCCCAAAATAAATTAGTTTTTATCTGTACTGATGATGGATGATATCCAGAAACACGTGTCTACAAATTTACAGCACTAACCTGCACCAACTTAGGTGGAATACTCCTGCAAAATTTGAAGTAAGCATGTACCATGAACTGCATTGACCAGAATGCTATGGGGCGAACTGTGCTGGGAGGTGAAGCAGTGTGCTCCCCCCCTTCCTTGTTGAAAAGGCTCCCTTGAGCCATTGAGCTGACGAGTTTGTGGAGATGCACCTGTGCGCTTGTGAGAGGTACTGCGACCTGAAAGGATTGTGCAAACCCCAAATTAAGTTTGTTTTTATCTGTACTGATGATGGATAATATCCAGAAACACGTGTCTACAAATTTACAGCACCAACCTGCACCAAATTCGGTGGAATACTCCTGCAAAATAATTTGAAGTAAGCATGTACCATGAACTGCATTGATCAGAATTCCATGGGGCGAACTTTGCTGGGAGGTGAAGCAGTGTGCTCCCACCCCTTCCTGTTTGAAAAGGCTCCCATGAGCCATTGAGATGCCGAGCTTGTGGAGATGCAATTGTGCGCCTGTGAGAGGCCCTGAAACCTAAAAGGATTGTGGCAGGCTGCTCAGCAACCCCAAATTAAATTTGTTTTTATATGTACTGATGATGGATAATATCCAGAAACACGTGTCCACAGATTTACAGCACTAACCTGCACCACCTTTGGTGGAATACTCCTACGAAATTTGAAGTAAGCATGTACCATGAACTGCATTGACCAGAATTCAATGGGGCGAACTGTGCTGGGAGGTGAAGCCGTGTGCTCCCCCCTTCCTCTTTGAAAAGGCTCCCTTGAGCCATTGAGCCGACGAGCTTGTGGAGCTGCACCTGTTCACCTGTGAGAGATACTGAGACCTGAAAGGAATGTGGCAGCCTGCTCAGCAACCCCAAATTAAATTAGTTTTCATCTGTACTGATGATGTATGATATCCAGAAACACATGTCTACAGATTTATAGCACTAACCTGCACCAACGTTTGTGGAATACTCCTGCGAAATTTGAAGTAAGCATGTACCATGAACTGCATTGAACAGAATGCTATGGGGCAAACTGTGCTGGGAGGTGAAGCAGTGTGCTCCCACCCTTTCCTCTTTGAAAAGGCTCCCTTGAGACATTGAGCTGACGAGCTTGTGGAGATGCACCTGTGAGCCTGTGAGGGGTACTGAGACATTAATGGATTGTGGCAGCCTACTTAGCAACCCCAAATTAAATTCATTTTTATCTGTACTAATGATCGATGATATCCAGAAACACATGTCTACAGATTTACAGCACTAACCTGCACCAACTTTCGTAGAATACTCCTGCGAAATTTGTAGTATGCATGTACCATGAACTGCATTGACCAGAATTCTATCGGGTGAACTGTGCTGGGAGGTGAAGCAGTGTGCTCCCACCCCTTCCTGTTTGAAAAGGCTCCCTTGAGACATTGAGCTGACGAGCTTCTGGAGATGCACCTTTGCACCTGTGAGAGGTACTGAGACCTGAAAGGATTGTGGCAGGCTTCTCAGCAACCCCAGAGGAAGGGGATGAGGTGGAGATTCAGGCTGCAAGTTTGCGAATTGTCAAGTCAAGTCAGTTTTATTCTAGTGCTAATTAAAACCTTAACTATAAAGGTTCACAAAAACACATTAATACAATTCATTTTAAGATCATACGACATAGCTTAAAATTCAATTTCGTAATATCATAATAAAATATTGTTATGAATGACTTAATATGGGAGTTGTATTATCATCTTAAGCAACATTTTACAGCTTGGTCTACCTAACACACTCGAAGGCACATCGAACAAGGTGCATATTATGGCAAAGTGCAGTTTACAAAAGCGTGCAGTAGTAGTGGAGAAAGGGAAGAGTATTGTGTTTAATGCCACGGGGCAATAGTGTAGGTCATATTTTTCCCGGTAAGCCTTATGAATTTCATATAACAACAGTTCAAGATACAGTCAATGACATTTAGACTTGAAGTTACCGCCTTTCTGCATGTCCGAATTCCACTTTGAATAAAAAGGTGATGGAGCAAGGATTCACACGTAACGCGACTTGCTTGTATTCAGTCCTCTTGACATAACGTTAATAAATTAACCAACATGTTTGTATTACTAATATCGCATTACACAACATCCGAGGGAAGCTTGCATAGGTGCTTTTACTAACTATAATCCGCTTGCATTAAAATGGCTGCTGCTACACGGGATTTTCTACTGCGCATGCATCTATCACACTCACGTGACATGACGTACTCTTTGCTTTGGAGGGAAACTTTCGCTTCTGCGCACTAGAATTAAAAATGGCTGATCTGTGTTACAGCATGCATGAAGCTTGCACTGCTGCTTTTGCTAAGCTGTTCGTTCTGCTTAACCTTAACGCAATAGTTAAATATAAAGTAATGGGATTAGAGTAGAGATAAGTGGTACACAGTGCATTCTTTTATTCTGTGTTCTCAAACTGTTTCTTTTCTATTCTTGCATGTAAATCAATTTGGGCCTGTTGCCTGTCGCTGAACTCCATATTGAAACCTTTGAGCCTGCGCACCAGAGTCTTAAATCCATCAAATCATGGCATTGAATGAGTGCCAGGGACAGTCTTGACCAAGATGCACCTGGGAACCTCACCTCCTGAACTTTACGAAGGAAACAGAATTCTAATATGAACTAAAAAGTAACAAATAATAGAACATTCATTGTCGGGTAGAATAAAATATACATGGGAAAATAAAAACTGATGGGCGGGAAAGTTGATAGAATATTCAAAAGAAAAGTGTCATTCTGGTATGGTGTGATGACCTCTCCTCATTCCTTGTCCAATCAAAATTGGGGATCCTTACACTTGCAACATTGGGGGGTGGTACACTGACCTGGAAAATACTATAACTAGGGTAGGCTTAGCTAGTTAATTTGTCCGACTTGTCCGAATAGCTGACCTGTCACTGACCCAACGCACTCTATAGGTGTCCAAGAGCAGAGGGCTGCGGAGCACTCTGTCAGAAGATTCGATAAACCAATCGGGGTTCTGGGAGCTGAAGTGCTGGTGAAGCACTTTGTCGGGGGAAATCGATAACCCAATCGGGGTTCTGGCTGTTAGCTGCAGAGAGGGAGTAGCACAGGCGTTGCAACTTAACTGCGGGTGCCAGTCTCAACCTTTGGTGGTCCTGTCCTGATCCAATTTGGCTTTACCTGTCCTGATTCCAATCTGTACCTGCTAGCCTACTCGCGACTTCAACTTTCGGGGTTCTGTCCTTTAAACTGACCTGTGGCCAGGGTTAGTTCTTCACACCATTCCAGGTAAATATAAAATCTATGTGGGTTCATCATTGATTTGTTCTCTCTCTCACCCTTCCTAATCGCTACATGTTTTAATTGCTGCATGTTTGCATATCATGTTCCTTCTCTTTACCCTTCCTACTGTTAAAGTTTGACATTTTCCCTTGTTACCCTCTCTTTTGTTAAATGCCTAAACATTTTTGATCATATTTCATGTTCCTTTTTTTTACCCTCCCTATTGCTAAATGATTGAAATTAGTTTAATACATCTTTTGCATAGTTACATTTTGATTCTGATCTTCATAATTGAAAGTCTTTTGGTGTTTAATCTTTGGATCATGACCATTTAAGAAACTTAGATAAAGAGTTAAAACATTCCCGCATCTGTGGTTATTATATGAGTGCAATGTTAATTTTCGCTGCCTATTTTCAAACTAACTCCCTGATCCAATAGGTTTACAGGTACCAGCAACAAGGGTTGGTAGGTTAATGGTACAGGACCTAATAGGGAAAATATCTGGTAGTAAAGCAAAGGTTACCTGATTAAGTTATATGTTTATTGTATATGGGCCCAGGTGAATATGGTAAAAATATAGTCGGGTGACCTGCGCGCTCTATCAGTATATTCTTTTGGTAGCAGCAGTATGGTTAGGGTTTAGTTAAAATAGGTAGTAAGTTAGTTGGTTAAGGAAAAATATGTTTGCATATTTGAAACATATTATTGATTGTATTGATTTTATGTATTAACCAAAATTTTTCAGACCTGTTATATGTTTTGTCTGGAATCCCCGGGGGCAGAATAGCGGGTGGTAAATGGAAGCCACACTGCAGTGAGGTCACTTACCTGTAGGAAATAAGTGCATGGTTAGGTAAAACCGGAAGCACTATTTAGGGATTTTCTGTATGAATGTATGAATAAATGATAGCAAAGAGTTCGCTAGCAAAACTTTTGGTGTGATATCACCTAGAAAGGGTCACACAGAAGGAGTAGCAGGTTTGTCTGAGCTTGATTGATAGCAAAGGGGTTCGCTGGTGAAACTTTGGCCTTAGTACATCCCAGAAGGGATAAGTCTAAAGGAGTAGCAGGTTCTCTAATGTTTGTGTGAAGGGTAGGCGGAAGGGATCTACTCGTAGTATATGAAGAGTAAGTGGAAGGGATTTACTCGTAGTAAATGAAATATATCTTTCCTTTGATTTAGTTACTCAGGTACAGTGGCAAATGTTTTTACGTTGTTAAATAATAAATTTGCATTTAAAAGTGAAAGGAATTAAGTTTTCGTATTACCTTGCAAAGGAGGGAGTCAGTTGCGGAGCTGCGCTGATGTCACTCAGAGCTGCGCTGGTATTGGTTGAAACAGCGGGTGTGTACCTGAGGTAATAATTGTAAAGGAGGGGTGAGTACAGGAGCGTGAGAACTAGTCTTAAGAGAAAAGCTGGTTGGATTTATTTGAATTAAAAAGTTTCATTGGTCACTAGAAAATATAAGACTCACTGATATTGGAAGTATTTTTGAAAACAATCGAGTGTTATCGTAAAGGTTTAAAATTCCAAATTATATGTGGCATTTAGATTCAGGATTTATAGCAAATCGACCTTATAGAAGATACTTAGGTTTTGCTAAAGAACAGATGATAAGGGGAAGACCTTATATCATGTACGGAGGTGAAAGAAAAATGTCATTCGTTAAGAGAGTTAAAAATTTCTTTAAGAAAGATAAATCGATTAAAATCAGAGAAGCAATTATTATTCCACCACCGAATACGCCCGCATCATACATGATGTTTGACAGGGGCTACCACACTTGTGTATGGTTAGAAAATTGGGTGGAATACACTAAAGATGACGGAGTTTGGGCATTTCTCGAATATGGTACTTTCAATGGCAGAGTTTTATTTAATTTGAGGACACGTATGAATGACTTAAATCCCAGACCTAGACTAACGCAGTATGAGGCACTAGAAGAGTGGGAGATTGAAGCTTTTGAATGAGACAGACCCAGAAGTGACAAAGGGTTGAGCAAGTTCTACCCTAAGTTTCCACGAGAAACTAAAGATAAACAAATGAAACAATGGAGACAGTCCATGACGGTGGAAGGGTTCTATCCTGTATTTACACAAGAAAATCCGTCAGGAAGTAAAAGCACAGACAAGAAAGGAAATCTAATGATTAGTAATAATCCAGAAGATGATTATTTTGAGAATTTGTTAATGAAAAATCCACCACCGTATAATGAGGAGCCAGGCACGAGTAATCCTAGTGCTCCGTTTCTGAAACCGCCTCTGATTGCGCAAGTGGTACATGAGACCTCGTTAGAAAAAGTACTGCAAGACAGGGAAAGAGAAGCATTAAATAAACAAAGAAGTAAGTTGATTCAGACAATTTCCCAATTAAATACGAGTCCTGAAGCCCTAACAATTCCAGTAACTATTGGCCCAGTTGTTCCTTTGTATGGAGATATCCAAGCTAGTCTTAAAACTCCCGTTATGACTACACCTGTAGTTCAGCCAAGAAAAGAACCATTAATAGTCGATGATCAAGCAGGTGAATGTGAATCAGAGATTTCTCTGATGGATTTACCAATAAGAGAACCAGTGAATGACTCGGTTTGGAAAACCACTCCTACAAATTCTAGAGAAGTACAGATTGAGACATCTTCCGGTACAAGTAGTGCCACGGTAGTAACTCCAGAGGAAATAGAGAGATGGTCACGAGAAATAGAGAAACCCAAGTCACAGTCAAAAGTATTAGATATATATAAATAAAGAGTCGGATTAGCATAATTGATGGCTGGGAATTTGGGATTGGACAGGTTAAATACACACAGTGAAGATGAATTATTATTCATATGTAAAAGCATTACTAGAAACACCAGAGTGGTGCATAAAAAACTAACAGATATGGCTGCTAATATGGGAATTGACATTGGCAAGTCTGAAGTGTTACAGAAACCATATCGAGCTGAATTTTCTGACAAAGATTTGGAAAATATGAATGTGTCAGGAAGAAAAGTACAAATTAGGGAGCTTTTGACTTTATTGCAAAAATGGGGAGATATAGAAAAATGGAGAACTAGATGGGCAAAGAAAAAAGAAGAGGCTCGATCAAAAGTTGCATCTGAATATGTTTTTAAAAAAACAGAAAAAGTAGAAAGGTTGTTACCTATGAAAGAAGTACCAGGTGGAGGTTATGTACATGTCCCATGGTCCCGACAGGATATTTTGTCATTTACAAATGATTTCCCAAAACTTCGAGAAAAACCTATAGAATGGTGCAAACAAGTTGAGAGATTTGTAAAGGTTTCAAAATGTCTCTTGAAAGGTTTAGATGAATTATTTGACATTGTTGTACCTGTAGATCTGTGGACAGAATGCAAAATAGCTATGTATTGGCCTAGTGATGAGTACCCTAGAGACCCAAAGACAGGGGCACTTTCTGACGAAGTGATGAAGAAGTACAACCAGGTAATACTCTACCTCAAAGGGAAGGTGACTGCTAAGGAGACTGATTGGATTAGAATAGATAGAACCACTCAGAATAAAGATGAATCTGTTAATGCATATTATGAACGTCTGTTGCAGGTCTTTAAACAGTACAGCGGTTTGGACAATATTGACATGAAAGATATGACGCGTTTCACCTATCGGTTTGTGTCAGGATTAAGGCCAGAAATCTCTCAGTGGATAAAGGACCATAAAATTTGTTGGCAGGCCAAGCCGATTGATGAAATCCTTAAATACGCAAAGTATTGTGAGGACAAACTTGACAATAAACGAAAAGAGTTAAAGGAAAAGGTAATGTGGGCACAAGTGAAATTAGCAGAGCAACAAGAGCTTCAATTGAGTCAAATAAAGAATAATCAGAATCAAAATGATGGAAATGGGGGTAAGCCAAGGGGAAAATTCAATAAAGAAGAAGCAAAAAAGAAGTTTCCTTGTCTCGGGTGTGGCAAGTTGGGGCACTGGAAGAACGATTGAAAGGCTATGCAAAATGGTAATATGCAAACTAATGATTTGATTCCACAGAATGAGGTACCACGGAAGCAACAGCAGCAGGTAATACAAAACCCCTAGCACCTATGCTAAATTATAGGAGCAAAGCACAACAGAGTGTGGACACCACAAATTGGGAGGGAAGTGAAAGGAGAGACACAGCGACATCACAATTTCTTTTGAGTGATACGTTTTTCAGTAAGCACTCCTACTGACGGTGCCTGAGAGGGGAGGACGAGGAGTGTGTACTTGGCGCCTCCTTGCCGGTAGATCAGTCAGGTCCATACATTGAAGGAAAGGTTGAAGGAAATGATGTCACCTTTCTATTGGACACTGGTGCTATCCGTTCTACTGTGAGAACAGCCGACGTTCCAAACCCACCCCTCTCGGGAGAAGAGATCCAAGTAGTGGGCGTTTCTAATAAACAAATTAGTATCCCAGTTACAGAACCAATAGAAATTAAAATAGGCCATTTTAAAGAGATGCATAGATCTGTTGTATGTGACTCCAGTCCAGTAAATTTGTTAGGCCGAGACTTGTGCAAAATGAAATGCACCATCTTTTGCACTCCAAGTGGTGTTGAAATTCAAACCCCAGACGAAGACGGAGTTTATAAATTAATGTTAGCGAAACAGGAAACTGAAAATAAAAAGTTAACTATAGAAGACTTACCAGAAGAATTACGACAGACTGTAGATCCTAAAGTGTGGGATTTTACTGGAAAAGATGTAGGATTAATGGCAAATGTCGATCCAATAAAAGAGACAGTGAAGGAAAGTGCAGTTTACCCAAATACTCGACAGTACAAAATGAGCCCAGAAATAAAAGCAGGTGTTGCAGCAGAAATAAAACGTTTGGTTGAAACAGGCATTTTACAGGAAATAATGAGCAGCCCATTTAATTCGCCCATAATTGCAAACAAGAAACCGAGTGGCAAGTACAGGGTCATACAAGACCTCCGCAAGATTAATCAAATTGTTGTCCCATGTTGTCCAGTTGTGCCAAATCCTGCAGTAATTCTGTACCAGATTCCGTGGGAGGCTGGATGGTTCACTGTAATTGATTTGTGTCACACATTTTTCTCAATTCCATGGCACCCAGATAGCAAATGTCTTTTATCTTTTGAATTCGACAGTCATGTGTACTTTTGGAACCGCGTTCCTCAGGGGTACACAGAGAGTCCATCGATTTTTAATCAGATTCTGAAAAAGTGCCTTGAGTATTTGATGCTGCCAGGACAGTCAGTCCTAGTCCAGTATATAGACGACCTATTGGTGGCGTCCAAAACTCGAAATGACTGTGTTGTTGATACCATTGCCTTACTGAATTATTTAGGTGAAGGGGGCATACAGTGTCATCTGAAAAATTACAGTTTTGCACCACATCAGTGAAATATCTGGGGCACCAGATAGAAAGAGGTGTCAGAAGGGTTACCTCAGAGGGAATCAGAATAATCAGAAACATGAATTTACCCCAAACTTAGAAAGAGATCAGAATGTTTCTTTGAGTAGTTGGTTACTTCAGGCAATGGATTGTGGGATTTGCAGTCCTAGCAAAGCTATTGATACAAATGACAAAGAAAAAAGCAAAAGACCCAGTAGAATGGGATGATGAAAGCATGACTGCTTTTCTGAAATCACAAGAATGTCTGTGTACAGCTCCAGCATTAGGGATGCCTAACTATTCGAAAGATTTTGCACTATTCTGTGACACACGAGATAATTGTGCACTTTCAGTTTTGACCCAAACTCACGGTCTGATGAGACATCCTGTGGCATATTTCTCTTCCACATTAGACCCAGTAGCATCTGCATTACCAGGTTGTCTAAAAGCAGTAGCTGCAACTTGCATGAGTCTTGAGCAAAGCGAGTCAATCATTATGGGACATTCTGTAACAGTGTATGTTCCACATGCAGTTGTGATATTACTGACCAGAACAAAAACTCAATACTTGACTCCTAGTCGGCTGATTAAGTACGAGCGTATTCTTGTAGGTGCAGGAAATGTAACTATTGCCAGGTGTAATATTTTGAACCCAGCAACATTGCTACCTAATTCACACTTTGCTGAAGTAAAGGAAGAAGTCGAATATGATTGTATCGACTTGACTGAATAGAGTACAAAACCACGTCCTGACATAAGAGAAGAGCCACTAATTGATTCTGAATATGAGCTATTTGTAGATGGCTCATGCATGAGACATGAGGAAAGAGGTTTAAGTGCTGCCTATGCAGTGTGTACATTGGGAGGTCCAATTGAAGCATCCTATTTACCTGGAGTCAAGTCTGCACAAGTAGCCGAATTGATTGCATTGACAAAAGCTTGCAAATTTGGAAAAAAGTGGAAAGTAACCATATACACTGATAGCCCGTATGGTTACAGGGTTGTGCATGACTATGGCCAATTATGGATGTGAAGGGAGTTTCTGACTTCTTCAGGTACTCCAATCAAAAATGGTCATTATGTAAAAGATTTGCTCGAAGCGATTCAATTGCCAAAAGAAGTGGCTGTGGTCAAGTGTGCTGCTCACAAATCTGGAAATGACAAAGTGACAGCTGGTAACAGGTATGCAGACCAGTTAGCCCAACATTGTGCCAAATTTAAAATGGCTGTAAACAAGAAAATTGAAGTAGGTGAAAACAGCTGCCAACTTATGTTGCTTGAAGGTGTGAGAACGTGGGAAGAAGTGAGAGACTTGCAAAATGAAGCAGAACCAAAGGAAAAGGAAGAGTGGAGAAAGATAGGTTGTTAGAGAAGGGTTGAAGATGGTGTCATTGTTTACCTTGATGGTAGGCCTGTGTTACCAGACTGTATGCTTGCTCCTAAGGCTAGTATGTTCCACGGAGATTCCCATTTGGGAAGAGATGCCATAATTAGACTGTTCAGAAAGAGTTGGTTCAATGCAAATTTCAGGAACATAGCAGAAGCACTTTGCCAAAGATGTTTAATTTGTCAACAGATGAATCCTGGAAAGAAAACTGTAGTGTTACCAGGAAAGATTGGGAAGGCAGAGGGCCCCTTCATACGATTACAGATTGATTTCATTCAGTTACCCCCTTGTCGAGGACTAAAATACATTCTTGTCATTGTCTGCCTGTTTGTAAAATGGGTGGAGGCTTACCCCACACGTAGGAATGATAGCATCACTGTAGCCAAACTCCTACTCAGAGAACTCATCCCGAGGTTCGGTTTTCCAGTAACAATTAAATCAGACCGAGGCTGCCATTTTAATATTGAAATAATTGGCTAATCTGTGAAGCATTCAATGTTAAACAAAAACTGCACAGTGCATATCTCCCAGAGGCTTCTGGAGTGGTAGAACAACTGAATGGCACAATCAAGTCAAGATTGGGAAAGATATATGAGTCTACCCGACTAGAGTGGCCAGATGCTTTACCTCTTGTTCTGATGGGACTCAGAACCCGAGGTGAGAAAAACCATGTCAAGTGATTTTAGTTACTACCACAGCTGTAAAGTGCAAAGGAGTTCCACACTGGATCCATGCCAGTCATACAAAAAGAGTGACTGAACCGTATGAAACTAAAGCTGAAGGTTGTGCAGCTGAGGGGTCTCGAGATGTCGATCCTGAAGTAGCTGAAGAAGAACAACCAAGCACCAGCCAAGATGATTGGATGCCAGTAGTTGAGATACCTGCAGAATATGTGAGAACTAGAAGTCAAACGTATCTAGACAGTCAGAGTGATAGTAAGGATGAGATAGGTCTAGAAGAACGTACTCAGATTACAGAAAACCAAGCCAATGGTAATCTTGAGGAGGATCAGATAAGGTAAAATCAATATACTCAGACATTCCAAATACCTGCCATAGCTCCAGAGTCTGAAGAGGGACAGATAAGAAATAGAGCAGAAGCTCGAGCAGAAGAAAATCAAGAGTTTGAAGAGCTTGAGCAGGACCAGATAGGAGTAGAAAAATGTGTTTAGGAAGAAGAAGGTGAGTCAAATCAAAGTCAAATTCAGCAGATACCTGAACAGGGCCAGATTAGTAAACAGGCGGAATAGACAGAAATAAGACCTGGACCTAGTCAGATAGAGAGGGACACAGAAGAAAGCATTGAAATAGATGTGCTACAACTGAATGAAAATAAAAGAGCATTGGAAGAAGGCCAGAGCACAGTGCCAGCTAAAAGACTCATAAAGGGAGACAAATGGCCTAGGTTTGTCAAAAGGCTGAAATTCCGTCTAAAGACCATAAATGAAGGACCTGAACAAGTTAACGAAATAGCAAGACAAACTAAACAGTCAGAAATACAACCAGGAAGGAGAAGTCCACGACTGAAAAGGCTGAATAATAAATTCAGAGGCCCTGAATGGACTTACAGGGTTCTTGAAGATTTTGAAAATCTAGCAATACGTGATGAAAGTGATGACAAATTAATTGCTGATCAGACTGACGGAGAAGTGAGACCCACTTGAAAATTTCACAGGGTAAAAGACTGTGTAGAACTACAAAGAGGGGTTAAATCTCCTTAGTCAGAAATGGCTGATCGTACTGTTAATGGAAGACCGAAAAGAAACTGCTTGAAAACATGCTGTTGAATATGCACATGTAGTATAGCGATAGTACTCATAGTATGGTTAGGACTGACAATAGCTATTCCTTACATAATGAGTAGAGACATGAAGAGTAATACTAATGAGCTACAAACGATAGATACACGTAGAAGAAAAGATACACAAGAATAGACACTTAGCATTAAACAAAAGAAGTTAGATTTAGAAGCATCAGATGAGGAAGGGCTACATTATACTGGAATTAAAAACAGAACTCACTTAAATGTATTTGAAAACTTATTAGTACATTATGTAGAAGCTATGGAAATAGAAGATTGCTATGTTTGTATGAAATTACCTATTTCAGTAGCCGAAGGTGTTACCTACCACCATTTACCACTAAAATATGGTATTTCATGTAGTATTTTAGCTAGTCTATTCTATAAGAAAGGACCTTTGCAGTATTACTATTCTAATTCAGATGTGATATTTTCGGAACTTCCTATACGTAGTAACTTGAATCCTGTACATACAAAGAGTGATGTAACACGTTATATGGGTGCATATTTTCTAACTATAGGTACAATAGATATAGCTAAAGCACAGAAGAATAATTTAACATCCTTATTACAAGAAAAAGAGAAAATATTTTTGAATATGGTAGAGAAAAGGAGAGAGAGTTTCCAAAGAAAAGCAAATGACAAGAATCATAAAATTCCAAAATGGGCTGAGAACATAGGGTCCACCCCAAATGGCAAGACTCATGCTGCTATGTTGCTGGATTTCGAAAAGAAGGGGAAGCTCTGTCTCCATAGGGAAAGAATTAGTTATTATAACAGTATATTCATTGGTTCCAGTAAATGTGAACACAATTATAAGGTAATTGGGGGTTGGGGTTTCAAAGATTGAACTGAACCTGTGTTTCCTGGAATTTATTTTATATGCGGAACCAAGGGTTATTACAAACTGCCAGATCATTGGTATGGGAGCTGTTATTTTGGAATAGTCCCAAAGATATATCATGTAAATAAAATCACTGGAAACAATGAAGAAACTAATGTATTAATACATAGCAAAAGACCTAGTTTGGGAGAAATAGTAGGTGATATATTTAGTTCATTGATACCTACAGTGGGAGTGGCTCTGAATACACAAAGAGTTTGCAAATTGTCAACAGTAGTGGATCGGTTATCAACTGACACTGCTGGAGGGTTCTTGATGGTAAATACCGAATTGGTTGCGATGAGATCAATGGTTTTACAAAATCGACTTGCTCTTGATACAATATTAGCAAAAGAGGGCGGAGTCTGTAGAATGTTGAAAGCGCAACATTATTGCACTTACATACCTGACAAGAGTGTTGAAATTAAAGGGTGTGTAAAAAATATTACACGTTTGGGAAAAGAGCTCCAACCACTGGAGGTTGGTAGTGCATGGAAGAGACTGACTGATGGTCTCTCTTCAATAGGTAGTTGGATTTCTAATGTAGGGAGAAGTTTTGTAGGTAGAATACTGATGCCAATGGTGGGAATAGGCCTACTGATTTTAGGGATAATAGTATGTTGCAAATGTCGTAAACACAGAAAGAGATATACAGTAAATAAAAGAAGGAAGAAAAGAAACTGCAATGAAATAGAGCTTGAAGAATTAATTGGCAAAATTTATAAGAAAATGAAAACTTTTCATTTAAATAATGATAACATACCTAGAAGAAAGATTGAAGCAATTGAGTTGGGTGAATTGTGAAAAGTTGGCATCTGTTTTATTAATTGGTGATAATATAAAATATATTGATGGAGCAAGGATTCGCACGTAACGCGACTTGCTTGTATTCAGTCCTCTCGACATAACGTTAATAAACTAACCAACATGTTTGTATTACTAATATCGCATTACATGACATCCGAGGGAAGCTTGCATATGTGCTTTTACAAACTATAATCCGCTTGCATTAAAATGGCTGCTGCTACGCGGAATTTTTTACTGCGCATGCGTCTATCACACTCACGTGACATGACGTACTCTTTGCTTTGGAGGGAAACTTTCGCATCTGCGCACTAGAATTAAAAATGGCTGATCTATGTTACAGCATGCATAAAGCTTGCACTGCTGCTTTTGCTAAGCTGTTCGTTCTGCTTAACCTTAACGCAATAGTTAAATATAAAGTAATGGGAATAGAGAAGAGATAAGTGGTATACAGTGCATTATTTTATTCTGTGTTCTCAAACTGTTTCTTTTCTATTCTTGCATGTAAATCAATTTGGGCCTGATGCCTGTCGCTGAACTCCATATTGAAACCTTTGAGCCTGCGCACCAGAGTCTAAAATCCATCGAGTCATGGCATTGAATGAGTGCCAGGGATAGTCTTGGCCAAGATGCGCCTGGGAACCTCACCTCCTGAACTTTAGGAAGGAAACAGAATTCTAATATGAACTAAAATGTAACAAATAATAGAACATTCATTGTCGGGTTGAAGGAAATATACATGGGAAAATAAAAATTGATGGGTGGGAACGGTAATAGAATATTCAAAAGAAAAGTGTAATTCGGGTATGGTGTGATGACCTCTCCTCATTCCTTGTCCAATCAAAATTGTGGATCCTTACACTTGCACATTGTGGGGTGGTACACTGACCTGGAAAATAGTATAACTAGGGAAGGCTTAGCTAGTTAATTTGTCCGACTTGTCCGAAGAGCTGACCTGTCACTGACCCAACGCACTCAATAGGTGTCCGAGAGCAGAGGGCTGCGGAGCACTCTGTCAGAAGATTCAATAACCCAATCAGGGTTCTGGGAGCTGAAGTGCTGGTGAAGCACTTTGTCGGGGAAAATCGATAACCCAAGCGGGGTTCTGGCTGTTAGCTGCAGAGAGGGAGTAGCGCAGGGGTTGCAACTTAACTGCGGGTGCCAGTCTCAACCTTTGGTGGTCCTGTCCTGATCCAATTTGGCTTTACCTGTCCTGATTCTAATCTGCACCTGCTAGCCTACTGACGACTGCAACTTTCGGGGTTCTGTCCTTTAAACTGACCTGTGGCCAGGGTTAGTTCTTCACACCATTCTAGGTAAATATAAAATCTAAGTGGGTTCGTCATTGATTTGTTCCCTCTCTTACTCTTCCTAATCGCTACATGTTTTAATTGCTGCATGTTTGCATATCATGTTCCTTCTCTTTACCCTTCCTACTGTTAAAGTTTGACATGTTCCCTTTTTACTCTCCCTTTTGTTAAATGCCTAAACATTTTTGATCGTATTTCATGTTCCTTTTCTTTTGAAATTAGTGTAATACATCTTTTGCATAGTTACATTTTGATTCTGATCTTCATAATTGAAAGTCTTTTGGTGTTTAATCTTTGGATCATGACCATTTGAGAAACTTAGATAAAGAGTTAAAACGTTCCCGAGTCTGTGGTTATTATATGAGTGCAATGTTAATTTTCGCTGCCTATTTTCAAACTAACTCCCTGATCCAATAGGTTTACAGGTACCAGCAACAAGGATTGGTAAGTTAATGGTACAGGACCTAGTAGGGAAAATATCTGGTAGTAAAGCAAAGGTAACCTGATTATATTATATGTTTATTGTATATGGGCCCAGGTGAGTATGGTAAAAATATAGTCGGGTGACCTGCGCACTCTATTGTACAGAGGTCTCCTATTATGGAGTAAGCCTGGGCAAAGACATGCAATGTGTATAATGCTTTCTTCTCCGAAATTACACAGTCTGCAATGGGCCCTTGAGATTTACCTTTTCCATGACATTCCATTGATTTCCCCAGAAAAAAGCCAAAATGGTAGCACATAATAATGATTTAGGCATTCATGTTATATGGGGAAACTCTCAATCACCAACTGCATTAAAAAAACTGGTTTACAGAATTGTGAAAAGAAATTCTGTGTTAACAGACAAAGCAATCCTATCCTCGAGATCACATGCAAGGATGATTCAAAATAGCTATAAGATACTTGAACCTCAATCCTACCTAGAGACTGGGCGGTCTAGCTATCTAAAAATGTACTATGGTCCAGTTGAGGTAAAGAAGGGCGGGTGCAGATTCATTTGTCTGCATTTTCTGGCACAGGGCTTGGTACAGTTGGCTTTCCGTGGAGGACCTGGTTCTCTGCTACGATTTTACATAGTCCCCCTTCCCTGCGATTGTTTAGTTTGGTAAGCAGAACTGTAGCCTTATCTAGGCAGGTGAGGCATTTGGAGTGAGATAGAAGCGTGATCTAAACGTTACAGCTAAAATAAATTTAAAACTACTCCATTTCTGCCATAAGAGCTTCACTTACATAAGAAATGCAAGGGATATGTTTTTCTCCTTTTACTTTCAACAAGGGAAAAATCTTGGAATGGCCAGAGCTCGCTGTAGGGTATAGAATGTAAGGATCAAGGTATCCCTTTTCCTGGGCAGGCCTTTCCTGTGCTGTTGAAAGGAGCCTCTTTCATCAAAGAGTACATATATATATATCTATAAGTTCTTGACAGCTCCAGTTGTTCACCTTAAAGGAACCATTTGGAGCTATTCTTGATCCTGCTGCTGACTTCCATGATCTTATTTTTCTGTAGTGCATCCCATTGGTTGAAGAATATAAGGACATCTTGTCGATTAATTGTTGTAGTCCAATTTTTGGCTGGCTAAGCAGGATCACATCATCGTCGTATAGCAAGTTTGAAATAAGCATAGGCCCTAGCTTGGGGACGGGGGAGTTTGCTGTTTCCAGGGGGGGGGATAGGTCATCTAAAAAAAGATCAAACAGATATGGTGCTAAGACAAAGCCTTGATTTAGGGCCTTAGATGCATGTATTTTCCTGAAAATATGGAACTGTCTCAAATTCTCACCCTTGCCCAGGTGTCCATATACAGAAACAGTATAGTTTTTAGGAGGTGAGGCGGAATGCCCATTGATGATATCTTTTGCCAAAGAATGTCATGGTCCACACAGTCAAACAAAGCCTTATAATCTGTGTAACATAAGTAAAGGGGTTGCTTTTTGTGCTATGCTTATCGATTATTACGGATAGTGCCAGAATATTAGATGACGTGCCGGCCCCGTTGTTGAACCCAGTTTGGTTCGCAGGGACAATGTAATTGTCATTGATCCACTGCAGCAGATCTGCAAGTAGCAAGCTATCAAAGTGTTTGCCCCAGTATCTAAAAGAGTTGTTAAGTAATAATGTGCTGGATGGTGTCAGTCCCCATTCTTGAAGATTGGATTGATTATGGATCCCTTCCAAGAATCTGGAATGAATTTGTTGTCGTAGGGCACTGTTAAATACTGTTGCTAAAATAGCAGCCCAGTATGTTGGATTTGTTTTAAATAGTGTTTGTGTTAGACCACTTGTTCCCAGGGCCCGTCCTGCCTCCCACTTTGGATGACTTTGCATGTTTGCTCTTCCAGTTAGATGTATGGAGTGGCTTCTGGACTATAGGGTGGAGTTATTGGAGACTGGTCCTGTCTATCTGGGGATGTAGGGGTCACTTCAGGAGAGTATTAAAAATGATCCTTCAGGAAGTTGGCCCAGCTGTCCTCCATTCAATTGGAGCTGGTTGCTGCGGCCAGGGGCTTGTTTCAAACTGTTAACCATTTTCCAGAAGTCCCTTGAATTTTTCTTTTTGGCAAGATACATAGCTTTTACCCAAATGTTTTATGTTTTTGATCGATTGTTCTTCCTATTACATTTTCCGATACATTTTATTTGAGCTTTTCAAGGATCTGTGTGCTTCAGGGTTGCCAAGATATTTCCTAGCGTGTCTCCAGGTATGATTACGCTCCTTCCTGACTGCCCGGCAAAAGGCAGATATTTTGAGCCTTCTTTGGGCTTCTGGGTTTCCTTTGTGTCGGTGTGATGGTGGTACATTTTGATTGTACTGGTGAAATATTATTTTCCTGTCTTTTAGTCTGTGCACCATTAATGTTCCAAGAAAAAATATTTAAACTTTCCAATCAGTTCTATGCTTGCGATGTATTAAATGTATTATTTTTGCGGGCTTTCCAGTGTCATGAGCATGAGTTGCTGTGTAAGGCGGCAGTAAGCCAGCCTATGTTTAGCTTTATTTTGTCTTTGTTGATTGAGGATGCTATTGTGGACGATTTCCCAGCAGGATTCCTAAGGATCGAGTACGTTTGTTGGTCACCTCTGGATCATTTCCATTTAAGTTCCACTCCCCAGTTGAAGGTGAGAGCGGCGTTGAATAAGTTGCAGGGTGAGGCATAGGTATTTTAACTCAATGTATCTGCTCCCTCTCCGGTCACGATCTGAGTCCCTCAAGGATCAACCCTGTCACCTACCCTCTTCAAACTTCACCTTGAACCACTTGCTGAAGTACTTCGCACAGCAAATATCTCCTACCATATGTATGCTGATGACACTCAGCTCTACATCAAAACCTCATCTCTCGAGGAGATTTTCTCCCTGAATAAGGCCCTGAAATCAACCGTCCATTGGCTCACCTCCAATCAACTCAAACTCAACACAAAGAAAACAGAATTTCTCCTAATCTCCCCTCCAAAAACCAATCCTGAGATGCAGATATGGATGAAGGCTATCACAGCCTTAGATTGCCCACCGACCATCGTGGACTCAGCAAAATCGCTGGGAATAACCCTGGACAGCAATTTGAACATGCGGGACCACATCAAATCAATGGCCAAATCAGCCTGATTCCACTTGAGCTACCTTAGGAAACTGAAACCCTTCCTCGACGCTGCCGACCTAAAAAGTGCAGTCCAAGCGCTTGTAATCTCCAGACTGGAGTATGGCTGTTCCACCCTCTCGGGTTTACCCAAGATCTCTCTGGCACCTTTAAAAGCCTGCCTCAATGCTGCGCCAGACTTCTTACAAGCTCAAGAAAATTCGACCATATCGCTCCACACTTGAAAGCTTTGAACTGGCTTCCCCTGGAGGCTAGAATACAACTTAATCTGGCCTGCATCACTCACAAGGCTTTATACTCAAATTCCTCGACTTCTCTTGCACGAAACTTGTGGTATCCGACAGAATCAGAGAACTCCCGGTCTACCAGAGACCTCTTATTCCAACCTGCACGTGTCCGGAAAAATAAAACTTTCAATCGAGCTTTCTCTGGGGCCGCTCCAAGAATATGGAACTCTCTCCCACTCACCATCAGAAGAATCCCTTCTCTGGCATGTTTCAAAAAGGAGGCCAAAACTTTCCTTATGGGTAAATTCCTCTCCTAAATGTTGCCTCCTACCAACACAGAGACCCTGACAAACTACCGACTAGCGCCACCCATCTGTGTATCGAGCTACCTCACCAAGAATCCTGGGGCCTTATCTTGCGTAATCATAAATGTAATCTGTACATACGTGCCCTCTACCCATTATGTATCCTGCACCCCCACACCCTCTTAATCTTTTGTATTTTGTGATTCCTTGCCTATTGTACACTTCTATGATCCTTGTAAAGCGCTCTGATACCCTAACGGGTCAAGTTTGCGCTCTATAAAACACAAAAATAAAATAAAATAAATAAATAATAAAAACTCCCCATACTAAGAAGCATTCCTTTTCCTGAAGGACCACTTTGCTGGTAGGCTTCCTGTCCAGGTCACAAGGGTGGATTCTTGATTCTTACCATCCAAGAAGGCCAGAAATTCAATTGATTCAATTTCTGCTGTAATTATCTTTTCAAGGGAGGGTACAGTTTGTAACAGTTTCAGGATGTTACCCCAATTGCGGACGTTGTTCCTCCCTCTCGACTGATATATTGTAGAAAACATTGTTTTGAAGGATGAATCAGAAACTGAGGGGTGATGATCAGACAGTTGCCTTGCTCCTGTGGTGCCTCCTGTTTCACTTTGACTTACTACCCAGTGGCTGGGGAGATCAAATGCATCCGAGTAGTCCTGGGGTTAGTGTACGTTGGATCAGGTTGCAGACTATCTTGATCCACCTCATTGTTGAAGTTTTAGGGCTCAGATCTGACTGTGTTATTAAACAGGTTTGCTCTTGGTTTTGGATGGCAAGTCCCCCTCTGATTCATGTCTTGGTGGATGTGTTCTATGGGAGTACAAGGGCCTTTGTTTGGTGGTGGGCTAGATATCACTCCTTCACAAATGGGGGAGTCTGCGATGGACCTACCCCCAGCTGGTACTTCTAATGTTTTGTCAAATAGTGAAAAAAGTGTAATCTTCTTTGGGGGAGACTTGTTGGTGCTTTTTGGTGGTTTTGCTTAATATGCAGAAATGGGGTTGTTGTGCTTGCACCAGGAGGCATTACTAGGCATACTCTTTTTTATTTCTTGCTTTATGTAGCTTCTTTCTAAGTTTTTTTGATATCACAAGTTCTATAGGCTCTTGATGCGTGGGGGGTCTTTGGACTCCAGTAAAGATGCCATGTGTGGCGATGAGTCATCTTTCAAGGGCCCTTTGTTCTTTATTTATTCCTCCCCTCTGGTCATTGGAGGAATATTTAACATTTACGATTGTAGGTTATAGCTGTGCCCATGGTGTTTGAGACATATTTTTAGGTCTTATATGAGTATAGTTAGAGCCTCAGGAATTGTTACAGGTTTATTAACCACCTGGGTACAGGTACAGTCTATACCGGTTACAGCCACGTATGCTTGTGCATGGGTGATCAGGTTATTTAGCTCAGTCAACTTCTGATCAATTCCAGAGACTGAAATGGCCATTAGATTCAAAAGGTCTACTTGCACATCCATTTTATTGGACTGGTACATTAGGCCATCAAGGCTCAGTTGAGATGTTCTCTAAGCAGAATGTCCCAAACCATCTCTGAGCCAGTTGTTATGGTGAGACCGTGCATTGAAGGGATGCCCACAGGTTGCTACTCCTGTGCTTTTTGGTTTTTCTGAGGAGTTAGTAAGGGGCCCCTTGTGAGACCCAGGCTCCTTGTTGGAATTCCAAGAAATTGAGTTCTTGATGCGCTATACAATTAGTGACCAAGATACTTTGCCCTTTCACAATTCCCACTGTTACTTCATTTGAGAGTGGGGCTTCATTAATTAACAGCAATCTGGCAGGTGTGTGGGGTGGCTCTTGTTCTGGAGAGAGTCGTGGCGACAGAGACCCCAGTGAAAGAAACTGCAGGTTACTGACCAGGCCTCAAGCAGAATCTTTGCTTACCCCAGACGTATTCTTGGACACATAGTCTAGAGGGCCCTTCTTATGGTCTGAGTTAGAGTTGGAGGTTTGTGAGAGACTCCTATTACTTTTTGTTGGTGGTATTGGATCTGAGAGATAGTGTGAGTCACTTTTAATAAGTCAAATTGTTCAGCGTGTTTTGCTGATCTCTCAATCATGCGTGCTACAGGTGAGATTAGCAGATTGTCTTCCCTTGCTGAATTGGCCTCCACACTGTTTGCAGTTAATAGAGGTTGTGCTTCTTTTTGCTTTTAAATAAAATGTGAGGCACCTTTCACGGCCTGACCGCGTGTTGGGGCCTCTAAACGTCTAATCCTTCTTGGAGGTTCATTAGAGGCCTGCTCCTTTTCTGCGCGACCAGGAAGAAAGCTTTATTATGGGAGGAATGTTGGGAAGAATGTCAGGTAGACCCCTGTCTGCACCTTGGAGAGTTTTGTTGTCTTGTAGTTGCAGATTAGTTTAGATGATCGCTAAGATTTGTCGTCCACATGTGTGGGCTGGCCACTCCTTTGGCTGGGGTCGTGCCCCTAGGGGCTGTTCAGGCCAAACGCAGATAATTCTGGTATACAGTATCGAAAAGTAGGGCGAATCTGTGGCAAACGTTGATATGTGGCACCAATTTGCTGGCCCAGGCAAAGAGTGGAGGCGAAATTACAATCCAAGCTGGAAAGGTAGGCTTCTTTAAGATTGCAAAGCTGAGCTGAAGCTTATTTATTATTAGAGATTGAGGGCTGGAATATGGAGCTGGTTGAAGGTGCAGGGGAGCACTCCCGAACGGAAGCTGCCCCCGGCTTAGTTGAACCACTTCTGCGAACCCCTCGGGGCTCTACCTTTATAAGAGAGATACTAAATCACTGCACTTTAACCTTAGAAATGGCAGAGCTGTGGCATTTTGGCGTTTTAAGCAATTTGGGAGGAAAGAGGGGCTGGAATGGCGGGGACTTTTTTTGAGTTGGAGCCCGGGTCAGTGCTAACTGGTGCTCTGCAATGATCTGTGCAAGGTACGACTCCTGCCACAACCTATGTAAATGTACATGTATTTATATAGCGCAAATCACCGACACGGTATCTAAGCGCTTGCTTAGGGAACCCGTCCTGGTATTCCCCTGTGAGATACCCCGGCAGGGTATCCACAAGGTGAAAGCCAGGCATCCCGCCGCGAGGGGCCGTAGTGGAGATTAAGCAAGCTATTGCCCAGAGACGCAGAGTGTGACCCCGTGAGTCGAGTAGGCACCGGAGCGAGAATTATCGAGTCCGTGGAATTTTAGAGCCCGAGACCCGCCGAGGCGGGGAATCGAACCCTGGTCCACGGCCGATCTCAGCTTCGGGATCTGCCGCCTCTAACCACTGAGCCACACTTCTCCACTATGTAGCGTGCCTACGCCTGTGATTTGCATTTTCTAGTAGGTGAAGTAGTACTAGAGGAGTACTACTTTATGTATTTCAGAATGCATCCCACAAATCAGACCTATAGTTTGCAGGTGTATTAATTCAAGTGGTTAAGTTGACATGAACCAGAAAATGGTGTCACTTCCTACATGAGGTCACCTGGTAACTTTATTTACTTCAAAACTAAATGAACTTTGAGGCATATTTGAAGTAGCGTGGGTTACGCAGAAGATATTGTCTGACCCAACTTTTCAAAGAAACACAAAAAGAAAAACTCATTTTGAATTCAACCATTCCACAAGTTGTGCCATACCTTCATTGATATGTGTTTAATCTCTCTTAATACGCTGTTCCTTCAAAGCTCTGCGTGTGGATGACTAAGCCCCTCCGTTGGACAATTTTCATGGATAATGTTAAACATCTGTTGTTTTTAATAGAAATTTAATGTGAATAGGCGTCGGGAGACTGGCGCTGTTCAGAACTTATGGCATGGGAAGAGAGATCCTTAACTGTTTGAAATGGTTTTACAAGGATGTGAATAAAGATAGTTTAATTTGTGTTTTTACGTGAAAATAGTTGTGTTCATTATGGTATGATATCGACAATATTTTTATTACTGTAGTGTTTCTAATAGGAAGTTGGCAGAAGGGATCAAGGCGTGTTCCTAGATATCAGCTAAGGTAAAAGCATTCTCTCTTTGAAAGAAAACAGCGATTATCAAAAAGTGAATTGTCATTCTGCCTCTTTAGAAAAAAAACCCATTAAAGATAAAGCCAGTTTTAATTAGATGAAGTATCCAATTACTGTAATTACATTTTTTTAAATTCACATCATGAAGATGACCCTTTCAAAAGGGTTACAAGAATAATTAGTATATTCATATTAACCAAATTGTATTGGATAATATGTATACCCAGAAGGCAAAGTACATTACACATATTTCACCTTTGGGAAGCCGGAGAATGTTTTGGCAGTAGTATGAATATTTATAGGAAGTGTGTGCTTTAGCAAGATTATGTGAGAAAGCATTTATGTGCTCACAAATTTTTACCCAAGGGTAGAGTGTACATAAAATGTAGTGCTGAGATTATGGATATGCAAAGTATGATTTAAGCAGGGATTTTATATCCGTTCTTTTAATTAATTGGAGCAGATGACTTCTAAAACTTGAAATAGTAATTGCCACATAGGTGCGAGGGAAAATGTATTCATGGATAATGGCTGTTTCGCGCATCTGTTTGATCAGAATGTTTGAAAATGGCACCATTTCAGTACTGACTAGAAGTATATTCCAGTGCACTGTGTATAGTGTTATAATACGTAGGCCCACATTTGCTAGTGTAAACCAAAAGATAGGTGCTGGGGCCTACTTTTTGATCCTTTTTCAATGGTTTTAATGCTTGCTTTCTTAAACTTTTTTTTCCAATATTTTTTATTTATTATCTTACCCTTTGTCTTTTTAAGTGTGTATTTTGCTTTTTTTCTACTTTTTTGTTGTTGTGAGTTTTGCACTTTATTTATTCACTTTACTTCCTTCCTAATTGTATTTACTTCCTACACTTTTATTCCTGTTTTTTATTCTTTCTACATTTTCTCTCTTCCACCTACCCCCAGTTTCATGGCAGAATAGGGTTCCCGAAAAAAGTCCACAGCAAGGATCCTCCTTCATTGAGGAAGGCGGCGCCAGGAAGGCGTACAGTCCCGGGCCCTGTTTTCTGAGGTGGAAGTGGCAGCCCTGTTTGTTTATGTCCTCCCTGGCTGCAGGTGGCAGGCCTGGATGCAGGTACAGACTCTGGGAGGGCCAGCAGCGCAGGGCGAGGGTGTGCCTGGTGGTGTAACGCTGCTCTGGGGTTCGGCGCACCCATAATCAGCTGATGTACTGATGGTCCCACATCTTTGACTGAAAGGAAGACCTTTTGGACTTGCTAGGGGTTGAAGTCGCAGGGATCAGTGAGTAGCTAATTAATAAAAATATTATTATTTGTGTGTTGCATGTTATTGCTAATATGTTTTGTTTCCAAATAGCAAGCATGCTGCTCACATGCAGGTAAGTTAAGTTTACAAATATTATATTATGTGACCGTTATTCTACACAGGTACTCAGCGCAACCTAATTTTACTTGTTTACGCTAGGTTGGGCTGATTACACAAGAACCTATACAATACAGATACTCCTTTGTCCTGTCACTAAGATAGTGGTAGGTAGTATTAGCAATTTAGAGGTGTGTGTGTCCTCTCACTTCAGTTCTTAGAACCTTTTTGTGTAGCTCGTATAGTGACAAGCAACCAACCAATTTGGTGTATGCATGTGTCCATCTATTCATTCGAAGACAAAATGAAGACTTAGTGATTGAAATCATTAGTTGCAATTTATTAGTAATTCTAAAGTCTTTGGACTAGGCGGGCAAGGTAGGTTTAGTAAATTTGGAATAGGAATGGACGGTCCATGATTCTAGTCTACAACTAGTCGATCTGATTTAGGAAAGTTTAATATTATTGTAATTGCCTTTTCCTGTCGCAAAAATTTTGTGAAGAGATTATTTATTTACCACCCATCTTTTTTTGTCTTTATGCCTTACATCAGCAATCAGGGGCAAGAAGAAGTCATCTGAGGTGGGTGAGGGACCTGGAGGTGCCTCCCAGTCCGAAGAACGTTCCTTGGTCAATGGCTCTGCCGGCCCTGCTAAGTCCTCCTGTAGTTAATATTAATATATATTTCTCTAATTTGTACTGCTCCTTATTTTGAAGTATTTATTTCTACCTGTTTCCTAATGTTTTACCAAATCCTCTTCGATCTATCCATTTCTAAATTCTTATTATCCGATTTACTTATTTTCTATATTCCTATTGTCTGTATTTTACCTCAAACTGTCTCTGAACTAGTCTGTCTGTAGCTTCCTTTCTTCTGCTTTGTCAATCAGCTTTCCCTCTCCCCTTATATATTTTGTGCACTGCTTAGTGCTGGTACTGTAAGACTCAGAGAACCCATCATTCATGCTTACTGTCTACTACTAGTACTACTACTCTACTGTGCAGATTGCATGCCCAAGTAAGGTATTTTTTGCATGTTTGTTGAGATTAAAAGGCTTTCTTTCACTTTCTCATGCTCAATCAGTCAAACGAGAGAGAGGCCATGATCATGTTGAACACCCCACAGTTGTTTCCTCTTATTATTAGCTAGTAATTGTATCATTAGTAGGAGTTGGTGTTGGAGTTGGTGTTGAACTGATTACCGTGCACCATGGCTAGAAGGAAGTATGAGGACGGCCCCATTGCATTTGCCAATAAAGACCATATGTCCAGTTGTCCACTCTTATTTCTTTTTAAAAACTCAGATTCATCAAAGCTCCAGTGCTTTACAGATTGTCTTGAGACGCTTTTCAAAAATTGCTACCACAAAATGCCCAAACTGATATTTTTGATAGAAGATACTGTCTGTATGCGAATTGTAGTGATGTGTCTGGCATATTTTTAATTTTGGTATAAAAAGAAATAAATAGGGGGAGGCTTATCTGGCATCTAATAAATGTTGAATAGGGCTAGCGGGCTAGCGGTGATGGCGGCGCCAGCCAGTTAGAAGATGCAGCAGCGGTAGGGGTTGAGCCAGCGGCAGTGGCTGGTGGTGGTAAGTCATATTGCTTGCTTATTGACAATTAATTATATACTCACTGCAAGGGTGTACTGTTGAGACTTGTGAACAGTTGAACACACCCCTCTTAGCATATACAGTGGAAGTTGAGTAGCTAATGGCCTTCTATCTTCCTCTCACCTTCTTTACTTGCTTGGAATTATTTTTATCAATGTTTTTGATTCAAAGTGTTGAGGTAGTATTTCAGGCTACTCCCAGTGGTTTTCAAGCGCAATATATATTATTTATCCTTCCTAGTACCCACCCATCATCATCAATCACCACCTTCGAAGCCCCTACCCATGGCATTTTGCCAGTGACAGGCATTTGTGACATATCAGCTGCATGGTTACATTGGCGGCACTGCACTGCGGCCAGTGCAATGTACGTCTGCCTCAGTTATTGTGTAGGCCCCTTTATAAATGTCATGGCACTCCCAATGCCCACTCATTCACTTTCTACTACATAAGTAACTCCTTTCCTAACTTCCTTGCTCTGTCCCAGCCTTCCATAAAATTTGAAAAAAACATTATTTGCTTGCGCTACTTCATACTCTGGCCAAGTGATATGTTTGATTATTACTTCCAAAGCAGATTACATCAGTTCAAATTTTTCCCTTTCAGTAATAGCCGAACAAAGTGACTCACTGCTAACAAAACCTTAGACACTTGATGATGATCACTGGAATGTCTTCCTATCCATCCTAATCCCTTCAATTTACCTGCAGTAGACTTAGTTAACCCCTTCCATGCTCATGACGAGCTCAGCTCGTCATGCAGTACACTGCTCGTGTGCTCATGACGAGCTCACCTCGTCATGAACAAAGGGAATCAATAAGTTCCAGCGCTGAGGGAGAATTGCTGTAGCATTGATGTGTTTAATAAATATTTTCCTTACTTCTAAGCAAATCTATTTTGTTGGGAAAAAGTAATGTTAAATTTGGTGCTGGAGGGTGAGACCAGAGACTAAAGTGGGATTAGAAGTAGGTAACTTTTTCATTGTGTGAATGGGATAGTCTGTGATGAGCGTGTCAAATACAATATCCTGTTCCTTAATCCTTTCCCTGTACTGTAGTGCATTGCTTTTCTCATGGGCAGACAGGAGGATGTCTGTCTGAATAACTGTCTTCTTTATAATTAGTAGAACCTCACATGAAGTGTATCATTCATAGTAACTATTCATCTGCCTTGTAGTCAGGGTGAAATTGAGGCATTTAACAGAGAATGGCCATGATAGGAAAAGAGATAATTGTCTAGTACAGCTGCCCCACCTGCAGACAGTAGCAAAGTAATTCAACAAGAGTGTATCTGTTTAGGGCACCAGCTGAGCTGACATGCCTACATCAAATTAGCTCATCGAGAGAGAAGAATACTAGTATACTCCATACTGTATAATGCCTGAACCTCAAAATCGAATGGCCCGATGACACCAGCAAATGTACTGCTACTGTGCCACTATATAATTTTATGTGTTTTATTAAGAGTATCGTTTACAATTTGTCTTTTTCCTTTCTTGATAAAGGGACTCCTGCCAATCAGACACAATCTAAAAGTCAGGAGGTAGCAGCCAGGACCCAGCAGAGGATGCTGGAGGCCAGCAGGGATCAATATCAGGGACTAGTGATCGAGGAGGAGGCGGCAGCAGCTGCAAATGCCTCGGGCCCTAGCCAAGCCCCAAGGCATCCGGTAGTCCATCACCACGGTCGCAAGGCAGCCGCCCTCAGCCATTCCACCACTGCCGCTCCCCCTATTTTAGAGCATTTCATCACCGCATTCTTCAGAAGCTGGCGTGCCTGAAAGCAAGGCAGGAGGAGCGCCTGGACACATTGGAGAGGCACGTTAGGAAGCTCCTAGCCTAGCCTTAGACATCTTTTGCCCCTTTTTTCATCTTTTTTTTGGTGGGTGGGACTTGTTGGGGAGAGGGGGGAATGTGGGAGTTCAGGTATTTTGAGGATTTTCTTATTTCTTTATGGGCAGTTCCGTTTTTGGACTTTTGACCTTGGTTGAGGTTAGGGAGAGGGGTGGGCCAGCTGTGGGTTTACTAGTTTGTTTATATTTGTTATGGAAATACATTTTCTAGAATTGCACATTATGATTTAAACCTCTTTTGGGTGTTTACTGTTTTACTTCACACTGCTGCTTTTGCCGCAGCCAGTTTTTTAAAAATCTCCTGATGGTGTAACAACAACAAAATAGTTACGTGGTACCCTCCCTTGTTCTACTGCTCTGTCATTCTAGTCCCTGCAGTCTGCAACTATATCAACCCCTAGGGACTAGGAGGGGTGGGTGTGTGAATTTCCATTGTATATAGAATTATTGTAGTTCAACAATGAATCACCCACAGTTCTTCTCTTACCTGATTAGATGAAGCTATGGCTGCATGGTTTCCCAAGATGCCATGATGGTGTTAGTAATAGCAGCATGCTAGCGAACTAGTCTAACAGTGAAAGCACCAGATTCATAAGCGAGGTCCCACTCCCTCCTAGCCAAACTCAAACTGTAGGATAAGGAATTTTCATTGCAGGGAAGTAAACAAATTGAAATAAAGGACTTAACGCTGTTATTATATGCAAGCTTTAAAAAAATTAGACAGTCATCAGAGACTAAACTACTTGTACACAAGAAGAAGAGAGAAAATATAAGCTATGCTAAATTAAAATAATCACAATGGTGAGCTAGTAAAAGTAACAAAATGAAGTCAACTCGAGACACGAAATGACCAAGCGTAACCTTTGGCGCAATACAGTGCCTGAAGGATGATACTGGCAATTATGAGAAAATATTGAATACTGTCCGTGGGTGGCTAATATAAATATATTATTGCCAGTGTGGGCTATAATTAGATTTGAAGAAGATCCCCCACTTGCACTGAGTTGATGTTGCTTTCACCACATTCGTCCCACCAAGAGTGTGATCAGTTAATGGTGTAAATTTAGTCACACCTGAATAAATTCCACAACCCGGGGTGAAGAGCGTTAGGGGTTCAATGAATGGATGGAAAGGGAAATTTGAGGGAAAGGTTTGACAAAGACAAACCATGCACAAGGTCAACATTCATCTTGGCAGCCAACCATCATAAATTATGGGAGGAAAAGGAAATGGAGGAATGATGAGTAGTACAATAAATCAAATCAAATGTAACCCTGGGCATAAACTCCACTCCGTTCGCAGTGGTTGCGGACTTTGGCAACTCTGTGTTCCGCGTAGAACGCAAAGTTACCGTTAAACTCCGCATTCCACAACGGAGCTGAGGTTTTATTTGGTCCCGCACTCGGAATGCAATTTTGTGTGTGCAGGAGTGACTTGCGATCGCCTATGAGATTTTCAGGGCTGGTCGTGGTTGCCAAGAGATTTGCTAGCCGGCTGCATGCTCAGGGTAGATTTTGCATCCACCAACACGTCATTCTGGCGCGCCAGCAACTTCCAGGGGAACTTTTCTGTTGTACGCGATCCCGAATGTGCAGGTTCTACCGCAGCTGCAATCTAGGGAAGACTCTCTCCTCGAGCAGCATCACAATCTTCCGATTTGAAGTTAAAAACCTCCTGGATTTGACATTTGGTGGTGTTTTGACCTAATGATTTATTTCCATTTCATTGTTCTTCTTTTGTAAAGGAAAAATATTTTACAGTTTACTACATTTTCAATTTTTTTTTAATACACTTGAAATTTTGATTGAATATTTGGCTCATAGTCTGCAAATTGGCCTTCCAGTCAGTAGGCCTAGTTCTAGTCATGGGTGTATGAAACAAGAGTTTCTGTGGTGTTTACAGCATTTAGGCCATTGATGGATTTGGATTAGAATGCAAAATCTGCTTTTTTTTGGTATATCATTCTTTTACATGAAAAAAGTGAATAGGAGTCTGGACTAGGTGGGGTAATGCCTTTCAAGGATGTGTCTTGTTATAAACATGTTTTCTTTAGCCCAATAATGTTAGTTTTTGGCATTGCTGAATTAATTATGTTTTCTCTGTTTTACAAACCCTCCTTTGTCTGGCCAGTGTGTGTGTTTGTAATTTGCCTGTGTTCCAGATGTCATAAGGCAACTTTCAAGGGGCCATTTTGTATAGTCAGTGCACTGTTCTGCAGGTGCTGTTTGATTGTTTTACAGGCCTCCTGCCTCTTGTTGTGATCAAGTGGCTGGCGGCCATTTTGTGTAGGCAACCAGTGTCCGTTTGCCATAGGCCCACATGCATTCTTCGTTCTAGGCCTATATCTTCTTGTTATGACCATGTGGCTGGCGGCCATTTTGTTGATCCAGCCAGTGTGCTTTCTCTATAGGCCTACATGTCTTCTCCTTGTTCCCAATGAATGCCTTCCTGTTCAGTTTTGTTGTTGATGACAACGTGGCACTGGTTGGCAGCCATTTTGTGCATTCCAAACAAATTCAGCTCTTTTTTTCCATATGCTGTATGGATGGTTGAGCAATGAGATCGCAGTTTAATAATAGCTTAATATTATATCTTTGAGGATAACTTCACTTATGTTTAATTAGGTAAATTTTTCCAATTTGAAAAAAATTTCATTTGTAAATTATAATTTACATTTATAAAAATGTTCTGTATAATTAAAAACAATCTTTGTTTATACCATTTCCCACTACATCTTGCTTCAATCAAATCAACCCCATGTCTGCTATAGTTGCACAACAGCATTTATTGTCTAGGGATTATTCCTTCCATTGTCATTTGTCAGGTTCACCTCCCTTCCTCAGAGTAAGCGCCACATCACGTCGTGAGTGACTTGACGTCACATGACGCATACAATGCAAACAGTTTCATCTGTTGTTGTCGTTGATTTTGCTTTCTCCTATTCTTCCTGAATGTTCAGTCACCATGAAAGTAATTATATGTTGGTGTGGTTTTCCATTTTACGAATGAGCAGATACATTTAAACTGTATTTAAGGAAGTAACAGCAGTGATCACACAATAAATGATATTTTTTTGTTTGTGCTACTAATTGAACAGCAACAATGCCACGTTTCACTGATGTCATTCTTGCTTCTTTTCTTTTAGGTGCACGACAAAAAGGCAAGAACACATCACTCGCAGTACAGCCAGAAAGAAGGCCTGTGGACAGCGTGACGCGTGAGTGAGCCATACATCAGACATCTCTTCAACTTGTGAAGCTAAGTGCCACTGCTTTCTACCAGTTTCATGATGGCCCCAAAGAAAGCTACCACTGCCAAGCCTAAAAACGCTACCAAGAAAGTAACCAGTGAGAAGAAGAAGGAGCTTACCACCACCACTGGGAAGTCACCACAGATGTTTTTGGAAAACACAAAACTGTGCCTCTGGGGAGAAAACTGGGAGCAGCACCCCCAAATCAGTGGACCCACCCCAAACTAGGCCCAAGTTCATATCTGTCACATAGGCAGCCAGTCTAATCACGACAACGCCGATGAGCAGTGATGTTGACATTGACTTATCTCTATCCAAAAGTAGTACCTAATCATTGCAGGAAACTCGGAGAAGTCACAACCGCCAATAATAGTTCTTCCCAAGTTAGGAGCAGTTCAAGTGATTGAGCTTCATGCTAAGGAAGGGGAGTAATCTGCTCCAGAAGATCCATTGTCTTCCAGATCTCCAGCTAGTAAAAGGAGCGTTTGTGGTGCATCATCTTCTTCTTTTAGTCCCCCTTCTGATGATCTAGATGCCACTTGGATCCCGCCTCAGTCTGAGAGTGAGACATGCCATGAGATGACTCAGATGAGGCTAGGGAAAAGTAAGGTTCCAGAAAGCCTTAGAATTATGGAGGCAGATGTGGAAGAGGAGGATGACGATGAGCCAGTCATCATGGGTCAGCCCAAGTGGAGACAGATGTTACCTAATCCCAACTTCCCGGGGAGGGTGTGGCAGTGGCACCACAGATCCAATCACCTCCAGCTGCATTGTTTCCAAAGTCCAGGCAGCGACCTACATCCACAACCACCTCAGTAGAAGTCTGTACTGCAGAGCCAGATCATCAAACGTCAAAATGCCTACCTACCGCCAGTTCTTCCGACATCGGTAGTGGCACCAGCATCAGAAAGTTGAGCTCCCCAGTTTGAGATTTCTTTTCTGTTAGTCAGAAGCAGCGACCATTGCCATATGCTCCCTTTGTGGAGCAAGTGTTAGTCTGGGTAAGGTTGATACAAACTATGGTACTGGGGCCAAACAACCTATTTGAGAAAGCACCATATGAACCGTTGGGAGGTTCACCTTAGCGGCTAAAAAAGTACAAGTGTTGCTGGAGAAGGAAGTGAAAGCTGGCTGAACAGGGAATTCAAATTGTATTCAATCACGGTGGACGGAGAAGAAGAGGAAGACATCTTTATTAGGCAAAGCAGCACTCTCCTTAGTGGTGCAGTGGTATCGCCCACATCAGCAACATCGAAATGGCACAAGACTCAGATCGAGACACCAAGGCAACAGAGGAGAGTAACTGCCCCGCTGAAAAGCACATGAGCCTATCACCGCCTAGTCTCAAGAAGTCACCTGCATCAGTGGCATCAAGAAATTAAAAAAAATCAGGCTACTATTCCTGCTATGTTTAGGCCAGAGGGGCAGTATGAACGCAACCACCCAACAGCACATTTGTACAACATAAAGCTGGCTAAAATGTTAGCGCTGCACCTAGAGAACCAGGATTCTAGGGCACACCTCCTGCGGGGCAGCCTTCAAGTTCAGAGCTTGAGGCAGTGCTGTTGGCTCACCGCAGCCAAATCCAATGAGAACACCATCAACAAAACCAAGACTAGGAGCATCAGCCCCCAAATCTGCAACTGAATGATTTCTACTCGCAGTTCTTAGGTACAGCGCAGAGGCAAAGGCAAAACAGGTTGAGCAAAGTGGAGCACCAGCAATGAACATTGAGTAAAGGATCCAGGCCTATCTAGATGATACAACAAAGGTCTACCATGATTAAAACCCATTGGTGTACTGGTTTAGGAAGAGGCGTCAATGGCCAGTGGTCAGCAGTCTGGCAATAAACTATCTGGCATGCCCTGTACCCAGTGTCTCCGCTGATCGAATTTTCAGTGCTGCTGGGGCTGTTGTCACAGTGAGAAGGAACAGTCTCTCACCCCAAAACGTGATGAGATTAGCCATGATCAAAATGAATCAGCACTTGTTACCACCGGGTTACAACATACGTGAAGTACCACAAGAGGAAAATGACGGAGATTCAGGTCATGGAAGTAGTGTGTTAGACTACATATTTTTGGTGAACCATCAGAGTTTGAGGACGAGCTCTACTTCCCTGACTACTAGGCTCTCTTTCTTTGACTCCCCCCAAAAAATATATGTAGCTAGGGAAAATTATTTACTTTATTATTTGTGTGTGTCTGGTTGACCAATTCATCCCACCGTCTTACTCGTAGACAAATGTTTTTGCCAGATTGAAGTCGGACTCGCAACTGTGCAGTGAAAAAGTCATGACTCACCCTCCAAAGCTATTTCCCCCAAGTAAGATATTGGGCGGAGAGTAAAAATATGTGTGCCGGCCTCCAACCCTGGGCTGTGACCGTGACTATCTATCCATTCCTTTCCTACCCTAGGTACAGTCCCACATGTGACATTATCATAATTCGATTTACACTCGCGAGTCTCTGCTTCGTGAACACATGTAGGAGGATCTCACGGTGAGCACACCGGAAGAACAGGTAAATGTGTGCATGAATTGCACGCTGAGTGATTGTTGTTTGTTGTGATGTGAACTTGTTGTGATGATATGTTCATTATCATGTGCAGTGAGATTGAGAAGAGATAATTCCATGAGATGGCAGGCAGTGTGAATATGTTTTTTTTTTACGCTTCATGTGATAGTGATGATTCTGATTGAGATTCACACTTTTGGTGACCCAAATACTGACACCTGATCAATAATTTGTCCTCGAAGGTTATTTTTTTTCCTTCCCATTTGAGAGATAGAATAGCATGATTCCTTCACCGGGTCCACTCCTGACAGTCCACACTGCTTTCTTATTTTTCTTATTTTTTTTCTGCTTATACTCCTCAAAGACTCAGACCCGACCAGTCCCTTAGATAATGCAATGTTTGCAAACACAAATCTAGTCTACACAAAAAGTGTCTCAACCTTTCCCTTCTTGTTGCTCACTAACAATATTGTACTATTATATTCCAATCCATTGCATTTTTGAGTCAGGACTTGGGACACTGTTGGTACAGAGTTGGACACCATACTTGGAGTCAGATTCAGGAGGATCAGAGATGATGGAATGACTCAGGGCATGGACGAGAGCGTGACTACTTTAAGGACTGCCACCAGAAGTAGATGGATGTTTTCAAAATCAATGAAACCAATCGATTTCGATGATTGTTGATGACTTTGAGGATGCCTAAATGTAAACAACACACCAGACGTTGACACATCTGTGTAGCGGTGGTGGTGAGTGGTGTGACTGACAATTGCTGCATTTATTTTTACTTGATTGGGACAATGCTATGTTGCTGGAGGGAGGGGTGCTGATTAGTGCTGTCTAGCTAAGATTTGAAGCAAAATTAATGTTGAGTGGAGGCCTGTTGTTGAAGGTAACTGGAGACAGACATTTAGTCATGAATGATAGGTAATCACATTATGCATGTGCTACTGTTAAGCTACATATTTTCTTATATATTATGTAATGATAAAAACAATCATGATCAAGACAGTTTGATCAGCCAGGTACTGATAGTTACATTACATGCCGCCATTTTTTGTGGGGTTTTTGCTGGTCATTGTAAAATTGGCCTCATCCCCAATTTGTTCACACAGCAGGCATAACATTAAATAATGCAAAAGCTAAAGGACTATTCTTTTCTCCTTTTGCACTTCCTCTAAGTCTTCACGGTGCACTCCTAGTCCTCCTTAGTTTAACTTCTGTCTATCTCCCAGTCCTAGGTTCTTCAATATAATTTTTGTTTTCCAATCTACAGACCCTCTTATCTGGCGCCAAACTGGAAAACCAATGCTTACATTCCCGGACAACATCTGCCAGGCACTAAACATTGACCGACCGTACAAGAGGAATCAATGCATATGAAACTGTCAGTCCCAAAATGGCAATTCAGTATATTTTTTTCTTTCTGTTATCATTTGAACTGCATGTGTTTGTGTTGTTTACTCGAATCCTACATAAAAAGAAAATGTATTTTGTAATATAATTGATACCTTTCAAAGATCGATAAGACTGATCATAAATAATAACGTAACTTCGTCTCTTTGGGGGCAGATGGACAATTTGGTTTGGTTTAGCTGTACTCATTTGCTCATTGGTTTCTTTTTCCTCCAATTTTTTGAAAACATATTTTATTGAAGGTTTATCATCATACAACGTTACGTGCAACCTCTCAACATCTTCTACTAAACACGTCTTCTTTTATACCCCAACATTCCTTCGTGTCCCCCTCCACCCTCCTCGGCTGGTGCGGACTTGTAACTTCCAATTCCCAATAACATATGTTACTCAGTTAGCAGCAGTACTGTCTCTATTTGTTGGTAGGTCTAAGCATTACACTGAGATGCTATGCGCTATGGCTCTCATCTTCATGTTGGAGATCTATCAAGGCCTGAACTAAGGCCTCCCATGCCCTCGCTTGGTCTAAGGCCCTCTCTTGATGCAAACGTTGGGCTTGTTGCATCCGGATTGTACTCTCACTCCTTGCCCATTTCAGAAGTTCCGCCCGCCAGCGCCTGTGTGATGGTCCCTCCCTCGACTTCCAGTGCAAGGTGATCTCCCTCTTTGCTAAAATAAGCCCTAGGTCTATGAATTTGCTTGTTATCTTCGTCTTAGGCGTGTGAGGGAACCAAAGCTGTACACATGTGGCCATATCATAAGACAAATCCCTGCCTGTAACCTCATTCAAAAGCATACCTACTTCTGTCCAATAACTCCCCAGGCTCTGGCAGTCCCACAGCATATGCTCCAGTTCCACACCCTCTGTCAGGCATCTGGGGCATGCAGCATTTTGCACCTGGAAGTGCCTCTGAATTCTGCCTGGTGTCAAATAGGCTCGGTGCACTATGTAAAGCTGTATCAGTTGAAGCTGTGCGTTCCGAGTGCCTTTCCAGGCTCTCTTGAGGATCTGTCCCCATGTAGTGTCTGGCAGAGGACGGCCTATGCTTGTTTCCCACTTCAATTTTAGAGCAGTTAAAGGCGGTAGCCCCTCAGGCAGCATCCGCGACTGGAGGCACGTGACCGCTTTAAAGGTCCCCGCCGCCATCACCACATATTGGCATGCCATTGTAGTCTGAGGTTCCGATTTTCCCTTCTTCCAGTGTTTCCTAATTGCGCTCGTCACTGCTGCATGGAGCAAGAAGTCCCCACTCGGGAGGTCATATCTTTCCTGCAGGGCCTGAAAAGGCAACAGTTCGCCCTCATCATACAAGTCCCCCACCATCTGGACTCCCATGTTCTCCCATTCTTCTAGGGCAACCCAGTCCCCCCCATGTGGGAGTGCCGTCAGCATTCCCAGTGGGATCCCAGGAGCATATGGATGCAAGACTCCCGCTTTACGTTGGCTACGGTTCCAGCATGATCTCCAGGTGCTTTCTTCCAGCGATAGGTCTCCGGGGAGGAGTGCCTGTTGTAGGACTATATAGGAGATGATATGTCTTTGAATCCCCATGCCCCTCCCCTGTTCAGGGCCCCTAAACTCTGCAGCCACCGCCTGTGTAAGAACCTGCAGTTGTGCTGCCAGATAGTAAAGTTCAAAATCTGGAACTGCCAGTCCCCCTTCCAGTCTCGGTCGCATGAGAGTTCCCAAGGCTATTCGATTCCTGACAGTGCCCCACAGAAAACCAACAACCATTGATCTCAATTCTTTAAACAACGATGGTGGGATCCAAATCGGTAGCGTCCTAAAGTTATACATTAGCCTCGGTAACGCCACCATTTTGAGTAAGGCTATCCTCCCCATTACTGACAGCGGAATCGTGGACCAGAATGGCATGCACCCTTTCAAGGCCCTCACACAGCGTCCTATGTTACCATTTAGGAGGTCGGCAGCAGCATGGTAGATCCGAACTCCCAGGTACGTGAGGCACGTCGGCTCCCACTTCATTCCCTGGGGGAGGGCTGGAGCCGTCTCGCACGGTCGTACTGGATATACGCATGTTTTACGCCAATTCACCCTGAGTCCCGATAGGTTTCCAAATCTTGTTAGCAGCATAATTGCTCCCTGCAGTGCCTCATCTGTATTTTCCAGATACAAAATTAAATCATCTGCATACAACGATATGCGTTGCGGCAGTGCATTACATCTCAGTCCATCGTAGTGTAGTCTCGATCTCGCTTGCACCGCCAGCGGTTCTATTGCCAGCGCAAACAGCAGGGGGGAAAGGGAGCATCCCTGCCTCGTACCCCGTAGTACTGGGTATTGGGTGGAAATCAGTGTCCCCAACCTCACTCTGGCTACTGCCGAAGAATATAACACTTTAACTCATCGCCCAAACCGCTCACCCAGATGGAACCGGTCCAGCACTCTACCAAGATATGTCCATTCTAAGCTGTCAAAAGCTTTTTCTATGTCGACCGATAGGATCGCCGGCATGGTTAGGCCCTGTTGCGCGGTCCCCATGATCCTGATGAGCCGTCTTATATTGGCTGAAGTGTTTCTAGTTGGTATAAAACCAGCCTGATCTTGATGGACTAGGGTGGTCATATGAGGCAACAATCGAGTCGCTAAAATTCTACTCAGAATTTTGTAGTCTGTCGTCAGCATGGATAACGGTCTATAGGACGTTACATCCTCTCCATCCCTACCTGGTTTCAACAGTGGGATAACAAGTGCCTCTCTCATAGAAGACAGCAACCTACCCAGTTCACTGGCTTCTTTATATATCTCGATTAGACGGGGCGCCAATAAATCAACGTATTGTGCATAAAATTCTATCGGTAATCCGTCTACTCCCAGCGCAATTTCTCTATTTCTGCTGCTGTTAGTTCTTTTGCCTCCAGTAGTCGCGCTTGCAAAGCTGGCTGCTCTGGTCGCTGTCGCTCCAGTGCCCTCAGTTTCCCCTCAGCCTTATCTATATCAGTCAGCAACGCCTTCCTTATTCCCGTATATTTGCTGATACAGAGCCCCCGTAGCACCACCTTGAAGGCATCCCACTCCACCGCTCTAGAAGACGCTGTGCCCTTATTGTCCGCAAAGTATCGTTCAATGCCCTCTCGTATGGCTACTTGGTAGACCTGATCTTCTAACGTTTCAGGGCGTAATTGCCATGTAGGAATGGCCGATCTAGCCATCCACCAATTAATGGATAGCTGCAGTGGATTGTGGTCTGAAATGGTTCTGGCCAGGTATTCTGATCGCCTTACCATCGTGGCTATCGACTGTGAACATAAGATCGCATCTATGCGTACGTGGAGCTCATGTAGGGCTGAGAAAAAGGAGTAATCTCTATCTCTAGGGTGTTGTCTACACAGATGTCTATTAATTCCCATCTTTCCTGCCAGTTCAGTCTGCACTGTGCCAACCTCAGCACCGGTGAATCGGCCAGTAGGGGGTGGGACCTATCAAGCACAGTGTCATGAGCGAGTTAAAAGCCCCCCATTAGTGTTGGGTTGGTGAGATAATGTGCTAGCGCACCCGACAGGTGTTCAAAGAAGTGTGTCTGGTCAGTATTGGGTGCGTATACGCTACAGAGTGTGATCTCCTTTCCATGTAATCGTCCCTCCACTGTCACATATCTGCCCTCGGGGTCCACGACATGTTGTGTAGCTTGAAATGGTACTCCTGTCCTCACCCAGATCAGCACCCCCCTAGCATATGCTGAGTAGGTTGTGCAAAAGATCTGGCCCCTCCACCTACGCTGCAGCGCTACGCCCTCTGCTTTGGTAAGGTGGGTTTCCTGCAAAAAGGCTATTTGAACTCCCCTCCTGACCAAATATGCGTGGATTTTGTGTCGCCTCATCATTGAATGTAAGCCGCGCACATTCCAGGAAATGCAGACCAATTCAGGTAACGTCCCCATTACTCTCGAGACTACCCTTCCTGACTGTCTCCAAGCAACTGCCCGCACCAGCTTGCCCCCTCATCTCAACAACTTCCCCAACTAGCATCTCCACCCACCCCCCAGAACAGGACCTAATAACGATCTATCAGCCCCCATCCAAACCACAGAAACCAAAATACTTAACTATGTCCCACAGTAGGCACTGCGGTTCGGCCTTAAGGGCAATTGGGGGGTGGCCCTGGTCCAACAGGCAGCTACGCCAACCTGCAGCCCCTCTGCGCCATGATCTCTTATCAAAAAGTCTCAGCATCTGGACCCATTTGTGTAAAGGCATAAGACCTCCATTTTACCGGCCCCAGTTAACTTCAACGTTTCAACATCAAAGCTAGACCTTCCCTGCCCTAAGCATCCAATACACCATCAGCAGTCCCCGGTGTGATCTTCGGGCCTGGTACTCTATCCGTTTCCGACATCTCCGTTTCTGAGCAGGTTTTATGCCCCTCCGATTCAGTTCCAGGTATTGACTGTGTTAACTGCGTCCCTGAGAGCGCCAGCACCACTTGCAGGGCTGCCTGTCGTTCCTCATCTGTTTGTGACGGCGATGGTTTCTTCGACCCCTGTCGTTTCCGCAGGAGTCGCTGAGATTTACACACCTGTGGGGCCCTCTGTGGGACGTACTCCCAGTCCCCCCTGCAGTCCGTGCCCGCTCTGTAGGTTTCTAGCCATGTCCATGCTTCATCAGGGGTGTGGAAGAACTGCATGGTGCCGTCCAATATGACCCTCAGTTTTGCTGGAAAGAGCAAGGAGTACTGGATCCCCTCGGTCCTGAGTTCCCTCTTAATCGACAGGAATGACGCTCGGAGCCTCTGAGGCTCAAGCGTGTAGTCCGGGAAAATGTTCACTTTGCTGTTACCCACCGAATAAGGCCCCGATGTGCGTGCCCTGTGGAGTAGCAAATCCCTGTCCTTGTAGTGAAGCAGCTTTGCCACTACTGGTCTTGGTGGACGACCCGGTGGTGGAGGACGCGCCGGGACTCTGTGTGCTTGTTCGAGCGTGAAGAACGTGGACAGGCCCTCTGGGGCCACCACAGACTGCAACCAGGTTTCCAGATAGCCGATCATGTCTTCCCCTTCTTCTTTTTCCGGAAGGCCCACCACGCGTATATTATTGCGCCTATTTCTGCTCTCGGAATCCTCAGCTCTTCTTTCCAGGGCTTTAATACGCTCCAGGGCGTCCGCCATTTTGCTCTCGAGGGTTGCCTGGGCCGGGTTTAGTTCCTGGAGCGTATCTTCGGCTATTTTTACTCTATCCGCTAATTTAGAATGATCCGCTCGTAGTAGGCCCAGCCCCGTCGCTACCTGAGCAATGTCTTGTTGCAGGGCTTCTCGTGACGCTGCTATGGCCTCTAATATGCGGTCCAGCTGTTGCTGCAAATCAGCTGTCCCCTGTTTCGGCTGGTCTGAAGTGTCAGTGTCTGCGCCCTCCACGGTTTTCCCTTTGGGTTTACCCATAGTCATGCAGGTGTTATCCAAGGTTGAAATAGAGCTATGGGCCTGTAGTTAATTCGCAGCTGGCCGTGTGTTGCCTTGTTGATGAAGTGCTATTTACGCTGCTGGGCCAGTGTTGCCCCTATACCATCCAACTAGGCGAACCCTTGTGTCGATCAGCGTTCTCCTACTTGTGTGTTCCTAGTACCGGCTATTAGACACACAAACACAGTGTTGGTTCAGTAGTCTATCATGGTCCATCTACTCGCCCTTTGGTAGGGCAGGCCCAGGGCCAGGTCAACCGCATTAGCCTCCACCTTCTCTATTATTTGCTTGGCAAATTTATGCACTATCCTCTCTGTGCACGGTCTCTTCAGAGCTCCATCGTATTCGGTCTCTGCTGCTGCTAAGATGTATCACGCTAGCACCCCATCACGGCTGCCCCTATCTCCGGCAGTCGCAAGTGTTCCCACTGGTCCCGCAGGGTCCCTGTCCGCCTCTGTTGGTCCTGCTATCCCCCGGCGTTGGCCCGCCACCACCAGTGCCGCCACTGATAGCCAGATCTGGTCCAGTCGTTGCCGATATCTGCGCCTCTCACTGCCGCCGCCAGGTGCTCATCCCGCTCCACCTAAGGCTCGCAGGACACAGCTTGCCCGCGCCCCGCGTCCACCTCTGCAGATCGGGGTCCCCGGTCTACTGCGCCCCACGTACCCGGGTGACTGTCTGCAGGGCAGCTCCTCTCGGTCCGCCTCCACAACTCGATCTCGGCTCCTCCACTCGTCTCGGCTCTCAGAGGCGGGTCTCAGCCAGGTTGCAGCTCCGATCTCGGTGCCCCCTGCTCCTGGTTCCGCGAGCCACAGGCCTCAAGTCGGCAAAGCCAGCCCTACTCCGCCCCTGTCCGTATTAGTAATGGCCATGCGCGGCCGGCCGTAGGCGCTACACACGCCAGTGGCCCACGCCCTGGAACAACTGCTCAGGGCTTACTCTGCTGTTTGCCTTTTGTCAGTTCCAGGCCGCCATTATGCCGCTGCGGCGCCAAGTCATTTGTCGTTACCACAGCTCGCGGCGTCACCGTACCCCTCTCAGTTGCCGGGTCACCTCCGTTGCGCTTCACTGATAAAGGCACCAACGTTCGCTGCCTCCGGGTTCTCCTCGCGGCTGCAAATCAGCTACGCACCTCGCAGCTTTATCGGGAGCCCGGGACAGCCGCCACTTTAGGTCCCGCTCCTCCGGTGTTTGATGCAATGTTGTAGACCTCCCAGGAGTCACGGACTTCTACCAGTGCCACCCTAGCCTGCAGCTTCACTTCCCGCACCGTTCCAATGACTGTTCGGGCCGAAGTTGCGGGTCCAAAGCTCAGGTTTTCAGGATAATTCAGGGATCTGGCGCGGAGCTCCGAGCTCACGCCGCCTCTCCCATCGGCGCTCAAGCCACGCCCCCTTCCTTTTCCTCCAATAACAGATTTATGATGGTCGGCTGCTAATTTCCAAGAGGAATGTTGTCCTTGTGTAGGGTTTGTGTTTGTCTAACCTTTCCCTAAATACCCCTTCCCATCGATACATCAAACCCCTAACCCTCTTCCCCACGGATTGTGTGATTTATTGAGGTGTGACTTAACACTTTACACCATCAATTGATCACACCCTTGGTGCGGCAGATGTGGTGAAAGCAACACCAACTCACTGCAGGATAAGGAGGATCTTATTATTTAGCTCACATAGCCCATACTGGCAATATATTATAATAGCCACCCCTGCACAATGTATGATATTTATTTCAGAGGAACATCTCATTGCCATCATCATCCAGGCACGGGATTACATTTTTGTCTAAGGTTAAGCTTGTTCACTTCGTACAGTTCATAGTAGCTCAACATTGTTCTGATGAATCCGATTTTTCATTGCTTATCATACTTTCTTGTGTCTGGGTCTGTTCTAGTCTCTGGCGACTGACATTTTTTTTAAGCTTAAATAAAATAACGCCATTAACCTCGTTTTTATTTAACTTGTTAACTTCCCTGCAACAAATAGTCTCTACTCTCTGAGTCCTAATCCTACACTTCTAGTTTTCCTAGGAGGGAGTGGAACCTCTCTTCAGTTCTGATGACTTTGCCTTCAATGTTAAAGGAAATGCCAGCAATGCATTCTGCTACTACTACCACCGCCATGGTACTTTGAGAAACCATACAGCCCTTGCTTTATCTAATTCGGTAATAGAACTGTGGTTGATTGATTCATGTTGAATAGCAATCATTCTATGCAATGGAAATTCATGCCTCACCCCTCTGAGTCCTTCAGGGTAATACTAATATATAGTAGCAGAGTAGACTACAGAGACTAGGAGGAGAGAATAGTTGGACAAGGGAGGGTACAGCATGACTATTTTGTTGTTTATACTATCAACAGATTTTTTTAAAACTGGCTGCGGCAAATGCAGCAGTGCGAAGTAAAACAATAACCCCACATTTCTTTTTTTAAATTATTCATAATGTAAAAGTATGAATACTTTATTCCCTGAACAAATCTAAACCAAACTCACAACTGTCCCACCCCTCTCCCTAACCCCAACCAATGTCCAAGTAGTGTCCAAGAGTAACTTGTCCATAAAGAAAGAAAAACCCACAAATGCCCAAACTCTCACCCACCCACCCGAAAAAAGATTTAAAAAGGGTCTGATGAAGGTACTAACAGCAGGTTAGGAGCTTCTTCAGGTGCCTATCCATCCGTTTCTGCCTGGCTTCAATATTCACCAGCCTTAGCATGATGCAGCGCTCAAATTAGCAGAAATAAGGGGGGGCAGCAGTGATGGTGGAATGGCGGCAGGCACCCATTGGACCGCGGCGGCGGTGTGGTGTGGTTGTTGTGGCCTGGCTGGGGCCTGGGGCATCTGCAGCAGCTTCTGCCTTTTCATCATTCTAGGCCACCAGCCACTGGTACTCGGCTTTGATGACCTCCAGTTTCCGCTGCTAGGTCTGAGCTGCAATCTCCTGCTTACTTGGTGGTTTTGGGATAGGAGCAGGAATAGCTACATATCAAGAATGAAAAATGAAAAATTGTTAATAATGCTATTAGCAGAACACATAAAAAAAGGTTGGCATGGGTATAGAGGGAGGTGATTGAGGATGGGTGGGTAGGAAGGACTCCTGGTGGCCGACTGCACTAGGAACCGCTCCAACACCCACCGACCACACACGCAACCTAGGGGTCATCCTCAACTCCACCCTCTCCATGACTCAACAGGTCACTGTCGTCTCCTCCTCCTGCTTCAACACCCTCCGCATGCTCCGCAGGATCTACAGGTGGATCCCCACTGAAACAAGAAGAACGTTCACCCAGGCACTTGTCAGCAGCAGGTTGGACTACGGAAAAGCCTTCTACACAGGAGCCTCGGCCAAACTCCTGAGATGGCTCCAACGCATCCAGAATGCCTCTGCACGCCAGATCCTGGACATCCCGCGCTGCAGCTACATCACGCCCCACCGGAGATACCTGCACTGGCTTCTGGTCAACTAGAGGATAATCTTCCAGCTCCTTACCCACGCACACAAGGCACTCCACAACACCGGACCAACGTACCTCAACAGACGACTCAGCTGCTACACCCCCACACGCCAGCTCCGCTCTGCAGCCCTCGCCACAGTCCCCAGCTTCTGAAGAGCGACATTCGGTGGCAGGTCGTTCTCCCACTTCGCCGCCAAGACCTGGAATACCCTCCCCATCCACCTACGGCAGACCCAAGACTTGCTGACCTTCAGAAAACTCCTCGAGGCCTGAATTTTCGAGCAATAGCAGCATTCCCCACCCCAGCGCCTTGAGACCCTCACGGGTGAGTAGTGCGCTTTACAAATGATATGATTGACATAATATGTTGCTCTTGAAAACTACTGTGAGTTCAGGGAGGAGTCTGAAATACCACCTCCTCAACCCTCTGAATAAAAAAAACTACTACAGAGGAACACCCTAGTCCCTTATTCACCTTCCCAAGGATTTTTCTATTCTAGAGCTTTATTTTTTATTCTTCACCTTTGGCTTCGCTACTCACCACCATTTAAGTTTTATATTCTCTCAGGCCACTCTACACCATTGAAACCACCCATGCATTCATATGGGAATCCATTCAAACATGGCTCTCTGTCTCACTCTAGCAGGGCCGGCTTTAGCACTGGTGGCACCCAGAGAGACAATGATTTTTGGCACCCCCCCAATGACCACCTCCGCCATGGATTCCCTCCCTACCACCCTTTAACATTCCCCATAACGTCTCTCTCTCAGATGCATTTAAATAATTTCACGGTGTCACTCTTAAAAGTGAAGGGTTATAGAGCACTTCACATAACACACACATTACACAAAGAGACTATTAATCATAGGGGCATAAACCAGTGTATTGCAAATGTTACATAAGGCAGAGGACAACAAGGGGTGGATTCACATGGCTTCAATACAGGTAGGCATTATTGTTGAAGAGTACTTGGTCTGGAAGCACAAACTCTGAATTTAAAGTGTAGCACCATGGATTGGGCTCTCTCTAACAACAAGAACTGATTTGTGCCCAAATGAACACTTTTCGCAACATTGGAATAATGAAAGTCTGAGGAAATAATCCATACTCTCTAATCTATACCTTGAAGTCTGCACGCAGTTCTTTGATATAGCTCACTGTAAAATGTAACTAACAAAAGGAAGTCTCTGACAACATCAATAGCCCACTGATCTGTTTACATTATATTCACTTTGTGAACTGCATGGTACATATTCACTGCAGTAGGCATATTAACCCTCTGCGCTACCTTACCATGATTCAAAACTTCCACGAGTCAATTTTCTACTAGACAAAACTCCAATCTCACCATGAAGAACATTAATCACCAGAGTTTACTTGACATTTTAATTGTTGCCTGAAAATTACTGGAGTTCAGGAACGCGGCAGCAGGTGCATTTAAGCACAGCATAAACTAGCAAACAGGCGCACCCATGCGAAGTCAGCACTCGGTGCAGTGGCACCGGTCACACCGCCCTAGAGCCAGCCCTGCACTCTAGTATCAACAAACCTTTAAGCAACATGCATTTGTCATTTACCCACCCATACGCCCTTACGTTTTTTTCAATAAAAAAAAGACCACAGGATTCCAATCACACTTCCAGGCAGGCATCCTTTCACGCAAGCACTTTCACCCACCCAGATAGACTTCCCTACTTTTCATCCATCCTTCACCCACCCATGCATCCTGGCTATCAGACACCTATAGTATATGCATTCCACGATTTCACCAAGGCATCCTTCTCTTTCAGTCATATATGTTACATTTCACCCATCCATTCTCCTTCCATCCTTTCCTTTTCCATCAACCCATAGTTAAAGACCTTGTTCATGAAACATTGTTCATGAAACTTTCTCTGCTGAGTTAAAGATAGGAGCGGCCATTATTTACTCAGCGAACTCCTGCTGGGTTCACCTGTTGTTCACAACTCAACAGCACTACACCTTTACAGTGAGTATATAATTTATTGTCAATAAGCAAGCAATATCACGTACCTCCGACCGCCACTGCCACTGGTTCACCGTCTTCCACTGCCTCGTCTGCAGACTGGCTGGCGCCATCACTACTGGCCCAGGCACTGGTGGTCTTTGCAGCTAAAAAAAATTACACATTTCTCAGATGCCAGAAACGCCTCCCCCTATTAATTTCTTTATAGCATAATACACCACACACATAATTCACCACAATTTGGATACATTCTTCTATCAAAAAAATCTGGTTGGGCAATTTAAAAAGAAAAACGCCTCAAGTCAAGAAAAGCTGTCAAGGAGTGGTCGGAGCTATTGATTGATAAATCTGATGTTTTGAGGAAAAAATAGTATATGGCCTTGGTTGGCAAATGCAATGGAGCCATCCTCCTTGTAATTTCTCCCAGACATGGTGCACAGTCATCAGTTCACCAACTACTGCTAATAAAACTATGCTTAGCTAAAAAGACATAACTTTGGGGTGTCTAACGTGACAATGGCCACCCTCTTGTTTTAGTGATTGAGCATCCACATCTCAACAAACATGTGTAGAATACCTTACTTGGGCAATCTCCTTGGCAGAGGAGTAGTAGTATATGACAAATGGGTTATCTGAGTCTTAGAGTACCACCACTCGGCCGTCCACAACATAAGGGGAGGGAGACAGCTGACTGACAAAGCAGAAGAAAGAAAGCTACAGACGGGTTGGTAACTACGGACTAGAGACAGTTTAAAGTGAAGTACAGAAACATGAAATATAGAAAATAAGTAAATAGCATAATACAGGGATAACAAGAATTTAGAAATTGATAGAGCGCAGAGGATTTGAAAAACAATATATAAAACAGGTAGACGTCATAATATTCAAAATGGAGTGGAAAAGTTAGTAGCATAAATATATTAATATTAACACCAAGAGGATCTACTGGGGCCAGCAGAGCCATTAGGCGAGGAATCTGGGAGGTAACTCCAGCTCTTGGACCCTCACGCCCCTCAGCCCTCTTTTTGCTCTTGGATGCTGATGTAAAACATGTAGACAAAAAAAGATTAGTGGGAAATAAATATCTCCCCCAAAAAATTTTGACAGGCCAAGGCAATCGCAATAACATTTAATTTTTCTAAATAAGATCAACCAGTAGTAGTATATCACAGACCGTCCTATCCTATTCCAAATTTCCAAATCCTACCAACCTAGCACTAGTCCAAATGTATACAATAAATAATGTGCAATGAATGATGTTTGCTCCTTCTCAAATCTCAGGAGGAGTGTGGCTCACAGATTAGAGCGGCAGACCCTGATGCAGAAGTCTGGCCCGGGACCAGGGTTCAATTCCCGACGCGGCAGGGTCCTGAGCCCAAAATGTCCACGGTCTCGATAATTCTCGCTTAGGTGCCTATTCTAATCATGGGGTCCCACGCTGCAACTCTGGGCAATAGTTGCTTAATCTCCACTATGGCGGCCCACACGCTACGGGATGCCTGGCTTTCACCCTGGGGATACCCAGTAGGGGTTATCTCACAGGGAAAAGCCAGGACGGGTTCCCAAGGCAAGCGCCTTGATGCCTTCGGGTGATACGTGCGCTATATAAGTCGTGATACATGTACATTTACATTCGCAATCTCTCAACCACCTTTGTTGGGCCAATTCAATAATACTAAGGGTCTTATGATTATTAGAATGGTGTCAGACAGACGCCGTTGCGGTTCTGGAACTGCCTGACCTTAGGTCAGCAGTCACAACCACACTATTGAGAAATCAATGCAATTGCCCATAGGCCATAGGGCAGTCGCAAACCTCCATTTGTCAATGGAAGCTTGTGCGGCAGGCGGTAAAAGGCCTACAGCACAAGCTTCCATTGAAAAATGAATGTTGTTGTTCACAAACATCTCTGCACCGTCTGTGTGGTATGCACCATGCGGTTATGAAATTATAAGTTACTAATTACAGAACTTCTTGCATAATAATCACTAAGCACATCAGCACAAGCGAGCACCTAGAAGTGCGATAACTAGGTTAGGGACCGTCAAGTAAGCTAAGCACCGGTCTAGAACAATAGACTATTACATAATATTTTGTAGTGTACTTCCTATATTCCCAATAGGCTCTGCGCATTGGAATAACATAAACGATAGTTTAGACGTAGGACTTAGGTCGACTAGGTCTCTATTGAATATGTTAGACTTAATTATGAATGCCAGCTAGCTCAGAGGTCACCAGAAACTTTCTCGAATTCACAAGAAGGGATTAGTTTCTGACAACCGCATAAACATGACAACTTTGCTCCCTCAAGAATAAGGAGTATATTTCCAGAGTCGCGGAAACAATAGATAGCTATTTTACTCAGTCAATCGTGAATGCTTAGTTTCACCAGAAGCGCAGAGAAACAGAGAGACGGGTGTTTTCAATAAAAGAGGTTATTTATTGAACAGTCTTCTTTCTCATGCAAGAGAAGTGAATTGCTACAATCGCAATACTTGTCATAAAGTAAAGTGCGTACAGTAAAAGGAGTATTATAAAATAATACTGTAAAAGCATGGTATGGTTTCTAAGCCATACAGTTTTTAAAATGGATAAAATACATACAATGATAAAATCATGACTAAACGTACTCAACTGGTGCTTCTAATATCCGCCTACGTGTACCTAACCTAAGCCTAGTACATGGGAAGAAGTAAGTGAGATGTAGTTTGAGTTAAGATAGTTTCTGCCAAGAATCTAAATCAAGAATTCTCTAAGGGTCTGATCAGCTCCGTACCTTGGTTATGGAATGAAGGAGGTCTTTTATCTCTCTCTCAGGACTCGATCTCCCAGCAACCCGCAAGGGCGACAGGGAAACACTGGAGCTGGATTTCTCGGCAGGAGAAAAGACAGCGTCTCTCTCAGTGCGTCAGCGGGAGGGTCGGCTTCCTTTGGCACTTGCTACAGCAGGGCGTCGGGCAAGTAGATAGTCGATCTGCTCCAAACCACTGTGTGTTTTGCTAGGGCAGATGCTGGTATGTTTATACCTGGAAGGTGCTGAGTTTGACGTAAGGTTGGACATAAGACGTCACTAAGAACTCGCAGTTCTTTCAGGACTCCGGGAGTTCTAGGACAAATCAAAACAGAAGCAGGGGGAATTCCCGGACTGCTGGAGGCTTGGTTTGTTTAAGAACACGTTGTGCTTTCTAGGAGTCTATGGGAGTAGCCTTGCCGTATTTGGACTGCATTGGCTATGTCTTAATATGGGTATGATTCTTATGCCTATATAAGGATATGATTTGATATAACCACATAAGGGCATACATCAGGAATATTTAACTAGAGTCCTAGATTCGTCTACAACACCCACTCCACAAATAAATGTCCATCATTACTAAATACTAAGTAATTTTAAACATATCTATGCATGTGTTTTCCATCCCACCCTAAAATACAGAAAAATGCATTTGAAATGGTATATACACGAAAAATGAGTAATATACTGTACGTTTTCAAGCAGTGGTATCATTCAGATAATGCATATATTGTACATTGGAATGTCGACTGAATGAATCACGAAATTTACATTTATGAAATGGCTCTTAATACAGAAGAGAAGGTCGAGACCATTTCATCACATATTTATAAAAGACTGTACATGTGCTAGAGGCTAAGTCAAAATATTGTCTCTAGAGTTTTCAAAAAATAGAAATCTTGTTCTTCAAGAATAGTTCTACTTTAAGCAGAGTATCATGTGCCAAAAAAGTAAATATTTTGGGAACGGGGAAAAAAGAATTTCGCTTTCAGGGAAAAAATAGTTCCAGAGTTTTTTAGAAGTTCTGTTTATCAAAACTGAAGGCCAAATTCCGAGTACAGGGAACGCTGTGTGCTCGTGTTTTCAAAAGTTATTCTTGTTGTTAGGAGAGAACATTAACTCAGATAGGCTGGCAAAGAATTTGTCTACAACAGTAGGTGAAAGTTGGACCATGTTCGAAAAAGTAGAAATAGTGCATATGTGAGATGCATTGCCGTCATCGTTGACTAGATCAGCAATGGTCACAGAAGGTTGTACCTGTGTGTCGCTTTCATCTCGTACCTCACCGCCACCTAGTCGTAATGGTGAGGTTTCAACGAATGCCGTCATCAGAATAGGTAGCCGCTTGGGACAACACGTTGCATGAGCCGTTACCGAACCAAGCAAAGTGTCGATATCCATTGGTACTGCTGATGGGAATGTGAGACAGACGTCTAACACGCATTCTTCTCCACAGAGCAGGCATCGTAGAACAGGTAGGATGCAATCTTGCCAGATTGGTCTGAACAAAAGAAACCAGGTAGTATTCAGATCTCTTAGCCGAGCCAAGCCGAGGACTTTAGTAATCCGATCTTGGTATCGCATTGCTAGGAGCGTTTCTTCCATTGTAGCCTGAGTTTTGTCTGTGACTGGACTTGCCATATCGGAGCAGAAGGAACGAAAATAAGATTCCTGCTACGAGTCCCAAGATGAGAGACAGGCCGCCGAACACAGAGTGCACAAAATTCGGGAAGATGATCAGGACTGCTTCAAAGGGTGCTAACAGTCTCGAAAAAATTGTCTTAAATACATGTGTGATGCCACTGGTATCAGACATGTTTAAGATTTGACTTAACATTTCTACGAAATGCACGGGGCAATTTGTTGATAATAATGCATGTATCTCTGTTGCTGTCCTTGCGACTTGCAGATTATACGTTTCTCTAGATGAGGTTAAAGGCACAGTTGTTTGTAAAAGAATGGACTTCATTCTGCTTAAAGTATCAATTCAAATAGAAGAGATATTCAGAGAAGGCCATATCGTTGCCTCCTTGTCTGGCTTGTTGTTTGGATACAATACTTGCATACAGCAAGTGACCCTGGATGTAACACTGACGAGATAGGCCTTTCCGGGCAACATGCCATAACAGCTGCGGTCACTTAACATAACGTAACTGCCGTTGGAAAGTTGTCTGAAAAAAGGCTCTATTGGTGTTCCAGGGGTGCTGTGCAGGTGGCATGAAAGGTTATTTGATGAACCTTCGCAGGCTCCATGCAAGTTAATTCCTTTACACAGAAGTGTACCGCTTAGTGAATTTTACAGTTGTTACCACTAAGAAATACCTCTTTTTTCCCCCACTCCAACATCTATGTGTGTAAGGTAAATTCCAGGTTGACTTGATGTACCCTTTACCCAACCTTTCATACAGGCCCGCTGGTATGTGCTTTTGGTAATATTGAAACTGAAAAGTCGTTATCGGAATTGTAATGGTGCCATGTATTATCCATTCAATGACAGGTCTTTCGGAGATTGTCAATGGTAATCTTACTAGTTTTTCAATGCTCAGCATCGTATAGTCTGCTCCTCTTTGTGCCAAAGAGATTTGTTTATCTGTAAGGTTAGAGACAGAAAACAATGACGTTGTGTTGAATAGACACCATGGCACTTAGCCTGAACGGAGATTTTGTAACGTCCAGCCTAACTTTACAATAGAACGTAATTGGGACTGGCCATGTTGTAACATTAGCATATCCTGTTCTATTATATCAATAGCAGATGATACAATGCTTTCCAGTGAATACATTCTGCAGGACTGAGTCATTAACCCATTGTCCTCTAAAGACAGTGTTTTTTCTAAATGAATACGATCAATTTCTTGTATTTTTTCAGCAGTTTCAATTTGCGTTACTTTCCAAGCTTCATTGTAAGCAGCATATATACCGGCATACATGAAACATTTTTGACGCTGTTTGCGAGGTCCCAATAAGAAATCTCGCAAGTCAGCACCTTCTTTAAGTAAGGTCAATTGTTGCCGAATTTCAGGTAGTGTGGATTTCCGTAGCCATTCGAGGCATAGTTTTCCTACACTGTATGTTGTTACTATCCCTGGATGTTGTCTCTGGGAATATCTTGGGTCTGGCCTGTTCTGTTTGAACCCCTGTGTTCTGTTCAGGAATCTATCTTGACAGTTATTAGTGTCTGTGGGCCAGATCAACCATTTTCTCCAATCAGGATTAGTTCTATTTTGGTGTAAAATATGGGATACGTTTATCTCCACATCTGTAGTGCGATTACTATCAGGTATGGGCTTTGGTATAGACGGTTTGTTTTAAGTCCTTTATCCTGGCTAGGCCAAGACAGGTTGTTTGTTGAATGGTGTCATTCAGGAACATTATCTGTTCTGGGATCATGCAGGCTCTAATTAATGATTCTAAACCTTGTACCTGCTAGTCTTTTGTACCCCAGACAGTTTTTGTCTCAATGTTGTTTTTCCAAAATTCAAAACCAAATGTAGACAATTTTTCATAAAATTTTGCTGAATATATCAGTTTAGTATTTGTCAACATTTTTTCATTCCTGTCTTATTTATAATCTTAAAATAAAACGTTTCTGGATCAGAGTTAATAAACCCTGAGAAGTAAGGGAATTTCTTATAAAATGTTTTCGAGCTGCCTTTTGGCGGTGTTGGACAATGTTCCCATTGATTATAAGTGAAAACATTTCTAGGATTAGCAGATTTATGCAAATAGTGGTGCCCATAATGATTAAAGCAAGACATTTCTTCATAATCTGATGAACCTTCTAAATAATCATGTTCTGTAAATGTTGCTGACATTTCTAAATCTGATATCATATTATTAATAGTTTCAAAGTCCCAATCATCAGAGAAAGTGCTAGGTGATACAAAGTCACTTAAAGAAACCTTGAACTGATGTGGATATTTCAAGAGTTCAACCAGGCCATAGATGTCGTAATCAGTAGTGTCCCATGCTACACCACCAGGTATAGGAATGGCTGTGATGTTTACTGATGATAGTTCTCTTTTTTCAATGTGAGAAGATCTGTGAGGCTTTAGAACCAAGTTGATTTTATGACTTGCTGTGTCCATTGTACTGTATTTTCCATCAATCATTCTTCCCAAGCTTAAAACCAAAATGAGCCAGAGTAGGAGGAAAAGTATACCTAACACAATCCACAATTCAATCCATGGTGAAATCAGATATGTTTCTCCAAGTTGATGAAAGAGTTCAGTCATTTTTTCTTTGAAGTTTTATTTGCTGGCTTTTCTTCATGTTCACTTGGATTTTCAGAAAAGTCATCGAAATTGATGAAGTAGCCAGATTCAGTTCTGTCAATTGTTGGAATTGCTTCCGGATTCTTATTAATCTTTGCATTTGCTTCTTCTTTTGTCATATTAGTATAGTCAGAGGCTACATCATTGTAGATAGGTGTTTCTTGACGAGCTGCTGCAATTTGGATTTCAAGAGGCACAAGTTCCATGTCTTTGTTGCATAGTCCTTCTTTATTAACTGCAGGTTTATCAAATGTGATTAGTCTCTCAGTTTGAACCTCTTGAATTGTAGCAAGGTTTGGTCTTCTGCTATATTTTGGGAGTCCACTGGGCCTACTACTTATTATTGGCCACATGATTGTGGTTTTACCAGGTCGATTGGTACAACTCCGTTCTCCTTTTTACCAGCAAGAGGCGGTAGTACTACTGATCTTGTTCCGCTGATTGCCAAGACAGGTACTGCTTTTCTGTAAGAAGGCCCAAATTCCTTCTTCACCGTGATTTTTTCTCTGACCAGATCCCCAATCTTTGGAATCGAGACAGGTCTTGCTGGGACAGGTGGTTTTTCTTCAGTGGCCGTTGGCTTTAGCTTTGTGTTACTTAGACTTCTTCTTGTTTCATTTAAGTCCTGTAAAACAGCCAAACGATCTTTGATATCAAACGTTTTTTGTTCCACCACTGAAGTCTGACTATCGAGGTCTTCGATTATCATTCTTGTACCAAACAAAAGTTCATACGGAGTGATTTCACCCAGAGAATGTCTTGGCAGATTATTAAGACTACGTTGGACACTTATTAGATGTTTGACCCACCCGTCACCCGAACCTAATACCCTCGCTGTTATAGATTGCTTTATGTCACGGTTTTTTCTCTCCACTACCTCATTTCCCTCAGGATGGAATGGACTAGAGTACCGCAATGCAATGCCCAAGCTAGCCATGGCCTCCTTGTACGCTCAAGAGCTAAACTCAGGACCCTGGTCAGAATGTAGCATGCCAATTGCTTATGTGCAGATAAAGACTCGCAAATCTTTTAGTTCTGGCGTCAGCCGACCGCTGGAGCCACATCCAAATGAATCTCGTCTTAATATTTATGGGATCGCTTCTTTCCGTGTGGACGTCTGCGTGTAGATAGCCTAATGCTGTCTAATAGAGGTGTCAGGGCTGGTCTAGCTGTGCCTGAGTCTGGTATCTTGTCCGGTTCACAACTGCGATCTCTGTTGCAGTCCTGACAATCTAATGCAAAGTTATAAACATGCACGCTCATCCCCGGCCACCAGTACATTGATTGCAATTCTATTAGAGATTTCAAGATCTCTTGGTGCCTCAGACCCATTCCCATGTGTGCTTCTTGAATCAAGTAAGCCCTCCGGGTCGTGTTTGGAATTACTCTGTCCCCCACTCCAGGGATTCGAGCAAAAGAAACGGAGTTCGCATCAATTATGTATGTATTATTGAGTGGATATTTTAGAGGTAATGCCGCATAATCGCCTTTTAATGAGGCTTTTAATGCCAGCATGGTTTCTCCATCTATTTGTTTTTTAGAACGCTTTTTTGTAGCTACGGAAGCCAGTTGAACAGCTGCCGTTGTGGCTTTGTTAGCCAATGAATTCCCTGCAACGTGAACGCCATCACGTCGAAGACTCTGCGTATGTATCACGTGAGTCTTTCGTAGTTCTTTCTGTAAAAGAACTACTTGTTCCCATAGTTATTATGCTTTATTGTGACACCTGCCTCATCTTTGTAACCATTTTCAATCCAGGTCTGCATGAAATCATTGTAAGACTGGACGCAGAAATGCGAATCGCACACTATTAGTGTGGGGAGTTCGCAATCGGCATTCTCAAGCGCCATCTTTAAAGCTTGTAGTTCAGCTCGCTGAGCTGTACAGTTTCTGAGTGATTCAGTTTTAGTGACCATTGGTCTGAATTTACCTATGCACCAGCGACCTTTAACAATTGCGCATGCTGCATTGTAAACTTGTTTATCCACAACGTAGTGTTGTGCAGATCCGTCTGTGAAGATTACTCAGGCGTACTGTTCGAGAGGCAGAATTTCGATCGACAAAGGACATTCATGTTCGTATTCTAGATGCTCTAGCTTTTTCATTTTGGGATCAAATGCGTGTATCACGTCTGTTGCAGCAAGAGAATTAACCCATTATATCCATTTTGGATCTAATGCCATAGCATTTGGAATGCTCGGTCTTGTTACTGCCTCAAGGGCTGATACTGCTGTTAAAACAGATATGCTCTTCCCTTGGGCTAGGGCTCTTTCTTTTGCTACAGCAGTTTGTACCACAGTCAGATTTTTTTCAGTAGAACTGAATTTCATTTCAGCTTGTGTGTACAAGTGTGATTTATAAGCTATAGGTACCGTTTCTCCCTCATTAGAGGTCAGGTACGTAAATCCGCATTTTCCTGGGATGACTCGGATTAAAAGGTTGCGTTCATTTGCGCGTGTTTGCAGTTTTGTTTTAGTTAACATGTCTGTGTGTATTGATCGTATAATTTTTGTGTGTTTCTGTGTCCAATTAATTGGTTTGAAATCAGGTTTTATTAATTCGTAGAGGGGTTTAACCCCACTCTGCGTAGTTTAGAATGTAAGTTCTTCCGAAATTCAGGAAACCTAGAATTGATTGTAAGTTTTTCAGCGTTTTTGGAGCTTGGAGTATTGTACACTTCTCTAAGAAGTTGTCTGCTAGGCTTTTGCCTTCACTTGATAACTCATATCCTAAAAATAGGACAGTGAAGTGGGCAATTTGTGATTTTTTAAAGTTGAATTTGTACCCTTCAGATGCGAACCCAAGTATAATGGTGTTCACTCTTTTCAAGTGTGTCTCCAGGTCATCGTCTGTAAGATAGATGTTATTGACATAAGATAATGCCTCATCATCATACATTTGTAGTAATTCTGTTACCCTGGCTGAAAATAATCCTGGGCTGTTCTTGAATCCATGAGGGAGACGACAAAATTGCCTCTGGGACCCCATACTGGAGAAAGCAGTCAAATACCTGCTTTCTGGTGCAATGTTTTGACAGAAGAAACCATTTGAAATATCTAATGTTGTTTTATATTTTTTGCTGACGATGTTATTCATTAGTGCTGCACTGTGTGACTTTTGTACTGCAAATGTTTTGCAAAAAGAGTTTAGGTGTCTGTAATCCAAAACTAGACGATATGAATCGTCCGGTTTGGAGACAGGAAACAAAGGGTTGTTCATTTGTGAGGTGCATGTTTCAATCACCCCCTGGTATTCAAGTTGATCTAAGACCTCCCTGACTTGTTTTTTAGCTTCTTGCTTAACAGGATACTGTCTCTGTGCAGTAGGTTGATTTTTTAACTGAATTTTATGGTGAGGAGAATCCTCATTCCATCCTACATGATTTTTATATAATGCAGGGGCTTGGGCCACTGCCCATTTTCTAGCATATGTGTATTTTTTATGAATTGGAATGTGATTTGAGAAGGCAGGCATAATCATTTCTTTGCCATGTGGGCACTCCCTGACAAACCCTGGTGGCCAGTCTTTCTCTGCTAGAAGGATATCATAGCCTTTAGATAGATCTCCCAAAAGAGACCTCCTATTTTCCTAGTTTTGTCCCCTTCTATACGTAATGTTATTTCATATAATTTATGGCGTACACTAACTCTGGTGTCTGCAGTTTCCACCTGAATGTATTCATTCGCGTCCACTGTCTCCAGAAGATTCATCAGGATCTTGTGAGCTGTGGTCACATCTGCTGCGCTGTCTAGCATTGTCTGGGCCCATTCTCCATTCTTGAGTTGTGTCCTCAGAATCCTCTGCATGTTTTATTTTAATACTAGCTACCTTCTTTTTGGGAAATTGTAATTCTTTACTTTGATGAGCAGGTTCCTTATCTTTGGACTTGACGCGCTCTTCTTTATGTTCTGACCATCCACTTCTTTCCGATTTCTGTGAGGAAGGCTGAAAAGATCGAGAGGGACGTGTATCATTATCTTGATATCTGTCAGGTTTTCTTAAATTGTCCCTATTTCTAAGGTTGTATCTTTTTTCAGAGGGCTCCCATTGTGGAGACCTGTCGCCTCGTCATGGAGATCTATTTCTCCGTTGGGGAGACCTTCCTCTGGACTGAAAATGTTTTCCTCTAGGAGTTGTTTGTTTATTACCCTCCCACTTCTTTTTTGGAGTAATGAGATTATTCTTAATAAAGGTTTTTTCAGGATTTTCAGTTAGTTGTGGTTTTAGTGGTTTCCCACCCAAACTATCTCTACCTAATTCTTCATAGCACTTTTCAATTATTCTGGCAAGTTCAAAAGGTTGGTCCGTTATTTCTGTTTCTTTCAATTTTTGGCGGAACGCCACAGATGCTGCTTCTCCTTTTATGTTGGCTAGTAGTATAGCCGAGACTTGCTTGAAGTCTTTCAGTAATTTCATACCTAGATTTAAAGCAGGCTCCGGACCGTATTCATTTTGAATCTGTCTTAGTACGTCTGGTATAATCGCCATAGACGGAACACCATGTGTTTTTGTGTATATTGAAGCAAAGACTGTTCCCCAAGTGTCACATTCCTCCACATGTAGTGCGATCCCCATTGGTAGACAGATTGTCAGAATTCTGTGTTTTTCATGAGGTGTACTATCAGGAAATACTGCCTCTATTTGAGTAATTTTTTGAGCTAACCAGAACGGAATTTGTTCCCGTTTTGCGGGTAATTTGCCAATGACTGATTGTATAGTCTGTGATGTAATTTTTTTTGTGTTCCCCTGGTGAGGGGTGTGCTGTGGAATTTTTATTGCTGGTTGGACTGTTAAAGTCCGCATGACATATTGGACCAATTGTCTATGTATTTTAATTAATTGTTTTAGCTGAACTAAACGTTCTCTGTTTGACATTTCTTCAATGTCAGGATGTGGTGTATAGCTGGCTAGAACCGGCCATGTGGCTCCTGGTCTACCTAGTGGACCGAGCCTGGTAATGTGATTTTGATGTTTTGGGGTGCCATTAAACCAGGGCTGATGCTCCCGGTAAGTTAGTGAAATTTCAACGTCCTCGAAAGGAACGTATTCCGCTGGAGGTTCCTCTGCTTTGTAGTAGTGGAACTCGTGTGTCACAGCATTTGCTGCTGGAAAAGTTATCCATGAATAGAATACCTCTGTCTGCTGATCTTCATGTGCCTCTACCACAAATATGACTGTACTACCTCTTGATGATACTCCATTTTCTATAAGTTTTATAGTTATGTTTATTCTTACATTTATCAGGATGATTATTGCCTCCGGGTCATTTTGGAGGTCTGTGTCATCTAAGACTGCTTGAGCTGCTATTCTAGCTCTTTCCCCTTCGTCGTCACTCTCCGACATTTTTGCTGACAGAAAGTTTGCAGAGCAAGTTTCAAGGAAACAAAGATTAGGTGCACAATATTTTGGGACACTGTATATTCAATGTTGACTAAACCAAAAACTAATTAATAGAATTCTTCTCCTACTAAATTTTGGCGGATATTAACCTTTCACCCACTCCAGACGTCTATTGGAGTTTTTACGGGGAAAAAAGGGGTCTGTATGAAAAGCACGACTGAGTTACTCTAGTATCTAGCGTTAAATTATCGCCTTACCAAACGTTGGGCGCCATGTAGTGTAGTTCCTATATTCCCAATAGGCTCTGCGCATTGGAATAACATAAACAATAGTTTTAGATGTAGGACTTAGGTCGACTAGGTCTCTATTGAATATGTTAGACTTAATTATGAATGCCAGCTAGCTCAGAGGTCACTAGAAACTTTCTCGAATTCACAAGAAGGGATTTGCTTCTGACAACCGCATAAACATGACAACTTTGCTCCCTCAAGAATTAGGAGTATATCTCCAGAGTCGCGGAAACAATAGATAGCTATTTTACTCAGTCAATCGTGCATGCTTAGTTTCACCAGAAGTGCAGAGAAACAGAGAGACGGGCGTTTTCAATAAAAGAGGTTATTTATTGTACAGTCTTCTTTCTCATGCAAGAGAAGTGAATTGCTACAATCGCAATACTTGTCATAAAGTAAAGTGCGTACAGTAAAAGGAGTATTGTAAAATAATACTGTAAAAGCATGGTATGGTTTCTAAGCCATACGGTGTTCAAAATTGATAAAATACATACAATGATAAAATCATGACTAAATATACTCAACTGGTGCTTCTAAGATACGCCTACCCCGGTGTACCTAACCTAAGCCTAGTACATGGGAAGGAGTAAGTGAGATGTAGTTTGAGTTAAGATAGTTTCTGCCAAGAATCTAAATCAAGAATTCTCTAAGGGTCTAATCAGCTTCGTACCTTGGTTATAGAATGAAGGAGGTCTTGTATCTCTCTCTCAGTACTCGATCTCCCAGCAACCCGCAAGGGTGACAGGGAAACACTGGAGATGGATTTCTCGGCAGGAGAAAAGACAGCGTCTCTCTCAGTGCGTCAGCGGGAGGGTCGGCTTCCTTCGGCACTTGCTACAGCAGGGCGTCGGGGAAGTAGATAGTCGATCTGCTCCAAACCACTGTGTGTTTTGCTAGGGCAGATGCTGGTATATTTATTTACTTAGAACTCGCAGTTCTTTCAGGACTCCGGGAGTTCTAGGACAAATCAATACAGAAGCAGGGGGAATTCCCGGGCTGATGGAGGCTTGGTTTGTTGAAGAACACGTTGTGCTTTCTAGCTGTCTATGGGAGTAGCCTTGACGTATTTGGACTGCATTGGCTATGTCTTAATATGGGGATGATTCTTATGCCTAATAAGGATATGATTTGATATAACCACATGAGGGTATAAATCGGGAATATTTAACTAGAGTCCTAGATTCGTCTACAACAATTTGAAAACTTACCTGCCCAAACACCTCTTAGACATTAGTGGTCAGCGCCAAGATGCTCCGTGGAGTGTAAGCCGCGCTTTACAAAAATTAAATTACATTACATTACATTACATTACATTACTTGCATGTGAGCAGCATGCTTGCTATTATTTGGTAAAAAATATTACCGGTAGCATAATATACACAAGTAGTAAGAAAAAATATTAATTTGAATAAGTGCTTAGCTTCTCACCTAGCCAGGTGGCCTCAACCCCTAGCAGGTCCTGCTCTCAGTCCAGGATGTCGGACCAGTGATGCATCAACTGCTGATGGGTGCACCGGACCCCAGAGCAGTGGTAAACTGCCCAGTGAACCCTCGCCCAGCCCTGCTGGTGCCTTCACGTTCCATACCCAGACCCAGGCTGCCAGGCTGGAGGGGAGGTAGCGCTGGATATAAAAAACCAGCTCTGCCACCTCCAACTTGGAAAACAGGGCATAGAGCTGCACCCCAGGCTGGCGCCGCCTTCCTCAAGGGAGGCGGCTGCTACTTGTGTGTCTTGGTGCACACTTATCTACCATGGGGCTGAGGGGGAGAGAGAAAAAAAAGAAATCTGGAAAAAGAAGGATGGAGGGTAATAATGTATAAAATAAAAAAGTACAAAACTCACTCAAAACACACAATTAAGTAGAAAAAAACACAAAATACACACTTAGAAAGATAAAGGGTAGGATAATAAATAAAAAAGATGGGATGAAAGATTTACAAAGCAAGGTTTGCAAAGATTGGATAAGGATAAAAAAGTAGGCCCCAGTACCATAATCAGAGTAAGAAACTAGATGGTCGCGCCCATGTGCGAATACGTGGTGCAGTTAGCGCAATATTTCCATCCGAACATGCAATCCGCATTGAAGTACGGTGGAAGCGTCAGGCAAATGGGTGGGAAAAGCGGTATGCAGACAAAATATCGATATTTAAATATCGATATACAATTATCTCGAAGTTTAAATATCGAAAGGAAATAATATAGAAGGTAAGTAATATCGATAGATTTAATATCGATATTAGTAATATCGAAGTTTGAAATATCGATGTCAGTAATATCGATGTTAATAATTTCGATGTTACTAATATTGATTTTTAAATTATTTTTGTGTATATTATTATGTATTTATTATGTTTTTAATTTCTTTTTATGTAATTGAATTGAATTTTGTATTTTAGTACTGTAGCGGGTTGTGGGTTTATAGGGGAATAGGGTGGGAAGTAATTTAATTAGTTTAAATTAATTATTAATTAGTAGGAATTATAAATTAATTTTAATTAATTGGTAAAGAATTTTAATTAATTGGTAATTAATTTTAATTAATTGATTAATTGATAAATATGTCCTGTAGAGGGTTGTGGGTTTATAGGGGAATAGGGTGCGAAGTAATTTAATTATGTTAAATTAATTATTACTAAGTAGGAATTCTAAATTAATTTTAATTAATTGGTAATTATTTTTAATTAATTGGTAATTAATTTTAATTAATTGATTAATTGATAATTATGTTCTGTAGCGGGTTGTGGGTTTATAGGGGAATAGGGTGGGAAGTAATTTAAATGTAATTAAGTATTAATGTTCTTTAATTAATTGTTTTGTTAATTATATAATTGTTAAATAATTATTAATTGGTAATTAAATATTTTTATATGGTATTTTTTATTAATTTTTTGGGTTAAAAATATTTAGCTAATCATGTTTTTAATAATTATGTATTGGAATTTGTAAATAGTTTATATTTATTTAATAGTTAATATTTTTATTATTTAAAAAAAATACATTTATTTATAAGTTTGTTATTTGTACCCCTACGCTATCCAACACTTTCCCTACTGTTGCACTCTCTGGAGTGGGAATAGTAATTTTTACCTCTACGCTATCCAACACTTTCTCTACTGTTGCACTCTCTGGAGTGGGAATAGTAATTGTTACCCCTCCGCTATCCAACACTTTCCCTACTGTTGCTCTCTCTGGAGTGGGAATAGTAATTTTTACCCCTACGCTATCCAACACTTTCCCTACTGTTGCACTCTCTAGAGTGGGAATAGTAATTTTTACCCCTACGCTATCCAACACTTTCCCTACTGTTGCACTCTCTGGAGTGGGAATAGTAATTGTTAACCCTACGCTATCCAATACTTTTCCTACTGTTGCACTCTCTGGAGTGGGAATAGTAATTTTTACCCGTACGCTATTCAAAATGTTTTTAATTTTTTTATTGGTTTTACATTGTTATTAATTGTTATTTATATTACTATTTTATGTATATACATTTATTTGTAAGTTATTATATTTTCATTTATTTATAAGTTATTAAAATAATTATTTTAGAGTTATTATTAATTAAGTATATACTATGTATTATGTCTTTATTATTATTAGTTTTTATTACATTATTTATTAATTTTAAATAATATAATATATTTGTAACTATGTTTATTACATTTATAAGTATTTTGTTAATATTACATTGTTTTTTTATTAAAATAAAATGATATTTTCTAAAAAACGATTTTTTCGATATTTTTGTACTTACCTTGTTAGAGATAGGATCTCGATATTATTGTCATCTATATTTTTGTTGCGATATTTTGGAGGTAGATATTTTTGTAGTCGATATTTTGTCATAGATTCGGGAAAAGCAACTCAGCCCGCTGAGTAGCTTGGCGGAGATTTTTTGCCGCTTAGCGGAGTTCCACGTAGCGCGGCTACGCAAACTCCGCCCAGGGTTACTCATGATAATGCATTTCTAAGATGAGTTTACCATTCTCTCTGACACCCTGATAGATAAATGAAAGTCTCTTGGCAACTCAGAGACAAATAGCACGCAGCCCGGTGGCAGAGGGCTCGCGCGCATGTGCTGCTGCAGTCTTTTAAAACTCTAACCCCACTCGCCTTTGCTGACTACGAGCATCATCATTTTTTATTATTCCCCTACCCGTCCTGCTGACTACAAGTAAGGACATTCTGTACTTGCTCCCTAGTTCTAAATTGCACCCCTGTGGCCCGCTGATTACAAAGCCGCCACACTTACCTGCTGGTCCGCCTGAAGCCGGTCGTTTTCGACTGCGGGCGCCATCTTGGGTCGGGTTGTTGGCCGGCCTCTCCTTGGCCACACCCCCCTGGTCACACGGCTACTAAGGACCTCCCTTCCCCTTCCTCCAGCGATAGCACGCAGCCCGGTGGCAGAGGGCTCGCGCGCATGTGCTGCTGCAGTCTTTTAAAACTCTAACCCCACTCGCCTTTGCTGACTAGGAGCATCATCATTTTTTATTATTCCCCTACCCGTCCTGCTGACTACAAGTAAGGACATTCTGTACTTGTTCCCTAGTTTTAAATCGCACCCCTGTGGCCCGCTGATTAAACACAGACACAGACAAAATCAAGAAGATATACGACACCTTCCCCAGAGACCCACAGGCACCGGTCACCTTTGATCCTTCCAGGCATTCCCTCATCTCTTTTCCCACACTTGACCGTGATACTTTCTCTAAGATCTGTAGAAAGATTAAATCCGGGTCTCCGGCAGACCCCTTAAAGCCTGACCTCTTCTGTGACGCTCATGCACTCATCACAGACCACATTCGTGATTTCATCAATCGGTCACTCTCCACTGCCAGGGTCCCTATCAAATGGAAGCAGGCGTGGGTATCCCCCATTTTGAAGAAACCTACCTTGGACCCCTCACTCCCGGAAAACTTTAGGCCGATCTCCCTGCTCCCTTGGCCCGCTAAAGTGGCCGAGGCATACGTTAATAACATCTTGTCCAACTTCCTCCGGACCAATAACATCCTGGACGACTCCCAACACGGGTTTAGAGCTGGTCATAGCACCGAGACAGCCTTGCTTAGTGTTTCTGAGGACCTCCGTTCCATTCTTGACGCTGGCGGCACTGCAGCACTGGTCCTATTGGACCTCAGTGCTGCCTTTGATACGGTGTCACATGAGGTCCTCTTGATGAGACTGGAAGAAATTGGAGTCACAGGGACAGCCTTGGGGTGGTTTAGAGACTTCCTGGCTAACAGGTCCTTTAGAGTCTCCACCCCCCCTTACATCTCGAAGGAGCACAGCATTGGACAGGGAGTGCCGCAGGGCTCGTCCCTAAGCCCTACCCTGTTCAATGTCTATGTCCGCCCGTTGGCGGAGGTGGCCAGAAGGAATGGAATGGCTTTAGTATCATATGCAGATGATACCCAGTTGGTGGTGGCTTTGAATAACAACAGTGGTCTGGAAGCCCGTCATTTCAAGCAGACACTCATCGACATCACCAACTGGATGACGGCGAACTTTCTCCAACTAAATGCCGGTAAAACCGAGATTCTCCTCTTGGGAAAAAACACCGCTTCCTGGGGAGACAACTGGTGGCCTGATATTTTGGGCTCTCCCCCTAAGCCTAAAGACTGTGTTAAGAATCTAGGCGTCTGGATGGACTCGGCTCTAAAATACACCGTCCACACCAAGAAAGTGGCCGCCACGTGCTTCGGCACTTTACGCAACATCAGGCCTATTCTGAAGTTTTTTGACTGCAGCACCCGCCAGCTCATCGTCCAGGCGACGATCCTTTCAAGACTGGACTATGCCAGCTCTCTCCTTTTGGGAGCAAACCTGGCCGAAATCATTAGACTGCAGAGAGTCCAGAATGCGGCTGCCAGAGCTCTGGTCGGCCTACCCCGCCACTCTTCTGTTTCTGGAACTTTAAGGAAACTACATTGGCTCCCGGTGGGAAGAAGGATCCAGTTTAAGGCTTTGTGTTTGGCCTTCAAGATCCTTAAAACCGCCTCCCCCCCACTGCTGAGCCCCCTCCTGTCTGAGTATACACCCAGCAGACCTCTCCGCTCAGAGGGACAACATCTAGTGAACATCCCACGCACCAGACTCGCTAGAGTTGGGGGACGTTCTTTCAGCCTCCTTGTTGCCAAACTATGGAACAGCCTGCCTGTTACCATACGGGGGATGCATGACCTTTTAGCCTTTAGGAAAGCCATTAAAACTCATCTTTTCCAATAATCCGTTCTTTTGCACCTTCATTTTGCACTCTGGTCAGTTCGCAGCGCCGGGACGCCCCTTGGCTGGGGCAGCCGCGCGCTATACAAATCCATATAACATAACATAACATAACATAACATTACAAAGCCGCCACACTTACCTGCTGGTCCGCCTGAAGCCGGTCGTTTTCGACTGCGGGCGCCATCTTGGGTCGGGTTGTTGGCCGGCCTCTCCTTGGCCACACCCCCCTGGTCACACGGCTACTAAGGACCTCCCTTCCCCTTCCTCCAGCGATAGCACGCAGCCCGGTGGCAGAGGGCTCGCGCGCATGTGCTGCTGCAGTCTTTTAAAACTCTTACCCCACTCGCCTTTGCTGACTACGAGCATCATAATTTTTTATTATTCCCCTACCCGTCCTGCTGACTACAAGTAAGGACATTCTGTACTTGTTCCCTAGTTTTAAATCGCACCCCTGTGGCCCGCTGATTACAAAGCCGCCACACTTACCTGCTGGTCCGCCTGAAGCCGGTCGTTTTCGACTGCGGGCGCCATCTTGGGTCGGGTTGTTGGCCGGCCTCTCCTTGGCCACACCCCCCTGGTCACACGGCTACTAAAACGACCACTATGCGTCAGCGCAGCGGACGAGCGCAGCGGGCGCGACGTAGGCGCGCCGGAGTCACGCCAGAGTTAAGCCCGTCTGCGCCCGTCCGCGGCTGGCCGGGGTTAGGGGCCGCTACCCCTGGTCCTCCTATCCGATATTCTTCAGCGGACTTGACCCTATTACAAGGTCATTGGCCCCTCGACCCTCTCACTATTCAACGGACCATCAATATGGGCTGTCATTCTCCCTGCCGTGCCTGCCCACTAGGTTGTCCTCTTCCTACGGCTTCCCCGTCAGCTCCCCACTTATCGACCATCTCTGACCTCTGCTCTCCCCCATTGTCTATTATTTTACTAAACACTAGGTCAGCCATCAAACACCACCAGGAACTCTTCATACTCTTAGACACGGACAAACCCGATCTCCTGCTGTTAACGGAGACATGGTTCTCTGAATCTTCTCTTCCGTCTCTACTGGCTGCCCTCCCCTCGACCTACTACGCTATCCGTGCCGACCGCCCTGGCGGGAGAACGGGTGGAGGCGTTGCCTTCATCGCCCGTACCGACTTCCAGTTCCAGATTCTCCCCTCACCCCCCTTGGGAGGAATTGACCACTTGGTGGTCCGTTCCACCTCTCTTTCCCCTCACCTAGCCATCATGCTCGCCTACTGCCCACCTCAACCAACCCCATCTTTTCTTCCGGCCTTTCAAGACTTACTCGGCACTCTGGCCGTCAACTATGCCTCGGTTCTAGTCCTCGGGGACTTCAACTATTGGCCGACGGACCCTAAGGAATGCGCCTCATCGAAGGAATTTTCCGAAACCCTCCTCTCTCTTAATTTCACCGCTCTTGTCCACACCCCCGCCCACACTCATGGCCATATTTTAGACCAAGTTTGGTCTCTCAATTGCCCCTTGTCTGCACTGACTGTTACCCCATGCACTTGGTCCGATCACTTTTTAATTTCTTTTTCCCTCAGCCTCTGCTTGACCAAGACACTTATTCACACTAAAAACTCATGGGCTCGCAATTGGGGCAAGGTCAATTTGTCCGACCTTACGACTTCACTTCTGGCCTCCTCTCCCTCTTTATCGGGCCTGGACTCCGCAGCTCAAGCCAAAGCCATCGACTTGTGGCTTACGAATGGAAGCGACTGCTTGGCTCCTCTTCGGCGCACCTCGATTAGGCGCCCTAACGACGCCAATCGGTGGTTCAGTAATGATCTGAAAGAGCTGAAGCTCACGGTTCGACAGGCAGAACGCAGATGGAGATTGGACTATTCCCCCATCTCCAAGTCCCGTTACGTCCTTCTCCTAGGGACTTATAAAAAAAACATCACAGAGGCCAAGAAAGCCTAATTCTCGGCCAGAATCTTGGCGGCCGAGAATCAACCTAAGGAGATATTCGCCATCACCCACGACCTGGCTTTTTCCGACAGGACCTCACTCAAACCCCCTCCCTCCCAGAAACTCTGTGATTCGTTGAATTGCTACTTCGTAGGAAAAATCGCGACAATTAAATCCAACATTCCCCCCCCTCCCCTGTTTTTGTTGACCCCCAGCCACCCCCTGCCCCAGCCTTTTTCAACTCCTTTCCCCCTCTTTCTGAGGAACTTTTCCTGTCTCTCCTCCCCAAAATCAAATCCGGTTCCCCCTCAGACATCTGCCCGGCACACATCTTACGGCAGGTTTATTCTGTCTGTACTTTGCCTCCTCTTAGCTTCCTTAATGATTCGTTGGCCCAAGGGGTTGTCACTCCATCACTTAAATCCGCTTCCATCGTTCCCATCTTAAAAAAGCCAGGAGCCGACCCCACCGTGATGGCCAACTATCGCCCCATCTCCCTCCTACCCTTCTTAGGGAAGGTGCTTGAGCGACATGTCACATCTGCGCTCAGCTCCTTTGTCGAGGAGAACGGGATGTTGGCCCCCTGTCAGGCTGGGTTTCGACCCAAGCACTCGACAGAGTCAGTGGTGGTGTCAGTGCTAGATACCCTTAGAGAGGGTATGGATGTAGGTCAATCTCAGGCGCTGGTCCTCCTTGATTTGTCCGCCGCTTTTGACACGGTGGATCATTCCATCTTACTTTCCCGTGTCAGGGCGGCGGGCATAGGAGGCTCAGCCCTTATTTGGCTCTCGTCCTTCTTGAGGGACCGGACCCAGGCGGTTCATCTTGGGGAGTTTTCAGCCACCCTCTGCCAGGTCCAGTGCGGTGTTCCCCAGGGCTCCTCTCTGTCTCCTTTACTGTTCAATCTTTACATCTCGCCTCTTATCTTTGCTCTACAGCAGCTGGAGGTCACGGTGTATAACTATGCCGATGACCTCCAGCTCATCTTTAATCTGTCCTCTTCCTCCGACTCTATTTCTAACTTCCAATCTATTCTATCTTTCATCAGGGACTGGATGAACTTCAACCACCTGAAGCTCAATCCCGATAAGACGGAACTTGTGGTTACGGGTGGTTGCTCCAGTCCCTGGAACTCCCTATTTTGGCCCCCTTCCTTTGGTTCTCCCCCTACCCCAGTTCCTTCTGTTAAGACTCTTGGCATCAAGCTAAATGATAAACTCACTATGCACTCCCAGATTGGTTCGGTGGTTTCTTCCTGTTTTCTCACTCTTCGTACTATCCGCTCTATTTCTCGCTTTTTTTCCTTCTCTGCACTTAAACTAATTATGTCCGCACTGGTCCTGTCCCGCCTGGACTATGGGAACATCTTGTTCAATGGCATCCCTCAGTACAGCCTGCGCAAACTGCAACTGGTGCAGAACCAGGCGGCCCGCCTCGCCTTCGGTCTCCCCAAATTCCATCATACCTCTCCCCTCCTGAAGACCCTCCACTGGCTCCCCGTTCGGGAACGCGCCTTGTTCAAATTAGGCTGCATGGCGTTTCAGGCCAGGACTGGCCTGGCCCCTCTCTTTATATCTTCAGCCATCAAATCTTATGTCCCTGGCAGAGACCTCCGTTCCTCGGCCCAACATCTTTTAGCAGTCCCTCGCTACAGGAAAAAAAAACAGGGTGGCTCGAAATTTTCCACCCTCGCCCCCATGTTCTGGAATTCTCTTCCCCTTCACCTTAGGTCTCTCACCCAGTATTCCATTTTCCGCAAATCATTGAAAACATTTTTATTCACTCAGGCCTTTCTGTCTTAAACCTCTGTTCCCCTCTTCAGCTTATGTCCTAGTGATTGACTCTGCCCAGTAGGCTGTTTGCTATCTCAGCGCCAAGAAACCGCTCAGGTGTATGTTGCGCTTAATAAATATTTTAAACTTAAACTTAAACTCTTTTATGCAAACAAAGTACTGAAAATCCCTACACTTTAATGCTTCTAATAAGTTGAAATCTTCTAATGGGTGCATCAGGGCTTGAACCACATTTGCCTCATACTCACCACGCCTCCTCCATCAGCACTTTTCACTGACTACAACTCCATGGGTTCTGGCACCTGTCTGTAGCCTAGTACAGCTCCCAGTAAGTCAGCTTTGTACCTGCAAGTGACACCCATATGGCATCTACACAAATAAACCCGGAACTCCAGTTCTTTACACCTTCCATTCTTCTGGCATACTTCACATTCAGACATGCATCCTCGTCCCCCAAGAGCAATTAGCACCAAATAGGATCAGTCAGGCCGCAATGCTCATAAAATTAAGTGCCCTCCTAATCTAAAAGAAATACATCCAAGAGCATAAAACATAGACACATTTTAAGCTCACCAAGAATCTCTAAATTCTGACCCCTACTTTTGCCCGAATAGAGGAGCTGTAATAAGTGACCTTATCCTTTACAGAAAAAGCAAGCACAAAGGAGGAAAGCCCAGAACTCATTGCTCTTGATCGCTACATCCAGGAAAACTCCTTATGGTCTAAGACTTTCTGTAGCCACCTCATTTGTCTGCAGAGCAGAAGCAATCATCTCCCTTTACAACAATGGGGTTATCCTCATCCAGTCATCAGATCGCAACCTAGAAATATTGGAGGAGATTTTCCCTCTCATTAAAAAAACTGTAGCTATGTTTTACATCCGCCCCCTCTTAAGGCCATCCTCACTCTGCGTGCAACCTTCAGGATCCCCAGGTATTGTCCTCGTTTATCCTCACCATATTAAATGCTCCACTCCTTTCCATCCCTTGCTACTCCACAATGATCTACATTCACAACCCTAACTCTTCAGAATCACCTGTCAGATCCAAACCCCCCTCCATCAATCGCCAAAGTAACCTGCTTTCACAGTACACATCCAGAATAGCTAGCTCAGAGTTATAAAGCCACAGAAGTAACACCCTCACCCCAACCTTACCCCTAACACTCCCCATGGCTCAACTCCCAATCACACCATGGATTGGGAGTTGATCCCAGCACTTCTACTCAGCCAGCTCTCGAGCTCTCCACCTCTGCACCTGGAGCTTACACCCAGCTCCAACCCAACTTCCTCTATGCTGTTCTCCTATGCCAGCAGTACCCCAACACCACAGCCTTGAACACACCCCCACCTCCTTGCCCTCTACTCCGAGACCCAACAATGTATTCCCACACCTGACTAGAATCCAGACTTGATGAGATCACACTAAACCTATAACAACTCAAGGCAGACTTACAAAGCCTAATATAAATCACCTGAGAGATGACCAACAATTGCTGGGCAAATAGGACTCAGAGGAAGAACTGTTACGAGCACGACCAATCCACCAACCACGTTACTAGGCTTCCATCATCCCCCCAACCAAAATATTCTCACTTACCTAAATGTCTCCTCACCAGAGTTGGAGAATGTTACTCTACCCCAATGCGCCCACTCGGTCCATTAGACTAAAAGATCCACTAACTGATAGGGATATCAACGCCCTACTCCTGCCATATAAATCAACATACTCTGACAACACAGACTGTCTGGGTCGAATCAAAACTATTCTGGTGAACCCAGAAAGAAAACCTGGGTGCAACCCCAGAGCTGTAAAGAAGTACAACCTTAAGCGAGTTACCCTCACACAGACTATGCCAGCTGACTCTAAACCTTATCCGAAATGCATGCTATTCAATTGCAGATCGGCAGCAAGACATGCGGCGCACATTGCTGACCTTATCCTTGCACATGATTTTGACCTCTTAATCCTGATCGAAACTTGGCTAAATGATTACTCTGCACCTATCCTTGACATACTCGTCCCTCCCAGCCATGACATCCCCAGACCTGATGGAAGCATCACCTATCAGTTAAACAGTCAATATCCACTGTTCTATCCTCATGCAAATACTTATGCATCGATATTGGATGTAACAACAGGACACTATGCAAATTGCACATGATCTACAACCCTTTCTTTCATAAAAAAATTATGTAAATCATCTCAACTAACGCAGGACAACACTGCACACAGATGTTCCTCAGAAACTTCAACCTCAATTGGAGTGGCCAGAATGGCCCTTGAGTTAAAACCCTTTAAACCTTCCTAGCTAACATCAACCTGATCCAAACCTGTGACAGCCCCATTCCCAACAAGGGAGTTACCTTAGATGTTATCATTGCTAAGGACAACTACATTCAACTTGAACCTATCTTCCCTTGTGACTCGACAGACTACTACTGCATCATCTGTCTCTTCACAGAATCTGTGAGAACAAATATAGCTCAACTAAAGAAACCCACTGGAAAAACAGCCTGTGAAACATTAACCTAAACACAGGGAAATCCCATAGCAATACCATTTTGCCTCCTCCTGTGGACATGCTAGATGTCCATGATCTTACTGACCACTACAACGGATCTATGAAGAATATTCTAGATTCGATTGCACCCTTACAGCTCAAAAGAATGTCCACCAAAGACTCCAAACCATGGTACAATGTTTGCCGGAATGCAGAAATACGTATTTTGAGACTAGGTGGTTGATTGTGGAAATCCACACCATCCCTTGAACACCTCAAGAATTTGAGAGCACTGAGGAACCCATATAACAAATGCATTAGAAGTCCAAAAGAAAATTTCTTCAGAAACCAAATAAATGAAGATAGAAACCAACCAAACTGTTTGAACCCATCAAACTGCAATCAAAGAGCCAACCCAACCCTTCCCCAACTGGATATAGTCCGCAACCATACTACAGGATATTTGCGCCCTTCTTCCTTGAATAGTAAGCCTGGGCGGAATTTCGGTAGTTCAGCAATAAGGAACTCCGCAAAGTGACAAAAAACTCTGCCATGCTATGTGGAGTTCTGCTAGCGATGGAGTGGGTTGCCTCGTGCCTTTGAACTGGGTTTTAGTGCTGGGTGTTTGTCCTGTGCTGTAAAATCAGCGCAAACAGCATCATGCACAGTGCAAGAGGGCACTGCTTCTTTCTGCCGCTCAGATAGAAGTTCTACTTGAGCGGCAGCGCCCTCAGCATGAACTGAAGGTTTCTCAACACGAGCAGTAGTTACGATCCGCGACAGTCCGTGTTGAAAAATCTTGCTCTGAAGTGGTCTAGCATTGTATTTTCCTTGCTCATGCTCGCCAACTTACAGTTGGCGAGCGCAATCGAGCAAGAACTCCGCTCCGCTACACGAAGCGGAGTTTTACAGAACTCCCTGAGGTCCGCGGACTGCGAAGTGCAATAAACTCTGCAAACTCCACAAAAGGAGCAGGGTTCACCACCCAGGCTTATTAACAAGATGGAAGAGATTGATTTGCAGATGGCATTCGAGCATTGTCCGGTCATACCCCATTCTAGCCTCTCCCTTTCCCAGACTGCTGTGCCCTCATGTTCACATGGGCATGCACCCAAAAACAACGCTTCATGGAACTTATCCAAAACCTTTTAGGAAAGAACCATTCTCAAAATTCTAGCAGCACTGACACCTTAAAACCACTTCAACGACCTTCTACCTACTAATTTCTTCAGTGAGATCAAATTGTCTATACTCCCACTTTAGACCAAAATAGTAAATGTATCACTACTTCAAGCCCTGACTGCCTGGGCAGGTTTCCTCCATCCTGAAAAAATCCACGGCTGATCACACGGACCTAAGCCCAGTCTCCAATATTCTGACTCTGGCGATTTAGGCCAATTCCATTCCATCTTCCATTTGGGTCATAACACTGAATAGATCTGACGCACATAGTGGATAACATGTTAACAATGTTGGATCAGAACGAATCCTACCTTCTAATCCTTCGTGAACTTTTGTCAGCATTCAATACGGTTAAGCATGACAACATACTAGACTTACTTGAACATAAGATGAGGTTATCAGGGTCAGTCCTAAACTGGTTTGCCTTGATTCTCCACAACAGAACTCACAGATTCAAGGTCAATCAGTCCAAGTCTAAGTCCACTCCAGTCACATTATGCGTTCCATATGGGTTTGCGCTCTCACCTACTCTCTTTAACTTGTTCATAGAGCCTTTAAAGGAAATTCCGAGATCATCCAACATCCACTATCACATGTATGCCGATGACACCCAATTGTACCTGAAAGTGTCCGCCCCTAAGATATCAGGTCCCTCAACTTATCTCCACAAAATGCTCCAAACTGGCTGACGGGCAACCACTTAAAAACTAAACACTCTCAAGACGGAATTCCTCCTAATCGCCGCTCCCAAACAGTCAATGGATATCGAGGAACGGATGAGGCAACTAACAGCTCATAAATGCTTGCCACACATTATAGATTCCACAAGAATCAGACTGATCAGAGAATCTAAAAGAAACAACCACATCATCCCTGATTTGAAATCCTTAAACTGGCTCCCTTACGAAGCAAGAATTAATTAAAAGATTTCCTGCAGGACCCATAAAGCCCTACACTACAATACCCTGAGATGCCTCACAGAGTAACTGGAGCTTTCTGGTGGCTGAAGATCCTCTAGAAGTACCAGCACCATACAAACTTTTAAAATAAAATACATTAATTAATTAAATTACTACAGAATTAACTGTTCTGCACAAACTGGGTGGTGAAATAGTAACAGACTTATTCAAACATCAATGTCTAAATAGTTTAAAGGTCTGACCTTGAATGTTAACCTGCTAATAAAAAGATACTTTATTTTTAGAAACTGCATGCTTAAGTGCTAAAGAGACTTGTTCTAATCTCACAGACACATCTCACAGTGTATTGATGTTATTACATTCTTGAACTTTACCTGAAAACCAAAAAAGATACATTGTCAAATAAGTGATTCATAAATGCAACACTACCTGCCCAAATAAATTCCCCTAAAAATATATCACTTAAAAAAATGCAATAGTTATGTTATTCACTTTAGCATAACATCAAAACACTATCCACCCAATCCTAACCCATTATATAAGAATTCACCCCAAAATAAATTGTCAGAATACATTTCAGAGGGCCTCAGGGAAGCAGATGTCACTGGGCCCAATGGTGATGGTTGAGGCCTTTCACCCCTGATGTCTAGCCTCCTGTGGGCTCTGAGCAACTGGTAAGTACCCCCTGAACCTCTGACTCTCAGTATTGAGAGAGTCGAACAGGCCAAGGTTTCTCAAGGAGGAGGTGGGTATGAGGTGAGCACAAACTCACAACTCAAAATACATCCCACTACCCCTATAAATGATTGGCCAGTCCAATACTTGCTTTTATGAACAAGCATTGGCATAGCCAATAGGTATCGCTTTTGGGACCTTATAAGTATTTAGTTATGCAGCAAAATATCCTTAGTGCAACAAAATCACCTTTTGGATGGCTAAACATTATAAGGTCCCAAAGGCGAGACCTATTGGCTATGCCACTGCTTGTTACTTATGTTTTACAATAACGATTATCAGGACGCCGAGGAGCGCTAAAAATCCAAATGCCCTTCGAGGCCTTATACATGAGAAGTAGGCGCTAGGCAACTGCACATAGCAGAACATGTGCACATATTTCAATAGCAATGCATGCCACGCTTGTTGTATCATTACTCCGTAATGTGCATAGGTCTGCATGCATTCATTAGCATTAATATGTTTACCAGGCTGGGTGTGCGTTCAATCCTTTCAGGAATGTGCACATATATTAAAGATGTATGTCGGCAGCGGGATCGTAGACAGTGGTGTGCAGAGTAATGCAGATTGAGTGAGATCTGTTGCCTTTTGTCTGGATGGATATATGATGTCACCTTAAGGATGGCGCCCTAATAAACACAGGTCAGTGAGTGGTGAAGACATGCAGCCAGAACAAAAATCCCTAACCCAGCCCTAACAACAGCAACGAAAACAAGCCCCAGAATCCCACACTGCTTGTCCTGGAGGAGGCGCTGTAACAAGCTTAAAAGCACTAGATATATAGGAAAGGGGCTGGCGAGCAACACAGTGGAAAGCAGTGGTAGTATGAGTAGTGCTCACACTGGTGCCATCGTAGTCGTGCTGCATTAAACCAGGATCTGACCCTCAATAACACTGGATATACAAAGCAACAGCCTCACCATCATTATCCCACACAGAAAACACAATGTCTTGACTCTGGCAGAAAATAGGAAGCAAATGAGCATGCGTTCAATGGAGACACATTTTAAGTAATCAATTGCCACATAACTAGTCGAGCGTTGCACTGATCTTAGGCAACAGTAATGAAGTTGATAAAAAAATAATTACCAGCTTTCTCGTGACATCCTTTTGAAGCTCCAATGGCACAGGAGAAGCATAGGGAGGAGGCAGTTGTGGCCAAGGAGAGGGAGCGAAGAGCAGCTGCTCGGAATGGGAAGCAGTTAACAAGGGAGGAGTTGCAAGACATCGTGCAGAAGTAAAGGCGTGTTAACGAGCAGTGATCAGCTCTGCAAGGGGCACCAATTATGAAAAATAAAGACTGTGTTTTATAATTGTAAAAGAAAACAAGTTTAAAAAAAAAAAAGTACACTGGGAGGGGGAGGTGAAACACGAGAGACGGCCTGCGGCCGTCAAAGTGAAAGTACGGCCGGCGGAGGGCATTGCTGTGGGGAGGGGGGAGGAGAAATGCGACACGGCGGGCAGGGGAGGGGGCGGAGCGGGGAGAGCGGCGATGAGGGTGTGAAGCAGCAGGGGCCTTTGAAGTGAAGCTAAGCTTCACTTCAAAGGTGTGGGAGGAGTGCGGCTGAGGGAACAGATGGCGATTTGATGATGTGCACGCGCATTTTAGGTCAATGCGCTTGCGCATTGACCTAAAAGCGCACAGGCACAGCACCAAATCGCCCAGTTGGGTAAAGTCTGTATAAGTCGCTATAGTCTCGCCCTGCTCAATGCGCATGCGCATTGACAGGTCGCGAGACCTAAAAAAGGAGTATTTATTCGATAACACAAGGTACAATGCGGTACTCCACAAATAATATATACAGTCTTCATAAGGCAGGTATGCTAGTTTTACCCAGGTCATCTTTTGAGTCCCTCTTCCTCTTCTAAGGCTCGTAGTTATTTCCCATTTACATGTTGCAACATCCAAGTTGGGCCTCACTAGTTAGGTCTCAGTAGTCAGTTTAAGCCCTAGAAGTTCTACGATTGGCTTGGTGAAAGGTAACATGTCCAGGTGCCGCAGCGCCTTAGTCAGAGAAGGTTCCCTCAGAGGCTAATAGCCCCTAGTCATTATTACCCCCACTCACTGGAGTGTAGTGGAGGTTTAGAGACTCTGGGTCCTGGTAGTGAGCAGAATTAGGGATGCTGAGGTCAGGACAGCAGATGTTCACTGTGCTCCTCCGGTCATGTGGTAAGTCTCTCTCTGTACAAAGAAGCATGTCTCAGGGGCTCCCGGATTCAAGGAGTCAAATCATTGCTATTTCCTCATAGGTCATGACCCGCTTCTCCTTCATGGTTGCACCTTAGTTCAAGGGGACCCTTTCACTTAATCACTTCCCCCTCCTGACATAAAGGGTCATATCAGTGTACACAGCGTGCCAGCCTCCTCTGATCTATGGTAATACCCTGGACGATGACCCTCTACTCGATGTAGTGCTGCATCACTGTGACGGCCCTCCCTCTTCACCATGGCCTCCACCTGGCATAGGGGGGTCGTGAATGGCACAAAAAAGGTGACTGCCTGAGTCACGGTGCTGCACAGGGAAGCAGTCCTAAAGATGCCACAGCTGAGCCCAAGGGTGATGGCCCTCATTCCTCTCCATGGCCCTCACCTGGCAAAGGGGGGAGACAATTCTACACACAGGCAGATAGTTCAGTACAATGATGCACACTCACAGACACCCCGATTGGTGTGGTGGTCCTGATTTAATCGAATCTCACACTGGACTTTGCTCCCCCCAGGCCATCTCTTCTCCTCAGAAGGCCCGCTGGCATTGGATCAGGAAAAAGCTGGTGCTTCAGGCCCCAGATGGGTGTCTTTGATTCTTGTGATGGATTTCCTCTCACCCAGCATGGGAGACTTGCAGACCCTCAGTTCCTTTGTCCTGGTCAATTCATGCTGAGCTTTTCCACACTGATGTACAGCTTCAGTTTCACAATTTGGGAGCCTCAAGCTCCCTTTTATATAATCTGTTTATAGGCTCAAATGTACTTTAGAGTCTATGAATTTGTAGTTCATGTCTTGGGGGTTGCTCACTTTGAAGTGCTTTCTAGCTCTTCCTCCAGGGAGCAGTCTATCACAGCAGGAACATCTCCAATTCTGAAAGACCCAAGCACAAGCCATGGGTATTGTTATGTATTTTAGGAATATACCCCAAGTCTACAGGTTTAGACCCCCTAACTCTTGTAAAACGAGGACTTAGTTAAATGCGCTTTGTATGAGGAAGAAGTGCTTTCCAGGGACTCCGTTTTATTTAGGAAACCCACCTTTAACACTTAGAATGACAGAATCAGGCATAGTTCAGCCGAACTCGGATTCAGCTCCATATGCCCAACCTTGGTCCAGGAAGGACAGCAACTGGTAATATGGAATCTGACTTCATTCTAGGCAGCTAGGGTGCGAAGACTTCTCTAATCTGAATGGTCGGATCTCAGTGTTCATATAATAAACTGACCACTGTGTAATCTAACTGATTGTAAATGAGAAGCTAGGCAGAAATCTGTTAAAAAATCCAGCCTGAAGCAGTATTCTTTGCCTGCATCACTTTTGTGGACATATCATCATTATATCTCATATGTGTATCAGACAACCCTGAGATGTAGATATTTAGGGGATCTTGTACACACACGTCTTCTATTATGCTGATAATTTAATGCAAAAACATTGTTGTTCCAGCTGAATGTGCCTTTGTGTCATGAAAATGTGTAAATATCTCATTTAAATCTGACGAAGGGGAATAATTAAAGTCAGCCTAACACAACATTTAAAAATGGAGCCTGGTTCAGGAATCTATGTCAAAATGACTAGAGTCATCTGTAGTACCTGGATGTTGGCCTCAGTGATATGTGCAAGTTACAAAGGTCCAGCTCTAAGGGTTATGATTCCCATGTCTGTCCCATCTTCTTCCTGAGATGTTTCCTGGTCCCAATGTCCAGTTTCCTCTTTCAGAATCAAAGAAACATTTTGAAGAGCATGGCTTTTCCGTACTCCGGTGTGTATCCCACAAAGCCTTTGATGTTCAGACAGAATCAGTCACATTCCACACACACCTCTGAAAGGCTGGTAGGGCTGAGGAAGATGCAGTCACATGTCATTTATACCTCTGACAGGAAAGTAGTGCTAAAGAAGAGACAGTTGCAATATATTTCACAAGTCCATCTGAAAGGCTGGTAGAGCAGTTGTAGAGTCAATAACTTTTGTGAAAGATCAGTAAGTTTGGGGAAAAGTTAAGAATGTCAGGTGCACACCTGGCCAGTTAGTACAACTGTGAATATGTCAAGTGTCGCACACATTTAGGTCATGTAGAGGGCAGAAGCAGAGTCACTCACGTGTCAGATACAATTCTGAAAGGCTGTTAAGGCTGTGACTAAGTAAAGCACACACATACATTAGCAGTGGATCTCGAAAAGTCAGTATTGATTTAATAAAATTGCCAGACAGCCCTTGGGACTTGCTATTCTCTTCTGCTATGTCTTAATATCCGCTGACAAAGTAAATGGGTTTGGCTTTTAAACGGTTCTCACATACAGATAAAATATATACACATACATGCACCAGTGCAGTCAGTGTAAAACAGATACAGGCTTCCTTGTGCACACACAAATCATCATAAACATATACACCCATCTAGCCTGCAAACATGAAGATGGCGATAAGCCAGGGAGAAAGTTGGCATGGTTGCTGCGGTCGGAAAGCCTCAGAACCCTGACGAGCACCATACGGGATAGCCTAGGGCACGTGAGAAATACTCAGCCAGACATTATTGAAGTGTTCACCCACTATTGTGAACAGTTGTACTCTTCCCCCCAGGAACCCTCAACGCAAGTGCAGGACGACCTGCGAGCAGTGGCACTTCCCAGCTTGTCCCCGCTGCAGCTGTTGGACTTGGAGCAACATCTCCAGATAGGGGAGAATTATCCTGACAATTCGCCAGATGGTGCGCGGTAAAACCACAGCGGATTCCCCATGGAGTATTATGTGGCTTTTGGGGCCACCTTTGCTACTCGCCTGCTGGAGGTCTATCGAGAAGCACATCTCCAGGGTATACTGCCAGGATTCAAACCAGAGGCCCTCATAGTGGTGCTTCGGAAACAGGCAGGGACCCACTTGAGGTGAGCTCCTATCGCCAGTCGTCAATATTGAACATATACTACAAAATTTTGAGTAAGGTCCTTGCTAATCATCTGCTTCCAATGCTTGGCTCCCTTGTTCATTCGGACCAATGTGGGTCTGTGCCCCAAAGGACGACGCATTACAACATTCGGCGTCTGTGCCACATTATGGATGTGATGTGTGGGGTGGCTAACCTCCCTGTGTTGGTCTCCCTGGGCTTCGAAAAAGTCTTTGATACGCTGAGTTGGTCCTATCTAATATAGGTGCTGAGGTGCTTGAGATGGGTCCTAACTCCCTTGGCTGGGTTACCAGCCATTACATCTCGCGATTTTCCATAAGCAGAGGAACCCACCAAGGGTGCTGCTTATCCCCAGTACTTTTCACTCTAGCTGTGGAGCCGCTGGCTGCCATGCCTGGGGTATCAAGGAGGGAATGAACTGGCATATTGTGTCCTTATATGCAGATAATGTATTAGTATACCTTAGAGACCCTGCCTGAAAGCTGCCGGCCCTCTATGATCATCTGGATTTATTCGGAGAGTTGACAGGCCTCAGGGTGAATTGGGGTAAGTCCTGTGTATTCCCTTTACGCTGGATTGAGCCAGAGCCTCGAGAAGTGCTGGTCTTTGGGCACCTCAAGTGGAGCTTTGAGACCTTTCTCTACCTGGGTGTGAATGTTTATCTCAAAGATAAGGACTTGCTAGAAGGTAATCATGGTGAGGCCCTGACCTCGATCCCCCAGCCCATGGACTTTTGGATTCGACTACCCCTTTCGTCCATGGCCAGGGCATCTGCAGCAAAGAAAATGGTTCTTCAGAGGCTCTTATATTTCTTTGTGGCTCTGCTAGTGATACTGACCAGATCCTTTTTCAGGACTCTGAGCTTGACTGGGGCTCCATTCAGAAACGGGTTTCCATGCACATGCTTCAGCACCCTATGTCCAGACCTGGAGCTGTATTTCACAATAGCACAACAGCTGTGGTCAGTGCATTGACTGGAGATGGAACTGCGGAAAGTAGTTTGGTTTGGTTTGACCTGAGGGGCATGGACTTCCTTGAATGGCTGCTCTCGCCTAGAATTCAGCCAAAAGAGGACAAAATAAGTTCACATGAGTGGCCATGTTCGTTTCGCTTCAATATATACAACCCTCAGACACGCACTGGCGCCTTACATACCACAGCTGCACCTATGGAGCATACGACCCATTAAAACTCTGCAGGGGGCCCATGATCCTTCACCATGGGCAACAGCTGAGCTCACCCATCTGGGTGATCTATACGGTGATGGTGATATGCTCTCGTTTCAGGGGCTGAAGGTACTCTATGGGCTTGGAGCAGGTCTTTTTTCTGCGCACAATGCAGTTCTGGCAGCCATCGGGGACACCTGGGCACCAGGACAGGCCAATCTGCTACTGCACTTGGGCTTACAATGCTTCTTAACAACCGGGCTAGGCTATTGGGTGGTTTGGGCATTGTATGCAGCACTGCGGGGTCATGCAAGGAATTTTTAACCCGGGGTAAACCCAAAAAGGGATGACTGCCTAGGTACAGTATTGACCACTCAGAATTGGGCCACGGCCGTGGAGTCGGTAAAGTGAATTTTGTGCATTGCCTGTCACACAATTCTGATTAGCTGTCGTGAGAGCGCCGGGCAGATGGTTTCAAAAGTTACTGTTTCGTTTTATTTTGTAATGCACACGTTGGCTACTCCTCTGCAAGACAGGGTACACTATGCTGCTCTGGGTTAGTATTGTATTTTCTTTCCACACCCTGCTACCCCCTTCCATATTATTTTATGATCTAGTACCTGAACAGTGTCAATGTGTACATGTTAGGATGTGGCTGTCTATCCATTTTAAAAACAGGTTTATTGGTGTATCCTGTACACCTTGTGGAGATTTTTGACTAAATGCTGTTAAAGAAATTAAATAAAAAGTTAAATAAATAAACATATGCACTGATGCCATCAGACAAACCAGAAAAATGCAGTCCTGCCAACAGACAATACAGGCACAGATTCAATTTAATACCTCTGTGCATGTGAGTAAAATGTGCCCTCATGATGCTCTCAGAGTGTGTGTGTGTGTGTGGGTGTGTAAAAATAATTTACACATTGTGCCTTTAGTTTAGCCTGACTGTTCTGAGCCAAGCTACCCCAGGGTGAGCACAGGTAAACCTAACATGTACTACACTTACCCTGACCAGGAGTGTGGGTCCCTACTTGGACATGGTGCAAACCTCTGCCAACTAAAGACCCAATTTCTAACACATCCCATTCAACTCTGTGCGTTCCAGCCTTGTACACACTGCCTTTCCTCACAGTGGAAAGGATTTCAACCAGTTTACTTACATACAACTAGGGTACCATGAACAGCACAGGTGCAGACTTTCATAACACAAGGAACAGTTAATGGTATGGTGGCTGCAGTAGTCAGGTGCAACATGTGCAGAAGCTATAAAAGACTCCCGATCTGTTGGAGATAAGCACAGCTATTTCAACCCCTGTACTCCTCTCGTATGTATGTTGTCCAAGCATGTAAACATATCTTTAGTAACTACTGTAACACACACTATACTCTTTAAGTTAACAAATGCGTTTTCAAACTTGTATACAAACACTTTAGTACAAGATTCATAAACTTTGAATATATTATATATAACACTTATCTCTTAATAAGGTTTACACTTTTTAAATATGGCCTCCAACCTTTTCTGTGACTAGAGCTGCCTATGTTCAATGAGAATGATCCTGAGCTACTAATATTATTAGTGTTGTAATTGTGACCACGTAAGATAAGACTAGTTTAGTGGCCACTACATGCTTGATTCCCAGCAGCTATCACCTCAGTGTATCCTGCAGTTTTGCCAGTGCTAATGTAAAAATACTTTTTTCAATTTGGAATTCCTCTAATTGGGTAATACTGGGTGGTAATAGTTGCAGTGCCCCAGTCACCAGGGTAATAGTAGTAATATGGTCGCTTTAATATAAGCTTTAAACAGATTTTGGAAATACATTTTTCTCCAAACGTCAGCTTATGAGGTCTGAAAACACACACATTTTCATAGTGAAGACACACCTTTCTATTTTGAGATGCATGCATTATTTCAACCCTCAAAAGTTTCTAATTTAAAAATCTGTGCTGCACATTGGTGAAGCTATTTTCAGGTAGTGGGAGAGCTACCAGTATATCAAAAGTAGTGCTCACAATAGAACATTGAAAGCATTCCCTGGTGCACTTCTCTCTAATCTCCTGGGGTTACCAGGATTCCTTATTCAAATGATGCTGTGGAGTCAATAGTTCATGTTATCCAACGATCTTACTTTATTCATAAATCTGTAGGATATTCTTTATCTGTCCTTTAAACTTATAATTTTTCATTTCCTCTCAATTAACAGTCTACCAGTGGCTCACAAGCTACGCGTTGGAGAAGCCTGTCCTACTGTTTGCAGATCTGCTCCATCCCATAAATGGTGCATTTCAAATAACAATATTTAACATCTAATATCACATAAACAGTTATTCTTCTACCTTGTTGAAAGAAATTGTGTTACTGGTTGAGGGGGTGAAAACCTTCCAAAGCAGCAACCACAATTTGCCTCAGGGTGAAGTCAAAAGCAAACTCTAAATTAACCTGTGCTCAACCCAGGTTAATTTGCTCGGCACAGAGCAGTCAGGCTTAATTCAGAGGCAATATGTAAAGCATTTGGGCAATACTTAAAACAATAACAAACCCACCACAAAAGGAGCCCCCAACAGACTTAGAAACATAGAGCTAGTTTTAATAAATAAGACAAGATCAAAATGACAAAAAATCAATTAGTAGAACCAGAGATATTCAATTTTAAAGATTTCAGTGAAAATAACGCAAACAGGCATAAAGCGCCAACTGTGGATATCTGGTCGGGCTGGACTGGAACAAAGTCATAAGTTCATAAGTTCAGACTGACATGATGGAGCACGGGCCAGCTACAGGGACCCAGTTACGCTCGCTGAACAGAGTACCTTTAATGCTAGTTTGCAGAGCATTGAGGGGATCTGTGTCAAAGATGCCTTGCACAGCTGAAGCAATGCATCAGTTCTAAGATGTGATGATGTTGCGATGCAAAGTCTTGTGTCATCATCGAGGATCCCGTCGACCAGAGCTTGTGATGTGAAGTCCAAAGTTGAGGATGTGCCATCCAGTCGGGCGATGTCGGGCGATGCATCAGTTTCGAGGAGCTGCTAAGATGCCATGAGGAACCTGGCATCTTCATCGAGGAAGCTGTCAGCAAGGGTCGGCCTTGTGGATGCGTCGCGCAGCAGCAGTTCTAATAAGGCTGCGGGCTGCAATGTCATGCGGGTCTTTGTGACTGTTCCAATCCACACAGTAGCAACGATGCATAGGTTCTGCTCAGGATTGTGCAGTTGAGCAGAGGACATGCATCGGTTTTGCTGAATCCACTCCGACTGGCAGAGTACCTTTGGCCTACTTCCAAGGGTCCAGGACTAGGGTGGCACCACTTGGCGGGTAGACTCACAGATGGCAGAGTACAGGTGATGGGTCAAGGTTGTTGGAGCCTTCTGTTCCCTGAGGCTCAAGTCAGAGGGCAGTCAACTAGCCCTTGGACTCACTCTGGGGGTCTGGGTTTAAGAGATGCAGGTCCGGTCCTTCTCGCCTAGGCAATAGGGTGGCAGGCATCAGGTGAGCACATCAAGGGAGCAGCACAGCAAGGCAGTAGTCCAGCAGGGCAGCAGTCCAGCAGAGTGGTGGTTCTTCAGCAGCACAGCAGTACTTCTTCCTTGCAGAGTAGCCACATGTACTGAAGAGTTGGTGTCTGAGTCAAGTGGGGAAACATCTTCTAGAGGTTCCCCTTTGAAGTTCCCTGTCATCCTTCCTTTCCTGTCCTGGCTCCAGACTAACTATAGTGGGTATGCTGCCCTTTGTGTGGATGTACTAGTTAAAAATGAAGAGCTACTGGGTAATTAGAGTCAGAGTTGAAAATAGCATGCAAGTGCAGGAGTATGTGTGTAAATACTTGCAATGTGGTGCCTCCTACATACTTCAACTTGCAAGAACATTCAAAAATGTATACTGCATGGTCAGTCTTGCATGTTTATTTTGCTGGTAGGTGTTTCAAAGGCATTGTAAAATTCAGATGTGTTGGTACCAAATGTACATGTTCTGCACGAGCTGCATTTGAAAAACCCATCACGTTTGGATAACCATGTTCCTGACTCCATTACCTCAGGACTGTTTTTAACTAGGGTATCCCTCATTGAGGGTGCCCTCCTGAATGTTATTTGAGGGAGATCAGGCACCATTTGGGACATGGTTAGATCAGTTTTTAGGATGGGCCAGTTCTTGTAAATGATTGTTCTAATCTCTTTGTCCTGGCAGCTTAAGGTGGTTATTAATCTTATGGTTTCTGTGCTTTGGGGAGAATTTGTAGATCTCTTAGTGGTCTTAGATACTGTACCCAAATAGTCCTCACGACTACAGTTGTTGGCCTTTGTAAGTGCTGCTTTTAAGTCACTAATGTTGTATCCTCGTGCCAAAAATCTTTATAAGGAATCATTATGGCATTGTATAAGGTCCTTCTCTGAGCTGCAAATTCTTGTTATACACAAAAACTCTCCGTATGGTATGCTTTTGATCAGATCAGATGTTGCGGATGGGCACTTTGTACGTGAAGTATTGAATTCCCCGCTGTACTCTTCCTGTGGAGCTTAGTTTGTATCTGACTATTCTGACTATTCTCAACATAAAGCTCTACATCTAGGAATTGGACGTTGGTACTACTGATTTAAGCAATTCATTCTAGATTATAAACATTATTTTTGATGATTTTAACAAATTCATTGGCTGTTTCAACCAAACCTTTCCATATAATGCAGACGTCTTCAATGAAACCCCACCATTTGATAATTTGGGTTTCAGTCACCAGTAGGTAGTTAGAGTTAGGACCTTGTTTCTATTCAAAAAGGGTTTTTTCTTTTACCAATATCTTTGGCGCCGTTTGACAAATCTTCGCGAAATTTTCAAAACTATTGGTCCACTCACTTCAGCTGCTGTGTTGAAAGATTCGGAGTGATTCGTCAAGCGGGGCCAAGAAAAAGGGGGATCCCAAAACACATTTATTCATGTTCATTTCCACAGGAAACTTTAGACACGGCTACAGCCCGAACTGCTGAATGATATTACACCAGATTTGGCAAAAAGGTAGCTCTTGGTTCAGAAACTACTCTTTTTGTTAAATGGTGTAAATCTGTTCAGTAGTTCCTGAGAAGTTTAAATATTTCTCAGATATCAAATTATGGCCGCGGAGGATCCGCGAGCCTGCTATCTGATTGGCTGCCAACAGTGCCAACCAGGAAGTGTTGTCAGCCATCTTGTGACTCAGTTGAACCGAGTCACAAGGAAAAAGGTTAATAAACATTAAAAACTAAGAAAAGGGGGCAGGGTAGAAACACCCTGACTCCCTAGGCCTGCTCAGGGGGTCCCACAGGGCCCCAAAAATCCTTATTTTTTTAAATAAATTGGCGGGATTCACGTTGGATCTGCGAATCTGGCTGAAAAGTTTTACAAAACAAAGCGCATGCTCCTCCGCTTTGTTTATTTAGGCCCCCGGATGGGCCAGGTCCCTGGGGGCAATGATCCAAATACATGCGGGGGACCGCCACCTCCCCGGGGCTATGTTCATCAATTGCCGGGGCCATGCTGGCCCCCCCCCCCGCAGCCCTGGGAACTGCCCCCTCCCTGGGTCTTTTTAAAAAAAATGTGCGTGGAGGGTCTCCTGCCCCCCACATGCAGCCCCATGGACTGCCACCTCCCGGGGCTACATTGAAAAGATTTGTGGGGTGCTCCAGCCCCCCACGGAGCCCTGGGGACAGCCACTTCCCAGGAGCTACATTAGAAAATAAAGTGTGGGGGGCTCAAGCCCCCCCACACAGCCCTGGGACCCCCAGCTCCCCGGGGGCTCAATACTGTTGGCGGGGGCCGCGTGGCCCCCCTCATGGAGCCATAAATTACCCTGGAGATTGCAACCCTTCAGGGCCTGCTCCAGCAATGTCCTGGGTTGTCCACCTCCTGGACATTGCAGTTTGCTATGAGATGGCGGTAGCAAACAAGTTTTCCACTTTGAGCAAGTGAGAGAATTTTGCTCTAACTTGTTCAAGTGGAGCACTTTGCTTTTTACCCCCAGGGAGCTGCATGTCAGCAGCTCCCTGGGGGTAAAAATCCGTGCCAGCTCCAGCAAGGAGCAGAAGCCGGTTGGGACTCTGGGGACCTTCAGGCTCCCTCTGCGGTCCCCAACCATCTGGCCATGCCCCGAGGGATGAGGTCCCCGGGGCCAATAATGGCCTGGGAGGGGGACACCTCGTTGGAGGCCCCAGCCCCCTTTGTCAAACACTCTGAAAATGCACCTCCTGGCATGCTTATGTTGGGGGATGAAGTACCCATTGATGCTAAGCGTCCTTTGGGGCAAATGCGCGGGCATGCGTGCATGTGCAGATCACTGTGAAACGCTGAGGAAGAGGAGTTCGGCAGCCCGGGGACACCGCAGTCAAGGTAAGTGTTTATTATTTTACCTTTAATGTATATTTATCTCATTCTTATTGGGGGGTGGAGGCAGACGGCAGAGTGTGGTTCTGAAGATTCTGGATTCATGTAATCGCCCTGGACTCGAGAATTAAAACTTCGTCGAAACATGACGAATTTGGTATCAAAAGACCGAGAATGACGAGCATACCATGTACAAATATTTTCAGCATATTCTGGTGACGATTTCACCTCGAAATCGTCATTCACGTCCTGAACCCTTGGCCTCCATTTATGTGTTGCCCTTTACTTAGGCCTTAATCCAGCTGAATTCAATTCCACAAGGACACATACTCCTTAATCGACTTTCCTATGACCTGTGCAAGTTGGAACCATTGCCCCGGGCCGAACACGTTAGGTCAGTTCCCCTCCCAGTGGCCGAACAAGATAGCATCAGGGCTCAACAGGCCATAAAACCATTTCAGCGCGCACACCTGCCGTATCTTGCTCCCATCTGTCTCTACTCTTTTTGCTTCACTTACTTTATGGTGGGGGGGTGCCTGTTTTATTGGGGGTCCACCGATATCTGATGAAATGTTGGGCCTTGCCGGGTGATTTGTTGTGGGCAGCACAACGTGAAATATGTACATGTCATCATGACTCTGCTTTTCCTTTGTAACCAAAACCTGTAAATGATATATTGCAAATTCGAAGAATGTTTGCCTGAAGCCGAATATTCTGTATAAAGAGAGAAGCCTGACTTTGTAAATTCGAGCAGTCTCCTGAGAATATACTTCCCCGTGTGTTGTACTTCTAGGACACTTGTTACCTTGGTTGCAGCCAATAAATCGATCTTTGACTTCACCTAGAAGACTCTGAGTTTCTGTGGTCTGGATCAGGAAGAACCCGAGGTCTCTGGGTGTACCCTGACACCGCTGGGTTACCGGTTCTGTGCCGGTTCTTAAAAACCCAGTACCTCAGCTGGCGCCCAACGTTTGGGGCGATTCCAGTGGTACCAGTCAGCCAGAGGTTCGTGAGGAGCTTCGTGTGAAAATTCCGGAGGACGGCCAACCACCTCATCGACCCCTGCATGTCGACGTGGTCCGAAGGTCTTTGCTGCGAGGTTCCCCGCTTCCCGACGGCTACAAGGACTGCTGCCCTGGCTATCGCCCTGATTTGGACCCTTGAAGTTTGGTAGAGCGAAACACTAAACGAGTCTTCTGGTGACGTCATCGATATCTCAGTTAAGTATAAATCGAGCGTCTCCCAGTCCTTAGTTGGTCTTAATCTTGGGTATCCTTTGGGATAATTGTTGGTACTTGCAAGCACCAAAACCGAAGGACTCGTGTTTTCACGAGAAATATCGTAATTGATAATCCTTTGACGTTTGGAACTAGACTAGAGAGCGAAGATGCCTAGTCTTAGACTTGGAAATTTGTTTTGTCTTGGTTGTAATAATAGGGACTCCCGATTGGAGGACTCATGTCCGGTTCCTCTGGTTGGAACTCCAACTTACGAGTTATATGTGAAACATGGGGTAGGCGCCATCACATACAACGAAGTATGGATCAAATACACCAGGAAAGATGGTGTTTTAAAATGGCCCCATTATGCCTGTGACCCCTCTGAATGTGTTTTATGCATAATGTGTTCTTACCTATAATTGTTCTTTTGTGCTACATTTATTCTAAGTTCTACGAAGTGCTATTTCTAACAGTATTTCTGCTGAGTGCTGATTCCTGAGAGTGGTCCAGGTGGCCCTGTCTTGTAAATAATCCCTTGTGAATATTGCCCGTGCCAGTTGGCACAATGTACACGTGTGATTTCTATCTGATGTGTTTTGACAATACAGAAGTTCTTTTTATATAACCTTGTGTGGAGTTCCTTTTGTGGTGTGCCTAGGATGTTGTTGCTGTTGTGTGTGTGCGCAAATGCTTTACACATTGCCTCCGGGATAAGCCTGTCTGCTTGTGCCAAGCTACCAAGGGGGGTGAGCAGGGGTTATGTACAGTGTGTGCCCCTTTACCCTGACTAGAAGTAAGGGTCCCTACTTGGTCAAAGGTACCTAGCTCTGCCAACTAGAGACCCCCAGTTCTAACAGCTATTTTGTATGAGCCTGTGGAAAGTTACAGTCAAAGTAGGCCTTTTTCTGTGCCTCTGTTGCTTCTTTCTGGACTTCTCTTGCGTTTTTCTCCACCTTTCTTCCTCTTTCAGGACTTCTGTTGCCTCTTTCTGTATTTTTCTTCCTTCTTTCTGCACCTTTGTTCCTCTTTCTGCACCTCTCTTCCCTCTTACTGCACTTCTCATGCTTCTTTCTGCGGCTTTCTTCCTCTTTCTGTACATGTTCTACCTATGTAGACATAGTTCGAAATTAGCATTTAAAAATCCTTAGAAATTCACTGAAAAAAACTGAGGTTTTAGGGATGTTATAGTTAAGATTTAGCATTTAAAAAAACGTTGAAATTCACTTAAAAAAGCACAGGTTTCAGGGACGTTATTGTTAGGCTGACATTTCACTCATACAAAACCAGAGAAATTCAGTCTTTATAGCTAGCTGAGCTAACTATAACTCACGCCCCAGTTATGCACTGCTGATGACATCACATATTACATCACTCATGACATGGTCAGTGAAATCACGGATGATATCACTGATGACATCATCCAGTGACTGAGTGCCTCTGAAAAGTTTAAGAATGTTGTATATACACACACACCAAGGTTTAGTGAAGAATGAGTGGATGTATGAGTGTCTGAATGGCGGAATTAGTGGGTGCGTGACTGACTGTATCAGTGAGTGATTACAAATGTCCTAGTGAATGCATGGGTTAAGGACTAATATGTGTTAATGTCTGTATCAGTCTGTCAGTTGGTGTGTAAGTGGCTGCATGGGTTTGTGAGTATCTACATGAGTGTCTATATGGGTTTGTCATTGGTTGTCTAATTACCTGTATGGGTGACTGAGTGTCTGTGTGGGTGGTTGGGGGGGTGTGACTCCCTGCACGGATGTGTGAGTGGGTGATTCAGTGGGTGTATGGGTTTATGAGTGCATCTACGAAGGGCTGTATGAGTGAGTGAGTGCGTGCATGGCTGTGTTGGTGAGTGAATGGATGTCTCAGTGGGATATATGTGAGTAACTACATATGTGAAAAGCAGTATATGTGAGTGTTGGAGTATATAACTGAGTATATTGGAGAGTGGGTGATTGTGAGAGTGGCTGTATAGATGAGTGTGTGGTTTAGTCAGTGATTGTATAAGAGAGTAAGTATGTGTTAGTATCTGCATGAATAAGTGAGGTGGTGTGTGTGCATAACTGTATAGGTGAGTAAATGGCAGTGCATTGATTCTTTGGGTGACTGACTAGGTGTTTGAGTAACTCTATGAGTGAGTAGCAGTGTGTGAGTGTCTGTATGGATGTATGAGTGGATATATTAGTGGCTGCATTGATGAGTGACTGCGTGTATGAGTGTCTGTATGGGTTAGTGAGTGGATGTGTGTGTAGACCCATGAATCAGTGAGTGGTTATGTACTAACTCCTATTGGTGTGTCTACGGTTTCGAGATAGTCTGTAGAGTGGGTGTATCAAAGGTTATATTAGGGTGTGAGGACGCGCATCAGATGATCACGTGGATGATGTCATGAGTGATGTCACTTGAGATGTCATCAGTGATGTCATCAGTGATGTCACTGATCATATCATGAGTGATGTAATATGTGATGTCATCAGCAGTGCATTGTGAGGGCACGAGTTATAGTTAGCTCAGCTAATTATAACGGCCAAATTTATCTGGTTTTGTACGAGTGAAATGTCAGCCTAACTATAACGTCCCTGAAACCTGTGGTTTTTCAGTGAATATATATATCAACATTGTCTTCATTAGTTGGATTTAGCACGGTGTGTAATGGAGACTGTTTTCCATTGCAATGGAAACAGCGAACCACGTGATCGGGTACTCGTGTTTTTAGAAATGAAGGAATTGCAATGGCGCTCATAGTGTGAGCAAGCCTGTGGAGAAAATAAAGAGAATCTCTTTTTAATCGGTACCGGAGTCCCTGTGCTGGTATCCAGGGACTGGAGGGGAACTGGAGCTGGTGGTCATATATATATATATATATTTGAGAAAGGTCACGACTTATTCAAGGACACTTTGACTGGGAGAATTAGAACCCACTGGGGTAGAGTTTGGCACAGACTACGTCTCCCAGGAGGCCGTGCGGCCACGCCCAACCGGGCGGGGAGAAGCTTGAAAAACAGGAGGTGCCCGTAAATCGTTTTCCCCTTGCCTTCCAAACAAGCCACCGATGAAAGGACTCATTACCTGAAACGCGTCTGGCTTTTAAATATTGGATGCCTATTTTGCCTGTCTGAAATTCCTTTGCTGGCACGCTGTCACTTATGATTAAAATTGCTGCAAATGAAGTTGTCTCCGGAAGGCTCTTTCCAAATTTGGTTCTGCAAATTGCTGGATATGTTACGGACTGCCAAGGTCGTAGAAAGAGCCTACTGCTGGCGAGGCGGGTCCGTGGCGGCACCACACGATGCTGCTATTTAGTGGAACGGGATGAGCTTGCACCGATGCAGGAAGGTGTGCGCTCACAGTATAGTGACGGCATTTACACAAGGCACGGAATTTGAGAAAGGTCACCACTTATTCAAGGACACTTTGACTGGGAGAATTCGAACCCACTGGGGTAGACTTTGGCACAGACTACGTCTCCCAGGAGGCCGTGCGGCCACGCCCAACCGGGCGGGGAGAAGCTTGAAAAACAGGAGGTGCCCTTGCCTTCCAAACAAGCCACTGATGAAAGGACTCATTACCTGAAACGCGTCTGGCTTTTAAATATTGGATGCCTATTTTGCCTGTCTGAAATTCCTTTGCTGGCACGCTGTCACTTATGATTAAAATTGCTGCAAATGAAGTTGTCTCCGGAAGGCTCTTTTCAAATTTGGTTCTGCAAATTGCTGGATATATACGCAGGTTGCTCGGCGTTTCCTGGACACTCCGGGGCAGCGGGAGATTATTTGCATACCGCCCTGGATCTATTTTCAGTTAACGATTGTCTGTGGGGGTGTACACACTCTGTAATATTTTCCGAGTGCTCGCGCTGCTAGAGCATTTGACATTGGTATCACGGTGATAACACTGCCTTCAGGATTTAAGAACTGGCAAAAGGAACCCGGTATATACTGGGGGGACGCAACTAAGAGACACCCAACTAACTATACTAGCCAGAAGAACAGACGCTGTTTAAATAAGACAGCATGGAAGAAGATGAAGAACGCACTAGGGCTGCGAAAACTTTATTTGTGAGAAAAGATAACACCAACAAAACTACCACAAAAACGAGTGAAATAACCAAGAAAACTGAACCAGTAGAGCAGAAACTGAAACTGTATGAGAAACATAAAAAAACGGAAATCACCAAGTGGTGGGAAGCAACATCCCTGCAATACTATGTGGAGCAAAACATGGTACCGAGGGGGTTATGCATTTTCACGACCCCGACCTATGAAAAACCGAATCCAGCAATGCTAGAGGAATGGTCAACTAATTCTGCTAACAGCTCGCGCAGAATGCTGGAAATTCTGATAAAATACGCATGGATAGACCGAGAGGAGTTAATGAAAGAAATAAAGGACATCATGGAGGATCTGAAAAAAAGCTTGTCGGCTGATAACTTAGAGGCTAAACTTAAACCTATACAAGAGAGATTAGCCAAACATGAGGAAGACATCAAAGCGAGGAAAGAGAGGAAACTTGATCGCGATTATGCAGACTATGACAGCGGTCGCATTCTTACGTTCAGCCACAAGTATGACCACCTGTATAGAAATGAAGAACTAGGTGCCGATGAATCAAGAGCGACGGTGGGCACTGAAGAGAACCTCACCAGTGGTAGTGAGTCAGATATCTCTTTGATTAGCGAAGCAGGACCACCTAAAGGAAAAAAGCAGACTTTTTTAGACGAATACCGGACCCTAAGGAGGGGGCGCTTAACAACCAGGGAGACACCGGTACCAAAGCCCAGGGGACGGGGAGCCCGCGGAAGAGGACGAGGAAGGGGAAACGCCGCAACAGAAGAACGCGGATCAGGCAAAGATGGCAAAAGCGACAAGGGACGTGGCGACATGGGAACCAACAAGGGACACGCCAAAAAGAAATACTAATGGATGATCAAATGGTAAATATGACCATAGTGAATTTATCAAAAAGAAAACTCAATATGAATGAGAAAAGAACCCTGTGTTTAGGATTGTCGTTCTGCCCTTCCTTCCCATCTAAATACACTGATAATCGCATAGATTTATTCAAATATACACGTAAACTGAAACTGCAGAAATGGTATAAACTCAAGGGAGAATGCAGCGAAAACCCTTCCAACATTACTGACATCTCAAATGTATATAATTTCAACATAGCTGATGTTGAGACATTGGACACTGTTATGGAATTGGGAGCCAATGAGGGAGAGGGGGGCACTCCATGTGGTTCTACACAAATGCTTACAGACTTGGACATATGCACAGACACTGCAGCCAATACCAAGTTTAAGAACAAATCTAATTTTATACCTATCTTACCCCACGATAACATCGATTCCTTTCACGAATGTGTCAATAAAAACTTGAATGATCTACGACACAAACAGAGACACAAATCCAAATCAAAAAACAGACAAAATCTTAAATACAAACAAAGAGAGGCTATCAAATCATTAATGGAAGATAATTCCATTGTTATCCGCCCTGCTGATAAGGGAGGAAATATTGTTGTCCTCGACAGGGAAATGTATTTAGAAGAAGCCAACAGACAACTAACTGATAAAAAATTCTATGAATGTATTGAAATGAAAGTCTATGATAAGAGTATTTGTGTTTTGTGGGACCTACTGTTTGAATGGAAAGAGAGGGGAATCATCACTTGGGAGGAATATGAATATTTGAAATGTGATTATCCGATTTTACCAGTACTTTATTTATTACCAAAAGTACACAAAAATGCCACTAGACCGCCAGGGAGACCCATTGTGTCTTCCAGAGGCAGTGTGTCGGAAAGAGTCTCCAAATACATTGACCATTTTCTGAGAGAACATGTCATGGAACTAGAAAGTTATGTTCGTGATACGAAAGACTTTCTTAATAAGATTGAGAAATTGAAATGGGAGATAGGCTCTGTACTCATAACACTTGATGTACAGAGTCTATACACCATTATTGATCATGAGCAAGGTGTGGAAGCCTGTGAAGAATTTCTGAAAAACAGACATGTTAAATTCAGAGAGCATACTCGCATGTTGCTCAACATGGTGAGATACTGTCTGGGAAACAACATCTTCCTTTTCAATGGTGAACTATTCAGACAGGTTAGTGGTTCTGCCATGGGCTCGTGTTTTTCACCTAGCTTTGCCAATTTGTTCATGGGCAAATGGGAAAGGGATATTCGATCTGACCCCAGTCTGCAACAGGATTTTAAAAAGGTATCGATGTGGTTGAGGTACATCGATGACCTTTTTATTGTATGGAAGGGCACCATTGAGGAAGCAGACAATTTCATAACGAAATTAAACTGCAACTCCCTGAACATTGTTCTCAGTGGCTGCAAAAGCCATACGAACATTGAATATCTAGATGTCAAAATCGAGATTGTGAATAATGAAATCCACACTTCACTTTTTCGTAAGGCAACTGCGGGCAACAGTGTGCTACATGCCCTCAGCAGTCATCCGGATAAGTTGAAATGGAGTATTCCATTTGGAGAACTACTGAGGGCCAAGCGTAACTGTAACACTGCGACAGCATACCTAGAAGAGAGTGGTACCATTCTTGACAGATTCAAGGAGAGAGGTTATCCTAATTGGGTTCTTAAAAAAGCTAGGGATAGAGCCAACAATATCCAAAGACCTGATACCCTCTTAGACAATACTGAGGACAAGGATAAAGGTGGGGACATTACCAGACTTATCCTAACCTACAGCACTGATTCCCAAGATATCAAGAGAATTGTAGCAAAAAACTGGGACATTCTCAAAACGGACAGTGTTATAGGGAAAGAACTACCTCCCAGACCCAGTATAACGTATAGACGGGGGAGGAGTATCCGTGATATGCTAGTTCGCAGTGACATCACAGTGTACCCACCCAGTAACATTCAGGGATTAGATGGTTTTTTCCCATGTGGGCACTGTAAGGCCTGTGCTAACAGTAAATCTGTAAAGGAAGTGAAGTACAATGGTGTCGAGAAAAAGATTGTACCCTTTCTCACATGCAGCTCGACCTTTGTGATATATGCCATTACATGCACATGCAACAAATGGTATATAGGTAGTACGACGTGTATGGCCAAGAAAAGAATATTGGAACATACTAGAGCCATCAGTAATTTTGACCCCAAATACCCAGTGGCCCGACATTTTAGAGATAAACATTTCTCTAATGTCAAGGATCTGAGTTTTTTCATCTTGGAACAGATAGGAAAGAATCCCAGAGGGGGCAACAGGGTATTAAAATTACGCCAAAGGGAGTCCAAACTCATTATAGACTTCCAAACCAAGAGCCCGGGGGGTCTTAATCAGGATGAGGAGCTAGCCGTACACCTAAAGGAATAATACAACTGTAATACAGCGTTCTTCTTCTTTTACCATGTTCATCTGTCTGATGATTATATTTTAAGCTTCATGTAACCTTTCAATGAAATGAAACTGTTTTTAACTAGTTCTGTTTATTTGTTTTGTTTTAGGACCGAGATAAGGGGCCCAGTTCACCGTCACTTCACTTCACGGGATCCCTCCCCTAATCCGGTTCTTGTCACATGAGCACTTTTGCGTTATGGATCTGCCATCACTAAGACTTGGAGATTTACTGGACTGACTACTTGATTGAGAATAGGTTTGGGCACTGGCCACTAATTTCATTCATTTTTCTCTTCTTGCACCTCCCTCGTTGTATTCTTTGACATTCTGTCGTGAGTACAACTGCATGATCAAATATTGTATTTGTTCTAGTGCGCAGGCGCACATTAATTTGCAGACGCCTGCAGCGCTGAGAGAGTCCTCCCCCTTCTTTTCACGCATTGGGCGTGCGATAAGGGTGAAGCTTGGGTGCACGAGGAAGGGGATCCACAGGTTTAAATATACCTTATTCACTGTGGTTAATGCCGCGTTTCAGGTGCTGACATATGTATGTATTATTATGTATGTTTGCACTGTTTATTACTTTGTTTCATTATAACGCCAATTCTTTGTGTAAAGTATGTGATTACTCAACATTTCTTCTACACTGTTTAGAGAATGTATAAGTTAGTCTTTATGATAGAACATAATGGAGAAACTTTACTTTTACAATGTTTTACTATACCAGTCCTCTTTTCATTTCCATTATTGTGTGATATATGGCACTGATACGGTAACGCTAATTCACGTGATCAAGCCGTTTGTCGGCGAAACGCGTTGTGGATTAAACAGCACTGGCTTCATTTTGGTGTCTCCGTGTTGCTTCCTGAGAGCGTGGGTTAATGGACTTTGTTTATTGAGCATATCTTTGTCGGATTCACTCCGCCGACGTCCACGCCACCTTTCATGGGTCAAGGGACCCGGAAGGAGTTTTGTTGTGAAACGAATATATATATATATATATATATATATATATATATATATATATATTACCTACTGGCGGTCGCCAGTAAGTATATATAGTTAGGATTTTTTCTCTATGGGATTTTTGAAAATTCTATGTCTAATAACTTTGGCGTTTGTGGACGGAATTGGCTGAAATTTTCAGGAAAATGGAACATTTTGTTTCTGAGCAGCCACTGAAAATTTGGGGGGGGTTCGTCAAGGGGGGGCCGAGAAAAAAGGGGGGTCCCAAAACACATTTTTCCCATGTTAATTTCCATAGGGCGGTTGGCCTCACTTTTAGCCCGAACGGCTGAATGGATTTGCACGAAACTTGGCAAAATTGTAGGGACTGTTAGCCCGATGTGCCTTTGCTAGGTCTCAATATATGTGCTCCAGTGGATTTTGAGAAATTAACGTTCAAAAAAAGATATATATCTGTAAGCGCGCTCTGGGCAGCGCCCCGGTTCGCGTACTTGACGCGTAACGGAACTTCGCGAAGCAAAGCTGATTGGCTCTCCGGTGTCTGTCAACATTCTAAACAGTCCGGAGCGGCCGCCATCTTGTCTCTCGGTAGGATCGAGAGACAAGAGGAGGCCGAAGCGAAGGGGCAAATGACCATAAGGGGGCATAGTAGATCCTCCCTGACCCCCTAGGTTTGATGTGGAGGCTTTAAAAGGGCCCCGCGGGGCAAAAAAAAAAAAAAAGTTTTTTTCGTGGGGTGCGCCCGGTACGCGTAACGGAAAGCGGACTGGGGAGCGTACTACAAGGAAACAAGAATGATTGACTTTTAACTTATTGTATGTTTATAGACTTTTTTTTTTTCTGCTGAGTGACGTCTCGGCCTATCTCCACGGGATGCAGTCCCTACCATCTCAGCGTTTAAGCCCAGGGGGACCGGTAGTGTGGGAGATTTAACGTCTGTTAACGTTCGATTCGAAGGAAATCAGGAAGTGTTGATAAACATTGTCTGCGCCATCTTGCCTTTTTTCAAATGCCACACTTTTGTCGTGCACGGCAGCCATTTTAGATGCCTTGACCAGACCCACTCTCTGCACGCTGTCGATCCTTAGCATGGCTCCCCACCCTCGCAAGCATCTCCCCCAGGCACTGGTCACCCCGCTCTCTGTCTTATGCATGGGCAATAAACCTCCCCCCATCTGCGCTGCTCTTCCTTGAGAATCACACCCTGTGCCCGCCCGACACCTCCCTTTCGCCCTATTCACTACCGCACCCTCTGACACTCCTCTTCCTCTGTGTCCGATTGTCCAGGCCGGTCCCAGGCTATCACCTAGCCCTGCAGATGTAGTTTATGGCCCCAGCTGTAAAGAATCACCCCTCTTCAAAGGAGTTACAGTAGATCAAGGCCCCCACCCGATGAGATCCGTCACACCACACGCGTTCCTACTATCTGAAAACCATCCTGTATTGTGATTGGGGAGGGGACCGAGCCTGAAGCGGAAGATTCCAGGGATGCCTCTTTGTACATCAAAGTTTTTACAATTATGTGTCACATAAAAAATATATAGCACTCCAACAAAGTAGTAGGATTATAAAACTTTAATAACTTATAAATATATACAACGCAACAAAAACAGTAAATACATGTAAACATTTTTTTGAAAAAAGAAGCAACAATGGTCAGTAGCTGTGTTTTGTGCGAATAGTCCCAAGGCAGCACAACGTGCTGAGTTCTGGACGGCACCCAGGTGATGTTACCTGGGTGCCGCACTGGTTTTTGGTATCCTACAATGCAGCTCCGAAAAACGGCGTGGGGCGTCCCAGGGGGTGCGGGGGGAGGCCTCGTCAGTAGCGGTCTGTTGTGCGAATAGTCCCAAGGCAGCAGAACGCGCTGAGATGTGGATGGCACCCAGGTGATGTCCAGTAAGTTGCCGCACTGGTTTTGGTATCCTACAATGCTGCTCCGAATAACGGCGTGGGGCGCCCCGGGGGGGGGGGTGAGGCGGCGTGAACGGGCCTCCCGAGGTGGAGGCTCGTCTGCTGTAGTGGGGCGCCCCTTTACCGTTTCAGTTGCCATTCCGCCCGCTTTTGGTACACTGTGCCAAAATCCGCCATTCAGCTGAGTTGTGCCCACTCTTGCGGTGCAGCGATAGGCGGCTGCCACAGGACTCTCAAAATGGGGGCAGGCTCTTTCCTTTTTGGGCCTGGTCCACTGAAATGGCCCTGGGACACCTTGGAACTCGGACGCTTGTCTGCTAGGTCTTGGACCCCATTCTCGAAAGCGTCCCCTCAGCCTTGAAGATTCTACAAAAGTCTTGGGGGCCCCCGACTCCTGCAGGCTTCCGGTGGGGAGCGGCTGCCATGATTGCTCACGGAATGACTACGACGGAGCCACGAGATGGTGGTGCTTTCATGCTGACGCCAGCTTCAGTCTGAAACATCCAGAAACAAGGTGGGGCTTTCATCGTTTGGGAAAAAAAAAATTTTAATCCAATGAAAAGTGTTATTTTTAGGTCATATGATCCAGCCTTCCATCATTAGGAAACCAAAAGTAAAATGAACCAATGAAAAGTTTTATAAACAAGTCACATGACCTGTTATGCGGCATAGGGCTATAAAAAGCGTAGAAAATCCGTTGGCATGTGAGGCGGCGTCAGTAGCGGACCGATGTGCGAATAGGCCGAAGGCAGCACAACGCGCCAAGATCCGGATGGCACCGAGGTGGTGTCCAGCAAGTTGCCGCACTGGTGTGGCCATCCTACAATGCTGCGCCGAAAGTCGGCGTGGGGCGCCCCGTTGGCCTGTGAGTTCGCGTCAGTCAGTGGGGGCTGTTTGAGGATCTGACTGCATTGGAAAGCAATGTGATGCTGTGCGTCGCCCCCAAGATGGAGGTTTCTCGGCTGCAGTGGGGCGCCCCTTGGTGTTTCACTCGGTATGCAGCTGAGTTGCGTGCGCACTTGTGGCGAATAGGCCGAAGGCAGCACAACGCGCCGAGATCTGGATGGCACCGAGGTGGTGTCCAGCAAGTTGCCGCACTGGTGTGGCCATCCTACAATGCTGCGCCGAAAGTCGGCGTGGGGTGCCCCGTTGGCCTGTGAGGTGGTGTCAGTAGCGGACCGATGTGTGAATAGGCCGGAACCAGCACAAGGCGCCAAGATCCGGATGGCACCGAGGTGGTGTCATAGTTGAGAGCTCTGAGCAGCGCTTGTAACACTGTCTGAAGCTTATTTGCACCTGCTGCAGCTTCACTATTGCCCTGGTGTGGCCTAAGATCGCCCATGACATAGGCGGCCGCCTCCCGGGGTCCGGCGGAACTTTTTTCCTTTTCCTTTGTGCATCTTGTCCCACAATCCGTTTGACCTGAAGACACGACCAGGTCCCTGAATGTGTGCAGGGGGACGCTATTGATTGAATCAAAATGGCGGCTTCACACAAAGCTGACTCAAGCGTTGCTGCTGATGCTATACAGACAAAAACTGGTTTTCAGTTTGTACATTCTTCAGGATTTTTCCATCCAAGGCTGGTTGAGAGTTTGTAGAACAATGGCTTCAGATTTTCAACATACTACTCTTCAACATTCTTCCTAAATGTAACAATGTGAGACTCACTAGGAGAACGGTGTAGTGAGGGCCACAAACGGCTGTTTATCTTTCCTTTCAAAATGCTGTCAACAATATTTTCGGAATGGAAGACACCACAAGGCGCTGAGATTCGGTTGGCACCGAGGTGGTGTCCAGCAAGTTGCCGCACTGGTGTGGCCATCCTACAATGCTGCGCCGAAAGTCGGCGTGGGGTGCCCGAAGGGGGAGGGGGGAGGCGGCGCAAACGAGCCTCTCCCGCTTCTCCATGTGGAGGCACTTCATCTGCAGTGGGGCGCCGAGATCCGGATGGCACCGAGGTGGTGTCTAGCAAGTTGCCGCACTGGTGTGGCCATCCTACAATGCTGCGCCGAAAGACGGCGTGGGGTGCCCGAAGGGGGGGGGAGGCGGCGCAAACGAGCCTCTCCCGCCTCTCCAGGTTGAGGCACTTCATCTGCAGTGGAGCGCCGTCTAGCTGAGTTTCGCCCGCTCTTGCTGCTACAGCGACAGGCGGCTGCAACAGGACTCTCAAAATGGCGGCCTGTTCTTTGGATTTGCGCCTGGTCCACTAAAATGGCCCTGGGACACCTTAGAACTCGGACGCTCGAAATTTTTTTCCTTTCCTCTACATGCAAAAAAGGTAAATGCCCGGTACGTTACCTGCCTCATCTGCCACGATGTACTCTCCAGAGGAACCGAAAAAAAATATAGTTATGGTAATTATACCATGCATCGTCATATGGAGAGGTGGCACCGATTAATTATAGTGCTGCACAAAAGAGAGATTTGGAGGACAACCCCCGACCTGCCAGTACATTCACCAAAGAAGTGGCACTGACAGCATCAGAGGCAAGGGAAACGGTCCCAAATATTCAGAAGAACTTTGGAAAGATTAAAATGACATGTTTAGATTGTGGCAAATTAATTTCATGTGGACAGATGAGTGTTACTCTAATAAACACAGCATATGAACATCATCATAGTCGATGGTTGGTGGAGACATTTTGACTATATCCTGGACCTGCCCGTCCTCGCCCAAAATGGCGCCGGAATAAATGGGACTCGTAACTCCTTGTTGTGTACTGGTTGCACAACCTTGATATCACGAGATACGTATGCAGCTTTGAAGCACATGGCGGGCGGGGACGAGAATTGATTGAATATTTCGACATCCCTATTGATATTAAGTTCTGATGTGTTATTGATTACTGTACTATTGAAAGTTCGAATTAACGTCACCCATGGTACTTGCCCGCAAATGTATATCTAGATTATTTTATTGTAACTGGCCCTGTCGTATTTTAATTATATAATGTACGTCCACCGATTCCGCAACTGTTAGACACCTTAGTTCTTGCAACCTAATGGCCCGCCCGTTACGTTCCTCTACAGTGTAAATGTCTCCTCATCATATACGATTACAGTTTGCTCCGTGGCCGGCCCACGTGGTTATAGGCCCGTATTTGTATACTGACATTTTCACAATAAAGGTTTTTAAAAGAAAACATGGTAGTAGTATTTACATTGGTAAAGTTTTTAATAATAGTCACTGTTTTCGAATCAGTAAAAGGCAAGTGAAATAAAGCAGTCCAATTACATGAAGGGTAAAAGGTATAATACGCAGGAACGCAGTAAAGATAAATGGTCAAGGGCTGTTGTGTTTTCTACTCCTGCAACATAAAGTGATCGATAAGAATCTGATATTCAGGCGTATCGGCGACTAAGACAGCAGGCCAAGCCTCTTTTGCTCAACGGCTCCGTCATGGGACGAAGAAACGCCCTTTTTCTCGAAAAAGGAATATATTTTACTTGCAGGACAGTTGTAAATTTTCCGGGAAAGTACATTAGCCTGGAACATTATAACATATATGTTTAAGAAAAAATAAAGTTCGAAAGTAATAAAAAGTGTAATTTTTAGGTCATACGACCAAGCCTTTCATCGTTAGAATAAGAAAAGTAAAATGAACCAATGAAAAGTTTTATTAACAAGTCACATGACCTGTTATGCTTACGTTAGTGGCCTACTGATTTTGCTCGATTCCTGTTTTTTTACACGATTTTTCACTATCTGCAAAGACTAAACAGAGTATTGCGACTCTGTGCTTGTTTGTAAATAGAGAATGAACCAAAGAGAACCAATTCTAAAACAGTAAATGCTTGGATAACAATCAATCAAATGGAGAGAGAAGCAGGCACGACGGATTACAACGGGGGCAAAGACCTGCGTTAACTACCCTTCACTATCTGCAAAGAGAGAGTACTCCTAATAGAAATGAGGGGGGGGCAGCATTCAAAGCAGATCAGTGTGCATAAACACGAAAATGTTTTTACTTACCACGTACTTGACATTCGACAGCTTATGATATTTGCTATTAAAAAAACAATGAAATTCACTGAAAAAACCATAGGTTAGAGACCATATATAGTTAGGAATTAGCATTTACAAAACCTTTAAAATTCACTGAAAAAACCATAGGTTATAGACCATATATAGTTAGGGATTAGCATTTACAAAACCTTATTTTACTCGCACAAAACCATTGAAATTCGCATATATAGTTAGTTGCGCTAACTATATATCGTGCACCCGCAATCCACTGCTGATGATGTCACATATTACATCATTCATGACATGGTCAGTGACATCACTGATGACATCCCTGATGACATCTCAAATGACATCACTGATGACATCACTGATGACATCACTGATGACATCACTGATGACATCATCCAGTGACTGTGTGTTTCTGTAAAGTTTAAATATGTTTGATATATTGAAGAATGAGTGGATGTATAAGTGTCTGGATGAAGGATTTAGTAGGTGCGTGACTGACTGTATGAGTGAGTGAATAAATGTGTCGTACTAAATGCATGGGTTAGTGACTAAACTGTCTGAATGTGTGCATCAGTATGTCTGTTGTGATGTAAACTGCTGCATGTGTTGATCATTAGCTATACGAGAGGCTATATGTGTTATTGATTGGTTGCCCATGTATTTGTATGGGAGATTGAGTTTGTGTGGGGGTGGCTTGGAGGTGTGTGACTCTGTGCATAGATGTGTGAGCAGTTGATTCACTAGGTGTATGAGTTCAAGAGTGCATGTGGAAACAGCTACATGGGCGGTTGACTGTGTGCATGAGTGTATTGATGAGTGAATGGATATCTCAATGCTACATGTCATAGTAAGTACATATGTAAAACACAGTACATGTGAGAGTTGGCATATATAAATAACTGTGCATGAGAGCCACTGAATGTGTGAGTGGCTGTATGGATCATTGTGAACTTGTATCAGGGATTGTATAAGAGAGTAAATATGTGTTAGTATATGTTTGAATAAGTAAGGTGTGTATAACTGTATAGTTGAGGAAATGGAGGTGAGATTGTTTCTTTGCATGACTGACTAGGTGTGTGAGTAACTCCATGGATGAGTGACAGTGTGTGAGTGTCTGTATACACTGAGTGTATCTAAGGTTCTATTAGAGTCTGAAGAGGTTCATCGTATTAGCACAAGAATGATGTCAAATGAGATGTCATTAGTGATGTAATCAGTGATGTCATTTGAGATGTCATCAGTGATGTCATCAGTGATGTCACTGACCATGTCATGAATGATGTAATATGTGACATCATCAGCAGTGGATTGCGGGTGCGCGACATATAGTTAGCGCAACTAACTATATATGCGAATTTCAATGGTTTTGTGCGAGTAAAATAAGGTTTTGTAAATGCTAATCCCTAACTATATATGGTCTATAACCTATGGTTTTTTCAGTGAATTTTAAAGGTTTTGTAAATGCTAATTCCTAACTATATATGGTCTCTAACCTATGGTTTTTTCAGTGAATATATATATATATATAGCTTTAAGTGGGCGTGGTCCCTCCGGGTCTCACACCCAGTAGCAATTTAAAAGGAACATTTAAACGGGTCCCTTTGTATTGATGTCCTTAACATTTCAAAAACACTGATCGAGTTCAGAAAAATGAGTGTAAAAAAGTTAGGATAATCCTTGGCATTTCTACTTATATTTCACATGTTTTACTTAATCTTATATTTCCTATGACTGTTCGCTTTCGCCAGGATGTTGTGGTACTTTTTACAGGCATTGCATTACTTTTGTCTAGTGCTTAATTTGCATTGATTGGCATCCAGGTGTTTATAACGGGACACAATTGAGTTATGGCTGAAGGTGGCGTGATGTCTGTCAGGAGCAGAAAGGTGTTCAGACTAATTGGCAATCCAATCAATTGGCCTCTCTGCAAACCGCACAAAGCAAAGGTCATGTGTGGCAGTTACAGTTGTGATGCTATGCAAATGTGTGAGGACGGTGGCATTCTATGCAAATTCTGGTGTATATGGTTCAGCCACGCCCTGAATCACATAAGCCCTACCGCTTTCAGGGCCCCCTATCTTTTCATCCCCCTTAAAGCCCAGTGTGCATATAAACAAAAATGCATATGTATATGTTTCAACCTCCTCTGTGAATGCCTTCCCTTTGACTCCACATACAGTTAACTATTGGCATCATTAAAGCGTGTTTCAGTTAGCATTTATGCTAAGGAAAACTATTTTTTTATTCCTAAAAGACATTTTTCCAGGTTCGTCTTACGTATTTCAGAAGAATTTTAAGAAAAAGTCACCATAATATTTGTGCTGCCGTGCATCAGCGAACGGTGTAGCAAAAAATAAGCACGAAAAAGCAGCAGGACGTTTGTGTCTCACAAACAGCGCTAAAAGTATTATTTTTTCATGTCTTAGAGGCTATGTGAAAACTTGTCATTCTTCGAAGCAAGCAGCTCCTATTAAATTAATGGTAAAATAGATATATGACGCTATATGTGATTCTTCAAAATTAATTATCCGAAACGGTGCGGCCAGATCAATCGGTCCTAAGTACAGTTACATCTGTCCATTTACACGGACCTTAGCAGCACGTCTGTCAAGCAGGAATAACTAACCAATGAAGAGGCTTTAGGACTGACCAATAGAAAATAGCCTTGTATTGCGTGGCGGAGGCAGCCTTCTCCCCGCGACTGCCTTCAAACAAACCATTGGCTCTGTTGTTCTGCTATTGTGGCTGCTTATTTGTAACGGAGCTGCAGCCAATGTTATTATCTACGCGTCTCCTTCTTCGCAATCCTTATCTTCGGCGCAAAAATGACCTTGTCAACTTTCCAGAAAGTTGCGTTGGTGTCTGGACTTGTTTTGTGCGTCTCTCTGCTTCTCCCCAAAACGTTTTTATATAGAGGAAAACCATCAGTGCCGCAGGAAGGTAAGATGACTCCATCCATGAGTGACATGCATCTCAGCCCTCATCCCTGCATGCTCAACCGTTTCGATAGGTTTTCACTTTGCCTAGTTCTGTTTTAGATTTATTGTCCAAATGTTGCATAATTTATCGTAATGCTACTGACAATTGCCAAGCTGAACATTACATACGCGACACCAGTGTATCTGGTCCACAATCCATTAGCACTGTAATGGAAGTGCCTACTGCAGAGGGTCCTTTGCGTCTTCTGGGCACTCATATCGACATGTTACATGTTTCTGTGTGGAATAAATATAGATTATTTGAATATTCGATCATATAGTTCACATGCACTGCTGAAAATGTCCTGCTATTTGCTTCTCCAGTGATCTGCTGCCCTGGAAAGGCTGGTGAATGTGTGAGATGCATTTGTTTATATAATTTAGTTCACAAAATTAGTATAGTTTCAGCGTTTGTATGTTGCAATAAATCAGATTCCTTTGGTCCTTATTTAACATTTAGTATTTATGTTTGTTATCTTCTCATTTACTTGTTTAAACGTTGATGTTTATTGTATGTATTGGTGGGGTAAAGACATGATGACAGTATGGTCATGGATTGTATCATCAATCGAATATGGTATGATCGCCTCCAGATTGTTTACAATTGTCCTTCCGACTGTGTTCACCAATTTTGGTTCATGGTTAATGACATTGCAGGCGTTGTTGGATGTATAGAAAATATAAATAGCGTTCGTAGTTCTGTTTATTGACCATGACGAGAGTCGGAACTCCTTGCAAAAGGCCACGAGACACGCATGGGTTACTGGGCCAAACCATGGGGTTTGAGGCATTTTACTCCAGATGTTCCCGGGCCCAACCTACTATGGACCCTGAGCAAATGGGACAAGTTTCCTTCTGCACTTGCATCTAAATGGTAGCTATTGACCAGCAGTCTAAGGCTCCCTCGAGGAGGAGGTGTAGATATTCATTGGTGAACGTGGCTCATAACTCAGAGTGTGCAGAGCAATAAATCAATGTCTAGCCAAATGCTTATTTTTATAATTAAAAAATAAGTATTATATTTGTATTGTCTACTCAGAAAAAGGAATATTATGACATTCACTGGCAACAACACTTTCCCCCCTTGAGGTCGGGGCACAAGTGTTTCAGTCAGGACCGGACTGGGAACCAACACAGGCCCTGGCAAAGTGCTCTACCCCCTCCCCCCCGGGGGTTGTGGGTGCCGCCAAGCTCTTTGCCAGTGTCGTTTTTTGGCCGATTTTGTTACAGGGCCGATTTTGCAAAAACGGCCCTGTAACAAAAAACGGCCCCCAGGAGCCCCAAACTGGCCCCCCACCTGTGTGGCGCACCAGGGATTGCCCGGTGCCCGCTACGGCCAGTCCGGCCCTGGTTTCAGTCGCAAGTCCCTGCCCTACCTGTTCTTCGCAATGTGATCAGAATTATTCCCCATTCACTGGCTCCTGTCAGGGAATGCTTACTAGCAGGCCTTAACTTATGAGTCCCCTCTGACTTTTCAAATACAATTAAAAGTGTTGTAGCGCCTCAACGCTTTCAGGAGTGAGCCTCAAGAGGACCTGATAGATCTGTTACAAGTTTTACCCACTCCAGCAGAAAGGAAGCGTGCAACAGTTCTCCTTAGTTGAGTTGACTGCATGCAAGCATTGCAGCAGCACTCAACCAGCACAGGCTCACCTCTAGCCTACACGGTTCTGCTCTGGCAGCAGCCAGAGGTGCTTCTGCGCACCTCCTGCGCGGTAAGTGTCCATGCTTCCTAAAGGGGGACTGATTCCAATGTGCCTCATCTTGATCCCTTTGAGGGACATGGGGGACAATGTTCCCATGACGTCCTCACTCGGTCCAAGGGGTCAGATCAGCTGCAGTCCTTGTTGCTCCTGATGACCTACGGTTCAGTGCTGCTCATAGTTCACAGGCTCTTGCCTGATCAGGCATGCCAAAATTATTCCTGGCAGTACCTCCTGTCACACAGAGTTGCTACTCCACTGCAGGGGTTGCTACACCACTGGCAGTCCTTACCATGGCGGCCCCTCCTGGCATACAGGGTTGCTGCTACGGTGTCAGACGAGCTTCAGCCCTTCTCTCCAAGACAGCCCCTCCTGGCATACAGGTTCACCGTAAAAGTGCCACAGAGGCTGACGCCCTTACCTCATGGAATTCTTTTCATGGCTTCTCCTGGCATAAGGGGGTTACCTACTTGAGTATGCACATGGGTTACGGCCCGATCAGTGCAGCGGCCATCTCCTTTCAACTTGCCCTAGGAGTCCACTCAACGGGGCTCCTCGCTGGACCTCGCTCCCACCAGCGCTCTCCACCTACTCACAGATCACTCTGGTCTTTGCAAGCAGGCATGTGCCGGAGCTCCTTGGTCCAGAGCAGGTCATCTTGGGTTCCCTAGGGGAGACTAGCATGTTTGACCCCCAGTCCTGGTCACTGGCAGAAGTCTTGCAGGGCTTCCCCTCCTCACACAGCCCATCCCTACCTTCCATATTTATAGTGCATTTCTAGACACCAAATGTGATTTAGGGTCTGGAACTTTGACGTTTTATGTTGGAATTATGCTTCTTTTAAAATATGTATTACTCCTCTCCCTCCTTCTCTTGAAAAGCCACCTGTCCCTGTAGGAGAGGCTCTAAAGCTGATAGTCCCACATCACAGGCCACATGAGTGACTAGATTTCACACCTGGATGTTAGCCACAGTAACATTTAATCTCACAATTCCGCTCTATATAATTCTCTTATCAGCCCCACCTCCATCCTAAAAAGTTTCCAGGATCCTTCCTTGTGATCTATAACTGAATTAAAGAGCACTGTTTGCCATGTACAGGGGAAGTCTCTCACTCCCTGCTCCAGTGTATCCCACCCAGTTCACAGGTGTGCAGCAATACACAAATCTGTCTGTCGGAGTCCTCTACCTACTCATGTCATCGTCAGGCAGGCCTGGGCCTCTCACAATTGAACACAGGGTCCTCCATATAATGTAACATTACAGGCAGGCACACTTGCTGTCAGTGTTTGTACATAGCACACATACTGTCCAGCACTGTTACCTTTTAGTATTGTGCACACATAAACTCAACACATGCATTCACTCTGCATGCATTGCTCAGTGCTTTTAAGTACTGGAGCCTTTCTGTATTGTGTCACTTGAAGGCACACCTACAGCGAGCACACACGTTCAAACTGCGCGCGCTGAACAATACTAAACCCTTCATGGACTACTCCTCACAGGTACACTTATTCCAAATGCATGCACACACCATGCATGCATTGCATAGTACTACATCATTCATGTATTGCGCTCCTCGCAGTTAGGCATACACCCAGTGCATGCAATCACTATGCACGCATGGCACAGCACTGCTCTATCCCTGTACTGTACCCTTCCCAGGCACATGTGCAACCACTTCAGAGTCACCACTACTGCACTGCTTAGCACTTCACATCTAACAGATGTAGACCAAGGGTGAGTTAAACACACAACAGCGGATCTTCAAAAAGTGAGCCTGTAGACCTCGCTCCACTGACCCACGTTAACAAGCATTGGCATAGCAAATAGGTCTTGCCTTTCGCGCTTTATAAGTCTTTAGCTAGAGCTATTGGTTTTGACAATGTTTGTTAGCTAACATTGCTTCTTTTCTTGTTAACAAAAGGCAGGGCATGGCTTAGCTGTTCAGCGTGGTGGAGAGACGAGGGTCGTGTCCAGGGGAATTAATCACAAGTAGCTAAGCTTAATTTTTCAACAACAAAAGCAATTCAACATTCTGCTAATTGCAAGCTTGCATTACAAAGGTTCTCTCCCTTACTGAATATCGCACTGGACATATAAAAAAGCATTGACAAAACCAAGGGGTCTGGCGATGGCTGTCAGCCTACAGGCTTAAAGCTTAGTTTGTTATGGCCCTTTGTGTGACGAAGAGGTGTGTGAAAACGATTTATTTGTGTCTAATAAATTACGGTGAAATGGGTGCGGTATGTTTTACATGAAGTTCGATATAGCAACTATTAGGAACGGTGAGAATTAGAAGTTCAGATATACCTATGTTGACTCTACTTTCTTCTTCTTCGTGCCTAGAGCATGCTTCTTCATATTACTGAAGAGGTTGGCTGACCACCACTGGAACGATTTCACACTTAGATCCCACAGACCCAAGTAACACGTCACCACCCCTAAATTCAACTCCGCGTCTCTTGCCACAAATTAGAACTTAGGCAATGCAAATTTCCCATGCCTTGCTAGCGATGCATATAACATGGCGGAAGCCTACCTTAGAAACACACTACACTTTGGAGGTACATACTATCGTTATCCAACAAACGAAGGAAAGAAAGGTTGAACACTCCATAAAACGGCAATACTGGAGGAGTACTCTATAACTGGGTCATCTCAAGGCTTGAGACTCAAAGTTTACTATAAAAAGGGACAGATGTGTCCCTTTCAAGTACTGCAGGCAACATATCAGGTGTGTGCCCTAGCTTACGGGTTCGGAGGCAGTCAATGGATACAGATGGGTATATTATACAATGTATAATTTACTGCAGAGCTTTGTACACTTGACTCTCCACCGGTAGACCCACAGCAATGCGTCCAAGGGCTATTCTGGGATCCGAATTCAGAAGCTGAATGGAATAGTAACACCCTACGGTAATTAAATATATTCAGGCTACAAGTCAAAGTCCAAAGAGCAGGTGTGGAATTTCACCTAAATAAAGTAGCAGCCTGGTCCCCTAATTTTCAGACTGGCCAGGTTAAGGGTCACCCAGTGTCTCTGCCTGCGAGCACGCACGCCTGGTTCAAAGCATCAGTGATGCTGCACCTGAAGGAGGCGCTGGCGCCACCGATGAATTGGCCAGCGGGATCACTCTGTGCATAACCTCAGCGGCTGTTGAAACCTGGAGCCCTAGCTCAACCCGGAGGCCATTGGGGCACTTCACAAGAACACCTAAGACTGGCCGCTATCAGACCAAGGGTAGCGGTTCTAAAACAACCCCTGGCACCTAACATGTCCATCCCATCGCCTGTGCAGAGCTCAGTGGCTGGGACATTATACTACGCACCGCAGACAGGAACAGGCAAGACGAAGCAACCATCAAAGGGAAGCTAGTGCGAGTGTCCTTCCCAGGTACAGGCACACCCACAAGAACCTTGCGTACACAGCCATCAGCAGCCGAGCTCCCAAGTGCTCCGCTGCAGCATTCGGCTGCGAAGAAGGTGCTACTAAAAGCACCCGGGGTCCTTTAACCCCTCCCCTGCTGATGACGGAACCACTCCGTCATCAGCCGCGGTCGCGCTGTGCTGATGACGGAGCGGTTCCGTCATGGCCCGCTCGGCACGCCTGCGCGGCGCGGATTCCGCGCCTGCGCTGAGTGTTCTATTGAGCAGGGCGGGCCATGATGGAACCGCTCCGTCATAAGCACAGCGCAACCGACGCTGGTGACGGAGCGGTTCCGTCACCAGCATGCGCCCGCCGCTCTTCCGCCCCGCCCCCTTAGCACTGCGGCGGAATAGCCGCCGCAGTGAAGGGGTTAAACAGGGTCGATTACTACAATCAACACAAAGCAGGAGCCGATTCTCTCCTCAAGCGCAAGTCTGGGCAGCCTCTCTCAAGTAACGATTCAGAAAAGGGGGGTGGCGATGGACAAAGCATCTGAGTTAAACAGAACACTCATACCCAGTCAAAAGATCAGGCTTGATCCATCACCATTTTTTAGCTCACTGCACCATCCCAGCTCAGAACCTGGCTATATGCAAATTAGTCTGACCCTGGCCCAGTGCATCATGGGAACAGGGCAGACCAAACTACCAAGCCAATTCTTTACTGGAAAGGAAACAAGCTTCCGGGGACCGGTTTCTGGCATTGCAGCCGTCTTCGGCCCGGCTTGCTTGAATCCTGATGGTGCAGTGAGCAAGGGACTCATGTCTGAGCATACCCTGCCTCTCCTATAGTGGCCAAAACGATTCAGAAAAGGGGGGTGGTGATGGACAGAGCATCTGAGTTAAACAGAACACTCATACCCAGTCAAAAGATCAGGCCTTGATCCATCACCGTTTTTTAGCTCACTGCACCATCCCAGCTCAGAACCTGGCTATATGCAAATTAGTCTGACCCTGGCCCAGTGCATCATGGGAACAGGGCAGACCAAACTACCAAGCTGACTGGGTGTGAGTGTTTGATTGATTCAGATGCTCCGTCCATCACCACCCCCTTTTGTACCTCTCTCAAGTAACAGCATCATTACCAAGAAAGATCCGCACACACGCCTACTCTCACGCAGGGCGGGAGGATCTCCATGCAAACAAGCATTTCACCACCAGGCCAGGGACAGCGAGAAGAGTTTGCGGCAAGAGTGTGAATAAGAAATCCATACAAATGCACTAGGGGGAGACACACGTCTGCTAGAACACATTTACTGCACTGCCAGAGTGTAACTTCGAGTGGTCGCTTTTTCACTGACTGCTGGTCAGGGGGACCTCACTCCTCTACACATAGTTATCATGAAAGCACATTATAAATGAAGGTAAAGCTTCACTGCCACCGACATGCACATACAAGCCAACACGCTAGTGAATATCAAAGGCCCCCTGAATTCTAAGTAAATCAAATCCTAGGACAGGGAAAATACATATTTCAAAAAAACTCTCCTAGGCAGTAACAACAATATACAAACAATACTTTGTGGAGGACTCAGGGTGAAACAAGGAACTATATGTATAGAAAATATATTATTTTATTCAGTGTTGCAAATATATGTAATTCAAAATCCAGTCAAACTGAACAATACAACAATAAATCTTAGGAATCCTTCGTAAAGGTAAAAATACAGTAGTAAATGTCAAATTTACTACTGTGTTTTTACCTTTACGAAGGATTTTTAATTATATTCATATGTTATGTTTTTGTAATACGGATCATTCGAGTTGTATTGATTCCTAAGATTTATTGTTGTATTGTTCAGTTTGACTGAATTTTTAATTACATATATTTGCAATACTGAATAAAATAATATATTTTCTATACATATAGTTCCTTGTTTCACCCTGAGTCCTCCACAAAGTATTGTTTGTATATTGTTGTTTTTGCCTAGGAGAGTTTTTTACACATACATATAAGCCAACACTACATTCTACTACAGTCAGTGCCCCCACCTTCCACCAACAAAATCCTCGGATCTCACGTCGGTGGTAGGGTCACTCACATAGCTCATGCTGCCATACCTAACTCCTCCGCTTATTATGCACCGGTAATAATGTGGCCAATTTTGCTAGCCACAGTCGTGACTTCCTGCAACACGGAATGCCTCTGTACCTCGATTTCTACAGAGACTTCCGGTCTTACTCCTGCTGCCCCTCTTCTCAGTCTTCTACCCAGTGCGCCATGCTCATTTCTTTATGTGGAAGTTCTATAAAGCGCTAAACATCCCCTAGGCCGTTTCAGGGCACTGAGGGGCTGATGCTCCTATGCATTAAGCTTTACCTTGCACTGCAGTATTTTATCCCTGCCGAACATTGGTAAATGCTTGTCTGTGACCCACATCTTAAGAAAATCTGCTGCACCTGTCTGTAAACCCAGCAGGATTTAGTGACTTCTCTAAAGTGAACAACAGACTTTAACACAATAATATAACACAAACCAACATAACGCAACTAATCCACAACAGCGTACAACAAAACAGTCAAAGCAAAATGCGACACAGCAAACACAACGTTATACAATAATGCAGGAAAAAAGCACAACAGTCCAAAAACACAACACAATATATCACCACCACAACAAAAAGCAACACAACAAATATGCACAAACATTCTTGTCACACATTACCACTTCTGGAAATGTGCTTCGATTATACCATGGCAAAAGGAGAGGATGTAGCCTAAGGGCTAGGGCGGTAGACCTCACATTTTGGGGAACCAAGTTCGAGTCTCGGCAATGACGCTCAACAGCCTGTGATTCTGGTCAAATCACTTAATCTCCCCGTCCGTGCCTAACAAAAATGAAAGTGTCCTTGTGTGCCAAAACGGGTGCTCTTGTAAAGTGCACTGTTAACCGATACCTTTGGGTTAAGTTCGCGCTATATAAAACTCAGGAATAAAAAATAATACTTGTACCAAGCAACCACTGTTTACTTACCACAAAGGGCACGTAAAACGTCAGTCAAAAATGTTTTGTGTCTGGTCTTGCTCTTACTCGCATCCTCAAAGGAACACGTGCATGGTGTATTTACTATAATTTTTACTGTTAATTTCGCATAGATGATCAGGGTGCTGAGCAATTGATATCCTTCGCTACATCGCATGGTTAATCTAAAGGCAGTAGCCATGCTGTGCTGTTTCCAATGCTACACCGGGCACCAATGGCATATGCCATGCATTTTCTCCCAAGGACTGCAATAACTGACTCCTGCACTGAGGGACAGGAGGTGGAGGCGGGACAGAGGGGTCACGCGGTCACTCAGTTCAAACCAGTGTTCCAAATAAAATTTATTTTTTAAAGGCCTTCCTAAGGACCATAGTACATCATTTCTGACGTATATGCAATTGCTAGAGACTGACATTAACCTTTTAGATCATTTAACATTAATGGACATGGGGCGGAGCTTGTGATGAATGGCCGCCAATGGTTAATTACAGGTTGTGCATCAGAGAGCAAAGAGGTCTTGAAGCCTGATTTCTGTTATCAACCAATCTGTTTCCTTTCCGTGACTTCCCTGCATCTAAGAATGAAAAGGTGAAATGGGACTTTTAAGTTCAAAACTCGCTAGTGCATTTCAAAGAGGCCTGGACTGACAGCAGTACTGTGAAGAGGGAATTGGATTAAAGTAGAAAAAGCGAGTTTTAAGCACTTGTGCTGAAATCAACAAATTGAAAATAAGCGAGTTTTAAGCACTCGTGCTTGTGCCAGCATGCCCCTTGCGAGAGCGAGCAGCGGCTCGCGGCACATCTGTGTTTAGCGCACTCGCCCCTGCGTGCTCCTACAAGGTGGATGCCAGCACAAGCACGAGCGCTGAAAAAGAACTGACCGATTTCTAAAGGTCACTCCTAGAGAGCGCATGCACGCTGCCTAGGTGAGACCTAAAAAGGACCTGTTCACTTCTACTGATCATTACATAGTATGCTGCCACCAATATGCTTGTGTTGCTTAACAAGAGCCGTAATCTGTGAGATAGGCCTTTGTCAGTGGGGACACACATGATCCGTGTTTGTCTATGGCAACAAAAATCAGAAATTAGGGATTCAGACAACAGTACATCTGGGCACCCAGGGCTGGGGTACACGTCCATCACCACTCAGAAGACTTTTCGATCCCAGCAACGAGTATGTCCATTGGTGCCATTTCATAAGAGAGGAAATAGACTTAGGTAATTACTGCATAATTTGTGCATGTTTCAAAAGCTGAGATTCAGAAGCAGCTCTCAAAGCCCCCTAGTTTTGGTATTACTTTGCACATACATCGATGGCTCTCTCAAGATTCCATACTGCTTGGAAAGTGAGCGGAATTTTAATGCACATGTTGTTTCTTCTCTGTCGTTGCCATGATTTTTTCAATAACCCCATCCTTTTCTAATGTGACCTTAAATAGAATCAGTTAAGGACGACACCTATACAGACCCACACATCAAACTACAATGCTACACTTTATAAATTGGTCAATACATATTTTTCACCCTTTATTGTTATGTTGACAAATAGTGTGTTTCATCAGAGAATTGTAGGAAATTTCAACAAGAATGGACTTTCATGTTATTTTTCTCTATAGCACACACAAGTAGAAGCCACTGATGTTATGCTGTGTTATCAGCATTTATATTGTGTCCATCTTCCAGTAATATGACATTCTAGCACTATGAATTCTCAAGTAGCAAGTATCTTAACATATGTTAAAAAATAAGAAAGATTATGCACACAAATAAGAACTAAGAATAAAGAATTAGGTGAATGTGTAAGAGCCCTCCTAATAAATAAGGGTTAATAATCAATAATTATATGCATGTGTAACAGCCCACTAGATACTGGTTTATAGTGATCAGCTCTAGGTTTATAGATATTTTATAGCCTTTCAGTGATTCTAATTGTCAGTCTTCATGCAACGTACTCAACTATACCTCTCCTTTTATCGACTTTACTCATAAGCACTGCTTCACTTTCTAAGTGACACAATAAGAGCAATCACTGAACATAAAGCATAACACCACAAATCTATCCACTTGGGTCATCCTTGATTTCCTACATCATTCCAAACAGAAAAAACGCTGTCAATGACATTTTACATCCTTTTTTGCTCCATTGCACAGCCATACACAACATCATATATCACACAAAAAACATCTCTGGTTATCAACCACACCAGCCAAACCTTTTCTACATAAGCCACAGTGCTAACCTACACTCTTGCAGTTATACGGTTTCTACGAATCCAGTAGGACTGAGCATATAGAACAACAAAACATCATAATACAGAGACTGTCTTGATATATAATCAGTAAATATTGATCTGTTTGGCTAGCTCACAGTACCGCATCTAAATTCTGAAAACTACAGAGTTATATATGTTGTCAATAACCTAGAACATGACTCTCGGATTCCTAACAAAATCGTGGTTACAGATCTAACCCTTTTGTTTGTCACTTTTGCATGCCCAAAGTGTCACAAAGAAAAATATTGCATTTTCAAACGTTTATTTAACCCGTTGCATGCTGATGACGGAACCGCTCCGTCATCAGCTGCGGGTGCGCTGTGCTGATGACGGAGCGGTTCCGTCATGGCCCGCTCGCCGCGAATTCCGCGCCTGCGCTGAGCGTTCTATTGAGCGGGGCGGGCCATGACGGAACCGCTCCGTCACAAGCACAGCGCAACCGACGCTGGTGACGGAGCGGTTCCGTCACCAGCATGCGCCCGCCGTATTTCCGCCCCGCCCCCTTAGCACTGCGGCAGAATAGCCGCCGTAGTGAAGGGGTTAAAAGCTGTAATCTCTGTATATAAAACATGAACTGCATTATTAGAAAGATGAGACACATCATGGTTAAAATCATTATTAGAATGCTGAAAAACAAAAACAATTCAACCATGTTAACTATTTATAATGTTACTCAAGTTACTCCTACCTATTACTAATTCCATATGCTAAAGAGAGCATGTTGAGAGTACCCATCTGCTATGCCAATTGGAATAACCTAACCCCATACCTTAGTACTGTATGTCAAAGAGCTGAGCTCAGTGCATTCATGAATTGAATGCACCTCCGTCTGAGTGTGCAGTTGTCTTCTTTTTCAGGATGAAGGTTAGGAACAGCATGTCTGCATCTCAGTTACAGCTCTCCGCAGCATTCCACAATGAATCTGGCAGGAAGTGAGCCTATCACTGACTTCACCATGGACGCAGTTTTTATTATAAAACATCAAGCTTATCACACTGTGCTAGAGGTGTAGAACAACATTTTAATTAGACTAAACGAGAAGAGTCCTCTCCATACAAGCATAGAAAATAAAACAATGCACTATGGATTGATTTTGTGCGACCCTGAAACTAAATGTTCAGAATAAAGGGCAACAGGGCTATCAGAAATGATTCATTGCAACGGCCACCGAAGCAAATGAAAAACATGTGCAAACCAGCATTAAAAAATGATGGTAAGTTAAAACGAGAAACTAAAATGGAGACTAAACAGAAGCCACATAACATTTCAACTATACACAAACTAAGGTCTAGCATGCTACCAGTCTGCCGAAGGATTTTGGCACCTCATCAGTACTGCAATGTGTAATTCAAAACAAACCCCTTTCAGGCATAGAGTGACGCATGAATTATGCAAAAAATAAGGAGAAAACTCTGGGTAGTTCTCAAGTTTAGGTGGAAAGCCGCTCCTGTTAGAAAAGGACAACGTCTTCTGCCATTTCTACAGCAAAGTCTTAAAGCATAGGACTAGTGTTTTGACTTATACTGGGTGCTCTCTTGTGTCTGGACAAAGCTATACCTCTCTGAAGAGCTCTAATTAGAGCCAAACACTGTGTCAGGGGTTGCTTTTATTCATTTCAGGTTGGCTTGAGTTGGTATTTTACCGATTCAAAGCTGTAATACTGTGCCTGGAGTGATAAATGGCTGTTGTCATTTTACATCTCGGCAAGGACAGCACTGTGCTAGTCCTATGCTTAAAGACTTTGCTGTAAAAATGGGAAAAGACTATGGGCCAGATGTAGGTAAATATCATTTACAGATTCTAAAATACCGAATTTTACCGATTCGGTATTTTAGAATCGGTAAATGATATGCAGCAAATGATTCAGTAAATTTTACCGAATCGGTAACATTCGGTAACTACTGATTCGGTATTTACCGTTTCGGTATTCCCCATTCATTCCTATGGGCCTGGGGGCCCAGAGGAATGAATGAGAATTACCGTATAGGTAAATACCGAATCGGTAATATGGGGTAGACTTACAAGGGTGGCAGGGTGTCACATTGACACCCTGTTGCATCCCTGTATAGTGCATGGGTGCATATGTGGCACACATACATGCCCTAAGGGCATGTATGTCTGCCACATGGCACAGTTGAAAAAAGCACAAAATTGCTTTTTTCACGGTTTTCGATATTTACCACCAACTTGTAGTTGGTGATAAATAATGAATCCTGAAATGAGAAAAGCACTCATTTGAGTGCTCCCTATATTAAGGATTCGGTAATTTACCAAATCGGTATTTTAAGAATTCGGAAATTTACCGATTCCTTAAATTACCGATTCGGTAAATTACCGAATCCTACAATTTGGCCCCCTACATCTGAAAAGCCTAATACCGGTCGGTAACGCCCAAAATTCGCTAATTTCGGCCGTTACCGACCGGTATTAGGCTTCCTACATCTGGCCCTTTGTCCTTTTCTATCTCTGCGAGGATAGCTCTGCGCTAATCCTATGCTTAAAGACTTTGATAGAAAAACAGGCATTTGAGGTGAGCAGATCTAGAGTGTCGCTGGTGTTGAGAGTGCTCTAACAGAAGCGGCTTTCCACCTAAACTTGAGAACTACCCAGAGTTCTCCTTCTTTTTTGCATATATTTATATATATATACATATATATATATATGTCCACCAAAACCTCCGTTTGAGAAGTAATAGGGTCGCACACCAGCAGGATTTTTATCACAATGTTAATTTATTCATCACATATTTTTCTTAAAGCCAACACAGATTAGCCCACGAGTTCCGGTATGTCCCAATACCTTGTTCGCGGCTAACAAATCACAAGATTATTCACTTTTTTAAACTTTCAGTTTCCAGGAAACTCTAATTACGTCATTTCCTGTGTATCTGCTCGGACTACACCAGTGAGTTGTACTTCCGAGTTTTAACCAGTTTACATTCTTATTATTAACACGGTGGCCATAGAATATTTTCTTCAAATCTGTTTTTATTGTGAACACAGCGGTAAGCCTACAACCCCTCATCGGGGCCGGCCGCGCAGATAGAAATCAATAATAGGAGTAGGTAGCCACGTGGGGTGGAATTCTTAAACACAGCGCCTTGCCTACAACCCCCAAGGGGCCGGCCGCGTGGCCTAAGGGAGTAGAAAGCAAGAGGTGGCCATGTGCTGGCAGTGTGCCTTAGTACGGGGGAGGCGCGTATGGAAAGGAGAGCAGCGGTGTCACATTAACAAAGGCCCAACAGGGGCCAAACTGCCCCAAAAGGGGGGCGAAAGCCAGAGTGGCAAGACAAGGAAAAAGAGAAAGTCGGAAGAGGAAAAGCAGGGGTGAGGTGGAGAGGGGTCAGGGAGGTGTATCTGCGGTCGCCCACAAGAGGCAGAAGACGGGGAAGTGACTATGAGCCTAGTCTGCTTGGGTCGGCGGGGATGAGGGCATCCTCGAACAATTGCAAAGCGCGAAGCCTGGGAGGCATGTGGCGGGCATAGCTTATGGAGCACAGGTGACGCACGAGGGGTTCCCACACTGCCTTGAATCGCACCCCCCTTGATTGTATCCGTGCCGTGAGCAGCTCCATGGTCAGGACCTGCCAGAGGCGCACAAACCAGGAAGCTATCGGCGGTGCCTCAGTCCGCTTCCAATATAGTGCAATAAGTTGCTTGGCAGCGCCTAGCATGTGGAGGGTGAGGATCCAGTCGCTGCGCGTGAGTGCTTTAAGTGTGGGGGGTCGTATACCCAGCAATAGTGTGCAAACCTCCTCAGGGAGGGGAAAACCCAACACCTCCTTAATGTGACTGAGGACCTCCTTCCAAAAGACAGCCAGGGCAGGACACGACCACCAGATGTGTATGAAATCGCCAGTCGCAGTGCCGCACCTCCAGCACAGCGGTGAGGAGGCAGGGAACATTTTGCTTAGACGCAGGGGGGTGTAGTACCATTGTGTTAACATCTTGTATGCATTTTCCCTCTGCGGGATGCTGCGGTAGGATTTGGGGATGTCGTTCCAGAGCCTAGACCACTGAGATGGCGTGATCTCAGTGCCAGTTGCCGTCTGCCACTGCCTTTGGTAGGGATGCGCAGGCGGAGTGGTGGGATGCTGCAAGATGTTGTAGATTTGGGAGATGAGTCGTTTCAGTCCCCCGAGGGAGCGTGCCAACTTTTCAAATGGAGTGTGCGCCCTGGAGGCGGCCTGATACATGTCATCTCCCGAGGTCCAGTGGCGCAGCTGCGCGTACTGCAAGCTAGCAGTCGAGGGGAGGTTGAACTCCTCTTTGCAGTCCAGCCACGATTTAGGCGACCCACAAAGAAAAAGATCCCCTGCAACCCTGCAGTCTCCCAGAGTCCAGCTCTCGAACGCCCGGGTCTGAGCAGCAGGGGGAAAGTGCGGATTGCCGGCAATGGGGGTATGCGGAGAGGGGGACGTGGTCAGCCCTTTGGACACTGCCACTCTGTCCCATACTTCAAGAACCGTCCTCGTGGGGACCGCCATGTACGCACTTCTGGAGCGCGCCACCCGCGGCAACCAGGGCAGGTCCCATATGGTGCGCCCCGTAACCATTCGGTCCATGTGGAACCAGTGCTTGTCGCTTTCGCGTGCACCCCATTCTATCACGAACCGGAGATGCGCCGCCCAGTAGTAGTGGAGAAGATTCGGGCAGGCTAGGCCGCCCCTGTCCCTCGGCTCCATGAGGACTTTTTGTGAGAACCGGGGTCGTTTGCCTCCCCATATGAAAGACGTGAGGTCGCGTTGGAGGGTCTTGATGCAGTGAGTCGGTATCGGGGTGGGGAGGCACTGGAAGACATATAGAATGCGGGGGAGGATCGACATCTTGACCGCGTTGAGCCGCCCTAACCAGGAGACCATCAAGGGTTTCCATTTCCGCAGGTCCGCCAGGACATCCTTTCGGCAAGCAGCCCAGTTTTTTGAGGACCACGAGTCGAGGCGAGGAGTGAGGTCCAGACCCAGATATTTGATGTGGTCATCCGCCCAACGGTAAGGCGTGTCCTCCCTCAGCAGGCAGACCTCCTCCTCGGGGATGGTGAGGTTAAGCGCCCAAGATTTGGTGTGGTTAATTTTAAGGCCAGACGCCCGCTCGAACAGTGTGAGGGCGTCGTGTACCGCTGGGAGCGAGACTCGAGGGTTCGTGAGAGTAAGGATCAGGTCGTCCGCAAACAGCGCTACTTTGTTAGCACGCCCCCCGTGGGGGATGCCATGGATGTCAGGGGTACGCCTAATCAACTCCGCCAGCGGCTCGACCGCCAGGGCGAACAGGAGCGGCGAGAGCGGGCATCCCTGCCTCATACCCCTGTGGATCGAGAGCGGTGGTGTCAGTTGGCCGTTGACCCGGATTCTAGCCTGTGGTCCAATGTAAGGGGCCATGCACCTGGAGATCATGGTAGGACCAAGGCCCAGTTTCTCAAGGACCGCCCTCAGGAAGGTCCAGTCGACCCGGTCGAAGGCCTTTTCCGCGTCTAGCGAGAGGAGGCAGGCCGGGATTTTCCAATGGTGTACCTTTCCTACCAAGTGTGCCAACCTGCGAACATTATCGGCCCCCTGGCGGTCTCGTATAAAACCCACCTGGTCCGGGTTCACCAGGCCCGGCATATGTGGATCCAGCCGCTTGGCCAGGATCTTAGTGTAAATCTTAAGATCAGTGTTAAGGAGGGCGATGGGGCGATAAGAAGCACACAAGTCGGGGTCCTTCCCAGGTTTGGGGATCAAGGCTATTTCCGCCATGCCCATATCGGGGGACGGGCCGATAGCATCAGAGAAGGATCCATAAAGGCGCAATAGATGTGGGCGGAGCTGGGTCAGGAACAGGCGATAGAAGGCCAATGGCAGGCCATCCGGCCCCGGGGTTTTCCCCACGGGGAGGTCCCCTATGGCCTCTGTCACTTCCTCTTCCCGCAGGGGGTCCTCCATCGCGGCTGCACACGCCGGGGACAGTGGGGATCCCTCAAAGTTCGCGAGCACGGCCTCCCGCGCCTCCGCAGAAGTGGGTTCCTCGGCGTATAGCGAGGAGTAATACTCAAGGAACGCGTCCTGTTTGGCCCTCTCAGAGGTGACACGAGTGCCATCCTGCCGCCTGACATTAGCGATGTGGGCCCTAGCGGCTCGCGCCCGCAGTCTGCCTGCCAGCAGGCGACCCACTTTGTCCCCTCCCTCATAATACCGTTGCTTGAGCGCCAGCAGGGAGAATTCCGCCTTGTTAGTGCGCAGGGCGCGAAGTTGTCCCCTAAGATTGGCAAGGGCTCTCTTTGTCGCCCGAGTGGGGGCGTCCCGATCCTGGGCCTCCGCCAGCTTGATCTCGCTGGCCAGGTCAGTTTCCAACTTGAACACCTCTTTCCTCCGTGCCGCCGCCAAGGAAGTGATGTGGCCCCGAATGGTGGCCTTGAAGGCGTCCCACACTGTGTGAAAGGGCATGTCGGGGGTGTCGTTAACGGTGAAATACGAGTCTATGGCGTCACGGATGCTGGCAACGTCATCCGGGTCTCGAAGGACTCCCGGCGGGAGCACCCACCTGCGTTCGCGAGCGGCCCGAGCCTGGGGGTCCTGCAGTAACAGCTCCACGTGGGCGTGGTCCGACAGGGAGATGTCGGATATAGCAGCAGCTAAGGAGTCTCGGGTCAGTTCAAGAGAGGTAAACAGATAGTCGATACGGGAGTACGTCCGGTGGGAATGCGAGTAGAAGGAGTAATCTCGGGACCCCGGGTTATGGTAGCGCCATATGTCCACGAGGCCCAGGTCCAAAAGCTGCGTCTTGAGGGTAGAAGACATCGCTCCCGCGCCGTTAAAGGGGGCGCCCGCGCGGTCCAGCTCGGGGTCCCAAACAAGATTGAAGTCACCGCCCAGTATTGTATTAGCGGCCCCCATTGGGAAGTGTTCCCGCAATAATGTCTGGAGGTACTTGTCCTGCGACTGGTTGGGTGCGTACACACACCCCAGAGTGAACTGTGCACAGCCTATCTGTACCGTGGTTCGGAGGAAGCGCCCATCAGTGCTTTTAAAGGGTTTCACGGGTCCCCGCCTAATGCCAGCCCTACAGAGGATCGCCACCCCCGCCGTCTTGGTGTCAGAGGATGCCCAGAACTGTGTGGGGTATCTAGGGTGTGTCATGCGTTTGACGTCTCCCCTGAGGAGGTGTGTCTCCTGGAGGAGAACAATGTCGGGGGAGTGGTGCAGGAGATAGCGCCATACCTGTCTTCGCTTGTTGGGAGAGTTGAGCCCCTTGACGTTAAGGGAAAGGACCTTCAAGGGTGCAGGGATGTTTGCTGTCATAGCGCTAAGGGGGTTTGGAGTCGCACAGATCCCGGCCTAGCAGACCTCCCCGCGAGCGGGACAGCAGAAGCGGCAACTCGTCGCAAGCGCGGCAACTCCCGCAGGACCCACCCTGCCACCCCTCCGCAAGCGCGGGGAAGGAACAGGAAGAGGGGGATGTGTAAGGGGGAAGTAGGAAGAGAGGAGAGAAAGAAAGAAGAAAAGGTGCAGAGGGGGAAGAGAACCAAAACAGGCCAACGGGCCCAGTGTACAGTGTCCCAGGCATCGGACATCCTCCACCCGAGGGTTAGGACGAACTCAGGAATGTCACTTCCTACGGGACAAAGGGAGGGAGCGGAGATCTGGGAAAGTAGTGTTCAAACAAGACGTCTCAGAGCCCGTCTACCCCGCTGCTTCAAGGTAGTTTGGGGGGGTTGCGCCGGGCCGTGGGGTCCATTCGGCCCGGTCAGGCACCCACAGGGCGCTGGAGCTCGGCGATGCGGTGCTCGGCCTGGAAGAAGCGAAAAGTGTTGTCCATGTCTAGGGCAGTGGGATCAGGCCACCGTGATGGAAGAGGGTGAGACCAAGCGCCCAGTCGGCAAGCGAACGCCCAGGGTAGCACGTGACACAACAGCAGCGATCAGCAGCCATCCGGCGTTGAGGGGCGATCCCCACCCTCCGAGCCAGAAGCGAGGAGCTGGGAGGCCTGCCCCTCGCGGTCGCCCTCAAGGGAGCGGATGTGGGCGATGATGTCCTGCTTGGCCTGCGAGACAGAGAGTGCGTCCACCGGAGGAGATCGTCGACTTCTGCGCACAGTGGACCATTCCGGGTGTGGAGGTGCCTTCCCCGAGCGGGGAGGACGAGCCGGGCTGTGGTCCGGGGATTCCGGCATGCCTAGTATTTGTGCCGCCTCTCGGTAGGACCGGAGGGCCCTGCGCTTGCCCTCCCATTTGAAGATGAGCGCGAAGGGGTGGCCCCACTGGTACGAAATGTTCGGGGACCGGAGCTTCTCTGTGATCGGACGGAAGACCCTCCGCCTGTGGAGTGTGGTGGGGGCCAGATCCTGGAAGATCTGGATCTTGTGACCCTCGTACTGCAAGTCAGGGTTGTCTCTAGCCGCCTTCAGGATGGCCTCTTTTTCAGTAAAATAATGCAGTCTAGTGACGATGTCGGGAAGGAGGCCCGCTTTCCCTCCCGCTCCAAAGACTCGGTGCGCGCGGTCAAGGCGCGGCGGGGGGGCGTCCTCCTCGCCCCACACCTCTTGCAGGAGTAGGGCCACGTAGGCCATGGTATTAGTCCCCTCTTCTCCGAGTGGCACGCCCCGAATGCGGAGGTTGTTGCGGCGTCCTCTGTTTTCCAAGTCCTCCTGCTTAATCTGGAGCTGGATGTGCTGCTCTTCAAGGGTCGCCACTCTCCGCCAGATCTGCTCCAGGTCCTCGGTGCGGGAATCCACTGTTTTTTTCAGGCCGTCGACCCGGTCGCCAAGGTCGGTGACTTCTCTGCGTAGCTCTTTGACGCACGTATGGACCTCCGTCCTGAGGGATCCAATCTCGGTTTTCAGATCGGCCATGAAGGAGGACATGAAGGCCTGCGTCACCGGGGGGGAGTCAGCCTGCGTTGGGGGTTTCCCCTCGGATGTCGACGGGGGGCCCCCGGAGGAGGATGGCGAGCCCGCCTTGCCCCACATGGAGGCCACCGACGCCCTCCTGGTCGTCGTGGATGGGGGGTCCGGTCTGTTCCCCTTGCCGCGGGTCATGGTCCACTCAGGGCGTCGAAGGGCAGCGGGGGCCTGCGTCTGCCGCTGTGTACAACTCCTGGTCGGCGGCGTGGGGTAGTGCAGGGGGGGGTGTGCTGGCGCCCCGGTGATCAAGCCCGGGTTCCACGGTCAGTAGCACAAGACCCCAGGGCTGGGGTCGGCGGTGTGTTCTCCGACAGGGCACGGGGCGCGTGTAAGCAATTATTGTCCAGCAGAGATCCGGGCCGTGATGAGGCTCAGCCCGGAGGACAAGGTGGCGCGTAGGCCGGGGAGGCGTCAAGGAGGTGACGGTCGCGGGTGCTCCACGGCAGGTCGGGTGGAGATCCCACAAGCGGAGGGCCCCCGAAGGGCCGCGGCCCGGCACAGTCTCGTGGTCCCGCCGGGGCTAGGATCCACCCCCAGCGCGATGTCCAGGTGGCCGTGTCCAGGCGAGTCCCCCCGAGTCGTCCAGCAGCGAAGAGCCCAGGGCCAGGGGGGGCAGAAGGCGGGAGCCCCTAGTGTCCTCGCCGGCGCTCAGTCGGATCTTCTGGGCTGGGGTGGCAGGGCGGCCAGGGGATGTGTCCAACAAAGTTCGGGCCCCCAGGGTACCAGACTGACCCACACGCAGCTTCAGGGTCACTCCCCAGGTCTCCGCCCGCGCGCCCCAGGCTGCAGGGAGTGCTCAAGCAGCGGCCGCCAAAGCGCGGGAAGCTGCCCCCCACCAGAAGGGCAAAATGGCGGGCCGGTCAGTAGGCAGGCCCCGCAGGCGCCGGGCCCCCGCAGAGAGGCGGCAGGGGAGGGGGGGCGTCTCACCTCGGTACACCAGGGCGTCCAGCGGTGGGCGGGGGAGTCGTGGCCCAGGCTCGCGGGCAGGGGGATCTTCAGCAACCCCTCCGGTCGGGGGCCCGTCGTCGCCTCCAAAGCCGGGGGCTCGCGTAGGTGCAGTACCCAGGCCGCTGATGGTGTGTCCCGCCGGCGATCGCCCAACCCCAGCAGTTCCGGCACGGCTCCGCCGACGTCAACCGGGCTCCGCCGATGTGGTGCAGCCGCCGGAGGGGTAGCAGCGATGTGGCGCCTCACCCAGCCCGCTGCAGCGGTCCCTCTCGTGGCTGGCAGGCAGGTCAGGCGGCGCGGCAGAGGGCCCGGCTCAAAGATGGCGGCCAACAGTCGAGCACGGGAGCCCCGGAGCTCGGGGCAGGGGCCTCGGGCGTGCTCGCAGTCGCGGTCCGCCGATGGAGTGCAGCCGCCGGAGGTAGAGGAGCGATGAAGAGCCTCACCCAGTCCGCAGCAGTGATCCCTCTCTTGGCGGGCAGGTCAGGCGGCTCGGCAGAGGATCCTGCTAAAAGATGGCGGCCAACAGTTGAGCCCGGGAGCCCCGGAGCTTGGAACAGGGGCCGCGGGCGTGCTTACAGCCGTGGATCGCCGCTAGAAAGAGCACCAGCAGGGTCAGGATAGCACGGGGTCCCCAGGAGCGGATGCCCCCCAAGAACTACGCTGTAACAGGCTGATTAATGCAGCGGGGCGACGGAGCTCGCTCGAGACACGTCAGGTCACATCGCTGTCTCGGCCACGCCCCCCCATAGAATATTTTCACACAGTATATATAAACTTTGGTGGCCCCAAACTACGATATTCCATATCCTAGTAGCACTGTTATATTTGTTAGCAGGGAAAAACTGCTTTTTGGCGTTTGGCGATATTTATGAACATGCTATTTCAATGCACATATTTGATACCAAAAACTGACGGGTGTTTACTCCTCCAGTGGATACATTTAAGTATAGATTTCACATTTTTATCTTACACTCTATTCCCCATTGCTATTGTATGTTTTCCATCCCTCCAGTGAAAAATACATTTGTGGCATCATAATTATTAAAACTTGTTGGTTCAATTAATCTATGACCAATCCCAAACAATTATGCCCTCCAATGGGCTATCAAATTCGCCAACTCCTTTTCCCTGCAACGCAAGTTTGTGGATATCGTGTTTACTGCATGCATCCATTGTTTTCACCACCATTCTCCCTTGTTTGTGGTGTACCTTACGAGAAGCTCAAAGGAAATTTACAAATGTATATACAGTTCTTCTGACTGCCTTTGGGGCCAGGCTCCTTTACAAAAATGGGGAGTAGGTCCGTGCAGCCCCCTTCCTGGGCAAGTTTCGGCCCGGGGACCACCACCTCCCCAGGGTCAGGCCAATTGGTAAAAGGTGGTGGAGCTTCGCGCCACCCAAACCCTTGCGGCGATTGGCTCTAGGGACCCCATCCCTCTGGGCCCGGCCGTGCAATATAAGGGGAGGAGGGCTGCACGGTCTCCCTCTTGGAGCCATTAATGGCCTTGGGGACCCCATCCCCCAGGGCCTGCTCAGCTATGCACCCAGGATGTAACATGTTTGCTCTTGCGTGACGGGAGCAATTTAAAACTCCTATCAAACAGTAAGTCTGCTTCCAGCGGGCGGGAGCAGGAAAAATGCTCATCAGTTTCCCTGCCTGCGTTGAAGCAGGCAGGGAAACAGATAAAAAAATAGTTTCCGCATGCAGAGAGCAGCATTTTCTTGCTGCTCCCTGCGTGGATGAGCACCTCTGGCTCCCAATGGAGGCGGGGACCCAACAGGGACAGCAGGGGTGTTGGAGCTCCCCCAGGAGCCCCCAAGAACAACATGGTGGGTGCCTTGAGTGGGCACCAAGGCACCCAATTTTAGCTGGCCGTACCCTGGGGGAGGGGGTCCTTGGGGCAAAAATATGCCCGGGGAGGGCGTCCTCTTTATAGCTGGTGCCCCAGTTGAAACTCCACTTGTGTAAAGGACAAATGATCCTAACTTCTTGAGCTTGGTAAACATAAAGCTAGCGTGTTTCCTCTGCAACTCCACATCAAAAAACATTCTGAAATCTTTAATGGAGGTGAACATATCGTTGCTCTGTTGGAGCGCAATCTGTTCTGTAGTGACTGTGATGAGTGGCTTCTTTCTTGTTGTCTCCGGTGAGAGCAGAGTCTAAGGTTTTTACTTTTAATTACCCTAAATATGCAAATGCCCAAAAACATCTGGAAACTCCTCCTCTTTGGCCCCATCCCGGTTTTCTTAGTAGTATACAAAGGACTTCCCGCCTCTACCCAGGTGGATGAACAGCTTACCAAAGGGCCCGAGCGTGTTTCCCACAGATTCTGCTGACACGTTCTTGATACAGAGGAATATGAGAACATCTGCACCAAACAAAGACACTCCTACTTTATATAGCTAAGAGGAAGTACACTTGTTTAGTGTAGATTCATCTCTTTGTACTCTCGTTCTCTAGACGAGGATTCATGTTATAACAGATTTGTGGACGAAGACACTCGCGGAACAATCACATTGCCAAGATTACATGCACAAGGCCACTGGACATTTAACCCATGGAGGTAGCACTTACTAATTAAGTAGTACAGAGAGTACACCAGTTGGGTAGACATTTTCTGTAAAACTGTGGACTCTCCTTGGGTAAAATGAGGTTCCATTCTGGCCTTCACGCTCATTTCACAGAAATCAAACCTCAACGGGAAGCACTTATAAATGCAAACATGGCTTGTGCCCCAGTTGAAGCTCCACTTCTGTAAAAGTCAAATGATCTTAACTTCTTGGGCTTGGCGATGGCAAAGCAAATATGTTTTCTCTGCAATTCCACCTTAAAAAATGAACTGAAATCATGTTGGACTAGCGTATTATAATTAAATATTACTTTTAAGTTAAAAAAACATTGAAATTCACTGAAACAAAGGTTACAGTTCACATTTTATGCACACAGAATCCTAGAACTTCACCAGTTATAGTTAGAGTTATCCGAAACAACTATAACTCGTGCCCTAAGGTAACTATATTTTGCGCTCTCGCCATGCACTGCTAATTACCCCACATATTACATCATTCATGACATCTTCTATGACATCATTGGTAATATCACTGCAACATTTGCAAAAAAATTATTTATGAGAAAACTATGCCTGCAGGGATGGGAGTTAGTAACCTTAGGGCTCGAGTTATAGTTCCTTCAGATAACTGTAACTATAGCTGCTGAATTTCTATGGTTTTGTGTGTGTAAATCGTGAACCTAACTATAACGTCCCTGTAACCTTTATTATGTATGTATTTTTGTAAAGCGCGCAAATCACCGGGGGGGCATCTCGGCACTGTATACCGCTGGGGAACCCGTCCTGGCTTTCCCTGTGGGATGGTCCCTGCTGGAAATCCCCAAGGTGGAGCCAAGCATCCCCAGCGTTGGGGGGGCCATTGTGGAGATTAGGCAAGCTGATGCCCAGAGTTGCCGAGTGGGACCCCTGGTTAGAGTGGGCACCGAGGCGAGAATTATCGAGTCCGCTGACCCTGGTCCGAGACCCTGCCATGTCGGGAATCGAACCCTGGTCCCGGCCGACTTCTGCTCCCGGGTCTGCCGCCTCTAACCAGTGAACCACACCACTCCACATGTTATATATATTTGTTATATATATATTGATTGAAAAAAAAAGAGTGAAAAAAGAAGGTTTACTGTAATAAAATTAAGTTTACAGGGAATGTTTATATTGTCTGAAAAACCTGAAGGTTACAGGGACGTTATAGTTAGGAAGTAGAGCTTAGAAACAGATATGATATACTAGTCCTGAGACACAGTTGGAGTCGGTGATTGTGCACCTGCTATAGAGGCCTCGGGGAAGGAGGGCTCTGTCGTGCTAGTGGGCTCGCCACAACGAAAGCTGCCATACCTGTGACTGTGCAGAGGTGGTAAGTGTCCAGGGGGCTCCTTGCTTTGCCTTATTGGGGGTGGCTCAGAGCGCCCTGGATGACCCCCCCCCCCGGACCAGAACTTTCTGCCACGGACCCCGAGGAGCCTATCTTATGACTACAAGTGTGTTTTCTTGTCTTGCTCGCCCATAGACTTACTGTTAGGACATAGTGCACTGGATCAAGGTGTAGCTGCTTGGCACACTGTGAGGTAGGGGGTTGTGGCATGATTTACGTTAGCGTTCAAGCCAAGGGTTTGGAAGTTATTGTTGTGTTGCAGTTGACTGTGTTCTGATGGGGAGGAGCGACACTGGAAGAGAATGGGGAGGCGGATGTGTGGAGGGCATTGACCTGCATGCAGGATGGATGCTCCACCCAAGGACCATGACAAGCAGCTATGGCTGCGACTTACAATGTGTTGAGCTTGAATATTAAGGGCATGGCGACGCCAGTGAGACACTCCAGGATGTTTGCATATCTCTGACGGAGGCACATACATATAGAATATATTAAGGAATCACACCTCATGAGGGTGGAAATAGAGACGCTGACCCAGCGATAGAGAGGACAGGTTTTTTGGGAATGGATACTGTGCATACGCACAGGGAGATTCGGATCTGGATAGCCCGGGGGTACACTTTACGTACAGCAGGGTTGTGATGGACACAGAGGGTTGGCAAGTGATGTTGGAGGGTTTGCTGGCAAGCAGACCATTATTAGTGGTGCTCTCTATGCACCAAATGCACTCCGGGTGACTTTTTCGACACCTTGTCACCGGCCATGCTCAGGGATGCTCCAACACCCAGGATATGGGGGGTGATTTTTATTGCATACATTAATCGGAGGCTGATCATTTAGTGCCCAACATCCCGGGGACAAAGGGCATACGTACGACAACATTTTCGGTGCTGGATGACGGAGATACAACTCCTTGACATATGGCAAATGGGACACCCACAGAAGGCAGAATACTCTTATTATGCACCAGACCACCAGATACACACCAGACTAGACTATGTCTTTGGTAACACCAAGTTGTGGCCCATGTTGGTCAATCAGAGTACCAGTGATGGACCTTACCTGATAACAGCCCCTTTTAGGTTACATTCAGATGGGGGAGAGTGCGCGCTTCGATTCCAACATGGATGTTGAAGTCGGAGGCCCTGAATGACACAGTCTTTTGGGAAACCACCAGCACACACCTGCTACAGTACTTGGAGGACAATGAGGGGCCAGTAGAGACCAGGAGGACTGATTGGGAAGCGATGAAGGTGGTCTTCAGAGAGCACTGTATAAAAACGTCCTGGGGATTAGAGCAGCTCTCCTCTGCAGTCTACTGACAATAGAGGACCAAATGCAGGTGGCCAAGAAAAAGGCAGTGACAATGGTGGATGCCTGGGCACAGCTTACAGCATTGTGAAAATGGCATAAGGATGAAACACTCCAACTCAGAAATATCAACTATAAAACCTTTCTCCCCAAGCAACACATGGACGGCGACAAACAAGGGTGCATCCTGGCATGGTTATTGAAGTCAGTAGCTCGTAGAACCCCGATAGGGGTGATCCGTGATGCCACCGGTAGCATGGTCAATACGCAAGCCGGTATCAACTCGGTGTTCGCAGAATACTAGGAGGCATTGTATTCCTCCTCTGGGGCCAACCAAAGAGCAAATCCAGAACGACGTGCACCCTACCGCCCTCCCCGTGTGATGCCTTTGCAACTGCAAGAATTAGGGGATCCATTGCAGTTAGAGGAAGTGCGAGCGGCGATTCACCAAGTGGTTCACAACAAAGTATGGGCACTGACGAGTTCCCAGTGGAACTTTACTCCACCTATGGTGCGACCCTCATCCCCAAACTGCTCAAGGTGTATCAGGAGGCGCACAAGGAGGGAATACTACTAACATTCCTTTGCAAGGCTCTTATTGTTGTACTTAGTAAGTCTGGCAGAGAACCCCTGAAGGTCAGTTCATATTGCGCACTGTCAATGATTATAAGGTCTTAAGTAAGGGGTCCCACCATTGTGCTGCCGCTACTTGCCTGTGCTGCCCTGCCCTGCTTGCCGCCTGAACAGTCCGCGGGACTGCATCGCTCCCATCATCACGCCGGGTGCCGGGGACTCTAATTCCCAGAGTCCCCCATGGCGCCCAAAATCCAGCATCCTCAATCAGCGCCAGGAGGTGCTTTAAATTTATTGCAGGACTCCCGAAGCGCAGGTCCCACCATTGTGCTGCCGCTACTTGCCTGTGCTGCCCTGCCGTTCTTGCCGCCTGAACAGTCCGCGGGACTGCATCGCTCCCATCATCACGCCGGGTGCCGGGGACTCTAATTCCCAGAGTCCCCTGTAGCGCCCAATACCAGCATCATCAATCAACGCCAGGTGGCGCTTTAAATTTGTTGCAGGACTCCCGCAGCGCGGGTCCCACCATTGTGCTACCGCTACTTGCCTGTGCAGCCCCGCAGTGCTTGCCGCCTGAACAGTCCGCGGGACTGCAACACTCCCATCATCGCGCCGGGTGCCGGGGACTCTAATTCCCAGAGTCCCCCGTGGCGCCCAACACCAGCATCATCAATCAGCGCCAGGAGGCGCTTTAAATTTGTTGCGGGACTCCCACAGCGCGAGACGCGCATGGGTGTGCACGGCCGATGCCCGGGCCAAGGGTGGTCCCGTCTTCGGCCAGAAGAGGCTGGGCTGGGCCATGACTCTTGGTTTTCTGTTGACTAATTCCATCTCGTCTATTCCATGGTAATTATTAACATTCTCAATAAATGTGTTAACTCCGAGCTCCGGCTCTTAGATATCCGGGTCACTTAACCTGTGGGTTATTGTTTTGTCGATTGTTGGGGTGTCCCCTTGAGGTGCAAGGGACAGGGACTAATCTACAAAAAGGTAATAATATCCCAGGATTGTATGGGTGCATCTTTAGATCATCTGCGATTCTAGTTCTGCATTACATCCTCCCCCCCATAACTGTATTGAAAGAAAGGGCCTTTGCCTATTGACTGAGTTTCACTATCTAGGAATTATATAAGGAGAAGTTTCTTCTCTTCCTATTAGGACAGGAATCACTCAGGGGACACGAAATGGGGAAAAGAAAATTGCACACCACACCTCCTGGTTAAAGACTCTAGTGCATCCCTCATGAAATATTTGACAGGGGCGGTGGGAGCACTAGAAAAACAAATCTCGAATGTGGAGGAGGAGTTGAATAAAGAGTCGTCTGGCTCGATTGTTACTAGCATAATCAATCCTCCCTCGCAGGGACCACTCGATGTGGCTGTAAAAATAACTCCACATGAGACATTAAGTGATTTGCAAAATGGCTGTGTACAGTTAAGGAGCGATGAGAGATCTGTAATCGATCTGGAAGGGGCACCATTACCCCCTCATAAAAGAGTGTGTGTATCTAAGAAATCAGCCCTTACAGCATTGCCCCCACAGATTCATGAAGCTCCACAAATTCCCAAAAATGTTAAACCTAAGCACAGTACAATAACAGGAAAGGAGTCTACAGCTAATAACAGAGCAAAAGAATGTGCAAAAAGTCTAAATCATAAAGGCAAAAATAAAGGCCAAATTAGTTATGATATGGGCGGAATTACGAAATCTATCGCAGACTTAACTATCTTTATTAAAGATGCAATTGGCACCCTGGTGAATAGACTCGACTTAATTGAGTCTAGCCTGGCATCACTCTCAGGGCACCTAAAGGTTTTAAGCACACAACAATCCGAGGCAGGTAGGGGCAGGGGGTCAGATATAAAGTATAGCCAATCCTTACCAGACTGTGACTCCATCTATGGCAAGCAGATAAACAGTGGGGAATGAGCTAGTCGCTTTGGGGGATCGGGGCCTGAGAAGCCAAAATCCCTGAATATGCAAGTGCCAAGGTTGGCAACAGAGAGGGGGGTATTACCGAGTCAAATAGAATAAGTAGTAACAATTCCCTTCCTGTAGATAACTGCATTAGACTAGAAAGCAGAATGACTCATAACCAGGCTCATAGAAATATTCCCACTAGTTTGAACCTTCCACCTGCAGCAGCCCCGTATACACTGGTTTTGGCAAATGTGCTACCATCAAACGAGGGAGATAGGGAAAACTGGGTAACATTGAGGGACAAATCCCTATATTTTCTAGGAGCTAAGACAGGCTTGACACAAACTATGTTTAATTCTTTTAAAATGGTGAGATGTGTCAGGTGGGTAGGTCCCAGCAAAAAGATTTTTACAGAGGATTGTATTGTCTTATCCTTAGCCTCCCCTCCCTTAGTACAAGAATTTTTGGCCCGGTTAGGTTCAAGTAGGTTGATGGATAAAAGTGCTACCCCTAGGTTTTTTCTATCGGCCCAACATGGTTGACAATCATAATATAGCCCTGGCTGGTATCCCTCCTAATAATCATATAAGATACAACCTAGAAGTGCCAAATAGGTTTGGTCCGTTATACTCACTGAAGGATGTGGACTGACAAATGGTAGCCACTGTTGTCCAAAGTCTGCAATTAGCGAAATGCCTACAGCTCTCCAAAGTGCTGGCGAATGGGTTCCCGTGGTGGAATTAACAAATAATGAACCCCGGAGATTGTCTGAGGTTTCTCTAGTAACAGCTCAGTCCTCGTTTGCCCGCGATAGTATGAATGTAATGAACTGTTTGGTAAAGCATAAAACGGGTGATATTCCGATAAGAGGAATTGAAGCAAAATGCTTAAGTGACCAAGACGGCACAGAACAAACTTGTAATAGCTGGAAGCACTGATAGAAGGAAGGGCCAAGATGGGGAGGGGAGGGACACGGAGCCAAGGTTTCAATGTAAGTATGCCCAGGGGCGTGTGAGAATAGTCTATTGGAATATCTCTGGGCTTCAATCCAAGGTTAGCAACCCAGTTTGGATAGACTTTATTAAGAACTTTGACATTCTGTGCCTGCAGGAGTCCTGGCTGTTGGATGAACTGCATCTTGACGGTTTTAAAACATTCCATATACTTGCATGTCATTCAATTCACGGGAGGCATAAAGGGGGGATTTGTGTGTATATTTCAAATTTATTGTGATCACCTTCCACTAAGTATTAACATCATATTCCCCCAAAAGAGTACCCCCTCTGTAGTACAGAGTTTAGCCTGGACTCAAGGCTGCGTGCTGGAACGACAGAACGGATATTCATTACGTTGGGCCAAGAGTGATCCTGAGATCACAAATTTGAAAATAATGTTACAGGCCAAAATCCCAATAACTGAGTGTTTAAAAGAAGAGACCTACCATTCCGAGATACTGACTGCTTTTTCCCAAATTACAGGGATAATCCAAAAAATCCTGAATCGTTCATACAGGGAGCAACAAAATTTTAAAAAATGGTTGGTTTAATACGCACTGTACAAAAGCATATTCCCTATTAAAAGCTGCCTTACATAGATCGGTGAAGGACTACGATAAAATTAGGGGGCTTAGGAAGGCTTATAATTTAGCTAGAAATAAGCGAAAGAAGGATATTAAGGATCAGGCCTGGACTAACCTGTATGAAGCATCCTTACGGCGGGATTGCTCCCTCTTTTGGGAGGCAGTAAAGGCCCCCTTTTTCTCGTCTAGTGAGGGAGCAAGGATTGAGGTGGCAATAAGTGAAAACTCCTGGGTTGATTTCTTTTCCTCGGTGTATGGTACTGGGGCTAACGATATCAAACCAGTAAGCGAACAAACAGTACAGGGCGAGTATACACATTTTTTGCCAACTAATATCCACTTCACCCATGAGGAAGTATTAGTGGCCATAAGAGAGAGCAAAGGAGGTAAGGCTCCGGGCCCGGATGGAACTCCGATCGATCTGTATAAACACACGATTGAGCTTTGGTCTCCATCATTAACATGATTCCTTGAGGCCTGCTATGCCAAGGGTTTTATCAAACCTTGGTCGGAGTCCATAATCATTCCTATTTTCAAAAAAGGGGACCGGAAAAATCCTGCTTGTTACCAACCTTTTCCCTGCTAGACTCTCTTATGAAAGTTGCAGGAAGGGTCATATTGAATAGACTGCAACAATGGGCTGATGATAACAAGGTCTTAAGCCCGGTTCAATATGGGATTAGGGAGGGGAGGGGTACTGTCGAGCAGGTTTTATATTTTTCCATGCTACATGGGAAATATACCCAGGCTAAACGAGGCAATTTATTTGCGCTATTTGTAGACCTTACCGCAGCCTTTAATTGCGTAGATCATAACCGATTATGGCAGATTTTAGAGGGATTAGAGGTAGAGCAATCACTTATATCATTTTTGAGACAATTATATGCGGGGTCCTCCGCGAAGGTGAGGTATGGATTAAAGGGGAATGTACCAAGCCTTTTCACATGAGGAGGGGCGTGAGACAAGGCTGCGTTCCTGCCCCGTTCCTCTTCACTTTATATACCAACGAACTGGAGGAGGCACTGGTGGCCAGTGTGAGAGATTCCCCGCAAGTCAATAATAACCAGATTGTCTCTCTCTTATATGCAGATGATGCAGTCTTAATGGCCAGAACCCAGCTTGGTTTACAGATGGCCCTAAGCACTTACATTGACTTCATGGACAATAGGGGGTTGAAGCTCAGTGTTAAGAAAACATTTGTCATGTCTTGTGGTAAGAGTAGATCTTGTACCCTATTAGCTGGAAAAGATAAAATCGAACCCATAAAAACATTCTCCTATCTTGGCATCTTATTGGAGGACTCAGGTTCTTGGGGTCCAGCTATAAAGAATAGGGCCCTTTTATTCAAGAGGTCGACGGTGGCAGTAATGATTTTTGCTAAAAAGATGGGCAAGAGGCCGCCGGAGATTTTATTGAAAATATACCAGGCTAAGTATATATGGAGCAGGGGTCTGGGGGTTTCAGGATGTTTTACCTATACAAGTGGTAGAGAATGCTTTTTTAAGATTTATTTTAGCTATTCCCCAAAGTGCATCTGTTTTTAATTGTCATAGCGAACTAGGGATTCGCTATATTACTGATGTTATTAAAAAGCAACCCATGCTATTATGGCATAGAGCCTGGACCTCACCCGATTTAGGATTAAACCAAGACATAATTAAAGACTCCATGGGTCTGGCTCAGGCTAGAAACATTCCATGGTTGAACTACATCTGTAAGCTATCGAAAGATCTGGGCAGCCTGAGTTTTATAATAACCCTGATTCCTTACTCTCCATATCCAGAAAATACCCTAAAGCATTGTGTCTGAATCATTTTGAGTTGTTAAGATTGGGGCTTGAGCTAAATAAAAAAACTGTGACTCAGCATCACCTTAACCTGGTCACTACCTCCATTCAACCCTATTTAGTGTGATGTTTAAGGGGATATGATTGATATATTTTGACCAGGTTTACATTTGATTGTTTTTTTCGCGTGATTACGTTCCCCAATATTATCGACTGGTCCAGACAGCTTAGTAAATGTCCATGTGATAATTTAGTATAAACTTAACTCAGTGCCACAGAAAAAACTTTTTTTTCTAAAACCAAACGGGGTTTCACACGACCGTAGAACACAAGAAGTTGTGGGATCTGATTCTTGCTCCTGGAACGGAGTTTTCAAGTTAGCAAAACGCGCATTACATTTCTTGTGAACTTTCTGCCCAATACAAACTTGAAACTTAGATATTTTTCTCTCCTTGCATGTTTTTTGAATTCCAGTCACTCCTCTTTCAGTGAGTTCAGATACATCATCATCTTCTTGAAACACCACATCACAAATTAAACAATTTTCTCCGTCCATTTTCACTGTATCTCACAACACCTCCAAGAACCTGTAACACATAAATGAAACATTTTTGATTAACAAAAAAACAAACAATAACAACAAAGTTACAAAACAAAACACAAACAGTAGCAAACTTTTTATTTCAAAAGTTAATTGTAATATTTACGTTCCTTCACACTTTGGCATATAAGTCAACGAAAAAATTATACAAACTTTGTCTAGCTGACATATTCCACGATTATTTGATATTATGGTCATCAGAAACAATTTTTGATGTTATTTTTGACTTTCCCTTCCCTAAAAACCTATAAAATGATACCACACATGGGCATATAAACAGTTATACCCTATATCTTAAATAATGGGCAGCCATTTTGAAAAATCCACCATATTGGATTAACGCGCCATGATAGAGTGGTAGACTTTTCACCATCGTTTTCTACGGAAAATTTTCAATAAGAATCCACTCTGGGGCCAACCAAAGAGCAAATCCAGAACGACGTGCACCCTACCGCCCTCCCCGTGTGATGCCTTTGCAACTGCAAGAATTAGGGGATCCATTGCAGTTAGAGGAAGTGCGAGCGGCGATTCACCAAGTGGTTCACAACAAAGTATGGGCACTGACGAGTTCCCAGTGGAACTTTACTCCACCTATGGTGCGACCCTCATCCCCAAACTGCTCAAGGTGTATCAGGAGGCTCACAAGGAGGGAATACTACTAACATTCCTTTGCAAGGCTCTTATTGTTGTACTTAGTAAGTCTGGCAGAGAACCCCTGAAGGTCAGTTCATATTGCGCACTGTCAATGATTATAAGGTCTTAAGTAAGGGGTCCCACCATTGTGCTGCCGCTAATTGCCTGTGCTGCCCTGCCCTGCTTGCCGCCTGAACAGTCCGCGGGACTGCATCGCTCCCATCATCACGCCGGGTGCCGGGGACTCTAATTCCCAGAGTCCCCCATGGCGCCCAAAATCCAGCATCCTCAATCAGCGCCAGGAGGTGCTTTAAATTTATTGCAGGACTCCCGCAGCGCAGGTCCCACCATTGTGCTGCCGCTACTTGCCTGTGCTGCCCTGCCGTTCTTGCCGCCTGAACAGTCCGCGGGACTGCATCGCTCCCATCATCACGCCGGGTGCCGGGGACTCTAATTCCCAGAGTCCCCTGTAGCGCCCAATACCAGCATCATCAATCAACGCCAGGTGGCGCTTTAAATTTGTTGCAGGACTCCCGCAGCGCAGGTCCCACCATTGTGCTGCCGCTACTTGCCTGTGCAGCCCCGCAGTGCTTGCCGCCTGAACAGTCCGCGGGACTGCAACACTCCCATCATCGCGCCGGGTGCCGGGGACTCTAATTCCCAGAGTCCCCCGTGGCGCCCAACACCAGCATCATCAATCAGCGCCAGGAGGCGCTTTAAATTTGTTGCGGGACTCCCACAGCGCGAGACGCGCATGGGTGTGCACGGCCGATGCCCGGGCCAAGGGTGGTCCCGTCTTCGGCCAGAAGAGGCTGGGCCATGACTCTTGGTTTTCTGTTGACTAATTCCATCTCGTCTATTCCATGGTAATTATTGACATTCTCAATAAATGTGTTAACTCCGAGCTCCGGCTGTTAGATATCCGGGTCACTTAACCTGTGGGTTATTGTTTTGTCGATTGTTGGGGTGTCCCCTTGAGGTGCAAGGGACAGGGACTAATCTACAAAAAGGTAATAATATCCCAGGATTGTATGGGTGCCTCTTTAGATCATCTGCGATTCTAGTTATGCATTACATCCTCCCCCCCATAACTGTATTGAAAGAAAGGGCCTTTGCCTATTGACTGAGTTTCACTATCTAGGAATTATATAAGGAGAAGTTTCTTCTCTTCCTATTAGGACAGGAATCACTCAGGGGACACGAAATGGGGAAAAGAAAATTGCACACCACACCTCCTGGCCAAAAAATAAACAAGGTTAAAGACTCTAGTGCATCCCTCATGAAATATTTGACAGGGGCGGTGGGAGCACTAGAAAAACAAATCTCGAATGTGGAGGAGGAGTTGAATAAAGAGTCGTCTGGCTCGATTGTTACTAGCATAATCAATCCTCCCTCGCAGGGACCACTCGATGTGGCTGTAAAAATAACTCCACATGAGACATTAAGTGATTTGCAAAATGGCTGTGTACAGTTAAGGAGCGATGAGAGATCTGTAATCGATCTGGAAGGGGCACCATTACCCCCTCATAAAAGAGTGTGTGTATCTAAGAAATCAGCCCTTACAGCATTGCCCCCACAGATTCATGAATCTCCACAAATTCCCAAAAATGTTAAACCTAAGCACAGTACAATAACAGGAAAGGAGTCTACAGCTAATAACAGAGCAAAAGAATGTGCAAAAAGTCTAAATCATAAAGGCAAAAATAAAGGCCAAATTAGTTATGATATGGGCGGAATTACGAAATCTATCGCAGACTTAACTATCTTTATTAAAGATGCAATTGGCACCCTGGTGAATAGACTCGACTTAATTGAGTCTAGCCTGGCATCACTCTCAGGGCACCTAAAGGTTTTAAGCACACAACAATCCGAGGCAGGTAGGGGCAGGGGGTCAGATATAAAGTATAGCCAATCCTTACCAGACTGTGACTCCATCTATGGCAAGCAGATAAACAGTGGGGAATGAGCTAGTCGCTTTGGGGGATCGGGGCCTGAGAAGCCAAAATCCCTGAATGTGCAAATGCCAAGGTTGGCAACAGAGAGGGGGGTATTACCGAGTCAAATAGAATAAGTAGTAACAATTCCCTTCCTGTAGATAACTGCATTAGACTAGAAAGCAGAATGACTCATAACCAGGCTCATAGAAATATTCCCACTAGTTTGAACCTTCCACCTGCAGCAGCCCCGTATACACTGGTTTTGGCAAATGTGCCACCATCAAACGAGGGAGATAGGGAAAACTGGGTAACATTGAGGGACAAATCCCTATATTTTCTAGGAGCTAAGACGGGCTTGACACAAACTATGTTTAATTCTTTTAAAATGGTGAGATGTGTCAGGTGGGTAGGTCCCAGCAAAAAGATTTTTACAGAGGATTGTATTGTCTTATCCTTAGGCTCCCCTCCCTTAGTACAAGAATTTTTGGCCCGGTTAGGTTCAAGTAGGTTGATGGATAAAAGTGCTACCCCTAGATTTTTTCTATCGGCCCAACATGGTTGACAATCATAATATAGCCCTGGCTGGTATCCCTCCTAATAATCATATAAGATACAACCTAGAAGTGCCAAATAGGTTTGGTCCGTTATACTCACTGAAGGATGTGGACTGACAAATGGTAGCCACTGTTGTCCAAAGTCTGCAATTAGCGAAATGCCTACAGCTCTCCAAAGTGCTGGCGAATGGGTTCCCGTGGTGGAATTAACAAATAATGAACCCCGGAGATTGTCTGAGGTTTCTCTAGTAACAGCTCAGTCCTCGTTTGCCCGCGATAGTATGAATGTAATGAACTGTTTGGTAAAGCATAAAACGGGTGATATTCCGATAAGAGGAATTGAAGCAAAATGCTTAAGTGACCAAGACGGCACAGAACAAACTTGTAATAGCTGGAAGCACTGATAGAAGGAAGGGCCAAGATGGGGAGGGGAGGGACACGGAGCCAAGGTTTCAATGTAAGTATGCCCAGGGGCGTGTGAGAATAGTCTATTGGAATATCTCTGGGCTTCAATCCAAGGTTAGCAACCCAGTTTGGATAGACTTTATTAAGAACTTTGACATTCTGTGCCTGCAGGAGTCCTGGCTGTTGGATGAACTGCATCTTGACGGTTTTAAAACATTCCATATACTTGCATGTCATTCAATTCACGGGAGGCATAAAGGGGGGATTTGTGTGTATATTTCAAATTTATTGTGATCACCTTCCACTAAGTATTAACATCATATTCCCCCAAAAGAGTACCCCCTCTGTAGTACAGAGTTTAGCCTGGACTCAAGGCTGCGTGCTGGAACGACAGAACGGATATTCATTACGTTGGGCCAAGAGTGATCCTGAGATCACAAATTTGAAAATAATGTTACAGGCCAAAATCCCAATAACTGAGTGTTTAAAAGAAGAGACCTACCATTCCGAGATACTGACTGCTTTTTCCCAAATTACAGGGATAATCCAAAAAATCCTGAATCGTTCATACAGGGAGCAACAAAATTTTTAAAAATGGTTGGTTTAATACGCACTGTACAAAAGCATATTCCCTATTAAAAGCTGCCTTACATAGATCAGTGAAGGACTACGATAAAATTAGGGGGCTTAGGAAGGCTTATAATTTAGCTAGAAATAAGCGAAAGAAGGATATTAAGGATCAGGCCTGGACTAACCTGTATGAAGCATCCTTACGGCGGGATTGCTCCCTCTTTTGGGAGGCAGTGAAGGCCCCCTTTTTCTCGTCTAGTGAGGGAGCAAGGATTGAGGTGGCAATAAGTGAAAACTCCTGGGTTGATTTCTTTTCCTCGGTGTATGGTACTGGGGCTAACGATATCAAACCAGTAAGCGAACAAACAGTACAGGGCGAGTATACACATTTTTTGCCAACTAATATCCACTTCACCCATGAGGAAGTATTAGTGGCCATAAGAGAGAGCAAAGGAGGTAAGGCTCCGGGCCCGGATGGAACTCCGATCGATCTGTATAAACACACGATTGAGCTTTGGTCTCCATCATTAACATGATTCCTTGAGGCCTGCTATGCCAAGGGTTTTATCAAACCTTGGTCGGAGTCCATAATCATTCCTATTTTCAAAAAAGGGGACCGGAAAAATCCTGCTTGTTACCAACCTTTTCCCTGCTAGACTCTCTTATGAAAGTTGCAGGAAGGGTCATATTGAATAGACTGCAACAATGGGCTGATGATAACAAGGTCTTAAGCCCGGTTCAATATGGATTAGGGAGGGGAGGGGTACTGTCGAGCAGGTTTTATATTTTTCCATGCTACATGGGAAATATACCCAGGCTAAGCGAGGCAATTTATTTGCGCTATTTGTAGACCTTACCGCAGCCTTTAATTGCGTAGATCATAACCGATTATGGCAGATTTTAGAGGGATTAGAGGTAGAGCAATCACTTATATCATTTTTGAGACAATTATATGCGGGGTCCTCCGCGAAGGTGAGGTATGGATTAAAGGGGAATGTACCAAGCCTTTTCACATGAGGAGGGGCGTGAGACAAGGCTGCGTTCCTGCCCCGTTCCTCTTCACTTTATATACTAACGAACTGGAGGAGGCACTGGTGGCCAGTGTGAGAGATTCCCCGCAAGTCAATAATAACCAGATTGTCTCTCTCTTATATGCAGATGATGCAGTCTTAATGGCCAGAACCCAGCTTGGTTTACAGATGGCCCTAAGCACTTACATTGACTTCATGGACAATAGGGGGTTGAAGCTCAGTGTTAAGAAAACATTTGTCATGTCTTGTGGTAAGAGTAGATCTTGTACCCTATTAGCTGGAAAAGATAAAATCGAACCCATAAAAACATTCTCCTATCTTGGCATCTTATTGGAGGACTCCAGGTCCAGCTATAAAGAATAGGGCCCTTTTATTCAAGAGGTCGACGGTGGCAGTAATGATTTTTGCTAAAAAGATGGGCAAGAGGCCGCCGGAGATTTTATTGAAAATATACCAGGCTAAGTATACATGGAGCAGGGGTCTGGGGGTTTCAGGATGTTTTACCTATACAAGTGGTAGAGAATGCTTTTTTAAGATTTATTTTAGCTATTCCCCAAAGTGCATCTGTTTTTAATTGTCATAGCGAACTAGGGATTCGCTATATTACTGATGTTATTAAAAAGCAACCCATGCTATTATGGCATAGAGCCTGGACCTCACCCGATTTAGGATTAAACCAAGACATAATTAAAGACTCCATGGGTCTGGCTCAGGCTAGAAACATTCCATGGTTGAACTACATCTGTAAGCTATCGAAAGATCTGGGCAGCCTGAGTTTTATAATAACCCTGATTCCTTACTCTCCATATCCAGAAAATACCCTAAAGCATTGTGTCTGAATCATTTTGAGTTGTTAAGATTGGGGCTTGAGCTAAATAAAAAAACTGTGACTCAGCATCACCTTAACCTGGTCACTACCTCCATTCAACCCTATTTAGTGTGATGTTTAAGGGGATATGATTGATATATTTTGACCAGGTTTACATTTGATTGTTTTTTTCGCGTGATTACGTTCCCCAATATTAACGACTGGTCCAGACAGCTTAGTAAATGTCCATGTGATAATTTAGTATAAACTTAACTCAGTGCCACAGAAAAAACTTTTTTTTCTAAAACCAAACGGGGTTTCACACGACCGTAGAACACAAGAAGTTGTGGGATCTGATTCTTGCTCCTGGAATGGAGTTTTCAAGTTAGCAAAACGCGCATTACATTTCTTGTGAACTTTCTGCCCAATACAAACTTGAAACTTAGATATTTTTCTCTCCTTGCATGTTTTTTGAATTCCAGTCACTCCTCTTTCAGTGAGTTCAGATACATCATCATCTTCTTGAAACACCACATCACAAATTAAAAAATGTTCTCCGTCCATTTTCACTGTATCTCACAACACCTCCAAGAACCTGTAACACATAAATGAAACATTTTTGATTAACAAAAAAACAAACAATAACAACAAAGTTACAAAACAAAACACAAACAGTAGCAAACTTTTTATTTCAAAAGTTAATTGTAATATTTACGTTCCTTCACACTTTGGCATATAAGTCAACGAAAAAATTATACAAACTTTGTCTAGCTGACATATTCCACGATTATTTGATATTATGGTCATCAGAAACAATTTTTGATGTTATTTTTGACTTTCCCTTCCCTAAAAACCTATAAAATGATACCACACATGGGCATATAAACAGTTATACCCTATATCTTAAATAATGGGCAGCCATTTTGAAAAATCCACCATATTGGATTAACGCGCCATGATAGAGTGGTAGACTTTTCACCATCGTTTTCTACGGAAAATTTTCAATAAGAATCCACTCTGGGGTCAACCAAAGAGCAAATCCAGAACGACGTGCACCCTACCGCCCTCCCCGTGTGATGCCTTTGCAACTGCAAGAATTAGGGGATCCATTGCAGTTAGAGGAAGTGCGAGCGGCGATTCACCAAGTGGTTCACAACAAAGTATGGGCACTGACGAGTTCCCAGTGGAACTTTACTCCACCTATGGTGCGACCCTCATCCCCAAACTGCTCAAGGTGTATCAGGAGGCGCACAAGGAGGGAATACTACTAACATTCCTTTGCAAGGCTCTTATTGTTGTACTTAGTAAGTCTGGCAGAGAACCCCTGAAGGTCAGTTCATATTGCGCACTGTCAATGATTATAAGGTCTTAAGTAAGGGGTCCCACCATTGTGCTGCCGCTAATTGCCTGTGCTGCCCTGCCCTGCTTGCCGCCTGAACAGTCCGCGGGACTGCATCGCTCCCATCATCACGCCGGGTGCCGGGGACTCTAATTCCCAGAGTCCCCCATGGCGCCCAAAATCCAGCATCCTCAATCAGCGCCAGGAGGTGCTTTAAATTTATTGCAGGACTCCCGCAGCGCAGGTCCCACCATTGTGCTGCAGCTACTTGCCTGTGCTGCCCTGCCGTTCTTGCCGCCTGAACAGTCCGCGGGACTGCATCGCTCCCATCATCACGCCGGGTGCCGGGGACTCTAATTCCCAGAGTCCCCTGTAGCGCCCAATACCAGCATCATCAATCAACGCCAGGTGGCGCTTTAAATTTGTTGCAGGACTCCCGCAGCGCGGGTCCCACCATTGTGCTGCCGCTACTTGCCTGTGCAGCCCCGCAGTGCTTGCCGCCTGAACAGTCCGCGGGACTGCAACACTCCCATCATCGCGCCGGGTGCCGGGGACTCTAATTCCCAGAGTCCCCCGTGGCGCCCAACACCAGCATCATCAATCAGCGCCAGGAGGCGCTTTAAATTTGTTGCGGGACTCCCACAGCGCGAGACGCGCATGGGTGTGCACGGCCGATGCCCGGGCCAAGGGTGGTCCCGTCTTCGGCCAGAAGAGGCTGGGCTGGGCCATGACTCTTGGTTTTCTGTTGACTAATTCCATCTCGTCTATTCCATGGTAATTATTGACATTCTCAATAAATGTGTTAACTCCGAGCTCCGGCTCTTAGATATCCGGGTCACTTAACCTGTGGGTTATTGTTTTGTCGATTGTTGGGGTGTCCCCTTGAGGTGCAAGGGACAGGGACTAATCTACAAAAAGGTAATAATATCCCAGGATTGTATGGGTGCATCTTTAGATCATCTGCGATTCTAGTTCTGCATTACATCCTCCCCCCCATAACTGTATTGAAAGAAAGGGCCTTTGCCTATTGACTGAGTTTCACTATCTAGGAATTATATAAGGAGAAGTTTCTTCTCTTCCTATTAGGACAGGAATCACTCAGGGGACACGAAATGGGGAAAAGAAAATTGCACACCACACCTCCTGGCCAAAAAATAAACAAGGTTAAAGACTCTAGTGCATCCCTCATGAAATATTTGACAGGGGCGGTGGGAGCACTAGAAAAACAAATCTCGAATGTGGAGGAGGAGTTGAATAAAGAGTCGTCTGGCTCGATTGTTACTAGCATAATCAATCCTCCCTCGCAGGGACCACTCGATGTGGCTGTAAAAATAACTCCACATGAGACATTAAGTGATTTGCAAAATGGCTGTGTACAGTTAAGGAGCGATGAGAGATCTGTAATCGATCTGGAAGGGGCACCATTACCCCCTCATAAAAGAGTGTGTGTATCTAAGAAATCAGCCCTTACAGCATTGCCCCCACAGATTCATGAATCTCCACAAATTCCCAAAAATGTTAAACCTAAGCACAGTACAATAACAGGAAAGGAGTCTACAGCTAATAACAGAGCAAAAGAATGTGCAAAAAGTCTAAATCATAAAGGCAAAAATAAAGGCCAAATTAGTTATGATATGGGCGGAATTACGAAATCTATCGCAGACTTAACTATCTTTATTAAAGATGCAATTGGCACCCTGGTGAATAGACTCGACTTAATTGAGTCTAGCCTGGCATCACTCTCAGGGCACCTAAAGGTTTTAAGCACACAACAATCCGAGGCAGGTAGGGGCAGGGGGTCAGATATAAAGTATAGCCAATCCTTACCAGACTGTGACTCCATCTATGGCAAGCAGATAAACAGTGGGGAATGAGCTAGTCGCTTTGGGGGATCGGGGCCTGAGAAGCCAAAATCCCTGAATGTGCAAGTGCCAAGGTTGGCAACAGAGAGGGGGGTATTACCGAGTCAAATAGAATAAGTAGTAACAATTCCCTTCCTGTAGATAACTGCATTAGACTAGAAAGCAGAATGACTCATAACCAGGCTCATTGAAATATTCCCACTAGTTTGAACCTTCCACCTGCAGCAGCCCCGTATACACTGGTTTTGGCAAATGTGCTACCATCAAACGAGGGAGATAGGGAAAACTGGGTAACATTGAGGGACAAATCCCTATATTTTCTAGGAGCTAAGACGGGCTTGACACAAACTATGTTTAATTCTTTTAAAATGGTGAGATGTGTCAGGTGGGTAGGTCCCAGCAAAAAGATTTTTACAGAGGATTGTATTGTCTTATCCTTAGGCTCCCCTCCCTTAGTACAAGAATTTTTGGCCCGGTTAGGTTCAAGTAGGTTGATGGATAAAAGTGCTACCCCTAGATTTTTTCTATCGGCCCAACATGGTTGACAATCATAATATAGCCCTGGCTGGTATCCCTCCTAATAATCATATAAGATACAACCTAGAAGTGCCAAATAGGTTTGGTCCGTTATACTCACTGAAGGATGTGGACTGACAAATGGTAGCCACTGTTGTCCAAAGTCTGCAATTAGCGAAATGCCTACAGCTCTCCAAAGTGCTGGCGAATGGGTTCCCGTGGTGGAATTAACAAATAATGAACCCCGGAGATTGTCTGAGGTTTCTCTAGTAACAGCTCAGTCCTCGTTTGCCCGCGATAGTATGAATGTAATGAACTGTTTGGTAAAGCATAAAACGGGTGATATTCCGATAAGAGGAATTGAAGCAAAATGCTTAAGTGACCAAGACGGCACAGAACAAACTTGTAATAGCTGGAAGCACTGATAGAAGGAAGGGCCAAGATGGGGAGGGGAGGGACACGGAGCCAAGGTTTCAATGTAAGTATGCCCAGGGGCGTGTGAGAATAGTCTATTGGAATATCTCTGGGCTTCAATCCAAGGTTAGCAACCCAGTTTGGATAGACTTTATTAAGAACTTTGACATTCTGTGCCTGCAGGAGTCCTGGCTGTTGGATGAACTGCATCTTGACGGTTTTAAAACATTCCATATACTTGCATGTCATTCAATTCACGGGAGGCATAAAGGGGGGATTTGTGTGTATATTTCAAATTTATTGTGATCACCTTCCACTAAGTATTAACATCATATTCCCCCAAAAGAGTACCCCCTCTGTAGTACAGAGTTTAGCCTGGACTCAAGGCTGCGTGCTGGAACGACAGAACGGATATTCATTACGTTGGGCCAAGAGTGATCCTGAGATCACAAATTTGAAAATAATGTTACAGGCCAAAATCCCAATAACTGAGTGTTTAAAAGAAGAGACCTACCATTCCGAGATACTGACTGCTTTTTCCCAAATTACAGGGATAATCCAAAAAATCCTGAATCGTTCATACAGGGAGCAACAAAATTAAAAAAAATGGTTGGTTTAATACGCACTGTACAAAAGCATATTCCCTATTAAAAGCTGCCTTACATAGATCGGTGAAGGACTACGATAAAATTAGGGGGCTTAGGAAGGCTTATAATTTAGCTAGAAATAAGCGAAAGAAGGATATTAAGGATCAGGCCTGGACTAACCTGTATGAAGCATCCTTACGGCGGGATTGCTCCCTCTTTTGGGAGGCAGTGAAGGCCCCCTTTTTCTCGTCTAGTGAGGGAGCAAGGATTGAGGTGGCAATAAGTGAAAACTCCTGGGTTGATTTCTTTTCCTCGGTGTATGGTACTGGGGCTAACGATATCAAACCAGTAAGCGAACAAACAGTACAGGGCGAGTATACACATTTTTTGCCAACTAATATCCACTTCACCCATGAGGAAGTATTAGTGGCCATAAGAGAGAGCAAAGGAGGTAAGGCTCCGGGCCCGGATGGAACTCCGATCGATCTGTATAAACACACGATTGAGCTTTGGTCTCCATCATTAACATGATTCCTTGAGGCCTGCTATGCCAAGGGTTTTATCAAACCTTGGTCGGAGTCCATAATCATTCCTATTTTCAAAAGAGGGGACCGGAAAAATCCTGCTTGTTACCAACCTTTTCCCTGCTAGACTCTCTTATGAAAGTTGCAGGAAGGGTCATATTGAATAGACTGCAACAATGGGCTGATGATAACAAGGTCTTAAGCCCGGTTCAATATGGATTAGGGAGGGGAGGGGTACTGTCGAGCAGGTTTTATATTTTTCCATGCTACATGGGAAATATACCCAGGCTAAGCGAGGCAATTTATTTGCGCTATTTGTAGACCTTACCGCAGCCTTTAATTGCGTAGATCATAACCGATTATGGCAGATTTTAGAGGGATTAGAGGTAGAGCAATCACTTATATCATTTTTGAGACAATTATATGCGGGGTCCTCCGCGAAGGTGAGGTATGGATTAAAGGGGAATGTACCAAGCCTTTTCACATGAGGAGGGGCGTGAGACAAGGCTGCGTTCCTGCCCCGTTCCTCTTCACTTTATATACTAACGAACTGGAGGAGGCACTGGTGGCCAGTGTGAGAGATTCCCCGCAAGTCAATAATAACCAGATTGTCTCTCTCTTATATGCAGATGATGCAGTCTTAATGGCCAGAACCCAGCTTGGTTTACAGATGGCCCTAAGCACTTACATTGACTTCATGGACAATAGGGGGTTGAAGCTCAGTGTTAAGAAAACATTCGTCATGTCTTGTGGTAAGAGTAGATCTTGTACCCTATTAGCTGGAAAAGATAAAATCGAACCCATAAAAACATTCTCCTATCTTGGCATCTTATTGGAGGACTCCAGGTCCAGCTATAAAGAATAGGGCCCTTTTATTCAAGAGGTCGACGGTGGCAGTAATGATTTTTGCTAAAAAGATGGGCAAGAGGCCGCCGGAGATTTTATTGAAAATATACCAGGCTAAGTATATATGGAGCAGGGGTCTGGGGGTTTCAGGATGTTTTACCTATACAAGTGGTAGAGAATGCTTTTTTAAGATGTATTTTAGCTATTCCCCAAAGTGCATCTGTTTTTAATTGTCATAGCGAACTAGGGATTCGCTATATTACTGATGTTATTAAAAAGCAACCCATGCTATTATGGCATAGAGCCTGGACCTCACCCGATTTAGGATTAAACCAAGACATAATTAAAGACTCCATGGGTCTGGCTCAGGCTAGAAACATTCCATGGTTGAACTACATCTGTAAGCTATCGAAAGATCTGGGCAGCCTGAGTTTTATAATAACCCTGATTCCTTACTCTCCATATCCAGAAAATACCCTAAAGCATTGTGTCTGAATCATTTTGAGTTGTTAAGATTGGGGCTTGAGCTAAATAAAAAAACTGTGACTCAGCATCACCTTAACCTGGTCACTACCTCCATTCAACCCTATTTAGTGTGATGTTTAAGGGGATATGATTGATATATTTTGACCAGGTTTACATTTGATTGTTTTTTTCGCGTGATTACGTTCCCCAATATTAACGACTGGTCCAGACAGCTTAGTAAATGTCCATGTGATAATTTAGTATAAACTTAACTCAGTGCCACAGAAAAAACTTTTTTTTCTAAAGCCAAACGGGGTTTCACACGACTGTAGAACACAAGAAGTTGTGGGATCTGATTCTTGCTCCTGGAACGGAGTTTTCAAGTTAGCAAAACGCGCATTACATTTCTTGTGAACTTTCTGCCCAATACAAACTTGAAACTTAGATATTTTTCTCTCCTTGCATGTTTTTTGAATTCCAGTCACTCCTCTTTCAGTGAGTTCAGATACATCATCATCTTCTTGAAACACCACATCACAAATTAAACAATTTTCTCCGTCCATTTTCACTGTATCTCACAACAACTCCAAGAACCTGTAACACATAAATGAAACATTTTTGATTAACAAAAAAACAAACAATAACAACAAAGTTACAAAACAAAACACAAACAGTAGCAAACTTTTTATTTCAAAAGTTAATTGTAATATTTACGTTCCTTCACACTTTGGCATATAAGTCAACGAAAAAATTATACAAACTTTGTCTAGCTGACATATTCCACGATTATTTGATATTATGGTCATCAGAAACAATTTTTGATGTTATTTTTGACTTTCCCTTCCCTAAAAACCTATAAAATGATACCACACATGGGCATATAAACAGTTATACCCTATATCTTAAATAATGGGCAGCCATTTTGAAAAATCCACCATATTGGATTAACGCGCCATGATAGAGTGGTAGACTTTTCACCATCGTTTTCTACGGAAAATTTTCAATAAGAATCCACTCACAGTAATTGTATTGCAATTAGTTCTAGGTTAGCCCATTTTTTTAACTAATTTGACTAGACTACAGAGAAAGGACTGGACTGAACTTTCTGCACCTTCCTTGTTTCAGTTTCTGGAACAGCTTGAGGTAGAGCTTGCCCCCTGTTCAAGAAGTCTCAGGAACAGCAAATACTTCAAGTTCATCTGCTACCAGCACTGTGTGTTTTGTACTGCAGTAGAAGAAAAAGCAACCCGATGCCGTCAACAAAGCCGCTGCCTTCTCCTTGTACTGAAAGCATGGCAGAGGGCACTGCTGTACTTCGCACCACCACTCTGGTTTTACTGATGCAGCCACTTAGCCGCCTTGCTTCACACCGCCGCCCTGGTATCCCAACGATGCCGCCCCATAGGAATGTAGATGCTGCTGCTGCTTGCACCGGGGTTTGAGGGCACCCCCTAAGTTACACTGTGCACCACTCCATCCCACACTGTATCCTTGGCCTAAAAACACTGGCGCCATCGACTCGGGTTCGTCAGCCGACAACAGCTCTTCAGCAAAGATGACATCCGCTGCTTGCACCGTGACCTGCCAGCACCCTGACGAGCACCGCTCTGGTATCCCGACGATGCCACTCCACAGCGATATAGATGCTGCTGCTAGCACCGGGGTTTGAAGCACCGACTCGTAAGCTATAATGTGTACCACCCTGTCCCACACTGCAGCCTTGGCCTAACAACACCGGCGCCATCGACTTGGGTTCGTCAGGCGACAACAGCTCTTTAGCAACGATGACATCCGCTGCTTGCACCGTCACCTGCCTGCACTGTGACGAGCTCCGCACCACTTCTCACCGCAGCCCTGGTCTCACCGATGCCGATGGATGACCACCACCGAGTCGCTGCCTGCATGCTACCTGAGGGCACTGCATGCCCTACTGCTGCACTGCACACCGCAGCACCGCCACCCACGGAAACCGGCGCTACCGACTTCAACCGCACGGAGTTCGATCCTCAACATATGTGACTTCAAGGGCCCGATGATTCCTGCACCAACCTCCGGAACCGACGCCTGCTGACCTCGGCTCTTCGGAGCTCACTGCTAGATCCCCGGCATCCTGCATTTCTAATGAGACTGTTTTGTGGTTCTTCCCGACACCATAGCTCGCCCATGATGCTTTGGTTGGCCAGAACTGTTTGAATTTGTTGTACACAATGTCGTGATAGCCCTGGACGGAGCAATCTACTTCAAGGAGCTGTATTTCAAGTCTACTTTTGCTTATTGATATTTTTAAGAACTGTATGGTGACTTTTTATCGGTTTTGGTCTTGTTTCCACAGATGAAATATTGGATATTTTTCTTAAACTGATGTGGTGTCCTTTTGTAGTATTTTCACTGTATTACTGTATGTTATGTGCAAATGCTTTACACACAGCCTCTGAGATAAACCTGACTGATCATGCCAAGCTACCAAGGGGATGAGCAGGGGTTATTTAATAAGTGTATCCCTCCTTGTCCTGACTAGGAAGAATGGTCCCTTACTTGCACAGGGTAACAACCCGCCATTTCTAACAGATAACCTAGGGTGGTCCTACCTGTTGGTATTGGAGGACCTGGGGATTGGACCTCTGTTTCTCAGATGGATCACGCTGCTTTACACAGCCTCGGAGGCCAGAGTGAGAACAGGACAACAAGTCTTGTGCCAGATTGGGATCGGGTGGGGTACCCAGCAGGCTTGCTTCCTCTCACCTATAATTTTTGCCCTGGCAATGGAACCCCCAGCCAATCTCCTCCGGGCTCAGAGCCTATAATGGGGTGTGGCGGTAGGGGTAAACTGTCATATTGTTGCACTGTACACTGATGAGGCCCTTATATATATTTGTGACCGCTGGCGGGTGCTACCGGTCTTGTTTTTGTGCTGCTGGAGCTTTTTGGAGAGATGACGGGCCTCAGCATAATCTGGGGGAATTCTTACCAGTTTCCCTTGCAGTGTGTATGGCAGGCAGAGGGGGAGAGACTAGAGGCCTGGAAACTGCCTTGGTGTCTTGAGACCTGCTATCTCGGGAACAACGTCGAGCACTCAGAAAAAGACTTCCTGGACGGTTATCTCAGCAGAGATCTGTTGGTTGTATGTCAGTCTCTAACTTTCTAAATGCACCTTCACCTATCTCCAATAGGATGTTGGAGAACCGGGTTTTTATGGACCCAGTGGTGCCAGGGGAACAACACCTGAAATCTCCTAGATTCGCCTGTCTCAGAGTTACAGAAACGTGGCAACTTCTTGTTGACGTCAAAGTTCAAATTTATTGGCTGCAACCAGTAACAGAGGTCCACGAAGTACAGTGGCTGTATATTCATAGGACACTGCTCAAATTTACAAAGCCAGTCAACCCTTTTTATACAGTAAACCGATCCCATGTGTACAATAAACATTGCACGACAAGCCCACATTCCATTGTCCAACCCACCATCACGTATTGCATGGAAAACCCACGTTTCATCGTCCAGCCCACCATAAATGACTTGGCAAAAACCCAACACTCTTCATCATATTGTTGGTCGGACCCCTAATAAAAACGGGCACCTCCTCATCGTAATGCAGGTCATAAAGCAGGGAGCAGAGACAGGTGTGTGTAAGATTAGACATAGTTGTGTGCAATAAAGGGTTTTATGGTGGGTTGTGCCTTGATCTCAATCTCGGTCGGCCACTGGGAAATGAACTGGACGAACAGGGCTGGCTCTGGGCAACGGAGTCAGCTTGCCCAGGTCACACAGAAGTCAGCTGAAGGTGTACGTGTCCCAAAGACTTGTTCGGCCTTAGTCATCGGCCTATGTGAAGGCAACCACAAAATGGCTGCCGTACACAAAATGGAACCCGAGGGTTCAGAACGGAATCTTTGGTTTTATGGTGGTCTCGTCACTCGAATGCGACGGAAATACTCGTATATAGTATACTGGTCATTCTCGGTCTATTGATACCAAAATCATCATGATTCGACGATGTTTATGGCACGGGTCCAGAATTCACGGAACCACAGACCCTCCATTTGCCCTTACATAGGCAATAACCTATACTCACGCTAATCTGAGTCCAGGTCTATATTCATAAAATCATTGAGATGTTGCTGTAGCATCATCCTATTACTTAGCTCATCCCTCGATACAGGTTTCCTTACACATAATGTAGCGCAGAGGCCACATATAGCAAAGACACACTGTACCCACAGACAGAACAGGAAAAGAATGGCTAAGATCATCCCAATGACCATCAGAATCTTCCATCCCCAGGCGGATATTAGTTCCCAGAACCATCCCATCAACGACCAATCTCCTTTATCCACATGAATAGATTCGGAGATCTTATGTAGTTTGGAAATGGCCTGGTACACTGTTGGAGCGTTGTCTGGAATAAAAATACAGCAACTTGATTAGATCACTTTACATACCCCACCTCGATCTGCAAGTATGACGTCTAACGCAACTCTGTTCTGAAGAGTCATAAGACGATCCGACTGGAGCTCAGCAGTCAAGTTACTAAGGGCATTGGCAGTTTCAACTACCGCGGACTCCACTACTCTCGTCAATTGCCGTATGTTCCTGCTGTTTACCATAGGTCCCCAGAACGGCAGAAAACCTTTCAGAAAATCTCCTAATTCTTGTCCGGCAGTATCTTCCTGACTGAAGACACCTCTAGCAACCCTTGTCTTATGGTAATCTGCCACAGCTGTATACGTTGGAGGCAACAGGAACGATACAAAACATGTGCCCGAGAAATCAGGGGGTAACCATGTGTACGCTCTATCGTAGCAGATGAAATAGGTACCCTTAGCTGCTAGGAACGAAGGGGAAGTCTGAGACACAAAAACATATGTCTCATTGCAGATACTCTTCCCTAACTGAGCTCCCGGATTCTTGCCATTACCCTGCAGACAGTAGTGACCCTGATGGGGTACAACCCAGATCGGGGAGGATCTCTTCGCTCGCTGGTTCTCACTCAGACTAACTCCATATCCGGTTATGTTCCATCCAATGTACGCTAGTGTCTCATCTCTCGGGATAGTCTCATAGGAAGTAGCTCCTCTGATCATATCAACTATACCCTTCACTAGAACACTATTCTTCGGATTATCTTTTACAGAACGTGGGGGTGGATTTCACGAGCATTGATGAACATCGTTCGATATGCCCACACAGAACCATTGTGGCTAAATGGCAGCAGTAGATAAGGAATACCTTTATCTGTTGTATGAGGCATAAGACCACACACCCAACAGTTAGTCGAGTTCACTACTAATTGGTGTTGGTGCAATAGCTGAACGAAGGAATTATTGGCAAACTCTAATCGTCTAATCGATTCATGTTCAGGCAGAGGGTGAAAAGAATGTGTGGAGGCAGTAGAAGAAGGTGTAGGCTGTTCAGTGGGAAAAAAGTCACTCAAAAAGAGAATAAAACATATCCTATTAAAAACAACATTGCGCTAAACAGTATCAAAAGGCATAATATCAGAAAACATTTTCTAGTCATCACTGTACACATTCTGGCTTTGAAATTAATTTCTTTGGCAGGTCTCTCCATCTCGAAAAACTCCATCCTCTAACGTTGCTGCTCGCGGAGGTAGGGTGTTCCGTGCTAAGGAATGCGCCTGTCAGTCCAAGGGAAACGCCCAAGAACCAACCAGAACCGTCGACCTTGTGTCTTCGGCTTGCACTCCAAAGACTTGTCGCCCGCAACCCTACAGCTGAACCCGGATGGTGGTTCGAAAAATAAAAATAAAAAAGTTTCTCAGAGGAGAGAGAGCTGCACTTTCAAAAATAGCAAGGAGAAGGAATTTGTTTATTTGTCCATAGTTCTCGGCCTCAGATTATAACGGCTTTTTCCAGGTAACGTCTGGTCTTGGAACATGAGTTCAGGCTCGGTAGTGTCCAATCGAATTGACGGTGGCACAGCTACTTGCAAAAGATTGTCACTTTCACGTTCAGAATTTGTCCCTTTTAAATGTGCATTGCTGAAAGGCAGAAAACGAGGCACAGTCTCAGTCTCAGAGTCAGCGATACCCTCCTGGACCCACCGGTCGTACAGCAGAGGCAAAGGAACCCTCTTGCAGTGTTCGCCGTGGATCCAGTGTTTCTTTCCTTCCACTCGCACGGCGGATCTGGTTGATAGCAGGACTAGGTAGGGGCCTGTCCAATGGGGCTGATCATTCTTTGTCCGCTGGAAATTTTTCACCAAGACCCATGAGCCAGGATCGATGATGTGACCTGGATCTTCAGAAGCCTGAGGCAGAGAATCGTGAACCTGTTGGTGTAAAACACGCAATTTAGCCGTCAATTCATACAAATAATCAAGCAGTACAGGGTGTTCAATCTCACTGTATTTTGTTGGCCTTGGCACTCCCCATATGTTGGCCGGGCGGCCGAACACGATCTCATATGGACTAAGTCCCACTCGCGAATGCACAGTCATTCTTGTCGATAAAAGTTCTAAAGGCAAAGCGTCAGGCCATTTAAGACCAGAACTCGCTTGAATCTTGGCCAATTTCAATTTTAGAGTGCCATTATAGCATTCTACTAGTCCAGCTGATTGGGGGTGATTTGCAGCGTGGAATTTCTGTTGGATGTCTAGCCCTTCACATACTTTCTTCATCACCTGACCCACGAATTCACTCCCATTATCACTCCAGACCATTCTCGGCATTCCAAACCTAGGGAAGAACTCTTTAACAAGGGCTTTAGCTGTGGACAAGTAAGTGTTATCTTTCAAGGGATATGCTTCTATCCATCTTGAAAAGGCACAAACAACCACGAGTACGTATTTCAAGTTGTTGCACCTCTCCATGTGGATGAAATCTAGCTGCAAAACCTCGAACGGGTACGTTGGAGGAACAAAATGACCAGCTGGAGTTGGAGTTCCCTTACCAGGATTGTGTTTCAAACACACCATGCACTTCTTGACCACATTCTCTGCACACTTAGGAATTCCAGCATTTTGCCATACTGGAGCCAACAACTTACAGAACCCTTTCACACTGATGTGAGCCATTCCATGTGCCATCGTAACCACTGCAAGCACGTACGCATCGGGTAACAACCATCGTTGATGCTCTGACAACTCAACCCAACAACCATTAGCATCCAATTTACCCGTACTCTCTCTCCACACACTCAACTCTTTCTCGGTAGCTTCAACTTGAATTGACTTTACACTCTCTATCGTATCTTCACACATTCCTCTATCTGGAACCCATATTGCTGGACCCGCAACATACATTCGACTCAGCACATCTCTTGCCGTTTCTTTCGCAACTTCGTCTGCAAACGCATTACCGCGACCAACATCGTCGGTAACCTTCTTGTGTGCACTGCATTTCACAATCGCAACTTGTAACGGCAAAGTAAGTGACTCCAGGAGTTCATTGACCATGCTGTATCTTCGTACCATGAGACGTGAGGAACCCACGTTCCTTCCACAACGCCCAAAACTATGGGCCACACCAAACGCATACTGGCTGTCGGTATATATGGTCACTTTCTTTCCTTTCGACAACACACACGCTCTCGTAAGTGCAATCAACTCTGCTGCTTGAGCTGAATTATGTGGGATACGGGCAGCTTCAACAATCGTATGCAAAGTCATAACAGCATATGCCGCAGTCGTATCACCATTCGGAAGCTTGAAACACGAACCATCCACCCATAAGGTACCATCACACTTCACAAGAGGATTGTCCCTAAGGTCTATTCTCCCTTTCGTTTCTTCCTCTGTCCTGAGAAAGCAATCATGCTGTTCAACATCATCTGTATCTACTGTAATCGGCAATAACGTGGCTGGATTCAACGTATTGCATCTTTTTATGTGCACATGACTCGCTAGGAGTGTCAACTCGTAACCTGACAATCGAGCACTCGTTAAGTGCTGTGTCTTGGTTCTGTTAAGTAAAGTATCCACTGCATGTGGAACCATCATGATCAATGTATTATTCATCACCAAACCAGCAGACTGTCGAATAGAAACAGCTGCTGCTGCTGTGTGTCTCAAACAACTCGGCAACGCCCTAGCTACCGGATCCAAAATCGACGAAAAATACGCGCATGGACGTTGCTTGTCTCCAAAAGACTGTGTCAACACTGACAATGCACATCCTTCTTTCTCGTGGACATACAACGTAAAGGGCTTACTGTAGTCGGGAGTACCCAACACAGGAGCCGAACACAATGCATCACGCAATTCGGAAAAACTTTTCTGACAATCTTCGGACCATGGGAGAGGATTCGGTGTATCTTTACAGGTCAATGCTACCAACGGTTTAGCCAACAAAGAAAAATTTGCTATCCACTGTCTGCAATATGACGTAATACCCAGAAAAGCACGTACTTCTCTCTGTGTAATTGGCACACTCATTTTCGCAATCGCTTGAATTCTCTCTGGGGTCAATCTTCTTCCCTCCTTCGATAAGAGATGACCTAAGTAGGTCACTTCTTGTCGACAATACTGTAACTTTGCAAGAGACACCTTGTGATGGAAAGCAGACAAATGACGTAACAATGATAAAGTAGCTTTCTTACAAATTTCCTCTGTATCGGCGGCGATTAGCAAATCGTCGACGTACTGAAGAAGAGCAACGCCATCAGGTAAGACAATTGTTTTCAGAGCTTGACTATAGATTGACGGACTCTCACAATAGCCTTGAGGGGTGTGTTTGAACCGGAAGCATCGGCCTCCTAAATTGAAGCCGAAAATATCCCTACTCTTTTCGGCAATCGGGATGCTGAAGAAAGCATTCTTCAAGTCAATCACCGAGAACCAAGTAGCGGAAGCTGGAATCATCGTCAATAATGCAGTGATATCAGGAACAACTGGAAATTGTGGCACTACAATTTTGTTCACCTCTCTAAGATCAATCACAAACCTGTAAACAGGTGGCTGAGAAGGATCAGTACGCTTCAAAACAGGCAGAACCGGACTATTGCACACGTTACCTCTCGTTTCCTCAATCACATCTTTCTCAATCAGGTCATAAATGATCGCTAACAACGCTCTTTCACCATCACTAGAAATCCTATACTGGGGAATGCGTGGCATTTTAATGTTCGCTTTCAATGTCACAACATATGGCGGTATTTCCAGGAGACCCACATCATTAGGACCAGTAGCCCAAAGAATATCAGGAAGAGAGGACAATTCCGTCGGGAGTTTGTCCTTCGACAAATACATCCGAGAGATCACTTTCTTACCCAGTGTAAGTTGTACTCCCGAAGGAGAACAATACAATGTCGCATACAATCTTTTCAACAGATCCAATCCCAACAAGTTCTCACCACAACCTGTCGTCAGAATAAGGGGTGCTTCTAATTCACGAGGTCCAACAGAAAGAGACAAAGGGTTAGAAATCGGGTTCCTAACCGGGGCGCCAGAAAAACCTACTGAAACATTCGTCTCGCCAGACAAAGGTGCGCCAGGGAGTTTAGAGTGCATAATAGAACTCTTCGTAGCACCAGTATCCAACAGAAAAGGCTCTGACACACCTGATGTAATCACCTCAACATAAGGTCCACTCGGATCTACTGGAACTGAAACAACTCCCTCTCTTTGTCCATGGCTGTCCTAGCAATCATTACCGTCTACGTTCTCACCTTCGACATAGTAGTCGTCAGCATAATACTGAGTCGTTCTACCAGATGCACCATTCTGCTGATCAAAGCTATTCATTGAGTTTTGTGCGGGAAGGGAACGCGCGTTCTGGGGGAAACCTCCACGTCCCCTACCTCTAGGAGCTTGCTGAATACCACGACCTCTAGCGCCAGAAACACCATTCATACGCTGTAACAGAATAGGACAACTATATTTGAAATTACCCTCTTCCTTACAATATGAACGCTGATTTGGGCCTACCATAAAACGCTGCTGAGGGGACTCAAACCTTTGCGAGTGTCTCTGAAACTGCTGAGGCTGTTGATAATCACGCTGGTTATTACGGGGCGGATACGCTTGCTGTAAAAGCACCTTCGTCTTTAGCTCTTTAGTCTTCTTGTCTGCTCTATCCTTCTCGTCCTTATCTCTATTTTCGTAATACTGTGCAGTAGCCAGTATTTGCGCTGAAGAGGAAACGGCCCATGAACTCTCTGAATCTTTCAATTTCTTACACAATTCGGGAAGCAAATTATGTACAAACTTGTCAACGAACAACCGTTGACCACCTTCTGTACTCATGTCTTGACCACTGTGGTCGATAAACGTCTCTTCAAACCTGGTGAAGAAATCTGACACTGTTTCATCTTTCTTCTGCTTACATGCAGACAATTTGTCCCAATTCACTCGCATAGCAGGCATTAAGGTCTTCATGTAAGTAACGATCTTACCAGGGAGTTCTGCTACCAAAGGCTCAGGTTTAGCACCACCAACTTGTCGTGCATCTGCAGCAGCAAGATTAACCCAAGTATCACCTAACTCTTGCGCATGGTCCGTATGACGAATCAATCCCCATAAAGGCTGTGGAACAACATTCCCAAACAACATATCTATATCAGCTAAGTTCATAATGCATGAGTCTGCAGTTTGTGATAATTCCTTGTAATACCCTGCAGGATTTTTACGGGGGTCAGGTAAAGTCTGCTTAAGAGCCAAAACTTCAGCACGCTTCCATGGAACATGTACCCATACACGCTGAAAATGAGCCGGTAAGGCATCAATGTTAAGACCAGCATCAGCCTGAACTGCTTCCTTCCATACCGGAGGAACTTCTCTCATTGGGTACTGTCGTACCTTTTTCCTAACAGATGGATCAGGCTCAAACAACAACTGTGAAAGAGCCTCACTCCTAAACGACAACAACGTCGCAACTGCTTTCTCAACATCGGAACCCACAATCGTACCTTTTGCGAACTCCGACTGTATCTCGAACAACTCAGAAGGAGCCTGCCCCACATCATCATCTTCCCATTCTTCACGAAGGAAAGTACACATCTTATCAAAAACATATCTCTGCTTCGGTGCTTCCCATTGATGGAAGACATCCATAACAGACTGTACATCGTATCTTAAAGGACGAGTGACCCATTTACGCGCCAAACGAGCCAATATTTCTTTCTACTGTGAATCAGGCAGTTGACTACGCAACTGTTTACGCTCCGACTCAGGGGTCGTACTATGCGACCCAAAGAAAGGAGAGAAAAGACTAGTAACAGTGTTGTTCATTCTCTGTCGAACAGAAGGAGAAGTTGACAGAACAGGAGATAAAGCAGATTGAGAAAAAGTTAATGTAGGAGCAGGAACAGAAGAGCCAGCAAGAACAGGCGAGAAAGTCGTAGGAAGTAAAGGAGGAGCAGGTATCAAAGTTGGCGGCCCTTGAGGAGGCTGCGCCATAGTAGTAAGAGCCAATTGAAGAGGAGCTGGCGGCTGTGGAAGTGCTGGCTGTGGAAGAATTTGAGGCACAGCAACTGGAGGTTGCACAACTAAAGGTTGCGGAGGTGCTGTAGCACTCTGCGCATAGGGAGGTGGCGAACTCAACAAATGGGACATTAAAGGATCTTTTTCAAGTTCCTTCGCTGCCTCTTGCTGAAGAAGCGGCAAAGCTGGATAGCATTTATCGATCACCATTTTACGTTGCCTGTGCAACTGCCCACTCATCTGTTCTTCTTCATTATCTTTAAACTGCATAGCAGCTTGCATTATCGAAATACCCCTTTCTCTCTTATTTCTCTTCGCTAATTTAATTTCCTTCTGTTTGGCTTCCTTCCGCCATAGGCGGAAAGAGTCAAACATCGCCGGCCGGGCTTTCTTCTTAAAGAGTTTAACCTCTAGATTATCTGGAACTTCTGTGTCAAAAATACCATATTGGGGCCACTTTAGGACACCATCCTTCCTTGTGTACCTAACCCATACTTCGTTATATGTGATAGGGCCCACGCCATGTTTTACGTAAAGCTCATAGGTTGGAGTCCCAATCGGAGGAACCGGACACGAGTCCTCTAATCGGGATTCCCTACTTCGACCACAACGGAACAAATTTCCAAGTCTGCTAAGACCAGGCATCTTCGCTCACTAGTCTAGCTTCAAACTTCAAAGGATTATCAAATACGATAGTCTCGTGAATACACGAATCCCTCGGCTTTGGTACTTGCAAGTTCCAAATCAAAGATCCCAAGGGGATACCCAAACCAAGAACCAAACTAAGCACTGGGAGACGCTCCACTCATACTTAACTGAGGTATCGATGACGTCACCAGAAGACCCGTCTATCGTCTCGCTCTACAAATCGTCTAAGGCTCCAAGACAGGGCGATAGTCAGGGCAGCAGTCCTTCGTAGCCGTCGGGTAAGCGGGGAACCTCGCAGCAAAGACTTTCGGACCATGTCGACATACAGGGGTCGATGAAGTGGCGGCCTTCCTCCAGAATTTCCACACGAAGCTCCTCACGAATCTCTGGCTTGGACCGGTACCGCTGAAATCGCCCCACATTGGGCGCCAAATGGAGAACCGGGTTTTTATGGACCCAGTGGTGCCAGGGGAAAAACACCTGAAATCTCCTAGATTCACCTGTCTCAGAGTTACAGAAACGTGGCAACTTCTTGGTGACGTCAAAGTTCAAATTTATTGGCTGCAACCAGTAATAGAGGTCCACGAAGTACAGTGGCTGTATATTCGTAGGAGACTGCTCAAATTTACAAAGCCAGTCAACCCTTTTTATACAAAATATCACGCTTCAGGCAAACATTCTTTCTTTACAGTAAACCGATCCCATGTGTACAATAAACATTGCATGACAAGCCCACATTCCATTGTCCAACCCACCATCACGTATTGCATGGAAAACCCACGTTTCATCGTCCAGCCCACCATAAATGACTTGGCAAAAACCCAACACTCTTCATCAGATAGATGGTCGGACCCCTAATAAAAACGGGCACCTCCTCATCGTAAAGTAGGTCATAAAGCAGGGAGCAGAGACAGGTGTGTGTAAGATTAGACATAGTTGTGTGCAATAAAGTGTTTTATGGTGGGTTGTGCCTTGATCTCAATCTCGGTCGGCCACTGGGAAAGGAACTTGCCGAACAGGGCTGGCTCTGGGCAACAGAGTCAGCTTGCCCAGGTCACACAGAAGTCAGCTGAAGGTGTACGTGTCCCAAAGACTCGTTCGGCCTTAGTCATCGGCCTATATGAGGGCAACCACAAAATGGCTGCCGTACACAAAATGGAACCCGAGGGTTCAGAACGGAATCTTTGGTTTTATGGTGATCTCGTCACTCGAATGCGACGAAAATACTCGTATATAGTATACTGGTCATTCTCGGTCTATTGATACCAAAATCGTCATGATTCGACGATGTTTATGGCACGGGTCCAGAATTCACGGAACCACAATGTAAGTCCATTGTGAAGATGGTAGTCTTGCTGTGTTTTCTGTATTTATTTGCGGCCCTTCCAACAATGCCTGCTCGGGCCTTCTTTAAGAAACTGTAAGAATCATATCGGACTTAATCTGGGGAAGTGGACGGAAAAGATAGTTGATTGCCACACTCTAGTGGCTGGTAGCAGCGGGGTGTCTGGGGTTGCTGGGTCTCGAGCTTTATTTTGCTGCAGCACAGCTACAATCACCCATGCGCTGAATGGCTAACAGTACATTGGCAAGAAGTGCGGTGATCCGTGAGGAACTCGGGGCACTAAGGTGCTGGACTGATTGATGAATTGGGGTGGCCCATCGAGTGTACTGAGCAGATTGACACGGGTGGGCAGGCACAGCTGAAACACGTACATCCATGTATATCTAACCTGATGTCGCCTTGCGAATGTGCCTCGCAGTTGCCGCTGTGGAGCGTACTGCAGGGGAGGGACATGTTGGCAGCTCATGACCCAACCCAGTGGCATAAGGCAGTGGTGAATGAAATGGGTGACTTATATGCGGAGAGAGTGCTGCGTGCCTTTCAAGATCTGTAGACCACCCATGACCTGGTAAGATGTTCCCCGGCGCGTTCCTAGCATCCCCGCGTTGCGTAGATCAGGACAAAATATTTTTGCATATAGTGTGGGAATGCCCAGTACTAGCGCAGATGGGGGTAAGGGTGACGGAGCGTGTCTCAGAGGGGATTGATGTTCGGCTGACCCAGGACCCCCTGCTGTACTTGCTGGGGATAACAAAGAGGAGGAACCCAGCTAAACCCTATCTGAAAATAGTGGACATGGCTATGATCTTCTTCAAGTGCCAGATAGCGATGTCCTGGAAGGCTGCCCTGACCACCCCCTCCTTGAGCTGTGCTGTCTCAGGACGGTGCACATGTTTGTGGTGGTGGAAGCAGATGCCATGTCCCGCAATGTGCAGCGTTAGGGCGAGGCTGGTGCTGCCACACTCTGGGATATATACATGCTAACATTGATGATCAAGTTACGGAACCAGACCTACCTCATGCCGCACCGGGTACATAAGATGTTCCCGGGATCGTTTCTGGCATGCCTGAGTTGTGGATACCAGAATATGACATTTTGCATATGGAGTGGGAATGCCTGGTACTAATGCATAAATGGGTGCGGGTATTGGAACTTGTCTCTGAAGTGATTGATGTTCGGCTGACCCTGGACCCTTTAATGTGCATGCTGGGGATAACAAAGATAAAGCGAACGAAATATCTGAAAATGATAGCCCTTGCTATGATCTTATTCAAGCATCTGATAGTGATGTCCTGGATGGTTGCTACACCCCACCTTGAGCTGTGCTTGCCCAGGATGGTGCACAAGTGGATGGTGGAAGAAGCAGTTGCCCTGTCCCGCACTGTGCAGCGTCGGGCGGGACTGGGGCTGCCATTCTCTGGTATTCATATGTAAATTGATAGTCAAGTTGGGGAACCCCAAGTAGGGTGGGCAATCCTCCAATGACTAAGAGACTGCACACAGTGAGAGTAGAGACCCCATCCAAGTCACTCCCCAGGTGACACATGCCATTTTCCTCCTTCCCCTCTGCTTTGCATCTGGACTGACACGCCCCTCCCCATCCCTCCTTAACTGTCTTCCTTCCTTATGCTATGGATGGGTTTTGAAACTCTCCTTAACAAGTGATGTCGATCCCTAAGACCTAGTTCTGATAAACATTTGGAGAAGTTAGACCAATGTTTGTCATCCCCAGGGTGAGCTTTGATTCTGCTGGGCGTGCAAGCCGCCCCAAAGCGAAAGAATCCGCTCTGAAGGATCTCAGAAGTATTAGGTGTATCACACATATAAGTATTGTTAAATTGGTAAACCCAGAACATTCAGTGTTCATGTATACAATGTAATTTTTATGCAGATTGTAACACTATATAAATGCAAATAAAGACATATTACAAAACATACTTAGTTGTTAGACACAAGCTAACATTTAAAAAGCAAAAAAAATTGAAATACTTAAGTTATAGTTTACTGAACTAACTGTAACTTGCACCTCCATCATGCACTGCTTATAGCCTTACATGTTACATCACTCATGACATGTTAAGTGGCATAATTGATGACATCACTGATTATATATGAATAACAATATTGTTGAAATTACCAATGAGATCGACTAAAGATTCTGACAGTGTGCTATAGGCTTTGTAAAGAAGGAGTAATTCAATAACCTAAATCGATGGTTGAGCTCTTATCAGCTTGTCTGTACGCTTTTAAAAGATCGAAGAGATTTTGGATATTTCAGAACTGAAGCACTTTTGATGGATGTCATTGTATTTTTACTTGTATTAATCAAATCTTCTTTACCAATTTGAAAAATAAATAGTGAATTAAGTTTTCCAAAAACGTTTTCTTGAAAATTTAAGACGGAACAGTTTTTATTTATTGTCAAAAATAGTCCCAGAAATGAATAACAACGTTTTAAAAAGTGTTTAAACATTCAGAAATACATTTGGAAACAGAACACAAAAAGATCTATTTCAAAACCCCAAAACACCCCTCAAATATATACTGGCTAGGAGAAAAGCTTAACTGCTTACTGCAAGTTAAGTGCGCAACCAGGCCATAGGCCAGGCCCCGCAGACATCCCTTGTTGTAGAGGGCCAAAGATCATGTGCAGTGGCCACAGGGCCTGGCCAAGCCTTTGTCCTACGGCCAGGCCCTCTTTGCGCACAGCCAAAGGAAGTGCTCAGAAGGGATTAGCTGTAAATAGTTGTTAAGATGCAATGAGCAGTGGCACTTGATATAAAAACACAGAAATTCACTGAAAAAACTGTTTAAGCAAAGTTACATCGCAAAATCTAAAAACCACGGAATTTTACCCGTTAAAGTTAGGTAAACTAACCATGGCTCACAAGACCTGTCATGCACTGCTTATGACCTCACATTAAACATCACCACTGACATTTGACGCATTGCAGAACGGACGCTGCACTTGGGACTTTGCTGCTTTTACCCTTTCTCCTCTACTCCTCGCGGTACCCGCTCCGCGGGTCCCGCATCGTGAGGGGAGTCTGACCATCGCCGGGGGCCACTGCTGAGGGACAAGCAGGAGAGGACTGTGCGAGGCGGGGCTGCGAGCGCGGGTGCTGGGACTCTGTTTCCCAGGAGCACCCGCCTGCCTGAATTGTGATCACCTGGGCCGCTCTCCCCGACCCCTCCCCCCCGCCCTCGAGCCTTTTTAAACTTGTGTGCCTGGACTGCCCAGTGGGACGCATTGCAGAACGGACGCTGCACTTGGGACTTTGCTGCTTTTACCCTTTCTCCTCTACTCCTCGCGGTACCCGCTCCGCGGGTCCCGCATCGTGAGGGGAGTCTGACCATCGCCGGGGGCCACTGCTGAGGGACACGCAGGAGAGGACTGTGCGAGGCGGGGCTGCGAGCGCGGGTGCTGGGACTCTGTTTCCCAGGATCACCCGCCTGCCTGGATTGTGATCACCTGGGCCGCTCTCCCCGACCCCTCCCCCCGCCCTCGAGCCTTTTTAAACTTGTGTGCCTGGACTGCCCAGTGGGACGCATTGCAGAACGGACGCTGCACTTGGGACTTTGCTGCTTTTACCCTTTCTCCTCTACTCCTCGCGGTACCCGCTCCGCGGGTCCCGCATCGTGAGGGGAGTCTGACCATCGCCGGGGGCCACTGCTGAGGGATAAGCAGGAGAGGACTGTGCGAGGCGGGGCTGCGAGCGCGGGTGCTGGGACTCTGTTTCCCAGGAGCACCCGCCTGCCTGGATTGTGATCACCTGGGCCGCTCTCCCCGACCCTCCCCCCCGCCCTCGAGCCTTTTTAAACTTGTGTGCCTGGACTGCCCAGTGGGACGCATTGCAGAACGGACGCTGCACTTGGGACTTTGCTGCTTTTACCCTTTCTCCTCTACTCCTCGCGGTACCCGCTCCGCGGGTCCCGCATCGTGAGGGGAGTCTGACCATCGCCGGGGGCCACTGCTGAGGGACAAGCAGGAGAGGACTGTGCGAGGCGGGGCTGCGAGCGCGGGTGCTGGGACTCTGTTTCCCAGGAGCTCCCGCCTGCCTGGATTGTGATCACCTGGGCCGCTCTCCCCGAACCCTCCCCCTCCTAGTCAGTGATTATTATATTTTGAGGCCAGTTCTCCCGCGGCGTGGGAGCGCGCGGGAGAAGCCCGGGACAAGGGCGGGACCGTCTGTGGCCGTCCGGGGCCGCAGGAGGCCGGGCCGGGCCCACCTCCCTTGTTCGCGTATTTGATTCCTGGACGCACTTCTGGCCACAATCCCCGGCCAAATATAACTTTGTATTTGTATAATGCCGTCCCCTGCAAAGGAGAGTACTCCACTGAAGCCGGGAGGAGCTAAAAGCAGGACCTTAGAGAATTATTTCCCGCGGGCGGGGGTGGAGGGGGACAAAGAGTGCAACCTGTCTCGATTAAGGGCTGAAAGGAGACGCTCAATAGACAATTTGAAAAACACCCCCCTTGGAGATCAATCCACTATGCCCAGGGAGGAGCTGTCCTTAATAGACGATGTCCCACTCCTGTTGAGGGGTTGTATGAACACATCACCAGTTGAAGCTATGAGCATAGTTCCAGTTACCAGTCCCAGCCCCACTAGGGTGACTATTGATTTAGTCTCCCAACCACCCCTAGGTCCTAAGGCTAGTAAAGTTCAACCCATACCTGCTATTGCGCAAGGAGCACTTGGGCCTCCCACTAATAAACGTAGAAGAAAGTTGAAGGGCGTGCAGGGAAGGAATAAACCAAAAATCTCGCGTTTGGACTTTGGGAAGTCTTCTACTAAACCCCCTGTACTAGTAACAAAGTTACCGGCTGATCCACATCCCAAATCTACTGCCCAGGATAACTTAGCGCCCGCCTCAACAACAATAAACGTGGGAACTAATATCGCTAACCTTCCCCTTTCTGTTGTGCCGCTTGGGAACCTGGAATTCTTGCTAAGGTCTCTATTATTACCGATTAGCGAGAGTATAAAAAAGATCGAGATCAGACTAACCATACTGGAGACCACATTAGGTAGTCTGAAAATCCCGGCTGATCACCAGAAAAGGAACTTAGAACACACTCCCATTACTTTAGCCCCTCATCAGCCTGTAAATAGGGCTGCAAATACAGTCCCCTCACAAGCCGCAAATACGGCGGTTTCGCAACATCCTTTAAAAAATAACCCTGTATCAACTAGGCCTCCTAATTTTAACATCCCCATTCCCCCGTCAGGTCCGGTTAATTCGGCACAGCAGGTAGACAGTACCACACTGATCCCCCTAATGAAACTTCCCCCGAGACCACGTAGGCCCAACCTACCCCCCGAGACTAATGATTTTACTGTAGTCTTGGCAGGTGTTCCCCCACTTGAAATAGGTGAAACTGAGGATTTTTGTGCCTTGAAAAGTAGGGTCATTAAGTGGCTAAACACAAATAGACCCCTCCCGTTACACCTTAATAATGAAATCATAATGGTAAGAAGGGTGCCATGGGTGGGGAGAACCCAAAAATCCATTATTGGGGACTGCGTACTGGTGAGTTTTAGGGACACAGACACAGTGACCTATATATGTCAAGGGAAAAATAGATCTATGGAATCCACTATTCAAACCCTTCGGGTGTCTTTCTTCTTTCCCATCACTCCAGTCCCATTGAAGCCGCCACAAATGCAATACAATTGGGAGAGGGTTGGCAGGAGGGGGAGACACCAGGATTCTAACCATAGAGCTTCATTTGGCCGACCAGAACCACCCATTCACACCTATAATCGGTTCAATTGTCTGAATGATTTAGAGGGGGTTGATTGACAGATGGATAATGCCCCCCAGGGTCATATAGAAAAGAGTGCCTTAGTCGAGGTGTTGGGAGTGCGGAGCTCTTATGTTCAGCAAACTGAAATGACTGGCGTTGGGAAACCAGGGTGCGTTGAACCCAAGGTTACAGCCACAGAATGTACAGGAGGGGGACATGGGCTGGCCATGCAGGGGCTAACACAGGAGATTTTGTCAAACCTACAGGAGGGTTTAGAAGGGAGGGGGGAGGGTATGCGACTGATTTCCTGGAATGTAGCGGGGTTAGCGGGTAAATTCGCCAACAAGGAATGGGTTGATTTTATTAGGAAATTTCATGTCATATGTGTTCAGGAGACATGGGCCTTGGTGAGCAATTACCACCTACAGGGGTACAAGTGCTTTTTTGCTCCTGCCCGAAAATCCAGATCCGGGAGAGCAATGGGCGGGTTGTCCATTTACATAGACTTAGACCTCCCAGGCACCTGGTTTTCTCCAGATTGGAACTCATATGGGATCCAGGTAGCTCGGTTCCTTGGAAAGGGGCTAAGACTCTCTATCTTTAACATCTATAACACTGAGTCAGCAAACAACCATACCCCGCTACTAGCTGAATTAGATCAGAGGCTGGAACAAGAAATAACATCCCAAAATAAAGGGCAGTCTTATGGGCTGCTATTAATGGGAGATTTTAACTGCCATCTCTGTCCGGCATTGGTCACGGCAAATTCAGATTGGTCACAATGCCCATTGGAAAAGGGGCCGCATTTCTCTCACACACCCACTGGGTCGGCTCTTGGTCTACTTCGGCTGAAGTATGACTTAGAACACACCATTACCATGATTGACCCACAGTTGGATGGTACACTTCCTCCAACTTTTAAGGGCAGGGGCTGCTCATCCATCATAGATTATATTTTGGCTTCGAGATCCCTGATAAACAAAATAGTTAGGGCAGGGATAGAATGGAGCAGCTTTAGCGACCACAACCCTCTCGTTTTGGTGCTCTCATATAGGGTGGGTGCTGGAACTAGATCCCGTGGTATAATTGAGGAGAGGGTCACGGACCAAGGTAGGCGACTGAAATGGTCCAAAATAGATGGGGCAAAGTTTTTTAAAACCCTGGGTGATAAGGGCCTACCGGCCATTAACGATTGTCTAGACTTAGAAGTTCAGGGATCAAGGTTACTGGAAGCATTTGAGAAGATTGCTAACCTGATCGATGGCCTACTTAAGTCCAGTGCGCCCCCTCGTAACCTGGTCAATCCTCGGTGGTTTGACAAAGACTGCTCTAAGGCACTAAGGGAGTTGAAATGCTGCCTAAAGCTAAAACCGAGGGACCCCCAAAAAATTAGGGCGTGCAGAGAGAAATATAATAAAGAGACTAAAAGGAGGAAACTTGCCCTGCAGGCAGAAGCTTGGGCAGACTTAAGAGAGGCAGGGGAAAGAAAGGATCTTGCGGGCTTTTGGAGAATTATTAATAGTCCGACTTTTCAAGAAAATGATTCCCCGGACATAGGGGCTAACATCCTACCGGAACAGTGGATCTCACATTTCAGAGGTTTATATAATTATGAGTCCGGTACCTCTGCAGAGCCACCGGTAACGCTAAGTCAGGTTTCTCCGGTGGTATTTACTCTTAAAGAGATCACTGTAGGGATGGAGGGTCTGACTAAAAAGAAAGCTCCGGGCCCGGATGGGATCCCCCCTGACCTATTTCTCAGTAATATAGATTTATGGGCCCCTTTGATGACCAGGGTCATAAATACTGCCATCTCTTGTGACCTGCCACCATCCTGGTCAAAAGCAATTATTGTGCCAATTTTTAAGAATGGCAACAGGGACGACCCTAAGTGCTATCGGCCGATTTCCCTGATTGACGTATCGGCCAAACTCTTGGGTAGGGCAATCCTTAACAGACTGTCCGAGTGGACCGATGAGAATAACATCTTCTCGGACACTCAATACGGGTTCAGGACAGGGAGGTCTACCAGCGACCAATGCCTGAACCTTTACATGCTGACTGCCAAATACACTTTGGCTAGTGATGAACCTATTTATATGGGTTTCATGGATTTGGCAGCAGCATTTGACCACGTCAATAGAGGAAAGCTATGGGACATGATGTTAAGTATGGGGATTGAGAGTGGTTTAATCACCATACTAAGGGAATTACATAGCGACACTACGGCCAGGGTCCGATTTAACAGGGAGGGAGGTTTGTCTGACTCCTTTCCATGCAAGAGCGGAGTAAGACAAGGTTGCATCCTTGCCCCTTTTCTGTTTTCCCTTTACATTAACAACCTGGAGCAGTTTCTTTTGGGTTTAAAGGCAGATTCCCCCAGGGTCGGGCAGAGGCATATCCCTGTCTTGCTTTACGCGGATGACGCGGTTCTGCTCGCGCGTACCCCGCGTAGCCTACAAATCCTGATTGATGGGTTCGTTAACTTCATGAGCACCCTGGATCTATCTGTTAACCTGGGTAAATCTTATGTGCTCCTGGCCGGCAAAAAACCTTCCTCAAAATTTATTTATACAATAGGTACCCATATTTTAGAGGAGGTCAAAACGTTCACTTATCTCGGAGTGACTTTCGATGGCGCTTTACAGTTTAACTCCTTGGTGACGGAACGTTGTAGCAAAATGATTGCCTCAAATGGGGCCATAGCAGGATACGGCAGGAGGTTAGGTAGATGGAGCCTGGAACAGGTGGTGAATTTGTATTGCTCCGTATCATGCTCCAAAGTAATCTACGGGGCAGAAGTATGGGGCTTTGTGAACACTACTAGAATCCAACAGGAAGAAAACAAATATTTGAAATCTATCCTGAGGGTACCAACTAGCACCGCTGGATTTATAGCTCACAGGGAGCTAGGGAGGCCATACCTGGATGACCTGTTAAAATTTAGGCCAATCGTGGCATGGTTAAAAATATGGGCTAATCCAGAGGCGCATCTAAGCAGAGACATTTTATTGGACTGCTTAGATAGGTCCAACTGCATGCGTATCCCTTGGCTCAAATATGTGAAAAATACCCTCGAAGACTTAGGTTTTGGAAACCTCTTCACGAACCCCACAACAATTTTAGCCCAGCATAAGAAACAAGTAGGGGAAATTTTCCTAGAGCGGAAAATCCATTACAGAGCTGAGGCAGAAACACTCAAAAAAACTGTGAGGGCGCATAATTTGGTGAAGAGTGTGGAGGGTATGGAGCCTTATCTGTATCTCATGCACAATGCACAGGATAGATTTCTTATGTGCCGTTTTAGACTGAATTTACTTCCTTTTATGTTGGCTTCCCCAGCAGGTTTTTCCACATCAATTGAGCAGAAGGGACCCTGCGGCTGCGACAATAGGTCTCCGCAGGATTCCCTTCATTTTGTTTTGCTCTGTCCCTATTTTTCTATGCCCAGGCGCAGTTTTCTTGTAAATATTTTAAAAAATGCCCATCAGGAACATGCCAGGGATGCACTAGTCTTTTTGCAAAAAGCTTCCGATCCCCTAACCCTGTGTTGTATCATGAATTTTATTAAGGTTGCGGTCCGATTAAGGATGACCAGGGGTTAGGTATGAAAGACTTGGACTCTTTATTGTATGCTTATGGATTTGTATATCGATATCCTTTTAGCCATGCTAGCTTTGTATAAGGATCTTGACTAATGTTTAATAACTTTTATTATTGTATATATGTTTGTGCTTTTATGGTGTTTTTTAATCACCGAATAAAGATTCTTAAGTAAGTAAGACATTTGAAATTACATCATTATTGACATCAAATGACATAATTGATGGCATTACTGATTACCTTACTCATGATATTATCCAGAGGTTGTAAAGTGCCCAACCCTCCATGCAGGACCAATGTAAGGCTTTTGATGTTTTGTTCAGGAGTTGCTTGCAGGACCTGGCCCCTGGGACTTCTGTTGTGCGCTTAGGGGACTGCCTGCAGGACTTCAGTAGGTGTCTAGCTCCTACAGTTCACAGCCTTTTGCCGTTCGCATTAGGAGTAACCTTTAGGAACTTACCTCTGCTTTCTGTCTCTGCTTTCAGCCTGGGCAGGGGCTTGGGGCAGTGGTTGGCCTCTGGCCAGGTCCTGCTCCCAATCACTTGTAGTCAGCCTACTGCTGCAGCACATGGCCATTGGTCATGTACAGAGGTGGTTGCCCAGAGGCCCTAGCCTCCGACCTTCGGCTGCTCTCACTGAGATTTGCCTGCACATCCCCCACAGATCACCAACCACACAGTGCACAGCCTTCTACCATAAGCAGTGGGAGTAGTCTGTTCCCAACCACCCACAGGAAGTCCATCCCCTGCAGCGCACAGCATTTGTCAGACCCTGAACAAACACTGTGGAGGGGCCAACCCGAGCAGCATGCAGCCTTCTACCAAGCACAGAGGAGTTTGACTGCCAGGCCTGACTTGATCTCCAGCCGTGCACCCTACCCTCTGTGGGGGTTGGGCACAAGGACTGGCTTCAAGTAAGTGCCTCCACCCAGTCTCTTGTGGAAAGTCATCTCAGAAGTACATGACCTTCGGCTGCGTGTGGCAGGGGCTGCTGTAGGGCCTGGCCTCCATTAAGACCCTGCCACCAGCCAGCTGATCGCTTGACGGATTTACATTGAACTAAGCAAAGGCACTTCCTTGAGTATTGTTCTACTTTCATTCCAAGGTTGGTGCAATTCCAATCATCCATTGTTTCGTATTGAGGAGCAGATTAATCCTATGGGATGGGAATCATATCTTATGAGTTAAAATGGGATCCTCTCTTTATTTTGGCCCCATCTGATGGATCTAGAGTAGACTAATATTGCCTTGAATAATCCAAAGTGGATGTATCTTTTTGTTTATACTTTTGTGCAGAACCATCAAACAAAACAGAAAATGCCTTTTGAATTGAGTGTTGGACCTAACCAGAGCTACATTTGTACTTAGGATCTATCACTGCCTTTGTAAATATAAAAAAACACACACTCCTGATCAAGGTTTCAATCCTGGTTCCGGTGCACTGGAAATCATCAAATGTTCATAGTAATGTTTTTTCAAACAATCATATAGTTGTGCAACATTAAGAAACAGGTACAATAATTATTTTGTTTATGCAAAATCATCACACATTTAGTCTCAAAAAGATAGGAGATAAAAGGTCAGCAAACTGTATACCCGATAATATCTGTGCACAATGTTATGTAGGTAGATGTCATGACCAGCGTATCAGGCATCACTAGGCTGAGTCCATTTATACCAAATCGAATTAAATAAACTGTGTCCCTCCACATGCGCACATCTGTCCATGTCTCCTTTCCATTCACCCACAGTGGGGGTAGGCGAAGGCGAGGTGTCACATTTTGCAATCAAGTAGGCCAGGCATAGCAACAGGCGACCGCCGCTATTCTCCTGCAAGCCATCCATGATCACCAAATGGGCTGCCCCCGGTACTAGTGGAGAAGTGTGGCTCAATGGTTATAGCGGCAGACCCTGATGCAGAGGTCTAGCCCGGGACCAGGGTTCAATTCCCGCCTCAGCGGGTCCTGGGCTCAACTTCCTCGAACCTGATAATTCTCGCCTCGGTGCCTATTCTAATCATGGGTCCCACTCTGCAACTCTGGGCAATAGCTTGCTTAATCTCCACAACGGCCCCAACAACGCTAGGATGCCTGGCTTCACCTTGGGGGTGCCCAGGAGTGGGCACTTCACAGGGAAAAGTCAGGAAGGGTTCCTCAGCGGTATTCGTACAAGCGCCGAGATGCCTCATGGTGATTTGTGCGCTATACAAGTACCACTACATTACATGTAGCCCTGTAGGCTTCCAAGTTATGTGTGTATTCTAGCCCAGTATGTTACTATGATTGACAACTCCAAATAGTATGTATGAGTGTGCCCTCAGAACTATGGCATAGTCGACAAGCAGCCGAAAAGGGCTCTGCCCATCTGCCACAGCCTGGAGGGATGATGATAAACATGATGCAAGTAATAAAATTGAATGAATCTGAGTCTGGCTGAAAGGGCCATTACTTGCAGGGCCATTGTTGTCTCAGTACAATCATTGTCATCCAGAAGTCACAAGTCCTTCGCCCACTTTTTCCTGAGGTACAGGAAAGGATTGGGAGAATCGGAGCTAAGAATATGTGAATATGTGATATTATTACAACAAGGAGGGGTTGCTGGACTGTTCCTATACGTGACTAAGGGAAAAGTTATCTGGCGTGACCAAAGGTGTAAGTGTAACACCCTAGGGCATCCATTTTGTTGGATGGAATTGCCTCACACACCCAGAAGGGTGTCATGCTTCATCATCGGCGGTTGCTCCTCGTCGGGGAGGCGGTGCAATCCCCGACGGGCTCACCTCAAAGAGGGGCTCTTTGGCGGAGATCTTTTTCCAACAGCCTTATGGTGAGGTGTGGGTGTGTGGGCAGGGTGGTATGTGATAGTGAATAAGGGTATTAAAATGAAGCTAAGGGTACCGGAATGAACTTTATTCTGGGGGTCCCCTGGCTGCAAATAAAAACAGGATGCTAGCTCACTAGGAGTCAACGGGTAAGGTCAGGTGAACCTAGGTGAGACTAGTGGTGCAGGCGGTCCTATATGTGATATTCCCTTCTCCCCATATTGCTCCATTGCGATCTTTGCCTTTAGCGAGTGAAATTCCAACATCGCTTGGAGCAACATTTTACGACTGTTGAGGGCATGCCTAAGCTTCAAATATAAAAAAAAATAGAAGTTAGCTCCAACTCAAATCTACATTTCCAAGGATGTTCATTTCGACCGACCGAGTTCTTAGCTGGGAATTTCAATGATGTCCCTCTGTAGAGCCCATCCAGCGCAGCATGGAGAACTGGGCCAAACTGGGCCAAGCTACCACTTAATATTTTGGTTTGTGAAGCTTTGTTTGAAATGATGATCCTCCCTCACGGTCTCTTTGTCATTCAGAACTACCCCTAACCATTCCCCCGGCACTTCTTCCTCTCATTGCAATACAACCTCACCTGCTTCTTATGGGCGGCTGGCACCCCACATATGTCACTATCTAAGTGCCCACAGGCCACATTTGACAGCGGACTGGGTATTCCTAATCTCTAACTTTACTACTGGGCATTACAACTCATTCTCCAAAATGATTGGCTCTTTTGTGATAGGAATGGCAAAACTCTGCACGTAGTGTGCCAGTTACTGTAACCGTATGATCTGTACTCTGTCATTAATGGTGCACACGTTCCCCATGCACTTCCTAAAATTGGAAGAATTTCCCTGAAGAGTTGTAAAGCGTTGATTAAACATATCAGATGGCAGGATAGAGTGACTGTAGAGACCCCCCATGGAATGGTACACTCCTTAAACAGGTGGCCAGTCTATCTGGATTTCAAGCCTGGGACCTTATCAGCATATCAAAAGGTGGTGTTGTCTAGGCAACCGACCACATAAAATATTTTGAACAACTTTCAGTTGACTTTGCATTCTACAAAAGTTAATTTCAAGATATTGGCATTTTGTGGAGGGACTCCCACAAGTGGCATATATGTCGTTTACCCTCACTTGACCGCGAGACCAGACGACTCGCCATAGACCTGAACAATGTGGAATATTCTTGGGATGGAAAACAGGACCGTCCAGTGAAATCCCCATACCCCTGCGTCTCGCCTGATCCATTGTGGAAGCATCTCAATAACTAGAACAAACAGGAGTGGCGAAAGCAGGCACTCTTGATTTGTGCTTTGGCCAATCTTAAAAGGGTCAGGAAGAGCACCGTTTACCCGTGCTTGGGCCCATGAGAAAGTGTATAATACGTTAACAAACCCTAGGAAGCGTCAGTTAAATCCCATTCTTTCAAGCACTGTGAGCACAATGGGTCTGTGCACTTTATTAAATGCCTTCCAGAAGTTGATTGAGAACAGGGTGGCATCCCCGTCAACCTATGCATTTGTGTTAAGGCCACTTGCAACCTACAGAAGCAATGTTTAGTCATTCTACCGTCCATAAAGCCATTTTGATCAGTGCAGATCCGGGTGTGAACCTTCTCTGCTCGTCCGTTTGAAAGGATTTTAGCAAGGAGTTTAGTTCTGGTGTTCAATTCTAGGGGGCATCTGGGCTATGTATAACTTTTCACATTGTCTCACAACGGTGTGTACAGTCTCACATTGTTTTACGTTTTTAGAGAAAGGGAATACATTGTTCTCAAGTTTCCAAGGTCCATGTGTGAGCTTTGTAACCAGTCCAAGTTTTTGATTTGCATTGTGGGACTTGTGAGCAAGCTTTTTATTGAAAAAAATAGGACTACCAGTCCCATATTAAAAGCTAAAACCCAGAGTATATGTGCCCTCTATTCAATTACCTGGGATACTTGAGTGCTCTGGGAATACAGTTTTATAATCTGCATTGTTTGGATATTCACTATTTATAGGGTTATTGGTTACTCTTTTCTAACTACCCATTTCTGAAAAGACAAAAAAATGAAAGGGTGTAATATATTTTCTGGTTCTGTAAACAATTGTGTGTGTTTTATTACTTTACAGGCAGCCCTGGACGTTTTCCTCCAACAATGCATCCAAAACTCTCAGATGCCAGGTCTCCTAGCTCTCAGTTTCCAAGATCACATCTCACAGAAGCTGTGTCCAAGGCAAAAGGTGGCACTGGAGTTGGGGGTGCCACAAGACAGAACCTTCTTGGACAGATTATCCCAGTTTATGGGTTTGGGATCCTTCTGTACATTTTATACATTCTTTTTAAGGTAAGAATGAGGATAACCATGTGTTTACTGCAGCTCAGAGTCTCTATGTGTACTGTTTGTGAGTTGCTGATGAAAAAAGTCTTATAATGGGAATGCTTGCAAGTGGCATTGTCTATAGTTTAGCCTGTCCCTTTCACTGGTCTTGGAAGGAAGGTCTCTAGGCGTCACCTGAATTGGTGACAAACATCACTGTGTGCTGACGAGGGAAGAGTTGTGGATTCTGGCCGGGGAGACAAAAATGTTCCTTCATTATACTTCGGCTGGTCTTGCCGGAGCAGAGCGGGATAGGGTAGGCAAGGACGCAATTGCAGGGGTATGCTCACAATCTTTAATTTCCCAGGATTCCCTCCGGACAGCTGACACCATTCCCCAGGGTGCCAAACGACCACCTGCTGTGAGCTGACATACACAGCAGTCTCATCAACGTGAGTGAGTTCAGGTCGCTTAGTGTAGCTCTTTCAGTCATTTGATCCTTCAGATGAATACATTTTTCTGAATTGTGGCTCTGCATTTCTGACTTGGCAACTTTACACATAGGTGCCTCAATCCCAACCCTTTCTTCAGAATAAAGACTTTTAATACATTTTAAAGAGTTTGTTTGATGTCAGATGGCTCTGTCTTTGTATTTTTTGTATTTTAATAATTTCTAAGGTGCAACTATGCCACAGAAACAGCTTTAAAGCTCCGCATAGATTACTACCAAACATTATCCAGATACGTACATATATTGTGTTAGGTTAATTTTATTTGCAGAGCACACATACACCGAGAGGTTTCTTGGCACTAATGCAGAATAATATAGCAAAGGGGATTAAGAACCAGAGGCCAAATGCACAAAGCATTTTGTCCTTCACAAATGGCCTCATTCTCAGAATTGGGCCGTTTGTGACCAGAAAAATGCTTTTTCTAAATGCAAAATGTGATTTGGTAACTTGTTACCGAATGACAATCTGCTAATGCGATTTGGTATTTGGAAGGGTGGGCTTTGGGCGTCCCTTCCAAATACCCAATTGGTACGGTATGTATTACTGTTTTTCGACCGAATTCCAGATGCAAATAGTAATACTTTACCACCATTTTAAAAGTGGTGGTAGCCCATTTGCAACTGAAAAGGGGTACCCCTTTGAGAATGTTGAGAAAGTATTCTCAAAGAGCAAGCAGTGGTCCCGCGGACCACTGCCTACTCTTACAAAGTGAAACTTCAAAGTTTCCGTTTTTACTTTTTAAACACATCCTGCATTAAAAAAAATGTATTATTTAAAAGCAATCACTGACACGGTGGTCTGCTGACCTCAGCAGGCCACTATCCCTGTGTTCACTGCAATTCCTAATGGGTCACAAATTGTGACACACCTCATTAATTTTCATAATGTAGGTCGATTTGAGACCCACTAGGAATTGCTAATTCGAAGTTGCACGTTTTCTTACATAAGGAATTGCAATTTCCTAGTTGCATTTTGGTGAGTATCGCAATTTGGAGACCATAATTCCTACTTTTTGTAAATCTGGCCCAGATCGAGAAATCTAATGAGTGGATGTCTGTTTAAACATCCATGTTTAAGGCTTTTACTTAAATGCCTTGGGTTAGGTAGGGAGAGGAGACCATATGTATGATGCATTTTTGGCATCACAAATGGCCCGATTTGAAAAAACGGCCCATTTGCAACAGCAAAAATGCTTTTCCAAATGTAGAAATCGCAATTTGGAAGAGGCATGTTTAGGGCATCCCTGTCAAATAGTGGTTTCAAGTGTTATATATCAAGGAGTTACGACTGGAATGTGGTTTGGTCATATGTGTGAGAAATTGTGTTACTGATTGAGGGGGCTGAAGCCCTACTGAAGCAGCAACCACAATCCTTGTCAGGATGAGGCACACACAAACCTCAAATTAATATGTGCTAAACCCGCTGGTAGTTTGGCACAAAGTAGTCAGGTTTAACTAAGAGGCAATTTCTAAAGTATTTATACAATTCAAACAGTGATAAAATGAAAACGCAACCCAAGAAAAGTCCTACACCAATTTACGAAACTATAGCATAATGTTATAAATAAATCAAGACTAAAATTACAAAAAATGTATTGGTAGAACGGGAGGTATGTAGTTTTAAAGATTACATTGAAAATAGCACCAAGAAGCCCAAAGCGCCATTTGCGGCTATTTAGTTGTGTGAACCGAGAGAAAGTCACAAGTTTAGGCCAATCACAATGAAGCGCGAGTCATATACAAGTACCAGTTTCGTCCCCTTGAAAAGTTACCTTCTGAGTCCTGCTCAAACAGAGCTATTTTCTGAGGAGGGGGCCGCAAGGAGAAAGGAAGCATCACAGACAGTAGTCAGTGTAGCCTAAAGACCAGGCCTGGAATCACGAACTTCGTCACTGTACTGTGAAGATCCTGATGTCATCGCAAACGGTTGGCCTGGAGCATTGCGGTGACATTCCCTGTGAGCAGGCAGTGCTGTAGCACAAAGGGTCAGGTTCACGAAACTTGGTGTTGGCGGGCAGTGCGAATTTTAAGGCTTTGCTGCCAGAGGGCCTGTTTGTGGGCTTGAAGAGCCCAAAAACTTCAATTTGGCTCCACTGAGGCCAAACCAAGGGTCCAGGGTCTGAGGGGCAACACTTGGGGGTCAGTGGCTTGCTCCAGCTATATCTTTGTACTGGTTCAGGCAGTTGGGAGTCTGTTAAGTCCCTGTGGATCTAATCAGGAGTCCAGCAGACTAGCCCTTAGAGTCACTCTGAGAGTCCTGTGTTCAGGTGCAGGTAAAAGAGGAATTTTCATTACAGTTCCACAGACGCTAAACAAGGAATCTGGAATTTGCAGCTTATTAAATGTAATAAGGTAACTCCAGTGTAATCCTGTGAGAGGGATAGGCCTTGCCGTAGTGAACAACAAATGTCAGAGTTTTTCCAGGACATGTAAAACTTAAAAGTACTCGTCCAACATTTTAAATATACTGCACTCTTCCATCTGGGCTGTCCAGGGCTTACCCTTGTAGTATTAGCAAGCATTGGCATAGCCAATAGGTCTCGCCTTTGGGGCCTTATAAGTGTTTAGAGAGAGCTATTGGCTTTGTTAACGTTTTTAATATGTGTTGCAGAGCATTGTTAATGTTGTGCAGCATGTTTACAAGTTATAATTAAAAAAGTGTTATAACCATTTGTTTCTTTTTATATAACTAAGAAAACATTATATACAACTGAAGTATCCTAATAAAAACCAGAATTAACACCAAAAATGTGTTCTAGTTTTCTTTTTTATGCAAGGAAGGGGGCAGTGAGGGCCATTGTCCTCTCCTCCAAATCCATCGCTAATTACTTTTCTTCCAAGACCAGATTCTTTTGCTCTGCCTCCATAGCTAGTTTCTTTTTCTCTGTTTCAATTTTTAACTAGGCCGTCTGCAGCCTAAACTCCCTGTCTGCTAGCTCCTCTGGGGCCAAGGCTCGATAAGACACACTGCTTTCTTTTCTGGCAGGGAGCTCCAACTCAGGAGACACATCATCCTCCTCAGCTGACTCCTGCATCTCAGGACCCTCCACTTCATCCTCTGCATCTTGGTCATCATTGTGACTTGGCAACTGATGGACCTCCGCCCATGCCCTCATAGCCTTTTGATGGGCAGCCACCTCTCCTTGCAAAATTCCTTGTGCTCAGCCAGAGTGTAGCTCTTCAGATTGAGGATCTCAAAATCTATTCTTGCATGTGAAGCCACAGGCACAAACAGTCGTGTAAAGTATTGGTGAATTTGAGAAAAAAAAAAGCCAATCGGAGAATTTAAAACTCAAATTGTTATTCAGATTATTTATCTGGGCTTTTCAGTGTAACACAAAACGACTGTGTGGCACTGCACAAACACAAGTCATAATCCTCACCGCTGATCACCATTGTGAGATATTGAGCTACAGGTTGAGGGAGGTGCAATCCTACTCAAACAGCAACAACAATCCTTGTCACGGTGAGGCACAAGCAAACCCCAAATTAACCTGTACTTAATCCTCTGGTGGCTTGGTACTGAGCAGTCAGGCTTTTTACTTAGAGTCAATCTAAACAGTAATCAAGTGAAACCTCAACACAAGTAAAATCCCATACCAATTTAGAAAAAATAGAGCAAAGGTTTATAAATAAATCATGACCAAAATGACAACAATCCAATCAGTAGAAACAGAGATTTGCAATTTGAAAGATCTAAATGAAAATAGTGCCAGAAAGCCAAAAGCGCTATTCATGGCTATCTGGTGCTCTGAGACTGGGAGAGAGTCACAAGTTCAGGACAACTGCCACAAATTGCTGGTAGGATACATGGACCAGGTTGATCATGCTAAAAAGTTACCTTCTTAGTCCAGCGCAAGAGACCTGTTTGCAGTGGCAAGGGCCGCGAGGAGCTGGGAAGTGTTGCAGATGTCGTTGATGTAGCGCAAGGAGCAGGCTGGCAACATGGATGATCATCGTTGTGGCGCAAAGGTCCTGTTGTTGTGGCTAATGGTCAGGCCAGAGCTTCGCGGTGGTGCTCTTCATGTGCGGTAGATGCTGTGGCGCATAGGGTTTGGTTGACGGAAATTCCCATTGACGGGCATTGCGAGCGACAGGGTCCTGCCTACAGCAGGCTCATTTGCGGCAACGAAGAGCACAAAAACTTCAATTCCGCTCCACTGAGGCCACACCAGGGGTCCAGTCCCTGAGGGGCACTACTTGGGGGTCGGGGCATGCTCCAGCTGGATCCGGGTGCTGTTTCATGTGGTTAAGAGCCTGCAATGCCCATTGGCTCTGAACAGGAGGCAAGCATAGTAGCCCTTGGAGTCACTCAATGTGTCATGGGATCAGGTGCAGGGCCAATCCCTCTGACTCAGGCGGGAGGGTGCAGGAGAGCAATCCAGCAGAGCAGAAGTCCAGTAGACTCGCATTCCTTTCAGCAGCACTGCAGTCCTTTTTCCTGGCAGAGTCTCCACAGGTCCAGAAGTGAACTGAAGAGTTGGTGTCTGAGGTCCAATATTTATACCAGGTGACCTCTTTGAAATGGGAGAAGCTTCTAGAGGTTTGTAGTGCACAGATTTCCTGCCTCCCCTGTCCTGACTCCAGACAAGCTACAGGGGGCATGAGGCCCCTTGTGTGGAGGCCGGGCACAGCCTATTCATGTGTAATTAGGGTTGTGCCCATCTCCCCCTTCCATCCTGCTGGCGATGGCACATCCGGGCATACCTCATCTTTATAATGTGTGTGGTTGTCTAGAAGCAATGCACAAAGCCCAAATGTTAGCTACACCAAGCATGTGACCCAGAGGCAGGCTGCAGACACTAAATGGCTTAGGCAGGAAAATGCAGACTTTTTAAAAGCGGCATTTTCAAAACTGTAATTTAAAATATGACTTTACCAATAGAGATGCTTTTTCATTACAATTCCAAAGGCACCAAACATGAGCTGGTTATCTGTACCAATTTGAAAGTTACAGCTTATTTAATGTCATAAGGCAACTCAAAGATATCCTTAAGGAAAAGTAGGCCTTCCAGTATTGAACATCTAATTTAAGAAATTTTCACTACCAGTACATGTAAAACCTAAAAGTACATGTCCAACTTTTTAAATACCTTGCACCCTAGGGCCTAGCCTACGTGTGACTTGCATGTATTATAAAGGAAGGTTATGGTCTGGCAAAAGGCTTTGTTTTGCCAGGTCGAAATGGCAGTTTAAAACTCCACACACAGGCTGCAGTGGCAGGCCTGAGACATGTTGAAAGTACTACTGAAGTGGGTGTCAGTGCTGAAGGCCCAGTAGTAGCATTTAATTTATAAGCCCTGGGCACAGGTATGGCTCTTTACTTGGGACTTACAAGTTAATTAAATATGCCAATTGGGTAAAAGCCAATTTTTACCTTGTTTTAAGGAATGAGCACATGCACTTTAGCACTGGTTGGCAATGATAAAGAGCCCAGGTCAGCAAAAACCATATCATCTAAAAATAGTGGATGTGAAGGCAAAAAGTTTGGGGATAGGACCACCAAAAAGCTGACAGATCTAACAAATAGCTTTATGGTATTGATAGTCGGTTGGCTAGGATGTGTTGCTGTTCATCCTATTTCTTTTTTGCTTAATGATCTTGATTGGGTTAGCAAAAAAACAGTGTCACATTTTGTGGAAATGTATTTTATATCTGTACTGTGACAAAAGAGTCACTATTCTGTCCACCTTATATAAGTGCTCTGTTAATTCATTAGCTGTAATGCATATGTAATCGATGTACAATAACACCTCAGGATCTTCTTGAAGGAACATCATAATTCTTGCTTCAAAAAGCCCAGGGGTCTTCTTGTACCCCTGAGGCAATCTTGTCTGGGTATGCAGAATTTTGCCAAACAAGAAAGAGGTTAAATATTGTGCTTTTGCTTCTGTATTTTGACTAAGGAGCCTGTTCGAGATACCCAGTTTTGCTTTGTATTTCTTCCTAACTAACACTCCATGCATGCATGTATCTGCATTCTAATTTCTACAGTCCAGTACAATTCTATATGAGTTGTCTGCTTTCAACACATGGAAAAGGTCAGTGTCCAAGGTTGAGTGAGAAAGCTTCATTATAGCCTGGTATAGTAATAGATCTAGGAGGACCCTCACATCATGCCTTCGCTTCTGGCTTTAATTGATAGTGAGCCTGCATCTGTGGTACACTCCATAGGGGAAATCACATGTGGGACAGAGTCTTTATCTCACCCCACTTTTTTATATTCACCACAGTATTTCTTTGCTTCATATTTGTCCCTGGGATCCTTAGGTACTAAGGAGGAAAATTCTTCTGTTAAATGAGCTTTTGATACTGAACATTTCTCTTTTTTTCTGCTGGCTTACCTCAACATTGCCTTTTGTGTTTGTGCACACTTTTCTGTCGTTCCACTCTTTGGAGAGTCCCAAAAACAAGTGGACTGTTTAGTTTTCTTGCATGTCTCCTGTGATTTCTCTTTCACTGAACCCTCACACTAGTTTTTCATTTTGAGCTGCGTTTTTGAGGCACACATGCCTAAGATTTCTCAACCTACAAAGTTATTTACTTGTGAAATAATTTTAGGTAATTCACGTTCACAGTCTTGTGCAGGAACAGCTTCAAGAGGCTGGGGTACAACCAAAACCTCCTCTTCGCCTCAAACACTACTACGAGGTATCAAAGAGACTGGTTCAAAGTTAAAAATCAGCTAAATACCCAAATCAACCCTCGGATTAGCTTCATGACTAATTTGCATTTGTTTTAATTCCTACAGTTAGACTGCTAAAGACATGTGCCATGTGTAGTAGTGTGGATTCTCACAAATATAGCTTCCATGTAGCACAATTCTTTGGGTGGTAACATGTTAAGAGGATAGGAATTAAGATTATATGCTTATATTTGGGTGTAGTATGAAGATAGACTGCTTCCAATTGATTCGTTTTGCAAGCAGTCGGCAATCCAAAACAGAATCTTGCTTAGTGGGCTTTTTATCCGTAATCACGCTGATAGTCTGTAGATCTGCACAGGGGCCTGTGCAGCTTCAGGAACTAAAATACCAGTCCATATAATCTGTAGCACATAATATTGTAGTTGTCTAAAAATAGTGACTTGTTAAGTTAGCAAATGTCTTATTTCTAGGGCAGTCACATTTCTTGTTTTCGGGTCAGGAGCATAACCAACCAATACGGGGCTGGAAGTTCCTGGAAGTCCTCAGGGACCCATTCTAACAAGCTCCACCACATGGGAAAAGTGCCTGGCAAACTTGTTTTTGTTTAAAACTGCTGATTTTCTGTAGAGATTTCTAGCTTTTATATCGTTCGGATAGCATTATAGGTATGAAACTGCCTACTCTTTTGTGATCTACAAGATCAAACTCCAACAATGAGTACAATTATTTCTAAGGGGTATTCTGCATGTGTATTAACTACTGAAATTATTCTACCGGATGCCTCAGGGAACTCTTGCCCTGTATAGTCAATGTAACACTAAAGTTTCCCCTTATCACAACAGGTTGAGCCACCATTTTAAGACATTTTTAGAATGAGATTCAAAATGCATTTTAATGGGGAAAACCTTTTGTTAGTCAAGTGAGTTATAAGCCCTTCACCAGAGAGAAAGCTTCTGTCTGAACTGAAGGAGGAAACCAATATTACAAGACATTCCCGCATTAGTAATTATTGGTACAATCATGTGTTTGTTAGTCAGGGGTGATCAGAGCTCCTTCCCAAGTAAAGCACTGGAGAAAACTGACTCTTTTTGCACGATCACCCCAATTTTTATGGACTGTTTTATTTTTAGTCTGTGAATTTGGACTATGGTACTTAGGCAATAGGGCATGAGCTGTGACCCCTAAAAATTTTTTAAGTGACTATACTCTGATTTGGAAAACTTAACTTACTTATAATTTCATAGTACAAGTGGACTGCTGCACATATTGTGCCACTACTGAAGTGGCAATACATTACAATAGGCCTGCCACCAGTAGGCTGGCTGTGCAGGTTTAAACTGCAAAATCAACCTTTCAAAAGGGACATGCCTAAACCTATCCTTTAAATATTAAACGTTATCCCTAAGTAGAACTTACATGCCCATAAGGCAGGGTGCATGATATTTAAAAGGAGGACATGTAAATATTTAATTTTAAACATGCCCTTACAGTGACAATGGCCCAAAAGCTATTTTTTTGGAGCATATTAAGCTGTTCCATAGGAAAGCATTGGGATACATTATTAAAGTTATATTGTTATCTCTGCTTCTGAACCACATATAAAGTTAATTCTTGGACTTTTTAAAATTTGTTTTACCATGGCCCAAGTTCATACAACCAAAAAGAAGGACAAGAGGCGTGGGAAACCAGCTGACAAGGCTGCAGTATAAAGGCAGTAACTAATTGTTGGAATAGTTTGGTGGACTGGTCTTACTGACACCTGGACTGACCCAATGGTGTGTTCATGACATTGACACTGGTAACACATTACCTGTCAAAAACAAAATATACATGTTGTCAGAGAAAGTGCCAGTATTAAGACATACATTTAAATAATGCTGTCCCTGAGGGTGATTGAATCTTCTAGTATTCTCAGGGCCAGCCCAGAGATGCTGGTGCCAAGGCCAATCTGAAAGGGGGGACCCCACAACTCAGGATCTGGTTGGACTACATAGGGATGAATGCCATCGCCAAGAGTGATGCACACCTCATTCCCAGAGCTGATGGGCTTATCAACTAGTTAGGGGCTGCCAAGTTTCTCAGCCTGTTTGATTTACTGACAGATTGCCATGATTGAGGGAGAAAAGGTGAGATCAGCATTCTTAACTCATGGAGGCAACTTCCAATTAAGAGTAATGCCATTTGAGTTCAAAAATGCCCCTGCCACCTTGCAGAGGCTGATGAACAGGGTACTGTCTGGGCTGGAGACCCTTAGTACATCATATCTGAAGGATATTGCTGTGTTTAGCTCCACCTGGCAGTGACACCTGAACCACCTCAGGGATGTGCTTCAGTCCATGTTACAGGCAGGGCTGACTATTAAGGAGCCAGTGCCAGATAGGGCAGGTGTCTGTAGTGGACCTGGGCCACCAAGTAGGTGGGAGTTGCATGTGTAGCCTTTCCACCTCAATATCCAGACAATCATGACTCCCAAAACCCCGACTCACATCTGAGGTTTCCTGTGTCTGACCGGTTATTACAGGAGATTTGTCAAGAGGTCTGGCACCATTGTAGTCCCCCCAATAAAGGTGACTTCAAAGAAGCTGCAGAAGAAGGCTATGGATCAGAAACCTTTAGTTAGCTTCATTTACACGTGACTGCTCCCCATAGAGCAGCATTTCAGTGCCATAGAGAGGGTAGCATTTGCTCTGGTTTGGCCACTTAAGAAGTTGATACCCTACATGTTTGAGACTCGCCTCAGGTTTCAAATTGACCACAGGCCTCTCAGATGGCTCGTACAGATGAGAGAGTGTGAGACATTGGGTTGTTGGTTGAGTGGGGTAGAAACCCTGTTCAGGCAACAGCCACAATTCCTGTCAGGCTGAACCAATAAAGGCACTAAATTAACATGTGCTTAACCCTCTTGTAGCTTGCTACAACTGCATTCAGGCTTAACTTTGAGGCAATGTGAAAAAAAGTATTTATCCAGCACACAAACAGCATTAAAGTAAAAACACAATACAAGAAAAACACTATGCCAATTTTGAAAAATAGAGTATATTTTAATACACTTTTTGACCCCAAAACAGCAAATATCAATACATTATTTAAAATCAAAACAACAAAAATCCAATCAGTAGAACTAAAGTTATGAATTATGAAAGTTTAAGAAAAAAACTAGTGCCTAAAAATCAAAGTGGCAACCGCAGACATCTAGCTTCACAAGACTAGCTTAAAGTTGAAATTATGACCAACTGTAATGGAAAATGGGTTGGATACAAGAAGTGGATTGGGCCTGGTCGGTGCTTACCGTCAGACTTCAGGAGAAGATAATCAAAGCAAGACTTTAGGCAGTGTACTGGGGGCGTCATCATCGGGGAGCCACTGGCTGAAGTTGTGCTGAAGATTTCTATGTTCTGACTGAGTCTTCTTTTTTGGAAGCCAAAAATCTCCAGTGGGACAAAGCTGTAAGCTGTAGCTGACATGGGATCTGTGAGGCCAGATATCCCTTTGGCGTAGAACCGCTGAACAGGATTTGCTGCTGTTGAGTAGAAAGTAGAAGAGGCTGCTGCAAACTCAGGCTGCCCAGCAATGCACCTCAGGCAGATCTACAAGCAGGTAGGTCTGGGTCTCCTCATGGTTTTCAGCGCACTTTTTAGCCAACATTTTTTTAAATCCTAAATTTTGCATTTTGGCTTTCTGGTACCTTTAGCATTACTTTCAAGGGTCCAGGACTGGAAAGGTACCACCCGGAGAGTCAGGTCTCACTCAGGCTAGGTCCAGGTGTGGGTTCAAGATGGGTGGACCCTTTTCTGTCCCTGAGACTCTGATCAGGAGGCCATCTAACTAGCCCTTGGAGTCACTGTGGTAGTCCTAGGTTCACGGGCTCAAGCAGCAGGACAGGCCTGTGACGGTTCAAGGCAGGCTTCAAGTAGCACAGCAGTCCTTCCAAGTGCAGCAAAGTAGACTTCTGAAGTACACAGCAGACCACAACAGCAGGCACTCCTCTGAGAGTCCTTTTGCAGGTCCAGAAAGTGAAACGAAGAGTGGGTCTGAGGGTTCTATTTTTATAGCTGGTACTTTCTTTAAAGTAGGAGAATTTTCTAGAGATTCCCTTTGAGGTGTTTAAAATTCTCTGTCTACCCTGCCCTGTATTGGGCCTTGCTGCAAGCACAAGGCAGTCGGGCGAATTCCTTTGTGTGACGGCAGGACACAGCCTATTGATTTGCAAGTGTGGCTATGCCCAGCTCCACCTGCCCCATCCTGCAAGTGATGGCCTATCCAGACACACCTAATTGCTCTATTATGTGGCTGTCTGGGAGGAAAATACAAAGTGCAACTGCCAACCACATACAGTCATTGTGACCCAGAAGCAGGCTGCAGGTACCAAATGGTTAGCGTAAGGGGGACTCCAGAGGAGTTCTGCAAGATCTTTGTGGCTGCTTCTCTTCCCAGAACAAGCAGCCATCTTTTGGAGCACACCCAGCCAAATTCACTCAGCTCTCCTTTCAAGCAGTGTTGTCTGCTGTCCAGGAAGCCCTTTTTACATTCTAGAAGCGTCCCACTCTGCCCACTGACATTACTAGATCCCTAGGACCCAATCCGAACTACACTGGACATTTTTGACGACTTTGCAATTCTATTCAATCCTTGCACTGGGAGGACGTGGCCAACTGCTGATGAAAATGGCCGCACCTTGAGGTGACTCTCTACGAGTGCACCCGTTAACGAGACCATCCTTCTATAAATCCAGGATTCCTGAGCTGCAATCATCTGCTTCATGCTCATGATTCCTAGGGGCTCATTTTGAGCCGTGAACCGACCAAATTGGATGTTAGACGCCTGAGATTTTCCTGACGGTGTGGCTGGCCTGGTGAGACTGTATCTGTGACGGAGGAGGGGCGAACGGGTTCCGGCGCACACTGCGGAGCCTGGTCTTTATAGCTCCTTCGGGTGTGCAACCTGCGGAGACTGCTGAACTGAAAGCCCAGAAACGAAGGACTGCGGAGAGACCCCAGTGGGGCTATGACTCGGGTGAGCAGAGTGCCGGAAAAGAGATGGCCAGCGCACGATCGGCTCTGAGGTGGACTGACGGAGCTGAGGCAGCGCGGAAGGGCCTGCATTGTTGATACTTGTCTATAGTAAGGAGGGGGCGAGCGATCCGGTCATGGAGTGCACCTGCCCCCCCCTGGGATTGTAGGTTGAGGGGCAGCGTAAGAGAAGTGCTGCTGTCGCCCCCCTCCCTCAAGTTTCCCCGGTGGACAGACAGGCTTGATTCACCCGATCGTGGTCGGGAATGCCCGACGAGACGCACAGGGCACACGGTGGCAGTCCGGTTCCAGGCAGCGGCCTAGGGGCGGAAAATACACCACTCGCGGAGAGAAGGACTGGGTGTTGATCCTAGAGGACAGATTGGAGCGTAATACTACACTGTAATTATGTGAGCAGTTTTATGTGCCGAGGCTCCTTGCTGCCTGGCTAGGGATCACTCACCGGCTGCAACGAAGGGAAGCCTGCTCCTCCATGACTGTAAGTGGAGAACAAGGAATCAAGGCTTGCTGGTCCTGAGATCGCTGCACTCGCTGGTGGACCCGGGAGGTCCTGCAGCTTTGAAGGGGAAGGAGCACATCTTGGGGATTAAGTGTTGACCGGTGATTAGCAGCCTGCGACACTGAAGGCCCTCTGAGGGGCACCAGGGGTGCAGTAGTAGTAGATTTACTGGTGAGGCACAACACCGGAGGCAACAGCCAGTAAAGGCAGTGTTTTCCTCCTGAGATAGGACACAACCCAGAAACGCCCACCTAACAAAATAGAATGACTACCCAGCCGGCTTCCACTCACTTGGGCATAGGTTCATACTACATAGGCCTGGCGGGTGGTAGCAACACCAAGGCCTCCATGCAGGCCAAATTGGAAAAGTATGCATGGGACAAGTGCTCCGGTCCCAGTCAAAAGGGAACACAAGACCCGCCTAAGGAACAACAGGACGTTGATGGGGTAAGGGAACCGACTCTGCAGGACATCCTAATGGCTATCACGACTGTGAGAACGTCTCTGCAGTCAGGATTGACTCAGTGTCCTCGGAAGTATCCTTAATTAGAACAGACATACTCTCAATGAACACTAGACTCAAGGAAGTTGAGTCGACTGCGCTCCCTTGTCAAGGACAGTACCACCCTTCAGCAGAGGTTGGATGACCTGCAGACTCCAGGAGAGAGTCTGGAGGCTCAACTGGATGAGTTTGAAGGGCGCTTAAGGCGCAACAACCTACGCATACTGGGAGCCCCGGAGCGCACGTAGGACCAAGCAATGGACCTGTTCGTGGAGGAGCTAGTCACAAACTACCTGAAACCTACTAGACTGTTGAACCTTCAACTATAAAGATAGGGATATCATTCTACAAATGGCGCGCACAACACCACCAATTGAATTTCAAAATAGAGTGTGACTTTCTTCCCGGTCTTCACGCTCAAGGGGCAATGCCAGCGGTGCAGCTTCCGGTATGTAAAGAAATCACTGTGGGACAAGAACGTAAAGTATGCAATGATCTTTCCAGCTAAATTACGAGTGGAGTCAGAGGGAAAGGTCTGGTTCTTCGTCTCCCCTGAAGAGGCATGAGACTGGCTGGACAGCTGGCGTCAGGCCGGCAAGAAGAGTCACCAAAGCCAGTGAAATAATCAAGAGCAGCCTCGAGGGGAGCAGGGGATGAGATCCCCGCCGAAAGATCACGCAGAGGATGACGGCGCCAAGTGAGAACTGGTCTGTATGGCTCATTGTAATTGTGAAGGTCCTGTAGACACTCCTCTATAGGGCCTGGTAGCGGTTGGTCTCTCCAAGAAAAGACTAGAAGGGTCAAGGCGCGAACTACAATTCCATATAGACGGTGCTGAACTGAACAATGTTATTCAATAAGTAATTGATGAGAGCATTGTGAAACCGAATCAGTAATTCATTGTATTGTTTTGAACGGGTGTCCGGTTGGGCACACGCACCTTGAGTTATAGGCGTGGGCAATAGGCACTCTGCAAGTTTGGGGTGGCGGGAGGTTCCGATACCACCATGCAGGGAGTCAGGGAGGAGGGTAAAGTTAAGGGGGGGTGGGGCTCTTGTCACTGAGATTTTCCGACACAATATATGACTATGACATTAATCAAACAGCAAGTCATACTAGTGTCAAGAAGGGGGGAAGGAAAGTTTAGTTCTGTTCCCAAAATACAGTTCGTACAAGATGGACAACAAGTGGTGCACTAGTGATAACGCAATGAGTACGTTCAACATGGTGACACAAGCACATGGTGGGGCAGGATGGGTGATAAACGCCGCACAAAATGCTGGGTAATATAAGGGGTTCACGCTGCAACTGAAGTTTACCTTCCTAGGCGAGTATGGACTCAACAACTAAGCAAGGACTCAAATTGATGTCCTAGAATGTTAATGGACTGGGGGACCAGATAAAGAGGGGAATTTTATTTCAATTCATAAAACGACATTCCCCAGATGTGATCTTATTACAAGAGACGCATTTATTAGGAGACTTGTGGCACATTCAGCATTTGGTTCAGGATCTAGAGGGATGGGAATAATGGTGCGCAAAACTTTTCAAATGACGATCGACTGTACCTGGACAGATAACCTCGGTAGATTTGTGGCGATCTCAGGGACGTGGGAGGGTCGCAAGTTAAATCTAGTCTCAGTCTACATATCCCCGGGTCTCCAAGCCACGGCTTTCAGGGACCTTAGAAGCCTCCTTCTTGACTTGCTGGAGGGAAGACTGGTGATTGGGGGAGATTTTAATTCCATTGTCTCTGAATCCTTGGATCGCTGACCTCAGAGATTCTTGTCTCCCTCACGAACGCACAGTTTTTTGGGAGAAACGGGTTTAGTAGATACATAGAAGAGGCTCCATCCGTAGGAAAAACATTATACTTTCTACTAAGGGGACCATTGTAATATATCCAGGATGGGGAACAGTCATAATATCGAAAACAAATATCAAATTGCCAGAATATCGAGTTTTTTTATAGAATGGATAGAATATCGAATTGCCAAAATATAGTGGTGCAGAATATCGAAATTCAGGTAAGAAATATAGATTTCCATAATATTGAAGTTAGTAATATCGACAGTCTTAATATAGTTGTTAAAAATATCAAATTTTTTAATAGTGTTTTAAGTGTTAGTATATGTGTTAAAAGTATTATTTTTGTAATGTATGTTTCAATTTTTTTAAGTAATGAATTTTATGTTATTTAATTTTTGCGTAATTTAATTTTGTAGCGGGTTGTGGGTTTAGAGTGGGAAGTAATTTAATTTTAGTAAATTAAATATTAATTTTTAGGAATTATTAATTATTTTTAATTACATTTTGTGTTTTAATACTGTACCGGGTTGTGGGTTTATAGGGATTAGGGTGGAAGTAATTTAATTGTTATTAAGTAATAATTTATGTATTGGTATCGATAATTAATTTATTGTTAATGAATTAATAATTGGTAATTATTTTTTATTAATTGGTAATAATTTTTTATTAATTGGTAATTCATGTTTATTAATTGATTAATTAATAATTATTTTAATTGTATTAGTTTATTAATCGTAGCGGGTTGTGGGTTTATAGGGGAACAGGGTGGGAAATAATTTAGTTGTAATTAATAAATGATTGCCTAGATCCCTAGGACCCAATCCGAACTACACTGGACATTTTTGACGACTTTGCAATTCTATTCAATCCTTGCACTGGGAGGACGTGGCCAACTGCTGATGAAAATGGCCGCACCTTGAGGTGACTCTCTACGAGTGCACCCGTTAACGAGACCATCCTTCTATAAATCCAGGATTCCTGAGCTGCAATCATCTGCTTCATGCTCATGATTCCTAGGGGCTCATTTTGAGCCGTGAACCGACCAAATTGGATGTTAGACGCCTGAGATTTTCCTGACGGTGTGGCTGGCCTGGTGAGACTGTATCTGTGACGGAGGAGGGGCGAACGGGTTCCGGCGCACACTGCGGAGCCTGGTCTTTATAGCTCCTTCGGGTGTGCAACCTGCGGAGACTGCTGAACTGAAAGCCCAGAAACGAAGGACTGCGGAGAGACCCCAGTGGGGCTATGACTCGGGTGAGCAGAGTGCCGGAAAAGAGATGGCCAGCGCACGATCGGCTCTGAGGTGGACTGACGGAGCTGAGGCAGCGCGGAAGGGCCTGCATTGTTGATACTTGTCTATAGTAAGGAGGGGGCGAGCGATCCGGTCATGGAGTGCACCTGCCCCCCCCTGGGATTGTAGGTTGAGGGGCAGCGTAAGAGAAGTGCTGCTGTCGCCCCCCTCCCTCAAGTTTCCCCGGTGGACAGACAGGCTTGATTCACCCGATCGTGGTCGGGAATGCCCGACGAGACGCACAGGGCACACGGTGGCAGTCCGGTTCCAGGCAGCGGCCTAGGGGCGGAAAATACACCACTCGCGGAGAGAAGGACTGGGTGTTGATCCTAGAGGACAGATTGGAGCGTAATACTACACTGTAATTATGTGAGCAGTTTTATGTGCCGAGGCTCCTTGCTGCCTGGCTAGGGATCACTCACCGGCTGCAACGAAGGGAAGCCTGCTCCTCCATGACTGTAAGTGGAGAACAAGGAATCAAGGCTTGCTGGTCCTGAGATCGCTGCACTCGCTGGTGGACCCGGGAGGTCCTGCAGCTTTGAAGGGGAAGGAGCACATCTTGGGGATTAAGTGTTGACCGGTGATTAGCAGCCTGCGACACTGAAGGCCCTCTGAGGGGCACCAGGGGTGCAGTAGTAGTAGATTTACTGGTGAGGCACAACACCGGAGGCAACAGCCAGTAAAGGCAGTGTTTTCCTCCTGAGATAGGACACAACCCAGAAACGCCCACCTAACAAAATAGAATGACTACCCAGCCGGCTTCCACTCACTTGGGCATAGGTTCATACTACATAGGCCTGGCGGGTGGTAGCAACACCAAGGCCTCCATGCAGGCCAAATTGGAAAAGTATGCATGGGACAAGTGCTCCGGTCCCAGTCAAAAGGGAACACAAGACCCGCCTAAGGAACAACAGGACGTTGATGGGGTAAGGGAACCGACTCTGCAGGACATCCTAATGGCTATCACGACTGTGAGAACGTCTCTGCAGTCAGGATTGACTCAGTGTCCTCGGAAGTATCCTTAATTAGAACAGACATACTCTCAATGAACACTAGACTCAAGGAAGTTGAGTCGACTGCGCTCCCTTGTCAAGGACAGTACCACCCTTCAGCAGAGGTTGGATGACCTGCAGACTCCAGGAGAGAGTCTGGAGGCTCAACTGGATGAGTTTGAAGGGCGCTTAAGGCGCAACAACCTACGCATACTGGGAGCCCCGGAGCGCACGTAGGACCAAGCAATGGACCTGTTCGTGGAGGAGCTAGTCACAAACTACCTGAAACCTACTAGACTGTTGAACCTTCAACTATAAAGATAGGGATATCATTCTACAAATGGCGCGCACAACACCACCAATTGAATTTCAAAATAGAGTGTGACTTTCTTCCCGGTCTTCACGCTCAAGGGGCAATGCCAGCGGTGCAGCTTCCGGTATGTAAAGAAATCACTGTGGGACAAGAACGTAAAGTATGCAATGATCTTTCCAGCTAAATTACGAGTGGAGTCAGAGGGAAAGGTCTGGTTCTTCGTCTCCCCTGAAGAGGCATGAGACTGGCTGGACAGCTGGCGTCAGGCCGGCAAGAAGAGTCACCAAAGCCAGTGAAATAATCAAGAGCAGCCTCGAGGGGAGCAGGGGATGAGATCCCCGCCGAAAGATCACGCAGAGGATGACGGCGCCAAGTGAGAACTGGTCTGTATGGCTCATTGTAATTGTGAAGGTCCTGTAGACACTCCTCTATAGGGCCTGGTAGCGGTTGGTCTCTCCAAGAAAAGACTAGAAGGGTCAAGGCGCGAACTACAATTCCATATAGACGGTGCTGAACTGAACAATGTTATTCAATAAGTAATTGATGAGAGCATTGTGAAACCGAATCAGTAATTCATTGTATTGTTTTGAACGGGTGTCCGGTTGGGCACACGCACCTTGAGTTATAGGCGTGGGCAATAGGCACTCTGCAAGTTTGGGGTGGCGGGAGGTTCCGATACCACCATGCAGGGAGTCAGGGAGGAGGGTAAAGTTAAGGGGGGGTGGGGCTCTTGTCACTGAGATTTTCCGACACAATATATGACTATGACATTAATCAAACAGCAAGTCATACTAGTGTCAAGAAGGGGGGAAGGAAAGTTTAGTTCTGTTCCCAAAATACAGTTCGTACAAGATGGACAACAAGTGGTGCACTAGTGATAACGCAATGAGTACGTTCAACATGGTGACACAAGCACATGGTGGGGCAGGATGGGTGATAAACGCCGCACAAAATGCTGGGTAATATAAGGGGTTCACGCTGCAACTGAAGTTTACCTTCCTAGGCGAGTATGGACTCAACAACTAAGCAAGGACTCAAATTGATGTCCTAGAATGTTAATGGACTGGGGGACCAGATAAAGAGGGGAATTTTATTTCAATTCATAAAACGACATTCCCCAGATGTGATCTTATTACAAGAGACGCATTTATTAGGAGACTTGTGGCACATTCAGCATTTGGTTCAGGATCTAGAGGGATGGGAATAATGGTGCGCAAAACTTTTCAAATGACGATCGACTGTACCTGGACAGATAACCTCGGTAGATTTGTGGCGATCTCAGGGACGTGGGAGGGTCGCAAGTTAAATCTAGTCTCAGTCTACATATCCCCGGGTCTCCAAGCCACGGCTTTCAGGGACCTTAGAAGCCTCCTTCTTGACTTGCTGGAGGGAAGACTGGTGATTGGGGGAGATTTTAATTCCATTGTCTCTGAATCCTTGGATCGCTGACCTCAGAGATTCTTGTCTCCCTCACGAACGCACAGTTTTTTGGGAGAAACGGGTTTAGTAGATACATAGAAGAGGCTCCATCCGTAGGAAAAACATTATACTTTCTACTAAGGGGACCATTGTAATATATCCAGGATGGGGAACAGTCATAATATCGAAAACAAATATCAAATTGCCAGAATATCGAGTTTTTTTATAGAATGGATAGAATATCGAATTGCCAAAATATAGTGGTGCAGAATATCGAAATTCAGGTAAGAAATATAGATTTCCATAATATTGAAGTTAGTAATATCGACAGTCTTAATATAGTTGTTAAAAATATCAAATTTTTTAATAGTGTTTTAAGTGTTAGTATATGTGTTAAAAGTATTATTTTTGTAATGTATGTTTCAATTTTTTTAAGTAATGAATTTTATGTTATTTAATTTTTGCGTAATTTAATTTTGTAGCGGGTTGTGGGTTTAGAGGGGAATAGGGTGGGAAGTAATTTAATTTTAGTAAATTAAATATTAATTTTTAGGAATTATTAATTATTTTTAATTACATTTTGTGTTTTAATACTGTACCGGGTTGTGGGTTTATAGGGATTAGGGTGGAAGTAATTTAATTGTTATTAAGTAATAATTTATGTATTGGTATCGATAATTAATTTATTGTTAATGAATTAATAATTGGTAATTATTTTTTATTAATTGGTAATAATTTTTTATTAATTGGTAATTCATGTTTATTAATTGATTAATTAATAATTATTTTAATTGTATTAGTTTATTAATCGTAGCGGGTTGTGGGTTTATAGGGGAACAGGGTGGGAAATAATTTAGTTGTAATTAATAAATGATTGCATTTTATTGTGTATTGATAATTAATTTACTGTTATTTATTAATTGGTATTTTTGTATTTCTTATTAATTTTGGGTATTGAAAATTAATTGGTCGTTAATTAATTAATATTAGGTAATTAATTTCTAATAAATAATATGTATTGGTATTTATAATTAATTAATTATTACATATTTTGTAATTGGTATTTAATTGTAATTATTTTTTTCTTGGTATTGAAAATTAATCTCTTTTTATTTGAATATTAAATCATTACATTCCCTACAGTTGCACTCACTGGAGTGGCAATAGTAATTTTTACCTTCCCCCTATCCAACGCTTTCCCTCCTGTTGCACTCACTGGAGTGGGAATAGTAATGTTTACCCTCCCGCTATCCAACGCTTTCCCTACTGTTGCACTCTCTGGAGTGGGAATAGTCATTTTTACCCCTACACTATCCAACGCTTTCCCTACTGTTGCACTCTCTGGAGTGGGAATAGTCATGTTTACCCTCCGGCTATCTAACGCTTTCCCTACTGCTGCACTCACTGGAGTGGGAATATTAATTTTTACCCTTCCGCTATCCAATGCTCTGTTGCCCTCTCTGGAGTGGAAATAGTAATTTATACCTCTACGCTATCCAATGCTTTCCCTACTGTTGCACTCACTGGAGTGGGAATAGTAATTTATACGCCTATGCTATCCAACACTTTCCCTATTGTTGCACTCTCTGGAGTGCGAATAGTATTTTTACCCCTACGCTATCCAACACTTTCCCTACTGTTGCACTCACTGGAGTGGAAATAGTAATTGTTACCCTCCCACTATTCAACGCTTTCCCTACTGTTGCACTCTCTGTAGTCGGAATAGTACATTTTACCCTCCCGCTATCCTACGCTAAAAATATTGAATATTTTTTATTAATATTACGTTAATATATATATATATGTGTTAAAAAATGAAAATGTATGTTTATTTTTTTAATTACATTAATTATTTAGTAATTTTAAGGTTATTTAAGTATTTTTAAGGATGTTTTAGGTAATGAATCCAACGAGGTTGCCCCTGTAGAAACGCCACAAACAGACAGCTCTAACTCCTTTATTTTGTAGGTTTGCAGACAGAAACAGCTCCCTTCTCTTTGTACAAATGTAATGGCCAAACACTCGTTTCAGGCAGCACTCTGCCCTTGATCACTGGCAAACAAAGTCACGGCTGCCATGAGGAGCACCTGATAAAGTTCCTGGGTCCCGCCCCAGTGGGCTTGTGCACATGGCCTCCTGGTCCCCGTAGTTCCCCATTGTCAAACACAGTGGGTGGTGCCGAGTTTTTGTTGAATTAAAATAGATGTCTTAACCAAGTGGGTTACTTGAAGGAGGGAAAACCTTGCTTGTGCTGCAATATTACTCCCACAAAAACGGACTATCTGTCCACATCAGCGGCAGAAATCCGGCGCTGGAAGTTCGCTTTGAAAGCAGCAGGGCGTTTCTGTGGCTGGGCCAGCCACAACAAATCAATCCAACGAGGTTGGACAAAAACGGACTATCTGTTCTACAGGGGTAACCTCGTTGCTTTCAGTGGGGTCTGAATACTTAAAAGATATTAATGGTGTCCTCAGAGAACTTTTGTGGGACGGTAAACCACCAAGAATCGCCACTCAGAAGCTAACACTCGGGTGCTACGATGGGGTATTGGCATCCCAGACATCAAAAAATATTATTGGGTGACACAACTCGCCGCAATAAATCAATGTACGTATCGGCCACTGGAAGACCCAGGTTTCCGAATGGATGGATGGCTCCTTCCTGGGGGTAGCTTTGCAAGTGCATTGTATTCAAACCCAGCAAAGATGAAACTGACTGGGCCCACAGGACACTCAGTCCAAATATGGAAGTCTGCTATGAAGAGCTTGGACTGGAAGGGCAGGATCACACAGGCCACACCACTCTGGTACCCATATCAATTAGGCAAGTTGAGACACACCCAGGGATTTGACGGTTGGGACTTGATTGGTATTTCAAGGGTGGAAGACCTATGGAAGGAGGGTGGAGTGATTCCCTTTGGCCAACTGCAGACGGACTTTGAGCTGGCTGATACTGAATACTACAGATACTTGCAGATCCGGCATGCTTTACTAGCTGTGATCAGAAAGGGGGAAATACTACCAAAATTCTCCTTGCTTGAATATAGGGTCTTAGACGGAGCACTCCCGGAGAAATACCGCTAATATATAAAAAATTTATCAATAACACGATGGACCCTCTACCCTGACTTCGAACAAAATGGGATTATGACATTGTTGGGCTTGACGATTAGGAGTGGCTTGAGGCACTGCCCTCTCCCAAGGAGGTGGCCATTTCCTCGGGGCTTTGGCTAGTGCAATTGAAGATACTTCATAGAATATATCTCTCTAAATGAACGAGGTATTGTTGACTAGTTGTATGCAGGTAAAAAAAAAAAGCTTTATTCGGTTTGCATGGCACAACCATATAAGCAGGCAAATATTTTAAAACAGCAACATCATAATTATTCCACATCCTCGTTAAAAAACATCATATACAAATTTCAAAGTGACTTATGCTCTACAATATAGTATGTGCACATTTACGTAGGGAAAGTACCATATCTAATCAACAATACATGATGTATTATATCACATTTTATCAACTTCAATATAAAAATTGCATTTGATTTGAACTGCATAAAATAACAAATATTCTCAACAGGCTATGCAAATATGCAATAAAGTGTCATGTGCCAGCAATAATAATTCATAAAATGAAAACATAATATCTAATACAAGCTCCATCTAAAACAGACTCAATCTGGGGTGCTGTAATGGAATAGGACTCCTAAAGTACTATTGTGGCTAATGCAAGGTAATTCATAATATTATTGCTTTTCTGGTAGCTATACATTGTAGTATATATATTGCAACATGGAAGCAAATGTACGGGCTTTCCAAAGAACAAATTAACTTCATAGCATTGGTAGTGGATCGGACTTTAAACTTTAAAAGGATATGTTTTAAATAATACTTCCTTAAAAATGTATAAAATTTACAAAACAGTAAAAAATGTCAGCAACTTTGTTTAGATGTATTGTCACACGGACATTTCAGATCGGATCTATTTTTCATAGTGGGAAAAGCTACAAGGTGGTAGGCAATCCCCAATCTGAGGCGAGTCAAGACGAAACGGTGAGATCATCTTGTCACTACTGCCAAATAGGCCTGGAATCCTTTATTAAGATCCAATCGTTGGTAGAACACTACTGTTGGTTGAGCTTCTAGAAGTGTACTACGGGCCGCTACTAGTTGTATGCATGCAGTTTGATTGTACATAAGAATAAAATGGGCTTTGTTGTTCTTACTTGATCACATATTGTCACACGTGTGCATCACTTGTATGAGAGCACCAAGCACATTTCTCACCGCACACCAACTACGAGCCACATTGTTTTTTATTCTTTTTTTATATATATTTGAATAAATTGATCATCTGATACATTTGCACATTGATTGTGATAACTTTCTAAAAGTGGCATTTTCAAAATTGTAACTTAAAATCCAACTTTTCCATTAAAGAGAATTTTCAGATACAATTTCCCAGACACCAAATTTCCCAATCATACTTTAGCACTTATTAAATGTAATAAGGCAAACCATTGTCCTTTTGTTTGTATATCCTGTAATACGGGATTGTCAAACGAGGCTAGAGGACTATAAAGTACAGGGATCAATCCCTCTTATTTCATATGCAGCACATTGATGTAGAATGGAGCATGTTTTAGAAACATTGCACCTAGGAGAAACTTAACAGTATATACAAATGCTCAATATTTTGTTCCAGCAGATGGTGCTATAACTCTTCCTAAATAGTTTCCTGGCAATTTCCTTGATCTGAACACCTAAAGTGAACGATGATACTGTTACACAGAAATGTGAAAACAATCTGCTTTTTGCTCGTTATGCACTATTTTTATCCTTTGGACAATACCGGTTAGGACTTTTTCTGTTCATGCAAAGGAGATATGAAATATAGCATATTTTTCCGGTGTGTGCTCTATGTGTGTGTTACACTCTATCATTAGTGTAACGAGTTTCATACAAGACAGCAAGATTTGCCTTTATTAAAACATACATCTATTTAGGTAATTTAGAAAGTAGCAATATACATAAAACATATGTCGGGAGATTTAGGTGATTCATCAGTAATGTTGCTCGGCAACGTGAAATGGTTCACCTACAAAATGCTTCAATTTATGGAATTAGTATTCCTTGTTAGTTAATGCCAAATGTCAAACATTCTTATATAGCGCACATTTCACCGCGAGGTCTCATGGCGCTAGCAGCAAGAGAATGGAGGACAAACCGCGCGCCGCGTCTAATTGGTGGCTGGGGGGAAAAGCCAGGTTTTGAGTTTTTTGCGGAAACATTTGTGATCAGTAGTGGATGAGATGTGTACAGGTAATTTGTTCCATAGCAAAGGGGCAAGTTAGGAAAAAGAGCGGCCTCCGTTACGCAGAGTCCGAATACCGGGCTGAGCAAGGAGGGATTTAGAGCCTGACCTTAATGATCTTCCCGTAATATACCATTTAAGTTTGTTTTTTAAGTAGTTAGGGCCGGCGCCATACATTGTTTTATGGGCCAGGCTTAGGATTTTGAAATGGCATCTATGGCGGATTGGAAGCCAATGAAAGGTCCGTAGATTCAAAGTGGATAAGGATCTACAAGGGAGATTAAGGAAGATCCTAGCTGCCGTGTTCTGGAGGATCTGCAGCTTGGAAAGCAGATCAGCATTCTAGGCAGTGAACAGGGCATTACCGTAGTCCAAACGACTAATGACAAGGCCCTGCACCAGTGGTTTCCTTGCCTCAATGGGTAGCCACTTGAAAATCTTGCGGAGACTACGCATGATACCGTAACATACCCCTAAGACCTGATCGATGTGGGGCTTCATTGACAGGGAAGTGTCAATGGTGATGCCGAGGTTTCGGACTGATGACTTGTGAGGGGGGCACGTTCCTAATTCCGAAGGCCACCAGTCATGTGACCAGACGTCTTCAGCTTACATTGTCATATCAGGTGTTTTATGGAAGTAATTCTGGGGAGCAGTAAAGGCACACTGGGTACATGTGCACCCGCAACATGAGCAAAACCTGCAAGAAAAGCAGCTGAGCAATGCAGACTAGACTTTTATGCAAAATATATTAAATGAATGATATGCCAGATATGGGGTCAAACTGACTACGATCATGTTTTGCAATATTGGACAAACTAGTACGTAAGTTAGGGAAACACTAGGGCAGCGTGGCACACACTACAGTTCAGTGGAACTTTGGAATGTATTTTTGTATTTAATCAGTTAAATAGTTGTCTAGTTTTGAAGGTGGGATACATTAAACTTTTCGTTAGTTGGGAGTGCAGGATGGGACAGAGATACCAATGCCTAGTGTCATTCGGAGGTCGAGGTCGTGGGGTATGCAAATCCAGTCAAATTAGGGGTGATCCCATAAATGATGTTTGTTGACTGCTGCCCCAGAAACTGCAGAAAGTGCATCTAGAAGGTGAGTCTGTATAGTTCAATTGTAATGAGTTTCCTGAAGCAAATGTTGTTGGCATGTGGAATGAATGCAGGATCGTAACTCAGGACCCTGCAGCTCTTGCGGTGCAGGGGGACCCCAACTCTTCAAGAGACCCCCAAACCATCAGAGGGCCACCATTCAGCCCAAGACTGATGTATATCTGTGAGATATGGAACAGTCAGGGCCCTCTCATCATGGTTTGCGAGGGGCTCATCATTCACTGAATAAATAAATAACAGCTGGAGTAGAAAATAATCCCCTAATTTCTACCCTAAATGATAATGGAAAGGGTGTTGAGACCTGGAAACCCATACAAGGGTATTGACCATGGTTATGCTATTGCATGTCCATTTAGTGCAGAAGCATTTGTGGTGCCGAATATCAACTCAAAATAATGAAAGCGCTACAAAATAGCTAAACTGGTGTCAAATGCAATATAAACAAGTAATTATTTACTATTTGTTAGAAATTGCCTTATTGGTTGAGGAGGGTGGAAGTCCCACTCAGGTAAATCCTTATCAGGGTGAAGCACAACTCACTAAGGCCTAATTACGAGTTTGGCGGTTTAGGAACCAGTGATGCTTTTCGGCAGTCCAACTCCTTGCTACCCTTGCGGTCCGACCGCCGGATTATGAGCAGGGCGGGAACACCACCTCAAGACTGACGCCACCACCAACATATCAGATACTGTGGCATTGGCAGACACAAGGAGATGATGGAGCACTGAAATGTTTCAGACACTCACCCCCAGTCACAGATCTGGGTTGAATCCATCATCGTTCTTTAGCTCACTTCGCCACGACAGTTTACACCCAACTATATGCAAAACCAGGCTTGACCCTGTGCCTCATGGGAACATTCCAGCTTGAACTGCCAAGCCAGGTCTTCCCTTTACTGTAAACAAACATCCTGGGACCAGTTTCGAGGTAATAGTCCTCATCAGCCAGGCTAGCTTGAATCCAGTGGAAAGAGAGCGGCAAAGTGAGACGCAGCCCAGAGAGGCGGTCCCGGTATTGTTTCCACAGGGCTAATCAGAAATTACCTTTCCGCTGACTTTTTCATGGCGAAGACACAGCCATCAGAGAGTTGCCAAAAAGGCAGTTAAATTGGCAATATTGTGTCCCAAGGGTGATTGTGCCCTTATGTCATGTCACTGGTGCACATAGAAATCCCTCTAATACCTTTGGGTCAGGGTATCGCTGTAGCAAACTGCAAAAAAGTAAAAACACAAACATACCCCCAACTGGCTGGGATCACGTTCTGGGTGTGTCCAGCAGTCAGTAGCATGGGCAGCATAGGAATCCGGCTTGACTCTGCCGTCACACAACTGCCTATGGTTTTTTCAGTGAATTTCAAAGGTTTTTTAAATGAAAATGTCTAACTATAATGTCCCTGAAACTTGTGTTTTTTTCAGTGAATTTGTAAGGTTTTTTAAATGCTAATTTATAACTGTGTCTACAAAGGTAGAACATGTGAAGAAAGAGGAAGAAAAGCGCAGAAAGAAGCAAGACAAATGTAGAAAGTGGCAACAGAAGTCCAGAAAGATGAAGAAAAGTGCAGGAAGAAGAAAAGATGTGCAGATAGAACCAACAGAGGAGCAGAAAGTCCTCCTGTGCCCCCAACTTTCTGCTGATTGGTACTAGTGGTAACTGACTAAAACTAATCCAGCCTAGAGCCAGTGCTATGCTAAAAGACACTTAGAGTACAGTGAAAACACCTACATACACTAGGGAACACTATGCATTGGGGTACCCCTGTGATTAGCATGACCTCCTCTGTATTTACCATGAGTTAATGCCTGGGTCATTGCATGAGTACATGAGTAGTGACTGGATGATTAGAGTGCTACAAGGAGAGTGCATGGTGATTTTATAAGTGTTTGGGGTTTGGCGCAGTGATTGGATAAGCACATAGGATTGGCTGGGTGATTGGAGGACTGCATAGGTAGTACCAGGGGGATTTCTGGACTGCATAGGTAGTGCTCAAGGTATTGCAGCAGTGCATGTGTTAGTGACTGGGTCATTACATGAGTACATGGGTACTGAGTGGATAATTAGAGTAATGCAAGGAGAGTGCATGGTGAACTTATAAGTGCTTGGCTATTGGAGGAGTGTTTGAATTAGTACATGGTAGTGGCTGGGTGACTGGAGGAGTGCACAAGGAGTGACAGTGTGATTGCGGGACTGCATGGGTATTACCTGGGGAATTAAAGGAGCAAATGTGAAGTGTGTAAGTGGGTACAGGACTGTATGGGTAGACATATGGGATTGTAACAGTGATCAGTTAGTGCCTGGATAATTGCATGAGTACATAGCTACGAACTGAAAGATTGGAATACTGCAAGGAGAGTGCCTGAGTGAATTTATAAGTGCTTGGGTGTTGGCGGAGTGTTTGGATTAGTACATGGTAGTGGCTGGGTGACTGGAGGACTCCACGGGGAGTGACAGGAGGATTGCTGGACTGCATGGGTACTACCAGGGGAATTGAAGGAGTGAATGAGAAGCGTGTAGGTGGTTAGAGGACTGCATGGGTAGTACACAGGGGTTGTAGCAGTGCATGTGTTAGTGCCTGGATCATTGCATGACTACATGGGTAGTTACTGGATGAATAGAGTACTGCAAGGAGCGTGCATGGTGAATGTATAAGTGCTTGGGTATTGACATAGTGATTGGATAAGGACATAGGACTGGCTGGGTGATTGAAGGACTGCATAAGTAGTACCAGGGAGATTACTGGACTGCATAGGTAGTCCTCAGTGGATTGCAACAGTGCATGTGTTAGTGACCGGATCATTGCATGAGTACATGGGTAGTGAGTGGATGATTAGAGTGCTGCAAGGACAGTGCATGGTGATTTTATAACTGCTTGGGTTTTGGCGGATTGATTGGATAAGTACATAGTGCTGGCTGGGTGATTGGAGGAGTGCATGGGTAGTGACAGAGTAATTAAAGGAGTGAATCAGTAGTGTGTATGTGGTTAGAGGTCTGTATGGGAAGTGGTTAGGGTATTGTAGTAGTCCATTTGTGAGTGCCTGACCATTCCATGAGTACATGGGTACCTACTGGAAGATTAGAGTACTGCAAGAGTGCATGGTGATTTTATCAGTGCTTGGGTTTTGGCGGATTGATTGGATAAGTACATAGTGCTGGCTGGGTGATTGGAGGAGTGCATGGGTAGTGACAGAGTAATTAAAGGAGTGAATCAGTAGTGTGTATGTGGTTAGAGGTCTGTATGGGAAGTGCTTAGGGTATTGTAGTAGTCCATTTGTGAGTGCCTGACCATTGAAGGAGTGCATGGGTACTGACAGGGCGATGGCTGGAATGCATGGGTAGTGCTCAGGGTATTGTAGCAGTACATGTGTTAGTGCATGGGTAATTGCATGAGTGCATGGGTACTGACTGGATGACTCTACATAGTCACAAGATGGCTGCCAACACTTCCTGGTTTGGAGTGTTGACAGCCAATTAGAATGAAGCTCATGGTCGGCAGGGGTCGTGACTCCACCGCAGCCATATATATTGAAACTCTTCTTTTTGAATATCCCAGCAACTACTGAACGGATTTACACCATTTAAAAAAAAAAGGTGTCTTTCTCAACCAAGCACTACCTTTTTGCCAAATTTGGAGTAATTCCATTCAGTAGTTTCAGCTGTAGCCTTGCCTAAAGTTTCCTATGGGAAATTGATTGTTTGACTCTTATTTTTTTAATTTCTCAGCAACTACTGAATGGATTTACACCATTTAACAAAAAGGTCACTTTCTGAACCAAGCACTAGCTTTTTGCCAAATTTGGGGTAATTCCGTTCAGTAGCCCGTCTCAAAATTTCCTATTTAAATTAACATGGGGGAAACGTGTTTTGGGACCCCCTTTTTTCTCAGCCCCCGCTTGACGAATCACCCCCAAATTTTTAGGATAGGAGCTGACCTGGATAGACGTTTCTTGGGAGAATTTCGCAAAGATTCGTCAAACGACGCCAAAGTTATTAGCAAATCAAAAAATGATTTTCCTATGGAAACTAGGTTCTAACTATAACTACCTACTGGCAACCGCCAGTGTGTAATATATATATATATATATATTTTCACTGAAATATATATATATACACACACACGCACACACATATATATATCGACTTTGTATAAATAAAATACCTTCAGCACGTAATTGGGTCCGTGTCCGCAATATTTGACTCCTGCGATTTGGATTCATGTCAGAACTTTGTGAAATATATATATACACATATATATATATATATATATATATATATATATATATATATATATATATTACCTACTGGCGGTCGCCAGTAGGTATATATAGTTAGGATTTTTTCTCTATGGGATTTTTGAAAATTCTATGTCTAATAACTTTGGCGTTTGTGGACGGAATTGGCTGAAATTTTCAGGAAAATGGCACATTTTGTTTCTGAGCAGCCCTTGAAAATTTGGGGGGGGTTCGTCAAGGGGGGGCCGAGAAAAAAGGGGGGTCCCAAAACGTGTTTTTAACATTGAGTTTTCCATAGGGCGGTTGGCCTCACTTTTAGCCCGAACGGCTGAATGGATTTGCACGAAACTTGGCAAAATTGTAGGGACTGGTAGCCCGATGTGCCTTTGCTAGGTCTCAATATATGTGCTCCAGTGGATTTTGAGAAATTAACGTTCAAAAAAAGATATATATCTGTAACAGCGGACCGGGCAGCGCTCCGGTTCGCGGACTTTTCGCGGTACGGAGCTTTGTGAAGCGAAGCTGATTGGTTCTCCGGCGTCTGTGAACATTCCAAACAGTCCGTAGCGGCCGCCATCTTGTCTCTCGGTAGGATCGAGAGACAAGAGGAGGCCAAAGCGAAGGGGCAAATGACCATAAGGGGGCATAGTAGATCCTCGCTGACCCCCTAGGTTTGATGTGGAGGTTTTAAAAGGGCCCCGCGGGGCAAAAAAAAAAAATAATAATAATAATCGAACGGCTGAATGGATTTGCACGAAACTTGGTCAAATATTAGGGACTGGTAGCCCGATGTGCCTTTGCTAGGTCTCAATATATGTGCTCCAGTGGATTTTGAGAAATTAACGTTCAAAAAAAGATATATATCTGTAACAGCGCTCCGCTTCGCGTAACGGAGGTTTGCGAAGCTGATTGGTTCTCCGGCGTCTGTAAACATTGCAAACAGTCCGTAGCGGCCGCCATCTTGTCTCTCGGTAGGATCGAGAGACAAGAGGAGGCCAAAGCGAAGGGGCAAATGACCATAAGGGGGCATAGTAGATCCTCCTTGACCTCTTAGGTTTGATGTGGAGGTTTTAAAAGGGCCCCGCGGGGCAAAAAAAAAAATAATAATAATAATCGAACGGCTGAATGGATTTGCACGAAACTTGGCAAAATTGTAGGGACTGGTAGCTCGATGTGCCTTTGCTAGGTCTCAATATATGTGCTTCAGTGGATTTTGAGAAATTAACGTTCAAAAACAAGATATATATCTGTAACAGCGCTCCGCTTTGCGGAGATAAAATTATATCTGTATTACCTAGCTGTTGCTAACACCAGTTAGCGACGGCTAGTAGGAGATAGCGACCATCTTAGGCCCCACTTTGCATGTGAGTGATATTTATCACTAATGACATGCAAAGTGGGCATGCCAAGATGTTAGCGACTGGAAACAGTCGCTAACATCGCTATCTCCTATTATCAACTTTTGGAAATATTCGCGATAAGCGCGAATATCTCCAAAAGCTAGCACCTGCCCTGAGCAGTTCTTAGCCATGTTATCCAATGGGAGGTGGATAACATGGCTAAGAGCATTAGCTCGGTAATGCATGAATATCGCTGAGTTTTCAGCGATATTAATGCATTGCGGTCGTTTTTTATCGTATTTGCGATAAACCTTGATAATAGCAAGGTTTATCTGCGATAATTTCTGACGATGCTTAGCGGTAAAAAAATCGTTGCTAAGCATCGTTAGGGATAAATATCGCTTAACTTTGGTAATATGCCCCAACGTCTGTTAACGTTCGATTCGAAGGAAATCAGGAAGTGTTGAAAAACATTGTCTGCGCCATCTTGTCTTTTTTCAAATGCCACACTTTTGTCGTGCACGGCAGTCATTTTAGATGCCTTGACCAGACCCACTCTGTGCACGCTGTCGATCCTTAGCATGGCTCCCCACCCTCGCAAGCATCTCCCCCAGGCAGTGATCACCCCCGCTCTCTGTCTTATGCATGGGTAATAAACCTCCCCCCATCTGCGCTGCTCTTCCCTGAGAATCACACCCTGTGCCCGCCCGACACCTCCCTTTCGCCCTATTCACTACCGCACCCTCTGACACTCCTTTTCCTCTGTGTCCAATTGTCCAGGCCGGTCCTAGGGTATCAGCTAGCCCTGCAGATGTAGTTTATCGCCCCAGCTGTAAAGAATCACCCCTCTTCAAAGGAGTTATAGTAGATCAAGGCCCACACTCGATGAGATCCGTCACAGCAGACGCGTTCCTATTATCTGAAAACCATCCTGTATTGTGATTGGGGAGGGGACCGAGCCTGAAGCGGAAGATTCCAGGGATGACTCTTTGTACATCAAAGTTTTTACAATTATGTGTCACATTAAAAATATATAGCACTCCGACAAAGTAGTAAGATTATAAAACTTTAATAACTTATAAATATATACAAGAAAACAAAAACAGTAATAACATATAAACATTTTTAGGGAAAAAAAACGAAGTAGCGGTCGGCTGTGCGAATAGTCCCAACGCAGCACAACGTCCAGATTTCTGGCGTGGGGCGTCGCGGGGGGTGGGTCATCAGTAGCAAACTGTTGTGCGAATAGTTCCAAGGCAGCAGAACGATGGCACCAAGGTGATGTCCAGTAAGTTGCCGCACTGGTTTTGGTATCCTACAATGCTGCTCCGAAAACCGGCGTGGGGCGCCCCGGGGGAGGCGGCGTGAACGGGCCTCTCCAGGTGGAGTCTCATCTGTTGTAGTGGGGCGCCCCTTTACCGTTTCAGTTGCCATTCCGTCCGTTTTTGGTCCACTGTGTCAAAAGCCGCAATTCAGCTGAGTTGCGCCCACTCTTGCGGTGCAGCGATAGGCGGCTGTCACAGGACTCTCAAAATGGCGGCAGGCTGTTTCCTTTTTGGGCCTGGTCCACTGAAATGGCCCTGGGACACCTTGGAAATCGGACGCTTGTCTGCTAGGTCTTGGACCCCATTCTCGAAAGCATCCCCTCCGCCTTGAGGATTCATCAAAAGTTTTGGGGGCCACCGACTCCTGTAGGCTTCTGGTGGGGAGCGGCTGCCATGATTGCTCGCGGAATGACCACGACGGAGCTACGAGATGGTGGTGCTCTCATGCTGACGCCAGCTTCAGTCTGAAACATCCAGAAACAAGGTGGGGCTTTCATCGTTTGGGAAAAAAAAAAGTTTTCATCCAATGAAAAGTGTTGTTTTTAGGTCATATGATCAAGCCTTCCATCATTAGGAAACCAAAAGTAAAATGAACCAATGAAAAGTTTTATAAACAAGTCACATGACCTGTTATGCGGCATAGGGTATAAAATGCGGAGAAAATACGTTGGCACGTGAGGCGGCGTCAGTAGCGGACCGATGTGCGAATAGGCCGAAGGCAACACAACGCGCCAAGATCCGGATGGCACCGAGGTGGTGTCCAGCAAGTTGCAGCACTGGTGTGGCCATCCTACAATGCTGAAAGTCGGCGCGGGGCGCCCCGTTGGCCTGTGAGTTTGCGTCAGTAGCGGACCGATGTGCGAATAGGCCGAAGGCAGAACAACGCGCCAAGATCCGGATGGCACCGAGGTGGTGTCTAGTAAGTTGCCGCACTGGTGTGGCCATCCTACAATGTTGAAAGTCGGCGTGGGGCGCCCCGTTGGCCTGTGAGATGGCGTCAGTAGCGGACCGATGTGCGAATGGGGCCAAAGGCAGCGCAACAATATTTTCGGAATAGAAGACACCACAAGGCGCTGAGATGCCAAGATCCGGATGGCACCGAGGTGGTGTCTAGCAAGTTGTGGCACTGGTGTGGCCATCCTACAATGGTAAAAGTCGGCGTGGGGCGCCCTGTTGGCCTGTGAGATGGTGTCAGTAGCGGACTGATGTGCGAATGGGGCCAAAGGCAGCGCAACAATATTTTCTGACTGACACCACAAGGCGCTGAGATGCCAAGATCCGGATGGCACCGAGGTGATGTCTAGCAAGTTGCTGTACTGGTGTGGCCATCCTACAATGGTAAAAGTCGGCGTGGGGCGCCCTGTTGGCCTGTGAGATGGTGTCAGTTGCGGACCGATGTGCGAATGGGGCCAAAGGCAGCGCAACAATATTTTCTGTATGGAAGATACCACTAGGCGTTGAGATGCCAAGATCCGGATGGCACCGAGGTGATGTCTAGCAAGTTGCTGTACTGGTGTGGTCATCCTACAATGCTGAAACTCGGCGTGGGGCGCCCCATTAGCCTGTGAGATGGCGTCAGTAGCGGACCGATGTGTGAATAGGCCGGAACCAGCACAAGGCGCCAAGATCCGGATGTCACCGTGGTGGTTTCATAGTTGAGAGGCACTTCATCTGCAGTGGGGCGCCGAGATCCGGATGGCACCGAGGTGATGTCTAGCAAGTTGCTGTACTGGTGTGGTCATCCTACAATGCTGAAACTCGGCGTGGGGCGCCCCATTAGCCTGTGAGATGGCGTCAGTAGCGGACCGATGTGCGAATAGGCCGAAGGCAGCACAACGCGCCAAGATCCGGATGTCACCGTGGTGGTTTCATAGTTGAGAGGCACTTCATCTGCAGTGGGGCGCCGAGATCCGGATGGCACCGAGGTGATGTCTAGCAAGTTGCTGTACTGGTGTGGTCATCCTACAATGCTGAAACTCGGCGTGGGGCGCCCCATTAGCCTGTGAGATGGCGTCAGTAGCGGACCGATGTGCAAATAGGCCGAAGGCAGCACAACGCGCCAAGATCCGGATGTCACCGTGGTGGTTTCATAGTTGAGAGGCACTTCATCTGCAGTGGGGCGCCGAGATCCGGATGGCACCGAGGTGATGTCTAGCAAGTTGCTGTACTGGTGTGGTCATCCTACAATGCTGAAACTCGGCGTGGGGCGCCCCATTAGCCTGTGAGATGGCGTCAGTAGCGGACCGATGTGCGAATAGGCCGAAGGCAGCACAACGCGCCAAGATCCGGATGGCACCGAGGTGGTGTCTAGTAAGGTGCACTGGTGTGGCCATCCTACAATGTTGAAAGTCGGCGTGGGGCGCCCCGTTGGCCTGTGAGATGGCGTCAGTAGCGGACCGATGTGCGAATGGGGCCAAAGGCAGCGCAACAATGTTTTCTGAATAAAAGACACCACAAGGCGCTGAGATGCCAAGATCCGGATGGCACCGAGGTGGTGTCTAGCAAGTTGTGGCACTGGTGTGGCCATCCTACAATGGTAAAAGTCGGCGTGGGGCGCCCTGTTGGCCTGTGAGATGGTGTCAGTAGCGGACCGATGTGCGAATGGGGCCAAAGGCAGCGCAACAATATTTTCCGAATAGAAGACACCACTAGGCGTTGAGATGCCAAAATCCGGATGGCACCGAGGTGGTGTCTAGCAAGTTGCTGTACTGGTGTGGTCATCCTACAATGCTGAAACTCGGCGTGGGGCGCCCCATTAGCCTGTGAGATGGCGTCAGTAGCGGACCGATGTGCGAATGGGGCCAAAGGCAGCGCAACAATATTTTCTGAAGAGAAGACACCAAAAGGCGCTGAGATTCGGTTACCACCGAGGTGATGTCTAGCAAGTTGCCGCACTGGTGTGGCCATCCTACAATACTGCTCCGAATAACGGCGTGGGGTGCCCGAAGGGGGAGGGGGGCGGCGTGAACAGGCCTTCCTAGGTGGAGGCTCGTCTGCTGTAGTGGGGCGCCCCTTTACCGTTTCAGTTGCCATTCAGCTGAGTTTCGGCTGCTCTAGATGCTACAGCGACAGGCGGCTGCAACAGGACTCTCAAAATGGCGGCCTGTTCTTTGGATTTGGGCCTGGTCCACTAAAATGGCCCTGGGACACCTTAGAACTCGGACGCTCGATTTTTTTTTCCTTTCCTGTACATGCAAAAAAGGTAAATGCCCGGTACGTTACACGCTTCATCTGCCACGATGAACTCTCCAGAGGAACCGAAAAAAAATATAGTTATGGTAACTATACCATGCATCGTCATATGGAGAGGTGGCACCAATTAATTATAGTGCTGCATAAAAGAGAGATTTGGAGGAGAACCCCTGACCTGCTAGTACATTCATCAAAGAAGTGGCACTGACAGCATCAGAGGCAAGGGAAACGGTCCCAAATATTTAGAAGAACTTTGGAAAGATTAAAATGACATGTTTAGATTGTGGCAAATTAATTTCATGTGGACAGATGAGTGTTACTCTAATAAATACAGCATATGAACATCATCATAGTCGATGGTTGGTAGAGACATTTTGACTATATCCTGGACCTGCCCGTCCTCGCCCAAAATGGCGCCGGAATAAATGGGACTCGTAACTCCTTGTTGTGTACTGGTTGCAGAACCTTGAAATCACGAGATACGTATGCAGTTTTGAAGCACATGGCGGGCGGGGACGAGAATTGATTGAATATTTCGACATCCCTATTTATATTAAGTTCTGATGTGTTATTGATTACTGTACTATTGAAAGTTCGAATTAACGTCACCCATGGTACTTGCCCGCAAATGTATATCTAGATAATTTTATTGTAACTGGCCCTGTCGTATTTTAATTATAAAATGTACGTCCACCGATTCCGTAACTGTTAGACACCTTAGTTCTTGCAACCTAATGGCCCGCCCGTTACGTTCCTCTACAGTGTAAATGTCTACTCATCATATACGATTACAGTTTGCTCCGTGGCCGGCCCACGTGGTTATAGGCTCGTATTTGTATAATGAAATTTTCACAATAAAGGTTTTTAAAAGAAAACATGGTAGTAGTATATACATTGGTAAAGTTTTTAATAATAGTCACTGTTTTAGAATCATTAAAAGGCAAGTGAAATAAAGCAGACCAATTACATGAAGGGTAAAAGGTATAATACGAAGGAACGCAGTAAAGATAAATGGTCAAGGGCTGTTGTGTTTTCTATTTCTGCAACATAAAGTGATCGATAAGAATCTCATATTCAGGCGTATCGGCGACTAAGACAGCAGGTCGACCCTCTTTTGCTCAACGGCTCCGTCATGGGACGAAGAAACGCTCTTTTTCTCGAAAAAAGAATATATTTTACTTGCAGGACAGTTGTAAATTTTCCGGGAAAGTACATTAGCCTGGAACATTATAACATATATTTAAGAAAAAATAATGTTCGGAAGTAATAAAAAGCGTAATTTTTAGGTCATATGACCAAGCCTTTCATCATTAGAATAAGTAAAGTAAAATGAACCAATGAAAAGTTTTATTAACAAGTCACATGACTTGTTATGCTTACGTTACGCGCTGCGCGCCCCGGATGACTTCCGGATGCGCTAACGCGGCGCGTCATATGACGCATTACGCGACAACGCAGGTCCAGAATATAGTCAAAATGTCTCCACCAACCAGCGGTCGGAGCACAACCCCTTTCAGCAGGCTAAATAGTTCTGTTAAATGACAACAGAAGGGACAGGCAACAAGAACCATTAGTCAAAGAGGGGAGGGCTAGTTCTTCTCTACCGGGTTACATTGGGGCGCTACCGGAACTGATCGAATTGGTAGTCTACAGTGTTTCTGGATGTTTCAGACTGAAGCTGGGGTTAGCATGAGAGCAGCACCATTTCGTAGCTCCGTCGTGGCCATTCCGCAACCAATCATGGCAGCCGCTCTTTAGCGTTATTTTGGGCGGGGTGGGTGGCGGAGCCGAGCTGTTTTGCAGCCCTCATTGTGTGGAGTTCAGTTCATTTCACTAGTTTTGTATTTGTCATGAGGGGCTGTTCCTAATGTTTCTATTTTAGCGAGGTCAAAAAGAGATCCCATTAGTGGCCTACTGATTTTGCTCGATTCCTTTTCTTTTTTTTTTACACGATTTTTCGTTATCTGCAAAGACTAAACAGAGTATTGCGACTCTGTGTTTGTTTGTAAATAGAGAATGAACCAAAGAGAACCAATTCTAAAACAGTAAATACTTGGATAACAATCAATCAAATGGAGAGAGAAGCAGGCACGACGTATTACAACGGGGGCAAAGGTCTGCGTTAACTACCCTTCACTATGTGCAAAGAGAGAGTACTCCTAATAGAAATGAGGGGGGGGGGCACCATTCAAAGCAGATCAGTGTGCATAAACACGAAAATGTTTTCACTTACCACGTACTTGACATTCGACAGCTTATGATATTTGCTATTAAAAAACCATTGAAATTCACTGAAAAAACCATAGGTTATAGACCATATATAGTTAGGAATTAGCATTTACAAAACCTTGAAAATTCACTGAAAAAACCATAGGTTATAGACCATATATAGTTAGGAATTAGCATTTAAAAAACCTTATTTTACTCACACAAAACCATTGAAATTCTATATATAGTTAGTTGCACTAACTATATATCGCGCACCCGCAATCCACTGCTGATGATGTCACATATTACATCATTCATGACATGGTCAGTGACATCACTGATGACATCACTGATGACATCTCAAATGACATCACTGATGACATCACTGATGACATCTCATTTGACATCAATGACCACATCACTGATGATATCATTCATGTGACAATACAATGCATCTCCTCACATTTTAATATAACCTCTGTTTCACCCAGTGTTAAATACAGAGTATAATTTTTGAAACCATTGACACACCAATACTAGTTACTACATACGTACTCACTGATTCCTACGTCTACACACACATTCACTCATTCACCCATACAATCATTCATACATACAATCACTCATCTTTACAACACTATCATATGCACTCATACACCTATACAGACACTCACACTCTGCCACTCATCCATGGAGTTACTCACACACCTAGTCAGTCCTGTAAAGAATCAATCACACTTCCATTTTCTTGTCTATACAGTTAAACATAGAGCACCTTACATTTTCAAACATATACTAACACATACTTACTTTCTTATACAATCATTGATACAAGTACACATTGATCTGCACAGAGTCACACACCTCCCAGCCAGCCACACACACACTCAGTCTCCCATACAAATACTTGGACAATCAATCAATAACCCATATAGTTAATCATATAGCTACTGATCAACACATGCAGCAGTTTACAGAACAACAGACATAATGATGCACAAATTAAGACAGTTTAGTCACTAACCCATGCACTCAGTGAGACACATTTAATCACTCACTCATACATTCAGTCATGCACCTACTAAATCCTTCGTCCAGACAGTTATACATCTACTCATTCTTCAATATGTAAAACATATTTAAACTTTACAGAAACACACAGTCACTGGATGATGTCATCAGTGATGTCATCAGTGATGTCATTTGAGATGTCATCAGTGATGTCATCAGTGATGTCACTGACCATGTCATGAATGATGTAATATGTGACATCATCAGCAGTGGATTGCGGGTGCGCGATATATAGTTAGTGCAACTAACTATATATGGAATTTCAAGGGTTTTGTGTGAGTAAAATAAGGTTTTTTAAATGCTAATTCCTAACTATATATGGTCTATAACCTATGGTTTTTTCAGTGAATATATATATATATATATATATATATATATATATATATATATATATATATATATATATATATATATATATAAAACATATACAACTCTAGCTATATAAACTATAGCTATATAAATATACTAATGAATTTCACTGGCTTTGTACGAGTGAGATCTGAGCCTATAACATTTCTGTAACCTTTGTTTTTTCCAGTGAATATATATATATATATATATACACACACACACACACAAACACATAAATATATTAATACGCATATATTAACATATCTATGTGTGTGTGTGTGTATATGCATTCACTGAAAAAAACAAAGGTTACAGGGACGTTACATTTAGGCTTAGATTTCACTCGTACAAAGCCAGTGAAATTCAGCAGTTAACGTTACCTGAGCTAACTATAACTTACGCCCCCGCAAAGCACTTCTTATGACCTCACAAGTGAATTGGTGTGTCAGTGGCTGTATTGAAGAGTTGGTGTCTGTGTGAATGGCAGTATGGGTGAGTGAGCTGATGTGGGAGTGCTTGTATGGATTAGGGGTGGGCGGAATTTACGAAATTGCCTTTTGCAAACTTCCGCGAAACGGTAAGAAATCTCCGCGAACATGCGGAATTTCGTGTGCTCGCTGAGATTTTCAGGGGCGGGGCTTCGTTGCAAGTTCATAGTGCTTTTCCTACACTGCAGCTGTGTAAAGGGCCAGAAGAGTTGTCTCTCCAGTGACCATGTCTGTGTAACTTTGCCATCGCGCTGAAAGGCGGCGGGGTCCCATGAGTGAACTGTCCATCATAGTGGGTAAAGTGTTGGAAGATGGTGCACACTGCTAGTGTGTGGGGCAGGGCCAAACGGGCGGGCTTCTATGCAAGTTCACATGCCTCTTGTGTTTATAAAAGGTCAGAGACCGATCAGAGCAGCAGATGAGGAGAAAGAAGCTCCTGGTCACAGGAATTGCACGGGGATTACGCTCGTGAAAGTCAAGGATGTAAAGGCCTCCATTAAGCATAAACAGCTAAGTTTCGACGGTAGATATGGGGAGAAAGCACACCTGCCCAGCCTCGACAAAGCTCACGATTGTTTGGGGCTGATTAATGAGTTACTGAATTTGAGCTTCAGCTCAGGCACCTGCATTAATAATCTGTAAGTGCTTTCTGTTGAGGTTTAATTTTTGTGACTGGAGCATTGTGCCAGAATGAATCCTGCCCTGCATATTTATCCAAGAAGACCCCACCGTTTTGTGCGATACCTCTACTCAACTGGAGTACTTCCTACTGGCTAATCAGTAAGTGCTACCTCGTTGGGTAAATGTATAGTGCTTTTCCTACACTACAGCTACGTAAAGGGCCAGAAGGGTTGTCTCCATTGACCATGTGTGTGTAAATTTGACATCGCGCCAAAGGGCGCCGGGGTCCCTTGAGTGAGCTGTCCATATTAATGGGTAAAGGGCGGGAAGACGGTGCACAATGCTAGAAGCTCCTGGTCATAGGAACTGCACGGGATTGCGCTTGTGGAAGTCAAGGATGCAAAGGCCTCCATCAAGCATCACTGCTAATTTTCAACTGTAGATATGAGGAGAAAGCACACCTGCCCAGCCTCGACAGAGCTCACAATTCTTTTGGCCTGATTAATGAGTTACTGAATTTGAGCTTCAGCTAGGGCACCTGCGTTAATAATCTGTAAGTGCTTCCTGTTGAGGTTTAATTTTTGTGACAGGAGTATCGTGCCAGAATGAATCCTGCCCTTTATATTTATCCATGAGGACGCCACCATTTTGTGCTAATCAGTAAGTGCTACCTTGTTGGGGAAATGTATAGTGCTTTTCCTACACTACAGCTGCATAAAGGGCCAGAAGAGTTGTCTCCAGTGACCATGTGTATGTAACTTTGCCATCGTGCCGAAGGGCGCCAGGGTCCCTTGAGTGAGCTGTCCATCCTAGTGGGTGAAGGGCGGGAAGACGGTGCACACTGCTAGTGTGTGGGGCAGGGCCAAACAGGCGGGCTTCTTTGTGAGTTCACATGCCTCTTGTGTTTATAAAAGGTCAGAGACCGATCAGAGCAGCAGATGAGGAGAAAGAATCTCCTGGTCACAGGAACTGCACGAGGATTGCACTCTGAAAGTCAAGGATGCAAAGGCCTCCATCAAGCATCACAGCTAATTTTCGACTGTAGATATGGGGAGAAAGGCAAAGCACACCTGCCCAGCCTCGAAAAAAGCTCACGATTCTTTTGGGCTGATTAATGAGTTACTGAATTTGAGCTTCAACTCAGGCACCTGCTTTATTTATATCTGTAAGTGCTTCTTATTGAGGATTCATTTTTGTGACAGGAGCACTGTGCCAGAAAGAATTCTGCCTATTTATCCAAGAAGATGCCACCGTTTTGCAATATAATTCTGTTCCGCTACGGATTGTGGAAGTTTTGATATTTTCGCGTTCCGGGCGGAGCGCGAACATGCCAAAATTTCACAAGTTCCGCGAGCGGAACGGAATTTGCCGCCCACCCCTAGTACGGATGTATGAATGGGTGGGTGTGTGTGTGTGTGTGTGTGTGTGTGAGTGAGTGCTTGTATGCGTGAGTGGCTGTGTTCAGAGACTGTATGAGTGAGTGGATGTGTGAGTACCTGTATAGATGAATAAGTGTGTGTGTGTAAGTAGATGTATGGGAAAGTGGGTGGCTGTGTGAGTGGCTGTCTGGATGAGTGGTTGTATGGGTGAGTGACTGGTTGTATGCGTAGCTGTATGGACAAGTGAGTGGTTATGTGAGTGCCTGTATGAGTGAGTGGCTCTATAAAGGAGTGAGTAGTTGTGTGAGTATGTGCATGGGTCTGTGAATGGGTTAATAAGTGCTTCTGTGAGTGGGTGTATGGGAGGTTGTATTGGGGTGTGAGTGGCTGTGTGAGTGATCCTGTGGTAAATGTCATCAGGGACGTCATTGGAGATGTTATCATTTATGTCAGTGACCACGTCATGAATGATGTAATATGTGAGGTCATTAGCAGTGCATTGTGGGGGATGTAAGTTATAGTTAGCTCAGGTAACTATAACTGCTGAATTTGAAAGCTTGTGTACCTTTGGTTGTTTCAGTGAATTTATACGTTTTTTAAAATTCAATTTCCAAACTATAACGTCCCTGTAACCTTTGTTTTTTTCAGTGAAGTTCTAAGTTGTTTCTTATTATGATTTGCTAACTATAACATCCTTGTAACATTAAGTTCTTTGAGTGAATTTCAATGTTTTTTAATGTTATTTCCTAACTATAACATCCCTGTAAACTTTGTTTTTTATGTGAATTTCTAAGGTTTATTAAAATTGTATTTCCTAACTGTAACCTGTAACCTTTGAGACTGAATGTGTGAGTGAGTGCAGTATTGTGTCAGTGGGTGTGTGACTGGGTGTGTGTGTCTGAGTGGGTCTAGGACTACCTGCATAAGTGATTCACAGGGACAGATTGTGGAGAACACTTAGAGAAAGGGGGATGCCGGACCCCCTCCTTATCATCATCACACGTCTCCACTGCAAAAAGTTTGCTCAGGTCAGACTCGGACCAAATGGGGAATTAACTGGCCCATTTGGTGTCGAAAAAGTAGTTAGGCAGGGCTGTGTACTTGCACCCACACTATTCTTGTTGTTCATCATTAGATGTATTTACTACTTGCTGGCATGTGACAATGACTCCTTGGCTCTTGGGGGGACCAAGATTCCAGCTTTGTTGTTTGCAGATGGTATGCTGCTAATATCTAAGACCCCCAAGGGCCTAAAGACCCTCTGGAATAAGTTTAGTCTTTTCTGCTCAGATCATGGCCTAGTGATAAAAGAAACTAAAACAAAATTTATGGCCATTCACCCGCATAGAAGTTTTAGAGGTAAAACAGATAGAGAGAGTTAACAGATGTGACTATCTCGGAATAGGCTTGTCCAGTACCGACTCCTGGGTAAATCAAGCCACAAAAAGAGCCCTCATTTTAAAACACCGGGGAGCAGCATTAACAAAATTCACAAACAATTCCTCCATCCACCTAGTCTCTCCAATTCTTGAAGCCTGGAGGGCCCAAGCAGTAGCTGCCGGTATCTACGGCGCATAACTCTGGGATCATGTTATATTAGATGTACTGGAAGTGGCTGAGAACAACTTCTTGAGAAAGGTGCTTAAAACTCCCCAAAGCACCCCTCTAGTCTTTATGCGCGATCTAGGCATTCGGCCGATTGTCCAACTAATACAACTCAGACCAATCTTATACAGGCTTCGAGACTGGTTAACCCCCAAACTGGTAAATTACAGAGAGGGCCTTCAAGATCTACGTGATAGGTCCAAATGTGGAAGAATGCTCCTGTGGTTGTCCTTTGTGAAACAGGCATGTTTCTTACTAGGCCTTGAAAAGTATTGTACAGATCCACAATCAATCTCCTCCCATGAAATACAAAACCTGAAGGTAATGAAAGTACTGGGACCAAGTGGGTCAGAATTATTTCATCAGCCAGATCTGAGGAAAGTGACCAAACCTTTCTTAAAATGTAAGCTACATTCTCTTTTTGAGAAATACATGGGCGAAAATGACCCCCCATAATAAAAATCACTATATATCAGATTTAGGTTGGACACCTTACCTTTAGTATCTGTCACCTGTAAATGGAAAGCCAACCATGGGGGTTCCAATTTTTGCCCTGCATGTGGAGAAACCGAGGAAACTACAGAACATATTTTTCTTTTGTTTAAAATACACTAAATAAGAGAGGCGCTATTTTATTCCATTATGCTGTTTCCTTGGTGTCCAACATTACAGAGTAGCAATGAGAATTTGTAGAGTTGATACGCTCCCAGTCATAGGTTTCTCAATTGCTAAATTTTTTGAAAATATTTGGGCAATCCGGTGCAAAGTTATAACATCTACTAACCCAACAACAAAATCCAAAGCAACATCAGAGGTTACCTAATTGTATCTCTAGAAAACAGCTGTATGATTTTATAGACTAGACCAGTGTTTTAATTTTGCTAAGCTAAATTTATGCTTCTTTTATGTATTGTCTTTAGACAGGATTTAAGTAATTTATTTGTATTGTAATATAATGGATATTGCATTAATGGTCTGACTGAAATAAAGTTAACGAGAGAAGGAAAGACACACTGGGTGTGTGAGTGGGTACATCACTCTCTGAGTGAGTCTCTGATTGAATAGATGTCTAAGTATGTGCATGTGTTTCTGCGTGGGTCAGGGACGGGGTGCGTGAGTTTTTGAGTGGATTTGACTCTTGAGGAAGACCTATAACATGCCAAATGAAGCTTGCAGTGCGAGAGCACAGACAGGGTCTGCACGAGTAGCTATCACCCATGTTTGAAGGACTATTTCTGTACATGGTTGAGAAGGTTATGTCAGTACTTGCCTACACATCTCAGTCAGTGTAAGAGTACACCTCTGTCAGTGCCATAAGATGTTGCAAATGTACTGGTATGTAACTGCCTGCTATAATACCTCTGTGGATGCCTAAATGTTTATGTGAGTGTAAAAATACTTAAGTGCCTGTGTTAGGCAATAGAGAGCTATGTAGGTGGCACTCGAACTACCTTTGAGTCTGCTGCAGGCATACATAAATAGTTTCTGGTGAGCGCCTGAATGTATAAGTGCTTTTGTAGCTGTCTCTGTAACTGAAAGATGGGTTCCATGCTTTTGTGAACATATTTGTCAATTCTTTTAGGGATGGCATACTGTAAGTAGTACTTGGCAAAGAGGCCTGCATGTGCACAAGTAACTTATTCAACTCACAAGGGCATCTGCCAATGTCTTAATCACAAAACAGCATCCTTTATGACATACCTATGCTAGAGGTCTGTTAAATACTACAACATGGGCTTGACATTTCATAAAGACCTAGCACTTGGCAACGGAAGCTTGCAGTGAGAGTTCACAGACAGGGTCTGCACTAGTAGCCATCACCCATGTTTACAGGACTATTTCTGTACATGGTTGACAAGTTTGCGTCGGTACTTGTCTAGATATCTGAGAGAGTGTAGTAGTACACCTCTATCAGTGCTATGAGTGGTTTAAGTAAATGTTCTGGTATGTAACTGCCTGCTGTAATGCCTCTATTGCTGTCTAAATGTGTATATAAGTGGCTGCACAAATACTTCAGTACCCGTGTAAGGCATTAGAAAGCTATGCAGGTGTCATGATTTGTATTTATTGTTATCTGTTAGTAGCACATGATTTTGGGTCACTTTGATTAATTATGTTTATTTAGTAGGACTGCCGGTACATGGGGGGTAGGTGTGATTCTTATTGCGTCCTGCAACATTAAGGCTCTTGTCTTAGATCCGACCGAAGGCACTGAGCTTTTAGGCTTATCAATTCAGGCCCACCCCGGGACCACTGTGACCGGGATTGTATGCTATCGCCCACCTGGTGCGTTTAGCCTCCAGCAACAACAAGCGCTCTTGGTCACTCTGACCAATATAGCACTTTCCCATCACAAACTGCTTATTCTCGGAGATTTCAATCTCTGGCGCAATGGCGCCCTTGACTCTGGTCTCCGTAATTTACTTCATTCCTGCGAACGTTTCGGCCTCTCCCAATTGGTTACTGGAGCAACACACAGGGGAGGACACCTTTTAGATCTATTGTTCGCAGGTCCTCAGTTAGTAGCAATGGGGGAAACCCTATCTATGGAGTGGACTGACCATTCTCTTATCAAATTTTTTTATACTTTTGAACGGTGGTCACCATAAGGCTCCTGGGTTCACCAACAAAATTAACTGTAGAGACTGGAGAGCCCTCACATGCTTGCATTCCATGGGGGAAGTGTTCCAGCTGGAGCATTTCTTTGATGAGGAAAAACAGGTAGATGACAACTACTCCTCACTTTGCACAAGTATTACAACCATCCTTGATGCTCATGCCCCTCTAAAAACGCGTAGCTGTAAGGGCACTGACTCCGCGCCTTGGTTTAACGATACCTTAAAAGATCTAAAGCAGGGCTGTAAACAAGCCGAGCGAAGGTGGAGACGTGACTACTCAGAAACTTTTAAGAAGTTGTGGAAAAACAAAGTTCGGGATTATAAGAACCTGATTAAAAAATCAAAAGCGGAATACTACTCCTCCATGATCTGTAACTCCACCAACAGCTCCAGAAACATTTTTAATATACTGAATAGCGTCACCAATCCAGAATGCGCCAAAAACGTCATTGTCCCGTCTCAAGACCTCTGTGAGAACCTAGCTGTTTTCTTTAAGGACGAAATCGAACTTATCATTAGGGACTTAGAAGCCTCACCAGACTCCATCCCTCCCCCCGACCTGAGACTGGGACCCCTGGTGGACCAGCTAGCAGGGCCAACCTTGGCCTCGAGTGATCTCCTACTCGAGTTCCCCCCTCTAACGTACGAGGCCTTCTGTAAATTAGCCAGAGAGATCTCTTCCGGGTCTCCCTTAGACCCTGTTCCACATAAAATATGGAAGGAATTTGAGAGGGAACTGCTTCCATCACTCCATCTTATCTGCAACCAATCACTTGCGACTGGGACTGTTCCAGTTCAGTGGAAGCGGGCGTTAGTATCCCCTCTGCTAAAAAAGCCATCTCTCGACCCAGACTGCTCTAAAAACTATCGTCCCATCTCCCTTTTACCATTCCCAGCCAAGATCGTCGAACGGTGGGTTAGTAATACCCTCTCCAATCATCTGGAACGTCACCAACTATTAGATGCTGATCAATTTGGCTTCCGGCCCGCCCATGGAACCGAGACCGCCCTCATCACCGCTATGGACAAACTTCAGAGGCGTGCAGACAGAAGGCAGGCAGCGTTCTTGATCTTGCTCGACATGTCTGCCGCCTTTGACACTGTGAACCACAAAATTTTGCTGAAGCGGTTGTTTGAGGCGGGACTTAGAGGGTCAGCAATGCAGTGGTTCCATTCATTTCTGCAGGATAGGCAGCAGGCGGTGTCTATCCCTCCTTTTCAGTCAGCTTTTACTGTGATTTCCCATGGGGTCCCCCAGGGCTCTGCAATTAGCCCAATCCTTTTCAACCTTTACCTCAGACCACTGATTACGCTAATCAAAAGCTTCAATATTAAAATTGTCAATTATGCTGACGACACGCAAATGATCCTCTCCTTGGAGGGAGAGGACTCTACCTCACTTGAGGTCTTTCACAACTGTTTGCGTGACATCTCCCGCTGGCTAAAGGACAATTCCCTCCAGTTTAACGCAGGAAAAACTGAGGTGCTCTTTAGCGCTGGAACTAAGCTTCCACGGCCATTCCCAGATAACTTCTGGCCCCCTGAATCTGGGACCACAGTTCGGCCGGTGGAATCAGTCCGCAATCTTGGGGTCATGCTGGACCACAGGCTCAGTATGGAGACGCACACTCAAAAGACTACGGCTTGTTGTTTTGCTATCCTCCGTTCCCTAAGAAAGGTACTGCCTCTCCTTCCCTCTCATGCGCGCGCCCAAGTGGTAAGATGTACCATCCTCAGCAGATTGGACTATTGTAATGCCCTTCTGCTGGGATCCCCTGGGTTCTTGCTGGACAGGCTTCAAAGGGTCCAATCTGCAGCGGCTAAACTAGCCTTAGGGCTTCCTAGAAGAGCACACGGGTCGTCCTCTTTGAGCAAACTCCACTGGCTTCCGGTGAGACAGAGAGTACAATTCAAGGCCCTTTGTATAGCATTCAGGGTGCTCCATGGAATTGGCCCGGACTCCCTACAATTGAAATTCGCCTGGTATACGCCAGTTTGGCAGCTTCGCTCCTCTGAGGCCAAGCTAGCAGTGGTTCCCAGATTTAAGAAAGTTAGATCTGGTGGCCGATCCTTCGAAGTAGCAGCTGCCAAGCTCTGGAATACGCTCCCAGTAGAAATCAGGCTCATCTCCGAACTTCTCCCATTTAGGAGAAGGATTAAAACCTGGCTATTCCCCAAAACTACCGCCTGAGAACCCCCGCTCCTGTGTTCCTACTTTCTTTTCTTCATATGATTCAGTCAGCGCCAGGATGCCTGCAACGGTGACAGTGCGCTTAACAAATGCCTAAAATAAATAAATAAATGGCTGAATCATCAGACTGTAACTTAACTAAAGCCGATACACGGCATGATTCAGTGAGAGGAGACAGCTGAAATGTTCTAAGTTGTTTTTAGTCAATAACAGGTTCAGAATGCAAAGTGGCTTTGCAATCCTGGTTAAAGACATATTGAGTGAAACACTTGCAGGATTATGTCAATATCAATAAAGTTGTTTTGCACTGTGTTAAGATGGCCGCCACTGAATGAATTTGGTAGTCCTCTATTGAGTTTCATGACAATTTCAATCATGTGACCATTATGATGCAAAGCCTTAAAAATGTATGCTGCAATGGCACAAACTTATGAAATGCTAGACTAAGGCATAGCCGAAACGCGTCGTTTTTCATGTTTTTCTCCTGAATATAAATAAACCAATGATGGCAGTATGACCCCGTGAGTGCCTATTTCTGAACCAGGATTGGTGAGGAATCGAGTGGCATTTATACGCGGCTTGCACCGCCGCGTTCCAAGGCACCCGTCCCTGAAGTGCGCTGTTAGAAGGTGCGTGTGGAGCGAAGATATATATATATATTTATCCAACAAGGTTTGACCCTCGTAGACGCCGGCGCTCCCCAGGTAGCGCGGTGCATTTTTTCCGACAGGGTCCGGTCGGTAAATATTCAGCAGGGTCCAATATCACAATTGGTAGTAAAAACGCACTCACTCGTGTACTTTTTAAAAGAATTACAGCGGCTTTATTTTGGCCAAAGCCCAACGCGTTTCACCTTATGAAAAGGCTTGATCACAGGATGTTATGCCCTGACCTAGAGCTTTCTTTTATTTCTCATGTGCACCGTCATTTCCTATATTGCGAACTGGTGCATGCTGATCTTTGTAGTTTAGTGACTGTGTCTGAAATTTGACAATGGCTGAATTGCAGCAAAATGTCAGTGCTCAGTGTGTGTGTTAACAATTCAATATTAAGAGTGCAATGTTACAGTGGTTTGTGAAGCAGAACAACAGACCTTTTAAAGAAATTCGAGGATGTTGTTTGGTTACCAACCTACAAACGTATAACTATGGATGTGGTATCATTATATACCAACATAGAACATCACATAGGCATCAATGCCTGCAAGTACTATCTGGGGAAATGGAATATCAAATACAGAGACCATAATGAAATGCTGAGTGATATGATCTCATTGTGCTTAAACAACAACATCTTCCTGTTTAACAAACAGATCTATAAACAAATAGGAGGACGCGCAATGGGATTTTCTTTCTCCCCAAATTACGCGAACCTCACAATGGGGTAGTTCGAACAAAATCTGGCATGGAATACAGAAAACTATCAATGGAGAGAAAAAATCGTCCTATGGCTCAGGTTCATAGATGATTTGCTAATCATCTGGAATGGTACCACAGAAGAATTCAATCAATACTTAGATAAATTGAACAACAGTCCTACCAACGTAAAGTTCACATTTTAAATAAGTTCTGAAAGAGTATTGTTTCTGAACTCTGAAATCTACATCGAAAACGACTCCTTACAGACAACATTACATAGAAAGAGCACAGCTACGAATGCAACCCTACATGGAGAAAACTTTCATAATGAAAATCTAAAGTGGAGCATCCCATATGGGGAGTTTTTGAGACTAAAAAGGAACTGTTCAAATGAAAAAGAATTCCAAAAACATAGTAAAAAAGCCACGACCAGATTCCTCACAAGAAAATATCCAAAGGAAGTTATTGACAAATGTCTCAATAAAGTTATGGATCAAGATCGAAAAGGAATCCTACATAGGAAAAGAGAGGACAAGACGGAAAACAACAAGATCAGATTAATCACAAAACACAGTGCAGATAATAAACAACTGACTAAAATCATTCGCAAACATTGGGGAATCTTAAAATCAGATCAAACATTGGCGAAACTAATTGGGGACCATCCCAACATAACGTACCGAAGAGCAAGAAACATAGGCGATCGAATCGTCCACAGTCACTTCAGAGATACACCAAATACAACCTGGCTGCAAAGGGAAGGATTTTGGCCGTGCAAGCATTGCAAAGTCTGCAAAATTGCCTCCCCAACCAAAGAAATTGAAATCAAAAAGGGTACAAAATGGAAGATACGCCAGCACCTAACATGTAAGAGCACACATGTAATCTACATGGTAGAATGCCCATGTCACAAAAGATACATCGGCAGCACTATCTTTGAGCTGAAAAAACGAAATTTAGAACATGCACGAGCCACGACCCATAAAGACTGGACAAACGCTACCACGAAACACATGGAAAAATACCATGAGAGTAATTGGGAGACTTTGTGATATTGGGCCATTGAACAAGCACCAGCATCTGAGAGAGGAGGAAACCGAATGAAGATCTTAAGGCAAAAGGAATTGAAACACATCATAACTTTCAGGACTCTAGATCCCTTAGGACTAAATCAGAATGATAAATGATATGTCCACCTGTGATTAATAATAATCTGTTAGAAGGAAGAATCTCCTACTGGGGAGTACAACAGGAAAAATATAAGCTCACTAGAGAGCCAAAAAATAAACCACCAGCATTGGAGGGACATTACCATTCAACATGTGTTTGGCTACAAATGTACTTGACTCCAAGAAAAATGGGTGATAAATAGAGACCATTAACAAATTACCGCTCACCAGAGAGATGTTACTGGAATATAAAACTTCCCACCAGAGAGACTTGATTGGGACACTTTTTGTTCTGCTTCACAAATCACTGTAACATTGCACTCTTAATATTGAATTGTCAACACACACACTGAGCACTGACATTTTGCTGAAATTCAGCAATTGTCAAATTTCAGACACAGTCACTAAACTACAAAGACCAGCATGCACCAGTTCGCAATATAGGAAATGACTGTGCACACGAGAAATAAAAGAAGGCTCTATGTCAGGGCATAACATCCCTTGATCAAGCCTTTTAATAAGGTGAAACGCGTTGGGCTTTGGCCAAAATAAAGCCGTTGTAATTCTTTAAAAAAGTACACGAGTGATTGCGTTTTTACTACCAATTGTGATATTGGACCCTGCTGAATATATATATATATATATAATTTTATTTTAGTTACCTTATTTATACTTACCTGTGTGGTAAAGGCATAAGCATGGTAAAGATATTCATTGTAAAAAATGTGTGGTAAAGGCATAATTGGTAAATGCATGTGTTGTAATGTCATACAACCCTATACCAGTGACGATGGCAGTTGTTCAAATAAATATTCACTTATTCTTGTCCTGAATAAGTAATATAAACGATGGGAATGTGTCAAATGCAGTAAATTCATAATAATGCTTTAACCCCTTCGCTGCTAGGCCTTTTCCCCTCCTGTGCTAAGCCTTTTTTGGCGATTTGGGGTAGTGCGCGCTTAGGCCCCTGTAACTTTTTGCCACATAAGGTATCCACGCCAAATTTGCGTCCTTTTCTTCCAAAATCATGTGAATTCTAAAGGTGCCCAGGGTTTGTGGATTCCCTTGGAGGGGTTCCAGAAATTAAGCAAAATACAGTGAGATTTTAGGGTTTTTTTTCAGAAAAACGGGCTGCAAATGAAAGCCTCTGGGTTTTTCCCTGCAAATGTTATCAAAAAAGGGTTTGTGGGGCTGAAATCTCCATTTTCTCAGCTTTTAGGGATTGACAGTCTTTTGTCAGAGAACCAACATTTTTCACACAGTTTTGGCATTTTTCTTTGACATAGCCTATTTTTGCTATTTTTAGAGCTTGCAACGTCCTTCAAGTTAATGGTAGAAATGAGTTTGAAAGCAATAATGGATCCTGGAAAGCTATACATTTCCGAAAAGTAGACAAAATTCTGACTTCAGAAATGGGTCATTTGTCTAAATCCATGAAGGTTTCTTTATAGAAACTAACATTTAAATATTGTAATAATTGAAAATTAGTTGAAAAAAACAGCCTTTTGTCTCAACGTTTTCACCTATAACTTCTTGTACTTTTGACAGCTTTTTGAAAGCAATATACCGTTACATCCGTGTGACCTTCCTGGTTGTGGGGATATATAGGACTTTTAGTTTCACCAAGAACCCGACGAACCCAGAGCCAAAAACTGAGCACCAACTTTCAATGGTATTTTATTATTTACTGGGTATAGAGCACTTATTCTTGGAAAATGTATACATGGAAAAATCGGTATGAAAGAAACCTATGTATTTCTGAATTGGGTACAAAATATAGAGTTTAGAAACAGTATATATTTGTACATTTTCAAAATTGGGAATACTCATGCTAGCATTTGAATTATTGGTCATTTTTCAAAATGATTTTTTTTTTACACAATGTCTTTCATTGGGAAGGGAGAAATGCATGGAAACTCAATAGGTAATAACAGTTGATTTACAAATCTGAATTACCCTAAGTCTCCCGATAAAAACGGTACCGCTCTTGTGTGGGTCGGCCTTGTTCCTGCGACAGGAAACGCCGCAAAATGCAACGTGGTCACACCTCAATTTTGCAGTTAAAAATTGACCCTTTTTTGGCAAAGTGCCTAGCTGTAGTTTTTGCACCCTAGCTCTGCCGGCACCTAGGAAAACCTAGCAAACCTATACATTTTTGAAAAGTAGACATCCAGGGGAATTCAGGATGGGGTGACTCAACTGCCTCTCACCAGGTTCTATTACCCAGAATCCCTTGTAAAGTTAAAAAATTGACAAAAAAATGCATTTTCCTCACATTTCTGTGGTGGAAAGTTCTGGAATCTGCGTGGATCAACAAATTTCTACCCACCCCGTGTTCCCCGAGGTCTCCCGAAAACAATGGTACCTCACTTGCCTGGGTCTGCCTAGTGCCTTCGACAGGAAACGGCGCAAAACGCAACGTGGTCGCACCTCAATTTCGCAGTCAATACTGGTCCTTTTTTGGCTAAGTGCCTACCTGTAGTATTTGAACCCTAGCTCTGCCGGCACCTAGGGAAACCTAGCAAACCTATACATTTTTGAAAAGTAAACATCATGGGGAATTCAGGATGGGGTGACTCAACTGCCTCTCACCAGGTTCTATTACCCAGAATCCCTTGCAAAGCTAAATAATTGACAAAAAAACACATTTTCCTCACATTTCTGTGGTGGAAAGTTGTGGAATCTGCGTGGATCAACGAATTTTCACCCACCCATTGTTCCCCCAGGTCTCCCAAGAAAAATGGTACCTCACTTGCCTGGGTCTGCCTAGTGCCTGCGACAGGAAACAGCGCAAAAAGCAACGTTTTCGCACCGCAATTTCGCAGTGAAAACGGGCCCTTTTTTGGCAAAGTGCCTACCTTTTGTTTTTGAAGCCTAGCTATGCCGGCACCTAGGGAAACCTAGCAAACCTATACATTTCTAAAAAATAGACACCTAGGGGAATTCAGGATGGGGTTACTCAACTGCCTCCCACCATGTTCTGTTACCCAGAATCCCTTGCAAAGCTAAAAAAATTGTAAAAAAAAATATGCATTTTCCTCACATTTCTGAGGTGGAAAGTTCTGGAATCTGCATGGATCAACATATTTCCACCCACCCCGCGTTCCCCCAGGTATCCTGAACAAAATTGTACCTCACTTGCCTGGGTCTGCCTAGTGCCTGCGTCAGGAAACTGCGCAAAACGCAATGTGTTCGCACTGCAATTTCGCAGTGAAAACAGGCCCTTTTTTGGCAAAGTGTCTACCTTTCGTTTTTGAACCCTAGCTCGGCCGGCCCCTAGGGAAACCTAGCAAACCTATACATTTTTTAAAACTAGACACGCAGGGGAATTCAGGATGGGTTGACTCAACTGCCTCCCACCAGGTTCTGTTACTCAGAATCCCTTGCAAACCTAACAAATGGACAAAAAAAACGCATTTTCCTCACATTTCTGTGGTAGAAAGTTCTGGAATCTGCGTGGATCAACACATTTCCACCCACCCCGTGTTCCCCCAGGTGTCCCGAAAAAAATGGTACCTCATTTGCCTGGGTCTGCCTAGTGCCTGCGACAGGAAACAGCGCAAAACACAACGTGTTCGCACCGCAATTTCACAGTGAAAACGGGACCTTTTTTGGCAAAGTGTCTACCTTTTGTTTTTGAACCGTAGCTCAGCCGGCCCCTAGGGAAACCTAGCAAACCTATACATTTCTGAAAAGTAGACACCCAGGGGAATTCAGGATGGGGTGACTCAACTGCCTCCCACCAGGTTCTGTTACTCAGAATCCCTTGCAAACCTAACAAATGGACAAAAAAGACGCATTTTCCTCACATTTCTGTGGTAGAAAGTTCTGGAATCTGCGTGGATCAACACATTTCCACCCACCCCGTGTTCCCCCAGGTCTCCCGAAAAATATGGTACCTCACTTGCCTGGGTCTGCCTAGTGCCTGCGACAGGAAACAGCGCAAAACACAACGTGTTCGCACCGCAATTTCACAGTGAAAACGGGACCTTTTTTGGCAAAGTGTCTACCTTTTGTTTTTGAACCGTAGCTCGGCCGGCCCCTAGGGAAACCTAGCAAACCTATACATTTCTGAAAAGTAGACACCCAGGGGAATTCAGGATGGGGTGACTCAACTGCCTCCCACCAGGTTCTGTTACCCAGAATCCCTTGCAAACCTAAAACATGGACAAAAAAAACGCATTTTCCTCACATTTCTGTGGTGGAAAGTTCTGGAATCTGCGTGGATCAACAAATGTCCACCCACCCCGTTTTCCCCCAGGTCTCCCAAAAAAATGGTACCTCACTTGCCTGGGTCTGCCTAGTGCCTGCGACAGGAAACAGCGCAAAACGCAACGTGTTCGCACCGCAATTTTGCAGTGAAAACGGGCCCTTTTTTGGCAAAGTGTCTACCTTTTGTTTTTGAACCGTAGCTCGGCCGGCCCCTAGGGAAACCTAGCAAACCTATACATTTTTGAAAACTAGACAACCAGGGGAATTCAGGATGGGGTGACTCAACTGCCTCCCACCAGGTTCTGTTACTCAGAATCCCTTGCAAACCTAACAAATGGACAAAAAAAACGCATTTTCCTCACATTTCTGTGGTGGAAAGTTCTGGAATCTGCGTGGATCAACACATTTCTACCCACCCCGTGTTCCCCGAGGTCTCCCGAAAACAATGGTACCTCACTTGCCTGGGTCTGCCTAGTGCCTTCGACAGGAAACGGCGCAAAACGCAACCTGGTCGCACCTCAATTTCGCAGTCAATACTGGTCCTTTTTTGGCTAAGTGCCTACCTGTAGTATTTGAACCCTAGCTCTGCCGGTACCTAGGGAAACCTAGCAAACCTATACATTTTTGAAAAGTAAACATCCAGGGGAATTCAGGATGGGGTGACTCAACTGCCTTTCCACAGGTTCTATTACCCAGAATCCCTTGCAAAGCTAAATAATTGACAAAAAAACACATTTTCCTCACATTTCTGTGGTGGAAAGTTGTGGAATCTGCGTGGATCAACGAATTTTCACCCACCCATTGTTCCCCCAGGTCTCCCAAGAAAAATGGTACCTCACTTGCCTGGGTCTCCCTAGTGCCTGCGACAGGAAACAGCGCAAAAAGCAACGTGTTCGCACCGCAATTTCGCAGTGAAAACGGGCCCTTTTTTGGCAAAGTGCCTACCTTTCGTTTTTGAAGCCTAGCTCTGCCGGCACCTAGGGAAACCTAGCAAACCTATACATTTCTAAAAAATAGACACCTAGGGGAATTCAGGATGGGGTTACTCAACTGCCTCCCACCATGTTCTGTTACCCAGAATCCCTTGCAAAGCTAAAAAAATTGTAAAAAAAATGCATTTTCCTCACATTTCTGAGGTGGAAAGTTCTGGAATCTGCGTGGATCAACATATTTCCACCCACCCCGCGTTCCCCCAGGTATCCTGAACAAAATGGTACCTCACTTGCCTGGGTCTGCCTAGTGCCTGCGACAGGAAACTGCGCAAAACGCAACGTGTTCGCACTGCAATTTCGCAGTGAAAACAGGCCCTTTTTTGGCAAAGTGTCTACCTTTCGTTTTTGAACCCTAGCTCGGCCGGCCCCTAGGGAAACCTAGCAAACCTATACATTTTTGAAAACTAGACACGCAGGGGAATTCAGGATGGGGTGACTCAACTGCCTCCCACCAGGTTCTGTTACTCAGAATCCCTTGCAAACCTAACAAATGGACAAAAAAAATGCATTTTCCTAACATTTCTGTGGTGGAAAGTTCTGGAATCTGCGTGGATCAACAAATTTCTACCCACCCCGTGTTCCCCGAGGTCTCCCGAAAACAATGGTACCTCACTTGCCTGGGTCTGCCTAGTGCCTTCGACAGGAAACGGCGCAAAACGCAACCTGGCCGCACCTCAATTTCGCAGTCAATACTGGTCCTTTTTTGGCTAAGTGCCTACCTGTAGTATTTGAACCCTAGCTCTGCCGGCACCTAGGGAAACCTAGCAAACCTATACATTTTTGAAAAGTAAACATCCAGGGGAATTCAGGATGGGGTGACTCAACTGCCTCTCACCAGGTTCTATTACCCAGAATCCCTTGCAAAGCTAAATAATTGACAAAAAAACACATTTTCCTCACATTTCTGTGGTGGAAAATTGTGGAATCTGCGTGGATCAACGAATTTTCACCCACCCATTGTTCCCCGAGGTCTCCCAAGAAAAATGGTACCTCACTTGCCTGGGTCTGCCTAGTGCCTGCGACAGGAAACAGCGCAAAAAGCAACGTGTTCGCACCGCAATTTCGCAGTGAAAACTGGCCCTTTTTTGGCAAAGTGCCTACCTTTCGTTTTTGAAGCCTACCTCTGCCGGCACCTAGGGAAACCTAGCAAACCTATACATTTCTAAAAAATAGACACCTTGGGGAATTCAGGATGGGGTTACTCAACTGCCTCCCACCATGTTCTGTTACCCAGAATCCCTTGCAAAGCTAAAAAAATTGTAAAAAAAAAATGCATTTTCCTCACATTTCTGAGGTGGAAAGTTCTGGAATCTGCGTGGATCAACATATTTCCACCCACCCCGCGATCCCCCAGGTATCCTGAACAAAATGGTACCTCACTTGCCTGGGTCTGCCTAGTGCCTGCGACAGGAAACTGCGCAAAACGCAACGTGTTCGCACTGCAATTTCGCAGTGAAAACAGGCCCTTTTTTGGCAAAGTGTCTACCTTTCGTTTTTGAACCCTAGCTCGGCCGGCCCCTAGGGAAACCTAGCAAACCTATACATTTTTGAAAACTAGACACGCAGGGGAATTCAGGATGGGGTGACTCAACTGCCTCCCACCAGGTTCTGTTACTCAGAATCCCTTGCAAACCTAACAAATGGACAAAAAAAATGCATTTTCCTAACATTTCTGTGGTGGAAAGTTCTGGAATCTGCGTGTATCAACAAATTTCTACCCACCCCGTGTTCCCCGAGGTCTCCCGAAAACAATGGTACCTCACTTGCCTGGGTCTGCCTAGTGCCTTCGACAGGAAACGGCGCAAAACGCAACGTGGTCGCACCTCAATTTCGCAGTCAATACTGGTCCTTTTTTGGCTAAGTGCCTACCTGTAGTATTTGAACCCTAGCTCTGCCGGCACCCTTGAAACCTAGCAAACCTATACATTTTTGAAAAGTAAACATCCAGGGGAATTCAGGATGGGGTGACTCAACTGCCTTTCCACAGGTTCTATTACCCAGAATCCCTTGCAAAGCTAAATAATTGACAAAAAAACAAATTTTCCTCACATTTCTGTGGTGGAAAGTTGTGGAATCTGCGTGGATCAACGAATTTTCACCCACCCATTGTTCCCCCAGGTCTCCCAAGAAAAATGGTACCTCACTTGCCTGGGTCTCCCTAGTGCCTGCGACAGGAAACAGCGCAAAAAGCAACGTGTTCGCACCGCAATTTCGCAGTGAAAACGGGCCCTTTTTTGGCAAAGTGCCTACCTTTCGTTTTTGAAGCCTAGCTCTGCCGGCACCTAGGGAAACCTAGCAAACCTATACATTTCTAAAAAATAGACACCTAGGGGAATTGAGGATGGGGTTACTCAACTGCCTCCCACCATGTTCTGTTACCCAGAATCCCTTGCAAAGCTAAAAAAATTGTAAAAAAAATGCATTTTCCTCACATTTCTGAGGTGGAAAGTTCTGGAATCTGCGTGGATCAACATATTTCCACCCACCCCGCGTTCCCCCAGGTATCCTGAACAAAATGGTACCTCACTTGCCTGGGTCTGCCTAGTGCCTGCGACAGGAAACTGCGCAAAACGCAACGTGTTCGCACTGCAATTTCGCAGTGAAAACAGGCCCTTTTTTGGCAAAGTGTCTACCTTTCGTTTTTTAACCCTAGCTCGGCCGGCCCCTAGGGAAACCTAGCAAACCTATACATTTTTTAAAACTAGACACGCAGGGGAATTCAGGATGGGGTGACTCAACTGCCTCCCACCAGGTTCTGTTACTCAGAATCCCTTGCAAACCTAACAAATGGACAAAAAAAACGCATTTTCCTCACATTTCTGTGGTAGAAAGTTCTGGAATCTGCGTGGATCAACACATTTCCACCCACCCCGTGTTCCCCCAGGTCTCCCGAAAAAAATGGTACCTCACTTGCCTGGGTCTGCCTAGTGCCTGCGACAGGAAACAGCGCAAAACACAATGTGTTCGCACCGCAATTTCACAGTGAAAACGGGACCTTTTTTGGCAAAGTGTCTACCTTTTGTTTTTGAACCGTAGCTCGGCCGGCCCCTAGGGAAACCTAGCAAACCTATACATTTCTGAAAAGTAGACACCCAGGGGAATTCAGGATGGGGTGACTCAACTGCCTCCCACCAGGTTCTGTTACCCAGAATCCCTTGCAAACCTAAAACATGGACAAAAAAAACGCATTTTCCTCACATTTCTGTGGTGGAAAGTTCTGGAATCTGCGTGGATCAACAAATGTCCACCCACCCCGTTTTCCCCCAGGTCTCCCAAAAAAATGGTACCTCACTTGCCTGGGTCTGCCTAGTGCCTGCGACAGGAAACAGCGCAAAACGCAACGTCTTCGCACCGCAATTTTGCAGTGAAAACGGGCCCTTTTTTGGCAAAGTGTCTACCTTTCGTTTTTGAACCGTAGCTCGCCCGGCCCCTAGGGAAACCTAGCAAACCTATACATTTTTGAAAACTAGACAACCAGGGGAATTCAGGATGGGGTGACTCAACTGCCTCCCACCAGGTTCTGTTACTCAGAATCCCTTGCAAACCTAACAAATGGACAAAAAAAACGCATTTTCCTCACATTTCTGTGGTGAAAAGTTCTGGAATCTGCGTGGATCAACAAATTTCTACCCACCCCGTGTTCCCCGAGGTCTCCCGAAAACAATGGTACCTCACTTGCCTGGGTCTGCCTAGTGCCTTCGACAGGAAACGGCGCAAAACGCAACCTGGTCGCACCTCAATTTCGCAGTCAATACTGGTCCTTTTGTGGCTAAGTGCCTACCTGTAGTATTTGAACCCTAGCTCTGCCGGCACCTAGGGAAACCTAGCAAACCTATACATTTTTGAAAAGTAAACATCCAGGGGAATACAGGATGGGGTGACTCAACTGCCTCTCCACAGGTTCTATTACCCAGAATCCCTTGCAAAGCTAAATAATTGACAAAAAAACACATTTTCCTCACATTTCTGTGGTGGAAAGTTGTAAAATCTGCGTGGATCAACGAATTTTCACCCACCCATTGTTCCCCCAGGTCTCCCAAGAAAAATGGTACCTCACTTGCCTGGGTCTGCCTAGTGCCTGCGACAGGAAACAGCGCAAAAAGCAACGTGTTCGCACCGCAATTTCGCAGTGAAAACGGGCCCTTTTTTGGCAAAGTGCCTACCTTTCGTTTTTGAAGCCTAGCTCTGCCGGCACCTAGGGAAACCTAGCAAACCTATACATTTCTAAAAAATAGACACCTAGGGGAATTCAGGATGGGGTTACTCAACTGCCTCCCACCATGTTCTGTTACCCAGAATCCCTTGCAAAGCTAAAAAAATTGTAAAAAAAAATGCATTTTCCTCACATTTCTGAGGTGGAAAGTTCTGGAATCTGCGTGGATCAACATATTTCCACCCACCCCGCGTTCCCCCAGGTATCCTGAACAAAATGGTACCTCACTTGCCTGGGTCTGCCTAGTGCCTGCGACAGGAAACTGCGCAAAACGCAACGTGTTCGCACTGCAATTTCGCAGTGAAAACAGGCCCTTTTTTGGCAAAGTGTCTACCTTTCGTTTTTGAACCCTAGCTCGGCCGGCCCCTAGGGAAACCTAGCAAACCTATACATTTTTTTAAACTAGACACGCAGGGGAATTCAGGATGGGGTGACTCAACTGCCTCCCACTAGGTTCTGTTACCCAGAATCCCTTGCAAACCTAAAACATGGACAAAAAAAACGCATTTTCCTCACATTTCTGTGGTGGAAAGTTCTGGAATCTGCGTGGATCAACAAATGTCCACCCACCCCGTTTTCCCCCAGGTCTCCCAAAAAAATGGTACCTCACTTGCCTGGGTCTGCCTAGTGCCTGCGACAGGAAACAGCGCAAAACGCAACGTGTTCGCACCGCAATTTTGCAGTGAAAACGGGCCCTTTTTTGGCAAAGTGTCTACCTTTCGTTTTTGAACCGTAGCTCGGCCGGCCCCTAGGGAAACCTAGCAAACCTATACATTTTTGAAAACTAGACAACCAGGGGAATTCAGGATGGGGTGACTCAACTGCCTCCCACCAGGTTCTGTTACTCAGAATCCCTTGCAAACCTAACAAATGGACAAAAAAGACGCATTTTCCTCACATTTCTGTGGTGGAAAGTTCTGGAATCTGCGTGGATCAACAAATTTCTACCCACCCCGTGTTCCCCGAGGTCTCCCGAAAACAATGGTACCTCACTTGCCTGGGTCTGCCTAGTGCCTTCGGCAGGAAACGGCGCAAAACGCAACCTGGTCGCACCTCAATTTCGCAGTCAATACTGGTCCTTTTTTGGCTAAGTGCCTACCTGTAGTATTTGAACCCTAGCTCTGCCGGCACCTAGGGAAACCTAGCAAACCTATACATTTTTGAAAAGTAAACATCCAGGGGAATTTAGGATGGGGTGACTCAACTGCATCTCACCAGGTTCTATTACCCAGAATCCCTTGCAAAGCTAAATAATTGACAAAAAAACACATTTTCCTTACATTTCTGTGGTGGAAAGTTGTGGAATCTGCGTGGATCAACGAATTTTCACCCACCCATTGTTCCCCCACGTCTCCCAAGAAAAATGGTACCTCACTTGCCTGGTTCTGCCTAGTGCCTGCGACAGGAAACAGCGCAAAAAGCAACGTGTTCGCACCGCAATTTCGCAGTGAAAACGGGCCCTTTTTTGGCAAAGTGCCTACCTTTTGTTTTTGAAGCCTACCTCTGCCGGCACCTAGGGAAACCTAGCAAACCTATACATTTCTAAAAAATAGACACCTAGGGGAATTCAGGATGGGGTTACTCAACTGCCTCCCACCATGTTCTGTTACCCAGAATCCCTTGCAAAGCTAAAAAAATTGTAAAAAAAAAATGCATTTTCCTCACATTTCTGAGGTGGAAAGTTCTGGAATCTGCGTGGATCAACATATTTCCACCCACCCCGTGTTCCCCCAGGTATCCTGAACAAAATGGTACCTCATTTGTCTGGGTCTGCCTAGTGCCTGCGACAGGAAACTGCGCTAAACGCAACGTGTTCGCACTGCAATTTCGCAGTGAAAACAGGCCCTTTTTTGGCAAAGTGTCTACCTTTCGTTTTTGAACCCTAGCTTGGCCGGCCCCTAGGTAAACCTAGCAAACCTATACATTTTTGAAAACTAGACACGCAGGGGAATTCAGGATGGGGTGACTCAACTGCCTCCCACTAGGTTCTGTTACTCAGAATCCCTTGCAAACCTAAAAAATGGACAAAAAAACGCATTTTCCTCACATTTCTGTGGTGGAAAGTTCTGGAATCTGCGTGGATCAACACATTTCCACCCACCCCGTGTTCCCCCAGGTCTCCCAAAAAAATGGTACCTCACTTGCCTGGGTCTGCCTAGTGCCTGCGACAGGAAACAGCGCAAAACGCAATGTGTTCGTACCGCAATTTCGCAGTGAAAACGGGCCCTTTTTTGGCAAAGCGTCTACCTTTTGTTTTTGAACCATAGCTCGGCCGGCCTCCAGGGAAACCTAGCAAACCTATACATTTTTTAAAGCTAGACACCCAGGGGAATTCAGGATGGGGTGACTCAACTGCCTCCCACCAGGTTCTGTTACCCAGAATTCCTTGTAAACCTAAAAAAATGGACAAAAAAAACACATTTTCCTCACATTTCTGTGGTGGAAAGTTCTGGAATCTGCGTGGATCAACAAATTTCCACCTACCCCGTGTTCCCCCAGGTCTCCCGAAAAAAATGGTACCTCACTTGCCTGGGTCTGCCTAGTGCCTGCGACAGGAAACAGCGCAAAACGCAACGTGTTCGCACCGCAATTTTGCAGTGAAAACGGGCCCTTTTTTGGCAAAGTGTCTACCTTTCGTTTTTGAACCGTAGCTCGGCCTGCCCCTAGGGAAACCTAGCAAACCTATACATTTTTGAAAACTAGACAACCAGGGGAATTCAGGATGGGGTGATTCAACTGCCTCCCACCAGGTTCTGTTACCCAGAATCCCTTGCAAAGCTAAAAAATTTACAAAACAAACGCATTTTCCTCACATTTCTGTGGTGGAAAGTTCTGGAATCTGCGTGGATCAACAAATTTCTACCCACCCCGTATTCCCCCAGGTCTCCTGAAAAAAATGGTACCTCACTTGCCTGGGTAGGCATAGTGCCTGCGACAGGAAACAGCGCAAAACGCAATGTGTTCGCACCGCAATTTTGCAGTGAAAACGGGCCCTTTTTTGGCAAAGAGTCTACCTTTCGTTTTTGAACCGTAGCCTGGCCGGCCCTTAGGGAAACCTAGCAAACCTATACATTTTTTAAAACTAGACACCAAGGGGAATTTAGGATGGAGTGACTCAATTGCCTCCCACCAGGTTCTGTTACCCAGAATCCCTTGCAAACATAAACAATCGACAAAAAAACACATTTTCCTCACATTTCTGTGGTGGAAAGTTCTGGAATCTGCGTGGATCAACAAATTTCCACCCATCCCGTGTTCCCCCAGGTCTCCCGAAAAAAATGGTACCTCACATGCCTGGGTAGGCATAGTGCCTGCGACAGGAAACAGCGCAAAACGCAATGTGTTCGCACTGCAATTTCGCAGTGAAAACGGGCCCTTTTTTGGCAAAGTGTCTACCTTTTGTTTGTGAACCGTAGCTCGGCCGGCCCCTAGGGAAACCTAGCAAACCTATACATTTTTGAAAACTAGACAACCAGGGGAATTCAGGATGGGGTGATTCAACTGCCTCCCACCAGGTTCTGTTACCCAGAATCCCTTGCAAAGCTAAAAAATTTACAAAAAAAACGCATTTTCCTCACATTTCTGTGGTGGAAAGTTCTGGAATCTGCGTGGATCAACAAATTTCTACCCACCCCGTATTCCCCCAGGTCTCCTGAAAAAAATGGTACCTCACTTGCCTGGGTAGGCATAGTGCCTGCGACAGGAAACAGCGCAAAACGCAATGTGTTCGCACCGCAATTTTGCAGTGAAAACGGGCCCTTTTTTGGCAAAGAGTCTACCTTTCGTTTTTGAACCGTAGCCTGGCCGGCCCTTAGGGAAACCTAGCAAACCTATACATTTTTGAAAACTAGACACGCAGGGGAATTGAGGATGGGGTGACTCAATTGCGTCCCACCAGGTTCTGTTACCCAGAATCCCTTGCAAATCTAAGAAATCGACAAAAAAAACGCATTTTCCTCACTTTTCTGTGGTGGAAAGTTCTGGAATCTGCGTGGATCAACAGATTTGCACCCACCCCGTGTTCCCCCAGGTCTCCTGAAAAAAATGGTACCTCACTTGCCTGGGTAGGCATAGTGCCTGCGACAGGAAACAGCGCAAAACGCAATGTGTTCGCACCGCAATTTCGCAGTGAAATCGGGCCCTCTTTTGGCAAAGAGTCTACCTTTCGTTTTTGAACCGTAGCACGGCTGGCCCCTAGGGAAACCTAGCAAACCTATACATTTTTTAAAACTAGACACCAAGGGGAATTTAGGATGGAGTGACTCAATTGCCTCCCACCAGGTTCTGTTACCCAGAATCCCTTGCAAACATAAACAATCGACAAAAAAACACATTTTCCTCACATTTCTGTGGTGGAAAGTTCTGGAATCTACGTGGATCAACAAATTTCCACCCATCCCGTGTTCCCCCAGGTCTCCCGAAAAAAATGGTACCTCACATGCCTGGGTAGGCATAGTGCCTGCGTCAGGAAACAGCGCAAAACGCAATGTGTTCGCACTGCAATTTCGCAGTGAAAACGGGCCCTTTTTTGGCAAAGTGTCTACCTTTTGTTTGTGAACCGTAGCTCGGCCGGCCCCTAGGGAAACCTAGCAAACCTATACATTTTTGAAAACTAGACACCCCGGGGAATTCAGGATGGGGTGACTCAAGTGCCTCCCACCAGGTTCTGTTACCCAGAATCCCTTGCAAAGCTAAAAAATTGTCAAACAAAACGCATTTTCCTCACATTTCTGAGGTGGAAAGTTCTGGAATCTGCGTGGATCAACACATTTCCACCCACCCCGCGTTCCCCCAGGTCTCCTGAAAAAAATGGTACCTCACTTGCGTGGGTAGGCATAGTGGCTGCAACAGGAACAGGCCAAAATCGAACAGTGGAGAATTTAAAATAACCTATAGCAAAATTACCTTATTTTTGGGGGGGGACCTGAGTTTTTGGCCCGGGGCTCGGCGGCAAACTTGTGAAACTACCAAACCCAAACAGTTCTGAAAACTAGACACCCAGGGGAGTCCAGGGAGGTATGGCATGCGTGGGTCCCCCAATGTTTTCCTACCCAGAGTTCCTTGCATACTTTAAATTTAGGTAAAAAAAATCACTTTTCCAAACTTTTTTGCGTGGGATCTCCGTGCCGGCACAAATGTCCTACCACCCAGCGTTCCCCTTGTTCTTCCGAGTAAAATGATACCTCACTTGTGTGGGTGGGCCAAAGCAGAACAGGCCAAAAATGTATTTTTAGGAAATTGTAGCATTCAGGATTGACAAATTAATCACAGAGAATTCAACTGTTTTGGGGTCATCCTAGTCACAGGCCTTTGGCCCACCCACACAAGTGAGGTATCATTTTACTCGGGAGATCAAGGGGAACGCTGGGTGGTAGGACATTTGTGCCGGCATGGAGATCCCACGCAAATATGTATGGGAAAGTGTTTTTTTTAACCTAAATGTAAGGTTTGCAGGGATTTCTGGGTAGGAAAACATTGGGGGACCCACGCATGCCATACCTCCCTGGACTCCCCCGGGTGTCTAGTTTTCAGAACTGTTTGGGTTTGGTAGTTTTCAAAGATGTCCGCCGAGCTCCGGGCCAAAAGCTCAGTTCACCCCCCAAAAAATAAGGTAGTTTTGCTAAAGGTAATTTTTAAGTCTCCACCGTACGAATTGGGCCTTTTCCTGTTGCAGCCACTATGCCTACCCACACAAGTGAGGTACCATTTTTATCGGGAAACCTGGGGGAACTCTGGGTGGGAGGAAATTTGTGTGAGCCCAGTGATGCCACGCTTTCCCACACAAAAAAGTGTGAAAAAACGTTTTTTTTTCAGCTAAAATTGAGGTTTGCAAGGGATTCTGGGTAAAGGAACGTTGGAGTATCCAGGCAAGCCATACCTCCTCCTCTGCTTTTCAGAAATGTGTGGGTTTGGTAGGTTTACCTAGATGGCCGTCTAGCACGGGGCCAACAACCCAGGTAACCCCCTTGCAAAAGCTGGTGGTTTTCAAATAGGCAATTTGCCTATGTGAAAACCACCAGCTTTTGCAAAAAAAAACACTGACATCAAGTTTCCAAACACACACACATACTGGTTGGATTTGGCACGAGGGTGAGTGATGGTTCAGTATATAGCATTGTATTAGCAAGTGATTTCACAAAAAATGAAATACACTGTTAATAATGGAAAGGACAAGAAACTGAACCATTGACTCACAGCTCGTGAGCTGTAAAGCCACGACAAGACACCAACCGCTTTACAGGCCATTCATACACCTTTCATACATGTGACACATACAAAACATTCACACCGCCAGCCGCGGACCCATCACATTACTACACTTCCACCAGCAGACAACACCAATCAAGGGCCCATCACTTTCACACGCCAACATTCCTGACACAGCAACAACACAAACTCATGGATTACATGGAGTGGCGCTCAACTAGCACTGTGTATAGTAACCAGCATTAAGTCACTTCCCACACACCGCCAGCAAAGCACCAGTCCACGCATACCACCAGTCAAGCACCAGAGCAGACACACCGCCAGTCAAGCACCAGACGACGCACACCGCCAGCCAAGTACCAGTCCACACACACACCACCAGGAAAGCACCAGTCCACAGACACCGCCAGCCAAGCACCAGTCCAGGCACACCACCAGCCAAGCACCAATCCAATGACAACACCAGGCAAGCGCAAGAGCACGCACACCGCCAACCAAACACCAGACCACGCACACCGCCAGGCAAGCACCAGTCCACACACACCGCCAGGACAGCACCACTCCACACACATAGCCAGCCAAGCACCAGTCCAGGCACACCACCAGCCAAGCACCAGTCCAGGCACACCACCAGCCAAGCACCAATCCAAACACACCAACAGGCAAGTGCAAGACCATGCACACCACCAACCAAACACCAGACGACACACACCACCAGCCAAACACCAGTCCACACACATCACCAGGCAAGAGCCACTCCACACACACCGCCAGCCAAGCTCCAGCCCAGGCACACCACCAGCCAAGCACCAATCCCAACACACCACCAGGCAAGCGCAAGACCACGCACACCGCCAACCAAACAAGAGACCACGCACACCGCCAGCCAAGCACCAGTCCACAGACACCGCCAGACAAGCACCAGTCCACAGACACCGCCAGCCAAGCGCCAAACCATGCACACCGTTAGACAATGGACACTACACGCAAACCAACATCATACGTTAGTTTTTCTTCAAAATAAAAAACAAACAAAAACAAATTGCAAATTGATACAAATCTACCAACACAACAACTAAATCTAAAAAGACTACACAAATGCCAACTTTGAAACTGAACAATAAGTTTTAAAGAATAAAGACCAACCAGTTCACTTTACCACTCATGGAATCTCCCAAAAATTATTTTGCGGTGGTACAATATAAAACAAGCAGGTACACACAGCCCAGGGTTTGAAGGGCAGTCGGGGCAGTACATACGAACCTCCTTCCGCAAACCTCTTCGCCAACAGACTCTACATCTCCGACTGGGAAAGTCTTTTGAGGTTGTAGGAGAAATTTGATCAGGAAAGTGGCGATCTTTCAATCTGGCAACATCCTCCACCACTCCAACTCTAGGAACACTTGCCTGTTCCACTAAAACAAGGCTGCCTATTACAGACTCCTGAAACTTTACAAAAGTCATCTTTGACTGGGGACAAGATTTCTGGAACACAACAAAAGCATTAAAGGTTGCCAAGTGGAGAAGATGGATAGCCAACTTCTTGTACCAAATGTAAGCCTTTCAAAGAGCAGCATACGGTTCCAACCTCTGATCTACTCTGTCAACACCACCCATGTGCCTATTATAGTCTAAAATGCACACAGGTTTGCGCGCTTTTGCAACCTGACCCCAAACAGTCACCGGTTCAGTGCTTTCATCATGTATGGAAGTCAACATGTAGACATCTCTCCTGTCTGAAAACTTCACAGCTATAAGCTCCTCACAACGCAATGCACTGCACTGTCCCCGAGCAAGCTTTTGACAAACAAGTTCTTTTGGGAAACCTTTACGGTTTGAGCGGATTGTGCCACAAGCAACAGTGTCCACTTTGGCCAATTCCCTGAACAACCTCACACCAGTGTAGAAGTTATCGACATACAAATGATGGCCTTTGTTAAAAAATCCACGACCAAGTTCCCACACAATTTTCTCAGTCACTCCAAAAGTCGACGGACAACCAGGGGGGTTAATCCTGGATTCCTTACCAGAGTACACCCTGAAATTAGAGACATATCCAGTCAGACTGTCACACAGCATATAAAGCTTAATTCCATAGCGTGCCCTCTTACTAGGAATGTATTGCCGAAATACCAAGCGGCCCTTGAACAACAGCAAAGACTCATCCACTGCAATTTCTTTCCCAGGATAAAAGATCTCAGGAAATCGATCAACGAAATGATCAATGACAGGCCAAATCTTGAAAAGACGGTCACAATCAGGGTGATCTCGTGCCAAAGCAGAACTATTGTCAACAAAATGCATCATCCGAAGCAGAAGCAAATACCTATCACGACTCATGACTGCCGGAAATATAGCTGTTGCCATCAAGAGACTAGTAGACCAATATGAAGCCATTGATGGTTTCCTAAGCAAGCCCATCAAAAAAGTTAAACCCAAAAACTTTTTCATCTCCTCCATATTTGTGGGAGTCCACCAGGTAGCTCTAGCGTGGGGCTTAAGGCTGGAACTGTTCACCCTCAAAACATGTTCAGCATACAAATTAGTCTGCTCTACAATCTCTGCCAAAAACACATCATCCATAAACAACTTGAAAAAATCAATAGGCTAAAAGTTTTCAGTGTTCACCCTACACCCTGGAACACCAGTAAATTCAGGCAATGCCGGCTGCACCATGCCTGGTGCAACCCAGAGGTCAGAACTTTCAACGTCAAGTCTTGCAGCCGCAGGCTGCCGCCCAGCTGCCTCTTGTCTCACTACACCAACTGGAAGTCTAGCAGCCCCAGGCTGCAGTCCAGATGTCTCTTGCCGCACTATTGGCACAGCAATGTCCTCCCCAACCACAGGCACTTCATCCACACCAAAAGTAGCTTCATCAGCACTGAGAGTATCTTCATCATCAGATGAAGCCATGTGTAGAGAAAACTCACTACCTGAATCTTCACCTCCCACCTCTGGCTCAGAATCAGAGTCAGTCTCTGGACCATGGTCAGAGGAAGAATCAAAAAGCATTCCAACAACTTGCTGAGCGGTAATCTGGCAGCTAGCCATTATCCTTACAAATAAAGGAGTCTGCACAAACAAGTCAACAACCACAACACTGTGCAAAGTAAGTAAAAAAATGTAAGCCTTTATCACAAATATCTATATTTAGAAAAAATATACAATTCACTTACAAGACACAACTACACTCACCAGCACCTACTCTGCAAAGACACAGCAAATAGGCAACGATATTCCACTAGAAAGAGAAGGAAAAAAACTTACATCTACAGAAGTACACATCAAGAACAAATGCAAAACATGTTTTACAATCTGAAAAAACAGAAACCAAACATACTCGTATTATTACACACTTTACAAAAAAAACAATAACATTTGAATTGAACAAAAAAGGTCTCTTACCAAACACATGCAACTACACAAACAGCAGAACAACAGAACCACCAGTAACGGAACCGCACACTACAACAATCTAAAGAGAAAAAAAACAATACACATTAGAAGAAACAAAAACAACACACATTACAACAGGCTATGTCACAGGGTATGTCACAAATGGGGTGTCTGTCCCCATGGGGGGGCAGAATAAAAATCCTTATACACATAGGTACCCTGGAAGCAAACCTACGGAGGGCAGAGAGGCCAAATAAAGACACTAATCTGCCCCCAGAGGGGGCAGAACATTCTTTTGAAAAAAAATGGGCCCAAGGAAGCGACCCTTAGCCAAGGGGTCGCTTCCTATAAAAAAATAAAAAATTGAGTCTAGTGGGCTTTTCTATCCCCCCCTGGGTCCTGAAACGGTAAAAAAAACAGCCGATCTGCCCCCAGGGGGGCAGAACCTGTCTAACATATTAATATTGCCCCCTGGAAGCGACCCTTGCCCAAGGGGTCGCTTCCTTTATAAAAAAAAAACAATCACTGGTGTCTAGTGGGCTTTTCTGCCCCCCCTGGGTCCAGATTCGGCCCAAAAACCGGCTGATGGGGGCAGAAAAGTCTAAAAAAAATTATTGGCCCCTAGGAAGCGACCCTTACCCAAGGGGTCGCTTCCTTTACAAGTAAAATACAATCCCTGGTGTCTAGTGGGCTTTTCTGCCCCCCCCGGGTCCAGATTCGGCCCAAAAACCGGCCGATCTGCCCCGGGGGGGGGCAGAAAAGTCTGAAATTAAATTTACCCCAAAGGAAGTGACCCATGCCCAAGGGGTTGCTCCCTGCTTACATAAAAAAAATAAAGAAACAATCCCTGGTGTCTAGTGGGGGCATTTCTGGTGCAGGATCGATCCTGAACCAGAAATGCCCTGCATTGGGACATCAGGGGAGAGGAAACACTGTTTCCTCCCCCCCGATGCCTCAAGGCACCAAGAAACGGCCCATCCTGCCCCACCGGAGCACCAAAAACCTACCTGTAGCTGGATGCGCTGGAAACAAATGGCTTCCAGCGCGTCCAGCGCTTCCTGATGACATTGACGCGCGCTGTGCGCGCTGACAGCACCAGGAAGCGTGGGGGGGCCAGGGGGTGGCAGCGGAAAGTCTTCCGCTGCCACCCCAGCTGAAATCCAAACGATCGATGTCCCAGGGGGGGAGCGCCAGCGCTCCCCCCGAGGGCTGTGCTGATGACGGAGCGGTTCCGTCATCAGCACAGCCCAACCAACGCTGATGACGGAACCGCTCCGTCATCAGCGTCGAAGGGGTTAAATGCTACCGCCCAGTTATTTAAATCCAATGACTCACCATTGCCCATTGTTTTATGAATACGAAAAGGAGAGAGAGGGAATATATAACGGATAATTGTGTAGTATGCTATAGTATTGCTATCAAGGGGTCTGGTGACATCAGAAATCACAAGCCCGAAGCCTGAGTGTTTTTAAATGTTCCTAGAATCCTGAGGTGGCACTATAGAGTCATATTACTCATGTTACCTATAATTTGTATATTATATGTTTCTTTTGGAGTAGTTAAGTTGAAAAATCTGCTTTCTTCAAAGTGATGCTAACAGTGGGTACTGATATGAATTAGAATGCTTAGGTTTTGTTGACCTTTTTAAAAATACATTTTTGACTAACCAATTAACAATGGTGGGGACTGCATAGTTAGGAATTTTTTCAACTTTACCAAATAATTTGTGATTTCACAAAAAAGTTTGTTTCATGCTCAGATGGATGAAAATATTACTGCCACGAACTGTGCTGCATAATGTGCATTTTTTCCCGCATAGCTTAAATAACCTTGATGCATAAATGAGTTCCCCAAGTTTCATAATCATAGAAGTCTTGGCAATGGGAAAACTTTGCAGAACGGTTTGGGGACTGTCATTATGATATTACAATCCATGCTTCACAGGGGAACATGAAACATGTTCCATATTTCACAGTTAACTATTTTGTGCAATAAAGGCACATCCCCAAACATAATGACATTACCAGCAGTATTATTAAAACATCAGAATTTACTAAAAATAAATGATCACGTTGAGAAGGCAAACGTATTCCTGCATTGAAGAAAATGTGTAATATGTGTTGAAATATAATATTGCCTTCTCGAAGTTATTTATTGAGGCATTGACTGGCTCCTTTCCATGCAATTTCACCTGCCTGCATCAAGATTATTATTGATTTTTTCAGTTGAACAGATTCCCATTTAATGCCACAGTAACACAGTGTTATTGTCCTCCAGCTTTCAACAAAGGGACGAGGCGGCCCAGAGGAAAAGACGTGCACTCCTACTGCAAATGGAAATTTGAAGAGGAAAATCAGTAAGTTGTAACAGCTTTACTGTGTGATCGTCTAGGTGATTGAGGTCGGTGCAAAATAATATGTTTCTATGGCTTAGATGGCCACAGATTGTTGGTAGCAGTTTAACAAGGCATCCCTTGAGTCTGAATAGCTTACATGAGCCAAATAAATGGGCCCTCGATGTGTACAGTACAATGCTCCAAAGCAACCAAAATGTTTTTATAAAATTGAACAAATACCACTTTAATAAAAGATTGCACTTCTAAAACAGTGTTTATTTTACAAGCACATTTTAGGCCGTATTACAAGTTTGGTGGTCAATAAGACCGCCAAACCCGTGGTGTCTGTCCGTCCACAGCAACACTGCAGGCCCACCCAAAGTATTATGAGTGCGGCAATCAGACTGCCACAGGGCTGCTGCGACCGCTGGAGATCCAGGATCCCGCGGCAGCTGCACATTGGTCAGGCATAGTAATGTGCTGGTGGTGCCATTGCGGCACCGGCAAGCATATTAGGAGTTTCCAAACCACCATCCTTTCCACGGCAGTGGACCCGCAATGAAAAGGGTGGCGGTGAGGCATCTAAGGGGGGCCCTGCTGGTCCTGGGGGTGCAATAGAAGGTTTAGAGCTCTTTGTCTAGTTTTTAAGTGCAATTAGCATGTATAGAAATGTATTTTTGTACTTTGACCAATGTCACTGCTTATAAGCATGGTAATTTCATTGTGTGCATGAGAAGACAGAAGAAAGATTTTCTTTTGGCAGTCTTTCTTGGTCAGCCAGAAAAACGTGTTGCTCATTTCCCCAAACTTTAACATATTCACCCGTGTTTCGTCACAGTAATACACATAAACAAAGAACTTTAAAGATTGTTTAAGCTGAACAGCTGCCGTTTTGGAGTGGGGTTCTCAACTACAACTGATCTATTGCTGACAGTAAAAAACATGATAATTTTTCACGTTAGACAATAAAAAGTATCGAAAGTGAATTAGGGGGTTAGTCAATTTCTCAAATTCCACTTTGCCTAATCAAAGATTTGTCTTATTTAGATGTTATATCACTCTAGTCCAGAGGTCTTCAAACTGGGGGGCGGGCCCCCCTAGGGGGGCCTCGAGTGATATCAGGGGGGGCGCCAGGCTCTGGCCAAAAGAAACCTTATGCTTTGTTTTCAGCCTAAACAAATGAGCTGCAGTAAGCACGTCTGTAATGGGCCATCATTCACATCCTTTGTCATTTAAATCCTGGCTGGGAGAAGGTGTCAAAAGGGAAGGGACTTCAAATTTTCTCCAAGACCCAAACTGCCATTTTGAATAACCACACTGGATCCTTTGCACATTAGTAAGGCCTGCCTCACCGGAATAGTATGTTTGGAAATCATGTATTTGTTTGCATTTCTAAAACAGTGACAGAACTTAGCTGCAATGTTTAAATAAGTCTAGACCTATTTAAACATTGCCAGTTAAATAAAATAATTGTGAAATATTTTGAGGGGGGGGCCCGGCGAATTGTTTTTCTACACTGGGGGGGGCACGGAATAAAAAAGTTTGAAGACCACTGCTCTAGTCCATGTGGATATTCTGTCATTGTGAATTACTTATTCTCCAATGTCACCAAATAATGTCAGTAAACATCTACATTCTTCAAGTGCAATGTGCAAAACTATGTTAGTCATATATCTCCCTCCACGACTACTGTTGATTAAGGTAATTAATTAAAGAGTTGCAAAAAGTAAATCTATGACAGACTCTTTCATGCATATATAAATGAAAGAAAAGTAATAACAGTTCTGTTAGCAGACAGCTAATCCAACCTTTGTACATTGCTATTATGCTGCTGCAAAAATGTATTAGTACAGTCTATGGTTCCAATTGCATCCACAGTTCTTTGTCCTTAATAAGACTTCCTGGGTGTTTAGTCTCAAGTAAGATAATGTACTCCGATGCCATCCTTCTCTGAGTCTCTGTTGGATTTGAGTATCTTTACCGCCTGCCTGGCGGGGAATCGTTGATGGCTGTAGAGAGGGAAGCGGGTGCAGGAGGGCAGCATTATTAAACACACACATATATACATATATATGTGGTAACAATTATTAAAAATATAAATGTCACAGTATATTTTTTTTTACTAATGTATATATATAAATATATATATATGTATATATTCAATACACCAATATAAACAATTGCATTGCAAAACAGATTAAATAATTCATCTAATAAAAAATGTCAATCATTTAAAATCCCTAAAGACACATTGACGGGGCATGGCCAAGATGGCGACGGAGTAGGTCGTGCCTGCTCGTCGTTTCGTTCCCTGGCCTGGGCCCACGCCACATAGCGGAGCATAGTGGATCCCCTGACATTGCTCTGGATCTCACCTTGGTCCGGTGACTGCTGCAGAGACATAACTCTGGAAGCAGTGCGGTGCCAGCACATATTTTGGTGACTGGCGTCCTACCTGACGCCGAGCGACCTGCAGTCTATCTAACAGGCGGGCGGAGAGGCGCCTTTGGTGGTTGCGCATCCCTGTGAGGATCCTTCCGGCGGCCCTCTGTGAGTCTGTAGCGAGTGCCGCGCCGGAGAGGAGACGCTGCAATCCACCTCTGATGGGAGCCGCGACCACACCAGTGAAGCAGCTCCTCCTGTGGGGTGAGAAAATGGCAACTGGCGGCGGGTGCCGATAGCGGAGCTGATCTCGTCGATCCCAGCAGCGGAGCCCGCATGCGGCGACAGCGGACCCCCTGGAGGCTACGATCCGCCCTCTCTAGAAGACTTGGGAGCTGGGAAGACCAGGCCTGGGCTCACGAGCTTCGGCAAATGGCCTGAAAGAGACTATGACAGTGCTACGCGCCAGACTCTCTGAAGGGCGCCCTCCCACTGGCTGGGGGGGTGCCCTGTTTGAGGCCCTGTGGAGTGCTGTGCTGAAGTCCACGTAAGCCTGGGGAACAGCTCAGCGTGCGGACCAGAGTGGGGCCCTCTTGTACATGGGGGGTCCAGGAGCTGATCTGACTGGGAGGTGACGTTGTGCGCTGCTCTAGCACGGGACATTTGTGGACTTCGTCCATCATGTTTTCAGTTGTAAGTTCTTTGTTGTGGGTTTCAGGGTTTACTCCGCCTCCCCTAGCCAAGACGGGTTGATGGTCTTTGCACTTAGCTCCTCATATCCCCCTCTACAGACCATGGGGCAACTTCTTGTAGGTTACTCCAGGATCTCCCCTTATGCCGACTGATATTAAGATCCTGTCCCTTAACGTTAAGGGGCTTAACAACCTCACTAAAAGGTGAGCAGTCTTGTCCTTTCTCGAAAACTCCGAAGCCTACATCTGCCTGCTCCAAGAAACACACCTTCTCCCGACTGATACGCATAGGCTGAGGTCCAGGGCCTTTCCTTTTCAATTGTTCTCTTCTCATTCCTCTAAAACAACGGGGATGGCGATCCTGGTCTTAGCTCAGTTCCCAAGTCTGATAGATTGCAAACAGGCTGAGATCAAGGGTAGATTTCTGGCACACACCTTCACCCTGGGCACACACACTCGTACAGTAGCTACTGTAAATGTTCCCAACGAAGGCCAAGAGGGATTAATCCGAAAAGTAATACAGGCCTCCCTGACAAAACTGTGCTCCTAGGGGGAGGGTTTAACCTGGCATTTGATGGCACGATGGTCCGGTTAGGGCAGCGATGGGGGCAGATGGGGGCTCTTTCTGGGGACGGGATATGTCTTCTGGCAGAGGCTGGGCTCATAGACATTTGGTGGCTGCGCCACCCAGAGTCCAGAGAATACACCTTTTACTCCCACCCCCACAAGACATACACCAGAATTGATTACATGCTCACCTCCAACACATTGACCCAACAGACACGAGATGTTGAAATCCTTCACTGCCCCTTATCAGACCACTCGGCGGTGCGGATTTCTCTATCCTTGCATCAACCCCGGCCCTCACAACAATTCTGGCACTTGCGTGAGACCATGCTACAGCGCCCTTCAGTGGTACAACAAATCCAACAGTACATAACTAACTACCTAGATCTCAATGACTCCCCTTCCATTTCTACAACAACCCTTTGGGAGGCCCTAAAGGCAGTAGTTAGAGTGGTATTCCTGAGTATAGCGGGAGCAGACAATAAGGTCAGGAGAGAGAAAAGGGAGCACCTATCCAGGGAAGTAGCTGGATTAAAATGCATCCACCAACGGAGGGGGGCACCTAGAGTCTGGAAACAGCTTAAGGCGGCTAGGGCGCAGCTAGCAGGGCTGCATGTTGACCGGGCTGAATACACAGTCCTTCGCCTGACACATGCCTTCTATGTGGGGGGACAGATGTGGGAAACTTCTTGCCAATAGGTTGCTTCCACAGCGACAGGCGTCCCGTGTTACTATGACCCGGGACCAACTGGGGAGAGAGTGCAATACCGATCATAAAATTGTAGATGAGTTTTGGCACTTTTATGAGACCCTATATAAGGCTCAGACTCTGCCTAATGAGGAGCCGGCCCGCCATCTGCAAGAGGTCGCTACTTTTAAACATTTACCAAGCCATGCGGAGGAGCTCATGGTCCCTATCCACTTAGAGGAAGTGGTTTCTGCCATCTCTCATTTGAAACTTCACAAGTCACCGGGTCCGGACGGCTTCTCTTCCGTTTTCTATAAAAAGTTTTGTGCGCTGCTAGCCCCACTGCTGGTGTGGGTCTACAACTCGATCAGGACTGTTCATGCCACCTCTCTCCCACCTTCCATGCTGGAGGCATTGATCATGGTAATACCTAGACCGGGCAAGAATAGGCACTTGTTTGGTTCCTTTCGCCCCATATCCCTCCTGAATGTGGATCTAAAGATTTTAAATGGGATCCTGACATGTAGGCTCTCTCGTCATCTGTCCGGGTTAATAGACCCGGACCAATCCAGGTTCGTTCCCGGACATCAGTGTTCTAACAACACCAAGAGGCTCCTAAATTTGGTGGACAGATCTGAACGCTTCCCGGCGGAACGCATGATTTTCTCTGTCAACGCTGAGAAAGCGTTCAACAGGCTTCATTGGCCGTATCTCAAGGCAACTCTGGTTCACTTTGGCCTCCCATGCCGCTTCATTGGTTGGGTATTTAGTAGCTACGCTAACCCCATGGCCACAGTGCGGGTGAATGGGATGGCTTTATCGGCCTTTCCCATATGCAGAGGAACAAGACAGGGCTGTCCCCTGTCCCGCTTCTGTTCACCCTGTATATGGAACCTATGGCCCAAAGGGTTCAAGATGATCCGAGTATCAGGGGGGCACGCTTCGGGGTGTCAGAACACAAACTCTGCTTAGACCCGGTTGATGTGGTTGCGACGCTGGAGTACCCCAGGGAATCTCTGCCCGCTTTCTTGGCGGAGCTAGACAGGTTTGCCCTGGCATCTGGGTTTAAGATCAATGTACATAAATCTCAGGCCTTAGATATTTTCTTGCAGCCTGAGACTCTGGGGTCCTACAGCGTTTGTATCCGGTCCAGTGGGCCCACAACTCAATTCCTTACCTAGGATTGCAAGTCTCCGCTACTATGCAAGCCACTAGAGTGAAAAATGATGCGTCAATCTCCCGACAGGTCCAAGATTGCCTCCGAAAGTAGAGACCGCACTCTCTCTCCTGGCTGGGCCGTATAGCTGCTGTGAAAATGGTGATATTGCCCCAGCTTCTTTATTTATTCCACACATTGCCACTTGTACCACCACCTGGGGTCATACACTCATTGCAATGGGACATAGAACATTTTGTCTGGTGCGAATAAAGGGGTAGGTTACGTTGAGAGCTCACATATAGAGACCCTGTTAAGGGAGGCTTAGGGATCCCTGATCTCAATGCTTTCTGGTTGGCGACCCAAATGAGAGCTCTGGGAGAGTGGTCTCGTCCGGAGTCCGAGAAACATTGGTTATTTATGTATCGGTCCCTTGCTGGTCAGCCCCTGTGGGGTGTTCCCTTCCTTGCACGTGCGGGACAGCCTCGAAACCTATACTTCTCTGAGGTGACTAGACCTACTCTGTTGGCGTGTGACAAGGTTGCTGCCCCTCGAGGGCTTACCACCTTTCCGTCATTGATCACGCCTATAGTCCATAACCCCGACTTCACACCGGGCCTTGATTCTGAGAATTTCCTAAACTGGACCTCGGAATCATGTTGCTCCATAGGGCACCTTTTCAATATCTCTGGACCCCGCTCCTTTACTGATCTTCGCAAGGAGCAGGCTATACCGGAAACAGAGCGTTACTGTTATTTGCTGGCACTGGGTGTTACATGGAGATGTACTGGGGATGCGGAGAGACACCTCTCTCCATTTGAGAAGTGGCTGCTTACACTCCATAATGATGCACATCTGACCTCAGACTTATATAAGTTGCACCTCAGATTTCGTGAAGACTCCTGGCCAGTTACTTTGGGAGGGGGAGTTAGGTAGAGCACTGATGCAGAATGACTGGAATGACATCTATTTTAGGGGCCGACGCACAGCACGCGGTAACTTATGTAGCCTGCAGTGTTGGCAAGCCTGTGGCCAGTTGGGTACCCTAACTCATTTACTGTGGGACTGCCCTTCATTGGGAACATATTGGCAGCAGATCCTTGACGACGTGGACGCTGACTTCGACACGCAAATCCCTTGAATCCCAGTGTATGTTCTTCTGGGCCTTCCTAACACTATTACCTTTCCCCTCAAATCTCGAAGAGGTAAACAGATGGCACTTACACTGGGGGTGGCGGTACAGAACATCCTCTCTCAGTGGGGCACTAAGACAGTTCCAACCCGGCTGGGATGGCTTCATAGGATGTGGGACATCTTGGGAATGGAAAAGATTTCACTTGCTCCAACTCATCCTGGGGCCTCAATTCATGACTTAAGGGAACCTTTCCTCACACTACTCACGTCCGAGTTAACGGAGCTTACTTGTCCCAAATATTTGTGACTCTTGAGACTTGTGGACCCTCTCAGGTTTCCAGCCTCCAACACCTCTGCTACCTAGTGTACTTTTCTCAATGGGTCTTCCCTAGTTTGACCTTACTGTTACCATCTCCTGGAAGCACAGCTTATATCTGGAGGGAGAAGGGAGGGGTGGGTGAGGGGGTGTTCTCTTATTTTTGTTATTTCTTTGGCCAAACCTGCCAAAGAAATTGGCGGATTGCATCCCGATGACCACATAGCAAATTGGCTTGTTTGCTGTTTCCTTTGTCTTGGAAATTAATAAAAGAAATGTAAAAAAAACAACAACACATTGACGAAAAATAATATAAACATTAAAAAAATAAAAACAATAATATAAAATATAAAAATAAACAAAAAGTATTGTGATATATATTAAACAATAGAAGGAAAAGTATTGGAGTCTGGAAGTATTAGATATACTATTCCCACTCCAATTTATACAACAGTAGGGAACGTGTTGAACTTTGGAGCAGTTAGATTTACTATTCTTACTCCAGTCTGTGCAACAGTAGGGAACATGTTGGACTTCGAAGAGGTTACATTTAATATAACTACTCCAGACTAAGCAACAGTAGGGGAAGTGTTAAATTTGGGCTTTGGAGAGGTCAAATTTACTATTCCTACTCCAGTCAGCAAAATAGTAGGGAATGTGTTTGACTTTGGATGTGTTAGATGTATAATTCCTACTCCAGTCTAAGCAATGATAGGGAAAGCACTTCACTTCAAATGCATTAAGTATATGAATAACCCTATTAATGTAGAAAAATATTAAACGTTTAATAAAAACACCCTTACTTTACATAAAAAATATATTCATATACATATTTGTACTTAAAAATAGCAATTAAATATATAAAGAAAAAAGAAAGAAAATAAATATAAATTTACATATAATAAATCCAACTTCCATAACTAACAAAAAGATAAAATCATAATTAATGGATTTATTTTAAATTAATACATAAAAAACAATTCAGTTAACAAATATCATAGCACAAACAGACTTTCACAAACACTTACAAAAGACCAAATTACAAATGGTAAAAAAATATAAATTAATAAAACACGTTCATAATTAATAATCAATTAATAAATTACGTATAAATATAAATTATTATAACTAAATATATATTTATTTTCTTCCCAAACACATTTCTAAATATGTGTGTAATACACATATAAATAATAAAATCCGTACAAAAATAAATTAAACAGTAGAGCAATAACTCAATTATTAATAACTCAAGTATTTTGCCTAGTTAGTAATTAAATAATACATGTCAAAAAACATTAAATTACATTTACATTTATATACCTACCTACCCTATACCTCTACTAATTATCCAGTACCTAGAATATAACTAAAATTAATTAGTGTTAATTTGCCTTGTTAATAATCAATTAAATAATTATTGAAACATTAAGTAATAGTTATAAATGAACTATTACTTAATTAACTTCTTAGCCTCTACGCCCACAGACGCAGCAGCCCGCCTCTAAAATATAACTAAAATAAATCAGCATTAACCAATTTACATAATTAATAATTAAACAAATAATTGTTGCCAAATAATTGTTTATTAATTATTACTTAATTAACTTCCCACCCTATACCCCTACAAAGCCAGCAACCTGCACTATGGATTCTGAGCAACTGGGCCAAGTACCCCTTGTCTCTCAGGGGGTAGCGTTGTCTGAGCAGGCCCAGGCTCCCTCCGGGGGAAGTGAATACACGAGTGTGGACACAGACTTACATTTCAAAATGCTTGCAGTTAAATTATTGGGGCTTTAGTGTTTCAAAGACAGTTCCCTGTTTCCCATTCCCTTTTCGCTCTAGTGAAAGTGCTTATTTCCCATTCACTATCGTCAACATCCAGAGTACCACTATCTAGCAAGCAAGTTCCAACTGGGACCAACTTGATCTGAATTCTTACCGGCATCTGCAGTTGTAGGTGCACAGGGTTTCCCATGACAACCCCACTACTCCAGCAATGTTCTGGTTCTGTTCAAACTTCTCACTAGCCCTGGTAACCCCCTCTGGCATACTGGGTCACCGTATCCCCACTGTTCATGGGCACCAACCCAATTGGCACAGCAAATGCCTGCATGGAAGCCCATCCTGGCATATGGGGACCGCCTTGATCTGAATTCTCTCTTACCTGCGCTTGCAAGATCAGAGTATCTTGAGTTCCTGAGCACTCCAACTCTCCAGGTGATGAAGCAGTGCTGGATGCTTCAGGTGAGTTCACTAGACTGTGGATTCTGAGCAACTGGGCAAAGTACCCCTTCAGCACTTGACTTTGAGTGCTAGGATTGTCTAAGCAGTAAGAACAATAAATTATTGTCCAGTCAAATACTCACTTTAATGATAAAGGAAGTATTTTATTTGTATTGCTAACAACACAAAGGTAAATACAACATTCACAAATAAATGCAGAATCCCCTTGAAGTTGGAGCTTTAGTGTTTCTTAGGGAGTTTCCTGGGTCCAACTCCCTTATCGCCCTAGCAGTGATAGTGGTTATTTCCCATGGACTATAGACAACATCCAGGGTAACCCGCACTATTAGTCCAAGTCCCAACTGCCCACTCTGACTCTATTTTAAAGGTAAAAATGTATCAGCGCCGAAGTGCTATCTAGCAAGCAAGTTCCCTCTGTGACAAGCTTCATCTGAATTTACTCTTGCCGGCACCTGTAGGGTCTGAGCGTCTGGAGTTCCTGAGCAAGCCCACTCTCCGGGTACTGGAGCAGCAGTGGCTGTTTTAGGTGAGTTCACTACATTCGGATTAGGTGGACTTCCCTCAATGATCCCAGGTGTCCTCACATGCGGTCGCGCCCCCACAGAGAATGAAGGTTCCTTGCAGGGTAAGTCTTTGGTCCATCCAACAGTGGTGGGAAAGGTGTTCCAAAGTTCTTGTTGCTGATCCTTCATTTCAGTGTAGATGCAAAGGGTTTCCCATTATGGCCTCACTACTCCGGCAATGTTCTGGTTCTGTTCACACTTCTTGCTTGTTCTGGTGACCCCCTGTGGCATACTGGGTCACCAGATCTCCACTGTTCACAGGCAGCAAACCAACTGTCACAGCAGATGAGAGCATGGCAGCCCCTCCTGGCATATGGGGTCACCGGCTCTTCACTGTGTAAGGGCTTCGGTCCAAGCCATGCACCACAATCCGTCCAAGGTGACCCCTCCTGGCATACAAGGCTGCCGATCTTTTACTGTAACGTGGCCTCAACCCAATCGGCACAGTGTTTATTACAGCTTAATTTCCAACAGCAACTCCTGGCATACGGGGTTGCTGATGCCTCAGTGCACATGGGCTCCTGCCCGATTGGCACATCGTTGGTTACAGCTCGCTTTACAGTTGTCCTCTCCTTTCCTACACAAGTCACCGACTTTGTCCTGCACATTGTAACAACCCATTTGGTGCAGTAGCCCATTCCTCACATCTCGCGCAGGGAATCCATTCCACAGGATTCCCTACAGGACCTCACTCCCTCCAACCTTCTCCCCTTCCTCACATGGCACACAGCTTGGCACTCCAGGCTCCAGGGCTGGTAGTCTTGGTTTCTATGGGTGATGACCCCTCTCCCAGGAGAGAGACTAGCAAGTCTTGGCCCCCAGTCCAGGTCACAAGCAGAAGTCTTTCAGAGCTTCTGCTTACACAGTCCAACTGTCTGCTTGACAATTGACCATTTTGGGGTTCTCAAGCTCCCCTTCCTGTATTCCATTTCCTGAAACCAAATGTGATTTAGGCTCTGAGTCGTTTAACTTTATGTTGGTGTCTGCTTCTTTTGAAGTGCCCACTCTTCTACTCTCTCATCCTTTTTAAAGCATTTTGTCACAGTAGGAGTGACTCCAAATCTGATAGTCCAACAACACAGTCCATGGGAGTGACTACTGTTTACATGTGGATGTCAGTAACAGTGATATGTGTTTCAAAAGGTTAGCCCAGGGCCCTAGCACTACTCTTTCTGGTTCCCTAATCAACCCTACTACTTCCTGAGATGTGCCCAGGCCTCTTCCTTGTGACGTCTCTCTGAACCAAAGAGCACCCTTTGTAGTGTACAGAGAAAGACTTGCTCTCCCTTCTCTAGTGTTGTCCACCCAGCTTACAGGAACGCAGCAATTCTTACATGTGGGGGGATTCCTTTACCTTCTCATGTTTCACCATGCAGCTGTGGGCCTCCCAACATGAAACCCATAGTCTACCATGTATTGGCCGTTCACAAGCACTAAAACACCCAGCACCTGCATTTAACCTACGCGCTCTGCATATCACTGTACCCCTCATAGATTGTACCGATCATAGGCATACATACATCCAGCACATGCATTTAACATGCACACACTGCACAATACCGCATTATCCCTGTATTGTACCCTTCTTAGCCACACATACACCCATCGCAGATACACCACTTGTGCTGCGCAACACTTCAAACAACTGAAGTATTCCAAGTGGTGAGTTAAGCACACAGGAGTAAAACTTTAGATGGGTGAGCCTGCAGGCCACACTTCAGTAATAGAGGCCCCTATTCCATCAATAGCCCCCTCTGGGGATAACACTAGTATAGCCACGGTGCCACAGCCTGCCCCTGTACCTCTACCTAGGCAACTGCCTCCGGTACCAACTGTAAGGAGGTCGAAGCTACCCGCCTCGGCCAGCTTACTTGGCCAGGAGAGACCATTAAATGGAACAGCTAACTGCTCAAATCGGTTAGCTAATTCCAATAACCGGCGAAAAGCAGTTAACTTGCCTCCAGAGGCGGCACCCTACACTGTGATTCTGATGGGGGCACCAGAGCTTTCTAGCGACGTGGTAGAATCCTATGATTCCCTACGTAATAAGGTCATCAGTTGATTAAATATTCAAAGGCCCTTACCACCTAATTTAAAGGGAGAGGTTCTTATGGTTAGAAGGGTTCCATGGGTTGGGTACACCGCCAAGAAATGTGTAGGGGACTGCATAATTGTAAGCTTTAAGAGTCCCCAGGTTGCTACCTACATCTGTCATTGGCTTGGGGGTGTAGGAAATACTTCGATAGAATTGGTTCCCCTGTCATACTTCTACCCTAATGTACGTGATTTGACTATGAGGAGAGATGATGGCTGGACAAGGGTGGGCTTTGCTGTTGATGGGTCAAGATATAGGCCCACTTGCAATGTTACTCTTGCCTGTGGCACCTATGTACACCCCAACAGATTCAGCTGTCTCGATCAGATTGATTGACTCCAAAAGGGTGCATATTCACGACGTACCCAAAGTATCGTTAGTGAATCTGCTGGCGTCATTGATGATATCATTCGAGAAATTGATGTATCCCCCCGGGAAAGCTTAATTCCTACTGGCTCCCAGGGCCGAGTAAGTGACTTGCCCTGTAGTCCACCTGGCCATAGTCTATCACCCGTATCTCCGCCTGGTCCAAACTTAATATCCACTGCCTTATCCATCCTGGAAACATCACTGCAAGGGCCCGCAGTTCCATCACTGGACAGTAAACCAGAGAAAACCGGGGGGTTGGGCTCAAAATCTCCAGCTAAAACCCTGAAGGTCCTCTCTTGGAATGTAGCGGGTATTGTTAATAAACTACACACAAACGATTGGGATTCCCTAGTAGGCAGTAGTGATATCTGTCTCTTTCAAGAGACATGGGCCAGGGAACCTCTGTGTAGAGTAGGATATGCAGTTTTTGAAATTCAGGCCAGGTGGAGTGGTAAAGGGAGGCCCTCAGGCGGTTTGGCGGTTTGGGTAGCTAGTCACATTGGGTGTAATGCGGAGAATGTACCGACGTTCTCACAAGACATCCAGTGTGTTCTACTCAGGTGGCCTAATGCGGTAAATCTGGCAATTATCAATGTATACTCTCGCCCAGTCAGTGTGGCCATGGATTCACCTACACTAGAAGATCTCTCGTCATTCCTGGGCCAACTCCCCACTGATTGTAAGATAGTGACGTGCGGAGATTTTAATTGTCACTTTGAACCACTGGAAGGTTTAAAGGAGGGTGCCCTTACTGCTGAAGATGACTTTTGGGGTGTTCCGTTATGTCAATCCCCCCACCCTAAATCCTGGTCCCCTCTCGCAGTGCAAATTATGTCCCTAACACTAAATTCCGCGTTAAGGGCCTGTAATGGACGCACTCCTTCTGACACCCCTTCATCGTGCACCTTCAATAGGAAGGACCATGAATCAAGGTTGGACTACATTTTTGTGGACATTGGTCTGTGGTCCAAGGTTCAGGATTTTAGGGTAATTGTAAGAACAGACAGTGACCACAACGCACTTTTATTAGATATGGTGCATCCTGCACCTGCGGTTGGGTCACTACCCGGTAATCCCAGTGAAGATCCAGGGAATTTGGTTCTTAGCTCTAATAGACGTAGGGTAAAATGGGGGAAATTGGCAAATTCAGAAGAGAGTTTAACTAAAATCTATGAATTAGCACTCCCTAAGCTAAAAGAACTGGATGTACTAATTAATCAGCCTAGACCACCAGACTTCAATCAGAAAGTAGCTCAAATTCATGTAGACCTAGTGGGAGCTCTAGGTGAGGTTCTTTACCCAGTGGTAGTCCCACGGAAGAGAAAGATTCGTACTCCAACTTGGTACAATTCTTCCTGTAAAAAGATCAAGACAGAGCTAATAGCTACAATAAAAGCAGGTTATGATAAGGGTAAGGTCGCCGAGCTTAGGCGGAAATATAGGGGAGCCATGGCAAAGACAAGGTCGGAATAGGATTTGAATAGATGGCAGGACCTCTCCCTAGCGCTAGAAGCAAGGGATTTCAGAAAATGTTGGTCTTTGTTAAACACAGGCACAGGAGAACCTAAAGCTGCAGTGGAGCCAAACATTGCATCTTCTGTCTGGGAAGACCACTTTGGCAAATTATATCAAGATACCTTTGAATTTGCCAATGATGTGGACCCCGATGCTATATCCGATTCTGTAGCCGGATTAGTATTCACCCTCGGCGAGGTGGTCAGGGCAGTAGAGAGACTGGCGAAGGGGAAGGCCCCGGGACTAGACATATTGCCAGGCGACCTCTTTAGACATCACCCAGAGATATGGGGCCCGTACCTCCTTATTCTGTTCAATTCAATCGCGGGAGGTATGGAAATCCCCTGTACTTGGCTGGGGGCGGAGATAGTGCCTATTTTTAAAAAGGGCTCTCCTCTTCTCCCAGCCAACTACAGGCCGATCAGCCTGATAGATGTCCCCCAAAAACTATTTTCCCGCCTCCTCCTGGACCACCTTCTAGATTGGATGGAGGAAAATGAAATTCTGAGTCCCCTCCAGGCTGGCTTCAGAAAAAACACGTCCACCATGGATCAGATTTTCCGCCTCGTTCTCCTCTATTGGAAAACTGTGAGGATTTAGGGGGGGAGGCTGTACATGGTGTTCGTGGACCTGAGGTCAGGCTTTGACCTTGTCCCCCGAAAAAAACTGTGGGAAGTCCTTAAGAAGCTGGGTGTCCCTACCCACCTACTAAATGCCATAGTTAGGCTCCATGCCAGTAATTTTGCACAGGTTAGGTGTGGGAGAGATAGAGCGTTGTCATATAGGTTCCCAGTGCTTAGAGGGGTAAGACAGGGTTGCGTTTTGGCGCCAACCCTGTTTTGCCTCTTTGTTAACAGTGTCATATCTCATCTCGACAATGTTAGGGACAATTACGCTCCTTTTTTGGCAGGCAGGAGAGTACCGGCTATCTTGTTCGCCGATGATACCCTCCTGCTTTCCAAATCCCCGATGGGGATTCAGTGGATTTTGGATGGATTTGGTCTTTTCTGTAGACAACATGGTCTTGAGATCAATACAGAAAAGACCAAATTCATGATATTTAATCCCTCCCCCAAAACTAGACCTAACCCATCCTTGGGCCCAGCAAGACTGGAAAGGGTAAAAACCTTTCAGTATTTGGGTGTAACCCTACATGAGAACCTATCTTGGGATCCCCAAATAGCAAGATCCCGGCTAAAGCTGTCTCAACTGTCGGGTGCAATTTTGAAGGTCGCGAACACTTCAACTTTTAAACCCATTAGCCCGGCATTAGAAATGTATAAAACCCAAGCTAAAGCGGCCGCTTCCTATGGAAGTGAGCTATGGGGGTATAAAGCAGGGACTGAACTTCTGAGTGTAGAAAATATTTTTCTTAGACGTCTCCTAGCCCTCCCCCGTGGCACACCCCTGCTCCCCTTGAGATTAGACGTGGGTCTCCCCTCCATAGTGGATGATCTAGAATTAAAGCCTTTAAGATTCTGGCATAGGCTTTGGACCACAAGCGAGCTTGCTCACTATAGGCAAGATCTCATTCATGTAATGAACCTGAACAAGCGTGACAGAATTCCTTGGTTAGTCTTCATTAAGAAAGAACTGTATCGGCTGAGACTCCCGTAGTTATGGGAGGTTCCTGAACAGGGCTGCCAAAGGGTTTCCCGCAAAAGACTGGTGGAAATATACAAGGAAAAAAGTTTATTCTCTTTGGTAACGGCACCGAATAATGGCATTTTTAACAGACCGATTTCTGGATTCCAAAAATTCTTACCACTTTGAAGGTTTTATGGACATTATTTTGCCCATTTTGGCACGAAAATTGTTCATCCAATGGAGATTAGGCACTCTGCCCATTAAAACTTTTACCTGCAAATGGACTAAGAGGGATGATAAAATCTGTCCAGGGTGCAACAATCATGATGAGGAGGAAATTCATGTTCTGTTCTTCTGCCCAGCCTACAATAGACCAAGGAAATATTGGCTTGTGCCACTATGTAGGAACTTGGGCACAAGGAGCCATCTGCACTCTTACAGAATATTGAAAACTTGTACTCTGCCCCACATAGTCTTTGCAGTTGCAAAATACATAATGGCTATGTGGCAGATAAGGAATAAACTATTAAAAGACTGACATTGATATGAATTCTAATGTTACCCCCCCCTCTATGAATTGATCTCCAAGGAAATGATTTTTTAATGTTTTTTAATGTTGAATGTTTTTATTGTATCTTTTATGGTCTAAAAGACCGAAATAAAGAATTTTTGGATTTGGATTTGGATTTGGATTTGGATGTTCGTTTCTTTGAAGGGCTGCAACCAATTCCATTTGCATTATCAGGTGTGCTTTCTTCTAATTCCAAATCCTGTTATCTGTTGAAGAGTAATTATCTGCCTACAGCAAGGTCATTTGTAAATTTACATATATAGACAATTGAGCCTTTGTTAAAATTGCTCAAAGTTGGAACAAAGATCCGGGAACACACTTTAAGGAAACACAATTGATTCAGTTAAAATGCATTTTAAATTTCAAAGGATTCACACCTATTTGGAGAAACCAGACGTATCTAATTCTGATGTGTTCTGGGCTTGTTGTAATAAAATGGATGTAAGCTGTATTATATAAGTGTTGGCATTTCATTGCCTATGTCTCCATTGTTTATGTTATTTTATATAATCCACTCAACATTGTCGCGACCAATATTAAGTTTTGGTAATCAGCGGGTGTATGATTGCTAAGAAATTGATGTTAGGTCTTAAGTCTTGGAAGGCACAGTCGATTGAAGATTAGATATGACCGTAGGGGAATTCACCCTTCTGTATTACTTTTCTGGGGATGTAGTTACTGACATATTTGACTGTGAGGCTGATAACACTTCCCATTACATGCATGTGCTGTGACGCCCAAACATGGAGACAAGTAGTTAATCACAGTTGACATATCTGACTTACTAATGAGGCCACAGTAATTTGACAGTGCAAATGCAGCAGTGGGATAAAGATCCTATGTTGCATGTTGACTTACACCACTCAGATGTGTAAAGTATGGCTCCAAAGCTGCAAAATCAGGGCTAATCTACTGTAATAAAATGTTGCAACCAGCTCATGCCAAAGTAACCTCTTTTCACATGTTGAAGAGCCTACACTGACCAATAGCTGAGACATCAGTACAACATGCCTTGGAGCCCTTGCTAAAAAAGTAACTTGCACTGTGTGTGTAGTAGCTAGATGCAGACTTTTACCAACTTTAAGGGTCTGTTAGTCCATGTGGTAAATGGCTGGCAGAGCTTTGTCTCTGGTAAGAGTCTGATTTAAGTATACAGTTCCTTAAGTCAGATTTCTGCCTAGGGCCCTGTGAAGAAAGTCGTTGGTGCAGCATTCTTCTCACCTGATTTTTACATACCATTTTTATATGGGTATTTTTTTACATTTTCTTCATAAAAATCATATTTCACAATCCTCCTTTGTTATATTGGTCATTTTGGTATTTATATATTGTCTGCCACATGGCACTGTTAAAATGTGCCAAAAATGGCTTTTTTAACTGTTTCGGTATTTACCACCAACTTGCAGTTGGTGGTAAATAACGAATCCTGAAATGAGAAAAGCACTCATTTGAGTGCTCCCTACATTAAGGATTCGGTAAATTACCGAATCGGTATTTTAAGAATTCGGTAATTTACCGATTCCTTAAATTACCGATTCGGTAAATTACCGAATCCTTCAATTTGGCCTCCTACATCTGAAAAGCCTAATACCGGTCGGTAACAGCTGAAATTCGGTAATTTCGGCCGTTACCGACCAGTATTAGGCTACCTACATCTGGCCCTATGCTTTTTTCCCCTGTCTTTCGTAATCTATTCCTAATATTGTTAAATAGGGTTAACGTGGGGGGATATACATTCTTATTAGTAAAGCCAATCCTAACTAGTGCTTTAAAACAAATTAAATTAAATTTATGCGAGAGATGGGCTATGAAGAGATGAGGGGTACTGAAGGAGGGTGGTAGTGAGGGAATCTGTGAAGAAAGAGGTCATTGGTGGGCAGTAGTGCCCAAACAAATTGTTGCACTGGGCACCACCAGCGCTAAAACCGGACCTGGTTATAGCCACCATAGAGTTTGTTTTTCCAGCAGCAGCTGTGGAGAGAAGCATTAATGATGAAAATACAGCACCCTAGAGGATGGAAAACCTTAAACTAGATGGGTGGCCCTACAAAGCCACATCGGAGAATGGTGGGCCATGAACCAAACCCTAAATGACCCCCTTCTTTCTTCATCTATTTACTTTATTGAAGTAAGTTCAGTAAACTGTATAGCACCCCTGATTATAATCCTGCGTGTAGCACATTGGGCAGAAAAGATGTTCAGTAACTGAGTTACTGGCATGATTCCTGTTTGGTACTATTACAAATGGCCATTGTAATCACCAGAAGTTTAGCCAGTAATACCACTTGGTGTGTGGTACTGTCATTTCAGTACCTGATTTTATTGAAGATGTCTCCAACTTTATGAGGTAATGACCAAATTAGTGGACAATCATTTAATTAAGGCAGCAATGGGTGTTAGTAATAATATTCCTGGTGTAGCCATTACCACCTGGGAAATTTCCTAATTATGTAGGGGCAGGTATACAAGGAAATGAGGGAGCACGGAGCTGTAGCAAATTTTGCAGCACCACGCTCCGCCATTTCTGAAACGCAGGGATGCGCCTTATTTACAATATGGCACACCCCTGTGTTTTCCCTAGCGCTGGCGTTAAAATAGCTGCCAAGCGCCAACACCGACACACTTAAAACCATAGTGCAAAGGTGTCTGCATTGCAGAGAATGATTGTTTATGTGCAGGAAGGTGTCCCTTTCGGCACATAAACAGTAATGGCGATTTGTTGCTTCTACGTGTGCTGGAAGGGACAACTTCCTGCACATAAACAATCATTAATGGCATTTTGCTCTCACACACAGAAAAAGAAAAAACAAGGACAAATAAAAGTATTTCTCCACTTTGTGCCATTCTAACGCCTTATAGAGTTTGTTTTTCGCGCCGCCTCAGATTTACACCTCTTGTAAATCTGGGGCAGCGTGAAGAAGCAATGGGTGTCGCAGTGGAATGCCACAGTAACACCCAGTGCATGTTCCTTTGACGCAGATACCTGCATGGACGAGTGCCATATTTCCAAAGAAGCGTTAAGCCACAAAAAGTGCTTAAGGCCTCTTTGTAAATATGGTGTAGTGCATTGCGCCACCGGAACATCAAAAAAGTGACGTTCTCCGTCACACAATCCCCTTGTAAATATACCCCATAGTGTTTGAGTGGTTTTTAAAACTTTCAATATCTACATGTCCCTTTATTCGAATACATGCATTCAAACGCATTATTAAAGTAATTTGCATTTCTTTTTTATTTTACTAAAAGATCGCCCATAGCGCTTTGCGCCGAATGCGTGCATTCAAATGACAGCCTGGGCAGCACTGTTCCTGTGAGTTTTGATTAGAGAAAGCAAACAATCACGGCGGCTTTTTTCCACTATTGGCTTTACTGGTTGCTAAGGCCTTCCGCGTCGGCCGGGGATTGGAAAGAACTGAGTTTGTGATCAGGGGCAAGAACCAGTCGTCAAAGCTGCTGTTTACACCGGGGACTCTCTTGTTTTTCAGCTGATTATGAACTTGGACAACTGCAAGACAAGCTCAAGGAAACCGAGGAAGCGATGGAAAAAATAATCAGAAACGTCGGTCCGAACTGCGAAGGGTACGTTTTGATTTTTAATATTCAAATATATGTTTCCCTTTAAAAATGAAAGTCTCTGCCTAACCTGAACTATTCCTGGCTTTGGATTAGTAACCATAGCTAGTGCGTCACCTTCGGCAACGTCTTTTTAGTTTATTTGAGTAAAAAAATGTTGTTGTTTGTTTAATGCTAAACTTTATCTTGCACACTTTTTTGTGGCTGTGGCAAAACTGTGATATTAGCTCATTCGTTGCTGGTTTATTTGTGTCCCACCCCTACTGCGAGGTAAGAAGACCGCCCAAAGTGTGCGTCACGTGACGTGGGGTGCTACTTCCATTCTTTGTGTCAGAACTGCTGGAGCGTGACATTCCACGCGCAATTGAACTGTGATTGTGCTCGATGCGAGTCACAGCTTAACAAAAGCTGTTTGCAAGTGTATTGCTTCGAACATCCTCTGGAGTTTCGTGTTATACCTGAAGAAAGGCATCTTTTCAAATTGTTAGGTGGATGTTTTATTGTGCTACATGCCCAATCTAACCAAACATCGTGAGTGTCTGTGTTTCCCCCGAGCCCTCAGTTAAATCAAAGGCTCCAGACCACACGATGGACAGCACAAAAAAGTGGATGCAGGATTATGCAAGGTTGTCAATTAACTGTATTGTTGATCACACAAATAAATAATTTAAGACTATGTTAATTTATCACGTTTAAGTGCTTTTGTCTATTTCTGTGATGTTAACATATACTTCATTTTTATATGACAGTTAGTGCACCAAGAGGCAATGAAAGTGTTAAAACACAATTAGTAGGCACCCCATTTTCCAGAAAAATACCAAAATGTACCAAATTTAATTAAGGTACATGGCACTGGAAAACAGACCCGAAGAACAGAGAATCCTTACATTACGATCCTGACGTCAGTGCTGGGTGGGAAAGGTCAGCTTTTGACCAACAATGCCCTGTTTCAGATTTTAGAAACGAGTCAGACATTGGTGGACAGAGTTAGGTCTGGTTTACACAGGAGCAATGGGTAGCATGGGTGTGCAAAAAGAAGGAATAGCTATATAGAAAGACAGGACAGGAGGATAAGAATGTTATCAAGTAGAAAAAGAGGAAGCTCACAGTCATTGGGCCGAATGTATGACACGTTGTCCCCTAATGATAAAAAGGGTTTTGGGTAAAGATAGGGTGGGAAGTTAAAGAGACTGGAAGGGTGGCTTTCATGCTACCATTTGGCCTGGCTCATGGGACGATGCAAGTTGGTTTGTGAGCTCCAATTGGCCCACATGAGTGCATGAGGAAGTCATTAAGGCCCAAATGCATTTTAGCACAGAGGGAAATCACTTGGCACTGGAAATCAAGGGAGGGCCCGTCCAGCAGGAGGTGGACGAGTGAACTACAGAAATGGGCCCGTAGTGAAAGTACGATTAGGTTTCAGCAGGCCACTCGGGCTGCCAATGAGAAGAGTATGTAGATGGCAAGGGCGTGGGAGGGGCTAGTGCAAGCGCTGAAAGACTATTTGCTGGCGTATGAAGAGAGGGATGTGGGTCTTTGTGAGAAGTTCCGTGAGGCACAATTGGGAATATGGACCCACGGATCTCTTCTGAATATTGATACATATGCTTAGACGAGGCCCACACCAACAGCGATACAGAGGGTGGGAGGGGGAACTGGGGATTCTTTTAGGAGTGCAACTGTGGAGAGGGCTGACTGCGGGGATACAGAAAAGCAGATAATGGTTTGTTATACTGACTGAAAACGATTGTTTTCTTGCATGATCTCTTTCTTCCTATCTTTCTGCTGTCGCTGGCATTTTATAGCTGACGCCGCCCGACCTCCGGGTTGTGGGCTGAATGGCTGTGTGATGTATCAAGTATGCTCTATAGACAGCGGCTGCCAGAAGCCAACATGTAGAAATGATTGCCTGTATACCCCATGAATCTGCAATAAAAACATACCTCACTAAAAAAAAAAGTCATTAAGGCCCAAATCGACTAACATTTTGCGTCTGGGTTGTGCTGCAGTCCACATACAAAATCTGTGTTGAGATTTACAAAGCCATACAAATTAAGATTACCTTCAGTTTGAGTGGGAATTTATCTCAAAAGTAACGAAAGGCAACTTATTATACTCCCTTGTGCTACCTTGCATCGGGGTGGCATTACACGGGTGGAGCAAAGGCATTCCTGTGCATGTATCCGTGTATTTTGGCACAAAACCATATTTACTAAATTCAGTAAGCATGGATTTGTGCCAACTTTGTGCGCCTACTGGAGGCTGGAGTAACAAGGAGAAAAATCTTTATTTCTTCTTGTTACTTCCTGTTAGATATGGGGGTCTCTAGTTGGCAGAGGTAGGTACCACTGTCCAAATAGGGACCCTTGCTTCTAGTCAGGGCAAGGAGATAACCCTCTGAGATAACCCCTGCTCACCCTCTAGGTAGCTTGGCACGAGCAGTCTAGGCTAACCAGAGGCAACGCGTAAAGTATTTGTACCAACACTCACAGTAACACAGTGAAAACACCACAAACTGACTCCACAACAGTTTAGAAAAATAAAGGTATTTTTAATCTAAACTACACAAGACCAAAACGACAAAAATCCAACATACACAGTTCAAGAATATGATTTCAAAAAGAGTTCTTAAGGTTGCGTTAGAATTATCTATGTTGCGATAGAATTCTCTACTGATGCGTGAAAAGTTCACAGTTGCGTCACGTTTACTCACAGTACCTTTTAGTTGCAACAAAGTTCCAAAAGCAGAAGCTGGTGCGGTGGAAAACAAGCGATGCGTTGCTCCTGAGACCCTGGGGAGGCGATGCGACAGCCCCGCTGCAGCAGCGGGCGTGTTGCTTCGAATCCGGTCTGTATGGGGAGGAAGGCCACTTGTATGGATTCCGATGCGTAGGTTCCGTAGGAAGTCTGTTCTCGCAAAGGCACGATGCGACGATCTCGTAGGGGCTGCGACGATCTCCGGGGCGACGATGCGCGGTCCAGCGGGGATCCTCTCTCTCGCAGCTCCTCGATGCGTTGATTCTGCGACGATGCTCGCAGCGACGTGATGCGGTCCCCAAGCAAGCGGTGCGGCGATCTCACCCAGCGACAACAGGCTCTGCGACGATACTCGCAGCGATGTTCGACTCTCCCGCACTGGTCTGGTGCGTCCCGCAAACGAAGGATGCGACGTCTCTGGCAGCGGCGTCAGGCGCTGCGACGATCTCGACCTCCGTAGCGGCGGGAAACTTCTCGCACTGTCGGGGATGCGCTCCGCAAGCGAGCGATGCGACACTTTTCAGTTTCAAAAGTCACTCAAGCTTAGTTTCAAGCTTCCCAGCACAGGTACAACTTCCAGAGGCCCCACAACTGGATCAAGCACTCTAGGAAGGACAGAACTCTCTCAGCGGAGTTCAGGGAAGCTGGGGGTGAAGTCCTTTTGTTCCTGGGACTTCAAAACAGGGAGCCAGCTCTTCTCAGGCCCTTGGAGATTCCTTCAAGACAGGGGACACAGCTCAGCAGCAAAGTCCTTCCACTCTCCTTGGCAGCAAAGAAACAGGTCAGTCCAGCAGAGCAACAGCAGGACAATCTTCCTTCTTCAATTTCAGCTTTCTCCTTGGCAGAGGTTCCTTCTTGATTTCCAGGATGATCTAATTTTCTGTTGTCAGGGGTCCTGTACTTATACCCCTAAAGTCTTTGTTCTCTTGGTGCATGGGGGCCCTGAGCCCGGTCTGAACCAGTTCTGGGTGGTTCCTGAGTACTTTGTTTTGCTGGCTGCATCTTTCCTTTCAGAGTGAGGGGCAGGGTCCTCAGCCGCCCAGCAGGAGGGTGGAGCCAGCATTGTGGAAGGCAGGCACAGCCCTATTCAGCCCAGGTGCTAACTCCTACCACCACTCCAGTTGCAAATGCAGTCATTCAGCCTAGTGCTGACTCATCCAGCCTCCTGGGGAATTCCCCAGCCCCTGTCACTCTCAAACCAGACAGTCAATACACAAACAGGCCCAGGCACACAGAAGGGTCAGACAAGAGAACAGCAACTTTCTAAAAGTGCTGTTCTCAAACAACAAGAGAACAGCAACTTTCTAAAAGTGCTGTTCTCAAACACAGGATTTAAAAACAACCTTTCCTAAAAGATGTGTTATTAAATTCTGAGTTCAGGGATACTAGATACTTATGTCCTATCTATGGAGCAAGATAGCCTTACAGTAGTGAAAAACGAAAATGGCTGCCATTCACTACCAGAGCATGTCACCTGCACTAGTACATGCTCTACCTTTTACATGCACTGCACCCTGCCCAGGGGGGTACCTTGGGCCTTCCATAGGGGTGACTGATGTGCACAAAAAGGGAAGGGTTAGGCCTGGTCAGTGGGGACACTGACCAGGAGGACATGGCAGTTCTAAACTGCCCATAGGCACTGCAGTGGCAGGCCTGAGACATCATTGTAGGGCTACTCCTGTGGGTGGCACAATCAGTGCTGCAGGCCCACTAGTAGCATTTGTCATCACCAGCCCTGGCACACCCAGTGCACTTTACTAGGGACTTCATGGTGATACAAATATGCCAAACATGTATATCCAATCAGAATAACAATTTACACAGAGAGCATATGCACTTTAGCACTGATCAGCAGTGGTAAAGTGCGCAGAGTCCTATTGCCCACAGCCGCGGGTCAGGAAAAATAAGGGAGGAAGAAGCAAAAGGTTTGAGGATGACCCTGCAAGAAGGGCCAGTTCCAACACTTCCTCTTTGCATGTATGTTGCTTTCTGTATCACACATACAAAAAAGATTAGGCCTCCAAGAAAGATATCCCTTCCTGCACAAAAACTATTCTGTCCACAATGGAGGCACCCTTGCATTGTGGTGCAAGGGTGCCTTAAGCTGGTGTTAGTATCCCAGAAATATGCCAGCGTTACGAGAGAGCAGAACTGTGCCATATCTTAGTAGATATCACTTATTTCTGCTTTTTCCCTGTGATACAACATAGTAAAACAATGTCCCTTGCTGCGTTCAATTGGGTCAAAATTTAATAAATCTGGGCCAAAGACTGCAATAAATTGTAATTAGGATTCTACAAACAGGGCTTATACTACTTGTCAGATGTGTGTCCGAATTTTTTTCACACCTTGTTGAACAATTCCATGTTGCTGAAAGAGCCCTACTGGGTTGCGAGTGATGTTAATCTGACGGCTTCCAAAGAAGCTGGGGAGGTAGATTTTTTCAGCGCTATTATTGGTCCATCAGCAGGAACTGGTAGAACAGGAGAGCATTCACCCATTTAAAGAAACCAGATTCATTAATGGTTTCTGCATATTTCATAACGGGTTTACCATGGTCTACATAGCAGATGGTCTTACAAGCATATTAAATTTACCCATCAGGTGTGTACCAATTTTAACAAGTTTGAAAGGGAGGGCACAAGTACATTACCTCTGGATAGTGTGGGTAAACTGCAGCGTCCTATGGTCAACAAATACGGGTTCAGCAACAAAATTAAAAAAACTGGGGGAACAGCACGCAAAAGAGGGACTTTTCCAATAATTGAAACAAGGAATAATGAAAATGTCCAGTAGTATTTGATCAGACAGATTATTGCAATTTTCATCGGTGCAACATATAGGGAAGATCGTTGGCTTTTATTTACCTCCTGATTTGATGTGCAATACATCTCTGTTCTCTGCTTGTGGATCCTTGCGTTGATTGGCACTTGAAAATATACTCTTTTGGGATATCTTTATTATTTGAAAAGTCTACTGTTTGACTGGTTGTAATAGGTGCTGCGATGGTGGTGTATTTCAAGCATTTAAGCAGGTTATGGGAAAATGAAATAAATATCTTGCTGCAATTAGGCTTCAAGTGAGAAGTCTGTGCGCAGCCCCGTGGGGTGCTGCACAATATTCAGTAGTTGATGACACATAACAGACACCTGAACTTCATATCAAGATTTCTACAATTGTAGTTCATATCATAAGAAAGAAGGAAAAACCCAGCATCACGGCTACCAAGTCCCACACAGCACTCTATGGGGCCTATTAGGATGGCGGGCGGAGCGCCCCCGCAGGGTTGGCGGTAGTCACCGCGGGCCCGGCGGGGGTGATCCGCCCGCCATCCACACTTCAAAGACCCCCACCATATTAGGATGGCTGGGGTTCCGCGGCGGACGGAAAGACATGGTTAATTTGGTAGCAGTGTCTGCAAGACACCGCCATCCATATTACGATTACTGCGGAGATCAGCCTTTCCATGGCGGCGTTGTCGCCATGGAAAGGCATGTGGTCTTTGCCTTTGGGGGCCCATAGCGGGCCCCCAGAAAGTTGGGGGGCGGGGGGGTGCACATGGGGGTACCTATGGTACCCCCCCCTGCATTGGCATGGTCAAAGGGGGCATGCACCACGCGATGCCTGTCACCTTGTGCATGCCAATGCACGACATGCATTCCCAGCACTGTGGCGGGCGGTGCTGTGAGCACCGCCAGCCACAATGCTGGGAATAGAGGTTGCCACCGCGGCATCCTAATTTCAGGTGCTGGACAGCGGCACCCCTTGCAGACGTTCCAGCATTACGTTACGGTGTCCGCCCGCCATAGTAATGGAGCCCTAAGTTTGGTGGAATGGCGGAACTGCACATTGACATCTTCAGACTATAAAATGTACACACATTTTAAACGTGTGCAGATCATTAGCAGTGTGTCAGCTCCCAGTTACACACCAGTTCCTGCGTCAAAGCAACAAAGTAGTTGCTAAGAATGAGTAGTTTTATCATCTGAGTTCACAAAATTTGCAGTGGAACAAATGCTGCTCTGATTTCAGCCTGTGGTATTTATGTTTCTCTGAATTCTACAGACTCGTGTGTGAGACACGCCTCTGCATGATGGTCTCATTATTATCAATTTACAACTGCCTATCAGGCCAAACACCAATGCTTATTTCTAGTGGGAAATTTTCAGCCTCACACCATCCACTTGCAGGAAGCACGTGCTGGTGTTTTCAACGGTTCAGTTACCAGCACGAGCGTAGGAACCACTTCTTTCATGTTTATAGTGTGCACATCAGTGCGCTGAAGGGTTTGGCATTTCCGTGCAAATATTCACGCAGCGAAATGGTGTTAATAGAAAAACGAGCGGGTCCGCCCACGCCCTGCCACTCTACTCTGCACCTGGTGCTAGACAGGGCATACAATGCATTGAGTGGAACAATTGAAAGGCTAAATGCCCACGGGGAGGTTTATGGAAAAAGCAGTCGCACACACGAGCAAAAATAGAACTTCTGGAATTATCTGAAGCTGCTGGATTTGGATGCGATGGTTAATTACTCGCGCAGAAACAAAGCACATATCAAAGGAGTAAGAGTGAGGGGGTTGTGGTCACACTATTTAAAAGCTGATAGGCGTTTTCTGACAACTGCCAGCACAGGGCCTTGGTTTCCCAAGTCTAGAAAAACCTTGCCCAGGAGACTGGCGCATTACAGTGAATGGGCACCGCTGACGCCTATGCTGAGGCGGTGAGGAATGTTTGGCAATAGTATTTTTTGTTGATTGATCCCATCCGACCTCGTAGTTTCGTTCATTTTGCCATCGTTATTTAGTGCTGCTTGTTACTGTGAACATTATGGTAATTTGACCATTTAGAGACTGTTTTTGTTGCTCTCTGCTTTAATATTTTGACTATTGGCACTGGCACTCTGCTGCTCCCTAATGAACTTTCGTGTGAAACAGCCCATGATCTTGTGACTGTTATTTGACCGCCACACTGAACTGTGGGAGTGGTTGTCCGTTCACTGGGAGTAAGGCATTCAAGCTGTACATGATGCAATTGATGCAATTCAACTCCGTGTGATGACAGCAATCCTTTACTACAATGTGTGCGTGTGATTCACATTACAGGGTTCATGCGTGAGCACCCTGAGACTGCTTCTCACATTTCAGTGAACTGACTGTATGCTGGTTGGTCGACATTACTTGTAAGAAGTGTATGAGCGCTACCACGTCTCTATTTAAATTTATAACAGCAGCAGCATGAGTTTTATTTTATCTGATATTATTCAGTTGTACCATATTGCGTGGTTTCATTATGTGAAGGGCAACATTTTTAAGAGAAATTGTCGTCACCTTATGGTAATGAGGTCAAAGATGTTCCCCCTCTAGGCTTGTACTGAAATTAATCTGCAAACATGTTCAGAAATGTAATATGGCCGGCCCATTGGTGTGATAAACACATACTGTTGATGCACTATGCAATAATTAGTTTTAACATGTATTTGCAATCAGCGTTTAATACTCACAGTGCTATTACGTGTCATCACTGGCTTTAGACCTTTTCCGATATTTGGTTTTGAGTGCCATGAACATGTTTATTTAAAAGAAACTGCTACAGTATTTTTTCAATGTCTATAAAAGGCATTATAGGGGGATGGGCTACATATACTTACAGAGGTACGGCGACAATTTGATTGACAAAGGCTTCTGCGAAGCCGAAACGCGTCTATTTTTTACCGCGAGGTCGAATGGGACCCAGAGAATGAAGAAGGCTATATGCAAAACTTCCTCGGGTACGTGCCTTCTTCCTTTCAGGAGTGGGATGGTGTGTTTATATATATATATATATATATATATATATATTTATATATATATATATCTCCAACAACACAGGTCAGCCCACAAGGTAGAAGTAGAGCCACACGAAGTTTAATAGGCACATTAGGGATTTGCATCCATTTCACCCCTTGCCAGCAGATACAAACACAATGGCAGTCTTTCAAAGTATCATCTGCCTGACGCGTTTCTGGATCGTCTCATCCTTTCTTCAGAGGCATGGTTGAGGTGAGTAAGAAGAAGCTTATTTTCGCGCACTTAAGTAGATATTACCCACACCTGCCACAGTAGGCGTGTCGTTGCGCAAAGCCTTCTGGACAATGCAGTGCGCTAAAAGTCCTCCCCGAGTGGGGTAGCTTCATAACTCTCACTGTTTAAACCAATTGATAAAGTTCCAAGTGGAAGGAAAGCTCACCAAAGGTGCTGTCTGCCTCGCTTTCCAGCAGCGAAACAGTGCCACAAACCAGCACCATCCTGTCATGGCACTGTTTGTCTTCGTTCCGTAGTATGCAGGCAAATTGTGTCAGCCTGCACCGGTCCCGCCTCGAAGCAGTGGGCAATACTTCACGGCTGGGCAACAGCCGTCAATATCTCCAACAACACAGGTCAGTCCACAAGGTAGAAGTAGAGCCATACGAAGTTTAATAGGGGCATTAGGAATTTGCATCCATTTCACCGCTTGCCAGCTGATACAAACACAATGGCAGACTTTCAAAGTATCATCTGCCTGACGCGTTTCAGGATCGTCTCATCCTTTCTTCAGAGGCATGGTTGAGGTGAGTAAGGAGCAGCTTATTTTCGCGCACTTAAGTAGATATTACCCACACCTGCCACAGTGGGAGTGGCGTTGCGCAAAGCATTCTGGACAATGCAGGGCGCTAAAAGTCCTCCCTGAGTGGGGTAGCTTCACAACTCTCACTGTTTAAACCAATTGATAAAGTTCCATGTGGAAGGAAAGCTCACCAAAGGTGCTGTCTGCCTCGCTTTCCAGCAGCGAAACAGTGCCACAAACCAGCACCATCCTGTCATGGCACTGTTTGTCTTCGTTCCGTAGTATGCAGGCAAATTGTGTCAGCCTGCACCGGTCCCGCCTCGAAGCAGTGGGCAATACTTCACGGCTGGGCAACAGCCGTCAATATCTCCAACAACACAGGTCAGTCCACAAGGTAGAAGTAGAGCCATACGAAGTTTAATAGGCGCATTAGGAATTTGCATCCATTTCACCGCTTGCCAGCTGATACAAACACAATGGCAGACTTTCAAAGTATCATCTGCCTGACGCGTTTCAGGATCGTCTCATCCTTTCTTCAGAGGCATGGTTGAGGTGAGTAAGGAGCAGCTTATTTTCACGCACTTAAGTAGATATTACCCACACCTACCACAGTGGGCGTGGCGTTGCGCAAAGCATTCTGGACAATGCAGGGTGCTAAAAGTCCTCCCTGAGTGGGGTAGCTTCACAACTCTCACTGTTTAAACCAATTGATAAAGTTCCAAGTGGAAGGAAAGCTCACCAAAGGTGCTGTCTGCCTTGCTTTCCAGCAGCGAAACAGTGCCACAAACCAGCACCATCCTGTCATGGCGCTGTTTGTCTTCGTTCTGTAGTATGCAGGCAAATTGTGTCAGCCTGCACAGGACCCGCCTCGAAGCAGTGGGCAATACTTCACGGCTGGGCACGGCCTCCTATGTGTGGCTCTTCTAAGGGGGCAACTCTCTTTTGTTTGAGCACTACAGACACCAGCAGGCTCTGAGAACAGAGTCAACGCCCACATGGGACGGTGTCAGGACTTTAAAAGGAGTGCTCATTTTGCTTTGCGTTGTTGAACAAACTGCCTGTGAAAAAGTGCGTCAGCACGAAACGCGTTGGCGGCCTCAATCATTGATGTAAGGTATCCTGCCTGCTGCGCTGCAACTTCCCAATTAAAACTGAAGTTCACCTCCTATGTGTGGCTCTTCTAAGGGGGCAACTCTCTTTTGTTTGACTGATGTTTATACGGCTGGCCCGGTCGTGTTGAAGAGCCCCGCCGCATGAAAGCGGACCTGCGGTGACAGAAACTGGCAATCACCGACTTGGGATAGGCGGTTGTTTTGTGGAAGGTACAAGAATGCAGCCCAGTGTGAACGGGACACTTTGCATACCCACTGGGGATTTTATCAGTTCTTATTGTGGCAGCGCAAATAGCAACTCACTTGAGAATGACTTGTGAGCACTACAGACACCAGCAGACTTTAAAAGGAGTGCTCATTTTGCTTTGCGTTGTTGAACAAACTGCCTGTGAAAAAGTGCGTCAGCACGAAACGCGTCGGCGGCCTCAATCATTGATGTAAGGTATCCTGCCTGCTGCGCTGCAACTTCCCAATTAAAACTGAAGTTCACCTCCTATGTGTGGCAATTCTCTTTTGTTTGACTGATATATATATATATATATACATACATATACACACACACGTTATATTGGTAAATCTAAAACATAATATAATTGTAAAAATGATATTTTTTTAATAGTTTTACGTCATATATGTATATATCTACATACGCACATACATATATATGAGAGTGTGTTTACAGAAGTATATATATATATATCTTTTAAAATATTTAAACATATTTATATAATATTAATGTTACTTGTTAAAATAGTTAAGATATATTTGTATATATTTTTTCTATATTAGTGTAAAACAATATTTATTTTTAAATATTTTTGTACTCACCTTAATAAGTATAGGAAAACTATATTTTTGTGCTCGATATTTTTGCTATTTCTGTAGCAAGATATTTATGGTTTCATTATTATGTCAGCGATCATAGTTTTTATATTCGCTAGTGACTTAGAAAGAAGTTTTCCCTCACACTGTGCTTCTTTGCTCCACCACATCCCCATTATGCCCTCCTTTCCTTCAATCAAAAGATGCAGTGTCACCTGAATGACACTGTGCCCTTATGGAACTCCTTCCGAGACGTAGTCTCACGTTGTGTATGCAAAATTCACTCTGTCTTTATCACAACAGAATTATGCAGAGTTTCATTTCTCATTGTTGTATCACAAGTTCATCTTTAATTATTCTTGAACAGTTTTGCCTCACAATGTTATCTTCTTGTGTTCATTGTTTTACACAAAATGAAATATAACTTCTTTATTATGCTGCGGTCAATTTCAATGCCTGTATATCCCTATTCATTTCGGGACTTTGCCCTTCATCAGGGGAATGGCATGTGATCTGAGGAATGAAAGGAAAGAATGCCAGGTAAAGACGAGGTGTGGTTGCTCTTCCACATTACAGCGCAAAGCTATTAAGGGAAAACGAAAACAAAAAGCGGTGCAGAAGCGAAGCCGTAAGAAACCGAGGTGACTAAAAATAAACATCATGAGTTTGTCGAGTCTACAGTGGTTGCTATGCCGGGGTCCGTGCTTATGATGCGTTCGAGAGCGGGTGTTTTTGACATAATGGAATTGGTGGACGTTGGTGCACTTAAAAGCGTGACGACGCGCTACTGTTAAACATCAAACTCGGTGGTGTGAAGAAAAAAAGACAGTGGGATCAATCGGCCGGTACAACATGCTACAATCAAGGATGGTGGGAGGTGAAAAAGTGATGGGCAGATATATAGTGACATTAGTTCTAGAAAAATGGGAAGTGTAGAGGCAGAGTGTGTTAAATCTTACCGCATGGGCTCTGTAGCGTGTATCTTTCTGCAGCGGTCGGTTCGGTGTCGCATACCTGTATAAAGGGAACGCGCTAGCGTTAAGTAATCACGGGGTGTGTTAATAAAATTAAAAATGAAAAGGGGACTAATTCCATGTCGGCCATCTTTAAGAGGTGAAAGATAACGACAAAGCGTGTAACAGAATAAAAAGAAACAATTACATATGGTGAATCTGAACAGTGTTGCCGTAGTGTAAAGGATGGAAAATAAAATGATACGGTTAAAGAATGGTGCAAAAGGTGACGCACTCGTTTCTCGGATCAGGGTATGTTAATGGAAATAGCAAATGAACATAGAAAATGGACTGGTAGCTTGTCGGCCATCTAGATGAGTGCAGCTTGACAGTAAGAAAAGACGATCGTGAATTGAGAGTCTGACCAGAAATACCAGAGTATAAAACATGAGTATAAGTGCAAATACAAAAGTACGGGATTATAGTAGTGAAGTACAATAAAGGAATGGAGGAAAATGAGAAACCAGAAAAAATGGAAGAAAGATAAAAGAAATAACAAGCTCATGGAAGTATGTAAAGTTAAAAATGGAGGAAGATGAAAAAAACAAGGGAAAAATAGAAGGAAGATGAAAAAATAACAGGCTCATGGAAGTATGTGAAGTTAAGAGTGAAATGAAATGGGGTTGGTGAGACAGGAAATATCCTGACACCGTGCTGGATGCAGCTATAGAAAGAGCGGGTGCCACTAACCGTAGCAACCTTTTATCCTCAAGTCCAAGAGAAAAGTCCAACAGACCAGTATTTGTGTCAAAATGTTCTACCAAGAGTCAACAAATCAAAAAGATAATTTTAAAGAATTGGGAAATGGTCAACCTGAACCGGATTTCAAGGGGATTTTTAATCACACACCCCTTTTCGCATACCAACGATCAAAGAAAATGAAATATCTACTGGAAACAAAGCCCAGAGAAACAGGAATCAGATACACAGGAACTAAACCATGTCTGAATTGCAGTCACTGCAATAACGTCATCCAGGGCAACACATTGAACCACCCTACACCTGGGAAACCCATTAAGCTTTTCACCAACGCCACATGCGACACGAAGAATCTAGTCTATCTATTAAAATGCCCATGTGGTCTCCCATATGTGGGGAAGACAGAAAGGAAAATCAAAGTTTGTTTAACCGAACACAAGAGCACAGTCAGAAACAATGTCATGAAGTCACCACTCGCTGCACATTTTGCAACCCAAAAACACAACATCAATCAACTAAGATTTCTGGTTTTGGAGGTTGGCCCTGTCAAACAGGGGACAGATAACAGGAAGAGAATGTTACAACGTGAAATGATATGGATAAAGAAACTGGATGCTTATCATCCGAAGGGACTTAACGACAGGATGGAATATAGTTGTTTTTTTGTAAATATGTATATATGCTCTGACATTTGTTTCGTGACCTTACTGAAATTCTAACTCCATGTTTATTTTCATCTACCCCATTTCGTTTCACTCTTAACTTCACATGCTTCCATGAGCCTGTTATTTTTTCATCTTCCTTCTATTTTTCCCTTGTTTTTTTTCATCTTCCTCCATTTTTAACTTTACATACTTCCATGAGCTTGTTATTTCTTTAATCTTTCTTCCATTTTTTCTGGTTTCTCATTTTCCTCCATTCCTTTATTGCACTTCACTACTATAATCCCGTACTTTTGTATTTGCACTTATACTCATGTTTTATACTCTGGTATTTCTGGTCAGACTCTCAATTCACGATCGTCTTTTCTTACTGTTAAGCACTCATCTAGATGGCCGACAAGCTACCAGTCCATTTTTTATGTTCATTTGCTATTTCCATTAACATACCCTGATCCGAGAGACAAGTGCGTCACCTTTTGCACCATTCTTTAACCTTATCATTTTATTTTCCATCCTTTACACTTCGGCAAAACTGTTCAGACTCACCATATGTAATTGTTTCTTTTTATTCTGTTACACACTTTGTCGTTATCTTTCACCTCTTAAAGATGGCCGACACGGAATTAGTCCACTTTTCAGTTTTAATTTTATTAACACACCCCGAGATTACTTAACGCTAGCGCGTTACCCTTATACAGGTACGCGACACCGAACCGACCGCTGCAGAAAGATACACGCTACAGAGCCCATGCGGTAAGATTTAACACACTCTGCCTCTACACTTCCCGTTTTTCTAGAACTAACATCACTATATACATCACTATATATCTACCATCACTTTTTCACCTCCCACCATCCTTGATTATAGCATGTTGTACCGGCCGATTGATCCCACCGTCTTTTTTCTACACACCCCCGAGTTTGATGTTTAACAGTAGCGCGTCGTCGCGCTTTTAAGTGCACCAATGTCCCCCAATTCCATTATGTCAAGAGCACCCGTTCTCGAACGCATCATAAGCACGGACCCCGGCATAGCAACCACTGTAGACTCGACAAACTCATGATGTTTATTTTTAGTCACCTCGGTTTCTTACCACTTCGTTTCTGCACCGCTTTTTGTTTTCGTTTTCCCTTAATAGCTTTGCGCTGTAATGTGGAAGAGCAACCACACCTGGTCTTTACCTGGCATTCTTTCCTTTCATTCCTCAGATCACATGCCATGCCCCTGATTAAGGGCAAAGTCCTGAAATGCATAGGGATATACAGGCATTGAAATTGACCGCAGCATATAAAGAAGTCATATTTCATTTTGTGTAAGACAATGAACACAAGAAGATAACATTGTGAGGCAACAATGTACAAGAATAATTAAAGATGAACTTGTGATACAACAATGAGAAATGAAACTCTGCGTAATTCTGTTATGATAAAGACAGAGTGAATTTTGCATACACAACGTGAGACTACGTCTCGGAAGGAGTGCCATAAGGACAGAGTGTCATTCAGGTGACACTGCATCTTTTGATTGTTTCAAGTTCCAACTCCCCATGGTCAGAGGGAGTGTACCCATTGGCACCCAGAAATATTTTTCAAATCAATACACACTAAGTAAAAGCTTACATTCAAGTATACCAAGGTGTGCCACACATCACGCATCATTTCTCCTTTCCGACAAGCCACACTCTTTTATAGCAGGAAGACACCTCACCTGCATATGAAGTTGAGTTAAATATTTGGTAAGGTTACTAAAAGGCTTGCAGCGCTAGTAAAATACTATGGGCCAGATTACGCCTTTGGTGGTCTCGCAGCAGGTCGCCATGCCAGCGTCCGGCTGCAAGACTGCCAAAGCCCTCCACCGCCCGCCCGCCAACTTAGGAGTTTTCTCCTGGTCTGGTAGTCCTATGGTGGTGGTGCTTTTGAAAGGCTTGTATGTGAGCCTTAGAGAGCCAGTGCCATGGGACCCCACAGCCCGTTCCAGTACAGCATGGACTGAAAAATCCATGCTGTGCTGGAACTGGGGATGCAAGCTTATGGGGGGTACATCAGGGGCCCCCCTGCATGCCTTTCCAGGTCCAGAGGCAACAGAGGGTCCTGTAGGGCTGTCTTTGTATCCTCACTGCCACAATTTTCATGTCATGCTCACCTCCATAAAAACTGTGGTGGTGAGGATACTCATTATTTGCTTGGCGGTGCCTCAGTGGCACCGCCAAGCATACAGCGGGCCTCAGACCGCTGCGCCACTGCCGAGGATCTGGCATCCCCGGCAGTTGCTGCGGTCCTTTGGTAGTCCGACCGCCAAATGTTTGATAGGTCGTCGGACCTCCAGTGCGGTGGTGTCTGTACCGCCACTGTGGCCATAGTCTTGATTAGTCCCTGAGTCAGTACTGAAGTCAAGGGACCCAGAGTAAGTTACATGTGGGCATTTTGCCTTCAGCTGACAGTGATTGCTTGTGAAAGGTAGTGCTGACTCCATCACAATGTCAATGCTATACCAAACTCCTCAAAGGTAGCAAGGCATTGCAGATTTTGTCCTTGCTTGCTATAGTACGCCAGTAAGACTTACTTCCACCCATTTGCTCCGGTTGCTGGTAAACCGGAATTCTCTGGCAGAAATCTGGCATAATGGCATAGGCCTTCCCTCCGACGGAAAGATTGGATGGCCGAGTGGCTATGTACTTGGCACCATTTTTGCTTCCCATGGGGTTTTCTATATCCTTATGCATGTCCCACTCTAAGGTGCATTATATAATGAGTAATTTAGACTTGGTTAGTTAATTCTGTTCTAATATACTTAAGGTTTAAAATGACAACTCACCTAAAAAAGATTTGTCACAACCTACAATCCTTAAAGCTCGTTCTCTATTGAAGACTCCTCTCCATGCTTACCATTTACTTTCCATCTGTTTCACTTCTGTGAGAAAGATAAAGCAACTTCATCAGTCACATTGTTCTCTGACCTAGTTCTGTTTGGCTCGGATAAATTAAGCAGTAATCCTTTAAGTTTGAGTAATTTCCCTATCCATGTGAAGTTTTACACTATAGTATCTGCATGCTAAATATAGGACTGTCTCTGTGTGGGCAGCATCCTACCTCGCCGGAAACAGAAGTGTTTCTGTCATTGTGTTCCCATTCGTGCGCTTGATATAGAAATAATTACATTACACAAATGTGTGGCCTGTTTTGTTTTAGCTGTTGTATTCCCGTTGCATGAATAAACTCTGTGATTGAATTCTTTACAAATACATATTAATGTAACTTTACATCGCTGGGTGTAATTTCTCACAA